>NC_090936.1:1042193165-1043518633 GCF_040938575.1 Ambystoma mexicanum
CCGCTCATGGCCCGTATCTGTCTCCTGTTCCCCTCATGTGCAGTGTCTTTCTCCTGTCGCCCCCCCACCACCCCCCGCTCATGCCCGTGTCTGACTCCTGTTCTCCCCCACCCCCCGCTCATGCCCCGTGTCTGTCTCCTGTTCCTCCCACCCCCGCTCATGCCCCGTGTATGTCTCCTGTTGCCCCCCACCCCCCGCTCATGCCGTGTCTGTTCTCCCCACCCCCCGCTCATGCCCCGTGTCTGTCTCCTGTTCCACCCACCCCTCACTCATGCCCCGTGTCTGTGTCCTGTTCCCCCCACCCCCCCTCATGCCCCGTGTCTATCTCCTGTTGTAACCCACCGCCGCTCAAGCCCCGTGTCTGTCTCCTGTACCCCCACCCGCTCATGCCCCATGTCTGTCTCCTGTTCCCCCCGCTCATGCCCGTGTCTCTCTCTTGTTGCCCTACACCCCCCGCTCATGCCCCGTGTCTGACTCCTGTTCTCCCCACCCCCCGCTCATGCCCCGTGTCTGTCTCCTGTTCCTCCCACCCCCCGCTCATGCCCCGTGTCTGTGTCCTGTTGCCCCCCACCCCCCCGCTCATGCTCCGTGTCTCTCCTGTTGCCCCCCACCTCCCGCTCATGCCTGTGTCTGTCTCCTGTTGCCCCTCACCCCCAGCTCATGCCCCGTGTCTGTTGTTCCCCCCACCCCCGCTCATGCCCCGTATCTGACTCCTGTGCCCCCCACCCTCGCTCATGCCCCGTGTCTGTCTCCTGTTCCCCCCACCCCCCGCTCATGCCCCATGTCTCTCCTGTTGCCACCCCACCCCCCGCTCATGCTCCGTGTCTCTCCTGTTGCCCCCCACCTCCCGCTCATGCCTGTGTCTGTCTCCTGTTGCCCCTCACCCCCAGCTCATGCCCCGTGTCTGTCTCCTGTTCTCCCCACCCCGCTCATGCCCCATGTCTCTCCCGTTGCCACCCACCCCCGCTCATGCCCGTGTCTGTCTCCTGTTGCCCTCACCCCTGCTCATTCCCTGTGTCTGTCTCCTGTTCTCCCCACCCCCCGCTCATGCCCCGTGTCTGTGTCCTGTTCCCCCCCACCCCCGCTCATGCCCCGTGTCTATCTCCTGTTGCCACCCACCCCCCCCATGCCCCGTGTCTGTCTCTTGTACCCCCCACCCGCTCATGCCCCATGTCTGTCTCTGTTCCCCCCACCCGCTCATGCCCCGTGTCTCTCTCTTGTTGCCCTACACCCCCCGCTCATGCCCCGTGTCTGACTCCTGTTCTCCCCACCCCCCGCTCATGCCCCGTGTCTGTCTCCTGTTCTCCCACCCCCCGCTCATGCCCCGTGTCTGTCTCCTGTTGCCCCCCACTCCCCGCTCATGCCTGTGTCTGTTCTCCCCAACCCCCGCTCATGCCCCGTGTCTGTTGTTCCCCCCACCCCCGCTCATGCCGCGTATCTGACTCCTGTGCCCCTAACCCCCTTGCTCATGCCCCGTGTCTGTCTCCTGTTCCCCCCCACCCCCCGCTCATGCCCATGTCTCTCCTGTTGCACCACCCCCGCTCATGCTCCGTGTCTCTCCTGTTGCCCCCCACCCCTCGCTCATGCCTGTGTCTGTCTCCTGTTGCCCCTCACCCCCGCTCATGCCCCGTGTCTGTCTCCTGTTCTCCCCACCCCCGCTCCTGCTCCGTGTCTGTCTCCTGTTCCCCCCACCCCCGCTCCATGCCCCGTGTCTGTCTCCTGTTCCCCCACCCCCCGCTCATGCCCCGTGTCTGTCTCCTGTTCCCCCCACCCCCCGCTCATGCCCGGTGTCTGTCTCCTGTTGCCCCCCAACCCTGCTCATGCCCCGTGTCTGTCTCCTGTTGCCCCCCACCCCCCCGCTCATGCCCCGTGTCTGTTCTTCCCACCCCCCGTTCATGCCCCGTGTCTGTTGTTCCCCCTACCCCCTGCTCATGCCCCGTGTCTGTCTCCTGTTCCCCCACCCCTCGCTCATGCCCCATGTCTGTCTCCTTTTCCCCCCCATCCCCCACTCATGCCCCGTGTCTCTCTCCTGTTGGCCCCACCCTCCGCTCATGCCCCCTGTCTGTCTCCTGTTACCCCCACCCCTCGCTCATGCCCCGTGTCTGTCTCCTGTTCCCCCACCCCCGCTCATGCCCCGTGTCTCTCCTGTTGCCCCCCACCCCTCCGCTTATGCCTGTGTCTGTTCTCCCCAACCCCCGCTCATGCCCCGTGTCTGTTGTTCCCCCCACCCCCGCTCATGCCCCGTATCTGACTCCTGTGCCCCCCACCCCTCGCTCATGCCCCGTGTCTGTCTCCTGTTCCCCCACCCCCCGCTCATGCTCCGTGTCTCTCCTGTTGCCCCCCACCTCCCGCTCATGCCTGTGTCTGTCTCCTGTTGCCCCTCACCCCCCGCTCATGCCCCGTGTCTGTCTCCTGTTCTCCCCACCCCCGCTCATGCCCCATGTCTCTCCTGTTGCCACCCACCCCCCGCTCATGCCCGTGTCTGTCTCCTGTTGCCCCTCACCCCCGCTCATGCCCTGTGTCTGTCTCCTGTTCTCCCCACCCCCCGCTCATGCCCCGTGTCTGTGTCCTGTTCCCCCCACCCCCGCTCATGCCCCGTGTCTATCTCCTGTTGCCACCCACCCCCCATGCCCCGTGTCTGTCTCCTGTACCCCCACCCGCTCATGCCCCATGTCTGTCTCCTGTTCCCCCATCCGCTCATGCCCCGTGTCTCTCTCTTGTTGCCCTACACCCCCCGCTCATGCCCCGTGTCTGACTCCTGTTCTCCCACCCCCCGCTCATGCCCCGTGTCTGTCTCCTGTTCCTCCCCCCCCGCTCATGCCCCGTGTCTGTCTCCTGTTGCCCCCCACCCCCCCGCTCATGCCGTGTCTGTTCTCCCCAACCCCCGCTCATGCCCCGTGTCTGTTGTTCCCCCCCACCCCCGCTCATGCCGCGTATCTGACTCCTGTGCCCCCAACCCCCTTGCTCATGCCCCGTGTTGGCTCCTGTTCCCCCCACCCCCCCGCTCATGCCCCATGTCTCTCCTGTTGCACCCACCCCCCGCTCATGCTCCGTGTCTCTCCTGTTGCCCCCCCACCCCTCGCTCATGCCTGTGTCTGTCTCCTGTTGCCCCTCACCCCCCGCTCATGCCCCGTGTCTGTCTCCTGTTCTCCCCACCCCCGCTCCTGCTCGTGTCTGTCTCCTGTTCCCCCCACCCCCGCTCATGCCCCGTGTCTGTCTCCTGTTCCCCCCACCCCCCGCTCATGCCCCGTGTCTGTCTCCTGTTCCCCCCACCCCCCGCTCATGCCCGTGTCTGTCTCCTGTTGCCCCCCAACCCTGCTCATGCCCCGTGTCTGTCTCCTGTTGCCCCCCACCCCCCCGCTCATGCCCCGTGTCTGTTCTTCCCACCCCCCGTTCATGCCCCGTGTCTGTTGTTCCCCCTACCCCCTGCTCATGCCCCGTGTCTGTCTCCTGTTCCCCCCACCCCTCGCTCATGCCCCGTGTCTGTCTCCTGTTCCCCCCACCCCCCGCTCATGCTCCGTGTCTCTCCTGTTGCCCCCCACCTCCCGCTCATGCCTGTGTCTGTCTCCTGTTGCCCCTCACCCCCCGCTCATGCCCCGTGTCTGTCTCCTGTTCTCCCCAGCCCCGCTCATGCCCCATGTCTCTCCTGTTGCCACCCACCCCCCGCTCATGCCCGTGTCTGTCTCCTGTTGCCCCTCACCCCCGCTCATGCCCTGTGTCTGTCTCCTGTTCTCCCCACCCCCCGCTCATGCCCCGTGTCTGTGTCCTGTTCCCCCCACCCCCGCTCATGCCCCGTGTCTATCTCCTGTTGCCACCCACCCCCCCCATGCCCCGTGTCTGTCTCCTGTACCCCCCACCCGCTCATGCCCCATGTCTGTCTCCTGTTCCCCCCATCCGCTCATGCCCCGTGTCTCTCTCTTGTTGCCCTACACCCCCCGCTCATGCCCCGTGTCTGACTCCTGTTCTCCCCACCCCCCGCTCATGCCCCGTGTCTGTCTCCTGTTCCTCCCCCCCGCTCATGCCCCGTGTCTGTCTCCTGTTGCCCCCCACCCCCCCCGCTCATGCCTGTGTCTGTTCTCCCCAACCCCCGCTCATGCCCCGTGTCTGTTGTTCCCCCCCACCCCCGCTCATGCCGCGTATCTGACTCCTGTGCCCCCAACCCCCTTGCTCATGCCCCGTGTCTGTCTCCTGTTCCCCCCACCCCCCGCTCATGCCCCATGTCTCTCCTGTTGCACCCACCCCCCGCTCATGCTCCGTGTCTCTCCTGTTGCCCCCCACCCCTCGCTCATGCCTGTGTCTGTCTCCTGTTGCCCCTCACCCCCCGCTCATGCCCCGTGTCTGTCTCCTGTTCTCCCCACCCCCGCTCCTGCTCCGTGTCTGTCTCCTGTTCCCCCCACCCCCGCTCATGCCCCGTGTCTGTCTCCTGTTCCCCCCACCCCCCGCTCATGCCCCGTGTCTGTCTCCTGTTCCCCCCACCCCCCGCTCATGCCCGTGTCTGTCTCCTGTTGCCCCCCAATCCTGCTCATGCCCCGTGTCTGTCTCCTGTTGCCCCCCACCCCCCCGCTCATGCCCCGTGTCTGTTCTTCCCACCCCCCGTTCATGCCCCGTGTCTGTTGTTCCCCCCTACCCCCTGCTCATGCCCCGTGTCTGTCTCCTGTTCCCCCCACCCCTCGCTCATGCCCCATGTCTGTCTCCTTTTCCCCCCATCCCCCACTCATGCCCCGTGTCTCTCTCCTGTTGGCCCCACCCTCTGCTCATGCCCCCTGTCTGTCTCCTGTTACCCCCACCCCTCGCTCATGCCCCGTGTCTGTCTCCTGTTCCCCCCACCCCCCGCTCATGCCCCGTGTCTCTCCTGTTGCCCCCCACCCCTCACTCATGCCCCGTGTCTATCCTGTTGCCCCCCACCCCAGCTCATGCCCCGTGTCTGTCTCCTGTTACCCCCCACCCCCCGCTCATGCCCCGTGTCTGTCTCCTGTTGCCCCCCACCCCCGCTCATGCCCCGTGTCTGTCTCCTGTTGCCCCCCACTCCCACCTCATGCCCCGTGTCTCTCTCCTGTTGCCCCACCCCCCGCTCATGCCCTGTGTCTGTCTCCTGTACCCCCGCTCATGCCCCGTGTCTCTCTCCTGTTGCCCCCCACCCCCTCCTCATGCCCCGTGTCTGTCTCCTGTACCCCCCACCCCCCGCTCATGCCCCGTGTCTCTCTCCTGTTGCCCCCCACCCCCCCGCTCATGCCCCGTGTCTTTCTTCTGTTCCCCCCACCCCCCGCTCATGCCCCGTGTCTGTCTCCTCTTCCCCTCACCCCCCTCTCATGCCCTGTGTCTGTCTCCTGTTGCCCCCACCCATGCCCCGTGTCTGTCTCCTGTACCCCCCACTCCGCGCTCATGCCCCGTGTCTCTCTCCTGTTGCCCCCGACCCCCCTGCTCATGCCCCGTGTCTGTCTCCTGTTGCCCCCCACCCCCTGCTCATGCCCCTTGTCTGTCTCCTGTTCTCCCCATCCCCGCTCATGCCCCGTATCTGTCTCCTGTTCCCACCATCCCCCGCTCATGCCCCGTGTCTGTCTCCTGTTCTCCCCATCCCCGCTCATGCCACGTGTCTCTCTCCTGTTGGCCCCACCCCCCGCTCATGCTCCGTGTCTGTCTCCTGTTGCCTCCACTCCCCGTGTTGCCCTCGTGTTTCCCCCACCCCCCGCTCATGCCCCGTGTTTCCCTCGTGTTACCCCCCACTCCCCCGCTCATGCCCCGTGTCTCCCTCGTGTTCCCCCACCCCCTGCTCATGCCCCTTGTCTCTCTCCTTTCCCCCCCACCCCCGCTCATGTCCCGTGTGTGCCCTGTACCCCCCCGCTCATGCCCCATGTCTCCCTCGTGTTCCTCCCCACCCCCTGCTCATACGCCGTGTCTCCATCATGTTCCTCCCCACCCGCTGCTCATGCCCCGTGTCTCTCTTGTGTTCCCCCACCACCGCTCATGCCCCGTTTTTCCTTCCTTTTCCCCCCACCTCCTGCTCATGCCCCGTTTGTACCCTGTTCCCTCTCACGCCCTGTTATGTTCTTTATACACCCCGCCTTCCCTTTCCATGGTGGCCATCTTGGTAAAAGATTTTCCTTCCTACTGCGGCGTCCCGGTGTAGGAAGGAAAATCTTTTTGTTTTTTTTACCACCCGGCATTCCCACTTTGAGGACATAAGATGTTAGTGGTCTTCATCTATTGAAAAGGATGTTATGGTGACGTTGCACTAATAAAACCCTTTAAAATTTAGCAAAAAAAAAAGGTTACAGGGACGTTATGGTTAAGTTGCACTAATAAAAACCTATGAAATTCACTGAAAAAACTTTGTCAAAGGGACGTTATGGTTCCAAGTAAAACGGAAAAACCCTTGAAATTCGCCAGTTATGGTAAGCTAAGCAACCATAACTCGCGCCACCACTGTGCACTGCTAAGACTAACACCCAGGACATCAAAGATGACATCACAAATGTCATTGATGGCATCACTGATGACATCACATATCTGGCTCACTCTTTTTTCTTTTGCTGACATATCTAGGCCACATGATTTTCTTCAGTAACAGTCAGAAACTAAACATTTTATTTTATTTGTAGACGTATCCTTCAAGTAGGTTCTTACAGTCATTCCCTTAGAGTCCAGTCACATCATATGAAACATATACATACGGGAAGACACAAGCTTGAAAGACAGCATTCCTTTTTGTGCATAAAGATAATCAATAGACTTATGAGCACTTTCTGATAGTTCTGTTGTTTTTTTTTATGGCTGTACTTTCCCTGTGGGTCCAATCACATCAAGTGATACATATACATAGGGTAAATAGCAGCTTTGAAACAGAGCAATCATTTATTTGCATGAAAATAATCAGTTAAGTTATGAATTGTTTCTGCTACTACTTGTGCTTTTTTGCTAACTTCACTTTCCCTATATATACCCATATTGGTATGTGTTCTTGTGTCTTTGTGTTTTGTCTATGGTAATGCAATTATGTAATACATGTGTTTTATTAGCTACGTATTACATATTTCACAGTACACAAGAATCTATTAAGAAAACAATTATCATTTCATTATTCAACATATTAACATTACGAATATTATACCTTCATCTTGTACGCTGCACACAATGTTATGTTTCTGTATGAGTAGCCTAGTATACTAGATAGAACCCCACAATAGAATGCTATTTATATCAATGCATCGTTCAATGCACTAATTAGGGTATGATATTTATTGCAATGATCCTTGACACTTGTTTCGCAACATTATAAGAATCCCTGTACACATATTTCATGAAAAGTACATACACATGTGATGTCATCAGTGATGTCATCAATGACATTTGTGATATCATCTTTGATGTCCTGGGTGTTAGTCTTAGCAGTGCACGGTGGTGGCGCGAGTTATGGTTGCTTATCTTACCATAACTGGTGAATTTCAAGGGTTTTTCGGTTTTACTTGGAACCATAGCGTCCCTTTAACAAAGTTTTTTCACTGAATATATATATATATATATATATATATATATATATATATATATATATATATATATCAGTGAAAAAACGTTGTTAAAGGGACGCTATGGTTAAATTGCGCTACTAAAAACTTATCAAATTTAGTGAAAAAACTATGTTAAAGAAACGTTATGGTTAAGGTGCCCTAATAAAAAGCTATCAAATTCAGTGCAAAAGCTTTTTTAAAGGGACATTATAGTTACTTTGCACTATGTTAGGGAGAATTCTCTGTTTAGGCTGAATTTCCTATCCTAGTGAGTCCCCCAGCAGCTTTGCTGGATTTCCGGAGTTTGTTTTTTTCCATCCTGCCAAGAGTGAGACTCTTTTTCTCCCACTCTTGGACATGAATGTGTGTAATTCCTCTAAATGTCAATGGCCCTCATTACGACCCTGGCGGAAAGTAACTGACCTGACCGCCATAGCGTAAATAGCGTTTCCGCCATTGCACGATGGAGTAAAGTGCGGCTAATTCTGACCCATCGGGCACGAGCATTACGCCATGGCGGAAGTGCAAAGTCCGCGATGGCGGAAATGACCCCAAAACGCCCCTCACCGCCGTCGTACGGCGCCCTAGGTGCAATTCCGCCACCCATCATAGCGGTCACCGTAATGAGCGGTAATCGCAAAATACGGTGACCGTAAATATACGGAAACGGAAGTAAAAACATGGGGCCGGAACGGGAAACAGCACGCCGTACACCTATAAAATCAGAATCCCAACACAACCATCAAAAATCCGACCCTGAGACACGTCCCAACCCGTTAGCCACCCTAGTTAAAACAATCAAAATGGGAAAAGTTGCTAAAAAAGCGTGCGACCGCAAGCGGCAGGTCCACTTCTCCCATGAGGAACTCACCGTGCTCACAGAGACCCTCCAGGAGAATGCTGCCGTCGTCTTCTCGACGCAAATGACCAGGACGGCACTTGCGAACAAGAAGGCCATATGGGCCCTGGTGGCACAGCGGGTAAGTGCGGTGGGGGCCGCACCCCGCAACCCACAGCAATGCAGAAAGCGATGGGACGACTTGCGGATACGCGTACGGAGCAAACTATCAGCCAACCGTAACATTGCCACAGCTACCGGGGGAGGATCGGAATCACCCATCAAGTTGACCCCCTGGGAAGAAATCTGTGCCTCCACCATTGGAATGGAGAGTATAGAGGGAGTCGGAGGGATGGAGAAAGGAGTGCAGACATCCGAAGAATCAGGTAGGTGGGCCAAATAAAACAATGCTAAATCCACAATGTCCAATCATGTGAAGTACCATGTGTCCACATAGTGCAACAGAAACACATGTCCAGGAGAACGTCCACATACATTGGCCTGATAGCGCACTTTAAAAGTCACATTAAATACATAAATAATTACAAATCCTAAAAACACCCTCTACACGTGCAGCATGCACACCCTAACTGCAGGCTGCTAAACAACTGCATCCTCAATCCACACAAAAATGAAACCACCTCCAAGGCCCTGACCCAAATCACCCTCAGGTACCACCCCAATGCATGTGATACATTGCCATTCCAATTTCCACAGACCCATAAATAACGCTCGCCCTCCTTTACTCCACCACAGGGTCCGATTCAAACGACGAGCTTCAGGACACCCCTACCAGCACACCTGCAAAGAGGGCCAAGACCAACGGCCAAAGACCCTCCACCTCAGCTGCACGGATCAAGACACGGCAGCAGCACAAATCAAGTGGCAGCACACAGGAGGGGACTCCAACAGGCACCCCAGCAGCCAGCATGCCCACAACAGCAGCACCACAGGTCCCCCCAATGGATGCCACAGAAGGCACTGCTTCTGGTGGCAGCACACTGCATTAATGCCAGCATGCTCCGACACAGAAAACGGTGCTGTCGATGTAGGACCCATCCATGACCTGTCTCAATCCCCCTGTTTGTTTCATCCCGTACACCATGAGGATACCACGCAGGGGCACCCACAAGACGACGACTGGCCATCCCCTACAAGCCCTGTGGCAAGGCAACATGAGGTGATCAGCCCCTCTGTGACACCACCGCAAATGGGCATGGCCCAGCAGAGGCAACAGTCCCTCGACCAGGTGATCGTGCAACAGCAGCAACTGGCCACGCTCCTCAAGGAGCATGCTTATGAATGTGGGGGTTCTAAGGCAGCCATAGAAACATCTACTGAGACACTTAGGTCACAAATGGAGCGAAGTACAGAGACACTAAGGCTACAAATGGAGAGAAGTACAGAGACACTAAGGGTACAAATGGAGAGAAGCACCGAGAGCCTGAGGGGGGAACTGCATGCGACGTCCAAAGACGTATGTGGTGAACTTGCCGCTGTGCGCCGTGTGCTCACTGAGCTCTCACAAACCCTTAGGGACATGCATGGACGTGAGCAGGCAGAGACATCATCCGTTGCAAGTTCCGTCCAGGGCAGCCCCCAACGTAGATCTGGGAGGAACCTGCGCTCCACAGGCAGGGGTGCCCCTGATACCCGGAGAGGGGGCTTGCAATAGCGTCTGCCCACTGACAATGAGCATCTTTGGACACTGGTGTTCGGGGGGGAGGTAGGAGGGTGGAGGGGGGGTGTTGGGCTTTCTTGGGTGGCGGGTCGATGGGGTGTGTAATATAATTTCACATATGCTATAAACATTTCATAATCATCCAATGAGATGTGTGGACATTGATCTTTGTGTACGAGGCCTTTATAGGCGTACAGTCCACATTGTGCATGTTCCAGACACACACAGTGCCACAAGTCCCGTGTCCATGTATCAGCCACCAGGCGTGAGTGCTAGAAGCATGAATCTATGATATTCTGACGAATTTCACGGGCCTCCTGTGCCTCGCGGACTCCTTCAGGTGCTGCCACATCCCCACCCTCATCATGACCATCTTCAGGTGCTTGCAGTTCTGCGTCAGGGGGCATGGGCACATTTCTACGTACGCACATGTTGTGTAGCATGACACATGCCATGACCATCTTTGCAACCTTCTCATGGCGGTACAGGAGTGCCCCGCCAGACCTGCTGAGGCAGCGGAAACGAGCCTTCAGTAGGCCGAATGCCTGTTCTATGACTACACGGGTACGTGAGTGGGCATGGTTGTAGTCCTCCTCATGCTGGTTCTGTGGGTTCCGGAGTGGTGTAAGGAGCCATCTCTTCAGTGGATACCCGGCATCACCTGTATGTGGACAATAAAGGATGTTTGTGGAATGACATTGCTACGTACGCATCCCCCCCCCCTTCCTGCCAGGTCATTGCCGCATCACATACCCCACATTATCATGCATGAAATGAGACTCACCGAGTAGCCAGGATCTGTTCCCTGCGTGTCGCTCCATGTAGCGTGGTATTGTAGAGTTCCTCAAGACCATAGAATCATGGGTTGATCCAGGAAATCGGGCACAACAATGTGTAAAGATCCTGTTGGAGTCACACACCATTTGTACATTAAGAGAATGATATTGTTTCCGGTTGCGGTACTGGACCTCCATGGCATGTGGGACAACCAATTCCACATGGGTGCAGTCGATGGCACAAATGCAACCCGGTATGCCGGCAAGTGCATGGAATCCCACTTTTGTGTTTGTAATCTCCTGCTCCGAGCGTGGTAAAGAGATGTAGTCGTCTGCGTGCTTCAGGAGGGCATCGAGCACTTGCAATAGTGTCCGTGACAACAGTGGCTGTGAAATGCCATGCAACTGTCCGACTGTGTGCTGGTAGGTGCCTGTGGCCAGGAAGTGGAGTACAGACACCACCTTCAGTAGGGGTGGGATGGCGGTTGGGCTATCTATCATGCTGACAAGGTCAGCGTGTGTCATGTTCACAATGGCGGTTATGGTGTCCCGGTCCAAACGGTAGAGGGTGTGGATCTGCTCAGCAGTGAGGTTGAAACGATGAGCTCGGAGGCGTGGGATTGCGGGCTGCCTGCGTGGTGGTAGTGGCTGTGCTAGTGGGCCTTGCTGGCCCTGCATTGCCCTCCTCCTCCTCCTGCATCTCCTCTGTGCGGCCGGTTGTTGTAGTAGTTGGTGTTCGTCTTCTTCTTGAAGTTGGAGTACTTGCAGTGCTATCAGGTCCCCCAGGGCCAACATCGCTAGTCCTGCCGGTAGCATTTTGGAGTGGGTGTGGTTGTGGGAGGGGGTTGGGTGTGCAATTTATGTGTTTTCAGGCTGTATAGCCTCCACCTGTGGTGATTCATTCCACCTGTGCCAGCTGCAATCCCCTTTGGGCGAGCACGTCCCGCACACAACGCTGCAATTTGACGCATGGCATCTTGCTATTACAATCATGTATTTAATCCCGATGGCAGTGAAATATTGGTTTATATGTTCATTCTGCTATGGTCCCATTGTTTCACATACTATGTTTGCAGTCGCGAACAAACTTGTGAAGGGTCAGTGGAATGTAGTACTCGATTAACGGTGGACCCTCATGCAGCACTGTACCGAGGTTCACCGACGGGCGGGGCGTCCCATTTGTGAGTGAAGCCAGTTGCCATTTTCACACACTGCCGCACTACATGGATGAATTTGTGATTTCAAGCGGTCACAGATGCCTTTTCGACGTGATGTTGCAAATGAGGAATTCGAAGGACAGCGCTTTCGGTTTTCAGCTAGCGGCGAGGAGACACCCACAGGTCTGACTGCAAATATAACGTTCTATTGTTTAATGCCCTTGGGACAGGGGCCATGGCGAGAATGCAATGATTGATATGAATAGTATGGAATGCGCAATAGCGTAGTGGACGATAAGGCAGGACGTTCCCAAATACATGTTACTTCACAATACTAGAATTCCGGGCTGGAGCACAGTGGATTTTGCAGACTGCATTACGCACAGACTCAATGGAAATTTCATATGTTATGTGAGTAAATAATCAGGCGTTTTTATACCGGGATGAGGGAATGATGTATGGATGCATGGACAGATGATTTAATTGAGAGTTTGCCATGTACATGGCTTTTTGGAATCTATCCCCTTCCCCTGCGCTATGTGATGCAGAGCTGCCATAGTGGGACCATCGTCTATCTGCCCTTGTTGAACCCTCCCTGTCTCGACGCGCCTTCAAACACTTGTGTCTATGCACGTTACTAATCCCATCTAATGGATTCTGTTTTAACAGACGCATGCACACAAACACTCGTTTGTAATAGTGTTTTCAACTCGATTTATATAGTTATGATTCGCAAGTGATTTTTGGGTGGAAATAATCCTTTTGAGTGGGCTAGCATGCATATGGCTGTAGATTTAGTGTGATCATTGAAGTGAGTAATACAAATGAAGTTCTGATGCCCATACTATTCTTTTTCATTTCATTTGGGTGACAGGTATCTCCTCCCCTTTTGCTGCTGCCATCTGTATGCCACTCCTGCAGATGGCTTTTACTCCCGACACCTGCTGCTTCGAGTTAATCAGTGGAGCACCATTACGATCTTATGGGACGATCGCCAATGGGCCACATGCCCTTACGCAGTACTAGTGGCTAGGAGCAACATATCAACCTTTCAGCTGGACTAGTGCCTACCTAATGGGACGGCCCTGCGGTTCTAGGCGCTTCCATGTTGCCTTTTTGAACGTGAATGTAGCCCCTGTGTACCATGAAGGAACAGGGCGTCACACAAGAAGAAGCTGGTCATTTATTGCGGATGCAGCCCACAGTAATGAAAAATATTTTGGAGTTTATGACCTAATAGCTGTATGGGCTTGGTGAATTTGATGTGCATTAAAATTTTATTCTGATATTACCGTGTAGCGTTATTCTTTGCAAGTAATGTAGCATATTCCTATTTGTGGAGCGATGTATTGTGAGAAGATCTGCATTGGGTTCCGGCTTCTGAGTATAGTTGCGTGGTACTGTACTGGCCGCGTTTACCTACGAAGCCCAGTAAGGTCAGGGATAGGGGCTGCCATTATGACTGTTTTAATGATGTCATGCTCAGGGGCGGGGGATTAGCTTTTGTGTAACAGATGCCGGTCAGCCAGGTGGATTGGTGGAATGATGTGATTATCGGAAAATGGCTGGTCACAGGTGCCTGTGTTTGCGTGCGTTTCTTGGAGGGAGACTGAGGTCATGTCCATTGGAATAGCTTCTGTATTCGTGCCATCTGTGCCCTGCAGCTCCCATTGGCCCCTCTTGAGATGAGCCTGGCTGCTCAGTCACTCTGCCAACTTGTGTGGTACATGCTTATGCTGATGGTTGGTTTGTTTACTGGCAAGAGTACAGGGCTGGTGCAGTCTCCCTCAGGATACTGCTTTGAATGTTGCCTTACACTGGTGTCAAGCGATGGGGGCCTGTTGTTGTTTTGTCCCATATTTCAGTTCATATTGCTGTACTTGAACCTTCACATGCCTGTGCTGCATCAGTACGGCAATGGTGACATGCCAAATATGGATGGCCACTCACAAGGCACTTGGGGCCACTACATTCATTTGTTCGTTGGCATGCATGGGTGACTTGTACATTTCACTGGTTGCATTGTGTAACTTCATTGCACCTACGAGGAGTTGTGCAATGTGGGCAGGGAGTGGTGTACAGGCACTCAGTAGGGCCATTTACGGTTGGTTCACGATGCCGTAATTCTCACCATGGCGGAATGGTACTTTCCGCCATGCTTGATGGCGTTAAGTAAATGTCCGCTAGGGTCAGAATTCGCGGACCGTTGCGCCATGGTGGTAATTACGGTTTTGCATGGCGCGCGTGCGCGTACTTGGTGCAGTTAGCGTTGGCGTTCACTACGGTGTCGCTAATGGCATCGTACTTTACGGTGACGGGTCATAATCGCACCGAGCGGTATTCGATGGCGGTATTACATTTCCGCCATCGTTTTTCGATTTCCGCCAGGGTCGTAATGAGGGCAAATGTGTTCTATGGGCTATGGGGTCTTTTACTCCATAGGGTCTCATATGTTTTGCTATGTGTGTTACAACGCACCCTCCGTGCCGTAACACTGGGGTGTCCTAGCGCACCTCCACCATAGACTCCATACCCGGGGACTGACTACTGTCTCCCCGGGCATGTAAAGTCACCATTGGCTTTACTAGACCTAAATTTACTAACAGAACTAGTACAAACCATCCTATTGTGGACGTACTAGTAGGAGTGATTCGATTACTCCTGGGTCTGTTATTCGAGGGGGCACTGTTCCGTCCCCCTTCGTCGAGTTTTGGCTGGTGGCAGTGGAAACTACTTGTTATATTCGACCCCAAATATAACTCTATGGGATTCTTCCCATTGTTGGAGGTTAATACTTTTCCTCGTTAATCTCTAACATACCACCGGTTTATTTATCTTAAATAAATCTATCGGTTGGTATTTTCTACCAGAACTCGTTTTTTAAAATGGCGTCTGTGTTCGTCTCTGTGACTCCTAAACCAAAGGTTGAGCCGTTTGTTCTACTTTTGGCGGGCCTCTACACAGAGGCCCTCCAAAGTGGTGCCATTCTGTCTGGGTACCACAGGGGGTATGGTAGGGGGGTTAGGTACCCTGGACTGAGTTGCCTTGCCAACTCAGGTCGCACTCTGGTGTGATTGGCCCAAGTGGTGAGCCACCCCGCTCACCACTTAGCGTGTTTTGATTGACAGCTAGGCTGAATGAATGGGGGTTTTCTGCATAAAAGCAGGGCTTTTGGGACTGGATCTTCAGAAGTCGCCACAGGACCTAAGAATCCGACGAGGGTAAAGCTGAGCCGACCTGCAACGATGACACCTCCGGTGGAGCCCTGCTGAACCGACTCACCACTTCCCGACGACAGTGGAGATCTCCCTGCCGGAGAGTCTCTTCCCCTGACTGGTGGGAACAACCAGTCCCCTTTGCTTTTTCTTCGCTCCAGGATGCAGTGGTCGAATTGCCCGTGCAGAGCACCTCGGCAACCGGATAGCCACTACCCCTGTACCGCGACCAAAAGGTGGTGTCTTGTGACGGAGCACTCCGCGCTGGTCTCTTCCCTGGTGGTGCAACAATCTTCAACTTTCCTTCGACAACGAGATCATCTCTTCTCTTGGCAAAGACCCGACGTGCATCCACCACCAGGAACAACTGCCCCCGCCAGAGCTGTCTCTCCACAAACAAGGTACCGTGTCCGCCTGACTTCCCTTTCTGCTGGATAGAGTGAGGTGTCTTAATCCTCGCCTTTCCATTGGGTCGCCTCCAAGCTTTCTTAACTTTCTGTTCTGAACTGGTCCAATCTTTCGATAACAATTTGCGACAAAGACTCGAAGTGCATTTCCACTGTGATACTTTTTGTTTTGGGACACATCGCCTTGCCTCTCTCCGAGTGGGCCTGGCCTCTGAACTTTGCGATCTACAGTAGACCCTGCCTTACTCGCCTTGCATTTGTTCGTAAAAGTATTGGTACCGAGTTGATTTCATAACCTGCCTTATTTTTCTCTCCCGTCCTAACGAATACTAGAGTGCTATCTAGGTTAAAGCATAGACCTCTGTCTGCAAATAAGTGATGCCGGTGAACCTAGACTTGTCGAACTATTGTTAGGGGGATTGATCTTTTTCTTATAGTAATTGTGACTGAAGTTGTTTGCCGTATTAGTGCCAGAGTGTTTTTCATAGATGTGTTTTTATAAATAAATTACTATATATCTTTACACCAAAGCCTTGTTCCGTGTTTACTTGTTCTACTGTGTAAATTGCCCTATTTTGTATACTCCACATACTGCCTAACTCTTCTTGAGGGAAGTCTGACTGCTCAGCCACAGCTACCAAGTGAATCTGTGTGGTACAGACTGATACCAAGTGGGTTTACTGCCAAACACCTGTAGTCCTAAATCTTTTGCAGTGGGGCCAGAGGGAACTGCACAGGTTTCCACCTAACACTGGTGTACAGCGGTGGGATTTGTATCGAGTATACAGTTTAGAGTGCTTTTCAACACTTTAGCATAACTAACCACAAAGCTTAGCACTAAAAAGCAAAAAACATGTCTACTATGGAAGTTTACAGTCAAGAATCCTTGTCAGGTGAAAATACTGAGAGTTTACGAGCCCTCTGTAGACAAGAGAATCTTTCTGTAAAAGGCAAGAAAGTGGAACTGATAGCGAGATTGCTGGAAAACAAAAGTCTGGGTACTGGTTCAGAGGAACCAACTTCTCCAGCGAATGTAGAAAACAGTAATGGTATTGATCTGAATCAAAGTCTTGATAATGAGTCAGAAGAGGAAAGTGAACCTAATGAAGTTAGCCACTCTGAGCCTCTGTCTGCCTTACCTACTGTACCTACGGGGCCCATACCAGGTCCCACATGTAACCCTGCTTATTTTGAACTTGAAAAAATTAAGCTTGAATTAGAATAAAAACGGTTCTTGGCTCAATCTGAAAGAAACCAAGAGCTCGAGTTCAGACGGATGAATACCCAAGCTGAACGGAAGCAAGCTGAGTTAAGACTCAGAGAAATAAAACTTAATCACGAATTAGAGATGAAAAAGTTGTCTGTGGGAAATGCTTCTCTCTCCTCTGGTTCCTCTAGAAACTCCAGTCCCAAAAGACCCCGGATGCCGAAGGAATTAGTGGGTATGTATGAACCGAGATTGGATGTTTTGGATTGGTTAAAAATGTTTGAGTACAATCATGGGCTCCAGGACCTCACCGGGAATGATCTACTTCCCTGGTTGTTCTCTAGGCTCCCCCCTGTTGCGACTGATGTGGTAATGGAGTTGGGGGAGGCGGATAAGAAGGATTACGAAAGTGTGAAACTAGCTTTGATAGCTAGATTCGGGAAGACCCCTTCCCAGTATCTTAAGAGATTTAGAACCCTCAAAAAGCATGATGGTACCCCTTGGGCTAACTGGGTGAGTGAAGGGTTGAAAAACTTAGAGGGATGGATTAAGGGTTACAAAGTGAACACTTATGAGGGTATGAAGAATCTTTTTATGTTGGAGTCTATTTACGATGCCTGTTCTCCTGAGCTCAGACAGCACTTGGCTGATTCGAAGGAATTGGATTCCAGGAAGCTAGCTAGGGCTGCTGACTTGTGGGTTGCCAACAGGGCTACTCATAAGGATTCTGGGGCAACTCAGAAAAAGGATGAGGGAAAACAGCCTAAGAAAGACTCAAAAGAGAATTCAAATAACTCAAATTCCAAAGAGGGCCCCAAACAAAACCAGAAGGCTAAGCCACAAGGAAAACCGCAGCAGAATAGTGTGTCTTCTGGTGCCAAACCGGAAGGAGGGCAGAACAAGCCACCATTCCAGAAAGCATTCGGTAAATGCTTTGTTTGTGGCTCGACTGACCACGTGAAAGGAGATCCCAGATGTAAGGGTAAACCTTCAGGGATCCAGCTTGTCTCCTTAGCCTTCGCTCCAGAGGAGGAAGTCCAAATGGCAAGTGGAAACGTTCTACTGCTAGCTGATGAACCCATTGGAGTCTCAGCCAGCGTTTCTTTAGTATCTCTGGGGTTGTGGGAACAACAGAATTTAGACGTCTATAATTCTATCCCCGATAATACTAAAGAGTATTATAAGGACAGTGTCCAGGTGAATGGTCAGGAGGCTCCTGCCATTAGGGATACTGGGGCCAGCATAACTGTGGTGGATAAATCGTTTTTTCAGGCTGAGGATGTTGCTAAGGCACCCAAACGCCTCACCAAGTTAGCTGGAGGGCCTGTGCAGATGTTTCCCCAATTACCAGTTCTCATCCAGTGTAACGACATGACTGTGAAGATCCCTGTCAGCATGCAGAGTGAGGTACCAGGACGCGTGCTGTCGGGTAACGATTTGAAAACTCTCGGAGTTGTATCGCATACTCCCAGACCTCCTAGTAAATGGTTACAGGAGCTAACCAGACCTGCAAGAGAGAGGACCATGCGTGGTACTCTCCAGGAGATGATGAAGAAAGAAATCACTCCTGCTCCACTGGAATTGTCGGCCGCTGTCTCGAAGAAACCAGAAGCGAAAGGGAAACCTAAGACTTCTACCCCGAAACCAGCAGCCAGCATTTCAGTGCAGCCAACAAGGACTTCCCCCCGGTTGTCCAAAGTTACACCCGTAACTCCACCCCCAGCTGAGAGGGAGGTACAACCCTGTGTGGTAGAATTAGACTCTGAAGAGGAGCTAATGGAAGGCCAGGAACTCATTGGAGATCTGGATCCTGTTGACCATCCTGAGCTGCAGTCTTTACTGGCAGAAGGTGGACCCAGCAGGGCAGACTTCAGTAAGGAACAGAGAGAATGTCCAACTCTGGAAGGTCTTCGCCACCAGGCAGAAGCTCAGGCTGAAGGGCAAGAGCCTGGGAAATACAGGTTACACTGGGAAGATGGCCTCTTCTACAGTGAACCGACCGAGTCTGCACCTGGAGACTACAAACGACTTGTAGTACCCCAAGAGAACAGACCACAGTTCTTGCAGTTAGCCCACGAGATTCCTTTGGCTGGTCACTTGAGTTTCAAGAAGACTAAGGAAAGGCTCTCTCTCTACTTATATTGGCCAAAGATGGGGGCCGAAGTAGAAAAACACTGCAGGAGCTGCCACACCTGCCAGACCTCTGGTAAGGTTGGCTCCAAGAATGTGGCACCTTTAGTGCCTCTCTCAGTTGTGGGAGTGCCATTTGAGAGAGTAGGGATTGACATTGTTGGTCCCCTTGATCCTCCAACCTCCTCAGGCAACAGGTTTATACTTGTTGTAGTAGACCATGCTACTAGGTATCCTGAGGCAATTCCTATGAGGACTGTTACAGCTCCGGCTGTGGCTAAGGCCCTCCTTGGTATTTTTACTAGGGTCGGGTTTCCTAAGGAAGTAATCTCTGAAAGGGGGTCAAACCTTATGTCCCACTACATGAAAGCCATGTGGAAAACCTGTGGAGTTACTTACAAGTTCTCAACAGCTTACCACCCACAAACAAATGGGTTGGTAGAATGGTTCAACCGAACCATGAAGAGCATGATAGGTGCTTTAGAAGAACCCCTTAAGCATAAGTGGGACCTTCTACTGCCATGCCTTCTATTTGCTTATAGAGAAGTGCCTAGGGAGGGAGTAGGTTATTCTCCCTTCGAGCTTCTCTATGGTCATCCCGTCAGAGGTCCATTGGCCCTGATTAAGGAGGGGTTGGAGAGTGCTCCTTCCCCCAAGCCAGTCAGAGTGACTGACTACGTGATAGGTCTCCGGAGGAGAATGTCGCACATGATGACAGAAGCAAGCGATAACTTGAAAGCTGGACAAGCATTGGTCAAGCACTGGCACGATCAAAAGGCTAACATGGTTGAGTTCGCTCAAGACCAGCTCGTTCTCGTTATGATCCCAACAAGGCAGAGGGCTATGCAAGACAAATGGATGGGATCCTTCAGAGTTGTGGGTAAACTCGGAGAGGTCAACTATCTGGTGGACTTGGGCAATCCCAAGGAGGCTCCGACAGTCTTCCACACCAACCGACTCAAAGCGTATGTCTCAAGACCTGATGTAGGAGCGTTGCTTCTAGCATCATCCGAGGAAGAAGAAGAGAGTGAAGCTCTTCCGGATCTCCTCAGAGGCTTACCTTTAGACGAAAAAATTGAAGGAGTAAATCTCTCTTCAAATCTGACACCCGAGCAACAAGAAGAGTGCAAATCTATGTTGAATCAGTTTGCCTCTCTGTTCTCGCTTTCACCAGGCTTAACCCCTTGGGGCCAGCATGACATACTCACTGGTGACTGTCTGCCAGTCAAAAGCAGAGGATACCGAATGTCAGAAAATGTACGAACCCACATCAAAGGTGAGGTCAGCAAGATGCTCGATCTCGGGGTAATAGAGCCCTCTACTAGTCCATGGTCTAGCCCAGTTGTGTTAGTACCAAAGGCCGGATCTAAAGAACCTAGATTCTGCATGGATTATAGAGCTCTTAATGCAGTCACCAAGACTGATGCCCACCCTTTGCCAAGAACAGATGAGTTGGTGGACAAACTTGGCGCAGCCAAGTTCCTCAGCACATTTGACTTAACGTCAGGCTATTGGCAAATAGCCTTGACAGACCATGCCAAGGAGAAAACTGCATTTTCTACCCCCGTTGGCTTATACCAGTTTAATGTAATACCTTTCGGATTGAAGAATGCACCTGCTACATTTCAACGGATGGTAAACCAGGTTCTGAATGGGATGGAGGACTTCTGCATGGCATACTTGGATGACATAGCAGTGTTCAGCAATTCCTGGGAAGAGCATGTAACCCACCTGAGAGATGTTTTGCAGGCTCTTGGACGAGCCAATCTGACCATAAAGGCGAGTAAATGCCAAATTGGAAAGAGTAAGGTAGTCTATCTTCGACATGAGGTAGGAGGTGGAGAAATAAGGCCTTTACTCAGTAAGATTGAAGCTGTGCAAAATTGGACAACACCTACTACTCAAACCCAAGTGAGAGCCTTCCTAGGCCTCACTTGGTATTACAGGAATTTCATCAAGAACTATGGGACCATAGCTTCTCCACTGAATGTCATCTCCTCGTCCAAATTTCCTAAAAAGGTTAGATGGAACGAGGAGTGCAATCAGGCTTTTGAAAACCTGAAAAAGGCTCTTTGCCAAGCCCCAGTACTCAGAGCTCCTGATTACCGCCAAGCTTTCATTGTGCACACAGATGCTTCAAATGTAGGAATAGGTGCCGTACTCAGTCAACTGGATGGGAAAGGTAGGGAGCACCCCGTTTGCTTCATCAGCCGCAAGCTGAAGGATCCTGAAACAAGGTGGGCAACAATCGAAAGAGAGTGCTTTGCTATCGTGTGGGCTCTGAAGAAGTTTAGGCCGTACTTGTATGGTTCTACTTTTGTCATTCAGACTGACCACCAACCCTTGAGATGGTTAATGCAAATGAAAGGGGAAAACCCAAAACTACTGAGATGGTCGATCTGCCTGCAAGGGTTTGATTTCACCATTGAGTACAGGTCAGGGTGTCACCACCAAAATGCTGATGGTCTCTCTAGGATGTATGTCATCGACTAGAGGTATGAGATTCATCCAGGAGTGGATTAAATCCTCCTGCCCCTTAGTCTGGGGGGGGCGAGTGTTAGGGAGAATTCTCTGTTTAGGCTGAATTTCCTAACCTAGTGAGTCCCCCAGCAGCTTTGCTGGATTTCTGGAGTTTGTTTTTTTCTATCCTGCTAAGAGTGAGACTCTTTTTCTCCCACTCTTGGACATGAATGTGTGTAATTCCTTTAAATGTCAATGTGTTCTATGGGCTATGGGGTCTTTTACTCCATAGGGTCTCATATGTTTTGCTATGTGTGTTACAACGCACCCTCCGTGCCGTAACACTGGGGCGTCCTAGCGGACCTCCACCATAGACTCCATACCCAGGGACTGACTACTGTCTCCCCGGGCATGTAAAGTCACCATTGGCTTTACTAGATCTAAATTTACTAACAGAACTAGTACAAACCATCCTATTGTGGACGTACTAGTAGGAGTGATTCGATTACTCCTGGGTCTGTTATTCGAGGGGGCACTGTCCCGTCACCCCTCGTCGAGTTTTGGCTGGTGGCAGTGGAAACTACTTGTTATATTCGACCCCGAATATAACTCTATGGGATTCTTCCCATTGTTGGAGGTTAATACTTTTCCTCGTTAATCTCTAACATACCACCGGTTTATTTATCTTAAATAAATCTATCGGTTGGTATTTTCTGCCAGAACTCGGTTTTTAAAATGGCGTCTGTGTTCGTCTATGTGACTCCTAAACCAAAGGTTGAGCCCTTTGTTCCACTTTTGGCGGGCCTCTACACAGAGGCCCTCCAAAGTGGTGCCATTCTGTCTGGGTACCACAGTGGGTGTGGGAGGGGGTTTAGGCACCCTGGACTGAGTTGCCTTGCCAACTCAGGTCGCACTCTGGTGTGATTGGCCCAAGTGGTGAGCCACCCCGCTCACCACTTAGCGTGTTTTGATTGACAGCTAGGCTGAATGAATGGGGGTTTTCTGCATAAAAGCAGGGCTTTTGGGACTGGATCTTCAGAAGTCGCCACAGGACCTAAGAATCCGACGAGAGTAAAGCTGAGCCGACCTGCAACGACGACACCTCCGGTGGAGCCCTGCTGAACCGACTCACCACTTCCCGACGACAGAGGAGATCTCCCGGCCGGAGAGTCTCTTCCCCTGACTGATGGGAACAACCAGTCCCCTTTGCTTTTTCTTCGCTCCAGGACGCAGTGGTCGAATTGCCCGTGCAGAGCACCTCGGCAACCTCGGCAACCGGATAGCCACTACCCCTGTACCGCGACCAAAAGGTGGTGCCTTGTGACGGAGCACTCCGCGGTTGGTCTCTTCCCTGGTGGTGCAACAATCTTCAACTTTCCTTCGACGACGAGATCATCTCTTCTCTTGGAAAAGACCCGACGTGCATCCACCACCAGGAACAACGGCCCCCGCCGGAGCTGTCTCTCCACAAGCAAGGTACCGTGTCCGCCTGGCTTCCCTTTCTGCCGGATAGAGTGAGGTGTCTTAATCCTCGCCTTTCCATTGGGTCGCCTCCAAGCTTTCTTAACTTTCTGTTCTGAACTGGTCCAATCTTTCGATAACAATTTGCGACAAAGACTCGAAGTGCATTTCCACTGTGATACTTTTTGTTTTGGGACACATCGCCTTGCCTCTCTCCGAGTGGGCCTGGCCTCTGAACTTTGCGATCTACAGTAGACCCTGCCTTACTCGTCTTGCATTTGTTCGTAAAAGTATTGGTACCGAGTTGATTTCATAACCTGCCTTATTTTTCTCTCCCGTCCTAACGAATACTCGAGTGCCATCAAGGTTAAAGCATACACCTCTGTCTGCAAATAAGTGATGCCGGTGAACCTAGACTTGTCAAACTATTGTTAGGGGGATTGATCTTTTTCTTATAGTAATTATGATTGAAGTTGTTTGCCGTATTAGTGCCAGAGTGTTTTTCATAGATGTGTTTTTATAAATAAATAACTATATATCTTTACACCAAAGCCTTGTTCCCTGTTTGCTTGTTCTACTGTGTAAATTGCCCTATTTTGTATACTCCACATACTGCCTAACTCTTCTTGAGGGAAGTCTGACTGCTCAGCCACAGCTACCAAGTGAATCTGTGTGGTACAGACTGCTACCAAGTGGGTTTACTGCCAAACACCTGTAGTCCTAAATCTTTTGCAGTCGTCCCAGAGGGAACTGCACAGGTTTCCGCCTAACACACTAATACCAACCTATCCACATTATGGTTACTAGTAAAACCGAAACCCCCCAGAAATTCGCCAGAGTTCAAAAATAGTGTCGAGAAGGAGCTAAGAACCCCCACCTCAATCACTTCCCCCATATTGCCTATCTGCTGGACACTAGAATGCGACACATGTTCAAAGCCCATTGAACTAGAGATACCAAGGAGAATCCTGGAAGCAAGGTTCCCATTGAGATAACCATACCTGCATATGAGGCAGTATGATGGCTGTCTGAGTGATAGTCTGGGAGAAAGCAGGACAAATTAAAGAAACAAAGAGAAATAATGATGTCGTACAAATGCAAAACTGACGTATATAGAGAAGAGATGCAGAAACCAGAGGATTCAGACGATTCTATAAGGCAACAAGAAATTATCAAGATGAATGACATCTTGGGATCAAGATGAAGACACATACGCTATAAAAATGATGAAGATACCAAGCAATTTCACATGTGTAATTATGCAAAGAAACGCAAGCAGATTAAGTATTCCTGAGGCTAGCTTTATAGTAAATAGAGTGCAGCATGCTCCAACATATATATATATATATATTGGAGTCAGTAGAAGATGGATGTTCCAACTACATACAATAGCAGTGCTGAGCAAAAGAAGGAAGGCCGCTTTTCCCAGTTTCCAAGTGTGGCGCAGTTAGAAAACAATTGAATTAACAAAAGTGAAAACTCAGAAAGGTGAGGTTGGATTTGCCAAGAAACCAAAGCCTTATCAGACTGGTGTGAGTTGACATTGGATACAAATTGTGTGAAAGAGCGAAGCTGCCTGTTCAGAAAGCATGAATGAGAACAAGAAGATGTCAGAGGTCTATTGGAAAATAGCATTTTTAATATACTGAAAGCTCAATTTCGTGGTCTTTAGTCAAGTGGGGAGGAGAAGTCGGATGAGCATGATGGTCACACCTACGCACAATGGCAGAGTGTGCCTTCACTCTCCTGAATTCTTCAGTAGCAAGGAACATTTCCAAGGACGAATTCAAAGCCCTAACTGACAGCAGACTGCTGAGGTGATGGATGGTCATGCTAATTGGTGGGAAGCTATGGTTAAGACTAGCTTATCTGCACCTGCATGCTCAGCCTGCATGCTGCTAACGTAGATTGGGAGGGTACTGACGGAGGTTGGAAAGTAACATATGATAGGGGACCGCATGATCAAGGCTCCTATGGTTGTGTAGCCAATTATAGACGTCGTATATTTAGTGACGTTTATAGTGACACATTTTTAGGGAAGGGCATAGTTGCTCCACCTGATGTTTACAAGACTATCACTTTATTTCACTGCCCAAAGGAGTATGGGTCATATACCTAGATGATCCACTTAGACCCTATCACATTCACCCATAGGTTTTTAAGTTTTGCCACGTAGGATGACGTTAGTGATACGCAGGTTAACGTCATTAATGACGAATATTTACTATAAAAGTGTGATTTTTTATGACTTGCTTTGAGATCGTAATGAGACACGTCTGCTAATTTCCGTTTTACTCCCTGTTTTAGTTAATTGATATTAAAACAGTTTTGATTATTGATGTGTGAATAAATTTCTGCATTCCCGTCTATCTCAAGGGTGTTGCTATTTCATCTTAAAGGGCTGGATGGTCCAGTTTACGTGGTAGCAGAGATTTGATGGTTAGATAATCTATCAATATAAGTAAGCTTTTGAGGTCCCAGAAATATCACATGACCGCTGCCATTCGGCTGAAAGGACGTGAGGCTCCCTGTGGATAGCGGTTTGACACAAAGGGCCTCATTACGACCCAGGCAGTAGGGGGTTAACGGCACCGGTAGAGCTGCCGGCGCCGGTAACCCCCTACTGCCTCACTGAGGTCTGCTCGCGGGACCCGCTAAGGAAGCCTGGTAAAAGCAGGCGTCCTTAGCGGGTCCCGCGAGCAGACGAGGATGCTAACAACGGGCCTGTTATTAACGGACCCATTGTTTGCATCTTCCCCATTCCCATTGAGCCCTATGGGGGCTGAAATGGGAATGGGGATGTACCGGGTCCGGGTTCCTTGAATGGTGAAATACTGGGCCCTGCAAGGTCGGAATGGCCCAATATTTCCCCATTCAGGGAACCCAGACCCTAGTTTGGAGGCAGCCATGGCTGCCTCCAAACTCGTAATGAGGCCAAAAGTCTTGCAAGCCAGGTTAGACAGGTCCCCTTGTTTTCATGCAGAAACCCCTCCCAGCGTCTACAGGAACCTGAATGGACGGAAAGTTGAAGAGGCCACTGAGGAGGCGTGCGATCCAGAGATTCAGAAGTTGAAAGATTCAAATAGTGTGTACAAAACTGAGCGAGGTGTCAAAAGAGTGAATGGGAAGTGGGTGAAGAAAGTGATAAAAGGGAAAACAAGTAACAAAGGGAGGTAGTGCTAAATATTGTGCAAAAATGGACTTGAGGAGAGGCCAATCAGTTTACGGGAAAATCGTGAAGAGGAGCCACAATAGAAAGTATGCCTAGTGCCTGCATTTTTAAGAACATAACAGAAGGAACAGCACCTAAAATCCCAAAACCCCATAGAGGAAGCCGTAGGAAACGGGTTCAGTTAAAGACGAACTTAACGAGGGCTGTTCACACTCTGTATGGGGTATTTTTAGAGGCAGAATTAGTCTTATGAGAGAAGACGAGAAGTATATGTGGCCGGCCGAGTGTGTTTGTCCGTCTGTTTATTTTATGTGATTGTATAAAAAATTATGAAAAGATAAAACAAAGTTGATGGAAAACGCGATAGTTGTTAAGGATTAAGCACATATTTAGAGAACTTGAGTTCATATTTTTAGCAGATTAAAGTAAAAAACAAAATTATAAAAGGTTTTGTGCTCGCGACGATTGGTGCTCGTTCATATTGTTTGACTGTATTAAGAAATATTAGCATAATTTGCAAAGAGTAAACGGTGAGTATTGACGGTCAAAGAGTGACGTGTCAAAATGGAGGATATTACTCTGCTTATACACCTTTGCAAGCAATTGCCAAAGCGCGCACCCAAGCTTAGAAAGTATAGTGCAGAATGGGTTAAAGGAACCGCGGACAAGATGCTCATGCCGTGGCCACAGGGGGGATCGCTATCAAAGGCAGCCCTGCAGCACATGATGACATATTTGCATGCTGCATATACAGGGAAAAAGTTAGAGCAATGACTAGCGAGCTTAGAGCTCTGGATTATGTACCAGGAGGAGAGAGAAGACCCGCCTCCTGTAGATTGGATACTTAATGGATGCTCAGAGGGGGATGAAGAGCCTTCCACTCCACCCGCCGTGCCTGAAGCAGACGGCGATAGTAATAAAGATGAAGGGCTGTACCCATTAAGGGAGCTCAAGGCAGCAGCAGGGTATGGTAACCCAGCATATGAGTCGCTTGCGCAAAACAGCAACGAAGGCCCGGAGAAAACCACTAAGAGAGATGTAATCTCTAAGGTCCCGAGGGACAAGGAGAGACGCAATAAGGAGAAAAGTGATCGACCACGTACATCTCTAGATATAGGACGAGAAATAAAGGGATGGAAAGGAGAAAAAGATAAGGCTGATGAGTTAGCGTTTATACAGCATGAATTGATGGGTGGACAGAATTTACTCAAACTCCATGGTAAGAGCATTGAGGACGTAAGGCAAAGGGAAGATCAAGATGATCAGGACAAAAAGGATAAGGAAAGAGAGGAAAGATTAAAAGACGATAGAACTAAAAGAAAGGATAGACAGAGATGGGAAGAGTTGTACCAAGAGGAGCAACTGAGAAAACAGGGAAGAGCAGAGGAACAGAGAAAATATGATAACAGGGAGAGGGCAATCGAAGAGCAAGAAAGATTAGAAAGGAAAAGAAGGGAAGAAGAGGAACAGAAATTATGGGATAAAAGAATACAAAGACGAAGAGATGAAGAAGTACAAAGGGCAAATGAGAGAATAGACATGAAAAGGAAAGAAGAAGATAGGGTAAGGGAGGAAGCAAGGAAGCGAAAGGAATTTGATGATGAAATGGAACGAAAGAGAAGACAGAGAGAACATGATCTTGATTGCATGGAAAAGGAGGTAATGGATCCTACTACAGTAGTGTCATGGGAGGACATAGAAGAGTTCTTCCCAGAACATGAGCCAATAGCAGGTCTGTCCGGAGAAAATCTGGAGGATGAGTTTGACTCTAGAAGTATTGGAGAGGCAATCGATAAAGTTTATCTTGACATGAAGTCCCAGAAAACATTGCAGAGGTAAGGTAAACATGATCAGCTTGAGAGTACGCAGCTGTACGATAAGGAAGGAGCCTCATGTAGTTTTGAACCAAAGGAGCTGTCTTTAGATAGACTGACTCTGAACAAAGATGATGAACAGAGAGGTCACATAAGCTGGGGACAAGAGATGTCAAATGAAGATAGAGAATCCGCTTATGGGGAAGAAGACAATATATGTGGACCTTAAGGGTGTTTGTCAATGGACAAGGAAGTAAGATGGTCAGATTTAGATCTCCCTATATCTCGGTGTGAGATTCCGTGACGCAGCAAAATCAACCTAAAGAGAGATCCCATGGTCAGAGGGGGGAATTGCCACCATATGTGAGCAGACTAAGATCATTACCATGTAGAAGGCGGTGAGGAACTATTGCCCCAGCTATGGATAGGCAAACGATGAGTGACGAATGCGAGTTTGGGGTTTCACACTTTCCTTTGTTAGAGAAGGGAGGAACGAGACCACAGTATATACCGTGCCCGCAAATGGATAAGGATAATTTAAGGTGTAAACTCCCGAGTTTAACCTCTGGTGCTAGGAAATGCATACATGAGCTAGAGAAAATGACAGGAGGAAATACATTAGCTATAGGGAACATTAAGGTTCTCCTGATTGCTATTCTTGGTGAACGAACTGATGATGTCTGGTCCAGTGCAGGATATTCTAGTGTTACCATGGTTAACACTGCTCATGATGGAGCACCATTTAATAATTGCAGAGCAGCAGTTTAGAAAGCGCTTAGAGTGCTATATCCCGACACATCCGATAAGGGAGGTATAATGATGAAAAAGATTCAAGAAGAATTTCCAAGAGCAATGGGCTTTGGAGACACGCAAAGTTTAGGGGAAATCTATACCTGTGTTCTATCATATATTATGCCAAGGTCTGCCAGACCCGGTACAGAAGCAGCTCAAGAAGTTAGTGGGCATGGAAGCCAAGCCATGGTCAGAGATTGAGCTGACCATTGCGCATTATGGCCAGCTTTTGCAGGAAAAGAATTGAAAGAAAGATGATACTAGGAAAGGCGAAGAGGCAAAACTAGTGCAGAAAAAGCTTTCCAATTACGCCATTGAAGGGGCAATGCAACGAGTGGAGATGGATATGGTTCAAAGCAATCAGCAAACATGCCACAAGGGAATAATCAAAGACAGCTTGACCAAGGTAATAATGGATTTATCCCATCGGGAAGGGGAGGTTTTTGAGAAAGAGGCTTCCAGAATAATCAGGGAAACTTCCAGAATAATCAGAGTAGGTTCCAGAACACGCATAATGATAACCAAGGCATGCAGGGAGGACAGCTTAGGAGACCTCTTGCATGTTGGACATGTGGAATGACAGGGCATATTGCACGCATGTGTGTAAGTCAAGGATTTGTGCAGAACAATCAATTTTCAAGAGGAGGGATGTTAAACCCATCTGCATATTCGCAGCAGATTGGAGATGGGTTTGCAGAGAGTTAAGCAACATTTTCAAACAGACCAGTCCCCAATGAATCCACCGCAAGGGCAGTCGCAGCTGTCACCTTTGCAAATACAGCAAAGCACGAGTACAGCGGAGCTAATGACTCCTAGAATAGGAGGTGTCACTGTCGATGGAGGGAATCCTTTCACAGGTACGGGAATGAGACTGTACCCGCAATAGGACAGCTCACTGGGAGACTTGATGTGTTTTATACTATCAGTAATGCGTAATCCTCAAGAGGAACCAAGGGTTGATGTTAATATAGGAGGCAAATCGTTTTCGTTTTTAGTAGACACTGGTGCAACGTGCTCATGTATACGAGAGGGGATATTTTTGATGTCTGGAAGTGCCATGAATACTCAAGGTTTCACAGGAGCTACAAGTAGAGTTCCTTTTACTAATGCACTACCAGTCTCCATAGGAGAGTGTGACAAGCCTGTACCATTATTATATTCAAGACAGACACCTGTCAATATATTGGGTAGAGACTTAATGACCAAGTTGAATATGGCAATCTCATTTACTGATGACGGCATAGTGTGTTCGACACCGGGAATGTACCATTTAAATGTACGCAAATTTGTTATGGCATTTGCAGGAAAGGTAGCCATGCGAGGAGTGCCATGAGAACCGGAGGTTTTTCATTATGGGGTACGCATTCTGTTGACATGGCCACTAGGGTTAGTGGGTAGAACTATGAGAATACCTGATGAATTTCTATTCAGACCAAAGATACCTATGGATGAAGAGGAAGGCCGAATCTTTCCTTTAGAATTACATGCATCCATAGCGTGAGGCAATATGGCTTTGCTTGATGGGAATGACCATGAAGGCAGACGATGGAGCACAGTGATTGCAATTTGAGAGGGTTTTAGGTTGACTGACGTCACTGATGAGGAGATGTTTGGAGATTATCTATCTGATGATCTAGTGATTTTTGAGATAAGCATTACTTATTGGGTAAGAGCCATTAAACGAGAGGTTCCTCAGAAAATGATGTCAGCACTAAAACGCCCAGCGTATTATGAGGAAGATATGGCGAAGATACTTGTTTCCTTATGGACAAAAGGCCCCTATGATGTAGGCCTGTTGAAGGGGGCTGGGGAAGTAAAGATTAAATTGAAGCCAGGACCGATTTTACCTCAAGCATAACAATATCCCATGTCTCGAGAGGCAGATGAAGGTATTTTTAAGATGATTTCTGCAATGATGGAACAGGGTATTTTAGTGACGTGAGAATCACTGTGTAATACTGCTATCTATCCATTCAAGAAAGGGAAAGGGGGTTTGTGGCGTTTAATTCAAGATTTAACACTGATTCACCAGATTGTAGAGGAGAGTTTCCTCTAGTTACTAATCCGGCAACAATTTTATGTAACATACCTGTTGAGACACGATATTTCACTGTGATTGATTTGAAAAATGTGTTTATCTCAATCCCATTGCACAAAGACTCGCAAGATCTGACGTCATTTACGTTCAGACAAACCTGCCTGAAAAGTACTCGATTACCACAGGGGTACTGTGAGTCCCCATCTATTTTCAACAGGGTCCTGCGGATGGACTTGAGCAATATTGATTTAGAAAGTATTGTATTACAGTACGTGGATGCCATATTAGTCTGTTGCACCACAGAGAAGTGCAGATGCGATACAGTTCAGTTGATGATTATTCTTGCAGACAAAAGATATAAAGTAGACAAGGAGAAGTTTGAAAAAATTGTTTGGAACGAGGCAATGGAAGAAGGGTCTGACGAATTGAAGAAAGTAATTTGTACAGCTCCAGTTCTAGGGATTCCCAATTATGCAGAAGAATTCTTCCTGTTTTTCCGCATACAAATGGCACTATTATGACAGCTGTACTCACGCAGAGAACTACATTGGGATATAAGCCCCTTGCGTATTATAGTGGGATTCTAGACCCAGTAATGAGGGGTCACTTCCCGAGCAAACAATCTTTGGCAGCCGCCAACTTCGCCATTGAGAAGGCTGCCAGCATAGTGAGGGATGTTCTATGATGTTATTTGTTGAACATGCATTATTTGCCATTCTGGAAAAACCTAAAGGTACGTTGACGTCTCAAAGAGCTTCTGCCTATGAGGTGGTCATATCGAATCCAGCGATCAAAACAGTTTGATGCAGAATAGTGAATCCTGCCATGTTTGTAGCTGAACCACTGGCAGAGGGTGAGTATTTGCACAAACTATGAAGAGTTCTATGATGAGCTCCCAAGGGTAAAGGAAAATGCATTTGCAGCAGGGGAGATTCCCTTTATTGACAGTTTGTCTAGAATCGATCAAAATGATGGACAGAGAAATACAGGTGCTGCTGTCATGGAGAGTTTGAAGTAGTGTCTAGTGCACAAATACGGTTTTATTTTTTGGCACAAGCTGCAGAGTTAGTAGGGCTGATTGTCGCACTTGAGAATCATGCAGACCAAAAAGTAACAGTGTACATTGACTCTGCCTATGTGACGTCAACAGTGCACGCAGGATTGCCACTTTGGAAAAGGAGGGGCTCCCTCCGAGTGGACAGCTCTCCGGTACAGCATGCAGCCTTATTGGACAGACTTATTAGAGCACTACAACTCCCAGTAGCCATTGCAGTCGTAAAATGCACAGCTCATACTTTCATGTGGGAATCAAAAAGCAGATGAGGAAGCCAAACGTATTGCATATACAGAAGTAATCATTGTCTTTTGATACGCCTGATGTGATTGAAAGCATGGTAGAGATGATGAGTGTGTCAAATTGTTATAATAATTTATCTAGAACTGAATTGGGGGACTCCAAGGGGAAGTGCCCCAAGACAAAAAAGACTTGTGGCCATGGAGAGGGTGTTTTTTAAACCCCTCTCAGGCATTGTGGTGACAAGACAGCACTGGTAAACCGGAGATGCCTGTAGCCTTATTAAGGGTGGCGTTGGAACAGCTACACTACCCTGCGCACACAACTAGAGAGAGCCTCGCTACTACAATAGCAGAGAATTGGTTTGTTCCAAATATAGTAGAACACGTTGCATTTTATGCAGTAAATTGTATCGTATGTCAAAAGTTCACTGCTGGGCACACATTGGGCTTCATTACAAGGTTGGCGGTAAGGCATAGTGTACCGGACCAGAGCTTTTATGACCCGTGATGCCGGTGTCACCGGCATCAGCAGGGACCCACTGTGACCAGGCTACTCCTTGCCGGTATGTGCGCAGACACGCGACCACCGTGCCTGTGACACTGGCATAACGCAAGGAAGAGTACATTACGAGTCGCATGGACATGCAATCATCGGCATAGACATACCGGTAAGAACGGATACCATGATGCCGGCATCGCAGAGTAGCTTTTAATAGTAATCTGCTGTGCAGAAACCTGCCACAGGTGCACACAATCAGCACAGGTGGAGGCAATGGAGTCTGGCACAGCACAAAAGGAGCACTGCCACACACCACACCCCTCTCAAATCCACAATTCTACCATTAGCAGTTGCAATCCTGGGGCTGGAGGACATGCCTGCACTGCTACTACTTGAACAGGCAGTGAACCAGAGAATGCAATGTATGCGCAGGAGGAGAAGCAGGGGTAGACAGGGCCCACACATACCTCCAGTGCAGGCACATGTACCCCGCAGGCAGCCACCAATCCCCGCCAAATGGCCAGTACATTTGACCTAACCCCTGCACAGATCCACACCCTGTACTACCTGGACAGGGACACCATGTGCACAATAGTGGACCTCATTCATGACGACCTGGTGAGCCTCATTTACATCCAGACAGCCATCCACCCCTTTCTGAAGGTAGTTGTCATGATGCCTACCCCCGGGGACCCAGACCAAGTCCAGCAACCCCGGAAGCAGGCATCAAGTTACTCCAAGCAAACCCAACAACCCCCGCTAGGGGCTATTTGGGTGCAGTCCTGGCGCCATAGGCACCAGGCTCATAGATTAAAACTTACCTGATGCAGACCATGCTGCAAACTTACCTGATGCAGACCATGCTGCAAGAGCTCCAAGCCAAACGAGGCTTAGAAGGGACTATTTTACCTAGGGACTATTTTTTTACTCGGGTGTAGCTGGGGAGGAATACTTACCTGGGACTACTTTGGAGGCTATTTAAATCACGCCCGAAGAGCAGCACATGCTTCGCGATATTCTGCATTCAGCAGCGTAACGCTCACCGTGCCTGCAAGTCTGCATCCAGTCTTCTGCCACGCCCGCCTCGAGTTTGGAGCTCCTAGAAAAAAGGAGAAAGAAGGAGAAAAGGTTAGAACAAGCGCAATACCTTTGCTCCTTACCTGAATTCCCGATCCACCGCATCCTCCTGCATGTTACCGCCGCACTCCGGCACCTAAGGAGAAGACAAGAACAGCAAGGTGAGCCAAGGGAATACACAGAGGAATACCCCCCATAGACTTACCTGATTTTACCACCGGGGGTACTATTCTTCTTCACGGGTCGGCGCAGCTTCCACTGCATCCTAGCCGAACCCCGGCCCCTAAGGGGAAACAAAAGGACAGCAAGGTGAAACAAGGGACTAACAAGGGGAACCCTCCTCACCACAAAAGACTTACCTAATTTTACTGCCGGAAGCATTATTCCCAGAGACTTCATACTTTCTCTCAGCGCCTGAATAAGGGAGAAAGCAACAGGTTACATATGGACATTATTTTATCAAACTGTGTTGGATAATACAAATCCTTACCAGAACATTACCGGTTGGCATGAGGAACTCTTCAGTAGGGTCAAGCTGCAACCTGCAAGGAATCGGACAAGAGTGAAAGTCAGGCATTTGAACTCTTACGAACTACATACTTACGGCGTCTTGCAGGGAATATCGGAGTCAATATTGTCCTGGAACTCACCAATTCCTTCGAGCCAGTGAAGCAACTGGTTATCTATGCGCCCCTGCGCTCAATGCAGGATGGAGAGCTCATCTTTTCAAATCATCAGGTGAGACTATAAGAGGGAACATCCAAGGTGATCAGTTTGGAGAACAGCGGGGTGAGGGGATTTACGCTCAACTCCACGGGTGGTTAATTCCCTTTCTCCACTTGCAGAAGAATATTCCTACGGGCCAAGCGAAGGAAGCTAGGTGGGCCAGTCCAGTCCGTCATCTCGGCCCTACGCGTCACATTGGTGGAGACCGCAGCAGTCCAGTCCAGATCGACGCCCCTGTGGGAGCCAGGTGAGCGTAACAGTAGTGTCTGTGCTACACTTCCTTGCCACAGGCACTTACCAGCACACAGTGGGGCAGCTGCATAGCATCTCACAACCATGTTTCTCCCATGTGCTCAACCAGGTACTAGACGCCCTCCTGAAACACACAAGTCACCATATACATTTACCACGGACTGCGGAGGAGGTGAATGTAACCAAAATAGCATTCTATGCACTGGCAGGCATGCCAAACGTAATTGGTGCCCTCGACTGTACCCATGTGGAGCTGGTAGTCCGGCATGCTGTGGCGGTAGTGCACCACAACAAGAAGCTCTACCATTCCCTGAATGTTCAGATGGTGTGCGATGCAAGCAGAATCATAACGCATTGCTGTGCAAAATTCCCAGGCTCCACACATGGTGCCATGGTGCTGCATAACTCCATGCTTCCCCGCTACATGGCACGACACACTGCACAACGTACCTGGCTGCTGGGTAAGTCCAACCACAGGGCCATGAGGGGTGTCGACTGGGGGGGGGGCACAAGCACAGGCACACTGACTGCTGGCTGGGCCAGGAGTGGTGTCGATAGGGGGGAAACCACCGCATCCTGGGTGCCTAAAACTGTGACCCCATTAAATTCGACAGAATGTGGGACACAGCCAATGGATGCAGATGTGGAATGCCTACACAGCTGTGCATGAAAAGAAGCAACATAAACAGTTCAAACACCAGCACATGCATCTGGGACATCATCAGACATGAACCACATGTACCACAATGCACCACTCTGAAGTCACAATGCATGAAATACATGAGTGCAACAAAGTGAATCATGGCTCATGCAGCCATGCCTGAGTTGATTCCAAACTCCACACAGGGGAATCTCTGTCACTGCACCCACCCCACCGGTACACCGCAGACCAGTATACCTGTCCAGGCACCTTATGGGACACTTCAAAATGCAATCTGTCAAGCATGGAAACTATTGCAATCATCAATCAGTTATCACCACTAACATATGATCGAGTGGTGCAGGACCCATCTACAGTACCTCAGACCCACCATGCCAGTACACACCCAGGCTCATCACAGAAACGTAACCCACCACCGGCGGACCATACCACCAATGCCATTGTGCCTCTGTAATATGGGGGAAAGCATTGATGCACATGTACATGGTGACATCAAGTAGTCGAAAGCATGATTAGCAAACCACTGTGTATCATGAAGCACATCACACAAATGTGCCATGATGCACTTTACATGTATAGTGAATTCCCATTAGCCATACACCCATAGAATGTGAGTACATCATGGACCTTTTGACTCCATTTGTGTGAGTGCTGTATCTGATGGAAACGTCACTAAGACGTGAACAGCCCCCATCCCCCCTACCATGGATCATCACTAAGTACACTTACCTGGGTCTCACTCTAAGGAAATGTAAAGTGCAGTCAAGAACAATCTGTGGCATGTGACCATCAATGACCAGAATATTCACATGGACACTTTCAATTGCTCCCATGCAGGTGATGCTGGCTATCCACTGAAGCCGTGGCTCATGACACCCATCAGGCAACCAGTCAACAGGCCCAAAGAGGACTACAATTGTGCACATGCACCTACTCGTGTCACGATTGAGCAGACATTTGGCCTGTTGAAGACCCAGTTTCGCTGCCTCAGCAGGTCGGGTGGGGCACTCATATACGGGCCTATGAAGGTGGGCAAGATAGTATTGGTATGTGCCATGCTTCACAACATGTGCATCCGTTGCAACGTACCCCTGTCCCCTGACATGGAGCTGATGCCACCTGAAGATAAGGATGAGAATGGGGACGAGGCTGCAAACCCCCCACGGCACAATGTGAATGAAGGACGTGCAGCACGCCAAGAATTGATTGCACAATACTTTTGATAGACTGGGAACACAAGACACTGGGCATGGGGAACACTGGGCACTGGGCACTGTAAAAAAGAAGCAATGTCCAGTCATGTGTTTTTCTTGTGCACACCAACTGTATTAAATCGATGTGAACTATGTACATTTAACATGAATCAATGTTCACCCCTATCCCAAGAAATTCACCACACTACCCCACCCCAAAACCCCAACAGCCCCACATCCCAACATGTCTGCCCCCAGTCCCGCACCCCAACTGCCTCCACCCCACCCCCTGCACCCGAACTGCCACCACTGCAACTGCAATTCGACTCCCTCCTGCAATGCACATGAAACTCTTGCTACTAAAGCCCCCTTTTTGAAGGAGGGGGCTGAGGGTCTGTGCAGCGCAATCAGCTCCTCCATGGCGCTGGCCACTGGGGAAATTAGATCTTCCACCTTAGGTGGTTCCTGTGCCCCAGATGTGGTTATTTGGGGTGGGGCCTTTGTGCCAGGGGTGCCTTTTGGCTGGTGTGCCTTGCTGAAACCAGTGGGTGTTTTCTAGGGTGGCTTGCCGCCAGCAGTGGGTCTTTGCTGGGGTGCCTTGCTGGGTGGACATTGTTGATGCTCGGCCTGCTGGCCAGCCTGTGTGTCCTCTTGGCTGGGGGGCTGTGGCGTGGTCCCTGTGGGACGCTTCTGTGCTGCCCTTGACGTTGAAGGCCCCTGGCTCCAGCTTGCAGCAGCTTTCTTGGGTGTTGGGGCGCGTTCAGACTCGCTGTCTGATCCTGTGCCTGTAGGGGACAGTGAGGCAGGGCATCAGTCATCGGTCATCGTGCATCCTACATACATCAGTGCTAGTGCATTCAAAGTCCTGTGCATTCTCGTGGACATTTTCGAGGGGTAGCCATGGTGCTTATGGTAATTGGGGGGGGCAGTGTTTGAGCATCCTTCTGGTGCAGGCATGTTGTGTATGGTGGGTGGCTCAGGTGTGCAAACGGCAGTGGTGATGTGTGCACCGTGCCATGGGATGGCACAGTGGTCAGGCCTGCATCTGTATGGTGATGTATATGTGTGTGGGTGCATGCAGATGGTGCATGTGTTGGCAATTGCGGACTCGTGGGTTGTGTCAGTGGGTTTTGTTGGGTGTGCTCGTGGCAGGGACATTGAGGGGACTTTAGGTGGGAGATGATGGTGCATGTATTTGCTCACATCTACTTGCCGTTTGGACTTTGCCATTGAAGTTATGGTTGAAGGAGTGTGTTGTGACATTGGTATTACGCTATGGGTCACTCACCGTCATTGGGCGATGTTGGGACTCCAATCTCGAATTCACCCACACCCTCGATTGACTCCATGTCCATCACCATACTGTACGTCTCCTCCCACGATGCCAGCTTTATGGGGGCTGGTGCTCCTCCTCCTGTGGCCAGCCCCTGGCTGAGATTGGCAGAGAGGAAGTTGCAGACCAGCATCCACAGGTCATCCCACTGCTTTCTGCAGTCCCGTACAGTGCAGGGTGTTGCCCCACCGCAGAGACCTTTTGCACCACCTCCTCCCACACTACTTTCTTGCGCATTTGTGCTTCCCAGCGCAGATCTGTGCAGAAAATGACATCTGCGTGTTTCACCAGGGTATCTGCTAACATGTTGAGCTCCACGTCACAGAACCTTTGATTTCACTGACGCACCTTCCCTTGCCTCGAAACCATGTTCCTCTGCTTGCTTCCACAAAGCTCAGTTCTCTGGTCCAGGTGCTGTTGGCTGAGGATTTCAATGGATTGCATTTTTAAAGATGGCTGCTGGTGTATTTCCCGTTCCGTAATTTGCTTTTCTTACCGCCAAGCTCGTAACGAGGCCCATTGTGCACAATTAGAGGAGACATTCTGAGACCTAATGGTCCCTTTCAGCATTTACATATCGACTATGTCGACATGCTGCAGGTCTGTAATGGATACAGATATATGATAGTGATAGTATTTCCCTTTTCAAGGTGGATCAAAGCTGGACCATGTACACACCCAGACACCACCTGTGCAGCCAAATTTCTTGTACGAGAAGTTTTTCCTAGATGGGACTATGTGAAATCTTGAGGTCATATAATGGCCCTCATTTTGTTAATGAAGTCTTTGAACAAATAAGCTTGTTGCTTAGTATAAAGCACAAGTTTTCATTGGCGTATCACACGCAAGCAAATGGTGTCTGTGAGAGATTCAACGGCATGCTTAAGGAGAGAATAGCTAAATTGAAGTTGACCCTCAAAAAAGGATGGTTGCCTTGTCTACCACTGGCATTATATGCATTCAGAAACCAGCCAGGGTCAGACCACCATCTTACCTCCCACGAGATAGTGACAGGGAGGCGGATGAGGACACCCCTCACACCTCCATCGAGAACTAGAAGTGATGCCCAGCCAACTGCAGAACTGTTAGTAAAGGAGTTACGTGATCATCTTACATGCATGACTTCAAGTATCTCTGTCATTTCAGATCGGCTCAAGCAAAAGGGGTGTAGAGCAACGCAGAACACAGAAGGAGATGCTACAGCAACAGTCGCAGATCAATTGTGTCTTCCTAAACTGTTTCCTGGAGATGCGGTTCTAATTCTAAATTTCACTCGGAAGTGGCACGAACCACGTTTCAACAGCCCTTTAATTGTGGAAGATGTCACGCCGTCTGCAGTCAAAGTGCAGGGCAGACGAGCTTGGATTTTCCTCGGCAATATAAAGATCTACACTGGAGAGCCCGCATCACCCTCACCCCACCGAAGAGAGCATCAGGGAAGAACCACAGCACGTGCAGACTAGGTCAATGACAAGAGAAGAAGGACGCAGAACCTGCTGCCAAGTAAAAATAAAGAGTTTATTGGACTGTGGCTTATTTCGGGACACTCTTTTCAGTCACTTAAAGAGTAAAGGGAACACATAATTGGTCTTGAGCCACAGAAGCTTGTTGACATTGGACTGAGGCACACTTAAGCCTTGATTGAGAAAAAGGATATGCCAGAAATCTGAGTTTCTTTTTCGCCATCGGGAAAAGGGAAGGGGTCCCCTATTCCTGCCTTGCTGAAAGTCCTTTCTAGGGTGCCTATGGTGGTGCCTAACGATAACGCTTTCCAGATCATTTTTGCAATCTTAGTGTTCATCTTATGCGCTTACCCTGCACTGGTGGGGAGAACTACCAATGTTCACTTGTTCTTGCAAGATTCAAAGAATTGTCCCATTGTGAGAAGGTTGCTCATAGCTATAATCTTCTTGAGAAGATCCTTCAACTTCCTGAGTTCAGATTGAAGAATACAAATGCCCCTGTCACCGGATAATGCCCATAGACTGGCCAGTACAGTGTTTCTTTATCTAATAGAGGAATGCCCGTATCTTGTTGGAAAACAAACCGATGTCCAAACCTTCCTGGGAGATCGAAGAAACGATGCAGCACTCAATGAAATAGTGAAAGACATTATCAGCAAGGTGAATGGATTTTCCGAGAGAACCTTGAGAATGGAGTGAAAATTCCAAGAAAAAGAATCAAGGAAGATCTTCCAAATGAGTAACTTTTGTTTCATGCTGAAAGAAAATCTTCATGGTATCCGGTCGGAAGCCAAGTCGTGGCATTTATCGGGATTTTGAGTACACTGTTGTATAGTCAGCCTGCTGACACTGCTTGAGGAACTTTCTGAGACGATTCCGCAGATTTTAGAAAAGTGCATGATGTTGCCCTATTAAAAATACTTTTTTGTTCCTTAAACGTAAAATGGGCAGCATCAGTAGCAACTTCATCATGGAAGAGCATGACAGACGTCCTCGATGTATTAAAGGTTGTTGCTTTAAGTGGTCATGTTCATGCACAATTTAACCCTGTATTCTGTTTGTAGCAATACTACTTTCACTCACAGTACAAACGTCATATTATGTAGACATCAGTAAAGCGAAAATTCCTGTGTAAAAGGATACAGACGTGGCAATTACAAGGCAGCCGAGACCCTATGTGATTGTTCCTACCCCAGAGATACGCACAAAGGCACCTGGTCCTGTGATAAATGAACCAAGGTTAGTTTCTAGAAAGAAGACACATATGAAGATTTTGCGAGACATTTTTATGCCTAAAGATCATGCTGAGAGGATGAAACTTCTAGAACTTTCTCCTACTCAGGTAGCACATATAGATGCACCTAGTTCACTGACAAATGGTTCTATGATTGGTCCCATAAGTAGAACCTATGCTGACATACTTCATGAGATGATTATAGAAGCTCATGTGTAAAAAAGGAGAACTAAGAGAAATGCTAGGGAGGATGATCATGAGCTAAATGACTACCTGGATAGTACAGCACATTTGGGGAATAACATTTGGTGTCAGCATATGCAAGAAGTGGGAAGGAGAACCTCAAAGGAGGAATGCTTTGTATGTGCACTCCTGCCTTATAGAATTGGGGAAGTCTACAATCTTCATATCTATTGAAAAAGACGTACAGACAGCACATTGTCTATCACACATAGCACTTTGTCTTACAAGAGGCCAGTTCATGGGTCGAGATGTCTATCTCAAATGGGCAACTGAATGAACAGATCCAGATGAAGATGATTATGTACAGGATACAAAGACAAGAAACAGAGCTCACACCAAGAATCACAAGATCAGATATGAAAAGCCTGGAGTGAAAGGAGCTGGAATCAGATGGGAAGTAAAAAAAAATACTTGACAGTCCAGGAAAGACAGAACACAACACCCGACACTGGAAAAACAGAGGACAGATGCAGATTTGGGGATCAGTGTTATCACCAGATGGATGGGAAGAAGGAGTGGTTATCTGCAGAGCCTGGATGATCGCCCGGAATCAACTGCTTGGAATGCCCAGGTGGGGTGCAAACCGTTATGGCTGAAGCTTGCTAAACTATTGACCTGGGTCGAAGACAGAGGAGGACCCTTGCAGATAATACAGTTGGAAAAATCGAAGTTGTGCTTCAGAAATAATGGCACAAGAAAAGTCGGAGAGAATGGGAACTGCAGTCAGATCTTTGATGCACCAAAGATGAATCTTGGAACAGCAGTGGTTATGGATCATTATTGGGCTTGCGGATCAAAAGCATATATGAGATTGTCCAAAGACTGGGGAAGAATATGCACACTGGTGAATGTTCATGTTCCAGCATTGGCGATTCCTAAAAGTGACCTGAATATTGACAGTTTCCCAAAAGCAAATGCTCATCTGAGGAAGAAGAGATCTGTGGAGCTGGTTCATCGAATGAAGAGAGAGAATTACTTTTCTGCCAAATCAATAGAAGCCTTTGACTCTATTCCACATGAACACAGATTATTTAGCCAGACATTGTCTGTATTCACGTTAATTTTCATGCCGAGAATCCAGGTTGGAGCAAATACTAAATGGTTACCGATAACCAGATGGGAATTGCTGCAGACGATCAACACAACCATAAAGGTATTCAATGCTATCAGGGAAGAGATGAGAGCCAAACGCCTGATGACTCTTCAGAACAGATTCATCTTGGACATGATCACAGCCATGGATGGAGGTGTTTGTGCAAAAATTGGAGAATCATGTTGCACATCCATACCTTCTTACGACGACGAGAATGGCACTTTGACTGAGGCCATAGAAATGCTAACAAAGCTACACGTCCAGATGACAGACGAATTAGAAGACATTGCTGATGACAGCAGGTTTGGAGCACTTTTTTCTTGGGTTCCACAATGGGTGGCAGACATGTTCAAGTTCCTTGGAGGCTTGATTGTGTTAGTGTTGCTAGGATTCTGTGTGATCAAGATAACAATCACACATTGTAAGAAGACAGCAAAGAAAGCCATAGGGATGAAGATCATGATCAATGTTGAATCAGGATGGCAGGCCAGATGAAGAGATCAGCGACTTTGGGAAGGCCTGTATCCATGCACCTGAGGGAACGAAGTTCCTGTATCCAAAGAACCATAAGGAGTATGTGGGAAAATGGATCTATTTTAGTCCAAGTGGGCAGTGCATGCTCATCACTTGGAACAAGGATGAGCATGTGAAATTAGCTTGATGCCTGAAAGGAGTCATAAAGATATGGGGCCTCATTTTGACCCAGGCGGAATAGGTTTAACGGCACTGGTAAAGGTGCTGGTGCCATTAAACCCATTTCGCCCTATTACGAGGTTCCCTTGTGGGACACGCTCTGGACGTCTGGTCAGACCAGACGTCCTTTATGGGTCCCGTGGCGGGCCCGTTGTTAGCTCCCTCCCCATTCCCATTGAGCCCTCTGGGGGCTCAAATGGGAATCAGTATGTGTTCCCTGAATGGGGAAATACCAGGTTCTCCAAGGTCGGAAAGGCCAGGTATTTCCCCATTCAGGGACCACGGACCCAACCCGAGTTTGGAGGCAGCCATGCCCTTGTTAAGGGCATGGCTGCCTCCAAACTCGTAATGAGGCCCATGGATTCCAAAGAAACATTTCTTCTGCCAAGGATGTCTAGGTGTGAAGACTGATAGGAGAGTGGTCAACGAATCGCCCAGAGGGGGGAGTGTAGAGAAGGAGCTAAGTACCCCCACCTCAATCACTTTGCCCATATTGCCTATCTGCTGGACACCAGAATGCGACCCACGTACAAAGCCCTTTGAACTACAGATACCAAGGAGAATCCTGGAAGCAAGGTTCCCATTGAGACCACCATACCCGCATATGAGGCAGTATGATGGCTGTCCGAGTGATAGTCCGGAAGAAAGTAGAACAAATGATTTATTTATTTATTTATTTCTATTTATTTGTCATTTATAAGGCGCACTTAGCCCAGACGCATCAAGGCGTTCGTGCTTAAGATGATGGTTACAGTGAAGTGTTGGTACTTCATGCATGTTACTTAGTGCATGTTAAAGATTGCATTCACATACATAAAACAGATATGTACTTGTTACTTGATACTTGTTACAGTTTGTAATTACATTCATAGTTACTTGATATTTGTTGCAGATTGTAATTACATTAACAGGACAGGTCTATCGTCTGTCACTAGTGTGTCATTGTGGTAGGTCTAGATTGAATAGTCTAGTTTTGAGATTTTTTCGGAATGACCACAGTGAAGGAACATTTCTTAGTTGTGGTGGTAGGGAGTTCCATAGATTTGGTGCGACTACCGGGAAGCTGGACCCCTTGCTTTTACTCTCTTAAATCTTGGGATGGTGATGCAGTTAGAGTAGGAGGAGCGAGTAGGTCGGTTAGATTAGGTTCTAATAATTTGGTTACTGAACCTTGTTAAAGAATTAAAGAAACAAAGAGAAATAATTACGTCATACAAATGCAAAACCGACGTATATAGAGAAAAGATGCAGAAACCAGAGGATGTAGATGATTCTATAAGGCATCAAGAAAGTATCGAGACGAATGACATCTTGGGATGAAGATGAAGACATGTATGCTAAAAAAATGATGAAGATACGTATCACTCCTGAAACCAAGCAATTTCACACGTGTGATTATGCAAAGAAATGCAAGCAGATGAATTATTTTTGAGGCTAGCTTTATAGTAAATAGAGTGCTGCATGCGCCAACATGTGTATATATAGTAGAAGATGGATGTTCCCACTATGTACGATAGCAGTGCTGAGCAAAAGAAGGAAGGCCGCTTTTCCCAGTTTCCAAGTGGGAAACAGTTAGAAAACAAATGAATTAAGAAAGGCGAGGTTGGATCAGCCAAGAAACCAAATCCTTATCAGACTGGGGTGAGCTGACATTGGCTACAAATCGTGTGAAAGAGCGAAGCTTCCTGTTCAGAAGGCATGAATGAGAACAAGAAGACGTCAGAGGTCTATTGGAAAATAGCATTTTTAATATACTGTAAGCTCAATTTCGTGATATTTAGTCACGTGGGGAGGAGAAGTCGGACAAGCAGGATGGTCACAGCTACGGACAAGGGCAGAGTGTGCCTTCACTCCCCTGAATTCCTCAGCAACAAGGAACATTTCCGAGGACAAATTCAAAGCCCTAATTGACAGCAGACCACTTAGGTGATGATGGATGGTCATGCTAATTAGTGGGAAGCTATGGTTAAGACTAGCCTATCTGCACCTGGACGCTCAGCCTGCGTGCTGCTAATGTAGGTTAGGAGGCTACTGATGGAGGTTAGGCAGTAACCAATGATAGGGGACCTGTTGATCAAGGGTCCTATAGTTTTGTAGCCAATTAGACGTTGTATATTTAGTGACGTTCATAGTGACACATTTTTAGGGAAGGGCTTAGTTGCCCCACCTGATGTTTAGAAGCCTATCACTTCATTTCACTGCCCAAACGAGTATAGATCGTATACCTAGATGATCCGTTTAGACCCTATCACATTCACCCATAGGTTTTTAAGTTTTGCCACATAAGATGACGTTAGAATGACGTTAGTGATATGCAGGTTAACGTCATTAATGATGAATATTTACTATAAAAGTGTGATTTTTGTATGACTTGCTTTGAGATCGTAATGAGAGACGTCTGCTGTCCGTTGTACTCCCTGTTTTAGATAATTGATATTAAAACAGTTTTCCTTTTGCCAACTACCTGAGCTGTTTAGATTATTGATGTTTGAATACAATTCTGCATCCCCATCTATCGCAAGGGTATTGCTATCTCATCTTAAAGGGCTGAAAAGTCCAGTTCAATATAATTCCAATGAAAGGATGCAGGCCGCCGGGCAGCCTATAAGCTCACCGGACAGCACGGTAAAAAATGCGAGGTGTGGCTCCGTCACAAACATTGCACGCATTCCCAAAATGAAGTGGTGGCTCTGAAAAGAGCCTTTTTGTGCTGTTTGAGTTTGAAAGGTTTGAAGTGGTCAACACCTACTGGGGAAATGCTTGCTATACTTGCAAGAAGTGCTGCACTGCATTTTGAATATTACGCAGAAACAGCTGATTGGCAGTATCAGTAAAATGCCCTCCATCTGTACGAAAAATATTGGTACTACGAAACGTAATGTTTCATGTGTCATGACCCTTGCCCTCACTGGCAAGTCAGCCTTCCATTTAGGGCCAGGTCAAAGGCCTTAAAACCTCATCCAAATCTCTCTTGGAGTTAGTCCTGGCACCTTTGGTGCCAGGTTTATAACCATCATGAAGACCAACATTAGAATGGGACTATTTACTTGGGACTATTTAACTTGGGGGGGTTCAGCCAACATGGAGGCACACACATAGCTCAGTTACAAGGAACTGAGCTATGCGGTCTGTGGCAGGCCTGGGACTACTTTACCTGGACTACTTTACCTGAGACTATTTAAACCACACCCAAACAGCAGAACGTGCTTTGCGTTATTCTGCTGTGGCCAACGTAACGCTCACTGTGTCCAGTTTTTTTAATCCAGTTTACCTGAAACCAAGGACCTGCAGAGAGAGAAAGAACACTACGAAACTTACCTGGAACAGTATCCTGTCTTCAATCCATCGCTGACTTCAGTTCCACTCACCTGAAGGTACAAACTCCATCATCCGGCACTACATGCATCCTGGAATACCATAATCTTGAAAGAGGAGAAAGAAAGACAGCATTAGTAAGCGTTTCCTCACGTTTCCTCCCGAATGAAGGAAGCCACACAATTCTTACCTGGGTAGTCATCTCCAGGTCACTATCATTGCTGGAACATTACGGTGCTCGGCGAGGCACATCGCATCCTGCAAGGAGAGAAAAGACACAGGTTAGCAATATAAGAGGCAAAACAGTGCCGCGTATCGCGCATTACTCACCGGACAGCATCGCGCACATCGCGCTTTCGCCTACTGGCCCATGCTCATCTTCAAACTGCATGACAACACCAAAATACCTTTCCATACCTAAAAGGAAAGAAGCAAGACATTATTATTCAAACTAAGAGGAACATAAGAACTGCATATAAAGACTGTAAAGCAGCAAACCTACAGAGTCACAGCAGGCCTGGATTCCCACAGGGGGGCTTACACCAGTGAAGTAACTTGGTCGCTGCTCGCCCCCACATCTTCGCGCCCCTGCCACGAGGAGCAGGACGGAGAATCCACCTTTTACAATATTAAGGTGAGGAGAAGGCCCAGGGAGGAGGAAGGAGTTGAGGCCAAGTGAGTTGGGAAAACATAAAGACAATCTGGTATTGGATCCAGCTCTCCTATATTGCAGATCCATCTTTAACCAGAGGCCTTACCAAGGGACCAGGAGAGGGTTCAAGAGTGCAAATAATCCAACCAGGGCTGGGTGGCGTCCCCGTGGATACCAGGTGAGAGTACAGAATGCAAAGCCTCAATAATATCATCCACCTGGGCGTCATGGAGACTTCAGAGACTTACCAGTTGATTCAGTTGTTGGGGCAATTACGCGCTGAAGTACATTCAGCCAGGCAGGAAACCAACGCTCTTAGGAGGGATTTGATTGTTACTAAGGATCGAACTGACGAAATAAGAAGACAATTGCTCCAATCACAGGCAGGACAGACCCCATTGCCTGGTAACATTCTGCCAGCACCTGTACCAACTTCTTCCACCAATCCAGTACAAATAACCCTTCCTGGGGCAGTTTCTTTAGCTCCACCTGAACGATTTACAGGGGACCCCAAGAAGTACGCAACGTTCATAAACCAGTGTCGTCTTCATTTCCTTTGCAGACCTGGGGCTTTTCCTAATGACCAAGCGCCGGTTGCTTTTATCTTGTCATATCTGAATGGCAGTGCTGAGGATTGGTCGGTACCATTGGTAAGTCAGGATAACCTGTTGTTACATGACTTTGGGGGTTTCCAGATGGAAATGGAAAAACTCTTTGCTCGTCATACCCAAGGCCAAGCATTAGACAACAAACTTTTGTCACTCCGTCAAGGAAGTCAAGACTTACTTACATATATAGCAACATTTAACAGACTAGTCGTTGAAGCTGGGTGGCCTGAGGAAAAATGGACCACACTATTTGATCAGGGTCTACAAGGGGAACTAAAGGATGTCCTTGCTCAAGTGGTTAACCCACCTAAAGACTGTGGAGAATTAGCAACCTTGTGGTGCAATTAGATCACAGACTACAAGACCGAAAAGTGGACCAGATAAGGTTAGACACTCGAGCTGTGTATTTCCGGTCAAAGGATAATGTTTCACGTACATTGGAAAACACGGTAGAACCAATGCAAATCGGAGGTGTACGGCCCCCTTTAACTAAAACTGAAAGAGACAAGAGAAGGCAACAGCAATTATGCTTATATTACGGAAAGTCAGGCCACTTCCTCAAAGAATGTCCAGTGAAACCACCAAGGAGAACTGTTGGAGCCACAGAGAAGAAAGATAATAACAAGGAGTCGGAAAACTATCAAGCCCGGCTAGTGTAGAGGTCCACTTGTCGAGCGAGAAGGATGAGCCACAGACCTCACACTTTGCATTAACAGTCATTTTGATCAATCACCAACAACCATCTCGGATGCATGCTGTCGAAGCATACATAGACAGCGGCGCAGTTGGGAATTATGTAGACCAAGATCTGGCAGCAGAGATGGGTCCTCCCTTATGCTCTAAGTCGACTACTGAAAAAGTTACTACTGTTGATGGGACAGAAATAGCTTCCGGACCAGTAACCCAATGTACGGCAGCACTAACCCTACTGCGCCAGGATGGACCCCGAGAATCTATTGCATTCGATCTCATCAAAGCTCCTCAGTTTCGACTAATCTTAGGGATGCCATGGTTGGCAACTCACAACCCTCTAATAAATTGGCGTGCCAAGAAGTTGGCCTTTTCCGATGATTGTGCTTGCACCTGTTATTACCAAGAAAAGGGGAAAACAAGCTTATGTACATCTGCAACTCCCAGTACGGCAGCGATTGTACTAGGTGTGACTAGTACTCTACCAAATGAATACCAAGATTTTCAAGACATGTTCCAGAAAGAACAAACCAATACTCTACCACCGCACAGGCCCTACGATTGTCAGATCGACCTCATACCTGGTGTGGAAATTCCTTGTGGTCGAATCTATGCACTTACTGAACCAGAAAACCTCCATTTGAAATCTTATCTTGATCAGTAACTGGCAAATGGATTTATCCGCCCATCTAAATCACTGGCAGCCAGTCCCTTATTCTTCGTACCAAAGAAGGAAGGAGATTTGAGGACTTGCATCCACTATCTCGCATTAAACCAGATCACAGTAAAAAAAGTTATCCACTGCCCCTTATTCCCGAATTATTGGATCAAGTCAAAGATGCCCAAATCTATACCAAACTGGACCTTAGGGGGGGGCGTACCATCTTGTTTGAGTGAAGACAGGAGACAAATGGAAAACCGCCTTTCGTACCAAATATGGCTTGTATGAATACCAGGTAATGCCTTTTGGACTTTGCCACGCTCCTGCTGCATTCCAGTCTTTTATGAATTATGTTTTGCGGGAGCTAATCAACGTTTGCGCCCTGGTTTGCATTGATGACATCTTAGTGCATTCTGCTACAAAAGAAGACCATGTCAGGCATGTCCGTGCCGTCCTTACTAAACTCTGCCTTCATAAACTATATGCTAAACTCGAAAAATGCTCTTCTCATGTCACCGAAGTGGAGTTCCTCGGTTCAGAATGGATAGGCATAAGGTAGATGCCATTCTTAACTGGCCGTCACCAAGTTCATTTAAAGGAATCCAGAGTATGTTGGGCTTTGCAAACTTTTACCACCGATTCATCCCAGATTTTTCCCAAATAGTGCATCCAATTACATCACTATTGAGAAAAAACAATAAAAAGTTCAACTGGACCGAAGAAGCAGAGAAGGCCTTTCAAGAACTTAAGAAAAAATTTACTTCTGCTCCAGTTCTATGGCATCCTCGCCCAGACCTCCCTTATATAGTTGAAACAGATGCCTCTAGCATGGCTATGGGAGCTGTTCTCTCACAAAGGGACCCAGGAACTGGGCAGTTACACCCTGTGGCCTTCTGGTCACAAAAATTCTCACCTCCCGAACTCAACTATGCTATCACAGACAAAGAACTCTTGGCTATAAAATCAGCTTTCAAGGCATGGCGACACTATCTCCTTGGTGCTAGACATACTGTCACGGTCATAACTGATCATCGAAACCTGCAATACCTAAAAACAGCAAAGGCTCAATCATCCCGTCAACTGCGGTGGGTTGTTTTCTTCGCTGAATATGACTATGTGATCACCTACCGACCAGGAGTCCAAAATGGAAAGGCTGACGCCTTGACCCGCATCGGTGTTGATGAAAAGGTATACATAACTCCAGATCCAGTAGCCATCATTCCAGATGACAAACTCCTGGGTCTTACGACGACATTGACACAGGGTGAACTCCAAAACAAGATCCAACTCTTAATGGATCCCACTTTCTCACAAGAGTGGTGTACTCAAGGAGAACATTACACCATTAAAGACCAGTTACCATATTTAAGGAACCGTCTATACTTGCCAAGTAAAGATTTACAAGAGCAAGTTATTTCAGGTTATCACGACTCCCTGATTGAAGGTCATCCTGGAATTGCCAAAACTCTAGCTAAAGTAAAACTAAACTATTGGTGGCCCACATCGCATAAAGACATCATACATATTATTCAATCTTGCGATGTGTGTGCACAAAAAAAGCCCCAAAAGCAGAAACCAGCTGGTCTTCTCCAACCATTGGAAATTCCTCCCTCACCATGGCACACACTGTCCATTGATTTCATTACAGATCTACCTCCCAGTCAAGGATTCAACACCATCTTAGTAGTTGTAGACTTGTTCTCTAAAATGGCACACTTTATTCCTTTTCAGGGTCTTCCAAATGCACCCAATTTAGCAAAAGTCCTGGAGGAAATCGTACGGCTACATGGCTTTCCATAGGTCTTGATCTCAGATCGAGGAAGTCAGTTTGTATCCAACTTCTGGAGGAAATGCTGTTCAATGGTCCAAATTGACATTCGACTATCCACAAGTCACCATCCTCAAACAGATGGCCAAACAGAAAGAACAAACCAAACCCTCGAGCAATACTTACGTTGCATTTTACATCAAGTGGAAAGAATTTGGAAGGACTTGTTATGGATAGCTGAATATGCCTATAATAATTCATTACACACCAGCACTGGACAAACCCCTTTCTACAATATATATGGTAGACATCCACGTACTTCAGAATTGGATCTCCCAACCCCTTTGGAAATGCCAGCAGTTAAAACCATACATACAACTATTTCCCAGGCCTTCAAAGAAGCAGCAGAACATTTACCCGAAGCCAAGAACAGACAAAAGAAATGCGCTGACCAACATCGTAGTAAAACCCCCGACTATCAAATTGGAGACAAGGTCTGGTTAGCATCAAAATATGTGCCCATAAAAGGGACTCAGACCTTTCGTCCCCGATATCTGGGACCTTATTCTATTGAATCCATAATAAATACAGTGGCAGTTAAATTAGCCCTACCACCCACTATGCAGATTCATCCAGTGTTTTACGTATCACTCCTGAAACCGGTACAACCCGGTACTCAGATTACAACACCACCAAAACCAGTATTAGTTGACGGAGAACCAGAGTTTGAAGTAAAGGATATCCTAGACTCAAAATACACCAGATCCAAACTATACTACTTAGTTGATTGGAAGGGATACGGCCCTCAAGATAGATCATGGGAACCTAGTGAATACATCCATGCACCTCGCTTAATTAAAAAGTTCCATCAGAATTACCCAGCCAAACCAGGACTCGGAAGAAGTGCCACCGTGAGAGGGGGCTTGAGGGGGGAGTGCTGTCATGACCCTTGCCCCTGGCCCTCACTGACAAGTCAGCCTTCAAGTTAGGGCCAGGTAAAAGGCCTTAAAACCTCATCCAAGAATCTCTTGGAGTCAGTCTTTGGCGCCAGGCTCATGACCATCAGGAAGACCAACATTAGAATGGGACTATTTACTTGGGACTATTTAACTTGGGGGGTTCAGCCAACATGGAGGCACACACATAGCTCAGTTACAAGGAACTGAGCTATGCGGTCTAGTCTTTTGGGTGTGGCAGGCCTGGGACTACTTTACCTGGACTACTTTACCTGAGGCTATTTAAAGCACACCCAAACAGCAGAACATGCTTTGCGTTATTCTGCTGTGGGCAGAGTAACGCTCACTGTGTCCAATTCTTTGATGCCAGCTTACCTGAAACCAAGGACCTGCAGAGAGACAAAGAACACTACGAAACTTACCTGGAACAGTAGCCTGTCTTCAATCCATCGCTGACTTCCGTTCCACTCACCTGAAGGTACTAACTCCATCATCCGGCACCGCATGCATCCGGGAATACCATAACCTGGAAAGAGGAGAAAGAAAGACAGCATTAGTAAGCGTTTACTCACGTTTCCTCCCGAATGAAGAAAGCCACACAATTCTTACCTGGGTAGTCATCTCCTGGTCAGTATCATTGCTGGAACATTACAGCACTCGGCGAGGAACATCGCAACCTGCAAGGAGAGAAAAGACACAGGTTAGCAATATAAAAGGTGAAACAGCACCGCGCATCGCGCATTACTCACCGGACAGCATCGCGCACATCGCGCTTTCGCCTGTTGGCCCATGCTCATCTTCAAACTGCATGACACCACCAAAATACCTTTTCATACCTAAAAGGAAAGAAGCAAGACATTATTATTCAAACTAAGAGGAACATAATATACTGCATATAAAGACTGTAAAGCAGCAAACCTATGGAGTCGCAGCAGGCTTGGATTGCCACAGGGGGGCTTGCACCAGTGAAGTAACTTCCACATCTTCATGCCTCTGCCACAAGGATCAGGACGGAGAATCCACCTTTTACAATATTAAGGTGAGGAGAAGGCCCAGGGGGGAGGAAGGAGTTGAGGCCAAGGGAGGTAGGAAAACATAAAGACAATCTGGTATTGAATCCAGCTCTCCTATATTGCAGACCTATCTTTAACTAGAGAACTTACTAAGCGACTGGGAGAGGGTTTGAGAGTGCAAATCATCCAACCAGGGCTGGGTGGCGTCCCAGTGGGTACCAGGTGGGCGTAACAACATGCCAACATCTCGCAAAAAGGAGCAAACAGCCTTGTTCACATTGCGCCTCGCTTTCTCAATTTGCCGCCCAAATTAGGAAGAACGCAGCCCCATCTGTCTCTGGGCAATGCGAGAAAGAATTACTTGCGACATTGGAAACATTTCCATGACTTGCCGAAGTGTCTCCTTCCTCACAAACTGCAGTGAGATTCCAGTAACATGTCCTAAACTGTTCCCTCCACAATGATTAATAATAATGTCTGGATGATCGAGCGTCACCAAAGTGGAACAAAGAGGACCCACATGCAGACACGTCATCCCACATACTCTGTACCAGTAGACATCCACATGATGGAACCCAAAGTGTGCAGCTGCTCCACAACGTTCTGTATACACTTTCAACCAATTAATCCAGGAGTCGCCCAAAAGCCATACACTCTGCCTCCTGAACGGCAGAGCCATAACCACAGCCATTTGCACTCCTATTTGCAAAAACACCTTCTGGCACAATCTTTCCTTACACACCACACCCAGGAACTGTTACTGACCAGTCCCCACACCTGTACAGTCCCATTTCCATTCCAGCCACCCTAAAAAGACCCGCATGTGGCACGTGCGCACCTTCAAATGCTGCAGTGTCAGCTGACATATCGTCCTTTGTGCGCGGGCTCGGGAACACATTTCAAGCAGGATAGAGGATCCCCTCTTTATTGGTAGCTGTGAAAAGTGTTTTTTTTTTAAGGTGCTTGTATCCAAACACCTTTTTTTGTATTTGTTGGGGATTGTTCTCTTCTTCTCCTCCTTACATTATTACACAAGCTTCTCCAAAGTTTCTTTTAGATTCTCGAACACAAGAGCACTGTCAATGGGGGACAAAAAAAAGCAGCTCCACTAAAAAAAAAGCAGCTCCACTAAAAAAAAAAAGCAGCTCCACTAAAAAAAAGCACTAAGGTTGTCATGGACAAAGAAGAACATCCCAGCATCGAACAGAAATGCAGACATGCTCCCGTTTACAAGACACCTTTCCTTCTCTACCTCGGAAGAAAGAACATCTGGATTGCTCCACAGTAGTCTTGTTGGTTTGCATGAGAAAATCACAGTTGCAGTGGGAAAAAGGAGCATCACTGTGAACTGAATAACCTCAGCCATTTAAGATGAGTAGCAATTACCCGGGAGATGGATGGGGATGCAGATTTTATTCATACATCAATAATCAAAACCACTCAGTTAGTTGGCAAAAAGAATAACTGTTTTATTTTCAATGGTCTAAAACAGGGAGCACAACGAACATCAACAATTTTGCTCGATCCTCTTACTCAACGAGTTTCATAAAAAACAGAGCTTTTATATCCAAAACTTGTCATCATTGACGTCGACCTACGTCACTACCAACGTCATCCTATGTGACAAACTACAAAAACGAAGATGCAACTGTGATAGGCTCTTAGTGAACATCTAAGTATACATTTTATACTAATGTGGGATAGTGAGTGAAAGTGATAGGTTTCTTAACATCAGTTGAGGCAACTAAGCCCTCCCCTCAAAATGGCCACTATGAATGTCACTAAATACACAACGTCCCATTGGCTGAACAAACTATAGGACCCTTAATTGCACAGTCCCCTTCAATTGGTTGGCACTCTAACCTTTGTCAGTACTTTTCCACCTATGTCTAGCAGCACGCAGATTGGACCTTCAGGTGCTGGTGAGCTCATCTAAAACAGAGCTTTCCACCAATAAGCATATCAATCCATCATCACCTCAGTGGTCTGCTTGCAATTAAAACTTTGAACTCGTCCTTGGAAGTGTTCTTAGCTCTGGAGAATTCAGGGGGGTGAAGGCAAGCTCTGCCCTCATGCGTAGGTGTGAGCATCTTGCTCGTCCAACTTCATCCTTATATGTGACTGAAGACCTTGATTTTGAGCATTCACTGTCTTTAAAATACTACTTTTTAATAGACCTCTGACATCTTCCTTGTTTGTTTGTGTCTTTTGAACAGGAGTTTTGTTCTTTCCCATGATTTGCATCCAATGCTAGTTGACTTAAGCCTGATAAGTCCTTGGCTTCTTGGCTCAGCTTCATGGCTCATCCAGCCTCGCCTTTTCGAGATTCACTTTTAATTAATGGGTTTTCTTACTGTGACACACTGAGAAGAGGCCTTTCTTTTTTAGTCCAACTCTACTATGATACGTAGTGGAAACATCCATCTTTTACTCTTTATGCATACATGTATATATTGGCACATGCCGCAATCTATTCACTATAAAGCTAGCCTCAAGAATGTTTTGTCTGCTTGCGTTTCTTCTGCATCTGTACACGTGTAAACTGATTTGATATCTTCATCCATTTTATAGCATAAGCTTCTTCACCTTGATCCCAAGATGTCATTTATCCTTGATACGTTCCTGATGCCTTATAGAATGTCTGCATTCTTTAGTCTCTGCATCATTTCTAGGCACGTCAGCTCAGCTCTGTGTGATGTCACCATTCGTCTTGCCCATTCGTTTGCTCCGCTTCATCCGGGATTTCATTCAAACAGCTATCATATTTTCTTGTATGCAGGTACGGTTTTCTTAATGGGAACGTTGCCTCCAGGATTCTCCTAGGTATCAGTATTTTCACTGGCACTGCATGTGTCTCACATCCGGGCTCCCAACATATAGGTAATATGGGTGAGGTGGTTGAGGTGGGGGTACTTGGCTCCTCCTCTATACTCCCCCTTCTGGGTGATTTATTAACCACGCTCTCATCGTCCTTCACATCCAGACATCTTGGTCTGAAGAAGAACTTTTTTGGGATTCAAAACCTTACAACTCCCTTCAGGCATCCTGCTGATATGACATTCTCATCTTTGTTCCATGTCATGAGGCTGCATTGTCCATTTGGACTACAATAGATCCATCTCCCCACGTACTTCTTATGATTCTTTGGATACAGGACCTTCGTTCCTTCAGGTTTATGGATACTGGCCTTCACAAAGTCTCTAATTTCTTCATCTGTCAAGTCTTTGGCCTTACATCCTGGTTCGACGTCGATCATAATCTTCATCCCTATGGCTTTCTTGCATTGGGAGATTATTATCTTGATCCCACAAAATACAAGCAATATCATTAGTATCAGGGCTCCAAGGAACTTAAAAATGTCTGCCATCCACTGTGGAACCCAAGAGAAGAGTGATCCAAATGAGCTATCATCAATGATGTCTTCTACTTCATCGATCATCTGGCCGTGGAGTTTTGTTAGCATGTCTATGGCCTCCGTCAAGGTTCCATTTTCGTCATCATGAGAAGATATGAATGTGCAACATGATTCTTTGATTTTTGCACAAACACCTCCATCCATAGCTGTGATCATGTCCAAGATGTATCTGTTCTGGAGAGTCATCAGTCCTATGGCTCTCAACTCTTCTCTGATAGCATTGATTCCCTTTATGGTAGTGTTCATTGTCTGTAGCAATTCCCATCTGGAAATCTGCAGCCATTTGGTATTTGCTCCAACCTGGACACTCGGCATGAAGATCAACGAAAACACGGAAGCTCTCTGGCTAAATAGTCTGTGCTCATAGGGAATAGCAAAAAAAGCTTATATAGATTTTGCTGAGAAATAGTTCTCTCTCTTTATTCTTCTTATCAGCTCCACAGATCTCTTCTTTCTCAGGTGAGCATCTGCTTTTGGAAAACTGTCAAGATTTAAGTCACTTTTAGGAATCACCAACGCTGGAACATGAACATTCAATAATGAGCATCGTCCTCCCCAATCCTTAGGTAGCCTCATATATGCTCTGGATCCACAAACCCAATAGTGATCCATGATTACTGCTGTTCAAAGTATCATTCCTGGCACATCAAAGATTCGACCACAGTTCTGATTCTCTCAAACATTTCTTGTTCCATTATTTCTGAAGCACAGCTTGGCTCTCTCCAAAGGCACTATCTGCAAGGGTCCTCCCCTGTCTTCAACCCAGGTCAGTAGTTTAGCAAGTCTTGGCCATAATGGCTTACAACCATTCTGTACTATGTCAATGGTTGGTTTGTAGAAACCAATGACCACCCAGGATCTGCAGATCACCATTCCTTCTTCCCAACCATCTGGTGATAATACTGATCCCCAGATCTGCATTTGGCCTGTGTTCTTCCATCTACGAATTTCTTCTGCAGATGTTCCTGGACTCTCCAGTCTCTTGTTTACTTCCCATCTGATTCCAGCTCCTTTCACTCCAGGCTTCTAGTACCTGATCACATGATTCTTAGTGTAAGCTCTGTTTCTTGATTTTGTGTCCTGGACATAGTCATATTCACCTGGATCTGTCCATTCAGTTGCCCATTTGAGATAAGCATCTCAGCCCATAAACTGGCCTCTTGTTCGGAAAAGTGCTATGTGGCCATGTCGGTAAAACCGGCAGGCTGCCACCGGACCCGTAGGCATTTACGGGCTCCGGACTTGCCAGAATTACTGGAGCATTACAGCCCCAGTGATCCGGTAAATCCGGAGCCGGCATTCTGTAAATCCCCATTCCTGTAGAACTCCACAGGAATGAGGAAGTGGAAACACTGCCACCATGTTGTAATGGTGCCGGTGTTTCCACGTCCAAAAGTGGCCATGTGGCATTACGCCCGGCAGGTCAGACCTGGCGGGTGTAGCACCACACAGCCACAGAACTCGTAGTTAGCCGGTCCGGAAAACTGTGCCAGTTACGGTTTTACCGGCACTGTTACATCCGGACCAGCTAACTTGTAATGAGGCCAACTGTGCTGTCTGGACGTCTATTTCAATAGCTATGAAGATCTTAGACTTCCCCATACTATAAGGCAAGAGTGCACATACAAAGCATTCCTCCTATAAGGTTCTTCTTCCCACTTCCCCCATACGTTGATACCATATGTTGTTTCCCAAATGTGCTGTACTATCCAGGTAATAATTTAGCACAAAATCACCTACCCCAGTATCTCTCTTAGGTCTTATTCTTCGCTTATGATCTGCTATGATTATCTCATACAACATGACAGCATAACTCCTTCTAACTGGACCAATCACAGGAACTCTCGTCAGTGGGCTAGGTGTATTTGCATGCATTAACTGAGTAGGTTCATCTTTCAACACCCATTTCTTTTGTCTTCCTTGTAAAGCCTGTCTCTGGGGTCCAAAAATAATCTGTAAGACACTTTTTGCATGTGACTGACTGTCAGTAACATTTAACTCAGACTTAGGTGACTCTTCATCATTCTTTGGAACAGGGATAACTATGTAGCGTCTTGCTTGCCTAGTAGTTGCCACGTTTATACCTTCCTTTTGCTTCAGAAGATTCTCATGAGTCTTCACTCCTTGTACATCTATGTAATAAGATGTTCGCACAGTGAGTGAAAGCAATATTATTATGAACAGTATGCAAGCATAAATAACATAGATATGAGAACATGCAGCATCGATTTTTTTCACAACGTGGATGTCTCTCTGGATCTTGCATGATGATATTGCTACTAATGCTGCCCATTTGTATTGCGTAAGGAAGGAAAAATAAAACTTTAATATAACAACATTATGTACTGTTTCTGGATACTGTTGATCTCACTTGATGAACTGCATTGGTCAACTGACTGCTTACTGGATGTTGAACACGAATTCCCAGTAGACCCCTCGAATCGGCCTTTCACCAGATGACATGATGATTTTCTTTCAGCATGAAACAAGGGTTCTTTTTAGCCAGTAACTCCTCGATCTGTCCCTCAAAGAAAAGTCTCACTCAGATCTCAGAGTTCTCTCGGAATAAGTATTTACTTGCACTATAATGTCTCTCAAAATCTCATTCAATATTTCTCGGGTCCCTTAGAAAGGTATGGACATCTGTGTGTCTCCCAACAAGCTGTGGACACTCTTCAATCAGGTAGTAGAGTACCAAACTGACAAGTCTGTGCGCGTTGTCAGCTGATAGGGGCATTTGTACTTTCCCCACTGTATTCAGGAAGCTGCAGAACTTGCTCAATAATCGATGTGAGCAATCTCCTTACGATCGGACCATTCTCAGGATCTTGCAGGAAAATGTGAACGCTAGTTGTTCTCCATACAATTGCAGGATATGTGGGTAACACAAAAAGAAAAACCTCAAATATGATCCGTGAAACGTTGTCATTGGGTACCACCATGAGCAAATCCAAACAGGAACTCAGTGAGAAATGAATCAGGGCACTGTACCCTCTTCCAGTTGTCAAAAATGAAAACAAGATCTGGCATATTTTTCTTCTGCTCAAGGCTAAAGCATGCTTCAGTCCAATGTCACCAAACCCCTTGTGGCTCAAGAATGGATATCTTCCCTTGACTCTTTCCCAAATGACTGAAAAGAGTGTTCAAAATAAGCCACAGTTTAATGAACTCTTTGTCTTTACTCAACAACTTCTGCGTCCTTCTTCCTCGTCATAGACCTAGTCTGCACGTGCTGAGGTTCTTCCCCGATGCTTGCTTCCAAAAGGGTGTGGGGTGATGGGGTCTCTCCAGCATAGATCTTTATGTCTCCTAGAAAAGTCCAAGCACGTCTGCCCTGCACTCTGACTGCAGACGGCGTGACGTCTTCCATGATAAAAGGGACGTTGAAGTGGGGCTCGTCCCACTTCTTTCTCGTATGGTTGCGGATTAGGATCACATCTTGAGGGAACACTTTAGGAACATATATTTCTTGAAATCCACTTTTTGAAACATCTCCTTCTGTGTTCTGTACTGCCCCACACCCTTTTCGCCGTAGCTGATCTGAAATGACAGAGATACTTGAGGTCATACAAGTAAGATAGTCACGTAACTCCATTCCTAACAGTTCTGACGTTGTCTGGGCATCACTTCCAACTCTGGATGGATGTGTGAGGGGTGTCCTCATTCGCCTCTTTGTCACTATTTCATGGGGGTAAGATGGTGGTCCGAACCTGGTTGGTTCCTCAATGCATATAATGCCAGTGGTAGGCAATGCAACCACCCATTCTTCAAGGTAAGCTTCAACATGGCTATTCTTTCTTTAAGCAAAATTTGATCCACAAAATGAGGACCATTATCTGATCTTAATACGTCACATATTCCCCATCTAGGAAATACTTCTTGCACTAAGAATGTTGCTGCACAGGTGGAATCTGGGTGTGTACACAGACCAGCTTCAATCCATCGTGAAAAGGGACAGACTACTACAATCATGTATCTATCCCAATTACATGCTTGCAGCATATCGACATAGTCGATATGCAAATGCTGAAAGGTACCAGGCCATTAGGTCTCGGGATAACTCCTCTAACTGTGCGCATTGTGTGCCCAGCGGTGAACTTTTGACAAACGATGCAATTCACTACATAGAATGCAATGTATTCTAACACATTTGGTACAAACCAATCCTCTGCAATAGTTGCAATGAGGTTTTCTCATGTGCGCAGGGTAGTGTAGCTGTTCCAGCACCACCCTCAATAAGGCTACAGGCATTACTGGTTTACCAGTGCTGTCTTGTCGCCACAATGCTTCAGAGGGGTTTAAAGAACACCCTCTTTGCATCCATAGATCCTTCTCATCTTGAGGTGCTTCTCCCTGAACCTCCATTAATTGTGTCTTCAAAAGATTACTATAGCATTCAGACACACTCATCATCACCACCATTTTTTCATTTACATTAGGTGTATCAAATAACATGATATTTTCTGAACATGCAGCGCGTTTGGCTTCATCCTCTGCTCTTTGATTTCCACGTGAGATAAAGTCTGTCTTTTTAGTATGAGCTGCGCATTTAACAACTGTGATGGCTACTGGGAGTTGTAGTGCCTTAATAAGCCTGTCTAATAAAGCAGCATGCTGCACTGCAGTGCCATCCGCTCGGAGGTATCCCCTCCTTTTCCAACGTGCTAATCCTGCATTCACTGTCAACGTCACATAGACGGAGTCACTGTACACCGTTACTTCCTGGTCTGCATGATTCTCGAGCATGAGTATCAGCGCCACTAACTCTGCAGCCTGTCCTGAATGGTGAGACGAGAGTCATGCACTTACCAATGTTTGAAACTCCCCATTGGCTGTGTGTTTTAGCACAGCGGCACCTGTATATCTCTGTCTATCATTTTGATCGATCCGTGAAGAACCATCAATAAAAACACAAATTCTTGCCCTGCTAAAGCATTTTATTTTATCCTAGGGATTTCATCATAGAACTCTTCATAGTTTGAACAGTCGTGTGCATGCTCATCCTCTGCCAGTGGTTCAGCTACAAACAGGCAGGATTCACAAGTTTGCATCAAACTATTTTAATCACCGGATTTAATATGATTACCTCATAGGCAGAAGCCCTTTGAGAAGTCAACGTCCCTTTTGGTTTCTTTAAGATGGCAAATAATGCATGCTCAACAAACAACGCCTAGAGCATCCCATCACTATTCTTTCAGCCTTCTCAATGGCGAACGTGGCAGCTGCCAAAGATTGTTCACACAGAAAATGACGCCTCATTACTGGGCCCAGAATCCCGCTGTAATGGGCAAGGGGCTTGTACCCCAATGTGGTTCTTTGTGTGAGGACTGCCGTCATAACGTTACCATCTGTATGCGAGAATAAAAAGAATTCCTCAGCATAATTAGGAATCCCTAAAACTGGAGCTGCACAAATTGCCATTTTCAATTCCTCAAATGCTTCTTCCATCTCCTCAGTCCAAACTATTTTCTCTTCTGTTGCCTGTGCTTTCTTTACAGCTTGTAATAAAGGCCTAGTACATGAACTGTAAACAAAGACCCATGCTCTGACATAGTTACATAACCCCAGAAATCTTTGCATATGCTTATCATGTGTAGCTTTGTGGTTTTCAAAATAGCCTCAGCTCTCTCAGGAGTAACCTTTTTTCCTTCATGCGAAATCAACTGACCGATGTACAACACTTCCTGTTGACAATACTGTAACTTCTCCTTGTCAACTTCGTATCCTTTTTCAGAGAGTGCAATCATCAATTGAATAGAATCATGTCTGCACCCTTCCTCTGAAGTGCTGCAAACTAAAATGTCATCTACGTATTGCAGCACAACACTTTCCAGATTAATATTGCTCAAAACTATCTGGAGAACTCTTTTTAAAATCAATGGAGACTCCCAATACTCTTGAGGTAATCTCGTTCTTTTTAACTTTGTCTGTCTGCACGTAAATGACATCAGATCCTGTGAGTCTTTGTGTAAGGGGATTGAGAAAAACGCATTTTTCAAATCCATCACGGTAAAATATTGTGCTTCAACAGGTATGTTACATAAGATTGTAGCAGGATTAGGAACTAGAGGGAACTCAGCCTCTACAATCTGGTTAATCGGGCAAAGGTCTTGAATGAGCCTCCATGACTCCCCTTTAGGTTTCTTGATAGGATACACTGATGTATTACAGGGTGACATTGACATCACCAAAATGCCTTGATCCATCATGGCGGAAATTCTTAGGGGCCTGTCGTCCATAATGAAGCTGGCCCTTTTGCCATGTCTTCCTCAAAATACTCGGGATATTTTTGTGCTATCATTATTTTTTGAGGAACCTCTCGTTTGATGGCTGGTACCCAGTAAGTAATGCTCATTTCAAACACTATTTTATCATCAGATGGGTGATCTCAAAACAGATCTTCATCAGTTAAACTGTATCCCTCCCCGATGGTGATTACTGTGCACCGTCGCCTGCCCTCATAATCATTTCCATCAAGCAAAGCCATCTCTCCTCGCACTATGGGTGCTTGTGGTTCTAAAGGAAAGATTCGCCCTTCCTCTTCATCCATAGGTATCTTTGGCCTGGATGAAAATTCATCAGGTATTCTCACAGTTTTGCCTACTAGGCCTGGTAGCCATGTTAACAAAATGCGTACCACATAATGAAAAACTTCAGGTTCCAATGGAACTGCTCTCATGGTCACTTGTCCTGCAAACACCATAATTCATTCGCTGACGTTTATATAATGCATTCCTGGTGTTGAACACACTATACCTTCATCAGTAAACGAGATTGTCATATTCAACTTAGTCATCAAATCTCGACCTAATATATTGACAGGTGTCTGCCTTGTCTGCCTTGATACAACAATGGCACCAACATGTCACATTCTCCTATAGAGACTGATAAATCTTCAGTAAAAGGAAGTCTGCTCGTAGCTCCTGTGAAACCTTGAGTATTCATGGCATTGCCAGACATTGAAATGTTCCCTCTTTTTTCATTCACAAGCGTGTTGCACCTGTGTCTACTAAAAACGAAAAACGTTTGCCTCCTATACTGACATCTACCCTTGGTTTCTCGTGAGGATTAGGCGTCACGGATAGTATTGAACACATCAAGTATCCCAGTGAGCTGTCCTATTGTGGATACAGCCTCATTCCTGTACCTGTAAAAGGAGTCCCTCCCTCTACAGTGACACCTCTTACCCTAGGAGTCATTAACTGCCCCATACTTGTGCTTTGCTGTATCTGCATAGGTGAATTCTGCGACTGCCCTTGCGGTGGATTCACTGCTGCTTGCTGCGCTTGACTCTGAGAAAACCCATCTCCACTCTACTGTGAATATGCAGGCGGGTTTGAAATCCCCCCTCTTGAAAACTGACCATTCTGCACAAACCCTTGACTTCTACACATACAAGCTAAGTGTCCTGTCATTCCACATGCCCAACATACAGGGGGCGGAAATCTCCTATTCTGCCCATCCTGCATATCTTGATTGTCATTCTGCATATTTTGAAACCTAATATTCGAACAAATGAATGGGTCTGCCTCTCCTATACCATTGTCTCAATTGTAAGTTGTATGTCAAGTACATGACACACCTTATTGAGTTGATACAAAGTATATGTATTTAAAGGTAGAGACCTAATGGTCTACTCGCACACATGAATATAGAGTTGTCCATTTCAATGCATACAACAAATATATGATATTGGCAAAATAAACAGTTTGAGGTGAATACAAACTAAAAATTCAATATTAATCGGTGGGGACAATACAAAGCCTACTATTGTGTTGGGTCACAACAGGGGTCTATACAGTGATTACAACATTACAGTATAACAAACATGAAAATTTGAAAAACAGTGTTAACAATTGGGCACTGCATTCGTAATTGCAGACTTGTCTACACAATTGTTTCAGACCTCACTGACTGTTGTGCCAGCCAATCTTGAGCGAGCCTTCATCAGGACGGAGAAGGAGAACAGACGGACTGCTCTATGTGCGTGCAATGCCTATAGGAAGAAACAAATAGGCAAATGTCATTGCTGGGGCATTAAGGTATAGGTAGAGGTAATGAAAACGTTGATGACCTGGATGTCTATAAATGACTTTCTTACTGTGCTGGGAACAAAATGAATATCGCACGTATTCAAACAGGAGGTACAACCCGTGGTAATTCGGGTGGCCTACAGGTCTTCTTTGATCAAGAAGGGACGACCTGTGTGTTAAAGGCAGGTGTTAGATCTGAGTCTAATTGGTGTGCAAACCTCTTCTCGTGGAGAGGGGACAGTCTGTTTGTGAGCCAAGAGCGAATTCAATTGGCTTACCTGTATGACATACAGTTTCTTTAAAAATGACGTCGGTCTGGTTCAGGATTTAATTATCCACAGCGGGTCGCCACAAGGATCAGACGGAATGCTGATTCATGATGGATTACTGTGGTGCCGAGTGGCCTCAAAGCACTTCTGTTGCGTGGGGGGTCAAGCAGGGGAGGTCTGTTAGATGACCAAATGCCGCCAGGGCTATAGATCTGGTTTATGCGTGAATATGGACACATAAAAGAATGCACTAGTTACCTGTATATTATGAAAACTCAGTGAATCAGGGGAGGCGCCGCAGCGCTGGTGCCGCTGTAAAAGAAGTATCCCGTGGCGAGTTCCCTCATAGGGTATCTGCTTCTGGTCCGTGCCTCTGATAGTATCTGTGAGGAGACAAGGCGCAAAGCTATGGATTACCTACAGCGGGAGATCCTAGTATATAAACACAGGCATCTCTGTGTGTAGTATCATTCTCGTGTCTGTGCGGAGAGCAGCCGCTTACCTGCACGGGTGTTGCTGTGCTCCAAAGTGAGATCCAGCATCGTGGCGTTATCATGGCTACTGTTGTTTATATAGCCGTCGGCCAGTTTGGCTGTGTGGCGGAATCGGCAGATGCATTGTGTTGCTACAGGGTGGCGAGCTGTGTGTCATCGTCATATGACGATGTAAAAATGAAAAAAATCACTTGTTGGTGACCAGAGGGAAATTGTGGAATAAGTAAATATAAATGTTGTAACACGGTTGTCATGGCAATGGTAGATAGCGTATTGAGTCTTTTTTCTAGGTCAATGTATGTTAATATGGCAATGGCTTAAGGGCTCTTGTGTTCTGCATCAAGTGCCTGAAGCCCCTGTATTGTGTGTCAGACTCTCTAAGCCTGCAGGTAAGTGTCAAAAAGTGTGACGAAAGTATATATTGGTCCCTAAATGGTTTCTATGTGCGCACTAAGGGAGGGGGGTCCCAGAGCATATCGGGCTACGTGGAGGGACACTCAACAGTCAATATTGTGAAATGATATTATTGGTATGGGGACAATTGAGGAATAGGCTCGGAAATGTGATCCTATGTGCATGAAAAAGGTGACATGATCCCCGGACAAAAATACAGGTGTTGAAAAGTATCATTGTGGATTATTGTTTTCTAGACGTTACCAGACAAATGTATACATCCCTGTGTTTCATCAATGTCTCTCTTACATAAAGCTTTTCCACTCATCTGCCACATTAAGCCTATGCATCCATCTCTGTTCAAGTTGTATGAGGGTCTTGTTAATATCACCTCTCCTGACAGTGGGTTTCAATTTTTGCAAAACAAACCATTTCAGATCTGTGTCATTGTGTTTTTTTCTGTGTATAGTGCTCCACTAGGGGTTTGTCTGGTAATTCTCATCTTGACCGCTCTGATGTTTTCTCCCATGTGGAGTAATCCACATGGGCACTCGATCAAATATATCACCAGTTTTGAGTTGCAATTGGTATGTTCCAGTAGTTTCCATTTAGTGTTTGTATAATCAAATGTTTGTGTCTGTACTGTGAGGTTGCAAGCTACACAGTGACCACATTTGAAATGTACTTGCACAGGCGGAAGATTCCAGAGTGTGTTAGTTGGTGCTGATCATCCTTGAAACGTATGGACTAGTGACTGCTTCAAATGTTTTTTTTAAGGCAAAACAAGGTATTCTGTTTAGAGTTCCAGGGTGTTTTACCAGATGCCAATTCTTTTTCACAGTTTTTTGTATCAAGCTGCTCAGAGGGCAATAGGTGGTCACAAACACCAAACGTGTCCTCTCGTCCTTTCTTTTAGTTTCCAGGCATATCTCTCGGGGAGTGTTAGTCGCTCTTTTCTTGGCATCTTTTATCGCCTTTTTTGGGTAGCCTCTGTGTGCCAACCTGTTTCTTAGGTCTGTGGCATGTCTGTGAATTTTCTCAGGTTCTGTGCAGTTGCGCCTCAACCGTAAAAATTGCCCGTAGGGCAGATTATATTTCAATCCCTCCGGGTGGTAGCTTTGGAAATGTAACAGGCTATTTCTGTCTGATGGTTTTCTGTAGAGTTCAGTAGCCAGAGTATTCCCTGATCTGTAGATGTGCAGGTCAAGAAAATTGATGCTATGGTGGTTCCATTCTATAGTCTAGTTGATGAGCTGATTGCTCTGATTGAGCCATTCGTGAAACTGCATGAGTCATGCCGGAGTACCTTTCCAGAGGAGGAGGATATTGTCTATATAGCGTTTGCATGTTGATATATTGTCCAAGAATGGATTGTCAATAGAGTAAATGTTGTCCATCTCGTATTTAGCCATGTATAAGTAAAGACAACTCCTTGGGCCGCGTACTACATGAGGCTCCCTCTATATCGTACAACTGTGTATGCTCAAGTCAATAATTGTTTTCCTTCCCTTTTAATTCGTTCTGGGCTCTCATATCATGATAAACTTTATCAATCGCTTCCCCAATGCTTCTAGAGTCAAACTCGTCCTCTAGATGTATTCTAGGTGGGCCTGGAAATGACCCGTACTTTGGGAAGAACTCCTCTATGTCCTCCCATGCTACTTCTGGATCAGGATTCCTTACTTCCTTCTCCAGGTGATCGAGATTGCGTGCTCTTTGCCTTCTATTTCGTTCTATGTCATCATCAAGCTCTCTGCGCTTTCTTGCTACCTCCCTCACACTTTCTTCCTCTTTTTTCTTCAAATCCCTTCTTTCATTTGCCCTCCGTATCTCCTCATCCTTTCGTCTTTACATTCTCTTATCCCTTAACTTCTGTTCCTTCTCTTCTATTCTTTCCCGCTCATCGATTGCCCTTTGTCTATTATCTCGTTTTCTCTGCTCCTCTGCTTTTTCCTGCTTCTTCAACTGTTCATCTTGATATAACTGCTCCTGTCTTTGTCTATCTTTTCTTTTCACCTCTTCTTCTTTCGATCATTCATCCCTTTCTCTATCCTTTCTATCTTGCCCATCTTGATCTTCTCTTTGTCTTACATCCTCAATGCCTTTACCATCGAGTTTGAGCAAAATCTGGCCACCAATCCATTTGTTCTGTAGAAGTGCTAACTCATCAGCTTTATCTCTTTCTCCCTTGCATCGCTTTATTTCTCTTCCTGTATCTAAAGATGTGCTTGCTCGATCACTTCTCTCTTTGTCGCGTCTCTCCTTGTCCCTCAGGACCTTAGGGATTACATCTTTCTCTTCGATCCCTTGTCACTGCTTTGCACAGGCGACTCATATGCTGGGTTACTATACCCTGTTGCTGCCTTAAGCTCCCTCAATGGGTATAACCCATTGTCTTTCTTGTTTTTACCATCTATTTCCGTCAGGGCAGGGGGAGCAGAAGGCTCCTCACCTCCCTCTGTGCATACATTAAGGATCCAATCTATAGGAGGCAGCTCTTCTCTTTCCTCCTGGAACATTTTCCAAAGTTCTAAGCTCACTAGTCGCTTGTCTAGATTTTTCCCTGTATATGCTGCATGCAAATATGTCATCATATGCTGCAGGACTACCTTCGATAGGGACCCTGCTTGCGGCCACGGCATAAACATTTTGTCTGCGGTTCCCTTAACCCATTCTGTACTATACTGTCTAAGCTTAGGTGCATGTTTCGGCAATTGCTTGCAGAGGTGCACTAGTGGAGTAACATCCTCAATTTTTGACTCGTCACTCTTGACTATCAATATATTTATCGCAGGTTTAAAATCAATATGTTTCAGAAAAATAATATAATATGAGCGTGCACCAATCGTTGCATGCTCCAATCCCTTTAAATCACGTTTTTTACTTTAATCTTGCTAAAAAACACCATCAACTTAAATTCAAACAATCACTTAAATTCTCCAACCTCGTGTTTCTCCTTTTTTCAACAATCACTTTTAACTATTACGTCATCACCAATACATAAATAAATAAAATGAACAGACAAACAGACACACGCGACCGGTCACATATATCTCTTATCTCTTACGATCTTGTCTCTAAGACTCGTCTTGCCCTCTAAATCAATACTCCTACAGAGTTTAAATCAACCTATTTAAGTTACGTCTTTAACCAAACTCGTCGTCTAATGCTTCCGTTATGGGATTTTAGGTTAAGATTTCTTCTGTTACATTCTTTAAAACGCAGGCACAGGGCATATTCTATTATCGTGGCACTCTCCTCACAATACCTCTTAATTGCTTGGCCTCACACAAGTCAATTTCGTATTCACTATTTAACACTCTTATTCTCAAGTTAAGTTTATCCCACCTCCCACTGTTACACTTCTTTCCCTTATCACTTCTTGTCACTCATAACCCATACACCATTTTGCCACCTTGCTTAGTTTTTACTCACTATTTGCATGTTAGTCTTCCAACTCTCTGGATCTTACGCCTCGTTTACCGCCTCTACTACTTCCCATTGGTTCAGCTTCTCCTACACCGTGGGAAACCGGAGGGACCCGTCACACCCTACTTGCAAGATTCTAGCAATTTAAATTAATCCACTATCTACGGAGAGCTTCACATCCTGTTAGCCGAATGGCAGAGGTCGTGCGATATTGTCGGGACGCCAAAGTTTACTTATGTCAATGGATTTTTTAAACCATCCACTCTGCTACCAAGTGAACTGAATAACCTCAGCCCTTTAAGATGAGTAGCAATTACCCTGGAGATGGATGGGGATGCAGATTTTATTCATACATCAATAATCAAAACGACTCAGTTGGCAAAAAGGATAACTGTTTTATTTGCAATTGTCTAAAACAGGGAGCACACCGGACATCAACAAATTCGCTTGATCCTCTTACTCAACGAACTTCATAAAAAGCTTTTATATCCAAAACTTGTCATCATTGACGTTGACCTACGTCACAACCAACGTCATCCTATGTGGCAAACTACAAAACCCTAGTGGCAACTGTGATAGGCTCTTAGCAAACATGTAAGTATACATTCTATACTAATGTGGGATAGTGAGAGAAAGTGATAGGTTTCTTAACATCAGGTGGAGGCAACTAAGCCCTTCCCTCAAAATGGCCACTTTGAACGTCACTAAATACACAACGTCCCATTGGCTAAAAAAACTATAGGAACCTTAATTATGCGGTCCCCTACAATTGGTTGGCACTCTAACCTTCATCAGTCCTTTAACACCTACGTCTAGCAGCATGCAGATTGGACCTCCAGGTCCTGGTGAGCTTGTCTAAAACAGAGATTTCCACAAATTAGCATATCAATCCATCATCACCTCAGTGGTCTGCTGGCAGTTAAGACTTTTAACTCGTCCTTGGAAGTGTTCTTAGCTCTGGAGAATTCAGGGGAGTGAAGGCACGCTCTGCCCTCATGCGTAGGTGTGAGCATCTTGCTCGTCCAACTTCATCCTTCCACGTGATTGAAGACCGTGATTTTGAGCTTTCACTGTCTTTAAAATACTATTTTTTAATAGACCTTTGACGTCTTCCTTGTTTGTTCATGTCCTTTGAACAGGAGTTTTGTTCTTTCGCACGATTTGTATCCACTGCTAGTTGACTTCAGCCTGATAAGACCTTGGCTTCTTGGCTTCATGGCTCATCCAGCCTCACCTTTTCGAGATTCACTTTTAATTCATGGGTTTTCTTACTGCGACACACTGAGAAGAGGCCTTTCTTTTTTAGTCCAACTCTGCTATGATACGTAGTGGAAACATCCATCTTCTACTCTTTATGTATACATGTATATATTGGCACATGTCGCAATCTATTCACTATAAAGCTAGCCTCAAGAATACTTTGTCTGCTTTCGTTTCTTCTGCATCTGTACACGTGTAAACTGATTTGATATCTTCATCCATTTTATGGCATAAGCTTCTTCATCTTGATCCCAAGATGCCACTTATCCTTGATACTTTCTTGATGCCTTATAGAATATCTGCATTCTCTAGTCTATGTACTGTTTCTTGGCACGTCAGCTCAGCGCTGTGTGATGTCACCATTCGTCTTGACCATTCATTTGCTCTGCTTCTTCTGTGATTTCATTCAAACGGCCATCATATTTTCTTGTATGCAGGTACTGTTTTCTAAATGGGAGCCTTGCCTCCAGGATTCTCCTAGGTATCAGTATTTTCACTGGTACCGTCTCACATCCGGGCTCCCAACATATAGGCAATATGGGTGAGTAGTTGAGGTGGGGGTACTTGGCTCCTCCTCTACACTTGCTTTCATCCCCTCCTTCAGTTCACCGAGCAGTGTGAAAAGTCACATGCATTGCTCCACAACGCAGAACTAGTATTTCAACAGTACTCCAAGTGGCCACATCTCTGCACTCTGCAATCACAGCTTGCAAACTCGGTAGAGCCACACTGCGCCACAAAGCGTGCACTCATTCCACACCAACATTTTCAGCAACGCCGCTACCCTGCACATATGTGTGCAGGTCACCCACAAACGAATCACCAACAATGAGCACTCTCACTCTCTTCATCTCTGCCATCATCACGGTACACAGCAATAAAACAAAGTATTACCACCCCTTCCTGTTAAGCACACCCTCAACGCCTGATTGGATAATCCAAAGTCCCATTTCCATGCCAAGCATAGTAAGAAGGACAGCATGTGGCACTTGTGCTTCCCCAACTACCGCAAGGGCCGTGCCGCAGTAAAGCTGGAGCAGTCCTTCTTCCCTTTCCAGTACTCTTATTCCAGCACTCCCTCATTGGGTACTGTTAAACAGTCACACATGAATCCACCGATCACCTTCCAAGACCTCTACATCTAACACTATCATCTCTGTTCAACACTCCATACTAACCGTTAAACACCCAGAGTACAAGTGGCCTGTGAATCAAAAGCACCTCCACTTGAAAGTTCTGTAAAACTATCTACGATTTCAGCATCCAGATTCATCCACATCGCCACCCATCACCACAGCCTGCAGATATCAATATTTTTCATACAGTACATTTGCAACTCTGTTATAAGTGCATCACAACAGGGTACCTGCCACTGAATCTCCGTAACATACTCAAAAAGCATACTGTAATTTCTCCCATCACCTATCATCAAATGCCGCCTACAGTGGTATGTGCGTGCAAAGTTGGCATTTACCCATATCAGTCATTCTAATATTCAAACGGTTACTCTCTTCTTTCTTTCAATTTTATAACCTTTTACCCCAGTAACGCACCTTCTATAAAATGCGTAAAAATCTCACCGAAAAGGATCCTACCAAACTAAGCCAAGTACATACATTGCATGCATAACAACATAACAACAGGTTGCCTGCCACCTACATTGCACACTGCACAGAATGCAACATTACTCACAAACCAAAAAAATGTATGTGTGCATTCATAAATGTACATAAATAAATGAAACAACTGAAACAATTGCTCCACTCATGTAGCAAGCATATATATGCAGAAAAGTAAATGGAATTGCACACACGAAAACATTCTCCTTTGCAATCTATATATCTTTCCAAACGTTTTTCTCACCCTTCCACAATGAGAACTAATCAATTTTCAAAATTAAATAGTCCTACACCAATACACACACTTGTTAAAGTGCATGTCACACAACACACTTACAAATAACCCACTTACTCCCTTACCAAACATGCTGATGCTCCCAAGTCCCCATTCATGTACTAAGCCATCCATTTATACACACACACTAACTCTTCCTGCCAAAACATCCCCATACACTTTTAAAGAATGTATTCTCCAAATGCAATCACTGTGCCATTAACAAACATATTTGTTATGATCTTGAGGTACCCACCTCTGTCCTGAAACGTATGGTTATAACAACTTACCCAAACGAGCAAAGGAAAAAAAAATGCACTCCATAAACATATTTGTGGAATCCATATACCAGTATCACATGTTCGCATGCATGGCTGCATTACGTTGTGGTGGGTGTGGCCAAGGCCTAGCCTCTTGCATACATGTGTGGGTAGCTGCATACATTGTCTAAATTGTGAATCTGTGATGCTAAAGAAATCCTTTCATGTTGCAATAACTTACTGCACTCGCTAAGGAAAGGGTGTGATCAGTGGCAAAATCATTGCAAACGCAGATGGTGGCATGTCACTCCAGAATGGGCAACAAGTGCTATGAAGTACAGCATATGGAAGTGTTCGCATTTCAGCTCATCTCTGGTGCTCTACCAAGTCTAAAATGCCCTTAACAACCATTCTGTAAAGGTGACTACCCTAGGAGAGATGCATATTTAAAAGTGTGTACAATGGAGCAACGTATGTTTCAAACAACTTACCCAAATGAGTGAAGGAAAAGAAAATGCACTCCGTATACATATTTGTGGAATCCATATACCAGTATCACACTGTTTGCATCCATGGCTGCATTGCGTTGTGGTGGTTGTGGCCAAGGCCTAGCCTCTTGGGTGCATGTGGAGGCCTACGGCGGCCTCCGCATGCACCGAAGAGGCTAGGCCTTGGCCACAACCACCACAACGCAATGCAGCCAGGCATGGGAACATATGGCCACTTACCACAACCCTCAAACGTAACACAGCCACCGGCACCCCTACCCAACCCTGCAACATAATACAGCCATGCATGCAAACATGTAGCCACTTACCAGGACACACAAACATAGCACAACCTCCTGTTCCCCTACCCACTTACCATTGTAAAGACTGGAGGGAGGTATCTGTACTCCTGCTCTCTATATGGCAGAGGAGAGGCACAGAGGACCCCAGCCAAGATTCTCTATTTGGTAAAACGTGGGTGAGCAATTAAGGCCTTGCTCTCAGGAGGTGATGCAGGCTGGTTCTTAAGTACAGTGTAGTCCCCAAGCACCCACAAAGGAATGTCCACACACTGTATTAGTGAAAACACAGTCTTTATATAATTAAGGTTCAAAGTTATATACACAATCACAATAAACTCACTTTGTGCTGTTAATCTACAATGGCAAATATATACACAGTTCTACGTGGTAGCACAATTATTATCAGATTTCATTAAAGTGCATCAACTGTACTGTGGTCGAATGTCACACAAATCAATTAATAAAGGGAACCAACAATAGACATAGGAGGAAAGCAGTTGTTTAGAACAATAGGCAGAATACTGGGCCCCTAGCACCAGGCACAATTCTGTATGAGGATCCCCCCACCTGGGCAACCTGTCAATAAAGATATAAAACAAGCCTAATCCATAAAATATTCAATATGATTCTTATTTCCTTCTATAACACCTCTACACCCCAATGTACATGGAATAGCAGAGTTCAACATTGGGTCATCAACGGATCATTCTTGACCGGCTCCCTTTAAGGCAGGAGCCATGGATAGTCGAGATACCACGAAGAAAAAGGGTGGACACTGTCGTTGCGGCAGCAGCTTCGGTTCTTGCGGTGCTCGTTGACGATCGGTTGAAAAAGTCCTCCAGGCTGAGGCATGCGGTGCACCTCGACGACGAGTGTTTGTTGCCGCAAGGAGTCAATGAAGAACTTTGGACCAGCAAGGGCATCGAGTCGTCAGCATCTCTGCGGTCTTCGGGTAACGGGAAACCCACTGGTGGATTCTCCTCGGTTGTCGGCGGCCTTGACTTTCTCCAGCAGGACAAAAGTGGTCGACGGTGATGAACAAGGGAATCCTTGGATCAAAATGTTCTTAGGCAAAGGAAGCACTGCAGCACCGGTCGGCGACGGCAGTCGCCGATGGTGGACGGCTGTCCGGTGCTTCTCCTCATTCTCCTCGGTGGTCCCCTTCTCCGGTTGGCAGCCTTTTGTAGGTCTGTCTACCAGGGAGCTTTCGCAAAGATCAGTTGGTGCACGATGGTCCCTCGTAGCTCGGGAAGAGGTCTCCTAGCAAGGTCCTCTCTTGGATCAGTCCTTGAAGGCACAGCAGCTTTCAGATTGCAACGAAGAGAACAGCGATTCACCTTCTTCTTCTGGCTTGGCTTCGAGAGTAAGCATCAAGTATCAACTTCAGCTTCTGAACGATTTCTAGCAGTGAGCGGCCCCCAGTTATACTGTTTGGACATTCATTCTGCTGGGTCACCTCAGGCAACCAATCACTCAGATGGGCATTCAGGCAGTCAAGCAGCCAATCAGGTTCATAGCGCATTCAGGCCATTCTTCTCCATCCAGAAACTCCCAACAAGGAATGTGGATTCAGACAAGCGCTCTGCCATTCAGCACTACACACTGCATTCATACTAGTTACGGGCAGGGCTGTCTCAGTCATTGTGTCAAACACCAGATACTAGACAACCATAACACGTAATGCATATTTGTCACACATTCCATTCACCCAGGTCCCACCCCACGGGCGTACCCACAACATACAGTCATTGGAAGGCTCCAGCTGGTCTGGCCTGGACTTCCACACAACACCATATATGGAACTTCCACCCAACAGCCAGTCAGGGGGAAGGGACAGAGTCAGGGCTTCCCGGGTGTGGGATGTTTCAAGCCACACATCCAAGCCCTGCAACATCGCTGTGCATTACTGGCAGCGGAAACATCATAATGGCTGCCGGAAAGCATGCTGCTCGCCAGAAATCATCCCAAAATGCACAGTAAAAATCTGAAAGATAGGCTGCCATCTTCTTTTGCCTCTGTCAGTGTTAATACAGGAGACCATTGCCAGACCCCATCCTTCAGCTGCACACAGAGCAAAATCAGTGCAAAGGAATATAGAGCTGTTCAAAATCTGTTTTATTTAATGTCAAAAATTGCTAAAATCATGGCTCACCAAAACCACTAAAAAGATCCCACCTCCTTGTTGGGGGGTCAACATCATTCTCCCGCAAGAATCTACATGAATCTGAGGTCCCCAGAAGTGCATCTATATTTGAACAAAGTATATTTTGAGAATTGCTTACTGGTAAACAGCTGTCAAAAATGGGTGCAATATTGGTGATCGCCAATGACCGGCACTGGTGATCTAAATTCTGACAGGAGACCTGTATTTCAGAAGCTAAACAGTAACCTGAGTTAGATGAGACTTCAAAAGGCTTGCTTGTCTATGAGAACTCTTCACGCCTACTCTTCCCAGGCCCTACACCAGAAGGCAAGAAATTGCATGGTCCTGTTGATTAAGAGGGAGGACATTTTCCCTGCAGCCCCAGAGGAAGGAACAATGGGGGCTTTGGGATGAATAGAATATGCTGATTTGAGGTGTAACTATCAACAAAAACTGCTCTGGGAGAAATAAGACATGTGACATCTGACTCACCAGCTCTAGGGGCGGACCAGACTCAGATGTGAATTCAATTGAGAGCAAATATATGTTTAAGGAAAATGCTTCTAAAATATTGTATCAAGCTGACTGAAATGTACAATTCTGAGATTCTTAAAATGACACCGTCACTCACAATTTGAGACTAAGCTGGAATCCGTACGATGTTCTGACACCAAACCCCGGGATTTATTAAGATTGTAGACACTGTGCTTATGCTAGAAAAATGAAAACTTACAGTAATATGCGCAGAGAGGGGGTGTACCTCTGTGTGACATTTGGTGCAAAACCAATATTGCGAAGCCCACTAAAATCGTGAATAAGTTGTCATTTCTGAACCCAAGCTCTTAGAAAGAGCAGGGTTGAACAGAGATCTGTCTTAATTAATCTGTGATATGTACATGTATTCTCAACAACTTGTGTATCTGGGAAGCATGTTTGATTATGAAAAATTGATTTTCTTGAGAAACCAAAGGGGAGTGTTCTTTCCTTCAGCCATAAAGATGATACCTGATGACTCATTCTGACTCACTACTCTGTTCTCCAGTCAGGTCACAGGGAATCCTCTAACCTATCAAATCCTTAGTGGGTTGGGCATAGAAAGTCAGCCTCCACACCCCCTTTGGAAACACATAAAAAGAACCACTGAGACCCAGATAGGGACTTCTCTTTCCACTCTTCAACCGATTTCTTGGGCAGCACTTTGCCGAAAGACTCCAGATCCAGACAATATCCAGAAGGACCACAAGCTCCAGACAGAGATTCCAGGCTCCAGAACTTGGACTCCAGATAGACTCCAGAACCAGACTCTAGAACCCAACTCTAGAACCTTGGAGAAAAGAGGCCTAATCCACAAGCTGAATCCTTTTCAGAGGCCCCAGAATCCAGCAACCTAACCCAACTATTCGACAGCCTTGCCGTGCTGTTCGCTTCTGGCCCAGAACCCTGTGCCAGAACTGAGATCCAGAGAGAGCAGTGCTGTATCCAGGCCAACCAGACCAGACCGCTGTGCAGTGCGGATAGCAGACCAGAGGCCACGCTGTGAGCAGAACCAGTGCCAGAGACCGTCCGGTGACGGGAGTGCAGTCCAAACCTGACCAGATTGGTCACGAGGTCCATTCCATTCCAAAACTAGGAGTGAGTATCCAGTCTAAGAACTGTACAGAACCAATCTCTTAGTCTAAAGTGATCCTATCCCATCCATTTCAACCTATTTAGAACTGCATTTAGAATTTTGTGTCCATCCTGTGATTCAAAGCTGTAAAAGTGTCATCTGTCAATCTGAAATCTTGACTTCATTTCTGAAAACCTACCTCCACAAAAACGTCCCTATCTCTTAAACCCTACGTCCTAGAAGCGAGATCTAACTGTCATTTCAACGACATTCCAACTCCTTATAGTTTTTCCGAAATCGCGCTTTACACACTCGGAAAAAGTGCTGCAAATTGCAATTTGGCTCAATTTCACCACTTGTAAAAATAGCTGCTTCTTGCTTGCAACTGCTGAATTTCGTTTCCAACCTGATAATCACCCATGAATCATTGCTAGTGTTGACCTGTACCAATTCAAAGTCACTATCACCTATCACCTATCACCTACCCTGAATCTTCTTTAGTGAATTAAAATCATTTTTAGCATATTTTTCACTTCATTGCAATCACATTTAAAAGTAGTTTTGCCTGTTTAAATCATCCCGGTTTTCTCTAAGCTTGCTGGGGGAACTGGAACTGGACTGCATTTGATTGTATTCTGGAAACCTGTGTGCCCTCCTTTCCATCTCTCCATATTGCATAGGGGGGGAGTGAGTAGTCACAGGGGAAAAAGTGATTATATTATCTTCTGATTGAATTCATATCAAGTTTATTTCTGTGTTGCGTTCTTTACCACTATTGCATTTCCTTGAACCATAAAAGTATTCTCTGCTACCTTATCCTTTCTATACCAACTCCTCACTGATTGAAGGGAGTGTGCTTTTGTAATATTACCCAATGTTGATCACTATTAGATTTTTTTTGTTTTTTTTGTTTTAATCAAACAAATGATTTTTTACAAAACTTTTTCTTTTGTCGATGTGTCAAGTTATCTTCTGTGTTTTAAGATTTAAAAGTTTTTATTTGAATTCACTAGAATCTTCAGCCAACTAGTGGCCCTTTGAATTTGCTGTCTTATGCTGAGTTGGTTTCTAGTTTACTTAGGATCCTCGATGGGTTAGACCGCAATTCCTCTTCGTCACTCTCGATTGATTTAAGTAGTGTCAGCATCCTTTCTTTCCAAAACTGTAGCGATTTGTTGGTGCCCAAGTCCAGTTCCATCTTTATTCGTTTAAACAAGGTGGGACTCGTTGGTATCAAGCATTTTCTGTACAGTTTTAGAGAGCTACAGTTTACTGACCCTAACAGGGACAGCAAGCTCAGCTCCCTGCGGATTATTCATAAGTGTGCTATCAAATATTAATTTATTCATAAAAGTGTAATATATATATATATATAGTTTAATTTTTTCAATAAACCTTTTAATTTGTAAAACAAACCTACTTCTTGGCTCAGTGAGGTCAGGGCGATTCAAAGAGAGGGGCGTTATAAAAGGGTTCATCATCCAGATTTAAGAACTTGACATAAAAATCTATAAATAAGGGCTTCCATTGGGCATCCCACACTAGGCATTGACTTAGTAGGATTGCTGGATTGAAGTCACTTACATGGGACTTTGGGAAACAAGGTGACCGGTGATGGAAAGTGTTAGGCAGAAATATATGCAGTACCCTTTGGGAACACCACACACAATTAAGACTACAAGTGAGAGTACAAATTCACCTTTGGTACAAGCCTGTACTACACAATAAAGTGGTAGCGATGGCTGAGCAGCCAGACTTATCTCAAGAGTAAAGTGAGCAGTATCAATAGGTACACAAAGGACAGCAATTACTATGATTCAAACAAACACTGACTCAAGATTTCTGAGTAAAAGAATATACATTTATTTACACATCAGTTGTAAAACATTTCACTAAAGTAAAGCAGTTGAAAAATCACACTCTTAATACACCACACCACTCTCAATAGATTCTGGACAAGTTAAGCTCAAAATGAAGCGTGAGCAAAATGGCACTCCAGCAATTTAAAAAGGGAGGGAAAGACAAAGTTAGACTACAATTGAGCAGCACCAACAAGCAAGTAAGCAGGGCAATCTAGAAAGAGGAACTACAGTGATGGAATCAAATCAAAAAGGCTTAAGGCCAAAGTCAATAGGACAAAAAGTATTTTGCTCAAGATCACACAGTTCAGGGTAGTTCGTGGTTAAGTCTTTGCCAAGTTTTCTAGATGAAGTTGGTCGGCAGAAAAGTTTAAACAGTAGAGAAGGACAAGCCTTCGGTTTGGCGAAAGGTTTCACACACCTTCACCGCAGCTGGTCGAAATGAACAACCGGATTTGCACAGTACCTTTAAATGGAGAAGAAGCTGTAGTTGAGGTGGATGTTCCTGGCAGGTCCTGCAGGCTCACGGTTCCTGAAGCGACTGTCGGACTGACATGAAATAGGAAGACTGGAGGGTCCTGCACTGCCCAGGGAACAAACCAGCAGCAGAGCAAAGCAACGAACAAAAGGTGCGCTCTTTAAAACCCAAGCAGGGTCCGACCTTCCTGGCTATTTGGTTCACTGTAGCTCTGTACAGCAAATTCCACCGAGGAGGGAGTCCAGGCTTGCAGTTTGGGCGAACTGGTTGGTCCCGCCAGCTGAAGGGAAGAAGATTCCTGTTGGATCTTCTCTGTCATTGGAGTCTGAAGTTTTGGATCTGCAGCAGGGCTTCACCGGGCGGTTCAGTCGTTGTTGGGGTCCTCTTCTGTCAGCTCCTCGTCGGTTCTTTCCTTCCAGTGGCGACTCTGACTTCCAATCCCAAGAGACCTGCTTTTTATGCAGTTTTCCCCCATACACACAGTCTGGCTGTCAATCACACAGTAGGGTGGCTGTCCCGCCGGGACAGTCACCTCAGCCAATCATGCTAGAGTGCGACATGGGTCTCCAAGGAGACCCTGTGCAGGGAGTCTCAAACCCCTCCCTCACATCCTGTCCCCCTCAGACATTCAGGCGCCTAAGGAGGGCTTCTGTGTAGAAGCCCGTGAAAGGACGGCGAACAAAGGAACCAAACCTGATTTGGCGTGCAGAGTAAAACACGAGAAAGACAATTTCAAAAAGAAATGGCGAATAAACCGAGCCGGAACCGTATAAAAAAGTATATGGTCTAGCGGGTTTAAGTTTGAGGCTATCAAGATAGCCTAAAACAATACCAAGGTTATTTAAGATAACCGCGGTAGGAAAAATAGGGTAGTTACCACTGCCACCAGCCAAGTCTTGAAGAAAAGGGAGCGAAACAGTGCTCCAAGAGAAACAGACAAAAAGGGATAAGTATTAACCCTTTACAGTACTCTATGTAAGATAGGTTGTACTGGGTCTGTGGATTTAAAGGGACTAATAAAGTCAATGGCAACTTTACATGTTCTGGGAGACAGTAGTCAGTACCAGAAAATTGTGTCGGAGTTGGGAAGTCTAAAAGACAACCCTGTGTCGCTGCACTGAAGGTGCTGTGTAACACACAGTAAAAAGATGATGCCTATGGAGTAGGTGAAGCTCCACAGTCCAAGAACACATACAAATGTAAAACACACACAGCAAAACACATGTAAGAGTGGGAAAAAGGGCTCACACTCTTACCAGGTGAAAAAATAAATCCTAGGAATCCAGCAAAGCTGCCAAGTGAAATTAGCCATTCTGGAGAATTCTCCCTAACAGAAAGCAAGAGGACACGGGGGCCATCGTGTCTCCATCAGGAATCCACCGATTCCAAAGACAGGGCCTGGGCATCCCAAAATGGAGGACACTCAGGGCACCTGTCAGTTCAGCACGGAGCTGCCACCAGCCAGTACACTGCTCTGTGGGCCACACACAGGTGCCCAAAACATACACTAGGAGTACAGGGTCGTACTCTGACCCAGGGGTGCCATAAGGGTATCCCGAGGGTCTGTTCACCAAACCAAAAAGAGGAAGAGCCGCACCGCCAGGAGTCCCACATGAGCTCCTGCGCGGAAAAAAAGACAGAACACACATGATAAAAAGCAATAAAGGAAAAGGATTTGGAGGCCCTGTCCCTCCGATGCATTTCCAGCATCACAACCATCACATACTATTATTCTACTTTCAACCAAACCACAAAATCTTGTGCACATTGCCGCTGCGCCCAAGACTGTATTAAGTACTGATAACCAATACATCATAATACAGTGAAGTACTCAGTCATCTGGCCAATGGACACAGCCAAAACACATAATCCATCCACTGGAACCCTTTCCACTTCTATACACACAGTCAGGCCGATTCATGGAATTAATGTGCGCTGAAATTTTCGGCGCAAGCGTGCGAAAGCGTGTGAAAGTGTGCCAATCGCAGCGCAAGCGCGAAAATCGCAGCGAAACCCGCGCACAGCGATTCATGGAAGTCCGTGCACATTTAAATCCCTGGATGTGCGCTAAAATTCTGCGTGGCGCACGCTGGCGCACACGTCTCCAAACAGCGTGCGCTACGCACACAGCAAAAGCGCACATAGCGCAGCGCACACAACAAAAGTAGGTGGAACAGGGGGCGTAACACATGGAATGGGGAACAACGTTTGAAAATGTGGGCGTCACGGGAGAAGTACAGGAGGCAAATGCGTGGGACGCCCACACGCACGTTCAAAACACGTATTCATGGAATCGAACGGGGCTAACGCGTGCGCCAAAAAAGATGCGCTAATCCGGAAACACGTACGCCAGCAGGAAGCAGGCGTACATGGACCTGCGCAGCATAAAAGTGCGCGCAAACAACAAACAAGCTCAGACGGCAGGATCAATATACCGTTCCTAGCAGCAGTGGTCGTGGGATATCGCAGGAGGAGGAGGAGGATAGTCAGGTCCAGAATTTTTACACCCATAACCAGCCTTTTTGGGATGCCTGATGACCAGGTGTATGGGAGGTACAGGTTTCCACCTCACATAATACTCGACCTGGTGAGTGAGTGGGAGGATGACCTCACATCACCCACCCTGTGCTCCCAAGCACTCAGCCCCCTGGAGAAGGTCATCAATGTACTGCACTTCTTGGCCACTGGATCATTTCAGCGGACAAGTGCTATAGTGGGGGGGGTGTCACAGGCCACGCAGTCACGCTGCCTACACCAGGTGTTGGCCATCATGACTGCACGCCCATCAGTCCGCAGGCACATATACCTGCCCAGAACACCTGCAGAAAGGCAGGCTGCCGTCCAGGATTTCTATTGGGTGGCACAATTCCCCAAAGTGCTAGGTGCCATTGATTGCACCCATGTGGCTCTACGTCCCCGCAGGGCATCTGAGCACATCTATAGAAACCGCAAGCAATGGCATTCCATCAACGTGCAGGTAGTATGTGATGCCAAGGGAATCATCACCTCAGTATATGCCAACTATCCAGGTTCCACCCACGACAGTTTCATTTACAAAATGTGAACCCTAAACCGAGACCTAGAAGCTGGGCGGCATGGCGATACATGGCTGCTTGGTGAGTATAAATGCCACTGCACATGCATGCATGTCAGATACTGAGTAATGTCACAACCACACTAATGATACCCATCACCACCTCCCCAGGGGACAGTGCCTACCCTCTGAGCACCCACACGATGACGCCAATTCGGAACCCCACCACGCCACCCGAGGTAAGATACAACACAGCCCATATTGCAACCAGGGGCATAGTGGAGCGCACATTCGGAGTGCTCAAGTCACGCTTTCGCTCCCTTGACCATGCTGGTGGGAAGCTGTTATACGCTCCCCCAGTAGTGTGCAGGATCATAGTGGCAGCATGTGTCCTGCACAACGTTGCAACAAGCCGGGGCCTGCCGGTGGACATGGTGGTGCCCCCACATCTCCAACCACATGCACGCCTGCTGCGCATGGGAGGGGAAAGGGCACATGGTGAGGCAGCCCATACGCAGCTGGTGGCTAATTACTTCACATAAAATCAGACCCCTGTGGAGTGCACACAGCCCTGGCACACACCAGCTGACAATCAATGATGATGACATAAGGGACAGTCAACTGTCACAACCATACCAGCCTGAGATTGGTCACCTGGAAGTGTTACATTGTGTGCATCCCTACCTACACAAACACCACCAATGCTGTGTCATCAAAAGACATACATCTATGCTGCTAAATTCATTACCCCTTTGCAAAATATAACATGAGAACAGCGCCATGTCACCCAACCCCTCCCCAGCTCCGCCACCCAACACACCATGGCATGTCATGCAATGTGAAAGCAAACAAAGCAATGCACAAAACCTGACACAAGTGTCACAAAGTACACTGTCCCTAATGGAAACTGCCCACACACAATATGCTCCCAGTAATGTAGAACTAACAACACACATAACCAAATACTTACCAACAATACAATGCAGCAACACAACATCAAAAATAGCAAAAACATGACAGTACTAAGTTAAAGTAGTGGTAGTCTTACAACCTGAATATGCCACCACATCGACCCCTTCCAACTGTACAGTGTTGCTGCCTTGCAAATTTGTCAGTGTTCTGCATACAACATGAACTCCATCTCCAAAGTGGACGGCCTTGTGAAGACATGAGGAATGAACCTGCAAATTAGGAGGAAGACATGGATGCACAAGCACATATCAATACACCATGCAGTGCACAAAACAACAACAATATCCACTAGGAATGTCTACACAGTATTGACTACAGACTGCCCACACAGCTCATGGGAGCCCAACGTCACTGTGTAATTCATTGTCACTTGGTCACACCCTTTGCAAACCCATGGAAACGGGAACCAGGAGGGGTGTGTGTCTCACAAACCCAAGCATCTAACCCAAACTCAGGACAAGCCTGCATGTGCCCAGCCGGAATACAGTGGATGCCCACGGGAGCCACACAAGGGAACACACTGTAAAAAAAAAAAAAAAAAAATGGCCATGTGGGCGCCAGGGGGAGTGGGGGAGGTTACCCAGGAGGTTCGAGGACAGGGTGCACACCAACACCCACCTGCGTGGATGTTGCGAGAAAAAAAAATACCTCCTTCGGCTCATGGCCTGCACGGCTATGCCATTGTGGGAGAACTGCTGTCGCTCTCTTCAACCTCTGCTGCTGCATCAGGAGGTGGTGGCACTATGGGAGGCAGCCCACGCAAAGCCCTGGTATGGTCCTCAATGGCAGCAAGCATGCGGGTCTGGAAGGTCTGATTCTGGAGGATTAAAGTCCGGAGATCCCCATGCAGCACCTCACGGGTTGCCCGCATTTCTGCACGCATGGCCTCGCGTGATGCCGGATCTCCTCACGTGTTGCCTGCATCTCAGCTGAGAGCGAACATGTGAGCTGCTCCAGCTGCTGTTCTGCCCTAACATTACTGGAAGCCTCAAGGTCAACCAGAGTCTGCCTGAGGTTATGTAGTTCTACCCTCAGGGCTTCCCTTTTGGCCCTGGGACTCTATAGAGATGGATTTGCAGAGTCTCCAGTGCCGCCCGTCGGTCCCTGTTGGACGCCAACATGTCTTCCCTGTGTGATTGGCAAATGGAGTCTGTTGCTCCATCTGCCTTTCAGGGGGGATAATGGAAGTGGTCACCCTCTCCATTGTCTGAGCCATCATTTCTACTGATGCTGCCTGTTGGGTTGCCATACCGTACATGGAGTTTTCCCATACAGTATTGCCTGGTGACATAAGGCCACCTTATCGACGGGCACCATACCTGTTTGGGGCAAGGCGATCTGCACCTTGCTGTGCTGGCACTGCCTGAGGCTGCAGGACTGCATTCCCCCTCTGATTTGCTGGCCCAGGAACAGGATCAGATGCTGTGGAGTGTGACCCTGCATCCGTAACCGCCAAAGGCGGACTTACCAACACTGACATCCCCATAGAGGGTTTTACCCCAGGTGCAGCTGGGTTGGACAGAACAGAATACCCTGCCAGAAACACTTTCCTGCGACGGCACATAAGTCTCATCATCCGATTCAGCACCTGAATAGAGGTCTGGGGAGGTGCACCCAGAGACACCCCTGGACAGTATGGTCTGCAGTAACATTGGGTTCTCACCCACCACCCCACCATGTCCCCCACTGGTGCCTGGTCGTGCCTGAGATTCCTCCTGGGTCTGCACCTCAACAGCATTAAGTGCGTCATCACCTGCAAAAACATGAAAGACAACAAATGGAAACAGGCATGAGCACCATAGCACACACATAGGCCGTGACAAGCCACAGATCCAGTACATGATTTACACATGTCCCACATGACTATAACCTTGCCATGCATGCGCTGTCAAAGAGTTGGAAGTGGAGTCAAAAGGCAGACACTGGGGAGAGCAAGATGGAAAAGCAACACATTTGCAGCATGTTGGGTAGCACGGCCATCACACATCAGGCTGTGAGTGGCATGTCCAATGCACATACATGTCACATGCCAGCACACAGATTTCATGTAGCATAGCCACGGTAAAGTACAAAACTACAGCAATATGTCAGTAAAGGAGTACTGTCACACATCCATGTGACATCGACATGATGAGAAGATTAATGCTGAATACTGTTGCAAAATATGCATGTGCCACACACTGAAACACATCCAGTGTCCAATAATACAGTCATTGTGGGCTGATCAATGGTTGGTCACTTTGACATCACAGGAAACATCTGTCATGTTTCACATGCAAACAGGCCCTTATAAAAATGTTCTGCAGGCCAAGACTCCATCGGCCTGAATGGTCTAATCATTAACATAACCATGTAAAAATAGTGCCCCAGTGTGGGCTGTAAACAATGACCGAAGCATATCACATATTTCGCAATAGTGCAGAAAAATGTGTAGCAAAAAGGGGAGAGTGGAAACAATCAGCCTGAATGAACACTTACAAAATGTGAACTATGTAGTTGCAAGATGACAGTTCAAGGTAAAGTGCACTAATGTGTGCCTAATTGGCAACTGTGGGCAGAAGGGATACAGTCATACCCAAATCCAGGCACGTGAATGTATGGGAGGAAGCAAATGGGTGACCCATAACACTCAGGAGTACACACCCTCACCTGGCACTGAATCAGAACCCATCACCCAAACAACATACACATGGATTACACACACACGTATGGACACTCACCGGGCAATGCTTCGTAATCAGGTAGATCTCCCACACCTTGGATCTGTTCCTCTGTGACGAAGGTCCCAGCAACAGACTCATGTTCAGTGAGTTTGTTGTCCTCTTGTGGAGACCCACCGCCAGTCACCAGAGTAGCAGCATGATTTGAGGCCAGCTTGTTCTTTGCTCTGCGTTTCAGGTCATTCCACCGCTTGTAGCAATCATCAGCTGTTCGCCTCACAAATCCAAGGGCACTTATGCGGTCCGCAATGGTCTGCCAATGTGGCCTACGTTGACCAGGTGTGGTCTTTCACCCTGCAGTCACCACCATTTCGCGGCTATGTGCTGACACATAGGTCACAAGTGCATCAAGTTACGGGTCATTAAAGCTAGGCTTCCTTGACGTGCCAGAGGGTGTAGCCGTGTCTGGGGTCTCAGCCTGTTGTGCCAGAGCACCCTTCTTCCTCATTTTCAAAGGTGGAGCGGAGCCTGAGTGGCTTACGCCGCTCTGGTCAGTAGGGGCAGAAGCGCAGGTGGACTGGGTACTGGGAGTGTGCAAATGCACTATGACCATCGGTCTTGGTGCAGGCATTGGTTGCAGGGTGATGTTGGCAGGGGGAACGTCAGTTTGATGGACCAGGACTGACACTGTCCTGGCTGGGAGAGTCAGAACTGGGGCGGATGGAGGTACAGCTGCCCCTGCAGCCTCCCCGCCCTGCCTACTTGGGGCAGCAGATGACATAGCTGCCCCAGATCCACGTGGCTTGGTGACACCAACTTGCACCGCCACACGTGGCCTAGACTTGCTGATCTGGAAGTCAGCCTGGCAGTCATCATGTGCCAGGTCAGGTGCCACAATGGGCTGCTCCAACAAGGGCTGAGCTGGGATGGTGTCAGCCACGTTTCCCTCAACCATGGGGGGGCATGGGTGTCCCTGATTGGTCCTCCACACATGGGGGTCTAGGGGCAGCCTGCAAATCCTGGCCACGTCCCCTACCGTGCCCACCACGGCCACCTTTTGAAGGTCGGCCACCTTTGCCTCCCTTACCGCATGGTCGTATCCCAACCATGGCACTGATGTTGTTGTGCGTATGGGAGATGCAGTAAACTATTGCCTTGGGCAATTGGGGGCCAAAGGGGTAGGGTACTAGATGGAATTCGTACCCTAGTGCTCTAGCAATAAAATATGACGTGCACTCAACCCCTCGTAGACCACGTGGGTGAAAAAATGAACCCGCACTACGCTGTGGCACCCAGAAACACAAAAATAAGTGTATGCATAATCCACGCAGCCTACAATGACCTCTGAAGGGGTACGCGACACATGGGGCAAGCACAGTTGGTAAATGCATGCGCGATTCACCGTCTGCCTGGAAAAAGAACTTGAAAAAGACGCAGAGACAGGACAAATGAAGAAGTGAACGCTGTATGAGGAAACAGGCCCAACCAAAAAATAAGAACGCTGTCAGAGGTAACAGGGAGTACGAACTTGAAACGCTGTGACGTAATCGCGTGTGAACCGACAAGAAGTACAGAATTCACCCACTCGCTCTCCACAAAAAGCACGTACAAGGAAATGGCGTCCTACACGTACCTTTTAAACCGGCCCACACGTACTACGTCACTTATGCGTGTATGCGCTAAGGCCCATTCCTCCAATTACACGAGCTGACACTCGGACGTGCATTTTTTGCACGTATACGATGAACATGCACCCGTGTTAAGGGAATATGCGCTAAGGCCCTTTCCTCCAATAGCACGGTGGTGTGCAGTTTTCTCACATGCTGAATCAGTATGCACCCGTGTTGTGGGAAACGCCTGCGCGCGTAACGTCACTTACGTGCTTACGCAATAAGGGCCTTTGGTCCAATGAAATCGCGTACGTGTGCTGACGTGCTTACGCGCTAGGGCCCTTTCCTCGAATTACACGCTGACGTGCAATTTATTCATGTGCCAAATCACTCCGTATCAAGCTGGCCACACGAAAACACACGGAAGACCACCCTCCTGCCCTGAAGGCCATTTTCCTGCCCCCCAGAGCCCCAAGCATGCTCCCACCTGCCATCTGCTGCTGCCTGACTGCCTGCTGCCCACATGCCCTGCTATTTGGTGCCTGCACATCAGCCATCTGCAGGGGTCCAGTTGCTGTGTCCACCCCTGCCGGAACAGAAGACTCCCGACTGAGATACCATCGCTCCACAGCACAGCCCAGCCCCAGGACCCAGTTGCATACCCATGCCTTCCTCGGGGGTCGCCATGTCGAGGCAAACACCATCTGAGACCACTGGCAACCCCCAGCCAGAGAGGCAGTGGGTCACCAGCTTCAGTCAGAAGGAAGTTGGTGACCTGGGGAGCATGTCCTGGGGCATTATGATGCCCTCTTCGGAACATCACACGCCAACAAGGAAGGACGGGAGAGGATCTGGGACGACGTAGCGGTTGCCATCAACACGGAGGGAGGACTTCAGGTCCAGGACCCTCATAAAGGCCCGGCGCCTCTCGGAGGGGGGCTGGGTCACCATGAGTGACATCCAGATGAGGGTCCGGGAACGCGTAGGCCCAGAGCTCCACGCCCAGATCCTGCGGAGGAAGACCGGTAAGTGGCCAAACATTGGTGTGTGAGACAGGGCATGTTGCAGTGTGCTGGTAGTCTGATACTTGCCTGTATGTGTGATATAGGCCATATATGGATGTGTGTGTGCAGGGACATCATGGTTATGCATGTGAGACCAGTAATGTGTGAACCACATGTTTGGTGCATGACTTACAATGCAACATGGGAAGCTGTATGGCAAATGCACACATGAAAGCATGCCAGTGTCTGTTCTTGCACATGGTGGGGGTGTGAGGAATGGGTGCTGCTGTCATGTACATGCATGGTGCTCATGTGTGTGTGTCTGAGAAGTGTGTGTGTGACTTAGGTACGCCATGGATTCATGACACATGTCTGTGATGATGTGTACTTTCACTCATGCAGTGCGGTCAACGTTGTATGCACTGTGTCTATCGACCTTGTCTGTGGTGTAGAAGGCATGATGCATGACCCTCTGGTGATGTGTGTGCATGGGATCAGTGTGAGCCATGATGCATGTGACTTTGAAGGAAACATCTTGGTTAACAGAGGCCCTTGTACATGGATGCTGATGTTTATTGCAGGCGCGGGGACTGTTTCTGCATGTGTGTTGCGTGCATTCACCCATGTGTTGTGGAGGGACAGGATGGAAGTGACATTTGACAGTGCCACTCATGTGTTATTGCTTCCTGTGTAGGGAAATTTTGTACTGTACCCTGATGCTTGTGTTCTATGTCTCCCTCTACGCAGCGTCAAGTGAAGAAGAGGGCGGAGACGGCGCTGTGAAGCCAAGCGGCGGGGATGCCTCCACCGGGTGGCGACGCAAGGCCCAGCCACCCTCCCAGGAATTTCCATCCTCTGGGAGCGAGGGGGCTGGTGCCGCGTCTGCCACTACGGCTGTAGCGGAAGGGCCAGGTGAGCCCCCACAGGGGCTTCCAATGGCAGAAGACGGTGTGGAGACATCCAGGTTTGTGGTCTCCACAGAGGAGGAGGAGCCCGCTACTGAGCCGCGCATGGGGCCTGGTGGGGGTAGTACCACTGGTGCAAGTGGTGCAGTCCAGGGCCAGGGTCAGGAGGCAGCACAGGTCACCGCAGAGGGGCCTGTGCATGTTGCTGTCCTTGACCCTGTGACTGCACCACCATGCACCATCAGGGATGCCCCGTCCCAGGCCCGTCCGCAGGTAGGGGAGAGTGCCATGTCATCTGCCTCTCCACTACCTGCGGACGAGGGGTCCCACGATCGTATGGGCTCCGTCCTGGTTGGTGTCGCATTGCGCATGCGTGTCATTCGTGATGACGTGCGTTCTTCCTGGGTGGAGAACACACGCCATCATGAAGAACAGCGTCGTGACATGGCACTGCTGGGAGGGGCCCTGGTCGGTGGGTTCCTACATGTGTCATGCACTCTGGCGGACCTCTCTTCTTCTGTGGAGACTATGCGCCGGTCGTTCTCCACACCATCTTCCGGCCCAGATTCCACCAGGGCCCCCTGTGGACCTGGCCCGACCAACACAGCCAGCTTTGTGGAGCTCACATCCCTGCCACAGTCGGGAGTCGGCGGTCCAGCAGGGGTGGACACCATAACTGGAGACCAGCTGATGGAGGATGTGCAGGCACCATCGGACAGGGCACATGGACAGCAGCAGGAGCAGGCTCTAGGTGGGAGCAATGATGGCTCGGGGCCATCAACATCAGAGGGGCAGGCATCGGCCAGAGGGCAAGAGGACCCAGGAATGGGAGTGTCTTCCGTGTGGCAGCGGTTGGGCCAGCAGATAGATGTGGAGCGGCGGCGGGCGGAAGAGGCGCGGCTCGCCATGGTCAGGGCAGAGTTCTCCATGCGTCGGGCATTGAGGCGGGCAGAGTGCCTCGAGGCAACTCGCAGGGAGTTGGACCAGGCCATGAGTGCCTCCCTGCAAGACCTCGGGGCCAGGGCCGAGGCCCGCCTCCGGGACATCGACATGGAGTTCGATGATGCCCTGGCCCGGGACAGCACAGAGTGAGCCGCAGGACTTGCCCGCCGCCATTGTATATAGTTAGTTAGTGTTAGGTTTCCTTTCTGTTTTTGTTTATTTTGGGGCGCTTGGACAATGCACCAAGTTTTTCAAAAGCCTTGCTGAGGGAACCGAAAGGGACTGCTCCACAAAACAGTATCAGGGATTTATCTCCACAACTAGAAGGCCACATAAAGATAAGTATGCCAGAAATGGTCCATTGAAATCCATTTTGCCTGTAAATTCGCTATTCCTTAACAAGAATTACCAACAATTATTTCTTCGGAAAACCCGTTTGATATCCCATTGGTCTCATGAGATAATTATAAACAATAGTTGCTAAAGACATTGGATCTAACTTCAGGCCTTGACAACGACCAGGGGTCGAAACACGTGTCGGCTGTTGCTTCTTTTGGAAAATAAACATCTCACATGATTTGGACATGTACTACGTTTGTTTGAAACAATTTTTACATTGAAAGGACTGACCTCGAGCGCAAGACACTCCCCCGAAGCTTAATTCTCAATCTTCAATATTATTTACAAACTCTGTGGGAAGTTTGAGGGGGTAGTTTTTTGTTTTGCTGCTAGGTTAATTAGAACTAATCATAAAGACAGGTTCTGAAACCAATTGAGAGTGGTCACTAGCGTGCCAACAAAGACTGATCCCACATTATCAATCATTTTTTTTTTACGTTTTTGTATATAGTTTTTTATTAGGTAGTCTTTTTTGTAGGTTTCATTTCATTAGTTGGGCTCATGGACCCTGGATTGGTGATTTGTACATAGTTGAACAGTGGATTAATCTCTTTTTTGTTTTTTATTTCACCATGGAGCAATGCATTTCACTTTCTTTTTTCCCTTGGATTTGCTTTGTTGGACTGAGACTTTGGACACCATTTCTTTTGGATTTGTTTGGATTCTGATTTCATATTTTTTATTCTTTTACAGACATGCAGCGTTTCTTTTCTTATTCCCATTGTTGTGTGTTTTATTTTCATTACTTTCATGTTGTGTTTAATACATTTTTGTTTCATACTTCGATGTGTGGTATTATCTCATTGGTTTCATGCATGTCATGATATGGGTTTTCACATTCACTTGCACCCATTGTGTGTGTGTGACGGACATGTTTTCATTTACATACTTGCCATTCGGGTTGTATCATGTAATTGGCATTTCTATGTGGGTGGATGCAATACTTGGTTGGGTCTTTGGGCTGGGGTGGCTGGCCATAAGGCCCATGATTGAGGATCGTCATGACGTGGGGGTAGGGGGACATGAGTGGGGGCCTGCTGGCAGGTGCCCCTGAATGCTGGGGGGTGGGGGTGCTGGGGGACATGAGTGGGGGCCTGCTGGAAGGTGCCTTTGAATGCTGGGGGATGGGGGTGCTGGGGGACATGAGTGGGGCATGAGTGGGGGCCTGCTGGCAGGTGCCCCTGAATGCTGGGGGTGCTGGGGGACATGAGTGGGGGCCTGCTGGCAGATGCCCCTGAATGCTGGGTGGATGCAATACTTGGTTGGGTCTTTGGGCTCGGGTGGCTGGGCATAAGGCCCATGATTGAGGATCGTCATGACGTGGGGGCAGGGGGACATGAGTGGGGGCCTGCTGGCAGGTGCCGCACCTGACCAGGGGTGTAGGGTAGTCCCCTGTGGTTTGTGCTGGCTGCAGGGGCCGTGGAAGGGGTAGAGGGGACACCTGAGAGGACCTACAGTGCTAATTCACGTGTGGGACTCCACGCACACCCCACTGGATACAGGTACCCCGCTCTGACAGCGAAATTGCTTGTGAAACTTCCCACGCACCCCCGAAATACATGTACCCCACTCGCACAGGGCCTATCACGTGTGAAAATTCCCACGCACCACCGAAATACATGTACCTCACTCGCACAGGGCCTATCGTGTGTGAAACTTCCAGTGCACCCCCGAAATACACAGACTCCACTCGCACAGGGCCTATCACGTGTGAAACTTCCCGCGCACCCCAGAAATACACGTACCTCGCTCGGATCGCGTGTGAAAGTTCCCGCGCACCCCCGAAATACACGTACCCCACTCGCACAGGGCCTATCGCGTGTGAAACTTCCCGCGCACCCCCGAAATACACGTATCCTGCTCTGATCGCGTGTGAAACTTCCCGCACACCCCCGAAATACATGTACCCCACTCGCACAGGGCCTATCGCGTGTGAAACTTCCCACGCACCCCCGAAATACACGTACCCCACTCGAACAGGGCCTATCGCCTGTGAAACTTCCCATGCACCCCCGAAATACACGTACCCCGATCCGATCGCGTGTGAAACTTCCCGTGCACCCCCGAAATATACATACCCCGCTCCGATCGCGTGTGAAACTTCCCGTGCACCCCCGAAATACACATACCCCACTCGCACAGGGCCTATCGCATGTGCAACTTCCTGCGCACCCCTGAAATACACGTACCCTGCTCTGATCGCGTGTGAAACTTCCCGCGCACCCCTGAAATACACTTACCCTGCTCCGATTGCGTGTGAAACTTCCACGAACCCCAGTGATACACGTTCCCCGCTTACCGTGTGCTGTGTGGCGGCCCTGTATACTGGTCCAGGGTTAGCGCAGCCCTTTGCGCTGGATTGGGGATTTTGATGGCTTTTCCTTGCGCGAGGGGCGTTCTTGGGGGCGTAACTGGCGCTGCTGCAGGGTCGCTGCACCACTCTGCGCCACGGCTGGTTTTGGGAGCTAAAATCCATGAATTCGCTGCGCACGGAAATGGATTTTAGCGGACGCGGCTGGCGCAGAAAATCATACGCACACACTGTGCAACAGCTGCGTGCGCCACTTGTGCGCTAAATTCTATGAATTACCCCCAGTATTGCAACACTTCACCCAGTGGACACACTGCAGGACCGAAAACTGTAGATGTGCTAACAATCACCACAGCCATGCAATAATGTGGACACTGCACATAGACGAAACAAACAAGCCAACAGTGTGAAACATATTTTCAACCAGTGGGCATACTCTTCGGTGCAAGGCCTCCGGCCATGCACCCAAGGCTTAACACAGCATACTACACCCAATGGAAATATCCTGATATCATCTGCAATGCACTCCCATCCCCAAGTCAGCCTCCCTGCAGTCACCACAGAAGCTAGTCGCCTGACGAGCTACCCGCGAATTGCCGCAGTACTCGCAGACACTGCTCGTACACCACTGTCTTCTTCCACCTAAACAAATATATCATGTGAACCACTTTTTACTCCCCCACCCTTTCCATCCCTGTTAGGGAGAATTCTATAGAATGGCTAATTTCCCTTACCTACTGAGTCCCTCAGCAGCTTTGCCGGATTTCTAGGATTTTTTTTTCCACCTGGTAAGAGTGTGAGCCTTTTTTCCCACTCTTACATGTGTTTTGCTATTTGTATTTCTACTTTCTTTGTGATCTTGGGCACTGGAGCCTCACTTACTCCATGTGCACCACTTTTTGTGTGTGTTACACAGCAGCTTCAGTGCAGTGACACAGGGTTGTCTTTTTCAGACTTCCCAACTCCATCTCCATTTTCTGGGACTGACTACTGTCTCGCAGAACATGTAAAGTTGCCATTGACTTCATTAGTCCTTTTAAACTCACAGGCCCAGTACAAACTATCTTACGTAGAGTTCTGTAAAGGGTTAATAATTATCCCTTTTTGTCTGTTTCTCATGGAACATTGTTTCGTTCCCTTTTCATTAATATTTGGCTGGTGGCAGTGGTAACTACCCTATTTTCCCTACCGCGGTTATCTTCTATAGCCCTGGTAGTGTTTTAGGCTATCTTAGTAGCCTAGAACTTAAACCCGCTGGCCCTTATAGATTTTTATACAGTTCCGGCTGGGTTTATTCGCCATTTCTTTTTGTAAAAGTCTTACTTGTGTTTTTCTCTGCGTGCCAAACCAGGTTTGATTCCTTGTTCGCCGTTCTTTGGCGGGCTTCTGCATAGAAGCCCTCCTTAGGCACCTGAATGTCTGAGGGGGACAGGATGTGAGGGAGGGGTTTGAGACTCCCTGGACAGGGTCTCCTTGGAGACCCATGTCGCACTCTGGTATGATTGGCTGTGGTGACTGTCCCAGCGGGACAGCACCCTGCTGGGTGATTGACAGCCAGGCTGTGTGAATGCGGGAAAACTGCATAAAAAGCAGGTCTCTGGGACTGAGAAGGCAGAGTTGCCACTGGAACGAGAGAACCGAAGAGAAGCTGGAAGAAGAGGACCCTTACCACGACTGAACTGCCCGGTGAAGCCCTGCTGCAGGTCCGAATCTCCAAACATCGTTGACAGGGAAGATCTGCAAGGAATCTTCTCCCCTTGAGCTGGTGGGACCAACCAGCTCACTAAACTACAAGCCAGGTCTCCCTGCTCTGGTCGAATTTGCTGTACAGAGCTACAGTGAACCGGATAGCCAGGAGGACCGGACCCTGCTTGGGTTTTAAGGAGTGCACCTTTTATTCTGTCGTTTGCTCTGCTGCTGGTTTCTTCCCTGAGCAGTGCAGGACCCTCCAGTCTTCCTCTTTCCTGTCAGTCCGACAGTCGCTTCAGAAACAGTGAGCATGTCTGATCTGCCAGGAATGTCTGCCTCAGCTACAGCATTCTTCTGCTTTTAAGGTACTGTGCTAACCCGGTTGTTCGTTTCGTCCAGTCGCGGTGAAAGTGTGTGAAATCTTTCGCCAATACAAGGCCTTGTCCTACCTTATTCTTTAAAGTAACTTTTCGTCCGGCCAACTTCGTTCTGAACTCTGGGCAAAAAGTTAACCGCAAACTACCCTGAACTGTTTGATCCTCTGCAAAGCCTTTGTTCCATTGACTTTGGGACAGGCCCCTTGAATTCGATTCCCTCACTGTAGTTCCTTTTTCTAGATTGCCCTGTTTACTTAACTTGTTGGTGCTGCTCAATTTCTGTCTAATCTTGTCTTTCCCTCCCTTTTAAATTACTGGAGTGCCATTTTGCTCACACTTAATTTTGAGCCAAACTTGTCCAGAATCTATTGGGTGCGGTGTAGTGTATTAGAATCGTGATTTTTCATCTGCTTGATAATTTGTTTAATAGCTGATGTGTAAATAAATGTATATTCTTTTACTCAAAAACCTTGCGTCAGTGTTTGTTTGAATCATAGTAATTGCTGTCCTTTGTGTAACTATTGATACTGCTCACTTTACTCTTGAGATAAGTCTGGCTGCTCAGCCATCGCTACCACTTTACTGTGTAATACAGGCTTGTACCAAAGGTGAATTTGTACTGTCACTTGTAGTCCTAATTGTGTGTGCTGTTCCCAAAGGGTACTGCATATAATTCTGCCTAACAATCCCCTCTTTCCACCACCAGATGCTGCACTATCTTCTGATACAACATGACGGCGTTACCCAAAATTGTGACGCACATCACGCTTCCTTCCAGCCAACCACCGGGCGCGTCCAATGTTCGGCAATTTACAAAAAGCACACTTTCGGTATCAAGCTGCCGCCCCTGATGCAAATGTGGTGAAAATCCATCCAGCAGTTTGGGCTGTAGGCGTGCACAAAGTTTTTGTCCATTCAGTCTATGGAGAAAAAGACATTTGGGACCCCCCTGTAACTTTGCCCCCCTCCACGAAACCTCACCATACTTTCCAAATGAATTCAGAGTGGCCCATATGCGTTTCTTGCAAAGTTTGATAAGAATTTGTCGAAGGGGGAGCGAAGTTATAAGCTTGCCAAAAAGTGTTCTTCCTATGGGTTGAGCAACTTAACCATAACTACATGGTTAACCATAACTACTGCGGGCCGTGTAATTACACAGCCACAGTAGTGGCTGTGTAGTTATGGTTAAATTGCTAATCCCATAGGAAGAGCACTTTTTGGGCGGCTTATAACTTCGCTCCCCCTGGACGAATCCTTACCAAACCTTGCAAAAAAAGTATATGGCCCACTCTAAGTTCTTTTGCAAAGTTTGGTGAGGTTTGGCCCATGGGGGAGCAAAGTTATAGGGGGGTCCCAAAATGTCTTTTTTTCCCATAGACTGAATGGGGAAAAAAATGTGCTCACGCCTAGAGCCCAAACCGCTGGACGGATTTGCACCAAATTGCAGCGGCTTGGCCCCAAAAGCGTGCTTTTGTAGATTTGGTCAAAATCCGTCCAGTTCTTTTTTTTAAAACGACTAAAAAGTAGGTCACAAAAAATTAGTGATATCTATGTCCGCTCCGCGGACATACTTCCATTTTCGCTCCGTGGACAAGACACTGATTGGGAAATCGGCTTGCGTAATGTCCGCAGACATGTGACGTGTCCGCTGATTGGCTGGGATGAAGAGTGAGGTGCGTCGGATTGTTTCGATGCGCCCGCCATCTTGGATCCATGTTTGGTGTCCGCGGACATCGCGATAAAAACATATTAAAAAACACAACATTGCACTTGTCAAACTTATCAAATAATCTCTGGGGAGGTGAGGGGTGATGAGGATGGGATGGGATATGGCTCCAAGAAGCAAAAAACAGGTGTTTTTTTGTCGTGAAAGTCCGAACAGTTAGGATGTTCGTGAACAGTCCTGTGCAGGAACGGAAGAAGTGGTTGATTCCATCTTTGCCTCCACACAAAGCAGTTGAGAAGATTGTTTTTTGATAAAACTCTCAAGCGATCTGACGGGACTCACAGCATTTTGTCACATGGTGGAGGTGCTAACTTCAGAGACGATGGGGAGGGGCAAACTTACTTGTGTGGGGGCATCTAACTTCTTTACACATTCTAATGAGACTATTCTAGTGCAGCTTCAATGTTACAATCAGTTATATCTCTCTTTCACTTATAAAACCACTCAGAAACTACACACTTAAACTCTGCTGTGAAAATGAACGGCCTCCTGCCCCTACACTTACAATCACTCCCCTGACATGCAAGAATGAACACCCATCTGATTGCAATTGCCTAAAAATGTATGCATATGATTGCAGGGGCTAACAATACAATGTTTTACATTGCCAATTGCTGGTCATTTGTTAAATGTGTTGCTGCCACCACCATTTTTTTTCTGTGCTTTGTCCTTCTATGGCTCTGTTCGTCTTACCAAACATGATGAACGGAAGAGTATCACTGAAGCTGATCATGGGTATTTGCCTGGGCTCTGCTTGATTCACTCAAGGTGAGGGGTTGGGTGCACATGGGTGGGTGGGTGGTCATTCTAACCGGTGGCTGTGTCCACCATTTATCCACACCCTCTCATTTGTTTCTGATCTGATGCTTCTTCAGTGCCTGTGTGTGACTCGGCATATGACTGGGTGCAACACAATGATGGGTGCAGCTTTGTGTCTGTGTGTGTCCTGTGCAGTCTCTTAGCAAAACCAAGCAGCATGGGTAAGCCTGGCTTGGGCCACATTTAAGACAGATTGCAGAGTGTTAGGGAAGTGAGGACGACCCACAAAATATATAACCGCATATGGGTGCTGTATCACTTCTCTGCACAGTGCTTTTAGCCTGCAACCTTCACTAATTTTCAAGTTGATTGCATTATTTCAGTGACAACGCAGATGGTGAGGCAGAAACGTAAACGGTGGACTTGTAAAGATAGATTGTTGCTTCTGCAGTCTGCAACCCCAAGCTTCCCTTGTGGTATTACAGAGTAATACTACATTCTGAATGCCCGTTCCTCTATATTGTTTATATTGGTTGCCCAATATGTATTGATATTAAATAGAAGCAATTTCAGGTTATTTTACACTCTTAATTAAAACGCTTGATGTTTATAAATTCATGTGCTTGTGCTACACCCAGAGCGCGGCAAAGAAAGGGCTATTCATGTCTGTGTTAAAATGTAATTAAAATAATAATGGAGTCAGACTGGTGCCCCCTAGAGCCTGGCAACTCAGGCAGCCACCTGCACTGCCTGATGCAAAGACCGGTCCTGCACGTGCATCAGAATTACAGTTCTCATGGATGCGGTGAGGCAAGTTGTTGCAAACTAAGAATGTATGTTGATTCTGAGTGAAGGTCACCAGCTTTGAATTTTTGCTTGCGAGCTAAGGAGGCCCACGCATCGGACACACAGTATAAGGTTCAATTGTTTTTTTACCTTGAGAGAAAGGGACCATTCCGAAAGGAACTGAATGAAAGGAGGGTTGTTATAATGTAAGATATGATAAGGTTATACATTCCAAAACTGGACTAAGGAACATGTAAATTCAGTTTATGAAAAATCGTTGGTGCGAACGGAGTCTGCGTTACGGTCTGAGTTACGCCAAGAGAATGGAAATGGTGAATATAAGTTTGATTTTCGATGATTGTATACCCGAACGAGCATCAATTTATGATTATTTGACCATTATTTCTTGGTTACATTCTACTCGTTTGTTCTGTGTGGCATATTGCAATGAAACGCAAGTACAACCTTTTGTGTGTAGTGGTCTTTCTAAAGTGCACATGACCAGTCCAGCATCGAGGAGCATGTAGACCACCACTCGGTTCCCCCAGGTTCAACGCTAATATTTCATTAAAATGCCATCTATGAGCAACTCGAACTGTAGCGTCAGCTTCCGTATCCCATTTAGAGTTGATCATACTACATAGCAATGTCCTCGGAAGCAAATTGTGTACCACTTTCCACGTTGTTTTCTCTCCGTTCAGATTGTTTCATGTCTGTGGTAATCGTTAGTTTAAACTCTATGCCAAATTAATAAGTCATTAGATAAATTGTAATAAAAATCGGCTAGTGAGACACATTTCTGTTATGTTTTCGAAACCGGTACATTCTGCCTTTCTGCGATTGTCATCGATTCCAGATGCCAACTGACAGGTTCTTTAACCGGCAGCTGCACATACTTGTGAACAACTGGACATATGTGACTCTTTTTTGGGACGATCGCCAAGAGCCCATATGCCCTTACGCTGTACTAGCGATTAGGAGCAACATAACATCCTTTACGGTGGTCTATCCCCAAGTTGATGCATAAGCCCTGGAATTCACTGTGTGACCCAAGCGCTTCTTTTACCCAAAACAAAGACTTTGGCCCTCATTACGACCCTGGCGGAAAGTAACTGACCTGACCGCCATAGCGTAAATAGCGTTTCCGCCATTGCACGATGGAGTAAAGTGCGGCTAATTCTGACCCATCGGGCACGAGCATTACGCCATGGCGGAAGTGCAAAGTCCGCGATGGCGGAAATGTCCCCAAAACGCCCCTCACCGCCGTCATACGGCGCCCTAGGTGCAATTCCGCCACCCATCATAGCGGTCACCGTAATGAGTGGTAATCGCAAAATACGGTGACCGTAAATATACGGAAACGGAAGTAAAAACATGGGGCCGGAACGGGAAACAGCACGCCGTACACCTATAAAATCAGAATCCCAACACAACCATTAAAAATCCTACCCTGAGACACATCCCAACCCGTTAGCCACCCTAGTGAAAACAATCAAAATGGGAAAAGTTGCGAAAAAAGCGTGCGACCGCAAGCGGCAGGTCCACTTCTCCCATGAGGAACTCACCGTGCTCACAGAGACCCTCCAGGAGAATGCTGCCGTCGTCTTCTCGACGCAAATGACCAGGACGGCACTTGCGAACAAGAAGGCCATATGGGCCCTGGTGGCACAGCGGGCAAGTGCGGTGGGGACCGCACCCCGCAACCCACAGCAATGCAGAAAGCGATGGGACGACTTGCGGATACGCGTACGGAGCATACTATCAGCCAACCGTAACATTGCCACAGCTACCGGGGGAGGATCGGAATCACCCATCAAGTTGACCCCCTGGGAAGAAATCTGTGCCTCCACCATTGGAATGGAGAGTATAGAGGGAGTCGGAGGGATGGAGAAAGGAGTGCAGACATCCGAAGAATCAGGTAGGTGGGCCAAATAAAACAATGCTAAATCCACAATGTCCAATCATGTGAAGTACCATGTGTCCACATAGTGCAACAGAAACACATGTCCAGGAGAACGTCCACATACATTGGCCTGATAGCGCACTTCAAAAGTCACATTAAATACATAAATAATTAAAAATCCTAAAAACACCCTCTACACGTGCAGCATGCACACCCTAACTGCAGGCTGCAAAACAACTGCATCCTCAATCCACACAAAAATGAAACCACCTCCAAGGCCCTGACCCAAATCACCCTCAGGTACCACCCCAATGCATGTGATACATTGCCATTCCAATTTCCACAGACCCATAAATAACGCTCGCCCTCCTTTACTCCACCACAGGGTCCGATTCAAACGACGAGCTTCAGGACACCCCTACCAGCACACCTGCAAAGAGGGCCAAGACCAACGGCCAAAGACCCTCCACCTCAGCTGCACGGATCAAGACACGGCAGCAGCACAAATCAAGTGGCAGCACACAGGAGGGGACTTCAACAGGCACCCCAGCAGCCAGCATGCCCACAACAGCAGCACCACAGGTCCCCCCAATGGATGCCACAGAAGGCACTGCTTCTGGTGGCAGCAGCACCATAGGTGACACTGCATTAATGCCAGCATGCTCCGACACAGAAAACGGTGCTGTCGATGTAGGACCCATCCATGACCTGTCTCAATCCCCCTGTTTGTGTCATCCCGTACACCATGAGGATACCACGCAGGGGCACCCACAAGACGACGACTGGCCATCCCCCACAAGCCCTGTGGCAAGGCAACATGAGGTGATCAGCCCCTCTGTGACACCACCGCAAATGGGCATGGCCCAGCAGAGGCAACAGTCCCTCGACCAGGTGATCGTGCAACAGCAGCAACTGGCCACGCTCCTCAAGGAGCATGCTGATGAATGTGGGGGTTCTAAGGCAGCCATAGAAACATCTACTGAGACACTTAGGGCACAAATGGAGCGAAGTACAGAGACACTAAGGGTACAAATGGAGAGAAGTACAGAGACACTAAGGGTACAAATGGAGAGAAGCACCGAGAGCCTGAGGGGGGAACTGCATGCGACGTCCAAAGACGTATGTGCTGAACTTGCCGCTGTGCGCCGTGTGCTCACTGAGCTCTCACAAACCCTTAGGGACATGCATGGACGTGAGCAGGCAGAGACATCATCCGTTGCAAGTTCCGTCCAGGGCAGCCCCCAACGTAGATCTGGGAGGAACCTGCGCTCCACAGGCAGGGGTGCCCCTGATACCCGGAGAGGGGGCTTGCAATAGCGTCTGCCCACTGACAATGAGCATCTTTGGACACTGGTGTTCGGGGGGGAGGTAGGAGGGTGGAGGGGGTGTGTTGGGCTTTCTTGGGTGGCGGGTCGATGGGGTGTGTAACATAAGTTCACATATGCTATAAACATTTCACAATCATCCAATGAGATGTGTGAACATTGATCTTTGTGTACGAGGCCTTTATAGGCGTACAGTCCATATTGTGCATGTTCCAGACACACACAGTGCCACAAGTCCCGTGTCCATGTATCAGCCACCAGGCGTGAGTGCTAGAAGCATGAATCTATGATATTCTGACGAATTTCACGGGCCTCCTGTGCCTCGCGGACTCCTTCAGGTGCTGCCACATCCCCACCCTCATCATGACCATCTTCAGGTGCTTGCAGTTCTGCGTCAGGGGGCATGGGCACATTTCTACGTACGCACATGTTGTGTAGCATGACACATGCCATGACCATCTTTGCAACCTTCTCATGGCGGTACAGGAGTGCCCCGCCAGACCTGCTGAGGCAGCGGAAACGAGCCTTCAGTAGGCCGAATGCCTGTTCTATGACTACACGGGTACGTGAGTGGGCATGGTTGTAGTCCTCCTCATGCTGGTTCTGTGGGTTCCGGAGTGGTGTAAGGAGCCATCTCTTCAGTGGATACCCGGCATCACCTGTATGTGGACAATAAAGGATGTTTGTGGAATGACATTGCTACGTACGCATCCCCCCCCCCTTCCTGCCAGGTCATTGCCGCATCACATACCCCACATTATCATGCATGAAATGAGACTCACCGAGTAGCCAGGATCTGTTCCCTGCGTGTCGCTCCATGTAGCGTGGTATTGTAGAGTTCCTCAAGACCATAGAATCATGGGTTGATCCAGGAAATCGGGCACAACAATGTGTAAAGATCCTGTTGGAGTCACACACCATTTGTACATTAAGAGAATGATATTGTTTCCGGTTGCGGTACTGGACCTCCATGGCATGTGGGACAACCAATTCCACATGGGTGCAGTCGATGGCACAAATGCAACCCGGTATGCCGGCAAGTGCATGGAATCCCACTTTTGTGTTTGTAATCTCCTGCTCCGAGAGTGGTAAAGAGATGTAGTCGTCTGCGTGCTTCAGGAGGGCATCGAGCACTTGCAATAGTGTCCGTGACAACAGTGGCTGTGAAATGCCATGCAACTGTCCGACTGTGTGCTGGTAGGTGCCTGTGGCCAGGAAGTGGAGTACAGACACCACCTTCAGTAGGGGTGGGATGGCGGTTGGGCTATCTATCATGCTGACAAGGTCAGCGTGTGTCATGTTCACAATGGCGGTTATGGTGTCCCGGTCCAAACGGTAGAGGGTGTGGATCTGCTCAGCAGTGAGGTTGAACGGATGAGCTCGGAGGCGTGGGATTGCGGGCTGCCTGCGTGGTGGTAGTGGCTGTGCTGGTGGGCCTTTCTGGCCCTGCCTTGCCCTCCTCCTCCTCCTGCGTCTCCTCTGTGCGGCCGGTTGTTGTAGTAGTTGGTGTTCGTCTTCTTCTTGAAGTTGGAGTACTTGCAGTGCTATCAGGTCCCCCAGGGCCAACATCGCTAGTCCTGCCGGTAGCATTTTGGAGTGGGTGTGGTTGTGGGAGGGGGTTGGGTGTGCAATTCATGTGTTTTCAGGCTGTATAGCCTCCACCTGTGGTGATTCATTCCACCTGTGCCAGCTGCAATCCCCTTTGGGCGAGCACGTCCCGCACACAACGCTGCAATTTGACGCATGGCATCTTGCTATTACAATCATGTATTTAATCCCGATGGCAGTGAAATATTGGTTTATATGTTCATTCTGCTATGCTCCCATTGTTTCACATACTATCTTTGCAGTCGCGAACAAACTTGTGAAGGGTCAGTGGAATGTAGTACTCGATTAACGGTGGACCCTCATGCAGCACTGTACCGAGGTTCACCGACGGGCGGGGCGTCCCATTTGTGAGTGAAGCCAGTTGCCATTTTCACACACTGCCGCACTACATGGATGAATTTGTGATTTCAAGCGGTCACAGATGCCTTTTCGACGTGATGTTGCAAATGAGGAATTCGAAGGACAGCGCTTTCGGTTTTCAGCTAGCGGCGAGGAGACGCCCACAGGTCTGACTGCAAATATAACGTTCTATTGTTTAATGTCCTTCGGACAGGGGCCATGGCGAGAATGCAATGATTGATATGAATAGTATGGGATGCGCAATAGCGTAGTGGACGATAAGGCAGGACGTTCCCAAATACATGTTACTTCACAACACTAGAATTCCGGGCTGGAGCACAGTGGATTTTGCAGACTGCATTACGCACAGACTCAATGGAAATTTCAAATGTTATGTGAGTAAATAATCAGGCGTTTTCATGCCGGGATGAGGGAATGATGTATGGATGCATGGACAGATGATTTAATTGAGAGTTTGCCATGTACATGGCTTTTTGGAATCTATCCACTTCCCCTGCGCTATGTGATGCAGAGCTGCCATAGTGGGACCATCGTCTATCTGCCCTTGTTGAACCCTCCCTGTCTCGACGCGCCTTCAAACACTTGTGTCTATGCACGTTACTAATCCCATCTAATGGATTCTGTTTTAACAGACGCATGCACACAAACACTCGTTTGTAATAGTGTTTTCACCTCGATTTATATAGTTATGATTCGCAAGTGATTTTTGGGTGGAAATAATCCTTTTGAGTGGGCTAGCATGCATATGGCTGTAGATTTAGTGTGATCATTGAAGTGAGTAATTCAAATGAAGTTCTGATGCCCATTCTATTCTTTTTCATTTCATTTGGGTGACAGGTATCTCCTCCCCTTTTGCCGCTGCCATCTGTATGCCACTCCTGCAGATGGCTTTTACTCCCGACACCTGCTGCTTCGAGTTAATCAGTGGAGCACCATTACGATCGCCAATGGGCCACATGCCCTTACGCAGTACTAGTGGCTAGGAGCAACATATCGACCTTTCAGCTGGACTAGTGCCTACCTAATGGGACGGCCCTGCGGTTCTAGGCGCTTCCATGTTGCCTTTTTGAACGTGAATGTAGCCCCTGTGTACCATGAAGGAACAGGGCGTCACACAAGAAGAAGCTGGTCATTTATTGCGGATGCAGCCCACATTAATGAATAATGTTTTGGAGTTTATGACCTAATAGCTGTATGGGCTTGGTGAATTTGATGTGCATTAAAATTTTATTCTGATATTAACCGTGTAGCGTTATTCTTTGCAAGTAATGTAGCATATTCCTATTTGTGGAGCGATGTATTGTGAGAAGATCTGCATTGGGTTCCGGCTTCTGAGTATAGTTGCGTGGTACTGTACTGGCCGCGTTTGCCTACGAAGCCCAGTAAGGTCAGGGATAGGGGCTGCCATTATGACTGTTTTAATGATGTCATGCTCAGGGGCGGGGGATTAGCTTTTGTGTAACAGATGCCGGTCAGCCAGGTGGATTGGTGGAATGATGTGATTATTAGAAAATGGCTGGTCACAGGTGCCTGTGTTTGCGTGCGTTTCTTGGAGGGAGACTGAGGTCATGTCCATTGGAATAGCTTCTGTATTCGTGCCATCTGTGCCCTGCAGCTCCCATTGGCCCCTCTTGAGATGAGCCTGGCTGCTCAGTCACTCCGCCAACTTGTGTGGTACATGCTTATGCTGATGGTTGGTTTGTTTACTGGCAAGAGTACAGGGCTGGTGCAGTCTCCCTCAGGATACTGCTTTGAATGTTGCCTTACACTGGTGTCAAGCGATGGGGGCCTGTTGTTGTTTTGTCTCATATTTCTGTTCATATTGCTGTACTTGAACCTTCACATGCCTGTGCTGCATCAGTACGGCAATGGTGACATGCCAAATATGGATGGCCACTCACATGGCACTTGGAGCCCCTACATTCATTTGTTCGTTGGCATGCATGGGTGACTTGTACATTTCACTGGTTGCATTGTGTAACTTCATTGCACCTACGAGGAGTTGTGCAATGTGGGCAGGGAGTGGTGTACAGGCACTCAGTAGGGCCATTTACGGTTGGTTCACGATGCCGTAATTCTCACCATGGCGGAATGGTACTTTCCGCCATGCTTGATGGCGTTAAGTAAATGTCCGCTAGGGTCAGAATTCGCGTACCGTTGCGCCATGGTGGTAATTACGGTTTTGCATGGCGCGCGTGCACGTACTTGGTGCAGTTAGCGTTGGCGTTCACTACGGTGTCGCTAATGGCATCGTACTTTACGGTGACGGGTCATAATCGCACCGAGCGGTATTCGATGGCGGTATTGCATTTCCGCCATCGTTTTTCGATTTCCGCCAGGGTCGTAATGAGGGCCTTTGTGTACGCAAAAAGAACAACGCGTGACTCATAATAAACATTTTGGATCGCGAGCGAAGAAACAAATTTCCAATTTGATTGAATATGGCAATAGTCGGATGTTCTCGGACCGTTTATTGTGAAATAAAAGTAATTTACAAATTGTACAGTCTTGTTGTTTCCTTTTAAAGTAAAGTCTGAATTGTGACGTGCTGTGTTGTGAGTCGATGTGTGTTGATTTCCGGGTTCTGCGTCACGTCACGTAGGTGATGAGTGGGCGCGTTTGGCTACGCTGCCCAAGAACGTTACTGAGAAAGGCAGAGAACATCACTAGGTTTGTTGATGTGAGGCTCAGGGGCAGGGCATATGATTTAGTGACGTCAGGGCAGTTCACCATAGGCCGATGCAGCAACGGATAAGATTAGCACAAGATGGCCACATCCTGCTGCCAGATTTTGCATGTTTACAAAAGAGGAAAACTTAGGTAAGGTTCATTGGAAATGTTTGTGCGTTCGATCAACGTATGTTTAAAAATACATGCCTGAACCCTCGGGACAATATTTTCTGAGCATTGCACTTGTGAAATTTATCAAATAATCTCTGGGGAGGAGAGGGGTGATGAGGATGGGATGGGATATTTCTGGCCTATTTCCGAATGAGTTTAGAAAGTTTGGTGGGATTCTGTCATAGGGGGGAAAGTTAGAGGGGGGGTCCCAAAATAATGTAATGGCTTATAAATGAGGTGCCATTTGATGAATCTACACTTAATTTGGCAAACTGTTAATAGATCTAGATATAAATGTTTTTGCAAAGTTTGGTGGGATTTTGTCCAGAGGGGGCAAAATTAGAGGGGGGTGCCAAAATAATGTAAAGGCTTATAAATGTGTTGCCATTCGACAAACCTACACAAAGGTTTGCAAAAAGATTATAGATCTAGATATAAATGTTTTCGTAAAGTGTGAATGGATTTTGTGAAGTGGGGGATAGGATTATATGTGCATTCTTTTGACACTTTTGAAAAAATAAAACGTGGGTCGTGGGTGGATTTCCAGCAAACTTGTGTAAGGCGCATTGGCAAGGATCTAGAAGCATGGTTTTGCAAATGTGCCAGTGTTTTATTATTTGACAAGTGTCATAATGTAGTTACAAAAAATAGCGGTATACCTTTAGTGACTGAGGGGTAGCCTGTGGCCATGGGCAGTGGCCAGATTGTCCGGTTCATGGAATAAGGTCATGATCTGGACAATCTGGCTACTGGACATGACCACAAGGGAGAAAACATAGGATTAAAGTGGCCATGTCCACCTGGTACTAGCTTTGTGGTGAAGTTAATCGAAATTAGGATACATCTGAAAGGGAAGAAAAATGTGCTTGTGGTAATATGGTCATAGGGTTCTCTTTTTGCCTTCTGCAGGCTGCCATGGAAAGCGAAGCGGGCCCTGTATGGAACCCTCGCCTTCTCTTTCCATGGTGGCCATTTTGGAAAAGGATTTTCCTTCCTACACCGGGACGCCAAAGGCGTCCCGGTGTAGGAGGCAACATCCTCTTTTTTAGCACCTCGGGTTCCAGCTTTGAGAACCTAGGTTGCTAATGGACTTCATCCCCCACTTCAGGGGCTGGAATGGGGGGGATAATGGTCCAGAGACCTCGTTATCCACCCTCGCTTTGCTTGGGCTGATAACTTGGGCTCCTGGCCCGGTATCCACCATTCCAGTCCCTGCAAAGGAGGATGAACGCCACAATATTCCCATTAGCGTAGCACACAATGCAAATGGAAATGTTGGAAAATCTTATTGAGTGTATGTACTTTACTGAGAAATATAAAGTAGATGGAGTCTGTATGTTTTTTTTAGTTCTATTCTTTAGCTGTGAAAGGTGGTTACTAAAGGAACATTTATTTTGTTTTTGGATGCATTTTTTTTGGCAGGAGAGCTTAGAACGAAAGGTCGGGAGGGAAATGAGGGAAGAGGCACCAAACACTAATTTGGAGGGGTAGGTGGACAGGGGAAAATGTGGCGTGTGTGTTAGGGGGCAGTGTTTCTCATGCTCCTTCATTACAGCAGTGGTGGTGTCTCTTGGGGAGGAGGGATGGCATTAGGTGATTCTGTTTTAACATAAATAGCAGTTTTGCTAAAAGTATGTACTGTGTACTAGATTATTAATGGATGAGTAGGAATAGGTGTTGGAGCTGTGCAAGGGAAATTTTGAAGTTGAAAGTTCCTAAATCAGTAGAAAATGCAGTTCCGAATTGTCCGCAAAGCACAGGTCTTATCGTGAAGTGCGTACGGGTTCTTAGACACGTCAATATGCCGCGCGCCAGCATATGGTCACGGAAGGTCTGCAATGAAGTCAGATGTTCGTAGACATTATGGTTAAGTTGCACTAATAAAAACCTATGAAATTCAATGAAAAAACATTTTTAAGAGGAAGTTATGGTTAAGTTACACTAATAAAAACCTATGAAATTCAATGAAAAAACATTGTTAAATGGACGTTATGGTTACGTTGTGCTACTAAAAACCTATGAAATTCAGTGAATAAATGTTGTTAAAGGGACATTATGGTTCCAAGTAAAACCGAAAAAACCCTGAAATTCACCAGTTATGGTAAGCTAAGCAACCATAACTCGCGCCAACACAGTGCACTGCTAAGACTAACACCCAGGACATCAAAGATGACATCACAAATGATGAAGTATTGATCAGCTTACCACCTCTGGGTCGTACATTACGGTCACCGTTGTCGGGAAGCGATGGTTGCAATCAGGTGAAAGGGATGGACAGAAAGGGATGTATGTGATTTCTTCAAAAATATTTAATCTAATGGAGATTTCACCAAATCCATTTCACCCAAAAACGAAATAAACTTTTATCTTTTCTACTTTTTCATTTTTTTGCATCAACTCACCCATCCCTACCCTAACATATACGCTTACCCCACATCCCCCCTATTATGCATTACAAATATACCATTTCACCTGCCATTTTCAGCGAAATAAATTTGGTTAAAGCTCATTAGGTGAAATGTTATTCGATGAAATCTATGGTAACGGATAGAAAAAGAGGGGTGTGTCTGCAACTACGCAAACAGAACAGCTGCTCTTGTCAAAGAAAAAGGGAAAGGAGCAAAAGAAAAGCTTAAGGAAAGCACCCGAGCTATATGTCACAATCACGTGATGTGCAGCCATTTTAGAGGGCCAAGCAGCACTACAGGGATCTGCATCAGCCCCAAGCACACTCCCCCTCATCCCAGTCTCTACATCATTTAAAAAAAGAAGTAAAGACAATAACTACAAAACAATGTCTTGAATGGGTTATTGAATACATGAACTGGTTATAGAGATTTCAACACCATACATGAACTGGTCATAATGACTTTGACACCACAGCTACTTATTGAGGTGGTGGAGACATGGCCATGCACAGCATTCCTCCGCCTACTCTGTTCCTACCAGAGGCTGGTGAGCCTTCCATACCAGAAATCTTTATTCGTACACTATTTAGGGCCTGGTGGCCAGGATAAGCTTGAGGATTTACCAGACATAAGCACTGATGTGGGTCAAGGTATGAATGAATATGAAAAAGCCATAAAAAACTGAATAATCATTAAGAGAAGAAACTGAGTACAATTCTAAAGTGATACAAGTTTGGTAAATGCACGCAAGAAGATGGAGAGAGCGTCAAACTGTACATTACTGCATTATGCAAATTGGCAAGAATGTGCAGATTTAATCAACAGTTGGATGAGAGACTTGGGGATCAATTTATGCTGGAGTGCAGAAGTAGTAAAGTTAGAGAAAGACTGTGGGCAGAAGACAAGCCTCCACTAGAAACAGTTCTGAGGGTGGCCAAAGAGGTTGAACAAGTGGAAAAATGGGTAAAGACATTACAGGAGAGAATAAAATGGGCCTTTGTCACATCCACGCAGCAACCATCCCCCAGCCAGGCAATGTCTCCATTGCGATGATAAGTGGCCAAAGTGGATTAAGAAGATGAAGTAACGATTACAAAAGTTTTGGATATAACTATGAGAGCAGAGGGGCAATTAATAGAGGTGCTGGAAGAATATTGGACATGGAAGGGTGTGGCTGAGGGAAATACACAAGAGGACGAAGAATGCTCAGAACCTGCTATAGGTGTAATAGCCCATTCCACCAAGCAAACAGCCCAATTTGTCCAGCATTGAGGATATGTAGGAATTGCAAGGGCAAAGGTCACATACTGATGTGTTGTAGAAACACAGATTCTGCCAATTGGACCGGTGATGAAGAGAGTGATGTAGATGAAGAATGTATATCTGCCATGGGTGATGGAGAAGATACAACGGACAGACTGATGGCAATTGTCCAGGTTAACAGTGCTCAGATCACCATGATGACTGACCCTGGTGCTAAGTACACCCAGAAGGGGTGTGGAGGAGAATTGGGCCTAATTACTTAAATGAGATTGACATAAAACTCAGAGCGAGTGAAAATAGATTTGATTGGTTGGTTCAAAGCAATGCTGGAATTCAAAGGGAGACATGCTGAAGGTCGGATATATGTATCAAAAAAGGGTACCTTTCCCTTTTAAGTTGGACACATCAAAAACCCCTGAAGGTGTGCTTGGATCCGAATGCCGATGAAACAGTATTTGCAATTGAAGATGTAGAAAGTCGCAAAGGAGTAACAGAATCTGAGGTATTCCAGGAAGGAATTGGATGTGTAAAGGGGTTCAGGCATTGCATTTTATTAAAAGATGGGTACAAACCTGTGGCACAAAAACTACGCACCATACCATTGTCCTTGAGAGGGAAAATAAAAGATGGAAATTAGAGAAGCAAAGCATTATAGAAAGTGTTGATGCCTCAGAGTGGGTGTCACCCCTTGTGGTAGTGTGGAAACCTTCTGGTAAGTTCAGAGTGTGAGTGGATATCTGTCAACTAAACAAATGTGTCATACCCGAACGCCACCCTCTGCCCAATATTCAAGAATTGATTTCTACAATGGGGCCTGCTAAATATGTTTTGATGCTCAACTTCACCTCTGCTTATCATAAAATTAAATTGCACAAGGAATCATGCCATTTTACAGATTTTATCATGCCGGAAGGATTGTTCCAATATCGCAGGATGCCATTTGGCCTCATGTCTGCCTCTTCTGTGTTATGTATAGAATATTAGATGGAGAAGAAGGTGTGATCTTTTTCCAGGATGATATTCTGATTTATGCCAATAACAAAGAAGAACATGATAGAAGGTTGGAGAAAGTCCTCAAGAAACTGCATAGACTAGGAATGACTCTTAGCAAGGAAAAGTCGAAAATCAACAGAAAGGAGATTGAATATTTCAGACATGTAATTTCCAAGGATGGTATTTCAACAAATAAGGAACTAGTTAATGCAATAGAGCAAATGTCCTTGACCAATGGTAAAGATCAGCTGGGAAAATTTTAGGATTGGCTGAATATTATTCTAAGTTTATTAACTTATTTGCGGATCCAACAAACTGCTCAAGGAGTTTATTAAGATCCAATGTACAATTTCCATGGAGTGTGAACTGTGAGGAAGAGTTCCATTGTATTAAGAAAGCCTGGTCGGGGGCACCAGCATTGCAGAATTATAGGAGGGGATGACAGATGCTAGTAATGTGGGAGTAGGTGCTGTACATTCGCAGATTAAGGACAAAAAGGAGTATGGGATGGCATTTTATTTCCTCATGGTAATTGAAAGGGCCTGAGAAAGGGCCTGGACGTTCCTGTAACAACGTTTTTCCATTACATTTCACAGGTTTTTTAGTAGTGCAACTTAACCATAACGACCCTTTAACAACGTTTTTTGTTAGTGAATTTCATAGGTTTTTAGTAGGGCACTTTAAGCATAACACTGCTTTAGGGTAGATTTTTAAGTGAAGGGAGAAGGTTTTTAGTAACATGTGTAGACTTCACCTGGTTGGCGTATGTGCAATTACAAAGCAAGTATCTGTAGGACTCTGTTAGTGACCGCATGTCCACATCTTCAAATACACTTTTAAGTAGTTGTGGAAGCGCACATATTTATGTTCCACACCTAGACCCATGCATAGGTCATGCACTGTATGCGGATAACACTGCCCCTGTCGCCAGCCCTATGTATTCATGCAGTAGGCTACCGCATTTAAAGTATTGCTGCCCACTTCGTGGGTGGCGCTGCAAACTTAGCAATATGTGGCTAAAGTACTCCTAACTGTATAATAGCCACTGGTAAACAAAGAACAGCAAACTGCACTGTGACGTGGGCGTGTTAAATGTGGCATTACTTTGATTTATCTGCTGCTTCCCTTTCAATAACCCGTGAAAATGATACATTGTGTGTGCACTCAGCAGTGTGACAGAAAGTATGAACAGGTTGCGTGCCGGTTATACAGTTGAAGAAAACATGTAACTGCAAGTGGGACAGTTTGTAGTAAGGCGGCAAAATTGCAAAGCTGGTGCACCTTCCTCACGCACAAACTAGTGCATGTACAGGCAAGTAAGGAAAGAGCAGAATATGCAGAGCGCAAACAATCTTACTGGTGGTTCGAAAAGCATCGCATGTGCGTGGGTTGCACAGAATAAATGGCTTCGTGGTGTATGAAAAGAAGCTGTGGTTGGCGTTGTTGTAAACATTGTTGTATTCCACAATGTATGTATATCCGTAAATGGTATAGCTAACAGTAATGGCGTAGCATAAAGTGTTTGTACTGCAAGTGACGACAACTTAAATTAAAGGACAATGGAGCAGTTGGCCGGCTACCGCCTTTCGAAGAATGACATTGGGTACTTTCATGCACAGCATTTGCCACATCTGCTGTGGGCAACAAGAGGGGCACTCCTGTAGGGCAGCTGAGCTGTAAACAACCTTTCCAAAGTATATGCTGAGCTACAGACCCTTAGACGGCAAAGGGCATTATATTGTACATGTAGTTTAATGTGCTACTGTACACAGGGAAGGTACTTGGAAGTGCATTGCAACGGTCGTTACAGGAGCATTACAATGAGTGCCGCCCATATAGGTGAGGCCCACCCAATAATTCCGTTTCCCGGCACGGCCTCTATAGTGTCTAGGCAGGTGCTGCCCCTTCTGTACCAGACCTTCCATGGCTTTGCTTCTGTGGCGTGTGTGATAACACGATAATAAATAAAGATGCACTGGGGAACGAAAAAAAGGTTTTAAAAAAGCACCTTTCACAGATGAACAATGGAATTGCCAATGCACGCATGCAGGGCGGGAGGCATGGCATTGTGGAGAACACTGTAGTTCAGTGGGTTAGAAAGGAGTGCGCTGTACAAAGAGATTTATTTACGTGTTGCAGAGCGTTTTCAAGAGAGTCACAGCGCAACACTTACTACAAGAAAATATCACTATTTGCAAGAAAGGCACCAAGGCAGTTTAGATGGGGTGTGCAGAAATCGAGATAGCTGGCACAGTAAGATGAACGTTGTAGCTAGGGAAAAGTATTTGTGCTGTGAAACGTCATAATGCCATGGGCAAAGTATGCCATTGGCACATGACAAAGAAATGCACAAATACACTTCTTTGCAATATACTGCGCTTTCTCCATTGACGGACCAAATAGAAAATGACGCTGGCAATGTTCCCTGCATAATGAACAACAATAGTATCGTCATGATTGCGTATCACACACACAAACCAAAATCAGGCCCTTCATTGTACCTAGTCCATAGCACTACACATGCACATCATAGATTAGTAAATGAGTAGCGAGTGCACCGTGTTTTGCATTAACTTTCACTGAATGTATGTCGGCATACCCTAAAATCTGCAGGCTGTGCCTCGTAAAACACACAGCCATAACAGCAACCTCTGCATTTCTGTGAACAAATACACAATGTTGCACCATCGGTCCATACACACCACACCCACAAACTTTATTACCCAATCCCGTAGCCTCTGCAGACCCATTTCTATGGGCGTTATCTGCAAAGGGGGCATATTTACCACGTGCCACCCTGCAGCTACCGCGATGTTCGCTGACTTTTCGCGCTGCACGCGCACAGGAGTGGGGGACTAACTTTCTGCCAGGGGAGCACACATCGTTGGTTGTGGTGGCTCTTAAAAGAACCTTTGTTTTTTTTGTTGTTTTTTTTAAAGGTGCTTCCCTAGAAACAGTTTTTTTGGGTTTTTCATACGTAAATGTGTGTTTTCAACTTCAGCTCACATTCTTACAGTAGGGTCTTCAGTTCAGTCTGTAGATTGTGAACAAACATTTAATTGCCACTGGCCAACAAAGACATGCCATTTCCCTTGAAAAGGTGTATGTATAGGGAACCAATGTTCTCATTCTCACAGGAGAACATCCCAGCAGCACTCAAGAAGTCACACATGCTTATATTGATGAGAACCCTTACGACCTATGGCTGGCGACAGAAATACAAGAGAAAAGTACCTTGGCAGTAGGAAAAATGCACTGCACTGCCATCAACAAAATCTTGAGTTTACTGAATACACGGGAACAAGGCATGTAACCCAAAAAGAAGCCACTAAAGTGCACGATCACAACATATACAGTTGCCGAAGAGGCCACGCGACGATATTCTAGTAACAGTCCGCTGAAACAGCACGTTCCATACAACTCCACAAAACGTCCACTCCCTCCAAACCTAAATTGCTAGACAAGTCTTCTTTGAGGGTATACACGCACAGATCTTCCACAAAGTAATCACCCTTGACGAAAACTGTGCGTCTTGCCATGTTTGCCAGCCGCAGTACACAAAGTTATGGAAAAGTGAATCCCTTCCTTTCCTGTGACGCACACCCAGAGCACCTGATTGGTCAAAGGCCATAGTCCCATTTCCATTGGCCAACATGATGAGAAGGGCAAAATGTGGCACGTGCCTTTCCCCAATCACCGCGAGGGAGGCGCCCTGGTGAAGCAGGAGGACTCCTTCTCCCTATTGGTGCTCTTTTCTGTAACGTACATCCTGACCACCGGATTGGACAAAGGGCATAGTCCCATGTCTATTAGCCAGCATGCTCACAAACGCAGAATATGGCACGTGCCTTTCTCCAAGTACCACCAGGGCCGCGCCCCAGTAAAGCCAGAGGAGTCCTTCTTCCTATTAGCGCGCTTTCCTCTGACGTACACCCTGAGCAGCACATGATAGGACAATCGTTACAGTCCCATTTCCATAGGCCAGCATGGTGAGGAGCGTCGAATGTGGTACATGCGGTTCCCCAAGTACGTCGAAGGCCGGTCCCCAGTGCAGCAGGAGACCCTCTTCCTATTGCCGCACATCCTACATTGGACAATCCCCACAGTTCCATTTTCGTGGCTGCCACCCGCAAAATCCCTGCATGTGACTTTCGTGCTGCATGCGGGAATAATGTGCAACCAGGGCAGGGGGAGTTCGTAGTAAGGGGCTACTCTTAAAAGAGTCTGTTTTTTTGTGTAGATCCTTCTGCAATAACACCTTCTTTGTCTGTTTTCAGTAGCTTTTGTATTTTCTTGTACGCACATTAGTTCAGTAAAATCTTCACCGTATCCTGTAGACGAAGAAACAAAACTGCTTTGCCAATGGATGACAACAAAATGCCATTTTCTTTGAAACACTCCGCATGTCCACAAGTAATAAGGTCATTGTTGCAGAAGAACATTCCACAAGCAGACAAAAAAGTGTACATGCTTCTGTTGATGAGACACCTTCCTTCGTCTGGCTCGAACAACATCCATGAGCAGTAGGCCATACTCTTCGCGGTATTATAGATGAGAAAAGCACCGTGGCGCTGGGAAAAAGCATCCTCACGACATCCAGCAACCTCCTCAGTCTACGGAACAGGTGTAAGCAAGGCAGGTAACCCATGTGCATGCCGCTGTAATGAATTACGAGAACATCTACTACTAGAAACGTGGCAAGGTCTTTGCAAAGTTCATGCATATCGAAGAAATGGCACTCATGCACAGCGTTCCACAATGCATCCACACCTTCCAAACCAAAATTGCAGTCAAAGTTTCTTTGCAGAGCATAGTTGTGCACATCCATTACAAAGGGATCACCTACAGGCAACACAATATGTTTCGACATGTCAGCCACCCTCAGTACGCAGAGTATAATGTGCAACTGTTTCACCTTCCCTTCCTGTTAACCACACCCACACTACCTGATTGGCTAATCCCCACACTGCCATGGCAAATGGGCAAGGTGGTGTAAAGGGCAGATTTTGCCACGTGAGCCTCCCAAAGTACGCATGGGCCGCACCCCTGTAAAATAACAGTCCTTCTTCCCTTTGCACTATCTTCTCTTCAGCTCTACTTCATTAGGTTACTGGTGAATAAGCACACACACATCCACCAATCTCATTAAAGCCGCCATCATCAAACACTATCACTGCGGTACAACACTTGAAATGTACCGTTACACATTTACAGTACAAACAATGTGCCATTCCAACGCACATCCACTACAAAGTTCAATGAAAGTATCCACGATTTCTCCATCCGCATGCATCCACATAGCCACCCAGGATGTGGCACGTGCCACCCTGAAAGTACTGCGTAATACACTACCTTTTTGTGATAGTGAAGGTGGGGCCGGGGTGGGGTCAGTGGTAAACAATATGAAGCTAGGCAGAGGATTCAGTCTTCCAGCATATATGTATAAAGTGTTTTTTTTTTACGTGCGTGCAAGCAATTTTCTTTTTGTATTTTCTCTATATATGCGTTTCTGTTTGCCTGTCCTCACATTTTTACAACATTCTGGTCAATGCTTCTTGCACAGTGTGAAAGAAAACGGCATTGCCAATGACACTCAAATAAATGCCATTTCTACGGAACCACTTCATATTTTGCAACCTCACGATCTCATAGTGGGTGGAGAACATGCCAGCAGTCAGCATAAACTGATGCATAATCCTGTTTATAACACACCTTCCGACCGATGGCTAGGAATAATTACACCATCATGGACCCACACTGCTCTGTGTTATGCATGAGAAAACCATCTTGACAGTTGGAAAAATACGCATCACTGCGGCCAGCAACCTCATCAGTAGACGGATTAATCATCCACATGACGTGTAACCCAAATATGCACTATCATAGTGCACCACGACACAGTCCACGTTTGTGACGGACGCCACATATCTGCAAAGGCGATTCATTCCGCCGAACCTGCAGTCACCCTGACAGGCCCAGAAAGCGTCCACTCCTTCCAACTCGAAATTACCAGCAACGCCTCTTTGCACGCAACACCTGTGCAGATGGCGCACAAAGGTATCACTGACGATAAGCACTGTGCGTCTCTCCATGTCAACCACTCTCAGGACACAGTATTGTGACGAAATGGTAATGCCCCTTCCTATGAACCTCACCCTAAATTCCTAATTGCCTATTTCCCAAAATTCCATTTCTATTCCACCCTGCTCATAATGGGAGGATGTGCGCGTGCGCTTTCCCATCAACAGTGAGGGCCACAGCCCAGTAAAGCTCTGACAATACTTCTTCCCTTTGCATGTTCACTTTTTGCAGCACTCCCCAAATTGGGTGCTGTCACATTTCAAAACATGCATGCACCAATCACATACAAAACCTCTGCATTGCACACTGTCATTTCTATACACCACTCCTTTTTTACCATTAAACACTCTCAGTACACGTTCCGTTTGATTGCAAAGCCCCTCCGCCTGAAATTTCTGCTAAAGAAGGCGCTATTGCAGAATTCACAAACATCCTAACACGCCCCAGCACACCTTTAGGTATGCACCCAACATTGCAACCCTTTCCACACCCACCGCAACACTACACATCCAAGCAAGTGACCATGTGGGCACCTAAGATTATGCACAAACGTTACATACGTTGCAGCAGTTCTACCCATCTCCCCAAACCATAAAACACCCATTCACGAAAACGTGTCACACTTAACAGAAGCCACAAACATAGAGCAGCCTGCACCACCCCTACGCACTACCATTCACACGCTATTCTGTCACTGCCAACGTATGCACACCACCTTCACAACATTGGGCTTACTTCAATAAATCTGCACACAGCAGAGTAACCAACCACATATAAAGTGCCCTTCAACCATACCCACTTCCATACTCACATTACGTACGCACTGCACCCTGTGACCACACTACCCAACTTCTCATTGCACCATCTCCTGCCACACACCAAATACTGTAGCATTTTCCAACTATAACCACAACCATAGAATGCACAATACACGCTTTGCAACTCACTTGTGCTGCTTGTAGCATGTCGACAATGTGCTCCACACGGATTCTACAAAGATCACAACCCTGTGCCCCATACACTGCCAAACCTACATTGCTCCAGTGGGTCTGCTCCTAGCACACATTCCCCCACCGTAATTCAACAATACATGTCTGCATATCACCAACTACCACTATGCACATATGCACCACTGGCACCAGCACTCCTAAGCAACCTCGACACCGCAATGGACATACACATCATTACATACAACTGTTACCATCACGTATAAACATTGCACTGTCTCCGGCACCCCTATGCCCTTTCATTCACATACTATTGTCTTATCGGCTTCCACTTAGAAAGGATTGTTTCACTGGCAACGTAAACACAACATGTTTAGAACATTGTCCATACTGCAAGTATTGTGCACACAGCACACTATCCAAGCAGATATAAGCTGCCCTTCAACCATACCCTGGAACATACTGACAGTATGCATGCATTGCAGCCAGTGCCCACACAGCGTGACTTTTCACTGCAGCATCTACAACCACAGGGCACCGACATGGAGGTATGCAGTAACACATTGCATCAGTTACCATAATGTACAAGTAAGACACTCTCCTGCATCCTTGTGCACTTTCAATCACATACTATGGGCGTACCCACTACCATTCACAAAGTATTGTGCCATTGCCAACCTACTCACAATCGGTTTGCAACAGTGGCCTATAACGGCTTAAATGTGCGCCACACCCATTCCTTACATGTCACCACCCTCTAACTCATGTACATTGACAATTGCATTACTGCTGTGCTTGTCCTCATGGCCTAGGCTCTTGAATGCATGGCCTACAGCCTTCGGCCATGCATCCAATGGTCTAGGCCTTGAACACACTCACAGCAACGTAATGCCACCATGCATGTCTCCATATCAGAAACTGAGAAAATCCACCTAGACACCACAGCCACCAACACTCCTACCCAACCTGTCCACCGCCATGGCACTATGCAGCAACAAATGGCAACAGTTAACATAATGGCCATGTGGGCACCTACCATTTTGCACAAACGTGCCACACGTAGGTAGCAGCACTTCACTCCAACTCCCCCACACCATAAAACACCCAATCATGAACACAGGTCACACTTACCAAAATGCACAAACATACCACATCCTCCACCACCTCTACCCACAGCCATTCACAAAGTATGGTGTCACTAACCACAACATTTTCACAACATTCGGCCTACTTCAACAATTCTGCACATAGCATATGCCTTGAACACACCTACAGCAACATAATGCCACCATGCATTTCACCATTTCACCAACTACGACCATCGACATACACACCATTGCCACCAGCAGTCTTACCCAACCTGCGCACCACTATGTAGCTATGCAGCAACAAATTGCAACAGTTAACACAATGTGGAAAGAAAACACTTTCTCCTGCACCCCTATACACTTTCATTCACATACTATAGGCGTACCCACACCCAATCAAAATGTACTGTGTCACTACCAACCTACCCACAATCAGTTTGCAGCACTAACGCTACTACAACCAATCTGCACACACTGCACTATGCAAGCACCACCCTGTAACGGATGCAGCCTCAAACATGCCTTCCTGTGGTGTGTATGTTGCAGCCCTACGCTCCTCAGTGCATTCCCTACAGCCTACGGGCTTCGGCCATGCACCCAATAGTGTAATCCTTCCACAGACCCACCGCACCTTCATTCATCCATGCATGCCTCCATGTGAACAACTACCACATTCCATCTGCAGCACACCGCCACCCGCTCTCCCACCCAACCTATGTCATGTGCAATTCACTCCCCATCTGCAAATGACCTGCCACTGCTCACCACGAAAAGAGTTTGCCGCAAACAGGTCGCGGCAGAAGCTAAGGGACCATTACGACAGCTGCCTCCAATCACCACAGAAAATATTTTCCGCCGCCGCACTGTCTTCAGATAAACCATGGCGTGTTCCTGTCTTGATATTGGGCAAAATCTTCCTCGGGGCCAGCCCTTTGAGAGCAAAAATACCCAATTCAGCCCAAAATACAGGTTCTATTGTGCTGAGCAGTGATCTCATGCTAGTGACAAATGACACCCTCAAAGTGTTATTAGCATATTTATTCTAAGCAGTGAATTTCATATACATTTGGGATTCAAGTTAGAGCATATTACAAAGCATAAAACAAAGAGCAATGCAAAATATAGTGAAACATGGAACTTAGATAAACATAGAGAAACATAGAGAAATATAGAGAAACATAGAGAAAACACAGTCTTACGTCCCTTTAATCTCAGCCCTGGGAGACCTGGGTTTCTCATAGAAAAACAAGGCTGGAGGACACCGTGAGAGCCAATTCCGGGCACCTGACTGTACACGAATCAAGTCCACAGGCGATCTCCCCCTGATCCCATGTGTGCATGGATACTTTATACTCTCTTGCTGTCAGTCACCATGACGCATAGTTCCAGAACTTTCTCTGTGAGGCTGGTTCATGGAAAAAACCCAGCTCTCTCTGAGATGCTCCCTGCTCGCTCCTACTCCCTCCCTTGTTCCCATCTGCGCTGGCTGAGGAATGTCTTATCAGTACCTTCCCAGAGAAAAGGAAGATTAGCTTGGAGCCAGGGCTAACGTTAGTGAGGCTGAATATTCTAGAGGAAGCAGGGATGTATTAACCCCATCTGCAAGCTCTAAAAGGCATGCACTCATAGCTTAGTGTTTATAGCGCTTAAGACTGGCTATCTAAGCGCTATATAGGTGCCATGATGTTCCAAACACTCCAAAAACCTATTAGCTACATGGCTAGGGGCCCTCCCTGCCTGTCTATCAACAATGTTTAATTTGACCTATCTCATACTAGGCCTGCATATTCCTTGTAGCTCACTACTGCATAATGGAAGTGCTACAACAGACTACTGTCAGCATTTTTAGCACATACTTTGAATACACTATTGGCTTTCAGCGGCTAATGCTGTCATCTAAAGCCCTGATTGGCAAGGTTGCAATTTCGTGTATCACTACATTCCACCCCTATTCAACGTTTGTGCGACAAATGCTGACTAATACCTATCAACATAGTATTTAGTGCAGTGATAAAGACCTAGGGGCTTTGCAAGAGGTTTAAGCAAACTATCTTCTAGCGGTTAGTTAGCGTGGCATGCAAGGTAAAACACTACCTAAACAAAAATGTACACAAAGTGAACAGTGACATATACCCTTGCCAGAACCTGGCCTACACAAAAATACCTACGCCAAGTGAACATGGACATTTACTCTAGCCAAAACCTGGCCTACACAAAAATACCTAAATCAATTTTGTATAACTGATTGTCAGTTAAAAAGCAGCATGCAGTTAAAATGTCAAGGCAATCCAGTGTAGTCTAATCTACAATGCACTATTGCATTTATGTATGGTTACCAATTCTAAAACCTGGCAGCCTTTCACCCTAAGGGCCTACCCTCCCCCTGATCCCAGGGCATTCAAGCGTGACTATGGGCTGTGTGACTAGACACTTCCCCCAGGTAGGTGGAACCCAACCAGAAACCATCTAATTTCTTGAACAAGGTGAACCCATGGGCACCAGGTTGTCTAAATAAAAACAATTCTACTAATTTACATCAAAGCATGGCATGTGTTATTCATGCAATCAAAAAAGCAAGCAATTCAATCCATATGTATGCTGGTAACTGTAGCTCTGCGTGCCAGTGTGTGGAGGATGGTTGCCCCCACCCAGTAAAAAGCCAACACCTGCTGATTTAACAATGTTTGCCATACAATGCATTGTGTGTATTTAGCAGTCTTGTTGACCTGCCCTATGGCAGACAAAAATGTCTTCATGTCTAAAATACTGTTATCTTCAATTGGCTGTCAATACTTGTAGCAGTGCTGGGCATATCAATGGGCCCCACTAGGCCAGAAGTTCTATAGCAGAGCTGGCATCAGAACCCATAGTGGCTAGCTTATAGTGCACAGTTTCTATGTCACAAGCATATAAAGCTCCTGCAATTAATGAATCTAGCTCCCTAGCTACACGCACTCTAGTGATGGGCCATAGAAATGGACTCCATTAGTAGCAGCTTGGTAGTACTAAGGAAACATTGCCTCATGATAAATCTATGTCTAAGTGTAGCACTGTAATAATGAAGGTGTGCATTACCAGTCTACAATTTACATGTTGTCTTACCACTGGAAAATCTAACAGGTTCACAGTGTCTACCTTCTGTGACTTGGAGAATACCCTTCTTCAAGTGGGATATCTACCATATACAATATTAACTTTAGCCACAAACACCATACTACTATCCGGCAGTGGCTGTTTCATCACACCATGGAAAAAATTCATTTAGTCAAGTTATAGTTCATTAAATCTTGGCGAGAACACTCGCTGCAGTTCTTGGTCAGAAAAACATCACATTAGACAAATTAAACAAATGGTATCCATTCAGTGACAAGAGATGCCTGACAATGTGCCAGGCCAGTACTCTAGCAATTCCATGTGGATACTCATTTGCAGCGCTTTTCCAAAGAATTATTCCAAATGTTTACAATCAAAAGGTGACTCTTTGCATTAGTGTGCTGGAGACAGCTGTCCCCACAAAAACATGAAACTGGTTGGTTTAACAAAAAACCGTGTCACACTCTGTGTCATAAAATCAAACATCAAGTCAGTCATGGTTTCATTTACCTGCCTTAAGCTGGCTGTAAAAGTATCCAGTGTTTCAAAGATTACCTTTTCAAATTATAGCTCATACACTTGGCAGCATTACTTCAATTAAGAATCTTAACCTACGCACAGGTGACTTTGATGTGCGCACCCATCTTATCTCAAAATAAATTACGCTCCTGCTTGCATAATTCTGCTGCCCCAACAGTTCATAAATCATTCTCCTGCCTACGTGCAATGTAGAATATTTTTTTTTTCAAAAAACAAAACATCTCTGGTTAAAGCCATTCAGTTGGAAGAGTAAAACCATTTGGTTTTTTCAGATTCATCTCAACAGTGCATTTAAAAACCATTTTTCAATGTGTTAGCATTCAATTGCTGTGTCACACAGCTGTATGTGGTGCCTGATGTTACAGTCCACAATTCATTGTCCATAGTCCTTTAAACAAGAAAGGGCAAAACATGTCATTTAAATGTGTAGCATCAAATACTTGATAATTAGCCAAGTCTGCACCGTGCCAGTTCAGCAAAAGTTATTACTCTGTTGGACACTATTCGCAGGTTACAGCATTGAGTGCGGTGCAGGGCACGTTAAAGTTGAAATAGCATGTCGTAGTGGCTCGCTTTCTCTGAGAATGCGTCTGACCCTTCTTTGATCAGTGTCACCCACAAACTGCACATTATCTTCCTATATTATGAAATGTCTTGTCGTGCTTTGCCTAGGCAAAATACAAACAGAAATGTTAGGATGTCATCAAAACTTCAATATCAGCGTTATCCACCCCTTCCCATAATACCACCCCCATCTTCAAAAAGTCTCATCAGGTAACTACACACTTTGTCATTGCTACTGCAATTATTTATCACCTTTCTGCATGTTTCTGGGGGCTTATTTACACTCAACCATACGGGGTGTAACTGCCTAATCACAAACTCATTTGTGCAATGCAATCATAGCTGGTCAATGGTACCTCAGACTGATCTGTGCTTTTACAAAGCCATATAGTAAGTACCCAGGTCGCACAATGCTTTTCTTTTTCACCAAAGCGATCACCAATGCCAGGCGCCAACTTGCTTCCAGTGTCCCATGATCTTGGTTTAGGTTGCCCTGCTGGCATCACTCCATTTTTCAAAGGTAAAGTCTTTCAGTATTTATCTTTCTTTTCTTAGCAGTGTCTTTTCAAGCCTCTGGTTTTTTCACTTGTCATTTTTTTTTTTCAAAGGGCGTTTGCTGTTTTTGAACCACTCCTTTGAGTGCGATAGTCTGAGTCAGTTTTTTTTTGTTGCTTCAACAAATCATTCATTCTTGCACTAAGCCGTGTGGCTTCTGGATCATGGCTAATGTGCAGTGTTCATGTTGTACTTCAAAGCCCCGCTCTGCATGTTGTCTCTTGCAAAACGGCTAAGCACTTTTGTCAGTTTTGCTTCCATCTGGAAGGCCATAATGTCTTTGTCAGTTACTCCATCCCTGGCAATGTAGCTTGCAGTTTGCCAGATGTGTATTTTCTCTTCTCAAAGCGCCTAGAGGTTTCTTCTCCAGTGCACAGCGCTTTACTTCAGTTCACATCACATGGAGCATTGGAATGCAGCTTGCACAGCAATAGCGCTTTACTTCACTTCACATCACATCACATGGGAATGCGGTTTGCACAGTAATGTCTGTTGGAATGGGCAGCTGTCTTTTCTTGGCCCATTCACAGATGCATAGGTAAATGTTCAGATGTGATGTGCCCGTCTGCCATCCTGCATGAAGCCTTTGCTCCGTACCACAGTTTACTGGGCAAATTCTTTACTTTTTGAACAGCTCTCTGTTTTTGCTCCCCCTTCCTCAGGAATGCAGGCATGTTTATCTTTCGTGTGCACCTGGCAGCGCCATTAGCACGCAGCTTATCTCTTTTGCCTATAACTCTTATACTGTGGCGGCTTCACTCGTTTCAGACAATTCATCCAGATTAACTCTTTCTTGTACTGTTTCTGCTTTTGTTTGCCTTCACGCACCTCGCCCAAGACAGCTTCAAGGCACAAGCTCTGCACATACAGCAAGACTCTTGTTTTTCAAAAGCGGCACTTTTCTTGTCATTTTTCTACTCCATGTAATTTTGCAAAAATGTCAAAGCGTCTTTTTTTTCTTGTAATGTGCGATCTTTCAAGAGAACTCACAACCCATTAAATCTTTGTGCTATCTTATCACACACAGATGTTTCATTCTGTTGTACCATTGCCAAACTATAACCACTCAGTTCAGTGCATTTAAAAAATAAAAATGCCATATTTAGTGCAGCTCCCTGCACGTTTTTTTTTCTGCAAGAACAACCCACACTCTATTGCTTGTGGGCTGTTTAATGTGTCAACAACATTTTTCCCCATGTATCACAGTCAACAGGTCACTATTTCCAAAGCATACATCACTAATGAGGCAACAGCACAAATCCATGGCATAGCATGGGGACAGTCAAAAATACTCCAGGGGCAATTTAGAAAAATATAAATTGTTTTTCCCCCCAACCATTGCAAACTGGTTCTGCAATTTCAAATCAGTACACAAAAATCGAAAATCCAAATAACATTCACTCACTTTCCTTTTAAGTGAGTCTCTCACCCAATATAAGCATGGCACAGCCTAAAATGCAATATAACCATTTTAGTGTGTTTCCTTTAAACAGAATTTGCCACCATTAGCACATGGAATTTTACAGTTGCCAAAAGAAAGAAAAAACTCTTTAGGCTCTCAGCACAGATGTTACTCATTCTCCTAAGCATGGCTCATTCCCCTTCCTCATTATTCAGGAATGCCAACCCTTCAAAAGCATATATCAAAAAAGACGAACCTTCGCCTCCGAACATTACAGCCCCCACTCGCTAGCACACTGGGGCTGAGTCAATGGTTAAATCACTATTCACAATTTGCATGTCAAATCCCTGCAATTATTTTTTTTTTTTTTTTTTTTTTCTGCCCTCATGACAGAATAGAGATGAGAACTCCGTCTCATTATGCATTCCAAATTACAACTTTAAACTTGGGAAACCACATGATAAAATTCTTTTTCTAATTGAGCATACATCTTTCTTAACCATTCATCGGAGTGCTTTAAACAAAGCCATTTCCCGCTCGTTTATTGCCTTGTACTCCCTGGCACCAATCCCATGAAGGGAGTCTTAACCACACAAGCTATCGGCCACGGCAAGCCGACACAACATTGCTGCCTTTTGAAGTCTCAGAGCTGCAGTGAGACCATCAAGGAAATGCGACAGCCTGCTCCCCACTCTACACTGTGTTCTCTCACACCATTTGTCATGTCAGCATGGCACTGCTCTTCACAATCCCACAAAGCTGCCACCAAATGTCTTGATATTGGGCAAAATCTTCCTCGGGGCCAGCCCTTTGAGAGCAAAAATACCCAATTCAGCCCAAAATACAGGTTCTATTGTGCTGAGCAGTGATCTCATGCTAGTGACAAATGACACCCTCAAAGTGTTATTAGCATATTTATTCTAAGCAGTGAATTTCATATACATTTGGGATTCAAGTTAGAGCATATTACAAAGCATAAAACAAAGAGCAATGCAAAATATAGTGAAACATGGAACTTAGATAAACATAGAGAAACAGAGAAATATAGAGAAACATAGAGAAAACACAGTCTTACGTCCCTTTAATCTCAGCCCTGGGAGACCTGGGTTTCTCATAGAAAAACAAGGCTGGAGGACACCGTGAGAGCCAATTCCGGGCACCTGACTGTACACGAATCAAGTCCACAGGCGATCTCCCTCTGATCCCATGTGTGCATGGATACTTTATACTCTCTTGCTGTCAGTCACCATGACGCATAGTTCCAGAACTTTCTCTGTGAGGCTGGTTCATGGAAAAAACCCAGCTCTCTCTGAGATGCTCCCTGCTCGCTCCTACTCCCTCCCTTGTTCCCATCTGCGCTGGCTGAGGAATGTCTTATCAGTACCTTCCCAGAGAAAAGGAAGATTAGCTTGGAGCCAGGGCTAACGTTAGTGAGGCTGAATATTCTAGAGGAAGCAGGGATGTATTAACCCCATCTGCAAGCTCTAAAAGGCATGCACTCATAGCTTAGTGTTTATAGCGCTTAAGACTGGCTATCTAAGCGCTATATAGGTGCCATGATGTTCCAAACACTCCAAAAACCTATTAGCTACATGGCTAGGGGCCCTCCCTGCCTGTCTATCAACAATGTTTAATTTGACCTATCTCATACTAGGCCTGCATATTCCTTGTAGCTCACTACTGCATAATGGAAGTGCTACAACAGACTACTGTCAGCATTTTTAGCACATACTTTGAATACACTATTGGCTTTCAGCGGCTAATGCTGTCATCTAAAGCCCTGATTGGCAAGGTTGCAATTTCGTGTATCACTACAGTTCCCAAAAAAGGTTGACGCACAGCACGCTTCCCTCCAGCCGCGTCCCAACTTCTCCGACACCATGCCGTACTGCGATCCAATGACACTTCTGTCCGTGGAGCGAACAGGGAATTGGGTCTGCGGAGCGGATCCAGATATCACTAATTCTTTGGGATGTACATTTCAGTGTTTTGCAAAAAATATTTGGGACACCCCTATAACTCACCCCACACCCTGCACGAAACCTCGCCCCAACTTGGTGCAAAAATTCAGAGCCGCCCATATACGCGGTAGCAGCCGTTTAGTTATGGTTAAGTTGCTAAACTCATAGGAGGAGCACTTTTTCGGCGGCTTATAACGTCGCTCCCCCTGGACGAATCCTCACCATAGGCATTGTCTGCAGCATGCACTATAGAGGTGCAATACTCAAAATCTTGCCATGTTGGATAGTAAAATGATCAATGCTTTCGTTTTAGATTTTTGCGTACTATCAAACATGTAATAAGTAGCTACCAATGCCTCACTTACTACATAATTGTACTACTACACATAAAAGATAAAGAGACCACAGCACATACAAATGTGAGTATATACAGGGAACGCAAAGTAAAGAAAAAAACAGCAATATTACCAGAAAGTGTTCATAACCTAACTGATTATCTTTATACACAGAAATGATTGCTGTGTTTCAGCTTTGTTTCTTCCACTATGTATATGTATCATATGATGGGCCTGAACCCTAAGGAAAGTAGTGTAAGAACATATGAGAAGGGTAAGGTCTACAAATATAGTACCTTTTCAATTTTTAGTTCCTGACTGTCAGTGTAGAAAATCACTTGGCCTAGATATGCCAGTGAACAAAAAAAGATGGAGCCAGGCATGTGATGTCATCTGTGGTGTCATCAATGACTTTGTGATGTCATCTTTGAGGTCATGGGTGTTAGTCCTCGCAGTCACAGTGGTAGCGCGAGTTATGGTTGCGTACCTTACCATAACTGGCGAATTTCTGGTGTTTTTCTGTTTTACCTGTAACCATAACGTCCCTGTAGCAACGTTTTTTCATTGCATTGCATATGTTTTTTATTAGTGCAACTTAACCATAACTTCCCTTTAACAAGGTTTTTTGTTAGTGATATACATATATATATAAATAAAATAAGTATTCATCCGCTTAACGCCTCTGGGTCATACATTACAAAAATAAAAGGTCAAGCTGGAAATGATTGATGCTGCCATTAACACTCAAAGAAATATAGGAAGAAATAATGGCAACAGTATCAAACATAAGGCTGTACAGACCGTACCTCAAGTGGACTGCTTTTCTGATAATAATTGTTAAAGAAATAGGGGTCTGCCCCAAGAAGATGTACATGAGATCAAACAGGTTTGCCCAGTTTGTCCTAAAAAGGCAACCAAGTAATTCAAACACGGCAGGAAAAATAATATCATACAAAAATAGAATGAGGACGTCATTTGAAAAGCACCATTATTTTTATTCAAACATTATTTTTCTTTATAAAAAGCTGCCATAGCTGGCTTATATTTAATTAGCAACACACTGTTCACACAATAAAAATAAAATACTATCTAAATTTCAGTTTGGATTCCGAAGAGGCATGGGAATGCTGGTGAATGGATTCTTGATCAGTTGTCTGCAGGAAAAGGCTTTGGAGAATGACGCTACTCCAATATATGCGGTGTCAATTGACTTCTCCCAGGCCTTTGACGCAGCTAACTGTAGTCCCCTGTCTGAGAAGTTAAATAAATGGCTCATTCCTGAACATCTTATAAGCATGCTTGTTAATTTGCATGATTGGAATTATCTCCAAGTTCAATTAAATAGGCAGTGAGACCTGTCGAGTAAGATCAACGGCCAGAGAGGCCTACAATAGGGATGTGTTTTGGCTCCGTGCCTCTTCAATCTATATCTTGCAGATATGGTGGTTGCACTACAGATGGAGGGTTTCATAACTCCACGAATTGGAAATGTGCCTATTACGTGGCTTTCTTATGCAGACAACATCATGCTCCTTGATAACACACAGAGGGGTTTGCAGAATCTAATAAGGGCAATTGAGATCCATGCCATGAAGAATGAGTTGAAAATGTATCCAAGAAAAAACATGATTATTTGATTCTCAGGCTGTCCTGTAAAACCCTATGGTTATACTTGGGACATTAACAATGTGTCTTTATTACCATCTAAAAATATCGTATACGTGGGTTATCCTGGATACTTCGAGTTCTTGTTTCTTGTTGCTGGATAGGCTGGAAATAAAGCCACTCAATTGACATCACAAATGAGGAAAATGAATATAAACCTTGACACATTTAATTAACTTTTATACAACTAAAGTATTACCCTCCTTGTTATATGGCCAGCAATTGTTCATGGCAACTGATTCTGGAAAGTGGGATATGATTGGATCCCTGGTAAGTCTCCTGCTGTTACTGCCAATCTCGGCATTGAGGTATGAATTGGGTAATACATCTATGAAGCTTTTTCTAGATTGGAAGGTGTTTATCTTTATTAAAACATTCTTGACTTCAAGTGATGTTTTTTTATACAGTTTGGTTAATGAACAATGCCAAAGAATGACCGCTGGTCCTGTGGTAGATTTGTATAATTGGCAGAACATACCGTCAGGTCTGTAGAATGAGTAAAATATCAGTTCTATAAAAATCCATGTAAGGTTAAAAGCGATTTATTACAAAACAAATGGATTAATACAATTGAACGAATGCAAAATCTGAAGCTACATTCCAGTGTTTTTTGTTGGTTAAACCATTGGGCGAATGCCTGCGGTACTTGATTACATTTCCAAATTCTTATTACAGCTCTCAATACTTAGGATTTTGAATAAATCTGATGTATAAGAGACGTTCAAACATATACTTGTCAATTGTATGACCCTAAGGGATTTATAAAAACATGTTTTTGGATGTTTTGCCCCTAATGAAAATTGGATTCATACTGATGATTTTTGGACTACAATTTCTAATGGAGATGAACCTCAATTAGTAATGAGTGTATTACATTTTTTTAAATGTTTAAACTTGATATAAAGCTGCCCATCATGAATTGTTACTATTTTAGAGTTCTAATGTTTTAATAATTTGTGTTTATTAATATGTATCTTATTTTATTAAAATATTTATAATGAAATGGATTAAAGTTATTTTATAACATTTTTAATTTATATATTGTGTAAGGTTATATGGTGAACCAATTCATAAATAAAAAATAAAAAATTATAACCTTAGAATAAACTTGTGTTTCATTCTTTCGGTTTTTAAACGTTTGCTTTGAAAGTTGTTCTAAAAGATGGAAAAAGCATCTTACTTACCTGTAATATCCTTCAGAGGTATTCTGGAACATGTTTCACCACCACAATAACCTTTCCTAACTCTGTCCCCCCTCCTATAAGGAACTTTGTGACTTTTAGGCACAAAGCCCCATTAACATAGGGATTGGGCTAAAAAAGTTAGGGTATTATACTTGTTAACTGGTTTTCCTAACTGCATAGTTACTTACCTTCCTTTCAGGTGTTAAATTGAATGTGTTTTTTTACAAACCTAAGGTGACTGTATATATGTTTTATAACTGAGTGTTGTGTGATAATCTAACCTGCTTGTTTCATGTTTCTAGTATGTTTTGGGTCTATAATAGAGTATTTTTGTGGTCACCTGTCTAAGCAGAATTATTGTGTGCTTCACTGGGTGGACTCACTCCTGAGACTAACCCTTGACCACTCTCCATGCTTACCTTGATTGGGTTTAGCTAACCTCTCAGAGGCCCCCTGTTCACTATAACTAGGTTGACCTCATGAAATCTGTCCACCATGCCAGATTTTTGAAATCCATCTTAAAACTGACATACAGCCAACTCTATAAAAAGTGTTTGAAGCTTAACAACATGCATGGTGGGAACCGGTTGGTATTTCTCCTGCTGTATCTTAATTCATATTTCAATACTTCAATAAACATATTTAGCTGATGGTGGCTCCAGTATACTTCTTAGAGATGGGAATGCATTATTTTACCCGCTATGCATTGAAGACACAAAATTCTCTTTATTGAATAAGTATCTTGCAGATGAAGTGAAGTGAGTTTCTGATGGTGTTTGAGGAAATGGAATCACAAATACACGGAGCAATCATGTCATTTCATCTGTTGTTAATGATCACATTATGGGTTCTCATGAATTAAGATGATAAACATTCCTTCAAATTCTGATCCTCCAAGTCTTCCCAGACCCTTCCATACAAAGCAAATTCTTGCAAGCATTTTTTGCTATCCACACCTGCCTGTCTTCATGCTAGGGAACCCCCTGCATTCTCTCTTCACCCTGAGCTTCCCAGCAAGGGTTCTGCTTTCTCTGGGATTGATTCTAAACCCAGCATACAAGAGCTCTCCTAGCCGGGAGCCTATCTTTCAATTTCCTGACAGAGCCCTCCTCGCTCATACTATGGGCTAACTATTCCTTGTCAGCATTCCACAGATTTCTCATGCCTGGCATTTGCTCGAATGTCTGCAGAAGGAAGGCCATTTACATTGGCTTGAATGCTTGGCAGTGCTAGTGCACGCCCCAGACTGGGGAGGCATCTGGCCTTTGGGCTAGCAGGTGCTCGTTTTCAGGAGCAACATTTAGCTCCTCCCACAGAAACAAAACTCTCCAACTACCTACGTAACACACACAGACACACTCTGTGACTTCATATGTTGCTCAATTCCTATAACCGCACCTCTGTAGCACAAAAGCTACATACAGTATGCATAGGCTCTGTGAAAATCAAGGTTTTAAATAAACACACAATCAGGGAAATTAGGATGAAATGGTAAAAACATAAAAACATTTGTAACCCCACAGGTCTGACTCATTGATTGTACATCACACATGTACTTTAGCCCTTTAGATTACAATATAAATCAATTGGAAAAGAAGTGTAGCAAATACGCCAAGTCGCCTCTACCCCCAACAATGCCATCTTGTGATTAGTTAATATGTGCACTTCTGTATAGCATTTGCCATGCTGCATGTCCACCTACAGATTGAAGTCTCCACCATCAGGATCTTTTGCAACAGGTTTGAACAGCCAGAGCTTAGTCACTGCTTTGCTTGAGGATGGTGGGGATGTGGCTACGGTTCTGATATACTACACAGATGATAAAAGACGTGTGAACAGGCTCTTCACACAACTGGTGAGACGCTTAAAGAGCTAGTATTTGCATTTGGGTACTTTGGCTCCGGTGAATAATAAACTTTCCCCCACCTCTGTCAGAAGTTCTATCTTGTAGGTGATTTTATAGTAGGGAGGGAGACATTTCCCAAATGTGGCTGTGGATCGTTTGGTAACCCATGTTTTCTGTCATTCCTAGGATGTGGAAGTCCAGCTTATATACTGTTACGCTCACCTGGTATCCACGGGGACGCCACCCAGCCCTGGTTGGAGGATTTGCACTCTCGAACCCTCTCCCGGTCCCTTGGTAAGGCCTATGGTTAAAGATGGGTCTGCAATATAGGAGAGCTGGATTCAATACCAGATTGTCTTTATATTTTCCCAACTCCCTTGGCCTCAACTCCTTCCTCCCCCTTGGGTCCTCTCCTCACCTTAATATTGTAGAAGGTGGATTCTCCGCCCTGCTCCTCGTGGCAGGGGCCTGTAGATGTGGGGGGCGAGCAGCGACCAAGTTACTTCACTGGTGCAAGCCCCCCCTGTGGGAATCCAGCCCTGCTGCGACTCTGTAGGTTTGCCTCTTTACAGTCTTTATATGCAGTTCTTATGTTCCTCTTAGTTCGAATAACAATGTCTTGCTTCTTTCCTTTTAGGTATGGAAAGGTATTTTGGAGTTGACATGCAGTTTGAAGATGAGCATGTGCCGGTAGGCGAAAGCGCATTGTGCGCGATGCTGTCCGGTGAGTAATGCGCGATGCGTGGCACTTTCACCTTTTATATTGCTAACCTGTGTCTTTTCTCTCCTTGCAGGTTGCGATGTTCCTCGCCGAGCGCCGTAATGTTCCAGCAATGATACTGACCAGGAGATGACTACCCAGGTAGGAATTGTGTGGCTTTCTTCATTCGGAAGGAAACATGGGTAAACGCATACTAATGCTGTCTTTCTTTCTCCTCTTTCCAGGTTATGGTATTCCAGGCTGCATGCGGTGCCGGATGATGGAGTTTGTACCTTCAGGTGAGTGGAGATGAAGTCGGCGATGGATTGAAGACAGGATACTGTTCCAGGTAAGTTTCGTAGTGTTCTTTCTCTCTCTGCAGGTCCTTGGTTTCAGGTAAGCTTGCATCAAAGAACTGGACACGGTGAGCGTTACGCTGCCCAGAGCAGAATAACACAAAGCATGTTCTGCTGTTTGGGTGTGGTTTAAATAGTTTCAGGTAAAGTAGTCCAGGTAAAATAGTCCCAGGCCAGCCACACCCAAAGTAGTCCAGGTAAAGTAGTCCCATGCCTGCCACACCCAAAAGAATAGACCGCATAGCTCAGTTCCTTGTAACTGAGCTATGTGTGTGCCTCCATGTTGGCTGAACCCCCCCAAGTTAAATAGTCCCAAATAAATAATCCCATTTTAATGTTGGTCTTCATGATGGTTATGAGCCTGGCGCCAAAGGTGCCAGGAATGATTCCAAGAGAGTCTTGGATGAGGTTTTAAGGCCTTTGACCTGGCCCTAACTGTAAGGCTGACTTGCCAGTGAGGGCCAGGGACAGGGGTCATGACATATACAAGGAAAGGTCTCAAGTCAGTTTATTATGGTTTTCAAATCTATGGCCCCACAGCAGCAACTAGTGTGTTGTATTATTACCAATAATCTGCGACACAATCTTAGATAAAGCATGCAAGTCTAAAATTTGGTATGTCATCTGTACTTAGCATTTTCAGGTTACCCATTGAAGCATGTAGTGTACTTGTTAGGTTAATGTAAAAATAGTGCATCAGGTTTTATATTGTAGTGTTCCTATTGCAGAGTGCTGTGTAAACTTTCTACTGTAATGTGAGTATAGATTTAATAGGTTGTGAGGCATATTATTTCTGTTTCCTTCGTTACTGCTCACTGATTCTTCTTCCCTCATCACATTCTCCTGAGTCTGTCTCTGCTTGCACCTCGACTCTGCTTGTACCAGGTGACTGTAAGGAAATATATATGGGGATTTTACTGCCAGTATGCAATATGCATTATGGAAATGAAGCCAGGTCTAGTTTTTCAAACTGCAGGCATTATTTTTAAAAGCAATTAGTTTGTGGGCAGTATGCAATATCTAAATGCAGCCATTTCAAAATATATGCACAATAGGTGCACAGCAGTTTTCAGTAAAAGCCAGCAGGCAATTTTTTCAGAGCATTTAGTAAAAAAAAAACATTTTAGCACAGTGTGCTGTCATTTTAAAATGAAGAGGGGCATATTTTTATAAATTTGATGTTTTCATGTGTGCGAACTGCATTAGAAATACATAACTAATTAACCTTGTACTAACTGCCTTACTAATATGTTAATTTCAACTCTTACATTAATGCAGTTTTTTTGCACAATGAAATGCATTCTATGTTTTTACATGCACGGTTTGAAATTCACTTTATTTTGCATGAAGAGATGCACACTCAGTTCATGTGAGCGTTTTTTTTTGTTTTTGTGGAGAGCAGAAATATGCACCAGCAGGAAAGGAAAAGGAAACAGTTATTTTGTGGGGGTGAAGTCTTCATTGTTCTAAACAGGCGAAGAAATAATGCAGCACATTATTTTATTCTGATTGGTAGGGATTGTAGGTGGATGATCCACGTCAATAGAGGGCTGACCTAGGGTTGATAGGCAGGTGGAGTTTTCTTAAGGAACCAATCAGATCATGCTAGGACAGAGAGACAGATGGTGCTACATAATAAATGTTGCTGGACTCCATATGGGTGTGAGTGCTAGCTACAAACTTAACAGTTGGCAGCGCCCCACACATGCGAAGGAGTTCTTGGCACTGACTGTGCAAAGCGGCAAGGTCGTACGGAGGAAATCCTGACAAGAGAGTTTTGGACTTCATTGGCCTGGGTGAGTTAGTGCCAAGTGAGGAAAAAGAATGAATGGGATGACATCATTGGTTGGCAGTGCAGGAAGTAAAAAAAAAGAATACTACATGTTCATATTTCTCTATATTTAAAATGCCGAACAACAAATTCTTTTTTTTTCAATGTGCCTGTTTGTTTTCTGTTCTCTTTTCTATTTTGTAGGCGATGCTGTGATATCAAGTGGTAAGATGTATTTTTGTTTATAATTGTTATAATAAAAGGCTGGGATTTTGGTGTCATTCATGCGTCTGTGAATCTTTTGTATACAGGTGAATCAGAAGGGTTTGATATTTATACCAGAGTGATAAAGCGTTTGCTAATTTACCACTGCAGCTAAAATAGCAAGCAAGGAAAATTGAATAGATAGCTGCAAGATAGGAAGGAGTGTGGGTGTTGTGAGTGATTCCTTCTTGCATGTTGAAAAGAAGGCAGTGTCAATTGAGACACATAGATTACTGGATGTACATAAGACAGTAATAGCAGCCACAAACCATAGGTGGCGTTCTGAATAAACTCATTGGGTTCTCTGAAGTGTGATAGGTTTGGGGGTTCTCTACAGGCGACCAAAAGACATTCTAATAGAGAGGAAAGGTTTGTTTTATGATGGGATTGTAGTATAAAAACCCATGCTCACCACTATACCACAAACATAAGGTAATTCTGAAAATACCACAAAGTAAGATACCACTAAATGTACCACCAACACAAGCTAATATACTATCACCAAAATAGAATAATACTAAACTTATCTCTAAATGTAAGGCCAGTTTACCACCAGTTTACCACCAAAATATCACAGTAAGAAAATACCACCAGATCCCGAATTTACCCCAATAAGACAAAACCTCCTACAAAATGGTGCATTGGGCCTGTGGGAAGAGAATGTAGAGCATCTACTGGGCATGGCAAGTGTGTTCCACACTGCCATACGTGCATTAAAGGAAACTCATTTTGTGAGAGCAGTGTGACACTGAAAGTGAATCTCAGAATGTCTCAAATTGATGCCACATTCCCAGAGTTGGTGAAATATTTGGAGGCAAAATTATATGCACATGGCACATGGTCATCAAATATTGCCACATATTGGCATGACCGTATCTATGGGGAAATTCAGAAAGAACCACTGGACAACATTTTTGAAGACGGTAGCATAATTAGGTCTGTCTTCTGATATTATTAAATCCTGCTGATAAACCTGCACAGAAAGACTGTTTGATACGGTTATGTGCCAAAACATGGTTCATTTTAAATAGGTCTCTGCAAATGCAAGAAAATGATGCCAAGCTAATTAGCAGACTAAAAGTCGAATTAGATGGAGCTAGTGAGCAGGAGAAAAAGTTAAGAGCAGAACTGGAGGTATGTTAAAAGGACATGCAATCAAAGTGTAAAGAATTCGACACTCAATTGTCTCAAAGGAAAAAACTGTTTGAGAACAGTGAGCAAGAACTAAAACACTTTGATTGGTAGGTCACATGAGACAAGATAAAGACGAGGCTATTTTAGAAATACAAGTTTTACAAAGAGAGAATTTAGAGAAAGAAGGTGAGCTTCAGACTGTTGAACAAGAGATAGCAAAAATGTTTCAAGAAAGGGACAAGCGAGACAAAGAGTTTAATGAATGTCAAATGTAAATTAGTGATATGCAAAATGTGATTAATAAAATGGGTGATGAAAACACATACTTGCGTAAGGAGGCAGACCGACTTCTTAAAAAGTTCAAGAATTTGGAACAGCAGATATGCGATTTCAGGTCCCAACACAAGCGACAGGGTCCCACATTCAATGTGATGAGGTAAATTCCATTTCTACACGGGGAGATAGCGCCCCAGTGGCTGTGCCGGTGTCTGGCCTTGGTTGCAGCTCCTTTGGGGGGTTTGACTCACCCATTGGGGGTTGCCACCAATCCCATACACCTGGGACAAGGGTTGAACCACAAAGTAATGCAATTCCAGATATAGCGCCAATTAGCCCTATCAAGATAATGAAGTCAATCAAGGCCCTGATCAAACCATTCAAAAAAAGAGGCGAGTGCTGTATAGACGACCACTTAGAAGCGGTGGACGATTTATATAAAGCCCTACACATACCCAAGGAACAATACAGACAATACTTTCACTTAACTCTGGATGCTCCCACAGCGAGCATCATCAGGGGATTGAATGCACAGGAGAACATGTCATGGGCAGAATTTGAAAAAGAGACTAGGTGTCATTTTATTCCATTCCAGTCATTACAGGATGCAAAGAAAGTTGCATACACGATCACAGCTGGGCCAAATACATCACCTCGCCAATTTCTTCAAGACTTAAAAAGAGCTTTTTCTCATTTTGGTGTATCTTTTAATCCCAATTCCAATGAGTTTAAAACTGCCTATTTTTATGGCTTGCAGAAAGACATTATATCACAGTTAGTTCGCGAGTTTGATCGTGAGAAGTCCCTTGAATGGATTGTGCACCAAAGTACAAAACTGTATGAAGTGCTCTACTGTCAGGGTAGAGAGGCCGATAAAATGAAAGAAACAAGATTAAAATCTAAAGAATCCTCGGCAACAGTAATGGAGATCAGGTCGGCTAAAATGTCACTTGAGTCCACTCAAAGTCCAGGCAAAAATAATATGACACCCAAACAGAGGGGTACTCCACAGAGGTTGCCACCCTCAGCACCGATGTTCAGTCACATGATCCTAGTAATAGAGAAATTTACATTAGCCCTAGCTACTTAGGAGACAGAACTCGGGCAGGATATCGACCCGATATGTCAGGCATGAACAACAATCAGAGACAAAATCAAGATCAAAGAAGTAATTGCCCCTACCAGACGTTGGGGACACAGAGCAGATTTGACCCCAACACCATGATATATGGTAACCAGGACAGACCATGGTATGTGGATCGATTTACTGAAAATGGGAATCAGTATAGGGGACAGTACTCACAAAATGAGAGACAGGAGACGAGGCAGAATGTGAACTATGCTCCACGTCAATACAATCACTCACCACCAACAGGGGATTACAACCAAAGAATAGGTACAACCCGCTCCCCGCCCCACATGAATCAAGAGTTCAGAAACAATTCAAATAGGAATCACTCTCCTGAGAGATACCAGAATAGATTTAACCAGGAGAACAACCAATATCGGCATAGGCCGAAAAGAGAAGATTCTAGAGAAATGGAAAGATTCCAGTGTCTCGAGGCCCAAGTAAAAATGTTGGCTGAACAAATAGGAAAACTCTGTACAGCTCAAAACAGTCATCAAATGAAGGAGCAGAAGGTCATAGAAGTGACCTGGTGGCTTCGGATAATAAGTGACTAAATATTCATGACACCTGCAATGATAAAAAGACAGATTCCTCTGATTGGTTTTGCATAATGACCCTGAGCTGTTTAATGATTTAAAAACAAAAATACCTGCAAATGAACATGAGGCAGAAATTGCAAACACATCTAAAAAAGAGGTTAGGTTTAACCTGGCGTTGAATCAAACGTTGGAAATTTGTACAAATGAAAAAGGAAAAGGAGAAGAACATGAAATTCCAAAGGAACAAAGAGACAGATTTAAGAAAGACAACTCATGCATGGATAAAATAATTGATGAGGGAGTTAATGTGAATATTAGAACACCCTACCTAGAGAATCAAGATGCTAATAAAATACAGGCAGAAAGAATAAGTACTAAAAAGGAGGGTACAGATCAGTCACCTGAAGAGTTCTTTGAGCCACAGATTTTTGAAGAAATTAAAAAGACTGGTTTTATGCCAAATACCAACACATGCCCAGAATTTGAAAATGACAAATTATCAGGTGATGTTTATACACATATTCAGTTGGAGAATTGCAGTGTGAACTCTGATGATCCCCGGATGGAAGGGCGAACAGTGGCCACACTCCAAATGACCTCTGAACATGGGGATGTGGGTAAGGCTCAAATGGAAATGGACAGAAAGGAGGGAAACGTGTTATTTCATTTACCGATGTGCTTAGCCAAGAGTGAAAAGGGTCTGAGAAAAGTGAATCCTGAAATCAGTAAAAATTCACACTTTTTGTGTGTATTAGAGGAAGTTGAAGACAGATATTATGCTCCTATTACTGTGGAAGAGAAGTGCAATACCTTTGCAATGATTGACACAGGTGCACAGGCCACAATTATGTCCAATTAATTGGTAAAAAGTATCAATGAAGGGAGATCTCCACAGAATGAGATCAAAGTGAAACAGACTGACGGCCCAGTACATAACTTTAATGGTGAGGAGGTGTCTATTGAAAGTGTCACTGAAGTTGACATAAAGATAGGAAACCACAGAATGAAACAGGAAGTATTGATCACATGTATTTATGAAATTCCATTCTTGATGGGAACAGATTGCCTGAAAATATTGTCTCCTCTCATTGATGGGGTAAATGGGGTTCTGTGGTCTTTAACTAAAAAACCCTTAAGGTCTAAGAAAATAAAGTCACAAAACAGTAGTGTAAATGAATGCCATACTGTTGCCAAATCGAATGATGCAGTGGAGGTGTACCTCCAGAATAGCTGTGTGTCTTGTGCCACTGTTATTCTGATGTGTCAGATCAAAATGCAAAGTGAAAAAGAAAAACAATCTGTGCAGATTTATTTGGATCCTAGGAAGAAATGACAAACTGAAATAGATGAACACACATTGCGCTTCTATTTAAAAGAGAAGAAGTGCAAACAGAACACCATCCCTCAATCAGACACAGAAAAACACATCACCACTCTTGCTGAAATACATATGGAAGATGAGCAGCCATGGATTCATATTGGTAGAAATGGCCATTCTAAAATGATAAAAGCCACTTTGGCACTTTAACAGGAAAGGAGTTTTATTAATGAGAAACTACTGCAGAGAATAATGGAAAGGGAGGAGATCCCGAGATTTAGAATTAAAAACCAATACATCTCTGGTTTGGACAATACAGATTTTGAAAATCGAATTGCAGGAAGGTGCATGCTAAAGATTAATGTTGGACAAAAAAGCATCTACCACAATGTGTGGATTGTGAGTGGAACACAAAATGATTTTTATCTGGGCAATGATATCATGCACAGGATGTGCATGGTGTTAGATTTCCTTAACCAAAAAATATGGTCCCGGCTAGGCGGGCCTGCGCCCGAATTTGAAGACAAAAGAAAGGCTTATCATTGTGCACAATTGGTGCCATATGCAATTGAACTACAGGTGAAGAAGGATATTACTATTCCTGCATTCACCAAGCAGATTGCTATAACACTAAAGCGCAAGAATGGACAGCAAATGAAGGATTCTAATGCATTTGTGTGCTTGAATGAAGAGGATAAGAATTAATTGAGAAAAATATTTATGGAATATAAGGACGTTTTTGCCAAAGACGCATATGATTGCGGCCTAACTGATTTACATGTTGCCACATTACCAGAGGGGTGTGGTAGAAATCCAGTATTTGTGCGACAATATCGATTACCACTGGCATGCTTAGAGTCATTGGCAGAGATAATTAAAAACTTGGAGTCTAGGGGAATTATCAGACCTATTCATAGTACCTCCAACACTCCCATTTTGGGTGTATTAAAACCAAATGGGCAATGGCGTCTGTGTGCAGACCTGAGGGAATTAAATAAAAGAGTGCCAGTGTCTAGATGGCCGCTGCCATTCATTGATCAAGGCCTTGCTCAAGTGCATGGGTCAAAGGTGTTTACCACATTAGTTCTTACATCTGGGTACTGGTGTGTGCCATTGGCAGAAGACATTCAGGATTTATTTGCATGTTCATTTGATAAAACGCGATACGCTTGGTCCAGAAACATGTTTTGAACCATAAAACTATTGCTTATTAAGGCTTAGTAAGGCATTTTCTCAGGTTGAAATTAAATTCAGTAAATGTGAAAATGCTCTTCTGACAACTGTGTGGGAATTGCAACATTTCTGTCCCATTGTCCAAGAGGAGAAGGTGATCATTGAGACAAATCATCAACCATTGCAATTTTTACAGAGTAAAAGTATTAGATCAGGCAGTCTGGCACAGTCCAGAATTACTTCATGGGCATTGGCATTTTAGGGCTTTCATGTACAAGTGAGATATGGCCAGAATAAAAAGAGCCCAATTGCTCAAGGGTTGGTAGATCTACATGACTGTGCAGCTGAATGTGTATCAGATGAAGTAGAGGTGGAGTCCAATTTGCAGGAGTTTGAACAATCACCACAGAAAGCTTTTGATGAAAATACATGCAATGAATTGCCAATTGTATATGTCAATGGATGTGCTTTTCACATTGAAAATGACAGCAATAAACAGTTGGTGTCAGGGATAGGAAATGTCTGGTTGAGATGTGAGGACATTCCTAGTATAGGAATGAGAATTGGGGCTAGGAGTAGCCAGGTAGCAGAGTTAGTAGCCATTAATAAAGCAATTACTACTGCAGTTGATAACAAATTCAGTGAAATTGTCCTGGTGACTGATTCTGATTATGCACAAAATAGCTTTGTCGAATATCTGCCTGGCTGGAAAGCAAGAGGCATGCTCACATATAACAAAAAGCCCCTCAAACATGGGAAAATAATACAAGCTATAGACAAATTAGTGTCAGAGAATGATTTAACAGTATACTGTAGGAAAATTTGTGGACATTTGAAAACACCAGGAGAGGATAAGGAGGGAAATGATAAAGCAGATCAATTGGCCAAGATTGGGACTGTTATGGGAGAATTGTTGCCCATTGAACACTTAATTGGTGAAATACAAATAGACGCAGTTACACGCTCTAAAGCTCCAAAAGAAGTTGAACAACCCATAGTGCAATGGAGTTATGATACACCAGATCAGGATCTGATTAAGGCACAAAAAGATGACCCTGTATTGGGGGTCTATTATAATCATTTGATGGACCCCGAACAAAATCCTTTAACTGAAAATAACTGTACAGGAAAAGAAGAGTTGAGAGTGTTATTAAAGAACAAAAAACAAATTAAACTACAGGATGGCCTGATGATCAGGGAATCCATAACAAGGTTGATACAGTGGGTGGTACCACTTTCGTTCAGAGGGATAATGTTACACCATGCGCATGATGCGATAACTGCAGGACACAGAGGTTCACAAAAAACTTTAGACATACTGAAAGATTATGCTTGCTGTCCACACATGTCCCAAGATGTGGAATTATATACCAGGGGGTGTCTGGTATGTGCATAATTTAAACCTGCTTCACCAATGCATAGAGCTCCATTAATGAAAAGAAGTTTAACTCTTCCATGGTTGGATTTACAAATCGACTATGTAGGGCCTGTAAAGAGATTGAGTAGGGGAACCCGTTATCTTTTGACGGTGGTATGTTTAATGTCGAAATGGGTAGAATGTATTCCTGCACCAGATTGTAGTGCGCAAACAGCTGATACATTGCTGATAAATCCCATATTTTCAAGATTTGGATTACCACAACGAATAGAGTCAGACAGAGGAAGTAATTTCACGAGTGCCTTAATGAGCAAGGTGTGGCAGATATTGGGGGTAAAAAGGAAATTGCATATCGCATATCGCCCGCCTCTTCTGGGAATATTGAACGTTGCAAAAGATCTGTCATGGAGATACTAAAGAAGTTTGTAGCAGAGGCAGGTTCTAGTTGGGATTTGTGATTACCTTTAGTATTGATAGCCATTCGATTGACTCCTGCTAAAGCGATGGGTATCAGTCCTCATGAGGTGTTGACAGGAAGAACAATGGTACTGCTGCAACATTTATTATACAGGACGCATGAGCAAACACTTGTGAGTGCATCTACAGTTCACGAGTATGTGGAAGAACTGAGAAAGAATTTACAACATGCATTTGCATTTGTGCAGTGAAATATGGAAAGAGCTGTTGATAGCGCAAAGTCATACTATGATAAAAAGTCATCTGTGAAAGAGTATAAAATAGGTGATCGGGTATACAAGTTTCATTTCGGGAAAGGTAAACATAAAACCTCAAAATTTCTTGCGGCATGGCAAGGTCCCTTTGAAATAATAGATAAAGTGTCCCCGGTAGTCTATAAAATATTAAAGACAGAGGGTGAAATGGTGACAGAACAGTTTGTTCATGTTAACCAAATTAAGCCCTGTCATCCGAAGCATGAAGTCAGGAGAGGTGAGCAGGTAGAGACAGGTTAAATGTACTGATTACATGGAAAAGAAAGATGCAGTTGGCTATTTCATAATGTGTGTAACCTAATGACAGGGTGGTATATGTCTCACGCCATGAGAAACCAGATATATTGTTTAGTGTGGAGATAAATGCAAATGAAAGTGCCACATTTGGAAAAAAGTGTAGTAATGTGCATTGTCGGAAGGTACTGAATCAGGTTAACTTACTATGGTACAATGTGGTAAAGTATTCTGCATGAAAATTGTTGTGATGTATAATAATGTGAGATGTAAGTATTATTGTTTTTCTCTAACATGTGCTTCATTGCAGGTATTCGAAAGTAAAGGATCATTATGTTTTGGGACACATTTTTGTTTTGGTAAGGTAGTAAAAGGGTAAAATTGGTATAGTGCGATGTACTTAATCTGTTCCTTTTCTATTTGATTTAGACACAATTAATTGGCATCTTGGCAGGGGTCGGAGGTTGCAGGACCGGAGGACGCGAGAGATGATGGATTCCTGGAGTCCACGGGAGGAAGCCCAAGTAAAGCCTCCGGACCGAAGTATGGAAGTGAAGACAAAGAGACAGAGATGCGAAAAGAGATGATTTCTGTGGAAAAATGCCAAAGAGCGCCAGGATAAAAGAATTCCACTGAATGGATGATGTAATGGAAATTTGGTGATCATGACATCTCAGAGGTGCGGTCATGAAGATGGTGAATGCCATCAATAGAACAGTAGTGAGTTGAACTTAATTCTGCAGCGTTGCTGGTGAATGAAAATGGGAACAATGGAGACCCACAAGTTTGTTATTTTATTTAATTGTTTTAGTTAGTTATGTTAGCCATTTGTTTTATTTATTTATTTTATTTTATTGTTTTGTTGTAATACATATACAATGATAGGAAATGTTGATTTCACACATATATAAAGACTATGATTGAAAAGACATCAATCATACGTGGACACTTCGGTTGGAAATATACGTGTACAATGTTCCTTTATACATGCACATGTGTGTGAGGACTGATGGGCCCCATTTGGGTTCTGTTTCACTTTTTGTTATGATTAAGCAATGGTTTGTTATGAAATATTTAAATATTAATTTTATTAAGATGCTATTATTTCAACCGTGATTCATCTAATAACAATGGAAAAAGAGAGATGTACATTTTAAGATGTTTCCTCCAATTATGTGTTTATTAGCCAGAATTGTCAGAAAAAGGAGGGTATGTAAGGATATATATATATATGGGGATTTTACTGCCAGTATGCAACATGCAGTATGGAAATGAAGCCAGGTCCAGTTTTTCAAACTGCAGGCATTATTTTTAAAAGCAATTAGTTTGTGGGCAGTATGCAATATCTAAATGCAGCCATTTCAAAATATATGCACAATAGGTGCACAGCAGTTTTCAGGAACAGCCAGTAGGCCATTTTTTCAGAGCATTTAGTAAAACAAAACATTTTAGCACAGTGTGCTGTCATTTTAAAATGAAGAGTTGCACATTTGTATAAATTGGATGTTTTCATGTGTGCGAACTGCATTAGAAATACATAACTAATTAACGTTGTACGAACTGCCTTACTAATATGTTAATTTCAACTCCTCTAACATTAATGCAATTTTTGTGCACAATGAAATGCATTCTATGTTTTTACATGCACGGTTTGAAATTCACTTTATTTTGCATGAAGAGATGCACACTCAGTTCATGTGAGCATTTTTAAATAATAAATAATGCAGCACATTCTTTTATTCTGATTGGTAGGGATTGTAGGTGGATGATCCACGTCAATAGAGGGCTGACCAAGGGGTGATAGGCAGGAGGAGTTTTCTTAAGGAATAACCAGGGGGAAGCATTCAGATCGTGCTGGGACAGAGAGAGACAGACGGTGCTACATAATAAATGCTGCTGAACTCCATGTGGGTGTGAGCGCTAGCTTCGAGCTTAACAGCTGGCAGCTCCCCACACATGCAAAGGAGTTCTTGGCACTGAGTTTGCAAAGCGGCAAGGTCGTACAGAGAAAATCCTGACAACGAGAGCTTTGGACTTCACTGGCCTGGATGAGTTAGTTCCAAGTTAGGAAAAAGAATGATGGGATGATATAATTGGTTGGCAGTGCAGGGAGTTGTGCCTGTTTGTTTTCAGTTTTCTTTTCTATTTTGTAGGTGATGCTATGATAGCATGTGGTAAGATGTATTTCTGTTTATAATTGTTATTATAATACAGAGTGTACAAAAAAAACAAAGGGCCTCATCATGAGTTGGCCGGTAACACCGGCGCTATTAGCGCCGGCGCTAATAGCACTACCGGCAAACCGCCCGGCGCTATTAGCGCCGGATCATGGGTTTGGCGGAAGGATTATTGCCCATTCCCCATTGGGCCCATTCGGGAATTCCTCATTCTCCATTGGGCCCAATGGGGAACATTTGCACTATTACCGCTGGCGGGAAATCCGCAATTTTGCCATGGATTTCCCCCAGCTCAGAGCTGGGGGGAAATCCGCCAAAGCCATGATCTGGCAGACCCTTAAATGCGGTGGTAATAGCGCTTCCACCGCATTTAAGGGTTACCGCCAGACTCGTGATGAGGCCCAAAGGCTGGGATTTTGATGTCATTCATGCATCTGTGAATCTGTTCTATACAGGGGAATCACAAGGGTTTGATGTTTATACCAGAGCGATAAAGCATTTGCTAATTTACCACTATAACTAAAATAGCAAGCAAGGAAAAGTGAATAGATGCCTGCAAGATAGGAAGGTGTGTGGGTGTTGTGAGTGATTCCTTCTTTACATGTTGAAAAGAAGGCAGTGTTAGATGAGACACATAGATTACTGGATGTACATAAGCCAGTAATACCAGCCACAAGCCATAGGTTGTGTTCTGAATAAACTCATTGGGTTCTCTGAAGCGTGATAGGTTTGGGGTTCTCTACAGGTGACCAAAAGACATTCTAATAGAGAGGAAAGGTTTGTTTTATGATGGGGTTGTAGTATAAAAAACCATGCTCACCACTATACCACAAAAATAAGGTAATTCTGAAAATACCACAAAGTAAGATACCACTAAAATTTCCACCAACACAAGCTATTATTATATTATCACCAAAATAGAATTACACTAACCTATCTCTAAATGTAAGGCCAGTTTACCGCCAGTTTACCACCAAAATATCACAGTTAGAAAAATACTGCCAGATCCCGAATTTACCCCAATAAGACAAAACCTCCTACATGACTCTGCCTTCTGTTGTTGAATCCTTTAGTAGCCAAACACGTTTTCCTTTTCTCTAGACAAAGAGTCATCCATACCTGCATTACATAACAGATCATGAAAACACCTTTGGAATAACAACTACCATTTTGTGGCACATTTGCTTCACTCATGCAGCTCATTTATCACAGTCATGAGTAGTTTATCCCACAGTGATGTCCATGGTATAATCTTCCCCTTTGCACTCATTCTGTTTTTATGTTGAGGAAAAATACAGATGTATGGAATCGAGGTTTAAGAAAATGTAAACAGAAAGTAAATTCAACTAAAAATAAGAAAATATACTGATTTAAGAAAACAAGGTCTTATATTCAATGCACTGTTATGGTATAGTTAGAGAGACTCAATTTTCCATCACATATATAAGCTTACTGTTAGAATAGAGCTTCAAAATGTGTCCCACAAAAACAATCTTATTTTCACACTAGCTTACTGCGGCATCACTACAGGTTTATTTAACCTTGCTTATTCTGCCAAGGGAATGTTTATGTGTCGGGTGTAACTACCTCAAACGAACCATGATAAGAAAGTGTGTCTTAACTGAATGCTGAATGCACATCTGCGATGGTATCTCTTGAAGGCAGCAGGAGTAAACTTACCAGACACAGGTTCATCTTTCTTCACATAAAGATCCATTGCACTAGTCGGAAGGAGTAAAAAGTGTGTCTTAACTGAATGCTGAATGCACATCTGGGCTGGTATCTCTTGAAGGCAGCAGGAGTAAACTTACCAGACAGAGGTTCATCTGTCTTCACATAAAGATCCATTGCACTAGTCGGAAGGAGTAAAATCATCCATAATTAAGTCATAATATCTTGTTCTGGTTGATTAGTCTATATAAGTTGCTGTATGGCGCAGGAGGGAAAACAGTTTGGAATTGTTTAGACATCATGTGCCATCGGTTTCTGTATTTGTCTTGAAGTGCTGATATTAAATCTTCACCAAACAAACTACACCCAAGATTCAACTCCTGAGTTCGATTTCCTCAGCAGTTGCTTCTTTGCCTGCCCACACTACAACCTTTGCCACAGGGTCAAGTAGGATTGTTGTACTTCGATGATGCATGCCCCTCCATGGAGCACCCCTTCCAAGCAGTCCATTTGCATGTTGCTTGTATGCATTGGCCTCCATCAATGAAAATATTTAGTAGCCTACACACATCTAAACATCAATCCCATCTAAAATTCACAGCATAAGCAACAACACTGGATGATCTATCACTATATATTTTGATATTCCTATATGTATATTTTTTTTAAATCTGAATAGATAGAATAAATATGACAATATTTACTTTTACCTAATCAAATCTGAATATATTTAATTCATCTTTCACCATTAAACAAATCACAATGTATTGCATTGAACAACAATCAGGACTTTGACAAACAAAAACAGTTGTTCCTGCTCCCTTGTAGTTATCTCAGATTTAAGAAGTGGCAGTAATTGTTAGTCCCCATTCCCATTTGAGTCCTTCCAAATGGGAATGGGGACCACGGAAGCACCAGCACCATTAATAGCGGTGCCGGTGCTTCCGTGAAAGTCTGCGGGTGGGGAGCCGTTCCGCCCGCCAGTGCAGACTTGGTGGGTGAAACATCACCCACCCGCAGACTTGTACTTTGCCATTCCAGAAACAACGGTGCCGGTAAGCTTACCGGCACCATTGTTTCCGGACCGCCAAAGTTGTAATGAGGTAATGTGTATAAACAATAAAATACAACCAGCCAAGAGCCTGTAAACCCCTTGTTTCTTATCTTAAAAGCATTATTCACATATGTCTCCATTATATACGTCACAGGATCTTTAGAGTCTTGTACAAAGAGCAAAATGGTAGAAAATGCATGCCATAGCCCAATACTCTGTTTGTCCAATGGCCTATGATACTTCGTAAGGGTAAATGGCCCAACCATCTGTGGGAAAGCATAGCTCACCTTCTATAGTAATTAACCCATAAAGGATTCTCCCTTGGATCTGACAATGGTGAGAAAGGAAGGTAGGCCATGACCATTGCTCTGTTTGACTCAGTTCTAGGATATTGTGTCACAGTACAGGTTTGCCCATGCCCATGTTCTCCGCCCAGCTTTTCTGCTGCAACGAGATATCGGTTGGTGCCCTCTCTCCCTCTGCTACCTTATCAAATGCAAGGGACACCCTGCAAACCCATTTTCTCCCTTTCTACTGCCCTACTCTCCCTTGTCTTCTGCAGACATCAACACAACCCAATCCATGGACTCCCTTCAGGGTCTTCTCAAATCCCTCCAGTGACTCCTCCCCTTGACCCTGACCACCCCTTTGCATCCCAATTGAAGCTTGAAACTCGCCCCCAAACACCCCGTCCGACTTCTTACTTTTCCCATTGGGCTGCTGTCTCTGGCATCTGCACAAAATGCATACTTCCGCCTGTCATATATGCTTGGGGATGAGGTTTATAGACAACGTTTCATTGTCACCACAAATTAATCAACAGGCAACCAGTGTTGTCACTTTAATGCAGCAGTGTGCTGCCAGCTCCCATCATGCACTGCACTAACAGAATCGGTTCTATCTATTGCCAGTATCCATAGAGGAAAGGAAGTCAACCTCTTAAACTCATTCTTATTTTGAATCCCGATTATATGGGAGTGGACGACTGATTTTTATAAATATAATGAAGGAGAACTAGGTTTAAATGAAAGTAATGTTTCCTTTGCCATCATGGGATATAGAGAGCCCATCCCTTAAAAAGGGAGGACAGAAAATCACGAGGAAAATGAATTGTAAGGCCAAGAGGATAATGCTCTTTATTAATGATAACTAAGACTTCTTTCAGTCTATCTGTCTAAATGCATACATCATGAGGTTTGCCCAACCTGAATATCTGCTCTGTCATTAGAGTCTTAACAATAATCCCTGCCCAAGGTGTGCACTTACTTCAATGTAGCTGGTTTTCAAATTTCAGCAATCGGAATATTCTGCAGAAGGGCAGCAGAAGCTCGCCCCCTGTCGAGTGGGCTCTGGGCCCCCTTCAAAGGATCTTATTAGCTTTTAGAGACACTATCCATCTAGAAATTGATTGTTTAGAAGTTGACAACCCTGTAAGGATTGCTCTTTAATGAACAATATGTTGGTTTTCTATTGGATTTGTTTTAGATAGTAGTGCAAAGTTCTCTTGACCACTAATATAAAAAAAAACATTCTGCCAGGGAGGAAGGGTTAGGAAAGGAAGATGGTAATGAGATGGTGTGAGTAATATGCCTTAAACACCTTAATACCCCGGGTGTTATCAGGTTCTCAAATCCAATCCCACTAAACGGGTTGTATCGGATTTATTTGAGTTAATTGATTGCTGGTATACCAGAGGTTATCTGACTGATGAGGAAAAGGAATTCTTATTGATCAAAGATCCCACCTTACCCACAATGTACTTTTTGCCCAAGATTCATAAATCTTTTGCGGTCTTGCCTGAAGTAAGGCCGATTATGAGCGGAATCAACTGGGCCACAGAGGGCCTGTCAAAATATTTGGAGGAGGCACTTAAACCGTTTGTAGTCCAGATGAATTGTTACATTAGAGACAGTACTCATATTCTCCAAGACATTCTTGCCATCACATGGCAATCAGACTACTTGTTAGTTACCATTGATGTTGTCGCTTTGTACACTAACATTAATCATGATTTAGCTTTGCTCACATTAGACCATGATTTCAGAAATAGCTCGGCATCATTCCTTGAACATGTACTTATGCTTAAGCGATTTCTGCAATTTGTTCTAGCTAATAATGTCTTCATCTTTAATGATCAATTTTATCTCCAATTGAAGGGGGTGGCCATGGGGGCCAAATTTGCGCCCTCATTGGCCAATCTCTTTATGGCATACTATGAAGAAACCCATATCTTGAATGAAAACCAATTTGCTTCCAACATCATTACTTGGCGATGCTTCATAGATGGCATTTTTTTGATTTGGAAAGGCACTGAAGATGCCTTTAATGATTTTCTCACTTTTGCAAACACCAACTCATTTGGGATCAGCTTAACCAGTAAATGTGATTCCAAACAAATTGATTTCTTGGACTTACATATTTTTGCAGAAGGTCAACAGCTTTTGACCAGCACTTATGGAAAACCCACTGAGGTTAATTCTATGTTAGCAGCACAAAGCAATCACCAGCGCACCACTATTAACAATATTCCATCAGGAGAATTTCATAGGGCAAGACGTAACTGCACTCGCCCTATAGAATATGACCTGGAATGTAACATCATTAATCAGCGCTTTTTGAATAGAGGCTACAAAAGTTCAGTCATAGATGAAGCATACGCCAAATTTACTAATGTCACTCAGCTTGACCTCCTGAACAAGGTGCCTAAATCTAAAGACTCCCCTCGACATATTTCTCTGGTCACCCCATTTACGACAGATTCTTCCATACTGTATAAAATGGTTGCAAAACATTGGCACATCCTGAGACTCGACAAGGATCTTGAACCTTTTTTGACCTTTAAACCTAAATTTACCTTTTTGAGATCACCTACTATAAAATCACAGGTTAGTCCGTCATTTTTGAGAATAAAGTTACTAACCCCCCTTGGCTACGCCAATCGGCTGGTTTTCACAAATGTGGAAACTGCAATTAGTGTCCTTGGGCCCATACCAAATGTCAAACTTTCACAGATAAATTTGGATCTAAAGTGGTTATACAGGATTTCATCAACTGCAAGACAACCCACTTGGTGTATGCCATCATATGTGTTTGTGGCAAACTTTACGTGGGTAGTACTATACATCAACTCAGAATTCATATCAGAGAACACTTGACCAGTCTCTGGATGTGTGAACCCAAATCTCCTTTAGCAGTTCGCTGGCAATCAGAACATCAATTGGATTTAACCTCTGATTTGCGCTTCATTGGATTGATGAGAGCGCATAAGGCGAAAAGGGGCGGGAACCTTCAATTGAAACTGTGGCAGATGGAAGCCAAACTCATCTGTCTACTGTGATGCACCACTCGTGGATTAAATTCTGACCAAGAGATGCATGTTTTTCTGTGAATTTGCAATGGTTATGAGGTAGAGGAACTTTTTTGTGTGTAGAGATATCTTAAGCTGTACTTTCACAACCTGTTTCTGATTGCTCTTTGAGCTGATTATGTCTTCTTTGTGTAATATTTTTCTTATTTTTTCATCATTTATTGTTAGGTTGTCGCATGGGTGTAGGTCATCACGGAGACACTGAGTTCCTCAACTCCGTTTGAAAATTGTGAGAAAAAGTCAGTTTGTGCCTGCACCTCTTTGCGCCAATTTTAACACGTAGCAAGAAGTCACAAAAGCCAGCTTTCTTGAAAAAGAATTTTTCTTAATTTATTGACTTGTCATTTAGCCCTTGTTGGATGACACGTGTTTCGGCGTGTTTCAAATCCGGGCTGTTTATGTGCATGAAAAGTAAAACAAAACCAAATACAATTTTGAGTGCATTATGTAACATCCTCTTTAGTTCCTCATTACATAGTACAAATGGTGACTCTCATTAGTGCTGTGAACTCATTTGTAAAGGTTTCCCCACAGCAATAAAACAAAATGAAATGACACCTTTGCCATACACCTCGTGCAATTCTCTGTGTATCAATCAAAATTTAAAAAAAAAAGGAAAAAAAAATCTAAAAAGAAGAGATGTAAATAGATTGTATCTGTTACAGAAAGACGGGGAGGGTAAGTAGGACTTATATTATATCCTGTTAAATAACGAATTGAGCCATTTCTTACCCTTTCTTATTTGATTTTAGTTCCCCCTCTGGGAAAAGTCTCTCTTAGTTGATCACAAGACCGAAGACCTAGGGCTCAATCCCTCCTAAACACAAAATTCGATATGATATTGTCAATCTGTATTGATAATTATATATGGTCCAATGTTCAACACTCACGTACTGAGTCCCTTAATTCTATGTTAATGTTTGTATTGAAACCATAGTTATTCATTCATATATTATTATCAATTAATTATTTGTCCAAAGTCACTCATAGAATTCCCTCTGTCACCTTATTGTATATTTTGTATTATCCCCGTGGTTCTAAGGCTTAGTTCTGTTTGCCCACATCATCTACAAAAAGTTCTGTGTGCTACAGTAACATGGTGCTTCTCCCCACTACTACGGGAGAGATAAACATACTGGGCACGCATGTTTACAACATTTGCCTCTTGCGCGAATTCGTTTAACCAAATACTAATTAATTCACACGGTTAAGAGCGTGCGTGCTTATTCACGGTGGGCTTCCCACCCAGAATAAGGCCGTACCTGAAAATTATAATGCTCGTGCCTCACGCGTTGGGGGTCCCATCTTACCTGGAGTTGACTCCTTGTTAATATGGAGTCTATTTCCTCCAGTCCCTCTTCCCTCTCCATGCGCGTTCCTTAGCGGCCATCTTTTGGGATGCCTGCCTATATTTTACTATGCGGCACGTTCAACATACCTCTAATTTCCCGTGATAGTTACATGTTTAGTATCAGTATGTTTAACTAATGTTAGTTTACTAAAAGACAGTGTTATTTGGTTTACAATTTCAATGTCCCGTTTATTTTAAAGAAGGGGGACTTGTCGTTTTAAACTTGCCCTGCGCAAAACCACCTCCACGTTGAGTGTAGAGGATTCTGGTTATAGTAGTCCCTTGACTGTTACGATATTTTAATTTCTTTTCAATCGTTACATTCTAAATGGCTGTTTAATTATTTGTTGTTTAATATTCCCCAATTAGGATCTCTAAATGAGCCAGGACTTTTGAATAATTCCTATGTGATTTATATGTATGAACATCTTTTTTGTCTTATTTGTTTCAAAGGTCAATTGTTATACATTCATTGTGAGTGAGCCCTGATTCTAGATAATATTTCAAAAATCTTAAAGAGTATGTATTCATAGTAAGACAATTGTCGTTTGTTGGTCAGAAATATCTCTAGGAGTTGGAGTCTCACAGTGATAGTTAAAACAATTACAATGACAAAAACACCTTTTTGAAAAGTCTCTAAAACTGGTTTCCAATCTCCATTCCATTTCAATCAGAGAAAATGTACCATTTCATTGTCTGAATTTAATCCTTTTTCCACCGTTTTGAAACGGCAGATTAATATGGCTTCTTACTGCCGTAAGCATAGTTCTTGGTTTCCTCCTCGTTTTCCCATCTTTATTCTTTTCAGACCAACAAACCTTATATCTTGTTTGTTCTGCATTTGGTGATGATTTTGCCAATGTAGGGACAAAGGGAGATTCTTATTTTGGCTTCCAATAGCCGAAATGTGTTCCCTGATTCTGGTTCTCAACTCGCGAATGGTACTGCCAATGTATATCATATTGCAAACACATATAACCGCATAAATGACATATTTGGATCTACAGTTGATTTGCTCTTTGATCCTTATTTACACACCATCTTGGTTTACAAAAACATCTGTTTCTGGTACAGCATAGTGACACATCAAACAGAAGCCACATTTTCTGAAACCTGACTGCGGTTGATGTAGCCATGCCTCTGATCTTATTTCTTCTCCTTTTTCCGGCAAAAATGATGGACTTAGCATGCTTTTTAGAGTTTTAGCCTTCCTGTATACTATTGTTGGGTGATCTTGTATATATTCACATATATGCGGGTCCAACTTTAATAAGTACCAATTCCTCTTTAGGACTCTCTTGATTTCTTTGTTATTTGCGCAATACGCAGTAATAAAGTGACTCGTGCTGTCTTGTTGTACTTCTTTGATATTTTGAGACAATGTTAATTGTCTGTACATGCTTTTGGCTTTTTTCTTTGCATTTGTGATTGATTTTTTTGGGTATCCTCTGACTGTAAATCTATCTGATAGCAGTTGGCACTCTCTCTCAAAATTTTATGATTCAGTACAGTTTCGTCTAGCTCTAATTAACTTGCCTTTAGGAATATTCTGAATAACTGGTTTATGGTGGCAACTGGTTGCATAAAGTGTCGAGTTAACTTCTGTTTCTTTTCTGAACATTTTAGTGTGTAGTTTATCCCCGGATACATAGATGGTTAGATCCTAAACGTTAATTTCTGACCGACTACTGTATCCAATGAACTCTAAGCCAAATTGGTTCCCATTTACTTGATGTAATAGGGACTCTAATTCTTCTGGTGTTCCATTCCAAATAATCAGTACATCATCAATGTATCTCAACCACTTCATTATCTTGTTTTGGAAATCTTGTAATTGGTATATACATAAATCTTCAAACATTCCCATCACGATGTTTGTGAGGGCCGGGGCGTATTTAACACCCATTGCAACCCCACGAATTTGGCGGAAAAACTGATTTTTAAAGATGAAGATGTTATTGGTTAGTGGGGAGAAGCACCATGTTACTGTAGCACACAGAACTTTTTGTAGATGATGTGGGCAAACAGAACTAAGCCTTAGAACCACGGGGATAATACAAAATATACAATAAGGTGACGGAGGGAATTCTATGAGTGACTTTGGACAAATAATTAATTGATAATAATATATGAATGAATAACTATGGTTTCAATACAAGCTTTAACATAGAATTGAGGGACAGATAGACAATATCATATCGAATTTTGTGTTTAGGAGGGATTGAGTCCTAGGACTTTGGTCTTGTGATCAACTAAGAGAGACTTTTCCCAGAGGGGGAACTAAAATCAAATAAGAAAGGGTAAGAAATGGCTCAATTTGTTATTTAACAAGATATAATATAAGTCCTACTTACCCTCCCCGTCTTTCTGTAACATATACACCCTATTTACATCTCTTCTTTTTAGATTATTTTATCCTTTTTTTTTCTATTTTGATTGATACACAGAGAATTGCACGAGGTGTAGGGCAAATGTGTCATTTCATTTTGTTTCATTGTTGTGGGGAACCTTTACAAATGAGTTCACAGCACTAATGAGAGCCACCATTTGTACTATGTAATGAGGAACTAAAGAGGATGTTACTTAACAATGCACTCAAAATTGTATTTGGTTTTGTTTTACTTTTCATGCACATAAACAGCCCGGATTTGAAAAAGACGCTAGATACACGCCGAAACACGTGTCATCCAACAAGGGCTAAATGACAAGTCAATAAATTAAGAAAAATTCTTTTTCAAGAAAACTGGCTTTTGTGACTTCTTGCTACGTGTTAAAATTGGCGCAAAGAGGTGCAGGCACAAACTGACTTTTTCTCACAATTTTCAAACAGAGTTGAGGAACTCAGTGTCTCTGTGATGACCTACACCCATTCAACAACCTAACAATAAATGATGAAAAAATAAGAAAGATATTACACAAAGAAGACATAATCAGCTCAAAGAGCAATCAGAAACAGGTCGCGAAAGTACAGTTTAAGATATCTCTATACACAAAAAAGTTCCTCTACCTCATAACCATTGCAATTTGGAGATATCAAGTACTACGCTGACCAACTTTTGAAAATAAGAAGGAAATGGCGGAATATATGGAAAACAGGGAGGAAGAAGCTAACAACCTTTTTTCACCCAGAGGTAACAATACCCATGCTTTTAGTTCAAGTGCTCCGAAAAGAGAGGACCTCAGATACAAATTTGTGAAATTAGAGAGGGCCTCTCAAAAGGAAATCGACAAGTATTGGGAAATAATCTCTCTGAAAAATTACTTATCAAAAGACCAGATCCCAAGAGGTCTTCGTATCTTAATCTTTCCGGATTTCAATAAAGAAGACGACAAAGACCTGGCAGATAGTTGGGAATCAAATCTCAATCAGTGTTCAAAACAAATGTTAGAAATGCTAATTGAGCATGCACAAAGGGAACACCGACGATTAACAGATCAAATTGAAAATATTAAAAAGGAAATCAAGGAGGCTAAAGCTTTAGATGTAACCAAAGAGAAGAATTTTCAGAAAATGTATGAAATTTTAAAAGAATATCAACATGATATCAAATTGAGGAAATTAAGAAAATTTTATCATGATGACAGAGACTATCAAGATGATAGGGAATATATTTTTCAAGAGAAATATAACAAAATCAGCAAACAAGTATCCAGAGAGAGTACTCCCAACACCTCACCAGCAAATTCAGAGGCAGAGGAAGAACCAGATGTTAATGTGGAAGCAGCACAGGGAACAAGTAAGCCTAAAGGACAGGGCTTTCTGAACCAAATTAGACGTTACAAGAAAGGAAATAGAAATACTCAAACTAAACAAGTTTGTTTTCAGATCAACAAGGCACCGGACACCTCACAGAATACAGTCGGAGCAGAGGCAGGAGAGGGTCAGGGAGATCAAGAAAACCAAGATGGCCTAGACGCATATCGACGCCTAACTCGAGCAGCATCGAGATAAGCAGCAAAAAAACAGAAATAAATAACCTGGTGATGAACATATCAAATCAAACACTAACAGAAGATGAAATTAGTGTACTAAATAAAGGTTTATCATTTGCCCCAACAACCGATTTCGAACCTATTGAAATACATGTGGATCTTTTCAAATTTCTTCAGAAACTAAAATTAAAAAAGTTTTTTGCAACGCAAGTTCAAAAAAGAAAAACAACATTACAAACCACAACCATAAGTGATATAACCATTGAAGACCTGAGTAATATTCACTTATTAAGATCTCTACAAGAACCGGGTGACTACCCAATGCATCAAACAATTCAGGAGTTACAAATACAACCAACCAGCTTATCCAGCAATGAATTGAAACCTAAATCTAAGTTCACGCCACAGCTATCACCGGACAACATGATGGATGCATTTTACAAAGCCGTGACACAAGATTTGTACCATTTGAGAGTAAAATCCAAAACAAGAAGGAGAAGCCCTCCCAGAAATCTTATGGAAAAGGAAATAAAAGCAATACGAAGGCTACAATTGAATAAAGACTTGATCATTAAAGAAGCAGACAAAGGTGGCAACATCATGGTAATGAATAGAGTGGATTACATTAAGATGTCTATGAACCACCTAGAGAATCCTAACTGCTACGAAAAACTAACAGCCAATCCTATACTGAAAATAACACAAGAATTGACAAGCTACATAGATGCCTGGCATCGCCAAGGACTAATATCAGATGAGGAGAAAGTGCACTTACGCGTAACCATACCAACCATCCCAACCATATACTTTCTGCCAAAAGTGCACAAGAACTATGAGACTATCCCAGAAGGGAGGCCAATAGTAAGTGGCATAGGATGGGCGACGGAACCTTTGGCGCAATATATTGACAATGTGATAAGACCTGAAGTAATCAAAATCAAGGCATATTTAAAAGACACTACAGCTGTCATAAAAATTGTAGAATAAATCCAGTGGCAAGACACCTACTTGTTGGCGACTTGGGATGTGAAAGCCTTGTACAAATCCATTGAACACAAACTGGCACTAGATGCAATTGACTGTACTTTCTAGAACAGATCTGCCTCTTACTTTAATTATGCATGCATGCTTAAACAAATGCTCATGGCAACCTTGGAGAATAACATCTTCATCTTTGATAATCAATTTTTCCGACAAATTCGTGGGGTTGCAATGGGTGTTAAATACGCCCCGGCCCTCGCAAACATCGTGATGGGAATGTTTGAAGATTTATTTATATACCAATTACAAGATTTCCAAAACAAGATAATCAAGTGGTTGAGATACATTGATGATGTACTGATTATTTGGAATGGAACACCAGAAGAATTAGAGTCCCTATTACATCAAGTAAATTGGAACCAATTTGGCTTAGAGTTCATTGGATGCAGTAGTTGGTCAGAAATTAACTTTTTGGATCTAACCATCTATGTATCTGGGGATAAACTACACACTAAAACGTTCAGAAAAGAAACAGAAGTTAACTCGACACTTTATGTAACCAGTTGCCACCATAAACCAGTTATTCAGAATATTCCTAAAGGCGAGTTCATTAGAGCTAGACGAAACTGTACTGAATCATCAAATTTTGAGAGAGAGTGCCAACTGCTATCAGATAGATTTACAGTCAGAGGATACCCAAAAAATCAATCACAAATGCAAAGAAAAAAGCCAAAAGCATGACCAGACAATTATCATTGTCTCAAAATATCAAAGAAGTACAACAAGACAGCACGATTCACTTTATTACTGCGTATTGCGCAAATAACAAAGAAATCAAGAGAGTCCTAAAGAGGAATTGGTATTTATTAAAGTTGGACCCGCATATATGTGAATATATACAAGATCACCAAACAATAGTATACAGGAAGGCTAAAACTCTTAAAAGCATGCTAAATCCATCATTTTTCCCGGAAAAAGGAGAAGAAATAAGACCAGAGGCATGGCTACATCAACCGCAGTCAGGTTTCAGAAAATGTGGCTTCTGTTCGATGTGTCACTATGCTGTACCAGAAACAGATGTTTTTGTAAACCAAAATGGTGTGTAAATAAGGATCAAATAGCAAATCAACTGTAGATCCAAATATGTCATTTATGCGGTGATATGTGTTTGCAATATGATATACATTGGCAGTACCATTCGCGAGTTGAGAACCAGAATCAGGGAACACATTTCGGCTATTGGAAGCCAAAATAAGAACCTCCCGTTGTCCCTACATTGGCAAAATCATCACCAAATGCAGAACAAACAAGATATAAGGTTCGTTGGTCTGAAAAGAATAAAGATGGGAAAACGAGGAGGAAACCAAGAACTATGCTTACGGCAGGAAGAAGCCAGATTAATCTGCCGTTTCAAAACGGTGGAAAAAGGATTAAATTCAGACAATGAAATGGTACATTTTCTCTGATTGAAATGGAATGGAGATTGGAAACCAGTTTTAGATACTTTTAAAAAAGGTGTTTTTGTCATTGTAATTGTTTTAACTATCACTGTGAGACTCTAACTCCTATAGATATTTTTGACCAACAAACGACAATTGTCTTACTATGAATACATACTCTAAGATTTTTGAAATATTATCTAGAATCAGGGCTGACTCACAATGAATGTATAACAATTGACCTTTGAAACAAATAAGACAAAAAAGATGTTCATACATATGAATCACATAGTAATTATTCAAAAGTCCTGGCTCATTTAGAGGTCCTAATTGGGGAATATTAACCCTTTAAGTGCCATGGGTATTTCTCCCCAGTGCCAGAGCCTTTTTTGGTGATTTTGGTATGTGGCCATTCAATGGCTTGTAACTTTTTCGTTACATGAGATATCTCGGCCAAATTTGGCTCCTTTTTTTCCCACATGTAGGCGGTCGTAATGCCACCCAGGAATCCCAGGTTGCTGTAGGGGGTGAGAGAAAATAAGGAAAATGTGCGAAAATTTTGGGTTTTTTCAAAAAATGCCAATAAAATGATGTACAAAGAAGCCTGTGGTTTTTTCCTTGTAAGAGCTAGGAACAAATGGTTTGCTGTGCTGAGTTCCCCAATGTGTTGGCTTTCAGGAACAGGTTGAGTGGAAATGGAAAAAAATTATTTTGATGGGGTTATCAACCGTTTGGTGAGAGGTAGGCGATTTTTGCCATTTTTGCCAATTGGACATGCATGGACGGAATGGAAGAAAAGGGCAGGAAAGCCAAATTGGAGGACAGAAAGGCATATATTTCTGAAAAGTAGACAAAATTCCAAGTTTAGGAAGGGGTGATTTGCATAGGTCAGCCAACAACTAGGTAGGGGAAACTGCCATCGAATGGGGGAAAAGCGGGAAAATGACTGAAAAAAAAGGTATGTGTTGGACATGGTTGGCTTGGTACGGCAATGGCTTCTATGAATTTTGAGAAAAGCAATGCTCCGCTACATTCCCCCGACTCTTGCAGTTAGGAGAGCATACCATTTTTGTAGTATTTGTACAAAACAAGCAATACCGCAAGCCAAACACTGAGCCATGGTACACAGGAGTTTTACGCTCACGGCCTGACCAGACGCACTTAGCATGTGTAAATTGGGAAAACCAATGTGGTGAGGAACGGCAGCCATACATTTTTTGAAAGAGCACAGGCAGACCTTTTCAAGGGTAGGTGACTTGTGCAGGTTACAAAAGTGTATGGTGGCTAAAGCAGCGACTAAATGTAGGTCACATTTGGGAAAAGAAAGGGTTGTGAGACAAAGGGCTCCAGAAAATGGGTCAAAAAGTTATGAAAACCACACAAACACAACACATGGCCTACTGTCCCGCGTTCCCACAGGTGTCCCGATGAAAACGGTACCTCACATGTGTGGGTGCACCTACCTGGCCGCCAAGGGGAAAGCCTAAAACACAAGTAACCCCAAGTCTGTTTTCACACCGGAAATGTCACACTCTCACATCATACAGATATGGGCCTCGGGTGTCCAAGCCACCGAGGAAAACTGGGAACCCCATGCATTTCCGAAAAGAGGACACCCGTGGGAATCCGCAAAGGTATGATATGCCCAAATTGCCCCAGATTTTATTACCCAGACACCCCCGCAAAGTCCGAAATGTGGGAAAAAATACGCAATTTCGACACATTTCGCTCGGCTCACCCATCGAAACACGCCCCCAACAACACATGGCCTACCGTCACGCGTTCCCACAGGTGTCCCGATGAAAACGGTACCTCACATGTGTGGGTGCACCTACCTGGCCGCCAAGGGGAAAGCCTAAAACACAAGTAACCCCAAGTCTGTTTTCACACCGGAAATGTCACACTCTCACATCATACAGATATGGGCCTCGGGTGTCCAAGCCACCAAGGAAAACAGGGAACCCCATGCATTTCCGGAAAGAGGACACCTGTGGGAATCGGCAGAGGTATGATATGCCCAAATCGCCCCAGAATTTATTACCCAGACACCCCCGCAAAGTCCGAAATGTGGGAAAAAATACGCATTTTCCTCACATTTCGCTCGACTCACCCATCGAAACACGCCCCCAACAACACATGGCCTACCGTCCCGCGTTCCCACAGGTGTCCCGATGAAAACGGTACCTCACATGTGTGGGTGCACCTACCTGGCCGCCAAGGGGAAAGCCTAAAACACAAGTAACCCCAAGTCTGTTTTCAGAGGGAAATCTCAGACATTCTGTCGACCGGCACAATGTACAGATATGGGCCTCGGGTGTCCAAGCCACCGAGGAAAACAGGGAACCCCATGCATTTCCGGAAAGAGGACACCCGTGGGAATCCGCAGAGGTATGATATGCCCAAATCGCCCCAGAATTTATTACCCAGACACCCCCGCAAAGTCCGAAATGTGGGAAAAAATACGCATTTTCCTCACATTTTGCTCGACTCACCCATTGAAACACGCCCCCAACAACACATGGCCTACTGTCCCGCGTTCCCACAGGTGTCCCGATGAAAACGGTACCTCACATGTGTGGGTGCACCTACCTGGCCGCCAAGGGGAAAGCCTAAAACACAAGTAACCCCAAGTCTGTTTTCAGAGGGAAATCTCAGACATTCTGCCGACCGGCACAATGTACAGATATGGGCCTCGGGTGTCCAAGCCACCGAGGAAAACAGGGAACCCCATGCATTTCCGAAAAGAGGACACCCGTGGGAATCCGCAGAGGTATGATATGCCCAAATTGCCCCAGAATTTATTACCCAGACACCCCTGCAAAGTCCGAAATGTGGGGAAAAAAACGCTTTTTCCGCACATTTCGCTCGACGCACCCATCGAAACACGCCCCAAACAACACATGGCCTACTGTCACGCGTTCCCACAGGTGTCCTGATGAAAACGGTACCTCACATGTGTGGGTGCACCTACCTGGACGCCAAGGGGAAAGCCTAAAACACAAGTAACCCCAAGTCTGTTTTCACACCGGAAATGTCACACTCTCACATCATACAGATATGGGCCTCGGGTGTCCAAGCCACCAAGGAAAACAGGGAACCCCATGCATTTCCGAAAAGAGTACACCCGTGGGAATCCGCAGAGGTATGATATGCCCAAATCGCCCCAGAATTTATTACCCAGACACCCCCGCAAAGTCCGAAATGTGGGAAAAAATACGCATTTTCCTCACATTTCGCTCGACTCACCCATCGAAACACGCCCCCAACAACACATGGCCTACTGTCCCGCGTTCCCACAGGTGTCCCGATGAAAACGGTACCTCACATGTGTGGGTGCACCTACCTGGCCGCCAAGGGGAAAGCCTAAAACACAAGTAACCCCAAGTCTGTTTTCAGAGGGAAATCTCAGACATTCTGCCGACTGGCACAATGTACAGATATGGGCCTCGTGTGTCCAAGCCACCAAGGAAAACAGGGAACCCCATGCATTTCCGGAAAGAGGACACCCGTGGGAATCCGCAGAGGTATGATATGCCCAAATCGCCCCAGAATTTATTACCCAGACACCCCCGCAAAGTCCAAAATGTGGGGAAAAAAACGCTTTTTCCGCACATTTTGCTCGACGCACCCATCGAAACACGCCCCCAACAACACCTGGCCTACCGTCACGGGTTCCCACAGGTGTCCCGATGAAAACGGTACCTCACATGTGTGGGTGCACCTACCTGGCCGCCGAGGGGAAAGCCTAAAACACAAGTAACCCCAAGTCTGTTTTCACACCGGAAATGTCACACTCTCACATCATACAGATATGGGCCTCGGGTGTCCAAGCCACCAAGGAAAACAGGGAACCCCATGCATTTCCGGAAAGAGGACACCCGTGGGAATCCGCAGAGGTATGATATGCCAAAATCGCCCCAGAATTTATTACCCAGACACCCCCGCAAAGTCCGAAATGTGGGAAAAAATACGCATTTTCCTCACATTTCGCTCAACTCACCCATCGAAACACGCCCCCAACAACACATGGCCTACCGTCCCGCGTTCCCACAGGTGTCCCAATGAAAACGGTACCTCACATGTGTGGGTGCACCTACCTGGCCGCCAAGGGGAAAGCCTAAAACACAAGTAACCCCAAGTCTGTTTTCAGAGGGAAATCTCAGACATTCTGCCGACCGGCACAATGTACAGATATGGGCCTCGGGTGTCCAAGCCACCGAGGAAAACAGGGAACCCCATGCATTTCCGGAAAGAGGACACGCGTGGGAATCCGCAGAGGTATGATATGCCCAAATCGCCCCAGAATTTATTACCCAGACACCCCCGCAAAGTCCGAAATGTAGAGAAAAAAATGCTTTTTCCGCACATTTCGCTCGACGCACCCATCGAAACACGCCCCCAACAACACATGGCCTACCGTCACGCGTTCCCACAGGTGTCCCGATGAAAACGGTACCTCACATGTGTGGGTGCACCTACCTGGCCACCAAGGGGAAAGCCTAAAACACAAGTAACCCCAAGTCTGTTTTCACACCGGAAATGTCACACTCTCACATCATACAGATATGGGCCTCGGGTGTCCAAGCCACCAAGGAAAACAGGGAACCCCATGCATTTCCGAAAAGAGGACACCTGTGGGAATCCGCAGAGGTATGATATGCCCAAATCGCCCCAGAATTTATTACCCAGACACCCCCGCAAAGTCCAAAATGTGGGAAAAAATACGCATTTTCCTCACATTTCGCTCGACTCACCCATCGAAACACGCCCCCAACAACACATGGCCTACCGTCCCGCGTTCCCACAGGTGTCCCGATGAAAACGGTACCTCACATGCGTGGGTGCACCTACCTGGCCGGCAAGGGGCAAGCCGAAAACGCAAGCAACCCCCAGTCTGTTTGCAGAGGGGAATCTCAGCCATTCTGCCGACCGGCACAACATACAGATATGGGCCTCGGGTGTCCAAGCCACCAAGGAAAACAGGGAGCCCCATGCATTTCCGAAAAGAGGACACCCGTGGGAATCCGCAGAGGTGTGATTTGCGCACATCGCCCCAGATTTTTTTACCCAGACACCCCTGCAAAGTCTGAAATGTGGGGGAAAAAACGCTTTTTCCGCACATTTCGCTCAACGCACCTATCGAAACACGCCCCCAACAACACATGGCCTACCGTCCCGCGTTCCCACAGGTGTCCCGATGAAAACGGTACCTCACATGTGTGGGTGCACCTACCTGGACGCCAAGGGGAAAGCCTAAAACACAAGTAACCCCAAGTCTGTTTTCACACCGGAAATGTCACACTCTCACATCATACAGATATGGGCCTCGGGTGTCCAAGCCACCAAGGAAAACAGGGAACCCCATGCATTTCCGAAAAGAGTACACCCGTGGGAATCCGCAGAGGTATGATATGCCCAAATCGCCCCAGAATTTATTACCCAGACACCCCCGCAAAGTCCGAAATGTGGGAAAAAATACGCATTTTCCTCACATTTCGCTCGACTCACCCATCGAAACACGCCCCCAACAACACATGGCCTACTGTCCCGCGTTCCCACAGGTGTCCCGATGAAAACGGTACCTCACATGTGTGGGTGCACCTACCTGGCCGCCAAGGGGAAAGCCTAAAACACAAGTAACCCCAAGTCTGTTTTCAGAGGGAAATCTCAGACATTCTGCCGACTGGCACAATGTACAGATATGGGCCTCGTGTGTCCAAGCCACCAAGGAAAACAGGGAACCCCATGCATTTCCGGAAAGAGGACACCCGTGGGAATCCGCAGAGGTATGATATGCCCAAATCGCCCCAGAATTTATTACCCAGACACCCCCGCAAAGTCCAAAATGTGGGGAAAAAAACGCTTTTTCCGCACATTTTGCTCGACGCACCCATCGAAACACGCCCCCAACAACACCTGGCCTACCGTCACGCGTTCCCACAGGTGTCCCGATGAAAACGGTACCTCACATGTGTGGGTGCACCTACCTGGCCGCCGAGGGGAAAGCCTAAAACACAAGTAACCCCAAGTCTGTTTTCACACCGGAAATGTCACACTCTCACATCATACAGATATGGGCCTCGGGTGTCCAAGCCACCAAGGAAAACAGGGAACCCCATGCATTTCCGGAAAGAGGACACCCGTGGGAATCCGCAGAGGTATGATATGCCAAAATCGCCCCAGAATTTATTACCCAGACACCCCCGCAAAGTCCGAAATGTGGGAAAAAATACGCATTTTCCTCACATTTCGCTCAACTCACCCATCGAAACACGCCCCCAACAACACATGGCCTACCGTCCCGCGTTCCCACAGGTGTCCCAATGAAAACGGTACCTCACATGTGTGGGTGCACCTACCTGGCCGCCAAGGGGAAAGCCTAAAACACAAGTAACCCCAAGTCTGTTTTCAGAGGGAAATCTCAGACATTCTGCCGACCGGCACAATGTACAGATATGGGCCTCGGGTGTCCAAGCCACCGAGGAAAACAGGGAACCCCATGCATTTCCGGAAAGAGGACACGCGTGGGAATCCGCAGAGGTATGATATGCCCAAATCGCCCCAGAATTTATTACCCAGACACCCCCGCAAAGTCCGAAATGTAGAGAAAAAAATGCTTTTTCCGCACATTTCGCTCGACGCACCCATCGAAACACGCCCCCAACAAGACATGGCCTACCGTCACGCGTTCCCACAGGTGTCCCGATGAAAACGGTACCTCACATGTGTGGGTGCACCTACCTGGCCACCAAGGGGAAAGCCTAAAACACAAGTAACCCCAAGTCTGTTTTCACACCGGAAATGTCACACTCTCACATCATACAGATATGGGCCTCGGGTGTCCAAGCCACCAAGGAAAACAGGGAACCCCATGCATTTCCGAAAAGAGGACACGTGTGGGAATCCGCAGAGGTATGATATGCCCAAATCGCCCCAGAATTTATTACCCAGACACCCCCGCAAAGTCCAAAATGTGGGAAAAAATACGCATTTTCCTCACATTTCGCTCGACTCACCCATCGAAACACGCCCCCAACAACACATGGCCTACCGTCCCGCGTTCCCACAGGTGTCCCGATGAAAACGGTACCTCACATGCGTGGGTGCACCTACCTGGCCGGCAAGGGGCAAGCCGAAAACGCAAGCAACCCCCAGTCTGTTTGCAGAGGGGAATCTCAGCCATTCTGCCGACCGGCACAACATACAGATATGGGCCTCGGGTGTCCAATCCACCAAGGAAAACAGGGAGCCCCATGCATTTCCGAAAAGAGGACACCCGTGGGAATCCGCAGAGGTGTGATTTGCGCACATCGCCCCAGATTTTTTTACCCAGACACCCCTGCAAAGTCTGAAATGTGGGGGAAAAAACGCTTTTTCCGCACATTTCGCTCAACGCACCTATCGAAACACGCCCCCAACAACACATGGCCTACCGTCCCGCGTTCCCACAGGTGTCCCGATGAAAACGGTACCTCACATGCGTGGGTGCACCTACCTGGCCGGCAAGGGGCAAGCCGAAAACGCAAGCAACCCCCAGTCTGTTTGCAGAGGGGAATCTCAGCCATTCTGCCGACCGGCACAACATACAGATATGGGCCTCGGGTGTCCAAGCCACCAAGGAAAACAGGGAGCCCCATGCATTTCCGAAAAGAGGACACCCGTGGGAATCCGCAGAGGTGTGATTTGCGCACATCGCCCCAGATTTTTTTACCCAGACACCCCTGCAAAGTCTGAAATGTGGGGGAAAAAACGCTTTTTCCGCACATTTCGCTCGACGCACCCATCGAAACACGCCCCCAACAACCCATGGCCTACCGTCCCGCGTTCCCACAGGTGTCCCGATGAAAACGGTACCTCACATGCGTGGGTGCACCTACCTGGCCGGCAAGGGGCAAGCCGAAAACGCAAGCAACCCCCAGTCTGTTTGCAGAGGGGAATCTCAGCCATTCTGCCGACCGGCACAACATACAGATATGGGCCTCGGGTGTCCAAGCCACCAAGGGAAACAGGGAGCCCCATGCATTTCCGAAAAGAGGACACCCGTGGGAATCCGCAGAGGTGTGATTTGCGCACATCGCCCCAGATTTTTTTACCCAGACACCCCTGCAAAGTCCGAAATGTGGGGGAAAAAACGCTTTTTCCGCACATTTCGCTCGACGCACCCATCGAAACACGCCCCCAACAACACATGGCCTACCGTCCCGCGTTCCCACAGGTGTCCCGATGAAAACGGTACCTCACATGCGTGGGTGCACCTACCTGGCCGGCAAGGGGCAAGCCGAAAACGCAAGCAACCCCCAGTCTGTTTGCAGAGGGGAATCTCAGCCATTCTGCCGACCGGCACAACATACAGATATGGGCCTCGGGTGTCCAAGCCACCAAGGAAAACAGGGAGCCCCATGCATTTCCGAAAAGAGGACACCCGTGGGAATCCGCAGAGGTGTGATTTGCGCACATCGCCCCAGATTTTTTTACCCAGACACCCCTGCAAAGTCCGAAATGTGGGGGAAAAAACGCTTTTTCCGCACATTTTGCTCGACGCACCCATCGAAACACGCCCCCAACAACACATGGCCTACCGTCCCGCGTTCCCACAGGTGTCCCGATGAAAACGGTACCTCACATGCGTGGGTGCACCTACCTGGCCGGCAAGGGGCAAGCCGAAAACGCAAGCAACCCCCAGTCTGTTTTCAGAGGGGAATCTCAGCCATTCTGCCGACCGGCACAACATACAGATATGGGCCTCGGGTGTCCAAGCCACCAAGGAAAACAGGGAGCCCCATGCATTTCCGAAAAGAGGACACCCGTGGGAATCCGCAGAGGTGTGATTTGCGCACATCGCCCCAGATTTTTTTACCCAGACACCCCTGCAAAGTCCGAAATGTGGGGGAAAAAACGCTTTTTCCCGCACATTTTGCTCGACGCACCCATTGAAACACGCCCCCAACAACACATGGCCTACCGTCCCGCGTTCCCACAGGTGTCCCGATGAAAACGGTACCTCACATGCGTGGGTGCACCTACCTGGCCGGCAAGGGGCAAGCCGAAAACGCAAGCAATCCCCAGTCTGTTTGCAGAGGGGAATCTCAGCCATTCTGCCGACCGGCACAACATACAGATATGGGCCTCGGGTGTCCAAGCCACCAAGGAAAACAGGGAGCCCCATGCATTTCCGAAAAGAGGACACCCGTGGGAATCCGCAGAGGTGTGATTTGAGCACATCGCCCCAGATTTTTTTACCCAGACACCTATGCAAAGTCCGAAATGTGGGCGAAAAAACGCTTTTTCCGCACATTTCGCTCGACGCACCCATCGTAACACGCCCCCAACAACACATGGCCTACCGTCCCGCGTTCCCACAGGTGTCCCGATGAAAACGGTACCTCACATGCGTGGGTGCACCTACCTGGCCGGCAAGGGGCAAGCCGAAAACGCAAGCAACCCCCAGTCTGTTTGCAGAGGGGAATCTCAGCCATTCTGCCGACCGGCACAACATACAGATATGGGCCTCGGGTGTCCAAGCCACCAAGGAAAACAGGGAGGCCCATGCATTTCCGAAAAGAGGACACCCGTGGGAATCCGCAGAGGTGTGATTTGCGCACATCGCCCCAGATTTTTTTACCCAGACACCCCCGCAAAGTCCGAAATGGGGGGGAAAAAACGCTTTTTCCGCACATTTCGCTCGACGCACCCATCGAAACACGCCCCCAACAACACATGGCCTACCGTCCCGCGTTCCCACAGGTGTCCCGATGAAAACGGTACCTCACATGCGTGGGTGCACCTACCTGGCCGGCAAGGGGCAAGCCGAAAACGCAAGCAACCCCCAGTCTGTTTGCAGAGGGGAATCTCAGCCATTCTGCCGACCGGCACAACATACAGATATGGGCCTCGGGTGTCCAAGCCACCAAGGAAAACAGGGAGCCCCATGCATTTCCGAAAAGAGGACACCCGTGGGAATCCGCAGAGGTGTGATTTGCGCACATCGCCCCAGATTTTTTTACCCAGACACCCCTGCAAAGTCCGAAATGTGGGGGAAAAAACGCTTTTTCCGCACATTTCGCTCGACGCACCCATCGAAACACGCCCCCAACAACACATGGCCTACCGTCCCGCGTTCCCACAGGTGTCCCGATGAAAACGGTACCTCACATGCATGGGTGCACCTACCTGGCCGGCAAGGGGCAAGCCGAAAACGCAAGCAACCCCCAGTCTGTTTGCAGAGGGGAATCTCAGCCATTCTGCCGACCGGCACAACATACAGATATGGGCCTCGGGTGTCCAAGCCACCAAGGAAAACAGGGAGCCCCATGCATTTCCGAAAAGAGGACACCCGTGGGAATCCGCAGAGGTGTGATTTGCGCACATCGCCCCAGATTTTTTTACCCAGACACCCCCGCAAAGTCCGAAATGTGGGGGAAAAAACGCTTTTTCCGCACATTTCACTCAACGCACCCATCGAAACACGCCCCCAACAACACATGGCCTACCGTCCCGCGTTCCCACAGGTGTCCCGATGAAAACGGTACCTCACATGCGTGGGTGCACCTACCTGGCCGGCAAGGGGCAAGCCGAAAACGCAAGCAACCCCCAGTCTGTTTGCAGAGGGGAATCTCAGCCATTCTGCCGACCGGCACAACATACAGATATGGGCCTCGGGTGTCCAAGCCACCAAGGAAAACAGGGAGCCCCATGCATTTCCGAAAAGAGGACACCCGTGGGAATCCGCAGAGGTGTGATTTGCGCACATCGCCCCAGATTTTTTTACCCAGACACCCATGCAAAGTCCGAAATGTGGGGGAAAAAACGCTTTTTCCGCACATTTCGCTCGACGCACCCATCGAAACACGCCCCCAACAACACATGGCCTACCGTCCCGCGTTCCCACAGGTGTCCCGATGAAAACGGTACCTCACATGCGTGGGTGCACCTACCTGGCCGGCAAGGGGCAAGCCGAAAACGCAAGCAACCCCCAGTCTGTTTGCAGAGGGGAATCTCAGCCATTCTGCCGACCGGCACAACATACAGATATGGGCCTCGGGTGTCCAAGCCACCAAGGAAAACAGGGAGCCCCATGCATTTCCGAAAAGAGGACACCCGTGGGAATCCGCAGAGGTGTGATTTGCGCACATCGCCCCAGATTTTTTTACCCAGACACCCCTGCAAAGTCCGAAATGTGGGGGAAAAAACGCTTTTTCCGCACATTTCGCTCGACGCACCCATCGAAACACGCCCCCAACAACACATGGCCTACCGTCCCGCGTTCCCACAGGTGTCCCGATGAAAACAGTACCTCACATGCATGGGTGCACCTACCTGGCCGGCAAGGGGCAAGCCGAAAACGCAAGCAACCCCCAGTCTGTTTGCAGAGGGGAATCTCAGCCATTCTGCCGACCGGCACAACATACAGATATGGGCCTCGGGTGTCCAAGCCACCAAGGAAAACAGGGAGCCCCATGCATTTCCGAAAAGAGGACACCCGTGGGAATCCGCAGAGGTGTGATTTGCGCACATCGCCCCAGATTTTTTTACCCAGACACCCCCGCAAAGTCCGAAATGTGGGGGAAAAAACGCTTTTTCCGCACATTTCACTCGACGCACCCATCGAAACACGCCCCCAACAACACATGGCCTACCGTCCCGCGTTCCCACAGGTGTCCCGATGAAAACGGTACCTCACATGCGTGGGTGCACCTACCTGGCCGGCAAGGGGCAAGCCGAAAACGCAAGCAACCCCCAGTCTGTTTGCAGAGGGGAATCTCAGCCATTCTGCCGACCGGCACAACATACAGATATGGGCCTCGGGTGTCCAAGCCACCAAGGAAAACAGGGAGCCCCATGCATTTCCGAAAAGAGGACACCCGTGGGAATCCGCAGAGGTGTGATTTGCGCACATCGCCCCAGATTTTTTTACCCAGACACCCCTGCAAAGTCTGAAATGTGGGGGAAAAAACGCTTTTTCCGCACATTTCGCTCGACGCACCCATCGAAACACGCCCCCAACAACACATGGCCTACCGTCCCGCGTTCCCACAGGTGTCCCGATGAAAACGGTACCTCACATGCGTGGGTGCACCTACCTGGCCGGCAAGGGGCAAGCCGAAAACGCAAGCAACCCCCAGTCTGTTTGCAGAGGGGAATCTCAGCCATTCTGCCGACCGGCACAACATACAGATATGGGCCTCGGGTGTCCAAGCCACCAAGGAAAACAGGGAGCCCCATGTATTTCCGAAAAGAGGACACCCGTGGGAATCCGCAGAGGTGTGATTTGCGCACATCGCCCCAGATTTTTTTACCCAGACACCCCTGCAAAGTCCGAAATGTGGGGGAAAAAACGCTTTTTCTGCACATTTCGCTCGACGCACCCATCGAAACACGCCCCCAACAACTAATGGCCTACCGTCCCGCGTTCCCACAGGTGTCCCGATGAAAACGGTACCTCACATGCGTGGGTGCACCTACCTGGCCGGCAAGGGGCAAGCCAAAAACGCAAGCAACCCCCAGTCTGTTTGCAGAGGGGAATCTCAGCCATTCTGCCGACCGGCAAAACATACAGATATGGGCCTCGGGTGTCCAAGCCACCAAGGAAAACAGGGAGCCCCATGCATTTTCGAAAAGAGGACACCCGTGGGAATCCGCAGAGGTGTGATTTGCGCACATCGCCCCAGATTTTTTTACCCAGACACCCCTGCAAAGTCCGAAATGTGGGGGAAAAATTGCTTTTTCCGCACATTTCGCTCGACGCACCCATCGAAACACGCCCCCAACAACACATGGCCTACCGTCCCGCGTTCCCACAGGTGTCCCGATGAAAACGGTACCTCACATGCGTGGGTGCACCTACCTGCCTGGCAAGGGGCAAGCCGAAAACGCAAGCAACCCCCAGTCTGTTTGCAGAGGGGAATTCCAGCCATTCTGCCGACCGGCACAACATACAGATATGGGCCTCGGGTGTCCAAGCCACCAAGGAAAACAGGGAGCCCCATGCATTTCCGAAAAGAGGACACCCGTGGGAATCCGCAGAGGTGTGATTTGCGCACATCGCCCCAGATTTTTTTACCCAGACACCCCTGCAAAGTCCGAAATGTGGGGGAAAAAACGCTTTTTCCGCACATTTCGCTCGACGCACCCATCGAAACACGCCCCCAACAACACATGGCCTACCGTCCCGCGTTCCCACAGGTGTCCCGATGAAAACGGTACCTCACATGCGTGGGAGCACCTACCTGGCCGGCAAGGGGCAAGCCGAAAACGCAAGCAACCCCCAGTCTGTTTGCAGAGGGGAATCTCAGCCATTCTGCCGACCGGCACAACATACAGATATGGGCCTCGGGTGTCCAAGCCACCAAGGAAAACAGGGAGCCCCATGCATTTCCGAAAAGAGGACACCCGTGGGAATCCGCAGAGGTGTGATTTGCGCACATCGCCCCAGATTTTTTTACCCAGACACCCCCGCAAAGTCCGAAATGTGGGGGAAAAAACGCTTTTTCCGCACATTTCGCTCGACGCACCCATCGAAACACGCCCCCAACAACACATGGCCTACCGTCCCGCGTTCCCACAGGTGTCCCGATGAAAACGGTACCTCACATGCGTGGGTGCATCTACCTGGCCGGCAAGGGGCAAGCCGAAAACGCAAGCAACCCCCAGTCTGTTTTCAGAGGGGAATCTCAGCCATTCTGCCGACCGGCACAACATACAGATATGGGCCTCGGGTGTCCAAGCCACCAAGGAAAACAGGGAGCCCCATGCATTTCCGAAAAGAGGACACCCGTGGGAATCCGCAGAGGTGTGATTTGCGCACATCGCCCCAGATTTTTTTACCCAGACACCCCCGCAAAGTCCGAAATGTGGGGGAAAAAACGCTTTTTCCGCATATTTCACTCAACGCACCCATCGAAACACGCCCCCAACAACACATGGCCTACCGTCCCGCGTTCCCACAGGTGTCCCGATGAAAACGGTACCTCACATGCGTGGGTGCACCTACCTGGCCGGCAAGGGGCAAGCCGAAAACGCAAGCAACCCCCAGTCTGTTTGCAGAGGGGAATCTCAGCCATTCTGCCGACCGGCACAACATACAGATATGGGCCTCGGGTGTCCAAGCCACCAAGGAAAACAGGGAGCCCCATGCATTTCCGAAAAGAGGACACCCGTGGGAATCCGCAGAGGTGTGATTTGCGCACATCGCCCCAGATTTTTTTACCCAGACACCCATGCAAAGTCCGAAATGTGGGGGAAAAAACGCTTTTTCCGCACATTTCGCTCGACGCACCCATCGAAACACGCCCCCAACAACACATGGCCTACCGTCCCGCGTTCCCACAGGTGTCCCGATGAAAACGGTACCTCACATGCGTGGGTGCACCTACCTGGCCGGCAAGGGGCAAGCCGAAAACGCAAGCAACCCCCAGTCTGTTTGCAGAGGGGAATCTCAGCCATTCTGCCGACCGGCACAACATACAGATATGGGCCTCGGGTGTCCAAGCCACCAAGGAAAACAGGGAGCCCCATGCATTTCCGAAAAGAGGACACCCGTGGGAATCCGCAGAGGTGTGATTTGCGCACATCGCCCCAGATTTTTTTACCCAGACACCCCTGCAAAGTCCGAAATGTGGGGGAAAAAACGCTTTTTCCGCACATTTCGCTCGACGCACCCATCGAAACACGCCCCCAACAACACATGGCCTACCGTCCCGCGTTCCCACAGGTGTCCCGATGAAAACAGTACCTCACATGCATGGGTGCACCTACCTGGCCGGCAAGGGGCAAGCCGAAAACGCAAGCAACCCCCAGTCTGTTTGCAGAGGGGAATCTCAGCCATTCTGCCGACCGGCACAACATACAGATATGGGCCTCGGGTGTCCAAGCCACCAAGGAAAACAGGGAGCCCCATGCATTTCCGAAAAGAGGACACCCGTGGGAATCCGCAGAGGTGTGATTTGCGCACATCGCCCCAGATTTTTTTACCCAGACACCCCCGCAAAGTCCGAAATGTGGGGGAAAAAACGCTTTTTCCGCACATTTCACTCGACGCACCCATCGAAACACGCCCCCAACAACACATGGCCTACCGTCCCGCGTTCCCACAGGTGTCCCGATGAAAACGGTACCTCACATGCGTGGGTGCACCTACCTGGCCGGCAAGGGGCAAGCCGAAAACGCAAGCAACCCCCAGTCTGTTTGCAGAGGGGAATCTCAGCCATTCTGCCGACCGGCACAACATACAGATATGGGCCTCGGGTGTCCAAGCCACCAAGGAAAACAGGGAGCCCCATGCATTTCCGAAAAGAGGACACCCGTGGGAATCCGCAGAGGTGTGATTTGCGCACATCGCCCCAGATTTTTTTACCCAGACACCCCTGCAAAGTCTGAAATGTGGGGGAAAAAACGCTTTTTCCGCACATTTCGCTCGACGCACCCATCGAAACACGCCCCCAACAACACATGGCCTACCGTCCCGCGTTCCCACAGGTGTCCCGATGAAAACGGTACCTCACATGCGTGGGTGCACCTACCTGGCCGGCAAGGGGCAAGCCGAAAACGCAAGCAACCCCCAGTCTGTTTGCAGAGGGGAATTCCAGCCATTCTGCCGACCGGCACAACATACAGATATGGGCCTCGGGTGTCCAAGCCACCAAGGAAAACAGGGAGCCCCATGCATTTCCGAAAAGAGGACACCCGTGGGAATCCGCAGAGGTGTGATTTGCGCACATCGCCCCAGATTTTTTTACCCAGACACCCCTGCAAAGTCCGAAATGTGGGGGAAAAAACGCTTTTTCCGCACATTTCGCTCGACGCACCCATCGAAACACGCCCCCAACAACACATGGCCTACCGTCCCGCGTTCCCACAGGTGTCCCGATGAAAACGGTACCTCACATGCGTGGGAGCACCTACCTGGCCGGCAAGGGGCAAGCCGAAAACGCAAGCAACCCCCAGTCTGTTTGCAGAGGGGAATCTCAGCCATTCTGCCGACCGGCACAACATACAGATATGGGCCTCGGGTGTCCAAGCCACCAAGGAAAACAGGGAGCCCCATGCATTTCCGAAAAGAGGACACCCGTGGGAATCCGCAGAGGTGTGATTTGCGCACATCGCCCCAGATTTTTTTACCCAGACACCCCCGCAAAGTCCGAAATGTGGGGGAAAAAACGCTTTTTCCGCACATTTCGCTCGACGCACCCATCGAAACACGCCCCCAACAACACATGGCCTACCGTCCCGCGTTCCCACAGGTGTCCCGATGAAAACGGTACCTCACATGCGTGGGTGCATCTACCTGGCCGGCAAGGGGCAAGCCGAAAACGCAAGCAACCCCCAGTCTGTTTTCAGAGGGGAATCTCAGCCATTCTGCCGACCGGCACAACATACAGATATGGGCCTCGGGTGTCCAAGCCACCAAGGAAAACAGGGAGCCCCATGCATTTCCGAAAAGAGGACACCTGTGGGAATCCGCAGAGGTGTGATTTGCGCACATCGCCCCAGATTTTTTTACCCAGACACCCCTGCAAAGTCCGAAATGTGGGGGAAAAAACGCTTTTTCCGCACATTTCGCTCGACGCACCCATCGAAACACGCCCCCAACAACACATGGCCTACCGTCCCGCGTTCCCACAGGTGTCCCGATGAAAACGGTACCTCACATGCGTGGGTGCACCTACCTGGCCGGCAAGGGGCAAGCCGAAAACGCAAGCAACCCCCAGTCTGTTTGCAGAGGGGAATCTCAGCCATTCTGCCGACCGGCACAACATACAGATATGGGCCTCGGGTGTCCAAGCCACCAAGGAAAACAGGGAGCCCCATGCATTTCCGAAAAGAGGACACCCGTGGGAATCCGCAGAGGTGTGATTTGCGCACATCGCCCCAGATTTTTTTACCCAGACACCCCTGCAAAGTCCGAAATGTGGGGGAAAAAACGCTTTTTCCGCACATTTCGCTCGACGCACCCATCGAAACACGCCCCCAACAACACATGGCCTACCGTCCCGCGTTCCCACAGGTGTCCCGATGAAAACGGTACCTCACATGCGTGGGTGCACCTACCTGGCCGGCAAGGGGCAAGCCGAAAACGCAAGCAACCCTCAGTCTGTTTGCAGAGGGGAATCTCAGCCATTCTGCCGACTGGCATAACATACAGATATGGGCCTCGGGTGTCCAAGCCACCAAGGAAAACAGGGAGCCCCATGCATTTCCGAAAAGAGGACACCCGTGGGAATCCGCAGAGGTGTGATTTGCGCACATCGCCCCAGATTTTTTTACCCAGACACCCCTGCAAAGTCTGAAATGTGGGGGAAAAAACGCTTTTTCCGCACATTTCGCTCGACGCACCTATCGAAACACGCCCCCAACAACACATGGCCTACCGTCCCGCGTTCCCAAAGGTGTCCCGATGAAAACGGTACCTCACATGCGTGGGTGCACCTACCTGGCCGGCAAGGGGCAAGCCGAAAACGCAAGCAACCCCCAGTCTGTTTGCAGAGGGGAATCTCAGCCATTCTGCCGACCGGCACAACATACAGATATGGGCCTCGGGTGTCCAAGCCACCAAGGAAAACAGGGAGCCCCATGCATTTCCGAAAAGAGTACACCCGTGGGAATCCGCAGAGGTATGATATGCCCAAATCGCCCCAGAATTTATTACCCAGACACCCCCGCAAAGTCCGAAATGTGGGAAAAAATACGCATTTTCCTCACATTTCGCTCGACTCACCCATCGAAACACGCCCCCAACAACACATGGCCTACTGTCCCGCGTTCCCACAGGTGTCCCGATGAAAACGGTACCTCACATGTGTGGGTGCACCTACCTGGCCGCCAAGGGGAAAGCCTAAAACACAAGTAACCCCAAGTCTGTTTTCAGAGGGAAATCTCAGACATTCTGCCGACTGGCACAATGTACAGATATGGGCCTCGTGTGTCCAAGCCACCAAGGAAAACAGGGAACCCCATGCATTTCCGGAAAGAGGACACCCGTGGGAATCCGCAGAGGTATGATATGCCCAAATCGCCCCAGAATTTATTACCCAGACACCCCCGCAAAGTCCAAAATGTGGGGAAAAAAACGCTTTTTCCGCACATTTTGCTCGACGCACCCATCGAAACACGCCCCCAACAACACCTGGCCTACCGTCACGGGTTCCCACAGGTGTCCCGATGAAAACGGTACCTCACATGTGTGGGTGCACCTACCTGGCCGCCGAGGGGAAAGCCTAAAACACAAGTAACCCCAAGTCTGTTTTCACACCGGAAATGTCACACTCTCACATCATACAGATATGGGCCTCGGGTGTCCAAGCCACCAAGGAAAACAGGGAACCCCATGCATTTCCGGAAAGAGGACACCCGTGGGAATCCGCAGAGGTATGATATGCCAAAATCGCCCCAGAATTTATTACCCAGACACCCCCGCAAAGTCCGAAATGTGGGAAAAAATACGCATTTTCCTCACATTTCGCTCAACTCACCCATCGAAACACGCCCCCAACAACACATGGCCTACCGTCCCGCGTTCCCACAGGTGTCCCAATGAAAACGGTACCTCACATGTGTGGGTGCACCTACCTGGCCGCCAAGGGGAAAGCCTAAAACACAAGTAACCCCAAGTCTGTTTTCAGAGGGAAATCTCAGACATTCTGCCGACCGGCACAATGTACAGATATGGGCCTCGGGTGTCCAAGCCACCGAGGAAAACAGGGAACCCCATGCATTTCCGGAAAGAGGACACGCGTGGGAATCCGCAGAGGTATGATATGCCCAAATCGCCCCAGAATTTATTACCCAGACACCCCCGCAAAGTCCGAAATGTAGAGAAAAAAATGCTTTTTCCGCACATTTCGCTCGACGCACCCATCGAAACACGCCCCCAACAACACATGGCCTACCGTCACGCGTTCCCACAGGTGTCCCGATGAAAACGGTACCTCACATGTGTGGGTGCACCTACCTGGCCACCAAGGGGAAAGCCTAAAACACAAGTAACCCCAAGTCTGTTTTCACACCGGAAATGTCACACTCTCACATCATACAGATATGGGCCTCGGGTGTCCAAGCCACCAAGGAAAACAGGGAACCCCATGCATTTCCGAAAAGAGGACACCTGTGGGAATCCGCAGAGGTATGATATGCCCAAATCGCCCCAGAATTTATTACCCAGACACCCCCGCAAAGTCCAAAATGTGGGAAAAAATACGCATTTTCCTCACATTTCGCTCGACTCACCCATCGAAACACGCCCCCAACAACACATGGCCTACCGTCCCGCGTTCCCACAGGTGTCCCGATGAAAACGGTACCTCACATGCGTGGGTGCACCTACCTGGCCGGCAAGGGGCAAGCCGAAAACGCAAGCAACCCCCAGTCTGTTTGCAGAGGGGAATCTCAGCCATTCTGCCGACCGGCACAACATACAGATATGGGCCTCGGGTGTCCAAGCCACCAAGGAAAACAGGGAGCCCCATGCATTTCCGAAAAGAGGACACCCGTGGGAATCCGCAGAGGTGTGATTTGCGCACATCGCCCCAGATTTTTTTACCCAGACACCCCTGCAAAGTCTGAAATGTGGGGGAAAAAACGCTTTTTCCGCACATTTCGCTCAACGCACCTATCGAAACACGCCCCCAACAACACATGGCCTACCGTCCCGCGTTCCCACAGGTGTCCCGATGAAAACGGTACCTCACATGTGTGGGTGCACCTACCTGGACGCCAAGGGGAAAGCCTAAAACACAAGTAACCCCAAGTCTGTTTTCACACCGGAAATGTCACACTCTCACATCATACAGATATGGGCCTCGGGTGTCCAAGCCACCAAGGAAAACAGGGAACCCCATGCATTTCCGAAAAGAGTACACCCGTGGGAATCCGCAGAGGTATGATATGCCCAAATCGCCCCAGAATTTATTACCCAGACACCCCCGCAAAGTCCGAAATGTGGGAAAAAATACGCATTTTCCTCACATTTCGCTCGACTCACCCATCGAAACACGCCCCCAACAACACATGGCCTACTGTCCCGCGTTCCCACAGGTGTCCCGATGAAAACGGTACCTCACATGTGTGGGTGCACCTACCTGGCCGCCAAGGGGAAAGCCTAAAACACAAGTAACCCCAAGTCTGTTTTCAGAGGGAAATCTCAGACATTCTGCCGACTGGCACAATGTACAGATATGGGCCTCGTGTGTCCAAGCCACCAAGGAAAACAGGGAACCCCATGCATTTCCGGAAAGAGGACACCCGTGGGAATCCGCAGAGGTATGATATGCCCAAATCGCCCCAGAATTTATTACCCAGACACCCCCGCAAAGTCCAAAATGTGGGGAAAAAAACGCTTTTTCCGCACATTTTGCTCGACGCACCCATCGAAACACGCCCCCAACAACACCTGGCCTACCGTCACGCGTTCCCACAGGTGTCCCGATGAAAACGGTACCTCACATGTGTGGGTGCACCTACCTGGCCGCCGAGGGGAAAGCCTAAAACACAAGTAACCCCAAGTCTGTTTTCACACCGGAAATGTCACACTCTCACATCATACAGATATGGGCCTCGGGTGTCCAAGCCACCAAGGAAAACAGGGAACCCCATGCATTTCCGGAAAGAGGACACCCGTGGGAATCCGCAGAGGTATGATATGCCAAAATCGCCCCAGAATTTATTACCCAGACACCCCCGCAAAGTCCGAAATGTGGGAAAAAATACGCATTTTCCTCACATTTCGCTCAACTCACCCATCGAAACACGCCCCCAACAACACATGGCCTACCGTCCCGCGTTCCCACAGGTGTCCCAATGAAAACGGTACCTCACATGTGTGGGTGCACCTACCTGGCCGCCAAGGGGAAAGCCTAAAACACAAGTAACCCCAAGTCTGTTTTCAGAGGGAAATCTCAGACATTCTGCCGACCGGCACAATGTACAGATATGGGCCTCGGGTGTCCAAGCCACCGAGGAAAACAGGGAACCCCATGCATTTCCGGAAAGAGGACACGCGTGGGAATCCGCAGAGGTATGATATGCCCAAATCGCCCCAGAATTTATTACCCAGACACCCCCGCAAAGTCCGAAATGTAGAGAAAAAAATGCTTTTTCCGCACATTTCGCTCGACGCACCCATCGAAACACGCCCCCAACAACACATGGCCTACCGTCACGCGTTCCCACAGGTGTCCCGATGAAAACGGTACCTCACATGTGTGGGTGCACCTACCTGGCCACCAAGGGGAAAGCCTAAAACACAAGTAACCCCAAGTCTGTTTTCACACCGGAAATGTCACACTCTCACATCATACAGATATGGGCCTCGGGTGTCCAAGCCACCAAGGAAAACAGGGAACCCCATGCATTTCCGAAAAGAGGACACGTGTGGGAATCCGCAGAGGTATGATATGCCCAAATCGCCCCAGAATTTATTACCCAGACACCCCCGCAAAGTCCAAAATGTGGGAAAAAATACGCATTTTCCTCACATTTCGCTCGACTCACCCATCGAAACACGCCCCCAACAACACATGGCCTACCGTCCCGCGTTCCCACAGGTGTCCCGATGAAAACGGTACCTCACATGCGTGGGTGCACCTACCTGGCCGGCAAGGGGCAAGCCGAAAACGCAAGCAACCCCCAGTCTGTTTGCAGAGGGGAATCTCAGCCATTCTGCCGACCGGCACAACATACAGATATGGGCCTCGGGTGTCCAAGCCACCAAGGAAAACAGGGAGCCCCATGCATTTCCGAAAAGAGGACACCCGTGGGAATCCGCAGAGGTGTGATTTGCGCACATCGCCCCAGATTTTTTTACCCAGACACCCCTGCAAAGTCTGAAATGTGGGGGAAAAAACGCTTTTTCCGCACATTTCGCTCAACGCACCTATCGAAACACGCCCCCAACAACACATGGCCTACCGTCCCGCGTTCCCACAGGTGTCCCGATGAAAACGGTACCTCACATGCGTGGGTGCACCTACCTGGCCGGCAAGGGGCAAGCCGAAAACGCAAGCAACCCCCAGTCTGTTTGCAGAGGGGAATCTCAGCCATTCTGCCGACCGGCACAACATACAGATATGGGCCTCGGGTGTCCAAGCCACCAAGGAAAACAGGGAGCCCCATGCATTTCCGAAAAGAGGACACCCGTGGGAATCCGCAGAGGTGTGATTTGCGCACATCGCCCCAGATTTTTTTACCCAGACACCCCTGCAAAGTCTGAAATGTGGGGGAAAAAACGCTTTTTCCGCACATTTCGCTCGACGCACCCATCGAAACACGCCCCCAACAACCCATGGCCTACCGTCCCGCGTTCCCACAGGTGTCCCGATGAAAACGGTACCTCACATGCGTGGGTGCACCTACCTGGCCGGCAAGGGGCAAGCCGAAAACGCAAGCAACCCCCAGTCTGTTTGCAGAGGGGAATCTCAGCCATTCTGCCGACCGGCACAACATACAGATATGGGCCTCGGGTGTCCAAGCCACCAAGGGAAACAGGGAGCCCCATGCATTTCCGAAAAGAGGACACCCGTGGGAATCCGCAGAGGTGTGATTTGCGCACATCGCCCCAGATTTTTTTACCCAGACACCCCTGCAAAGTCCGACATGTGGGGGAAAAAACGCTTTTTCCGCACATTTCGCTCGACGCACCCATCGAAACACGCCCCCAACAACACATGGCCTACCGTCCCGCGTTCCCACAGGTGTCCCGATGAAAACGGTACCTCACATGCGTGGGTGCACCTACCTGGCCGGCAAGGGGCAAGCCGAAAACGCAAGCAACCCCCAGTCTGTTTGCAGAGGGGAATCTCAGCCATTCTGCCGACCGGCACAACATACAGATATGGGCCTCGGGTGTCCAAGCCACCAAGGAAAACAGGGAGCCCCATGCATTTCCGAAAAGAGGACACCCGTGGGAATCCGCAGAGGTGTGATTTGCGCACATCGCCCCAGATTTTTTTACCCAGACACCCCTGCAAAGTCCGAAATGTGGGGGAAAAAACGCTTTTTCCGCACATTTTGCTCGACGCACCCATCGAAACACGCCCCCAACAACACATGGCCTACCGTCCCGCGTTCCCACAGGTGTCCCGATGAAAACGGTACCTCACATGCGTGGGTGCACCTACCTGGCCGGCAAGGGGCAAGCCGAAAACGCAAGCAACCCCCAGTCTGTTTTCAGAGGGGAATCTCAGCCATTCTGCCGACCGGCACAACATACAGATATGGGCCTCGGGTGTCCAAGCCACCAAGGAAAACAGGGAGCCCCATGCATTTCCGAAAAGAGGACACCCGTGGGAATCCGCAGAGGTGTGATTTGCGCACATCGCCCCAGATTTTTTTACCCAGACACCCCTGCAAAGTCCGAAATGTGGGGGAAAAAACGCTTTTTCCCGCACATTTTGCTCGACGCACCCATTGAAACACGCCCCCAACAACACATGGCCTACCGTCCCGCGTTCCCACAGGTGTCCCGGTGAAAACGGTACCTCACATGCGTGGGTGCACCTACCTGGCCGGCAAGGGGCAAGCCGAAAACGCAAGCAATCCCCAGTCTGTTTGCAGAGGGGAATCTCAGCCATTCTGCCGACCGGCACAACATACAGATATGGGCCTCGGGTGTCCAAGCCACCAAGGAAAACAGGGAGCCCCATGCATTTCCGAAAAGAGGACACCCGTGGGAATCCGCAGAGGTGTGATTTGAGCACATCGCCCCAGATTTTTTTACCCAGACACCCCTGCAAAGTCCGAAATGTGGGCGAAAAAACGCTTTTTCCGCACATTTCGCTCGACGCACCCATCGTAACACGCCCCCAACAACACATGGCCTACCGTCCCGCGTTCCCACAGGTGTCCCGATGAAAACGGTACCTCACATGCGTGGGTGCACCTACCTGGCCGGCAAGGGGCAAGCCGAAAACGCAAGCAACCCCCAGTCTGTTTGCAGAGGGGAATCTCAGCCATTCTGCCGACCGGCACAACATACAGATATGGGCCTCGGGTGTCCAAGCCACCAAGGAAAACAGGGAGGCCCATGCATTTCCGAAAAGAGGACACCCGTGGGAATCCGCAGAGGTGTGATTTGCGCACATCGCCCCAGATTTTTTTACCCAGACACCCCCGCAAAGTCCGAAATGGGGGGGAAAAAACGCTTTTTCCGCACATTTCGCTCGACGCACCCATCGAAACACGCCCCCAACAACACATGGCCTACCGTCCCGCGTTCCCACAGGTGTCCCGATGAAAACGGTACCTCACATGCGTGGGTGCACCTACCTGGCCGGCAAGGGGCAAGCCGAAAACGCAAGCAACCCCCAGTCTGTTTGCAGAGGGGAATCTCAGCCATTCTGCCGACCGGCACAACATACAGATATGGGCCTCGGGTGTCCAAGCCACCAAGGAAAACAGGGAGCCCCATGCATTTCCGAAAAGAGGACACCCGTGGGAATCCGCAGAGGTGTGATTTGCGCACATCGCCCCATATTTTTTTACCCAGACACCCCTGCAAAGTCCGAAATGTGGGGGAAAAAACGCTTTTTCCGCACATTTCGCTCGACGCACCCATCGAAACACGCCCCCAACAACACATGGCCTACCGTCCCGCGTTCCCACAGGTGTCCCGATGAAAACGGTACCTCACATGCGTGGGTGCACCTACCTGGCCGGCAAGGGGCAAGCCGAAAACGCAAGCAACCCCCAGTCTGTTTGCAGAGGGGAATCTCAGCCATTCTGCCGACCGGCACAACATACAGATATGGGCCTCGGGTGTCCAAGCCACCAAGGAAAACAGGGAGCCCCATGCATTTCCGAAAAGAGGACACCCGTGGGAATCCGCAGAGGTGTGATTTGCGCACATCGCCCCAGATTTTTTTACCCAGACACCCCTGCAAAGTCCGAAATGTGGGGGAAAAAACGCTTTTTCCGCACATTTCGCTCGACGCACCCATCGAAACACGCCCCCAACAACACATGGCCTACCGTCCCGCGTTCCCACAGGTGTCCCGATGAAAACGGTACCTCACATGCATGGGTGCACCTACCTGGCCGGCAAGGGGCAAGCCGAAAACGCAAGCAACCCCCAGTCTGTTTGCAGAGGGGAATCTCAGCCATTCTGCCGACCGGCACAACATACAGATATGGGCCTCGGGTGTCCAAGCCACCAAGGAAAACAGGGAGCCCCATGCATTTCCGAAAAGAGGACACCCGTGGGAATCCGCAGAGGTGTGATTTGCGCACATCGCCCCAGATTTTTTTACCCAGACACCCCCGCAAAGTCCGAAATGTGGGGGAAAAAACGCTTTTTCCGCACATTTCACTCAACGCACCCATCGAAACACGCCCCCAACAACACATGGCCTACCGTCCCGCGTTCCCACAGGTGTCCCGATGAAAACGGTACCTCACATGCGTGGGTGCACCTACCTGGCCGGCAAGGGGCAAGCCGAAAACGCAAGCAACCCCCAGTCTGTTTGCAGAGGGGAATCTCAGCCATTCTGCCGACCGGCACAACATACAGATATGGGCCTCGGGTGTCCAAGCCACCAAGGAAAACAGGGAGCCCCATGCATTTCCGAAAAGAGGACACCCGTGGGAATCCGCAGAGGTGTGATTTGCGCACATCGCCCCAGATTTTTTTACCCAGACACCCATGCAAAGTCCGAAATGTGGGGGAAAAAACGCTTTTTCCGCACATTTCGCTCGACGCACCCATCGAAACACGCCCCCAACAACACATGGCCTACCGTCCCGCGTTCCCACAGGTGTCCCGATGAAAACGGTACCTCACATGCGTGGGTGCACCTACCTGGCCGGCAAGGGGCAAGCCGAAAACGCAAGCAACCCCCAGTCTGTTTGCAGAGGGGAATCTCAGCCATTCTGCCGACCGGCACAACATACAGATATGGGCCTCGGGTGTCCAAGCCACCAAGGAAAACAGGGAGCCCCATGCATTTCCGAAAAGAGGACACCCGTGGGAATCCACAGAGGTGTGATTTGCGCACATCGCCCCAGATTTTTTTACCCAGACACCCCTGCAAAGTCCGAAATGTGGGGGAAAAAACGCTTTTTCCGCACATTTCGCTCGACGCACCCATCGAAACACGCCCCCAACAACACATGGCCTACCGTCCCGCGTTCCCACAGGTGTCCCGATGAAAACAGTACCTCACATGCATGGGTGCACCTACCTGGCCGGCAAGGGGCAAGCCGAAAACGCAAGCAACCCCCAGTCTGTTTGCAGAGGGGAATCTCAGCCATTCTGCCGACCGGCACAACATACAGATATGGGCCTCGGGTGTCCAAGCCACCAAGGAAAACAGGGAGCCCCATGCATTTCCGAAAAGAGGACACCCGTGGGAATCCGCAGAGGTGTGATTTGCGCACATCGCCCCAGATTTTTTTACCCAGACACCCCCGCAAAGTCCGAAATGTGGGGGAAAAAACGCTTTTTCCGCACATTTCACTCGACGCACCCATCGAAACACGCCCCCAACAACACATGGCCTACCGTCCCGCGTTCCCACAGGTGTCCCGATGAAAACGGTACCTCACATGCGTGGGTGCACCTACCTGGCCGGCAAGGGGCAAGCCGAAAACGCAAGCAACCCCCAGTCTGTTTGCAGAGGGGAATCTCAGCCATTCTGCCGACCGGCACAACATACAGATATGGGCCTCGGGTGTCCAAGCCACCAAGGAAAACAGGGAGCCCCATGCATTTCCGAAAAGAGGACACCCGTGGGAATCCGCAGAGGTGTGATTTGCGCACATCGCCCCAGATTTTTTTACCCAGACACCCCTGCAAAGTCTGAAATGTGGGGGAAAAAACGCTTTTTCCGCACATTTCGCTCGACGCACCCATCGAAACACGCCCCCAACAACACATGGCCTACCGTCCCGCGTTCCCACAGGTGTCCCGATGAAAACAGTACCTCACATGCGTGGGTGCACCTACCTGGCCGGCAAGGGGCAAGCCGAAAACGCAAGCAACCCCCAGTCTGTTTGCAAAGGGGAATCTCAGCCATTCTGCCGACCGGCACAACATACAGATATGGGCCTCGGGTGTCCAAGCCACCAAGGAAAACAGGGAGCCCCATGTATTTCCGAAAAGAGGACACCCGTGGGAATCCGCAGAGGTGTGATTTGCGCACATCGCCCCAGATTTTTTTACCCAGACACCCCTGCAAAGTCCGAAATGTGGGGGAAAAAACGCTTTTTCTGCACATTTCGCTCGACGCACCCATCGAAACACGCCCCCAACAACTAATGGCCTACCGTCCCGCGTTCCCACAGGTGTCCCGATGAAAACGGTACCTCACATGCGTGGGTGCACCTACCTGGCCGGCAAGGGGCAAGCCAAAAACGCAAGCAACCCCCAGTCTGTTTGCAGAGGGGAATCTCAGCCATTCTGCCGACCGGCAAAACATACAGATATGGGCCTCGGGTGTCCAAGCCACCAAGGAAAACAGGGAGCCCCATGCATTTTCGAAAAGAGGACACCCGTGGGAATCCGCAGAGGTGTGATTTGCGCACATCGCCCCAGATTTTTTTACCCAGACACCCCTGCAAAGTCCGAAATGTGGGGGAAAAATTGCTTTTTCCGCACATTTCGCTCGACGCACCCATCGAAACACGCCCCCAACAACACATGGCCTACCGTCCCGCGTTCCCACAGGTGTCCCGATGAAAACGGTACCTCACATGCGTGGGTGCACCTACCTGCCTGGCAAGGGGCAAGCCGAAAACGCAAGCAACCCCCAGTCTGTTTGCAGAGGGGAATTCCAGCCATTCTGCCGACCGGCACAACATACAGATATGGGCCTCGGGTGTCCAAGCCACCAAGGAAAACAGGGAGCCCCATGCATTTCCGAAAAGAGGACACCCGTGGGAATCCGCAGAGGTGTGATTTGCGCACATCGCCCCAGATTTTTTTACCCAGACACCCCTGCAAAGTCCGAAATGTGGGGGAAAAAACGCTTTTTCCGCACATTTCGCTCGACGCACCCATCGAAACACGCCCCCAACAACACATGGCCTACCGTCCCGCGTTCCCACAGGTGTCCCGATGAAAACGGTACCTCACATGCGTGGGAGCACCTACCTGGCCGGCAAGGGGCAAGCCGAAAACGCAAGCAACCCCCAGTCTGTTTGCAGAGGGGAATCTCAGCCATTCTGCCGACCGGCACAACATACAGATATGGGCCTCGGGTGTCCAAGCCACCAAGGAAAACAGGGAGCCCCATGCATTTCCGAAAAGAGGACACCCGTGGGAATCCGCAGAGGTGTGATTTGCGCACATCGCCCCAGATTTTTTTACCCAGACACCCCCGCAAAGTCCGAAATGTGGGGGAAAAAACGCTTTTTCCGCACATTTCACTCAACGCACCCATCGAAACACGCCCCCAACAACACATGGCCTACCGTCCCGCGTTCCCACAGGTGTCCCGATGAAAACGGTACCTCACATGCGTGGGTGCACCTACCTGGCCGGCAAGGGGCAAGCCGAAAACGCAAGCAACCCCCAGTCTGTTTGCAGAGGGGAATCTCAGCCATTCTGCCGACCGGCACAACATACAGATATGGGCCTCGGGTGTCCAAGCCACCAAGGAAAACAGGGAGCCCCATGCATTTCCGAAAAGAGGACACCCGTGGGAATCCGCAGAGGTGTGATTTGCGCACATCGCCCCAGATTTTTTTACCCAGACACCCATGCAAAGTCCGAAATGTGGGGGAAAAAACGCTTTTTCCGCACATTTCGCTCGACGCACCCATCGAAACACGCCCCCAACAACACATGGCCTACCGTCCCGCGTTCCCACAGGTGTCCCAATGAAAATGGTACCTCACATGCGTGGGTGCACCTACCTGGCCGGCAAGGGGCAAGCCGAAAACGCAAGCAACCCCCAGTCTGTTTGCAGAGGGGAATCTCAGCCATTCTGCCGACCGGCACAACATACAGATATGGGCCTCGGGTGTCCAAGCCACCAAGGAAAACAGGGAGCCCCATGCATTTCCGAAAAGAGGACACCCGTGGGAATCCGCAGAGGTGTGATTTGCGCACATCGCCCCAGATTTTTTTACCCAGACACCCCTGCAAAGTCCGAAATGTGGGGGAAAAAACGCTTTTTCCGCACATTTCGCTCGACGCACCCATCGAAACACGCCCCCAACAACACATGGCCTACCGTCCCGCGTTCCCACAGGTGTCCCGATGAAAACAGTACCTCACATGCATGGGTGCACCTACCTGGCCGGCAAGGGGCAAGCCGAAAACGCAAGCAACCCCCAGTCTGTTTGCAGAGGGGAATCTCAGCCATTCTGCCGACCGGCACAACATACAGATATGGGCCTCGGGTGTCCAAGCCACCAAGGAAAACAGGGAGCCCCATGCATTTCCGAAAAGAGGACACCCGTGGGAATCCGCAGAGGTGTGATTTGCGCACATCGCCCCAGATTTTTTTACCCAGACACCCCCGCAAAGTCCGAAATGTGGGGGAAAAAACGCTTTTTCCGCACATTTCACTCGACGCACCCATCGAAACACGCCCCCAACAACACATGGCCTACCGTCCCGCGTTCCCACAGGTGTCCCGATGAAAACGGTACCTCACATGCGTGGGTGCACCTACCTGGCCGGCAAGGGGCAAGCCGAAAACGCAAGCAACCCCCAGTCTGTTTGCAGAGGGGAATCTCAGCCATTCTGCCGACCGGCACAACATACAGATATGGGCCTCGGGTGTCCAAGCCACCAAGGAAAACAGGGAGCCCCATGCATTTCCGAAAAGAGGACACCCGTGGGAATCCGCAGAGGTGTGATTTGCGCACATCGCCCCAGATTTTTTTACCCAGACACCCCTGCAAAGTCTGAAATGTGGGGGAAAAAACGCTTTTTCCGCACATTTCGCTCGACGCACCCATCGAAACACGCCCCCAACAACACATGGCCTACCGTCCCGCGTTCCCACAGGTGTCCCGATGAAAACGGTACCTCACATGCGTGGGTGCACCTACCTGGCCGGCAAGGGGCAAGCCGAAAACGCAAGCAACCCCCAGTCTGTTTGCAGAGGGGAATCTCAGCCATTCTGCCGACCGGCACAACATACAGATATGGGCCTCGGGTGTCCAAGCCACCAAGGAAAACAGGGAGCCCCATGTATTTCCGAAAAGAGGACACCCGTGGGAATCCGCAGAGGTGTGATTTGCGCACATCGCCCCAGATTTTTTTACCCAGACACCCCTGCAAAGTCCGAAATGTGGGGGAAAAAACGCTTTTTCTGCACATTTCGCTCGACGCACCCATCGAAACACGCCCCCAACAACTAATGGCCTACCGTCCCGCGTTCCCACAGGTGTCCCGATGAAAACGGTACCTCACATGCGTGGGTGCACCTACCTGGCCGGCAAGGGGCAAGCCAAAAACGCAAGCAACCCCCAGTCTGTTTGCAGAGGGGAATCTCAGCCATTCTGCCGACCGGCAAAACATACAGATATGGGCCTCGGGTGTCCAAGCCACCAAGGAAAACAGGGAGCCCCATGCATTTTCGAAAAGAGGACACCCGTGGGAATCCGCAGAGGTGTGATTTGCGCACATCGCCCCAGATTTTTTTACCCAGACACCCCTGCAAAGTCCGAAATGTGGGGGAAAAATTGCTTTTTCCGCACATTTCGCTCGACGCACCCATCGAAACACGCCCCCAACAACACATGGCCTACCGTCCCGCGTTCCCACAGGTGTCCCGATGAAAACGGTACCTCACATGCGTGGGTGCACCTACCTGCCTGGCAAGGGGCAAGCCGAAAACGCAAGCAACCCCCAGTCTGTTTGCAGAGGGGAATTCCAGCCATTCTGCCGACCGGCACAACATACAGATATGGGCCTCGGGTGTCCAAGCCACCAAGGAAAACAGGGAGCCCCATGCATTTCCGAAAAGAGGACACCCGTGGGAATCCGCAGAGGTGTGATTTGCGCACATCGCCCCAGATTTTTTTACCCAGACACCCCTGCAAAGTCCGAAATGTGGGGGAAAAAACGCTTTTTCCGCACATTTCGCTCGACGCACCCATCGAAACACGCCCCCAACAACACATGGCCTACCGTCCCGCGTTCCCACAGGTGTCCCGATGAAAACGGTACCTCACATGCGTGGGAGCACCTACCTGGCCGGCAAGGGGCAAGCCGAAAACGCAAGCAACCCCCAGTCTGTTTGCAGAGGGGAATCTCAGCCATTCTGCCGACCGGCACAACATACAGATATGGGCCTCGGGTGTCCAAGCCACCAAGGAAAACAGGGAGCCCCATGCATTTCCGAAAAGAGGACACCCGTGGGAATCCGCAGAGGTGTGATTTGCGCACATCGCCCCAGATTTTTTTACCCAGACACCCCCGCAAAGTCCGAAATGTGGGGGAAAAAACGCTTTTTCCGCACATTTCGCTCGACGCACCCATCGAAACACGCCCCCAACAACACATGGCCTACCGTCCCGCGTTCCCACAGGTGTCCCGATGAAAACGGTACCTCACATGCGTGGGTGCATCTACCTGGCCGGCAAGGGGCAAGCCGAAAACGCAAGCAACCCCCAGTCTGTTTTCAGAGGGGAATCTCAGCCATTCTGCCGACCGGCACAACATACAGATATGGGCCTCGGGTGTCCAAGCCACCAAGGAAAACAGGGAGCCCCATGCATTTCCGAAAAGAGGACACCTGTGGGAATCCGCAGAGGTGTGATTTGCGCACATCGCCCCAGATTTTTTTACCCAGACACCCCTGCAAAGTCCGAAATGTGGGGGAAAAAACGCTTTTTCCGCACATTTCGCTCGACGCACCCATCGAAACACGCCCCCAACAACACATGGCCTACCGTCCCGCGTTCCCACAGGTGTCCCGATGAAAACGGTACCTCACATGCGTGGGTGCACCTACCTGGCCGGCAAGGGGCAAGCCGAAAACGCAAGCAACCCCCAGTCTGTTTGCAGAGGGGAATCTCAGCCATTCTGCCGACCGGCACAACATACAGATATGGGCCTCGGGTGTCCAAGCCACCAAGGAAAACAGGGAGCCCCATGCATTTCCGAAAAGAGGACACCCGTGGGAATCCGCAGAGGTGTGATTTGCGCACATCGCCCCAGATTTTTTTACCCAGACACCCCTGCAAAGTCCGAAATGTGGGTGAAAAAACGCTTTTTCCGCACATTTCGCTCGACGCACCCATCGAAACACGCCCCCAACAACACATGGCCTACCGTCCCGCGTTCCCACAGGTGTCCCGATGAAAACGGTACCTCACATGCGTGGGTGCACCTACCTGGCCGGCAAGGGGCAAGCCGAAAACGCAAGCAACCCTCAGTCTGTTTGCAGAGGGGAATCTCAGCCATTCTGCCGACTGGCACAACATACAGATATGGGCCTCGGGTGTCCAAGCCACCAAGGAAAACAGGGAGCCCCATGCATTTCCGAAAAGAGGACACCCGTGGGAATCCGCAGAGGTGTGATTTGCGCACATCGCCCCAGATTTTTTTACCCAGACACCCCTGCAAAGTCTGAAATGTGGGGGAAAAAACGCTTTTTCCGCACATTTCGCTCGACGCACCTATCGAAACACGCCCCCAACAACACATGGCCTACCGTCCCGCGTTCCCAAAGGTGTCCCGATGAAAACGGTACCTCACATGCGTGGGTGCACCTACCTGGCCGGCAAGGGGCAAGCCGAAAACGCAAGCAACCCCCAGTCTGTTTGCAGAGGGGAATCTCAGCCATTCTGCCGACCGGCACAACATACAGATATGGGCCTCGGGTGTCCAAGCCACCAAGGAAAACAGGGAGCCCCATGCATTTCCGAAAAGAGGACACCCGTGGGAATCCGCAGAGGTGTGATTTACGCACATCGCCCCAGATTTTTTTACCCAGACACCCCTGCAAAGTCTGAAATGTGGGGGAAAAAACGCTTTTTCCGCACATTTCGCTCGACGCACCCATCGAAACACGCCCCCAACAACACATGGCCTACCGTCCCGCGTTCCCACAGGTGTCCCGATGAAAACGGTACCTCACATGCGTGGGTGCACCTACCTGGCCGGCAAGGGGCAAGCCGAAAACGCAAGCAACCCCCAGTCTGTTTGCAGAGGGGAATCTCAGCCATTCTGCCGACCGGCACAACATACAGATATGGGCCTCGGGTGTCCAAGCCACCAAGGAAAACAGGGAGCCCCATGCATTTCCGAAAAGAGGACACCCGTGGGAATCCGCAGAGGTGTGATTTGCGCACATCGCCCCAGATTTTTTTACCCAGACACCCCTGCAAAGTCCGAAATGTGGGGGAAAAAACGCTTTTTCTGCACATTTCGCTCGACGCACCCATTGAAACACGCCCCCAACAACACATGGCCTACCGTCCCGCGTTCCCACAGGTGTCCCGATGAAAACGGTACCTCACATGCGTGGGTGCACCTACCTGGCCGGCAAGGGGCAAGCCGAAAACGCAAGCAACCCCCAGTCTGTTTGCAGAGGGGAATCTCAGCCATTCTGCCGACCGGCACAACATACAGATATGGGCCTCGACTATCCAAGCCACCAAGGAAAACAGGGAGCCCCATGCATTTCCGAAAAGAGGACACCCGTGGGAATCCGCAGAGGTGTGATTTGCGCACATCGCCCCAGATTTTTTTACCCAGACACCCCCGCAAAGTCCGAAATGTGGGGGAAAAAACGCTTTTTCCGCACATTTCACTCGACGCACCCATCGAAACACGCCCCCAACAACACATGGCCTACCGTCCCGCGTTCCCACAGGTGTCCCGATGAAAACGGTACCTCACATGCGTGGGTGCACCTACCTGGCCGGCAAGGGGCAAGTCGAAAACGCAAGCAACCCCCAGTCTGTTTGCAGAGGGGAATCTCAGCCATTCTGCCGACCGGCACAACATACAGATATGGGCCTCGGGTGTCCAAGCCACCAAGGAAAACAGGGAGCCCCATGCATTTCCGAAAAGAGGACACCCGTGGGAATCCGCAGAGGTGTGATTTGCGCACATCGCCCCAGATTTTTTTACCCAGACACCCCTGCAAAGTCTGAAATGTGGGGGAAAAAACGCTTTTTCCGCACATTTCGCTCGACGCACCCATCGAAACACGCCCCCAACAACACATGGCCTACCGTCCCGCGTTCCCACAGGTGTCCCGATGAAAACGGTACCTCACATGCGTGGGTGCACCTACCTGGCCGGCAAGGGGCAAGCCGAAAACGCAAGCAACCCCCAGTCTGTTTGCAGAGGGGAATCTCAGCCATTCTGCCGACCGGCACAACATACAGATATGGGCCTCGGGTGTCCAAGCCACCAAGGAAAACAGGGAGCCCCATGTATTTCCGAAAAGAGGACACCCGTGGGAATCCGCAGAGGTGTGATTTGCGCACATCGCCCCAGATTTTTTTACCCAGACACCCCTGCAAAGTCCGAAATGTGGGGGAAAAAACGCTTTTTCTGCACATTTCGCTCGACGCACCCATCGAAACACGCCCCCAACAACTAATGGCCTACCGTCCCGCGTTCCCACAGGTGTCCCGATGAAAACGGTACCTCACATGCGTGGGTGCACCTACCTGGCCGGCAAGGGGCAAGCCAAAAACGCAAGCAACCCCCAGTCTGTTTGCAGAGGGGAATCTCAGCCATTCTGCCGACCGGCAAAACATACAGATATGGGCCTCGGGTGTCCAAGCCACCAAGGAAAACAGGGAGCCCCATGCATTTTCGAAAAGAGGACACCCGTGGGAATCCGCAGAGGTGTGATTTGCGCACATCGCCCCAGATTTTTTTACCCAGACACCCCTGCAAAGTCCGAAATGTGGGGGAAAAATTGCTTTTTCCGCACATTTCGCTCGACGCACCCATCGAAACACGCCCCCAACAACACATGGCCTACCGTCCCGCGTTCCCACAGGTGTCCCGATGAAAACGGTACCTCACATGCGTGGGTGCACCTACCTGCCTGGCAAGGGGCAAGCCGAAAACGCAAGCAACCCCCAGTCTGTTTGCAGAGGGGAATTCCAGCCATTCTGCCGACCGGCACAACATACAGATATGGGCCTCGGGTGTCCAAGCCACCAAGGAAAACAGGGAGCCCCATGCATTTCCGAAAAGAGGACACCCGTGGGAATCCGCAGAGGTGTGATTTGCGCACATCGCCCCAGATTTTTTTACCCAGACACCCCTGCAAAGTCCGAAATGTGGGGGAAAAAACGCTTTTTCCGCACATTTCGCTCGACGCACCCATCGAAACACGCCCCCAACAACACATGGCCTACCGTCCCGCGTTCCCACAGGTGTCCCGATGAAAACGGTACCTCACATGCGTGGGAGCACCTACCTGGCCGGCAAGGGGCAAGCCGAAAACGCAAGCAACCCCCAGTCTGTTTGCAGAGGGGAATCTCAGCCATTCTGCCGACCGGCACAACATACAGATATGGGCCTCGGGTGTCCAAGCCACCAAGGAAAACAGGGAGCCCCATGCATTTCCGAAAAGAGGACACCCGTGGGAATCCGCAGAGGTGTGATTTGCGCACATCGCCCCAGATTTTTTTACCCAGACACCTCCGCAAAGTCCGAAATGTGGGGGAAAAAACGCTTTTTCCGCACATTTCGCTCGACGCACCCATCGAAACACGCCCCCAACAACACATGGCCTACCGTCCCGCGTTCCCACAGGTGTCCCGATGAAAACGGTACCTCACATGCGTGGGTGCATCTACCTGGCCGGCAAGGGGCAAGCCGAAAACGCAAGCAACCCCCAGTCTGTTTTCAGAGGGGAATCTCAGCCATTCTGCCGACCGGCACAACATACAGATATGGGCCTCGGGTGTCCAAGCCACCAAGGAAAACAGGGAGCCCCATGCATTTCCGAAAAGAGGACACCTGTGGGAATCCGCAGAGGTGTGATTTGCGCACATCGCCCCAGATTTTTTTACCCAGACACCCCTGCAAAGTCCGAAATGTGGGGGAAAAAACGCTTTTTCCGCACATTTCGCTCGACGCACCCATCGAAACACGCCCCCAACAACACATGGCCTACCGTCCCGCGTTCCCACAGGTGTCCCGATGAAAACGGTACCTCACATGCGTGGGTGCACCTACCTGGCCGGCAAGGGGCAAGCCGAAAACGCAAGCAACCCCCAGTCTGTTTGCAGAGGGGAATCTCAGCCATTCTGCCGACCGGCACAACATACAGATATGGGCCTCGGGTGTCCAAGCCACCAAGGAAAACAGGGAGCCCCATGCATTTCCGAAAAGAGGACACCCGTGGGAATCCGCAGAGGTGTGATTTGCGCACATCGCCCCAGATTTTTTTACCCAGACACCCCTGCAAAGTCCGAAATGTGGGGGAAAAAACGCTTTTTCCGCACATTTCGCTCGACGCACCCATCGAAACACGCCCCCAACAACACATGGCCTACCGTCCCGCGTTCCCACAGGTGTCCCGATGAAAACGGTACCTCACATGCGTGGGTGCACCTACCTGGCCGGCAAGGGGCAAGCCGAAAACGCAAGCAACCCTCAGTCTGTTTGCAGAGGGGAATCTCAGCCATTCTGCCGACTGGCACAACATACAGATATGGGCCTCGGGTGTCCAAGCCACCAAGGAAAACAGGGAGCCCCATGCATTTCCGAAAAGAGGACACCCGTGGGAATCCGCAGAGGTGTGATTTGCGCACATCGCCCCAGATTTTTTTACCCAGACACCCCTGCAAAGTCTGAAATGTGGGGGAAAAAACGCTTTTTCCGCACATTTCGCTCGACGCACCTATCGAAACACGCCCCCAACAACACATGGCCTACCGTCCCGCGTTCCCAAAGGTGTCCCGATGAAAACGGTACCTCACATGCGTGGGTGCACCTACCTGGCCGGCAAGGGGCAAGCCGAAAACGCAAGCAACCCCCAGTCTGTTTGCAGAGGGGAATCTCAGCCATTCTGCCGACCGGCACAACATACAGATATGGGCCTCGGGTGTCCAAGCCACCAAGGAAAACAGGGAGCCCCATGCATTTCCGAAAAGAGTACACCCGTGGGAATCCGCAGAGGTATGATATGCCCAAATCGCCCCAGAATTTATTACCCAGACACCCCCGCAAAGTCCGAAATGTGGGAAAAAATACGCATTTTCCTCACATTTCGCTCGACTCACCCATCGAAACACGCCCCCAACAACACATGGCCTACTGTCCCGCGTTCCCACAGGTGTCCCGATGAAAACGGTACCTCACATGTGTGGGTGCACCTACCTGGCCGCCAAGGGGAAAGCCTAAAACACAAGTAACCCCAAGTCTGTTTTCAGAGGGAAATCTCAGACATTCTGCCGACTGGCACAATGTACAGATATGGGCCTCGTGTGTCCAAGCCACCAAGGAAAACAGGGAACCCCATGCATTTCCGGAAAGAGGACACCCGTGGGAATCCGCAGAGGTATGATATGCCTAAATCGCCCCAGAATTTATTACCCAGACACCCCCGCAAAGTCCAAAATGTGGGGAAAAAAACGCTTTTTCCGCACATTTTGCTCGACGCACCCATCGAAACACGCCCCCAACAACACCTGGCCTACCGTCACGGGTTCCCACAGGTGTCCCGATGAAAACGGTACCTCACATGTGTGGGTGCACCTACCTGGCCGCCGAGGGGAAAGCCTAAAACACAAGTAACCCCAAGTCTGTTTTCACACCGGAAATGTCACACTCTCACATCATACAGATATGGGCCTCGGGTGTCCAAGCCACCAAGGAAAACAGGGAACCCCATGCATTTCCGGAAAGAGGACACCCGTGGGAATCCGCAGAGGTATGATATGCCAAAATCGCCCCAGAATTTATTACCCAGACACCCCCGCAAAGTCCGAAATGTGGGAAAAAATACGCATTTTCCTCACATTTCGCTCAACTCACCCATCGAAACACGCCCCCAACAACACATGGCCTACCGTCCCGCGTTCCCACAGGTGTCCCAATGAAAACGGTACCTCACATGTGTGGGTGCACCTACCTGGCCGCCAAGGGGAAAGCCTAAAACACAAGTAACCCCAAGTCTGTTTTCAGAGGGAAATCTCAGACATTCTGCCGACCGGCACAATGTACAGATATGGGCCTCGGGTGTCCAAGCCACCGAGGAAAACAGGGAACCCCATGCATTTCCGGAAAGAGGACACGCGTGGGAATCCGCAGAGGTATGATATGCCCAAATCGCCCCAGAATTTATTACCCAGACACCCCCGCAAAGTCCGAAATGTAGAGAAAAAAATGCTTTTTCCGCACATTTCGCTCGACGCACCCATCGAAACACGCCCCCAACAACACATGGCCTACCGTCACGCGTTCCCACAGGTGTCCCGATGAAAACGGTACCTCATATGTGTGGGTGCACCTACCTGGCCACCAAGGGGAAAGCCTAAAACACAAGTAACCCCAAGTCTGTTTTCACACCGGAAATGTCACACTCTCACATCATACAGATATGGGCCTCGGGTGTCCAAGCCACCAAGGAAAACAGGGAACCCCATGCATTTCCGAAAAGAGGACACCTGTGGGAATCCGCAGAGGTATGATATGCCCAAATCGCCCCAGAATTTATTACCCAGACACCCCTGCAAAGTCCAAAATGTGGGAAAAAATACGCATTTTCCTCACATTTCGCTCGACTCACCCATCGAAACACGCCCCCAACAACACATGGCCTACCGTCCCGCGTTCCCACAGGTGTCCCGATGAAAACGGTACCTCACATGCGTGGGTGCACCTACCTGGCCGGCAAGGGGCAAGCCGAAAACGCAAGCAACCCCCAGTCTGTTTGCAGAGGGGAATCTCAGCCATTCTGCCGACCGGCACAACATACAGATATGGGCCTCGGGTGTCCAAGCCACCAAGGAAAACAGGGAGCCCCATGCATTTCCGAAAAGAGGACACCCGTGGGAATCCGCAGAGGTGTGATTTGCGCACATCGCCCCAGATTTTTTTACCCAGACACCCCTGCAAAGTCTGAAATGTGGGGGAAAAAACGCTTTTTCCGCACATTTCGCTCAACGCACCTATCGAAACACGCCCCCAACAACACATGGCCTACCGTCCCGCGTTCCCACAGGTGTCCCGATGAAAACGGTACCTCACATGTGTGGGTGCACCTACCTGGACGCCAAGGGGAAAGCCTAAAACACAAGTAACCCCAAGTCTGTTTTCACACCGGAAATGTCACACTCTCACATCATACAGATATGGGCCTCGGGTGTCCAAGCCACCAAGGAAAACAGGGAACCCCATGCATTTCCGAAAAGAGTACACCCGTGGGAATCCGCAGAGGTATGATATGCCCAAATCGCCCCAGAATTTATTACCCAGACACCCCCGCAAAGTCCGAAATGTGGGAAAAAATACGCATTTTCCTCACATTTCGCTCGACTCACCCATCGAAACACGCCCCCAACAACACATGGCCTACTGTCCCGCGTTCCCACAGGTGTCCCGATGAAAACGGTACCTCACATGTGTGGGTGCACCTACCTGGCCGCCAAGGGGAAAGCCTAAAACACAAGTAACCCCAAGTCTGTTTTCAGAGGGAAATCTCAGACATTCTGCCGACTGGCACAATGTACAGATATGGGCCTCGTGTGTCCAAGCCACCAAGGAAAACAGGGAACCCCATGCATTTCCGGAAAGAGGACACCCGTGGGAATCCGCAGAGGTATGATATGCCCAAATCGCCCCAGAATTTATTACCCAGACACCCCCGCAAAGTCCAACATGTGGGGAAAAAAACGCTTTTTCCGCACATTTTGCTCGACGCACCCATCGAAACACGCCCCCAACAACACCTGGCCTACCGTCACGCGTTCCCACAGGTGTCCCGATGAAAACGGTACCTCACATGTGTGGGTGCACCTACCTGGCCGCCGAGGGGAAAGCCTAAAACACAAGTAACCCCAAGTCTGTTTTCACACCGGAAATGTCACACTCTCACATCATACAGATATGGGCCTCGGGTGTCCAAGCCACCAAGGAAAACAGGGAACCCCATGCATTTCCGGAAAGAGGACACCCGTGGGAATCCGCAGAGGTATGATATGCCAAAATCGCCCCAGAATTTATTACCCAGACACCCCCGCAAAGTCCGAAATGTGGGAAAAAATACGCATTTTCCTCACATTTCGCTCAACTCACCCATCGAAACACGCCCCCAACAACACATGGCCTACCGTCCCGCGTTCCCACAGGTGTCCCAATGAAAACGGTACCTCACATGTGTGGGTGCACCTACCTGGCCGCCAAGGGGAAAGCCTAAAACACAAGTAACCCCAAGTCTGTTTTCAGAGGGAAATCTCAGACATTCTGCCGACCGGCACAATGTACAGATATGGGCCTCGGGTGTCCAAGCCACCGAGGAAAACAGGGAACCCCATGCATTTCCGGAAAGAGGACACGCGTGGGAATCCGCAGAGGTATGATATGCCCAAATCGCCCCAGAATTTATTACCCAGACACCCCCGCAAAGTCCGAAATGTAGAGAAAAAAATGCTTTTTCCGCACATTTCGCTCGACGCACCCATCGAAACACGCCCCCAACAACACATGGCCTACCGTCACGCGTTCCCACAGGTGTCCCGATGAAAACGGTACCTCACATGTGTGGGTGCACCTACCTGGCCACCAAGGGGAAAGCCTAAAACACAAGTAACCCCAAGTCTGTTTTCACACCGGAAATGTCACACTCTCACATCATACAGATATGGGCCTCGGGTGTCCAAGCCACCAAGGAAAACAGGGAACCCCATGCATTTCCGAAAAGAGGACACGTGTGGGAATCCGCAGAGGTATGATATGCCCAAATCGCCCCAGAATTTATTACCCAGACACCCCCGCAAAGTCCAAAATGTGGGAAAAAATACGCATTTTCCTCACATTTCGCTCGACTCACCCATCGAAACACGCCCCCAACAACACATGGCCTACCGTCCCGCGTTCCCACAGGTGTCCCGATGAAAACGGTACCTCACATGCGTGGGTGCACCAACCTGGCCGGCAAGGGGCAAGCCGAAAACGCAAGCAACCCCCAGTCTGTTTGCAGAGGGGAATCTCAGCCATTCTGCCGACCGGCACAACATACAGATATGGGCCTCGGGTGTCCAAGCCACCAAGGAAAACAGGGAGCCCCATGCATTTCCGAAAAGAGGACACCCGTGGGAATCCGCAGAGGTGTGATTTGCGCACATCGCCCCAGATTTTTTTACCCAGACACCCCTGCAAAGTCTGAAATGTGGGGGAAAAAACGCTTTTTCCGCACATTTCGCTCAACGCACCTATCGAAACACGCCCCCAACAACACATGGCCTACCGTCCCGCGTTCCCACAGGTGTCCCGATGAAAACGGTACCTCACATGCGTGGGTGCACCTACCTGGCCGGCAAGGGGCAAGCCGAAAACGCAAGCAACCCCCAGTCTGTTTGCAGAGGGGAATCTCAGCCATTCTGCCGACCGGCACAACATACAGATATGGGCCTCGGGTGTCCAAGCCACCAAGGAAAACAGGGAGCCCCATGCATTTCCGAAAAGAGGACACCCGTGGGAATCCGCAGAGGTGTGATTTGCGCACATCGCCCCAGATTTTTTTACCCAGACACCCCTGCAAAGTCTGAAATGTGGGGGAAAAAACGCTTTTTCCGCACATTTCGCTCGACGCACCCATCGAAACACGCCCCCAACAACCCATGGCCTACCGTCCCGCGTTCCCACAGGTGTCCCGATGAAAACGGTACCTCACATGCGTGGGTGCACCTACCTGGCCGGCAAGGGGCAAGCCGAAAACGCAAGCAACCCCCAGTCTGTTTGCAGAGGGGAATCTCAGCCATTCTGCCGACCGGCACAACATACAGATATGGGCCTCGGGTGTCCAAGCCACCAAGGGAAACAGGGAGCCCCATGCATTTCCGAAAAGAGGACACCCGTGGGAATCCGCAGAGGTGTGATTTGCGCACATCGCCCCAGATTTTTTTATACCCAGACACCCCTGCAAAGTCCGAAATGTGGGGGAAAAAACGCTTTTTCCGCACATTTCGCTCGACGCACCCATCGAAACACGCCCCCAACAACACATGGCCTACCGTCCCGCGTTCCCACAGGTGTCCCGATGAAAACGGTACCTCACATGCGTGGGTGCACCTACCTGGCCGGCAAGGGGCAAGCCGAAAACGCAAGCAACCCCCAGTCTGTTTGCAGAGGGGAATCTCAGCCATTCTGCCGACCGGCACAACATACAGATATGGGCCTCGGGTGTCCAAGCCACCAAGGAAAACAGGGAGCCCCATGCATTTCCGAAAAGAGGACACCCGTGGGAATCCGCAGAGGTGTGATTTGCGCACATCGCCCCAGATTTTTTTACCCAGACACCCCTGCAAAGTCCGAAATGTGGGGGAAAAAACGCTTTTTCCGCACATTTTGCTCGACGCACCCATCGAAACACGCCCCCAACAACACATGGCCTACCGTCCCGCGTTCCCACAGGTGTCCCGATGAAAACGGTACCTCACAGGCGTGGGTGCACCTACCTGGCCGGCAAGGGGCAAGCCGAAAACGCAAGCAACCCCCAGTCTGTTTTCAGAGGGGAATCTCAGCCATTCTGCCGACCGGCACAACATACAGATATGGGCCTCGGGTGTCCAAGCCACCAAGGAAAACAGGGAGCCCCATGCATTTCCGAAAAGAGGACACCCGTGGGAATCCGCAGAGGTGTGATTTGCGCACATCGCCCCAGATTTTTTTACCCAGACACCCCTGCAAAGTCCGAAATGTGGGGGAAAAAACGCTTTTTCCCTCACATTTTGCTCGACGCACCCATTGAAACACGCCCCCAACAACACATGGCCTACCGTCCCGCGTTCCCACAGGTGTCCCGATGAAAACGGTACCTCACATGCGTGGGTGCACCTACCTGGCCGGCAAGGGGCAAGCCGAAAACGCAAGCAATCCCCAGTCTGTTTGCAGAGGGGAATCTCAGCCATTCTGCCGACCGGCACAACATACAGATATGGGCCTCGGGTGTCCAAGCCACCAAGGAAAACAGGGAGCCCCATGCATTTCCGAAAAGAGGACACCCGTGGGAATCCGCAGAGGTGTGATTTGAGCACATCGCCCCAGATTTTTTTACCCAGACACCCCTGCAAAGTCCGAAATGTGGGCGAAAAAACGCTTTTTCCGCACATTTCGCTCGACGCACCCATCGTAACACGCCCCCAACAACACATGGCCTACCGTCCCGCGTTCCCACAGGTGTCCCGATGAAAACGGTACCTCACATGCGTGGGTGCACCTACCTGGCCGGCAAGGGGCAAGCCGAAAACGCAAGCAACCCCCAGTCTGTTTGCAGAGGGGAATCTCAGCCATTCTGCCGACCGGCACAACATACAGATATGGGCCTCGGGTGTCCAAGCCACCAAGGAAAACAGGGAGGCCCATGCATTTCCGAAAAGAGGACACCCGTGGGAATCCACAGAGGTGTGATTTGCGCACATCGCCCCAGATTTTTTTACCCAGACACCCCCGCAAAGTCCGAAATGGGGGGGAAAAAACGCTTTTTCCGCACATTTCGCTCGACGCACCCATCGAAACACGCCCCCAACAACACATGGCCTACCGTCCCGCGTTCCCACAGGTGTCCCGATGAAAACGGTACCTCACATGCGTGGGTGCACCTACCTGGCCGGCAAGGGGCAAGCCGAAAACGCAAGCAACCCCCAGTCTGTTTGCAGAGGGGAATCTCAGCCATTCTGCCGACCGGCACAACATACAGATATGGGCCTCGGGTGTCCAAGCCACCAAGGAAAACAGGGAGCCCCATGCATTTCCGAAAAGAGGACACCCGTGGGAATCCGCAGAGGTGTGATTTGCGCACATCGCCCCATATTTTTTTACCCAGACACCCCTGCAAAGTCCGAAATGTGGGGGAAAAAACGCTTTTTCCGCACATTTCGCTCGACGCACCCATCGAAACACGCCCCCAACAACACATGGCCTACCGTCCCGCGTTCCCACAGGTGTCCCGATGAAAACGGTACCTCACATGCGTGGGTGCACCTACCTGGCCGGCAAGGGGCAAGCCGAAAACGCAAGCAACCCCCAGTCTGTTTGCAGAGGGGAATCTCAGCCATTCTGCCGACCGGCACAACATACAGATATGGGCCTCGGGTGTCCAAGCCACCAAGGAAAACAGGGAGCCCCATGCATTTCCGAAAAGAGGACACCCGTGGGAATCCGCAGAGGTGTGATTTGCGCACATCGCCCCAGATTTTTTTACCCAGACACCCCTGCAAAGTCCGAAATGTGGGGGAAAAAACGCTTTTTCCGCACATTTCGCTCGACGCACCCATCGAAACACGCCCCCAACAACACATGGCCTACCGTCCCGCGTTCCCACAGGTGTCCCGATGAAAACGGTACCTCACATGCATGGGTGCACCTACCTGGCCGGCAAGGGGCAAGCCGAAAACGCAAGCAACCCCCAGTCTGTTTGCAGAGGGGAATCTCAGCCATTCTGCCGACCGGCACAACATACAGATATGGGCCTCGGGTGTCCAAGCCACCAAGGAAAACAGGGAGCCCCATGCATTTCCGAAAAGAGGACACCCGTGGGAATCCGCAGAGGTGTGATTTGCGCACATCGCCCCAGATTTTTTTAACCAGACACCCCCGCAAAGTCCGAAATGTGGGGGAAAAAACGCTTTTTCCGCACATTTCACTCAACGCACCCATCGAAACACGCCCCCAACAACACATGGCCTACCGTCCCGCGTTCCCACAGGTGTCCCGATGAAAACGGTACCTCACATGCGTGGGTGCACCTACCTGGCCGGCAAGGGGCAAGCCGAAAACGCAAGCAACCCCCAGTCTGTTTGCAGAGGGGAATCTCAGCCATTCTGCCGACCGGCACAACATACAGATATGGGCCTCGGGTGTCCAAGCCACCAAGGAAAACAGGGAGCCCCATGCATTTCCGAAAAGAGGACACCCGTGGGAATCCGCAGAGGTGTGATTTGCGCACATCGCCCCAGATTTTTTTACCCAGACACCCCTGCAAAGTCCGAAATGTGGGGGAAAAAACGCTTTTTCCGCACATTTCGCTCGACGCACCCATCGAAACACGCCCCCAACAACACATGGCCTACCGTCCCGCGTTCCCACAGGTGTCCCGATGAAAACAGTACCTCACATGCATGGGTGCACCTACCTGGCCGGCAAGGGGCAAGCCGAAAACGCAAGCAACCCCCAGTCTGTTTGCAGAGGGGAATCTCAGCCATTCTGCCGACCGGCACAACATACAGATATGGGCCTCGGGTGTCCAAGCCACCAAGGAAAACAGGGAGCCCCATGCATTTCCGAAAAGAGGACACCCGTGGGAATCCGCAGAGGTGTGATTTGCGCACATCGCCCCAGATTTTTTTACCCAGACACCCCCGCAAAGTCCGAAATGTGGGGGAAAAAACGCTTTTTCCGCACATTTCACTCGACGCACCCATCGAAACACGCCCCCAACAACACATGGCCTACCGTCCCGCGTTCCCACAGGTGTCCCGATGAAAACGGTACCTCACATGCGTGGGTGCACCTACCTGGCCGGCAAGGGGCAAGCCGAAAACGCAAGCAACCCCCAGTCTGTTTGCAGAGGGGAATCTCAGCCATTCTGCCGACCGGCACAACATACAGATATGGGCCTCGGGTGTCCAAGCCACCAAGGAAAACAGGGAGCCCCATGCATTTCCGAAAAGAGGACACCCGTGGGAATCAGCAGAGGTGTGATTTGCGCACATCGCCCCAGATTTTTTTACCCAGACACCCCTGCAAAGTCTGAAATGTGGGGGAAAAAACGCTTTTTCCGCACATTTCGCTCGACGCACCCATCGAAACACGCCCCCAACAACACATGGCCTACCGTCCCGCGTTCCCACAGGTGTCCCGATGAAAACGGTACCTCACATGCGTGGGTGCACCTACCTGGCCGGCAAGGGGCAAGCCGAAAACGCAAGCAACCCCCAGTCTGTTTGCAGAGGGGAATCTCAGCCATTCTGCCGACCGGCACAACATACAGATATGGGCCTCGGGTGTCCAAGCCACCAAGGAAAACAGGGAGCCCCATGTATTTCCGAAAAGAGGACACCCGTGGGAATCCGCAGAGGTGTGATTTGCGCACATCGCCCCAGATTTTTTTACCCAGACACCCCTGCAAAGTCCGAAATGTGGGGGAAAAAACGCTTTTTCTGCACATTTCGCTCGACGCACCCATCGAAACACGCCCCCAACAACTAATGGCCTACCGTCCCGCGTTCCCACAGGTGTCCCGATGAAAACGGTACCTCACATGCGTGGGTGCACCTACCTGGCCGGCAAGGGGCAAGCCAAAAACGCAAGCAACCCCCAGTCTGTTTGCAGAGGGGAATCTCAGCCATTCTGCCGACCGGCAAAACATACAGATATGGGCCTCGGGTGTCCAAGCCACCAAGGAAAACAGGGAGCCCCATGCATTTTCGAAAAGAGGACACCCGTGGGAATCCGCAGAGGTGTGATTTGCGCACATCGCCCCAGATTTTTTTACCCAGACACCCCTGCAAAGTCCGAAATGTGGGGGAAAAATTGCTTTTTCCGCACATTTCGCTCGACGCACCCATCGAAACACGCCCCCAACAACACATGGCCTACCGTCCCGCGTTCCCACAGGTGTCCCGATGAAAACGGTACCTCACATGCGTGGGTGCACCTACCTGCCTGGCAAGGGGCAAGCCGAAAACGCAAGCAACCCCCAGTCTGTTTGCAGAGGGGAATTCCAGCCATTCTGCCGACCGGCACAACATACAGATATGGGCCTCGGGTGTCCAAGCCACCAAGGAAAACAGGGAGCCCCATGCATTTCCGAAAAGAGGACACCCGTGGGAATCCGCAGAGGTGTGATTTGCGCACATCGCCCCAGATTTTTTTACCCAGACACCCCTGCAAAGTCCGAAATGTGGGGGAAAAAACGCTTTTTCCGCACATTTCGCTCGACGCACCCATCGAAACACGCCCCCAACAACACATGGCCTACCGTCCCGCGTTCCCACAGGTGTCCCGATGAAAACGGTACCTCACATGCGTGGGAGCACCTACCTGGCCGGCAAGGGGCAAGCCGAAAACGCAAGCAACCCCCAGTCTGTTTGCAGAGGGGAATCTCAGCCATTCTGCCGACCGGCACAACATACAGATATGGGCCTCGGGTGTCCAAGCCACCAAGGAAAACAGGGAGCCCCATGCATTTCCGAAAAGAGGACACCCGTGGGAATCCGCAGAGGTGTGATTTGCGCACATCGCCCCAGATTTTTTTACCCAGACACCCCCGCAAAGTCCGAAATGTGGGGGAAAAAACGCTTTTTCCGCACATTTCGCTCGACGCACCCATCGAAACACGCCCCCAACAACACATGGCCTACCGTCCCGCGTTCCCACAGGTGTCCCGATGAAAACGGTACCTCACATGCGTGGGTGCATCTACCTGGCCGGCAAGGGGCAAGCCGAAAACGCAAGCAACCCCCAGTCTGTTTTCAGAGGGGAATCTCAGCCATTCTGCCGACCGGCACAACATACAGATATGGGCCTCGGGTGTCCAAGCCACCAAGGAAAACAGGGAGCCCCATGCATTTCCGAAAAGAGGACACCCGTGGGAATCCGCAGAGGTGTGATTTGCGCACATCGCCCCAGATTTTTTTACCCAGACACCCCCGCAAAGTCCGAAATGTGGGGGAAAAAACGCTTTTTCCGCACATTTCACTCAACGCACCCATCGAAACACGCCCCCAACAACACATGGCCTACCGTCCCGCGTTCCCACAGGTGTCCCGATGAAAACGGTACCTCACATGCGTGGGTGCACCTACCTGGCCGGCAAGGGGCAAGCCGAAAACGCAAGCAACCCCCAGTCTGTTTGCAGAGGGGAATCTCAGCCATTCTGCCGACCGGCACAACATACAGATATGGGCCTCGGGTGTCCAAGCCACCAAGGAAAACAGGGAGCCCCATGCATTTCCGAAAAGAGGACACCCGTGGGAATCCGCAGAGGTGTGATTTGCGCACATCGCCCCAGATTTTTTTACCCAGACACCCATGCAAAGTCCGAAATGTGGGGGAAAAAACGCTTTTTCCGCACATTTCGCTCGACGCACCCATCGAAACACGCCCCCAACAACACATGGCCTACCGTCCCGCGTTCCCACAGGTGTCCCGATGAAAACGGTACCTCACATGCGTGGGTGCACCTACCTGGCCGGCAAGGGGCAAGCCGAAAACGCAAGCAACCCCCAGTCTGTTTGCAGAGGGGAATCTCAGCCATTCTGCCGACCGGCACAACATACAGATATGGGCCTCGGGTGTCCAAGCCACCAAGGAAAACAGGGAGCCCCATGCATTTCCGAAAAGAGGACACCCGTGGGAATCCGCAGAGGTGTGATTTGCGCACATCGCCCCAGATTTTTTTACCCAGACACCCCTGCAAAGTCCGAAATGTGGGGGAAAAAACGCTTTTTCCGCACATTTCGCTCGACGCACCCATCGAAACACGCCCCCAACAACACATGGCCTACCGTCCCGCGTTCCCACAGGTGTCCCGATGAAAACAGTACCTCACATGCATGGGTGCACCTACCTGGCCGGCAAGGGGCAAGCCGAAAACGCAAGCAACCCCCAGTCTGTTTGCAGAGGGGAATCTCAGCCATTCTGCCGACCGGCACAACATACAGATATGGGCCTCGGGTGTCCAAGCCACCAAGGAAAACAGGGAGCCCCATGCATTTCCGAAAAGAGGACACCCGTGGGAATCCGCAGAGGTGTGATTTGCGCACATCGCCCCAGATTTTTTTACCCAGACACCCCCGCAAAGTCCGAAATGTGGGGGAAAAAACGCTTTTTCCGCACATTTCACTCGACGCACCCATCGAAACACGCCCCCAACAACACATGGCCTACCGTCCCGCGTTCCCACAGGTGTCCCGATGAAAACGGTACCTCACATGCGTGGGTGCACCTACCTGGCCGGCAAGGGGCAAGCCGAAAACGCAAGCAACCCCCAGTCTGTTTGCAGAGGGGAATCTCAGCCATTCTGCCGACCGGCACAACATACAGATATGGGCCTCGGGTGTCCAAGCCACCAAGGAAAACAGGGAGCCCCATGCATTTCCGAAAAGAGGACACCCGTGGGAATCCGCAGAGGTGTGATTTGCGCACATCGCCCCAGATTTTTTTACCCAGACACCCCTGCAAAGTCTGAAATGTGGGGGAAAAAACGCTTTTTCCGCACATTTCGCTCGACGCACCCATCGAAACACGCCCCCAACAACACATGGCCTACCGTCCCGCGTTCCCACAGGTGTCCCGATGAAAACGGTACCTCACATGCGTGGGTGCACCTACCTGGCCGGCAAGGGGCAAGCCGAAAACGCAAGCAACCCCCAGTCTGTTTGCAGAGGGGAATCTCAGCCATTCTGCCGACCGGCACAACATACAGATATGGGCCTCGGGTGTCCAAGCCACCAAGGAAAACAGGGAGCCCCATGTATTTCCGAAAAGAGGACACCCGTGGGAATCCGCAGAGGTGTGATTTGCGCACATCGCCCCAGATTTTTTTACCCAGACACCCCTGCAAAGTCCGAAATGTGGGGGAAAAAACGCTTTTTCTGCACATTTCGCTCGACGCACCCATCGAAACACGCCCCCAACAACTAATGGCCTACCGTCCCGCGTTCCCACAGGTGTCCCGATGAAAACGGTACCTCACATGCGTGGGTGCACCTACCTGGCCGGCAAGGGGCAAGCCAAAAACGCAAGCAACCCCCAGTCTGTTTGCAGAGGGGAATCTCAGCCATTCTGCCGACCGGCAAAACATACAGATATGGGCCTCGGGTGTCCAAGCCACCAAGGAAAACAGGGAGCCCCATGCATTTTCGAAAAGAGGACACCCGTGGGAATCCGCAGAGGTGTGATTTGCGCACATCGCCCCAGATTTTTTTACCCAGACACCCCTGCAAAGTCCGAAATGTGGGGGAAAAATTGCTTTTTCCGCACATTTCGCTCGACGCACCCATCGAAACACGCCCCCAACAACACATGGCCTACCGTCCCGCGTTCCCACAGGTGTCCCGATGAAAACGGTACCTCACATGCGTGGGTGCACCTACCTGCCTGGCAAGGGGCAAGCCGAAAACGCAAGCAACCCCCAGTCTGTTTGCAGAGGGGAATTCCAGCCATTCTGCCGACCGGCACAACATACAGATATGGGCCTCGGGTGTCCAAGCCACCAAGGAAAACAGGGAGCCCCATGCATTTCCGAAAAGAGGACACCCGTGGGAATCCGCAGAGGTGTGATTTGCGCACATCGCCCCAGATTTTTTTACCCAGACACCCCTGCAAAGTCCGAAATGTGGGGGAAAAAACGCTTTTTCCGCACATTTCGCTCGACGCACCCATCGAAACACGCCCCCAACAACACATGGCCTACCGTCCCGCGTTCCCACAGGTGTCCCGATGAAAACGGTACCTCACATGCGTGGGAGCACCTACCTGGCCGGCAAGGGGCAAGCCGAAAACGCAAGCAACCCCCAGTCTGTTTGCAGAGGGGAATCTCAGCCATTCTGCCGACCGGCACAACATACAGATATGGGCCTCGGGTGTCCAAGCCACCAAGGAAAACAGGGAGCCCCATGCATTTCCGAAAAGAGGACACCCGTGGGAATCCGCAGAGGTGTGATTTGCGCACATCGCCCCAGATTTTTTTACCCAGACACCCCCGCAAAGTCCGAAATGTGGGGGAAAAAACGCTTTTTCCGCACATTTCGCTCGACGCACCCATCGAAACACGCCCCCAACAACACATGGCCTACCGTCCCGCGTTCCCACAGGTGTCCCGATGAAAACGGTACCTCACATGCGTGGGTGCACCTACCTGGCCGGCAAGGGGCAAGCCGAAAACGCAAGCAACCCCCAGTCTGTTTGCAGAGGGGAATCTCAGCCATTCTGCCGACCGGCACAACATACAGATATGGGCCTCGGGTGTCCAAGCCACCAAGGAAAACAGGGAGCCCCATGCATTTCCGAAAAGAGGACACCCGTGGGAATCCGCAGAGGTGTGATTTGCGCACATCGCCCCAGATTTTTTTACCCAGACACCCCTGCAAAGTCCGAAATGTGGGGGAAAAAACGCTTTTTCCGCACATTTCGCTCGACGCACCCATCGAAACACGCCCCCAACAACACATGGCCTACCGTCCCGCGTTCCCACAGGTGTCCCGATGAAAACAGTACCTCACATGCATGGGTGCACCTACCTGGCCGGCAAGGGGCAAGCCGAAAACGCAAGCAACCCCCAGTCTGTTTGCAGAGGGGAATCTCAGCCATTCTGCCGACCGGCACAACATACAGATATGGGCCTCGGGTGTCCAAGCCACCAAGGAAAACAGGGAGCCCCATGCATTTCCGAAAAGAGGACACCCGTGGGAATCCGCAGAGGTGTGATTTGCGCACATCGCCCCAGATTTTTTTACCCAGACACCCCCGCAAAGTCCGAAATGTGGGGGAAAAAACGCTTTTTCCGCACATTTCACTCGACGCACCCATCGAAACACGCCCCCAACAACACATGGCCTACCGTCCCGCGTTCCCACAGGTGTCCCGATGAAAACGGTACCTCACATGCGTGGGTGCACCTACCTGGCCGGCAAGGGGCAAGCCGAAAACGCAAGCAACCCCCAGTCTGTTTGCAGAGGGGAATCTCAGCCATTCTGCCGACCGGCACAACATACAGATATGGGCCTCGGGTGTCCAAGCCACCAAGGAAAACAGGGAGCCCCATGCATTTCCGAAAAGAGGACACCCGTGGGAATCCGCAGAGGTGTGATTTGCGCACATCGCCCCAGATTTTTTTACCCAGACACCCCTGCAAAGTCTGAAATGTGGGGGAAAAAACGCTTTTTCCGCACATTTCGCTCGATGCACCCATCGAAACACGCCCCCAACAACACATGGCCTACCGTCCCGCGTTCCCACAGGTGTCCCGATGAAAACGGTACCTCACATGCGTGGGTGCACCTACCTGGCCGGCAAGGGGCAAGCCGAAAACGCAAGCAACCCCCAGTCTGTTTGCAGAGGGGAATCTCAGCCATTCTGCCGACCGGCACAACATACAGATATGGGCCTCGGGTGTCCAAGCCACCAAGGAAAACAGGGAGCCCCATGTATTTCCGAAAAGAGGACACCCGTGGGAATCCGCAGAGGTGTGATTTGCGCACATCGCCCCAGATTTTTTTACCCAGACACCCCTGCAAAGTCCGAAATGTGGGGGAAAAAACGCTTTTTCTGCACATTTCGCTCGACGCACCCATCGAAACACGCCCCCAACAACTAATGGCCTACCGTCCCGCGTTCCCACAGGTGTCCCGATGAAAACGGTACCTCACATGCGTGGGTGCACCTACCTGGCCGGCAAGGGGCAAGCCAAAAACGCAAGCAACCCCCAGTCTGTTTGCAGAGGGGAATCTCAGCCATTCTGCCGACCGGCAAAACATACAGATATGGGCCTCGGGTGTCCAAGCCACCAAGGAAAACAGGGAGCCCCATGCATTTTCGAAAAGAGGACACCCGTGGGAATCCGCAGAGGTGTGATTTGCGCACATCGCCCCAGATTTTTTTACCCAGACACCCCTGCAAAGTCCGAAATGTGGGGGAAAAATTGCTTTTTCCGCACATTTCGCTCGACGCACCCATCGAAACACGCCCCCAACAACACATGGCCTACCGTCCCGCGTTCCCACAGGTGTCCCGATGAAAACGGTACCTCACATGCGTGGGTGCACCTACCTGCCTGGCAAGGGGCAAGCCGAAAACGCAAGCAACCCCCAGTCTGTTTGCAGAGGGGAATTCCAGCCATTCTGCCGACCGGCACAACATACAGATATGGGCCTCGGGTGTCCAAGCCACCAAGGAAAACAGGGAGCCCCATGCATTTCCGAAAAGAGGACACCCGTGGGAATCCGCAGAGGTGTGATTTGCGCACATCGCCCCAGATTTTTTTACCCAGACACCCCTGCAAAGTCCGAAATGTGGGGGAAAAAACGCTTTTTCCGCACATTTCGCTCGACGCACCCATCGAAACACGCCCCCAACAACACATGGCCTACCGTCCCGCGTTCCCACAGGTGTCCCGATGAAAACGGTACCTCACATGCGTGGGAGCACCTACCTGGCCGGCAAGGGGCAAGCCGAAAACGCAAGCAACCCCCAGTCTGTTTGCAGAGGGGAATCTCAGCCATTCTGCCGACCGGCACAACATACAGATATGGGCCTCGGGTGTCCAAGCCACCAAGGAAAACAGGGAGCCCCATGCATTTCCGAAAAGAGGACACCCGTGGGAATCCGCAGAGGTGTGATTTGCGCACATCGCCCCAGATTTTTTTACCCAGACACCCCCGCAAAGTCCGAAATGTGGGGGAAAAAACGCTTTTTCCGCACATTTCGCTCGACGCACCCATCGAAACACGCCCCCAACAACACATGGCCTACCGTCCCGCGTTCCCACAGGTGTCCCGATGAAAACGGTACCTCACATGCGTGGGTGCATCTACCTGGCCGGCAAGGGGCAAGCCGAAAACGCAAGCAACCCCCAGTCTGTTTTCAGAGGGGAATCTCAGCCATTCTGCCGACCGGCACAACATACAGATATGGGCCTCGGGTGTCCAAGCCACCAAGGAAAACAGGGAGCCCCATGCATTTCCGAAAAGAGGACACCCGTGGGAATCCGCAGAGGTGTGATTTGCGCACATCGCCCCAGATTTTTTTACCCAGACACCCCCGCAAAGTCCGAAATGTGGGGGAAAAAACGCTTTTTCCGCACATTTCACTCAACGCACCCATCGAAACACGCCCCCAACAACACATGGCCTACCGTCCCGCGTTCCCACAGGTGTCCCGATGAAAACGGTACCTCACATGCGTGGGTGCACCTACCTGGCCGGCAAGGGGCAAGCCGAAAACGCAAGCAACCCCCAGTCTGTTTGCAGAGGGGAATCTCAGCCATTCTGCCGACCGGCACAACATACAGATATGGGCCTCGGGTGTCCAAGCCACCAAGGAAAACAGGGAGCCCCATGCATTTCCGAAAAGAGGACACCCGTGGGAATCCGCAGAGGTGTGATTTGCGCACATCGCCCCAGATTTTTTTACCCAGACACCCATGCAAAGTCCGAAATGTGGGGGAAAAAACGCTTTTTCCGCACATTTCGCTCGACGCACCCATCGAAACACGCCCCCAACAACACATGGCCTACCGTCCCGCGTTCCCACAGGTGTCCCGATGAAAACGGTACCTCACATGCGTGGGTGCACCTACCTGGCCGGCAAGGGGCAAGCCGAAAACGCAAGCAACCCCCAGTCTGTTTGCAGAGGGGAATCTCAGCCATTCTGCCGACCGGCACAACATACAGATATGGGCCTCGGGTGTCCAAGCCACCAAGGAAAACAGGGAGCCCCATGCATTTCCGAAAAGAGGACACCCGTGGGAATCCGCAGAGGTGTGATTTGCGCACATCGCCCCAGATTTTTTTACCCAGACACCCCTGCAAAGTCCGAAATGTGGGGGAAAAAACGCTTTTTCCGCACATTTCGCTCGACGCACCCATCGAAACACGCCCCCAACAACACATGGCCTACCGTCCCGCGTTCCCACAGGTGTCCCGATGAAAACAGTACCTCACATGCATGGGTGCACCTACCTGGCCGGCAAGGGGCAAGCCGAAAACGCAAGCAACCCCCAGTCTGTTTGCAGAGGGGAATCTCAGCCATTCTGCCGACCGGCACAACATACAGATATGGGCCTCGGGTGTCCAAGCCACCAAGGAAAACAGGGAGCCCCATGCATTTCCGAAAAGAGGACACCCGTGGGAATCCGCAGAGGTGTGATTTGCGCACATCGCCCCAGATTTTTTTACCCAGACACCCCCGCAAAGTCCGAAATGTGGGGGAAAAAACGCTTTTTCCGCACATTTCACTCGACGCACCCATCGAAACACGCCCCCAACAACACATGGCCTACCGTCCCGCGTTCCCACAGGTGTCCCGATGAAAACGGTACCTCACATGCGTGGGTGCACCTACCTGGCCGGCAAGGGGCAAGCCGAAAACGCAAGCAACCCCCAGTCTGTTTGCAGAGGGGAATCTCAGCCATTCTGCCGACCGGCACAACATACAGATATGGGCCTCGGGTGTCCAAGCCACCAAGGAAAACAGGGAGCCCCATGCATTTCCGAAAAGAGGACACCCGTGGCAATCCGCAGAGGTGTGATTTGCGCACATCGCCCCAGATTTTTTTACCCAGACACCCCTGCAAAGTCTGAAATGTGGGGGAAAAAACGCTTTTTCCGCACATTTCGCTCGACGCACCCATCGAAACACGCCCCCAACAACACATGGCCTACCGTCCCGCGTTCCCACAGGTGTCCCGATGAAAACGGTACCTCACATGCGTGGGTGCACCTACCTGGCCGGCAAGGGGCAAGCCGAAAACGCAAGCAACCCCCAGTCTGTTTGCAGAGGGGAATCTCAGCCATTCTGCCGACCGGCACAACATACAGATATGGGCCTCGGGTGTCCAAGCCACCAAGGAAAACAGGGAGCCCCATGTATTTCCGAAAAGAGGACACCCGTGGGAATCCGCAGAGGTGTGATTTGCGCACATCGCCCCAGATTTTTTTACCCAGACACCCCTGCAAAGTCCGAAATGTGGGGGAAAAAACGCTTTTTCTGCACATTTCGCTCGACGCACCCATCGAAACACGCCCCCAACAACTAATGGCCTACCGTCCCGCGTTCCCACAGGTGTCCCGATGAAAACGGTACCTCACATGCGTGGGTGCACCTACCTGGCCGGCAAGGGGCAAGCCAAAAACGCAAGCAACCCCCAGTCTGTTTGCAGAGGGGAATCTCAGCCATTCTGCCGACCGGCAAAACATACAGATATGGGCCTCGGGTGTCCAAGCCACCAAGGAAAACAGGGAGCCCCATGCATTTTCGAAAAGAGGACACCCGTGGGAATCCGCAGAGGTGTGATTTGCGCACATCGCCCCAGATTTTTTTACCCAGACACCCCTGCAAAGTCCGAAATGTGGGGGAAAAATTGCTTTTTCCGCACATTTCGCTCGACGCACCCATCAAAACACGCCCCCAACAACACATGGCCTACCGTCCCGCGTTCCCACAGGTGTCCCGATGAAAACGGTACCTCACATGCGTGGGTGCACCTACCTGCCTGGCAAGGGGCAAGCCGAAAACGCAAGCAACCCCCAGTCTGTTTGCAGAGGGGAATTCCAGCCATTCTGCCGACCGGCACAACATACAGATATGGGCCTCGGGTGTCCAAGCCACCAAGGAAAACAGGGAGCCCCATGCATTTCCGAAAAGAGGACACCCGTGGGAATCCGCAGAGGTGTGATTTGCGCACATCGCCCCAGATTTTTTTACCCAGACACCCCTGCAAAGTCCGAAATGTGGGGGAAAAAACGCTTTTTCCGCACATTTCGCTCGACGCACCCATCGAAACACGCCCCCAACAACACATGGCCTACCGTCCCGCGTTCCCACAGGTGTCCCGATGAAAACGGTACCTCACATGCGTGGGAGCACCTACCTGGCCGGCAAGGGGCAAGCCGAAAACGCAAGCAACCCCCAGTCTGTTTGCAGAGGGGAATCTCAGCCATTCTGCCGACCGGCACAACATACAGATATGGGCCTCGGGTGTCCAAGCCACCAAGGAAAACAGGGAGCCCCATGCATTTCCGAAAAGAGGACACCCGTGGGAATCCGCAGAGGTGTGATTTGCGCACATCGCCCCAGATTTTTTTACCCAGACACCCCCGCAAAGTCCGAAATGTGGGGGAAAAAACGCTTTTTCCGCACATTTCGCTCGACGCACCCATCGAAACACGCCCCCAACAACACATGGCCTACCGTCCCGCGTTCCCACAGGTGTCCCGATGAAAACGGTACCTCACATGCGTGGGTGCATCTACCTGGCCGGCAAGGGGCAAGCCGAAAACGCAAGCAACCCCCAGTCTGTTTGCAGAGGGGAATCTCAGCCATTCTGCCGACCGGCACAACATACAGATATGGGCCTCGGGTGTCCAAGCCACCAAGGAAAACAGGGAGCCCCATGCATTTCCGAAAAGAGGACACCCGTGGGAATCCGCAGCGGTGTGATTTGCGCACATCGCCCCAGATTTTTTTACCCAGACACCCCTGCAAAGTCCGAAATGTGGGGGAAAAAACGCTTTTTCCGCACATTTCGCTCGACGCACCCATCGAAACACGCCCCCAACAACACATGGCCTACCGTCCCGCGTTCCCACAGGTGTCCCGATGAAAACGGTACCTCACATGCGTGGGTGCACCTACCTGGCCGGCAAGGGGCAAGCCGAAAACGCAAGCAACCCTCAGTCTGTTTGCAGAGGGGAATCTCAGCCATTCTGCCGACTGGCACAACATACAGATATGGGCCTCGGGTGTCCAAGCCACCAAGGAAAACAGGGAGCCCCATGCATTTCCGAAAAGAGGACACCCGTGGGAATCCGCAGAGGTGTGATTTGCGCACATCGCCCCAGATTTTTTTACCCAGACACCCCTGCAAAGTCTGAAATGTGGGGGAAAAAATGCTTTTTCCGCACATTTCGCTCGACGCACCTATCGAAACACGCCCCCAACAACACATGGCCTACCGTCCCGCGTTCCCAAAGGTGTCCCGATGAAAACGGTACCTCACATGCGTGGGTGCACCTACCTGGCCGGCAAGGGGCAAGCCGAAAACGCAAGCAACCCCCAGTCTGTTTGCAGAGGGGAATCTCAGCCATTCTGCCGACCGGCACAACATACAGATATGGGCCTCGGGTGTCCAAGCCACCAAGGAAAACAGGGAGCCCCATGCATTTCCGAAAAGAGGACACCCGTGGGAATCCGCAGAGGTGTGATTTACGCACATCGCCCCAGATTTTTTTACCCAGACACCCCTGCAAAGTCTGAAATGTGGGGGAAAAAACGCTTTTTCCGCACATTTCGCTCGACGCACCCATCGAAACACGCCCCCAACAACACATGGCCTACCGTCCCGCGTTCCCACAGGTGTCCCGATGAAAACGGTACCTCACATGCGTGGGTGCACCTACCTGGCCGGCAAGGGGCAAGCCGAAAACGCAAGCAACCCCCAGTCTGTTTGCAGAGGGGAATCTCAGCCATTCTGCCGACCGGCACAACATACAGATATGGGCCTCGGGTGTCCAAGCCACCAAGGAAAACAGGGAGCCCCATGCATTTCCGAAAAGAGGACACCCGTGGGAATCCGCAGAGGTGTGATTTGCGCACATCGCCCCAGATTTTTTTACCCAGACACCCCTGCAAAGTCCGAAATGTGGGGGAAAAAACGCTTTTTCTGCACATTTCGCTCGACGCACCCATTGAAACACGCCCCCAACAACACATGGCCTACCGTCCCGCGTTCCCACAGGTGTCCCGATGAAAACGGTACCTCACATGCGTGGGTGCACCTACCTGGCCGGCAAGGGGCAAGCCGAAAACGCAAGCAACCCCCAGTCTGTTTGCAGAGGGGAATCTCAGCCATTCTGCCGACCGGCACAACATACAGATATGGGCCTCGACTATCCAAGCCACCAAGGAAAACAGGGAGCCCCATGCATTTCCGAAAAGAGGACACCCGTGGGAATCCGCAGAGGTGTGATTTGCGCACATCGCCCCAGATTTGTTTACCCAGACACCCCTGCAAAGTCCGAAATGTGGGGGAAAAAAACGCTTTTTCCGCACATTTCGCTCGACGCACCCATCGAAACACACCCCCAACAACACATGGCCTACCGTCCCGCGTTCCCACAGGTGTCCCGATGAAAACGGTACCTCACATGCGTGGGTGCACCTACCTGGCCGGCAAGGGGCAAGCCGAAAACGCAAGCAACCCCCAGTCTGTTTGCAGAGGGGAATCTCAGCCATTCTGCCGACCGGCACAACATACAGATATGGGCCTCGGGTGTCCAAGCCACCAAGGAAAACAGGGAGCCCCATGCATTTCCAAAAAGAGGACACCCGTGGGAATCCGCAGAGGTGTGATTTGCGCACATCGCCCCATATTTTTTTACCCAGACACCCCTGCAAAGTCCGAAATGTGGGGGAAAAAATGCTTTTTCCGCACATTTCGCTCGACGCACCTATCGAAACACGCCCCCAACAACACATGGCCTACCGTCCCGCGTTCCCACAGGTGTCCCGATGAAAACGGTACCTCACATGCCTGGGTGCACCTACCTGGCCGGCAAGGGGCAAGCCGAAAACGCAAGCATTCCCCAGTCTGTTTGCAGAGGGGAATCTCAGCCATTCTGCCGACTGGCACAACATACAGATATGGGCCTCGGGTGTCCAAGCCACCAAGGAAAACAGAGAGCCCCATGCATTTCCGAAAAGAGGACACCCGTGGGAATCCGCAGAGGTGTGATTTGCGCACATCGCCCCAGATTTTTTTACCCAGACACCCCTGCAAAGTCCGAAATGTGGGGGAAAAAACGCTTTTTCCGCACATTTCGCTCGACGCACCCATCGAAACACGCCCCCAACAACACATGGCCTACCGTCCCGCGTTCCCACAGGTGTCCCGATGAAAACGGTACCTCACATGCGTGGGTGCACCTACCTGGCCGGCAAGGGGCAAGCCGAAAACGCAAGCAACCCCCAGTCTGTTTGTAGAGGGGAATCTCAGCCATTCTGCCGACCGGCACAACATACAGATATGGGCCTCGGGTGTCCAAGCCACCAAGGAAAACAGGGAGCCCCATGCATTTCCGAAAAGAGGACACCCGTGGGAATCCGCAGAGGTGTGATTTGCGCACATCGCCCCAGATTTTTTTACCCAGACACCCATGCAAAGTCCGAAATGTGGGGGAAAAAACGCTTTTTCCGCACATTTCGCTCGACGCACCCATCGAAACACGCCCCCAACAACACATGGCCTACCGTCCCGCGTTCCCGCAGGTGTCCCGATGAAAACGGTACCTCACATGCGTGGGTGCACCTACCTGGCCGGCAAGGGGCAAGCCGAAAACGCAAGCAACCCCCAGTCTGTTTGCAGAGGGGAATCTCAGCCATTCTGCCGACCGGGGCAACATACAGATATGGGCCTCGGGTGTCCAAGCCACCAAGGAAAACAGGGAGCCCCATGCATTTCCGAAAAGAGGACACCCGTGGGAATCCGTAGAGGTGTGATTTGCGCACATCGCCCCAGATTTTTTTACCCAGACACCCCTGCAAAGTCCGAAATGTGGGGGAAAAAACGCTTTTTCCGCACATTTCGCTCGACGCACCCATCGAAACACGCCCCCAACAACACATGGCCTACCGTCCCGCGTTCCCACAGGTGTCCCGATGAAAACGGTACCTCACATGCGTGGGAGCACCTACCTGGCCGGCAAGGGGCAAGCCGAAAACGCAAGCAACCCCCAGTCTGTTTGCAGAGGGGAATCTCAGCCATTCTGCCGACCGGCACAACATACAGATATGGGCCTCGGGTGTCCAAGCCACCAAGGAAAACAGGGAGCCCCATGCATTTCCGAAAAGAGGACACCCGTGGGAATCCGCAGAGGTGTGATTTGCGCACATCGCCCCAGATTTTTTTACCCAGACACCCCCGCAAAGTCCGAAATGTGGGGGAAAAAACGCTTTTTCCGCACATTTCACTCGACGCACCCATCGAAACACGCCCCCAACAACACATGGCCTACCGTCCCGCGTTCCCACAGGTGTCCCGATGAAAACGGTACCTCACATGCGTGGGTGCACCTACCTGGCCGGCAAGGGGCAAGCCGAAAACGCAAGCAACCCCCAGTCTGTTTGCAGAGGGGAATCTCAGCCATTCTGCCGACCGGCACAACATACAGATATGGGCCTCGGGTGTCCAAGCCACCAAGGAAAACAGGGAGCCCCATGCATTTCCGAAAAGAGGACACCCGTGGGAATCCGCAGAAGTGTGATTTGCGCACATCGCCCCAGATTTTTTTACCCAGACACCCCTGCAAAGTCTGAAATGTGGGGGAAAAAACGCTTTTTCCGCACATTTCGCTCGACGCACCCATCGAAACACGCCCCCAACAACACATGGCCTACCGTCCCGCGTTCCCACAGGTGTCCCGATGAAAACGGTACCTCACATGCGTGGGTGCACCTACCTGGCCGGCAAGGGGCAAGCCGAAAACGCAAGCAACCCCCAGTCTGTTTGCAGAGGGGAATCTCAGCCATTCTGCCGACCGGCACAACATACAGATATGGGCCTCGGGTGTCTAAGCCACCAAGGAAAACAGGGAGCCCCATGTATTTCCGAAAAGAGGACACCCGTGGGAATCCGCAGAGGTGTGATTTGCGCACATCGCCCCAGATTTTTTTACCCAGACACCCCTGCAAAGTCCGAAATGTGGGGGAAAAAACGCTTTTTCTGCACATTTCGCTCGACGCACCCATCGAAACACGCCCCCAACAACTAATGGCCTACCGTCCGGCGTTCGCACAGGTGTCCCGATGAAAACGGTACCTCACATGCGTGGGTGCACCTACCTGGCCGGCAAGGGGCAAGCCAAAAACGCAAGCAACCCCCAGTCTGTTTGCAGAGGGGAATCTCAGCCATTCTGCCGACCGGCAAAACATACAGATATGGGCCTCGGGTGTCCAAGCCACCAAGGAAAACAGGGAGCCCCATGCATTTTCGAAAAGAGGACACCCGTGGGAATCCGCAGAGGTGTGATTTGCGCACATCGCCCCAGATTTTTTTACCCAGACACCCCTGCAAAGTCCGAAATGTGGGGGAAAAATTGCTTTTTCCGCACATTTCGCTCGACGCACCCATCGAAACACGCCCCCAACAACACATGGCCTACCGTCCCGCGTTCCCACAGGTGTCCCGATGAAAACGGTACCTCACATGCGTGGGTGCACCTACCTGGCCGGCAAGGGGCAAGCCGAAAATGCAAGCAACCCCCAGTCTGTTTGCAGAGGGGAATTCCAGCCATTCTGCCGACCGGCACAACATACAGATATGGGCCTCGGGTGTCCAAGCCACCAAGGAAAACAGGGAGCCCCATGCATTTCCGAAAAGAGGACACCCGTGGGAATCCGCAGAGGTGTGATTTGCGCACATCGCCCCAGATTTTTTTACCCAGACACCCCTGCAAAGTCCGAAATGTGGGGGAAAAAAAGCTTTTTCCGCACATTTCGCTCGACGCACCCATCGAAACACGCCCCCAACAACACATGGCCTACCGTCCCGCGTTCCCACAGGTGTCCCGATGAAAACGGTACCTCACATGCGTGGGAGCACCTACCTGGCCGGCAAGGGGCAAGCCGAAAACGCAAGCAACCCCCAGTCTGTTTGCAGAGGGGAATCTCAGCCATTCTGCCGACCGGCACAACATACAGATATGGGCCTCGGGTGTCCAAGCCACCAAGGAAAACAGGGAGCCCCATGCATTTCCGAAAAGAGGACACCCGTGGGAATCCGCAGAGGTGTGATTTGCGCACATCGCCCCAGATTTTTTTACCCAGACACCCCCGCAAAGTCCGAAATGTGGGGGAAAAAACGCTTTTTCCGCACATTTCACTCGACGCACCCATCGAAACACGCCCCCAACAACACATGGCCTACCGTCCCGCGTTCCCACAGGTGTCCCGATGAAAACGGTACCTCACATGCGTGGGTGCATCTACCTGGCCGGCAAGGGGCAAGCCGAAAACGCAAGCAACCCCCAGTCTGTTTGCAGAGGGGAATCTCAGCCATTCTGCCGACCGGCACAACATACAGATATGGGCCTCGGGTGTCCAAGCCACCAAGGAAAACAGGGAGCCCCATGCATTTCCGAAAAGAGGACACCTGTGGGAATCCGCAGAGGTGTGATTTGCGCACATCGCCCCAGATTTTTTTACCCAGACACCCCTGCAAAGTCCGAAATGTGGGGGAAAAAACGCTTTTTCCGCACATTTCTCTCGACGCACCCATCGAAACACGCCCCCAACAACACATGGCCTACCGTCCCGCGTTCCCACAGGTGTCCCGATGAAAACGGTACCTCACATGCGTGGGTGCACCTACCTGGCCGGCAAGGGGCAAGCCGAAAACGCAAGCAACCCCCAGTCTGTTTGCAGAGGAGAATCTCAGCCATTCTGCCGACCGGCACAACATACAGATATGGGCCTCGGGTGTCCAAGCCACCAAGGAAAACAGGGAGCCCCATGCATTTCCGAAAAGAGGACACCCGTGGGAATCCGCAGAGGTGTGATTTGCGCACATCGCCCCAGATTTTTTTACCCAGACACCCCTGCAAAGTCCGAAATGTGGGGGAAAAAACGCTTTTTCCGCACATTTCGCTCGACGCACCCATCGAAACACGCCCCCAACAACACATGGCCTACCGTCCCGCGTTCCCACAGGTGTCCCGATGAAAACGGTACCTCACATGCGTGGGTGCACCTACCTGGCCGGCAAGGGGCAAGCCGAAAACGCAAGCAACCCTCAGTCTGTTTGCAGAGGGGAATCTCAGCCATTCTGCCGACCGGCACAACATACAGATATGGGCCTCGGGTGTCCAAGCCACCAAGGAAAACAGGGAGCCCCATGCATTTCCGAAAAGAGGACACCCGTGGGAATCCGCAGAGGTGTGATTTGCGCACATCGCCCCAGATTTTTTTACCCAGACACCCCTGCAAAGTCTGAAATGTGGGGGAAAAAACGCTTTTTCCGCACATTTCGCTCGACGCACCTATCGAAACACGCCCCCAACAACACATGGCCTACCGTCCCGCGTTCCCAAAGGTGTCCCGATGAAAACGGTACCTCACATGCGTGGGTGCACCTACCTGGCCGGCAAGGGGCAAGCCGAAAACGCAAGCAACCCCCAGTCTGTTTGCAGAGGGGAATCTCAGCCATTCTGCCGACCGGCACAACATACAGATATGGGCCTCGGGTGTCCAAGCCACCAAGGAAAACAGGGAGCCCCATGCATTTCCGAAAAGAGGACACCCGTGGGAATCCGCAGAGGTGTGATTTGCGCACATCGCCCCAGATTTTTTTACCCAGACACCCCTGCAAAGTCTGAAATGTGGGGGAAAAAACGCTTTTTCCGCACATTTCGCTCGACGCACCTATCGAAACACGCCCCCAACAACACATGGCCTACCGTCCCGCGTTCCCAAAGGTGTCCCGATGAAAACGGTACCTCACATGCGTGGGTGCACCTACCTGGCCGGCAAGGGGCAAGCCGAAAACGCAAGCAACCCCCAGTCTGTTTGCAGAGGGGAATCTCAGCCATTCTGCCGACCGGCACAACATACAGATATGGGCCTCGGGTGTCCAAGCCACCAAGGAAAACAGGGAGCCCCATGCATTTCCGAAAAGAGGACACCCGTGGGAATCCGCAGAGGTGTGATTTGCGCACATCGCCCCAGATTTTTTTACCCAGACACCCCTGCAAAGTCTGAAATGTGGGGGAAAAAACGCTTTTTCCGCACATTTCGCTCGACGCACCCATCGAAACACGCCCCCAACAACACATGGCCTACCGTCCCGCGTTCCCACAGGTGTCCCGATGAAAACGGTAGCTCACATGCGTGGGTGCACCTACCTGGCCGGCAAGGGGCAAGCCGAAAACGCAAGCAACCCCCAGTCTGTTTGCAGAGGGGAATCTCAGCCATTCTGCCGACCGGCACAACATACAGATATGGGCCTCGACTATCCAAGCCACCAAGGAAAACAGGGAGCCCCATGCATTTCCGAAAAGAGGACACCCGTGGGAATCCGCAGAGGTGTGATTTGCGCACATCGCCCCAGATTTGTTTACCCAGACACCCCTGCAAAGTCCGAAATGTGGGGGAAAAAAACGCTTTTTCCGCACATTTCGCTCGACGCACCAATCGAAACACGCCCCCAACAACACATGGCCTACCGTCCCGCGTTCCCACAGGTGTCCCGATGAAAACGGTACCTCACATGCGTGGGTGCACCTACCTGGCCGGCAAGGGGCAAGCCGAAAACGCAAGCAACCCCCAGTCTGTTTGCAGAGGGGAATCTCAGCCATTCTGCCGACCGGCACAACATACAGATATGGGCCTCGGGTGTCCAAGCCACCAAGGAAAACAGGGAGCCCCATGCATTTCCGAAAAGAGGGCACCCGTGGGAATCCGCAGAGGTGTGATTTGCGCACATCGCCCCAGATTTTTTTACCCAGACACCCCTGCAAAGTCCGAAATGTGGGGGAAAAAACGCTTTTTCCGCACATTTCGCTCGACGCACCCATCGAAACACGCCCCCAACAACACATGGCCTACCGTCCCGCGTTCCCACAGGTGTCCCGATGAAAACGGTACCTCACATGCGTGGGTGCACCTACCTGGCCGGCAAGGGGCAAGCCGAAAACGCAAGCAACCCCCAGTCTGTTTGCAGAGGGGAATCTCAGCCATTCTGCCGACCGGCACAACATACAGATATGGGCCTCGGGTGTCCAAGCCACCAAGGAAAACAGGGAGCCCCATGCATTTCCGAAAAGAGGACACCAGTGGGAATCCGCAGAGGTGTGATTTGCGCACATCGCCCCAGATTTTTTTACCCAGACACCCCCGCAAAGTCCGAAATGTGGGGGAAAAAACGCTTTTTCCGCACATTTTGCTCGACGCACCCATCGAAACACGCCCCCAACAACACATGGCCTACCGTCCCGCGTTCCCACAGGTGTCCCGATGAAAACGGTACCTCACATGCGTGGGTGCACCTACCTGGCCGGCAAGGGGCAAGCCGAAAACGCAAGCAACCCCCAGTCTGTTTGCAGAGGGGAATCTCAGCCATTCTGCCGACCGGCACAACATACAGATATGGGCCTCGGGTGTCCAAGCCACCAAGGAAAACAGGGAGCCCCATGCATTTCCGAAAAGAGGACACCCGTGGGAATCCGCAGAGGTGTGATTTGCGCACATCGCCCCATATTTTTTTACCCAGACACCCCTGCAAAGTCCGAAATGTGGGGGAAAAAACGCTTTTTCCGCACATTTCGCTCGACGCACCTATAGAAACACGCCCCCAACAACACATGGCCTACCGTCCCGCGTTCCCACAGGTGTCCCAATGAAAACGGTACCTCACATGCGTGGGTGCACCTACCTGGCCGGCAAGGGGCAAGCCGAAAACGCAAGCATTCCCCAGTCTGTTTGCAGAGGGGAATCTCAGCCATTCTGCCGACCGGCACAACATACAGATATGGGCCTCGGGTGTCCAAGCCACCAAGGAAAACAGAGAGCCCCATGCATTTCCGAAAAGAGGACACCCGTGGGAATCCGCAGAGGTGTGATTTGCGCACATCGCCCCAGATGTTTTTACCCAGACACCCCTGCAAAGTCCGAAATGTGGGGGAAAAAACGCTTTTTCCGCACATTTCGCTCGACGCACCCATCGAAACACGCCCCCAACAACACATGGCCTACCGTCCCGCGTTCCCACAGGTGTCCCGATGAAAACGGTACCTCACATGCGTGGGTGCACCTACCTGGCCGGCAAGGGGCAAGCCGAAAACGCAAGCAACCCCCAGTCTGTTTGTAGAGGGGAATCTCAGCCATTCTGCCGACCGGCACAACATACAGATATGGGCCTCGGGTGTCCAAGCCACCAAGGAAAACAGGGAGCCCCATGCATTTCCGAAAAGAGGACACCCGTGGGAATCCGCAGAGGTGTGATTTGCGCACATCGCCCCAGATTTTTTTACCCAGACACCCATGCAAAGTCCGAAATGTGGGGGAAAAAACGCTTTTTCCGCACATTTCGCTCGACGCACCCATCGAAACACGCCCCCAACAACACATGGCCTACCGTCCCGCGTTCCCACAGGTGTCCCGATGAAAACGGTACCTCACATGCGTGGGTGCACCTACCTGGCCGGCAAGGGGCAAGCCGAAAACGCAAGCAACCCCCAGTCTGTTTGCAGAGGGGAATCTCAGCCATTCTGCCGACCGGCACAACATACAGATATGGGCCTCGGGTGTCCAAGCCACCAAGGAAAACAGGGAGCCCCATGCATTTCCGAAAAGAGGACACCCGTGGGAATCCGCAGAGGTGTGATTTGCGCACATCGCCCCAGATTTTTTTACCCAGACACCCCTGCAAAGTCCGAAATGTGGGGGAAAAAACGCTTTTTCCGCACATTTCGCTCGACGCACCCATCGAAACACGCCCCCAACAACACATGGCCTACCGTCCCGCGTTCCCACAGGTGTCCCGATGAAAACGGTACCTCACATGCATGGGTGCACCTACCTGGCCGGCAAGGGGCAAGCGGAAAACGCAAGCAACCCCCAGTCTGTTTGCAGAGGGGAATCTCAGCCATTCTGCCGACCGGCACAACATACAGATATGGGCCTCGGGTGTCCAAGCCACCAAGGAAAACAGGGAGCCCCATGCATTTCCGAAAAGAGGACACCCGTGGGAATCCGCAGAGGTGTGATTTGCGCACATCGCCCCAGATTTTTTTACCCAGACACCCCTGCAAAGTCTGAAATGTGGGGGAAAAAACGCTTTTTCCGCACATTTCGCTCGACGCACCCATCGAAACACGCCCCCAACAACACATGGCCTACCGTCCCGCGTTCCCACAGGTGTCCCGATGAAAACGGTACCTCACATGCGTGGGTGCACCTACCTGGCCGGCAAGGGGCAAGCCGAAAACGCAAGCAACCCCCAGTCTGTTTGCAGAGGGGAATCTCAGCCATTCTGCCGACCGGCACAACATACAGATATGGGCCTCGGGTGTCCAAGCCACCAAGGAAAACAGGGAGCCCCATGTATTTCCGAAAAGAGGACACCCGTGGGAATCCGCAGAGGTGTGATTTGCGCACATCGCCCCAGATTTTTTTACCCAGACACCCCTGCAAAGTCCGAAATGTGGGGGAAAAAACGCTTTTTCTGCACATTTCGCTCGACGCACCCATCGAAACACGCCCCCAACAACTAATGGCCTACCGTCCCGCGTTCCCACAGGTGTCCCGATGAAAACGGTACCTCACATGCGTGGGTGCACCTACCTGGCCGGCAAGGGGCAAGCCAAAAACGCAAGCAACCCCCAGTCTGTTTGCAGAGGGGAATCTCAGCCATTCTGCCGACCGGCAAAACATACAGATATGGGCCTCGGGTGTCCAAGCCACCAAGGAAAACAGGGAGCCCCATGCATTTTCGAAAAGAGGACACCCGTGGGAATCCGCAGAGGTGTGATTTGCGCACATCGCCCCAGATTTTTTTACCCAGACACCCCTGCAAAGTCCGAAATGTGGGGGAAAAATTGCTTTTTCCGCACATTTCGCTCGACGCACCCATCGAAACACGCCCCCAACAACACATGGCCTACCGTCCCGCGTTCCCACAGGTGTCCCGATGAAAACGGTACCTCACATGCGTGGGTGCACCTACCTGGCCGGCAAGGGGCAAGCCGAAAACGCAAGCAACCCCCTGTCTGTTTGCAGAGGGGAATTCCAGCCATTCTGCCGACCGGCACAACATACAGATATGGGCCTCGGGTGTCCAAGCCACCAAGGAAAACAGGGAGCCCCATGCATTTCCGAAAAGAGGACACCCGTGGGAATCCGCAGAGGTGTGATTTGCGCACATCGCCCCAGATTTTTTTACCCAGACACCCCTGCAAAGTCCGAAATGTGGGGGAAAAAACGCTTTTTCCGCACATTTCGCTCGACGCACCCATCGAAACACGCCCCCAACAACACATGGCCTACCGTCCCGCGTTCCCACAGGTGTCCCGATGAAAACGGTACCTCACATGCGTGGGAGCACCTACCTGGCCGGCAAGGGGCAAGCCGAAAACGCAAGCAACCCCCAGTCTGTTTGCAGAGGGGAATCTCAGCCATTCTGCCGACCGGCACAACATACAGATATGGGCCTCGGGTGTCCAAGCCACCAAGGAAAACAGGGAGCCCCATGCATTTCCGAAAAGAGGACACCTGTGGGAATCCGCAGAGGTGTGATTTGCGCACATCGCCCCAGATTTTTTTACCCAGACACCCCTGCAAAGTCCGAAATGTGGGGGAAAAATTGCTTTTTCCGCACATTTCGCTCGACGCACCCATCGAAACACGCCCCCAACAACACATGGCCTACCGTCCCGCGTTCCCACAGGTGTCCCGATGAAAACGGTACCTCACATGCGTGGGTGCACCTACCTGGCCGGCAAGGGGCAAGCCGAAAACGCAAGCAACCCCCAGTCTGTTTGCAGAGGGGAATTCCAGCCATTCTGCCGACCGGCACAACATACAGATATGGGCCTCGGGTGTCCAAGCCACCAAGGAAAACAGGGAGCCCCATGCATTTCCGAAAAGAGGACACCCGTGGGAATCCGCAGAGGTGTGATTTGCGCACATCGCCCCAGATTTTTTTACCCAGACACCCCTGCAAAGTCCGAAATGTGGGGGAAAAAACGCTTTTTCCGCACATTTCGCTCGACGCACCCATCGAAACACGCCCCCAACAACACATGGCCTACCGTCCCGCGTTCCCACAGGTGTCCCGATGAAAACGGTACCTCACATGCGTGGGAGCACCTACCTGGCCGGCAAGGGGCAAGCCGAAAACGCAAGCAACCCCCAGTCTGTTTGCAGAGGGGAATCTCAGCCATTCTGCCGACCGGCACAACATACAGATATGGGCCTCGGGTGTCCAAGCCACCAAGGAAAACAGGGAGCCCCATGCATTTCCGAAAAGAGGACACCTGTGGGAATCCGCAGAGGTGTGATTTGCGCACATCGCCCCAGATTTTTTTACCCAGACACCCCTGCAAAGTCCGAAATGTGGGGGAAAAAACGCTTTTTCCGCACATTTCGCTCGACGCACCCATCGAAACACGCCCCCAACAACACATGGCCTACCGTCCCGCGTTCCCACGGTGTCCCGATGAAAACGGTACCTCACATGCGTGGGTGCACCTACCTGGCCGGCAAGGGGCAAGCCGAAAACGCAAGCAACCCCCAGTCTGTTTGCAGAGGGGAATCTCAGCCATTCTGCCGACCGGCACAACATACAGATATGGGCCTCGGGTGTCCAAGCCACCAAGGAAAACAGGGAGCCCCATGCATTTCCGAAAAGAGGACACCCGTGGGAATCCGCAGAGGTGTGATTTGCGCACATCGCCCCAGATTTTTTTACCCAGACACCCCTGCAAAGCCCGAAATGTGGGGGAAAAAACGCTTTTTCCGCACATTTCGCTCGACGCACCCATCGAAACACGCCCCCAACAACACATGGCCTACCGTCCCGCGTTCCCACAGGTGTCCCGATGAAAACGGTACCTCACATGCGTGGGTGCACCTACCTGGCCGGCAAGGGGCAAGCCGAAAACACAAGCAACCCTCAGTCTGTTTGCAGAGGGGAATCTCAGCCATTCTGCCGACCGGCACAACATACAGATATGGGCCTCGGGTGTCCAAGCCACCAAGGAAAACAGGGAGCCCCATGCATTTCCGAAAAGAGGACACCCGTGGGAATCCGCAGAGGTGTGATTTGCGCACATCGCCCCAGATTTTTTTACCCAGACACCCCTGCAAAGTCTGAAATGTGGGGGAAAAAACGCTTTTTCCGCACATTTCGCTCGACGCACCTATCGAAACACGCCCCCAACAACACATGGCCTACCGTCCCGCGTTCCCAAAGGTGTCCCGATGAAAACGGTACCTCACATGCGTGGGTGCACCTACCTGGCCGGCAAGGGGCAAGCCGAAAACGCAAGCAACCCCCAGTCTGTTTGCAGAGGGGAATCTCAGCCATTCTGCCGACCGGCACAACATACAGATATGGGCCTCGGGTGTCCAAGCCACCAAGGAAAACAGGGAGCCCCATGCATTTTCGAAAAGAGGACACCCGTGGGAATCCGCAGAGGTGTGATTTGCGCACATCGCCCTAGATTTTTTTACCCAGACACCCCTGCAAAGTCCGAAATGTGGGGGAAAAATTGCTTTTTCCGCACATTTCGCTCGACGCACCCATCGAAACACGCCCCCAACAACACATGGCCTACCGTCCCGCGTTCCCACAGGTGTCCCGATGAAAACGGTACCTCACATGCGTGGGTGCACCTACCTGGCCGGCAAGGGGCAAGCCGAAAACGCAAGCAACCCCCAGTCTGTTTGCAGAGGGGAATCTCAGCCATTCTGCCGACCGGCACAACATACAGATATGGGCCTCGGGTGTCCAAGCCACCAAGGAAAACAGGGAGCCCCATGCATTTCCGAAAAGAGGGCACCCGTGGGAATCCGCAGAGGTGTGATTTGCGCACATCGCCCCAGATTTTTTTACCCAGACACCCCTGCAAAGTCCGAAATGTGGGGGAAAAAACGCTTTTTCCGCACATTTCGCTCGACGCACCCATCGAAACACGCCCCCAACAACACATGGCCTACCGTCCCGCGTTCCCACAGGTGTCCCGATGAAAACGGTACCTCACATGCGTGGGTGCACCTACCTGGCCGGCAAGGGGCAAGCCGAAAACGCAAGCAACCCCCAGTCTGTTTGCAGAGGGGAATCTCAGCCATTCTGCCGACCGGCACAACATACAGATATGGGCCTCGGGTGTCCAAGCCACCAAGGAAAACAGGGAGCCCCATGCATTTCCGAAAAGAGGACACCAGTGGGAATCCGCAGAGGTGTGATTTGCGCACATCGCCCCAGATTTTTTTACCCAGACACCCCCGCAAAGTCCGAAATGTGGGGGAAAAAACGCTTTTTCCGCACATTTTGCTCGACGCACCCATCGAAACACGCCCCCAACAACACATGGCCTACCGTCCCGCGTTCCCACAGGTGTCCCGATGAAAACGGTACCTCACATGCGTGGGTGCACCTACCTGGCCGGCAAGGGGCAAGCCGAAAACGCAAGCAACCCCCAGTCTGTTTACAGAGGGGAATCTCAGCCATTCTGCCGACCGGCACAACATACAGATATGGGCCTCGGGTGTCCAAGCCACCAAGGAAAACAGGGAGCCCCATGCATTTCCGAAAAGAGGACACCCGTGGGAATCCGCAGAGGTGTGATTTGCGCACATCGGCCCAGATTTTTTTACCCAGACACCCCTGCAAAGTCCGAAATGTGGGGGAAAAAACGCTTTTTCCGCACATTTCGCTCGACGCACCCATCGAAACACGCCCCCAACCACACATGGCCTACCGTCCCGCGTTCCCACAGGTGTCCCGATGAAAACGGTACCTCACATGCGTGGGTGCACCTACCTGGCCGGCAAGGGGCAAGCCGAAAACGCAAGCAACCCCCAGTCTGTTTGCAGAGGGGAATCTCAGCCATTCTGCCGACCGGCACAACATACAGATATGGGCCTCGGGTGTCCAAGCCACCAAGGAAAACAGGGAGCCCCATGCATTTCCGAAAAGAGGACACCCGTGGGAATCCGCAGAGGTGTGATTTGCGCACATCGCCCCATATTTTTTTACCCAGACACCCCTGCAAAGTCCGAAATGTGGGGGAAAAAACGCTTTTTCCGCACATTTCGATCGACGCACCTATCGAAACACGCCCCCAACAACACATGGCCTACCGTCCCGCGTTCCCACAGGTGTCCCGATGAAAACGGTACCTCACATGCGTGGGTGCACCTACCTGGCCGGCAAGGGGCAAGCCGAAAACGCAAGCATTCCCCAGTCTGTTTGCAGAGGGGAATCTCAGCCATTCTGCCGACCGGCACAACATACAGATATGGGCCTCGGGTGTCCAAGCCACCAAGGAAAACAGAGAGCCCCATGCATTTCCGAAAAGAGGACACCCGTGGGAATCCGCAGAGGTGTGATTTGCGCACATCGCCCCAGATTTTTTTACCCAGACACCCCTGCAAAGTCCGAAATGTGGGGGAAAAAACGCTTTTTCCGCACATTTCGCTCGACGCACCCATCGAAACACGCCCCCAACAACACATGGCCTACCGTCCCGCGTTCCCACAGGTGTCCCGATGAAAACGGTACCTCACATGCGTGGGTGCACCTACCTGGCTGGCAAGGGGCAAGCCGAAAACGCAAGCAACCCCCAGTCTGTTTGTAGAGGGGAATCTCAGCCATTCTGCCGACCGGCACAACATACAGATATGGGCCTCGGGTGTCCAAGCCACCAAGGAAAACAGGGAGCCCCATGCATTTCCGAAAAGAGGACACCCGTGGGAATCCGCAGAGGTGTGATTTGCGCACATCGCCCCAGATTTTTTTACCCAGACACCCATGCAAAGTCCGAAATGTGGGGGAAAAAACGCTTTTTCCGCACATTTCGCTCGACGCACCCATCGAAACACGCCCCCAACAACACATGGCCTACCGTCCCGCGTTCCCACAGGTGTCCCGATGAAAACGGTACCTCACATGCGTGGGTGCACCTACCTGGCCGGCAAGGGGCAAGCCGAAAACGCAAGCAACCCCCAGTCTGTTTGCAGAGGGGAATCTCAGCCATTCTGCCGACCGGCACAACATACAGATATGGGCCTCGGGTGTCCAAGCCACCAAGGAAAACAGGGAGCCCCATGCATTTCCGAAAAGAGGACACCCGTGGGAATCCGCAGAGGTGTGATTTGCGCACATCGCCCCAGATTTTTTTACCCAGACACCCCTGCAAAGTCCGAAATGTGGGGGAAAAAACGCTTTTTCCGCACATTTCGCTCGACGCACCCATCGAAACACGCCCCCAACAACACATGGCCTACCGTCCCGCGTTCCCACAGGTGTCCCGATGAAAACGGTACCTCACATGCATGGGTGCACCTACCTGGCCGGCAAGGGGCAAGCCGAAAACGCAAGCAACCCCCAGTCTGTTTGCAGAGGGGAATCTCAGCCATTCTGCCGACCGGCACAACATACAGATATGGGCCTCGGGTGTCCAAGCCACCAAGGAAAACAGGGAGCCCCATGCATTTCCGAAAAGAGGACACCCGTGGGAATCCGCAGAGGTGTGATTTGCGCACATCGCCCCAGATTTTTTTACCCAGACACCCCCGCAAAGTCCGAAATGTGGGGGAAAAAACGCTTTTTCCGCACATTTCACTCGACGCACCCATCGAAACACGCCCCCAACAACACATGGCCTACCGTCCCGCGTTCCCACAGGTGTCCCGATGAAAACGGTACCTCACATGCGTGGGTGCACCTACCTGGCCGGCAAGGGGCAAGCCGAAAACGCAAGCAACCCCCAGTCTGTTTGCAGAGGGGAATCTCAGCCATTCTGCCGACCGGCACAACATACAGATATGGGCCTCGGGTGTCCAAGCCACCAAGGAAAACAGGGAGCCCCATGCATTTCCGAAAAGAGGACACCCGTGGGAATCCGCAGAGGTGTGATTTGCGCACATCGCCCCAGATTTTTTTACCCAGACACCCCTGCAAAGTCTGAAATGTGGGGGAAAAAACGCTTTTTCCGCACATTTCGCTCGACGCACCCATCGAAACACGCCCCCAACAACACATGGCCTACCGTCCCGCGTTCCCACAGGTGTCCCGATGAAAACGGTACCTCACATGCGTGGGTGCACCTACCTGGCCGGCAAGGGGCAAGCCGAAAACGCAAGCAACCCCCAGTCTGTTTGCAGAGGGGAATCTCAGCCATTCTGCCGACCGGCACAACATACAGATATGGGCCTCGGGTGTCCAAGCCACCAAGGAAAACAGGGAGCCCCATGTATTTCCGAAAAGAGGACACCCGTGGGAATCCGCAGAGGTGTGATTTGCGCACATCGCCCCAGATTTTTTTACCCAGACACCCCTGCAAAGTCCGAAATGTGGGGGAAAAAACGCTTTTTCTGCACATTTCGCTCGACGCACCCATCGAAACACGCCCCCAACAACTAATGGCCTACCGTCCCGCGTTCCCACAGGTGTCCCGATGAAAACGGTACCTCACATGCGTGGGTGCACCTACCTGGCCGGCAAGGGGCAAGCCAAAAACGCAAGCAACCCCCAGTCTGTTTGCAGAGGGGAATCTCAGCCATTCTGCCGACCGGCAAAACATACAGATATGGGCCTCGGGTGTCCAAGCCACCAAGGAAAACAGGGAGCCCCATGCATTTTCGAAAAGAGGACACCCGTGGGAATCCGCAGAGGTGTGATTTGCGCACATCGCCCTAGATTTTTTTACCCAGACACCCCTGCAAAGTCCGAAATGTGGGGGAAAAATTGCTTTTTCCGCACATTTCGCTCGACGCACCCATCGAAACACGCCCCCAACAACACATGGCCTACCGTCCCGCGTTCCCACAGGTGTCCCGATGAAAACGGTACCTCAAATGCGTGGGTGCACCTACCTGGCCGGCAAGGGGCAAGCCGAAAACGCAAGCAACCCCCAGTCTGTTTGCAGAGGGGAATTCCAGCCATTCTGCCGACCGGCACAACATACAGATATGGGCCTCGGGTGTCCAAGCCACCAAGGAAAACAGGGAGCCCCATGCATTTCCGAAAAGAGGACACCCGTGGGAATCCTCAGAGGTGTGATTTGCGCACATCGCCCCAGATTTTTTTACCCAGACACCCCTGCAAAGTCCGAAATGTGGGGGAAAAAACGCTTTTTCCGCACATTTCGCTCGACGCACCCATCGAAACACGCCCCCAACAACACATGGCCTACCGTCCCGCGTTCCCACAGGTGTCCCGATGAAAATGGTACCTCACATGCGTGGGAGCACCTACCTGGCCGGCAAGGGGCAAGCCGAAAACGCAAGCAACCCCCAGTCTGTTTGCAGAGGGGAATCTCAGCCATTCTGCCGACCGGCTGTAAAGACTGGTAGGGGGGTCTGTACTTCCGCTCTCTATATGGTAGAGGGGAGGCACAGAGGACCCCAGCCAAGATTCTCTAATATGGTAACGATGGACGAGCAATCAAGGCTTAGCTTCTCAGGAGGTGATGCAGGCTGGTTCTTAAGTACAGTGTATCCCCAAGCCCCCACAAAGGAATGTCCACACACTGTATTACTGAAAACACAGTCTTTATATAATTAATATTCAAGGGTTATGTACACTTATCACAATAACGCACTTTGTGCTCAGGAAAATCAGCAATGGTAAATATCTACAATTCTAAAGTGGTACCACTAATATTAGACCTCATTAAAGTGCATTCACAATACTGTTAAAATGGCACACAGATCAATAAGAAGGAAACCAGCAATAGAGAGAGGAGAGATAACAGAGGGTTGAAACAATAGGCAGAATACTGGCCCCTACCACTGGACACAGTTCTGTGTGGAGATCCCCCCACCTGGGCAACCTGTAAAATAAAGAGATATAACACCAGCCCAGTCCATATATTGTTCAATAGTCTATTTCTCTCCTATAATGTTTTTACCCCCCCAATGTACCTGGTGGAGTCGAGTTCTTCGAAGAGGCGTCGACAGATCCTTCTTGAATGACCCCCTTTAAAGCAGGAGTCCCGGATCGTCGAGAGGCGTCGAGAAGCGTCGAGGAACTCGGTGTTCGGTGTCGGGGAATCGACGGCCCTTCTTGAATGCCTTCCCTTTCAAGCGGGAGACACGGGGCGTCGAACGTCCGACAACAAACAAGGTAGAACGGCGTCGATGAGGCGGCAGGCTTCGATCCGAGCGGTGCTCGTCGGCGTCGAGATGTCGGCGTCCTGCGAGGAAGAGGCGTGCGGGGCACCTCGGCGACACTAGTTCTGGACCGCAAAGATTGTGGGTGACGGTGGCCCAGCAAGGGCGTCGAGTCGCTCGAGTCTTTGGGGTCGTGAGGTGGCGGGAAACCCACCGGCGGATTCTCCTCGGCGCGTTGGTCGTCCTCGACTTTCTCCGGCGGGACAAAGCGGCCGACGATGCGGACGAGGGAGTCCTTCAAGGCAAATGTTCTTAGGCAAGGAGCGGACGGCTCCGGTCGTCGGCGGCACGGCGTCAAGTGGTTCCCACGGCGGGGCAACACAACTTCGACGGGCCTCCAGCGGTTACACAGACCTGCGAACCCTGGTCGACGGCAATGGACTTCGACAGCGTCGATGTCCGGGTGCTTCACTTCGATCTCCTCGGCGGTCCCGTCTCGGGTCGGCAGCCTTTCGAGGGTCTGACTTCCAGGGCGCTTCGGCGAAGATTCAGCGGTGCTCGATGGTCCCTCGGAGCACGGGAAGAGGGCGCCTAGCCAGGTCCTCTCTCGGGTCAGTCCTCGACGATTTCGACAACCTTCAGTTCCGTCGAAGCAAATGCCACAGCAAGTCTTCTTCTTCCAGCTGGACGTCGAGGATCAGCAAATCCAGTTACTCTTGAGTGGAGACTCAGCTTCTGAATGCTTCTGAACAATTTCCAGTGGTGAGAGGTCCCCAGATATACTATCCTGTCTCTCATCCACACTGCTGGCACACACACAGCAGCCAATCACACAGAAGGGCATTCATGCAGTCAGTCAGCCAATCAGGCACACAGTGCATTCAGGCCACACTCCTCCCTTTCAGACACTCACAACAAGGAATGTGGATTGGGACAAGTACCCAGCCATTCAACACTACACACTGCATTCAGGCCAGTTTCGGGCAGGGCTGTCTCAGTCTTTGTCTCACATGCCAGAAACCAGACAACCACAACAAGAAGTGTATATTGGTCACACACTCCATTCACCCAGGTCCCACCCACAGGAGGTACCCACAACATACAGTCAAAGGGAAGGCTCCAGTCAGTCTAGCTGGGCCTTCACAACAACACCATATATGGAACTTCCACCCAACAGCCAGTCAGGGGGAAGGGACAGAGTCAGGGCTTCCCAGGACTTTGGGAAAAACAAGACAACAGGCAATAGAAAGCAAGAGGCCACAGGGGCCATCTTGTTTTCTATCAGGAATCAACTGATCCCAATGGCAGGGCCTGGGTATCCCAAAATGGAGGACGCCCAGAGCACCTGTCTAATTCAGCATGGAGCTGCCACCAGCCCATACCCTGCTCTGTGGGCCACCCACAGGTGCCAAAAAACATACACTAGGGGCACAGGGTTGTACCCCTACCCATGGGTGCCATAAGGGTATCCCATGGGTCTGTTCACCAAACCAAAAGAGAGAGCTGCACTGCCAGGAGTCCCAAATGGACTCCTGGGCAGAAAACATAACAGAACACACGATAAAAGGCAGAAAAGGACAAGGATTCAGAGGCCCTGTCCCTCTGATGCATTTCCAGCATCACAGTCGCCCCCCCCAGACTGAGGTGGAGGGTGTCTAATCTCCCACGGGATAGACACCCTCATCCAGACGGTCAACATACCTTCTGGAAAGGCCATCCGCATTATCGTGACTCTTCCCTGGTCTGTGCTCTATGGTGAAGTCTAGCCCTTGCAGGCTAATGGACCACCTGAGCAATTTCGGGTTCTCACCCTTCATCTGCATAAGCCACTTCAGGGGCTTATGATCTGTTTGGACCTTGAAGGTAGACCCCGTAAGGTAGGGCCTAAAACGCCTAAGGCTCCAAACTATGCTAAAACACTCCTTTTCAACAGTAGCCCACCTAAGTTCTCTACCCTTGAGTTGTCTACTGATGAATATGATAGGGTGTTCTCTCCCTTTGTCATCTAACTGGGACAAGACAGCTCCAATTCCGGTGTCGCAGGCATCCGTCTGGACGATAAAGGGTCGGCTGTAGTCAGGCGCACACAACACAGGTGCCCTACACAGACTTTCTTTCAAGCCATCAAAGGCCCTCTGACAGTCTTCAGTCCAATTAACCTTCCTAGGTTGTTTGGGCGAAGTTAGAGCTGTCAGGGGTGCAGCTATGGTTCCATAGTCTGCCATGAAATTGCGATAGTACCCAGTGAGGCCCAAAAAGGCTCTCACCTGGGTTTGAGTAGTGGGAGTCTCCCAGTTCTGTACGTCCTGTACTTTACTGGAGAGAGGTTGGATTTGACCCCCTCCTACCTCATGACCAAGATAGGTAACTTTCCCCTGAGCTATCTGGCACTTGGTGGCCTTGATAGTGAGGTTAGCCCTTTTCAAGGCCTGCAACACCCTATCCAGATGTGTCAAATGCTCTTCCCAGGTGGAACTGTAGACGGCAATGTCGTCTAAGTAAGCCACACAAAAGGCTTCCAGCCCACTGAGCGCATGGTTGACCAATCTCTGGAAGGTGGCAGGGGCATTCTTCAACCCAAAGGGCATGACCCTAAACTGGTAGAGTCCCTCAGGTGTTGAGAAGGCCGTCTTTTCCTTGGCATGGTCCGTCAGAGCTATTTGCCAATAGCCTGAGGTAAGGTCAAAGGTGCTCACAAATTTGGCAGCACCTATGGTGTCCACGAGCTCATCAGCCCTGGGCAATGGGTGCGCGTCAGTTTTGGTGACGGCATTGACTCCTCGGTAGTCCACACAGAACCTCCAATCCTTGGTACCCGCCTGGGAACTTGCCTTGGGGACAAGGACCACTGGACTGGACCAGGGACTGGTTGAGGGTTCAATAACACCCAGATCCAGCATCTTGGCGACCTCAGCCTGGATGTGGTTTTTGACGGTATCTGACATACGATAGCTCCTGCTCTTGACAGGCACGCTGTCACCAGTGTCAATTTCGTGCTTACACCACGGTGTAAGGCCCGGTGTCAGTGAAAACAGAGAGGCATACTGCTGGAGCAAAGCCCTGCAGGCCCTCTGCTGCTCCGTTGTCAAATCGGGAGAGAGTTGTACTCCCTCCACTGAGCCATCCTGAGGGTTGCTATGCAGCAAATCAGGAAGGGGCTCACTCTCATCCTCTTCTTGCCCTGAAGCTAGCAAGAGACATGAGACCTCCGCTCGTCTGTGGAAAGGCTTGAGCCTGTTGACATGGAATACCTGGGGGGCTACCCCAGAGGCTCCCATGTCAACCAGATAATTGACTTCGCCCATCTTGGAGATGATCCTGAAGGGTCCAGTCCACTTGTCTGCCAAAGCTCTAGGCTTGGTAGGCTCCATCACAAGGATTTCCTGTCCCGGAGTCCAATCCACTTGCGAAGCTTTAAGGTCATGCCAGTACTTGTTCAATTCCTGGCTGGCCTTGAGATTTGCTGTTGCCTGACCCATCATTTGTGTCATCCTCCGCCTGAGGCCTAACACATAGTCCCCCACTTGCTTGGCGGGACCTGGAGGGGTGGCTTCCAAGCCTTCTCGGATCAAGGCGAGGGGCCCCCTCACGGGATGTCCAAAGAGTAACTCAAAGGGGCTGAAACCAACACCCTCTTGAGGTACCTCCCTGTAAGCAAACAGCAGGCATGGCAGGAGGAGATCCCATTTCCTCCTTAGGGGCTCTTCCAAAGTACCTAGCATGCCCTTAAGAGTTTTGTTAAATCTCTCAACCAGACCATTGGTCTGGGGGTGGTAAGAGGTGGAGAACTTGTAGGTTACCCCGCACTCTTTCCACATGGTTTTCATGTAACTAGACATGAAGTTGGATCCTCTGTCAGAGACAACCTCCTTGGGGAATCCAACACGGGTGAAAATGCCCAGGAGAGCCCTGGCAACCACCTTGGCAGTAACAGTCCGAAGGGGTATTGCCTCAGGGTACCTGGTGGCATGATCTACCAAGACCAGGATGAACCGATGTCCACCTGAAGTGGGAGGGTCAAGGGGACCGACGATGTCGATGCCCACCCTCTCAAATGGTGTGCCAACCACTGGTAATGGCTGCAGTGGGGCAATGATCCTGCCTCCAGTCTTGCCAGACAACTGACAAGTGGGGCAGGTCCTGCAGTGGGACTCCACTTCTACCCCCATCCTTGGCCAGTAGAAATGGGCAGAGAGCCTCTGCTTAGTCTTCTTAGTCCCAAGATGACCAGCCAAGGGCACCTCATGCGCCAACTGCAGTAGGAAGGGCCTGTAAACCTGGGGTACCACCAACCTCTTGCGGGCACCAGGTTCAGGCTTAGTGGGCTCACTAACAAGGAGCTCACCCTCCCAATAAACCTTGAATGTCCTAGGCACTTCACCTTGTGCCTGGGACAGGGCCTGTTTCCTCAGACCCTCGAGAGAGTGGCACTCTCTCTGTCCTTTACAGAAGTCTGCCCGGGAGGGTCCCCCTTCAGCTAACAAGCATTGAAGGTCGGGGTGCTCCTCTGGGTTGAGAACCTCTCCCACAGGAGAGTCTTCTGTCTCTTCTCCCACAGGAGTTGAGTTTGGGTTTTCCACTGGACCCAGCCCGTCCGGAGTATGGATCCCAATGGGTGCTGTCGGAACAGCAGGAAGAGAAGGTGTTCCCTCCACAGAGGTGGCCTTCTTGGTCTTCCTTCTTCTTGCCTTAGGCCTCGCCTTTGGCTCGGGTACCTGACTCACAGCCAGACCCGGTGTCACCTGTGACCTAGTGACCGCAGCAGCAGTCAGGGGGAGACCATCCGAGATCAACCCCAACTCCACTAGATCATTACCTAACAGAATGTTAGCAGGGACATTGTCCTGAACCAGGACAGGAAGCTTTGCTGTCTTGTCTCCAATCATGAGTGTGACTAAGGCTACAGGTGATAATTTGGGAGGCCCACCAGCTAATCTGGTGGTTTGCAGAGGAGCACCTTCATAGTCCTCTGGCTTGAGCAGGGTCCTGTCCACCACTGTCATGCTTGCCCCAGTGTCTCTCAAACCAGTAGAAGGCTGGCCATTCAAGAGGACACTTCTCAAAAACCTACGGGTGTTCTGTGGGATAGTCGCCAGTACTTCTGCGTACTGGTCCCAGGCCCCAAGGGACACTAAGGAAATCTCTACCGGAGCACCAAAGGTGATTCCGGTAGAGGAGGGGAGGACAGTGGCCTCCACCTCAGACACGGGGTAAGGGTAGGTCAGGCTGACAGCCTGTACTCCAAGTGCCTTACCTTTACACTTGGGGTCACCCCTTTTGTGATCCAGAGCCCCACAGTCCCAACAAGTGCCAGGAGTGCGGGGTACGGTACTGGAACCACTGGGAACCTGCTTTGCAGCAGGTGGACCACTACTCTTATTCCCACCCACAGAGGACTTATCCCCACTAGATTTTTGGGTCTTAGGAGAGGAAGGTTTTGGTTTACCCGACTGTGACTGCTTTTGGGACTCCTCAGCTTTCTGAGAGGCCCCCTTTTCTTTGTCCTTGTCCTTCCCACTGGGGTCCTTAGGGGACACCCGATGGGAGACCCACTTGTCAGCCAACCTAGCCAGCTTAAAGGGGTCCAAAATGTTCTGGTCAGCCACATACTGACGCAGCTCTGGTGAACAGGCTTCAGAAAAATGCTCAAAAAACAAGAGGTGGGACAACTCAACAAAAGTTTTCACCTTGTATCCATCAATCCACCCCATCATGTTCATGTGCGCAGTACTCACCCAGTCAACCCAAGACACATTCTCTCTTTTCTTAAATTCCCTGAACCTTTTAAGGTATTGGGCAGGTGTCTTGCCAAACTTGGCAATCAAAGCAGACTTCATACACTCATACTGACCCCTTTCTTCCACACTCAGCTTCAGAATACAGTCATATCCAGTTTGAGGCACTCTGCTTAACAAACACTTAGCCCAATCTCTTTTATCTACATCATGAATTGCACAAGCCATTTCAAACGCTTCAATCCATTGGAGGATATCTGAACCCTCCACAAACACACCAACCAAATCTTTCATAAACTTGGTGGCTGGGGACCTACCACTCTCAATTGGTCTAGCTGAAGTCTCCACTCGAGCTTTCTCTAACTGGATTCTCTGACATTCAGTGTCCTTTTCTTTGAGCGCAAGATCCCTATTCTTGAGTTCCACTTGCTGTGCCAGCTCCTCTTTCTTAAGCTCAGCTTCTATTTCCAACTTGCGATATTCAAAGGCTAACTTCATCCTTAATAACTCAAGTTCCATGGAATTGCTGGGGTTTGGAACAGAGGCAGCAGGAATGGTGGCATTCCCAGAAACAGATTCAGCGACAACCCCAGGGGCAGAGTCCTCACTGGTTGCATCCCCCCCTTCCTCAAGAGTTTCACCATCAGTCTGGTAATCCACCAGGGCAGCTATCAGCTCAGCCCTAGACTTATCCACAAAGTCTAACTCCCTGGCTTCACAAGCACTCTGGAGAGCCTCTAAGCTCATCCGAGTCAATTTACCATTTGCAATGGACTCCATTGCTTGTAATGCAGTTATTTGGAACACACCCGAACCTTAATCTAACAAAAGTGCGGATATTTTGTAAGTGGCACGGTTATACACTGAGTCTTAAAACCATAAGCATCCCACCGCTGCCACCAGCTGTAAAGACTGGTAGGGGGGTCTGTACTTCCGCTCTCTATATGGTAGAGGGGAGGCACAGAGGACCCCAGCCAAGATTCTCTAATATGGTAACGATGGACGAGCAATCAAGGCTTAGCTTCTCAGGAGGTGATGCAGGCTGGTTCTTAAGTACAGTGTATCCCCAAGCCCCCACAAAGGAATGTCCACACACTGTATTACTGAAAACACAGTCTTTATATAATTAATATTCAAGGGTTATGTACACTTATCACAATAACGCACTTTGTGCTCAGGAAAATCAGCAATGGTAAATATCTACAATTCTAAAGTGGTACCACTAATATTAGACCTCATTAAAGTGCATTCACAATACTGTTAAAATGGCACACAGATCAATAAGAAGGAAACCAGCAATAGAGAGAGGAGAGATAACAGAGGGTTGAAACAATAGGCAGAATACTGGCCCCTACCACTGGACACAGTTCTGTGTGGAGATCCCCCCACCTGGGCAACCTGTAAAATAAAGAGATATAACACCAGCCCAGTCCATATATTGTTCAATAGTCTATTTCTCTCCTATAATGTTTTTACCCCCCCAATGTACCTGGTGGAGTCGAGTTCTTCGAAGAGGCGTCGACAGATCCTTCTTGAATGACCCCCTTTAAAGCAGGAGTCCCGGATCGTCGAGAGGCGTCGAGAAGCGTCGAGGAACTCGGTGTTCAGTGTCGGGGAATCGACGGCCCTTCTTGAATGCCTTCCCTTTCAAGCGGGAGACACGGGGCGTCGAACGTCCGACAACAAACAAGGTAGAACGGCGTCGATGAGGCGGCAGGCTTCGATCCGAGCGGTGCTCGTCGGCGTCGAGATGTCGGCGTCCTGCGAGGAAGAGGCGTGCGGGGCACCTCGGCGACACTAGTTCTGGACCGCAAAGATTGTGGGTGACGGTGGCCCAGCAAGGGCGTCGAGTCGCTCGAGTCTTTGGGGTCGTGAGGTGGCGGGAAACCCACCGGCGGATTCTCCTCGGCGCGTTGGTCGTCCTCGACTTTCTCCGGCGGGACAAAGCGGCCGACGATGCGGACGAGGGAGTCCTTCAAGGCAAATGTTCTTAGGCAAGGAGCGGACGGCTCCGGTCGTCGGCGGCACGGCGTCAAGTGGTTCCCACGGCGGGGCAACACAACTTCGACGGGCCTCCAGCGGTTACACAGACCTGCGAACCCTGGTCGACGGCAATGGACTTCGACAGCGTCGATGTCCGGGTGCTTCACTTCGATCTCCTCGGCGGTCCCGTCTCGGGTCGGCAGCCTTTCGAGGGTCTGACTTCCAGGGCGCTTCGGCGAAGATTCAGCGGTGCTCGATGGTCCCTCGGAGCACGGGAAGAGGGCGCCTAGCCAGGTCCTCTCTCGGGTCAGTCCTCGACGATTTCGACAACCTTCAGTTCCGTCGAAGCAAATGCCACAGCAAGTCTTCTTCTTCCAGCTGGACGTCGAGGATCAGCAAATCCAGTTACTCTTGAGTGGAGACTCAGCTTCTGAATGCTTCTGAACAATTTCCAGTGGTGAGAGGTCCCCAGATATACTATCCTGTCTCTCATCCACACTGCTGGCACACACACAGCAGCCAATCACACAGAAGGGCATTCATGCAGTCAGTCAGCCAATCAGGCACACAGTGCATTCAGGCCACACTCCTCCCTTTCAGACACTCACAACAAGGAATGTGGATTGGGACAAGTACCCAGCCATTCAACACTACACACTGCATTCAGGCCAGTTTCGGGCAGGGCTGTCTCAGTCTTTGTCTCACATGCCAGAAACCAGACAACCACAACAAGAAGTGTATATTGGTCACACACTCCATTCACCCAGGTCCCACCCACAGGAGGTACCCACAACATACAGTCAAAGGGAAGGCTCCAGTCAGTCTAGCTGGGCCTTCACAACAACACCATATATGGAACTTCCACCCAACAGCCAGTCAGGGGGAAGGGACAGAGTCAGGGCTTCCCAGGACTTTGGGAAAAACAAGACAACAGGCAATAGAAAGCAAGAGGCCACAGGGGCCATCTTGTTTTCTATCAGGAATCAACTGATCCCAATGGCAGGGCCTGGGTATCCCAAAATGGAGGACGCCCAGAGCACCTGTCTAATTCAGCATGGAGCTGCCACCAGCCCATACCCTGCTCTGTGGGCCACCCACAGGTGCCAAAAAACATACACTAGGGGCACAGGGTTGTACCCCTACCCATGGGTGCCATAAGGGTATCCCATGGGTCTGTTCACCAAACCAAAAGAGAGAGCTGCACTGCCAGGAGTCCCAAATGGACTCCTGGGCAGAAAACATAACAGAACACACGATAAAAGGCAGAAAAGGACAAGGATTCAGAGGCCCTGTCCCTCTGATGCATTTCCAGCATCACACCGGCACAACATACAGATATGGGCCTCGGGTGTCCAAGCCACCAAGGAAAACAGGGAGCCCCATGCATTTCCGAAAAGAGGACACCCGTGGGAATCCGCAGAGGTGTGATTTGCGCACATCGCCCCAGATTTTTTTACCCAGACACCCCCGCAAAGTCCAAAATGTGGGGGAAAAAACGCTTTTTCCGCACATTTCGCTCGACGCACCCATCGAAACACGCCCCCAACAACACATGGCCTACCGTCCCGCGTTCCCACAGGTGTCCCGATGAAAACGGTACCTCACATGCGTGGGTGCATCTACCTGGCCGGCAAGGGGCAAGCCGAAAACGCAAGCAACCCCCAGTCTGTTTGCAGAGGGGAATCTCAGCCATTCTGCCGACCGGCACAACATACAGATATGGGCCTCGGGTGTCCAAGCCACCAAGGAAAACAGGGAGCCCCATGCATTTCCGAAAAGAGGACACCTGTGGGAATCCGCAGAGGTGTGATTTGCGCACATCGCCCCAGATTTTTTTACCCAGACACCCCTGCAAAGTCCGAAATGTGGGGGAAAAAACGCTTTTTCCGCACATTTCGCTCGACGCACCCATTGAAACACGCCCCCAACAACACATGGCCTACCGTCCCGCGTTCCCACAGGTGTCCCGATGAAAACGGTACCTCACATGCGTGGGTGCACCTACCTGGCCGGCAAGGGGCAAGCCGAAAACGCAAGCAACCCCCAGTCTGTTTGCAGAGGGGAATCTCAGCCATTCTGCCGACCGGCACAACATACAGATATGGGCCTCGACTATCCAAGCCACCAAGGAAAACAGGGAGCCCCATGCATTTCCGAAAAGAGGACACCCGTGGGAATCCGCAGAGGTGTGATTTGCGCACATCGCCCCAGATTTGTTTACCCAGACACCCCTGCAAAGTCCGAAATGTGGGGGAAAAAAACGCTTTTTCCGCACATTTCGCTCGACGCACCCATCGAAACACACCCCCAACAACACATGGCCTACCGTCCCGCGTTCCCACAGGTGTCCCGATGAAAACGGTACCTCACATGCGTGGGTGCACCTACCTGGCCGGCAAGGGGCAAGCCGAAAACGCAAGCAACCCCCAGTCTGTTTGCAGAGGGGAATCTCAGCCATTCTGCCGACCGGCACAACATACAGATATGGGCCTCGGGTGTCCAAGCCACCAAGGAAAACAGGGAGCCCCATGCATTTCCGAAAAGAGGGCACCCGTGGGAATCCGCAGAGGTGTGATTTGCGCACATCGCCCCAGATTTTTTTACCCAGACACCCCTGCAAAGTCCGAAATGTGGGGGAAAAAACGCTTTTTCCGCACATTTCGCTCGACGCACCCATCGAAACTCGCCCCCAACAACACATGGCCTACCGTCCCGCGTTCCCACAGGTGTCCCGATGAAAACGGTACCTCACATGCGTGGGTGCACCTACCTGGCCGGCAAGGGGCAAGCCGAAAACGCAAGCAACCCCCAGTCTGTTTGCAGAGGGGAATCTCAGCCATTCTGCCGACCGGCACAACATACAGATATGGGCCTCGGGTGTCCAAGCCACCAAGGAAAACAGGGAGCCCCATGCATTTCCGAAAAGAGGACACCAGTGGGAATCCGCAGAGGTGTGATTTGCGCACATCGCCCCAGATTTTTTTACCCAGACACCCCCGCAAAGTCCGAAATGTGGGGGAAAAAATGCTTTTTCCGCACATTTTGCTCGACGCACCCATCGAAACACGCCCCCAACAACACATGGCCTACCGTCCCGCGTTCCCACAGGTGTCCCGATGAAAACGGTACCTCACATGCGTGGGTGCACCTACCTGGCCGGCAAGGGGCAAGCCGAAAACGCAAGCAACCCCCAGTCTGTTTGCAGAGGGGAATCTCAGCCATTCTGCCGACCGGCACAACATACAGATATGGGCCTCGGGTGTCCAAGCCACCAAGGAAAACAGGGAGCCCCATGCATTTCCAAAAAGAGGACACCCGTGGGAATCTGCAGAGGTGTGATTTGCGCACATCGGCCCAGATTTTTTTACCCAGACACCCCTGCAAAGTCCGAAATGTGGGGGAAAAAACGCTTTTTCCGCACATTTCGCTCGACGCACCCATCGAAACACGCCCCCAACAACACATGGCCTACCGTCCCACGTTCCCACAGGTGTCCCGATGAAAACGGTACCTCACATGCGTGGGTGCACCTACCTGGCCGGCAAGGGGCAAGCCGAAAACGCAAGCAACCCCCAGTCTGTTTGCAGAGGGGAATCTCAGCCATTCTGCCGACCGGCACAACATACAGATATGGGCCTCGGGTGTCCAAGCCACCAAGGAAAACAGGGAGCCCCATGCATTTCCGAAAAGAGGACACCCGTGGGAATCCGCAGAGGTGTGATTTGCGCACATCGCCCCATATTTTTTTACCCAGACACCCCTGCAAAGTCCGAAATGTGGGGGAAAAAACGCTTTTTCCGCACATTTCGATCGACGCACCTATCGAAACACGCCCCCAACAACACATGGCCTACCGTCCCGCGTTCCCACAGGTGTCCCGATGAAAACGGTACCTCACATGCGTGGGTGCACCTACCTGGCCGGCAAGGGGCAAGCCGAAAACGCAAGCATTCCCCAGTCTGTTTGCAGAGGGGAATCTCAGCCATTCTGCCGACCGGCACAACATACAGATATGGGCCTCGGGTGTCCAAGCCACCAAGGAAAACAGAGAGCCCCATGCATTTCCGAAAAGAGGACACCCGTGGGAATCCGCAGAGGTGTGATTTGCGCACATCGCCCCAGATTTTTTTACCCAGACACCCCTGCAAAGTCCGAAATGTGGGGGAAAAAACGCTTTTTCCGCACATTTCGCTCGACGCACCCATCGAAACACGCCCCCAACAACACATGGCCTACCGTCCCGCGTTCCCACAGGTGTCCCGATGAAAACGGTACCTCACATGCGTGGGTGCACCTACCTGGCTGGCAAGGGGCAAGCCGAAAACGCAAGCAACCCCCAGTCTGTTTGTAGAGGGGAATCTCAGCCATTCTGCCGACCGGCACAACATACAGATATGGGCCTCGGGTGTCCAAGCCACCAAGGAAAACAGGGAGCCCCATGCATTTCCGAAAAGAGGACACCCGTGGGAATCCGCAGAGGTGTGATTTGCGCACATCGCCCCAGATTTTTTTACCCAGACACCCATGCAAAGTCCGAAATGTGGGGGAAAAAACGCTTTTTCCGCACATTTCGCTCGACGCACCCATCGAAACACGCCCCCAACAACACATGGCCTACCGTCCCGCGTTCCCACAGGTGTCCCGATGAAAACGGTACCTCACATGCGTGGGTGCACCTACCTGGCCGGCAAGGGGCAAGCCGAAAACGCAAGCAACCCCCAGTCTGTTTGCAGAGGGGAATCTCAGCCATTCTGCCGACCGGCACAACATACAGATATGGGCCTCGGGTGTCCAAGCCACCAAGGAAAACAGGGAGCCCCATGCATTTCCGAAAAGAGGACACCCGTGGGAATCCGCAGAGGTGTGATTTGCGCACATCGCCCCAGATTTTTTTACCCAGACACCCCTGCAAAGTCCGAAATGTGGGGGAAAAAACGCTTTTTCCGCACATTTCGCTCGACGCACCCATCGAAACACGCCCCCAACAACACATGGCCTACCGTCCCGCGTTCCCACAGGTGTCCCGATGAAAACGGTACCTCACATGCATGGGTGCACCTACCTGGCCGGCAAGGGGCAAGCCGAAAACGCAAGCAACCCCCAGTCTGTTTGCAGAGGGGAATCTCAGCCATTCTGCCGACCGGCACAACATACAGATATGGGCCTCGGGTGTCCAAGCCACCAAGGAAAACAGGGAGCCCCATGCATTTCCGAAAAGAGGACACCCGTGGGAATCCGCAGAGGTGTGATTTGCGCACATCGCCCCAGATTTTTTTACCCAGACACCCCCGCAAAGTCCGAAATGTGGGGGAAAAAACGCTTTTTCCGCACATTTCACTCGACGCACCCATCGAAACACGCCCCCAACAACACATGGCCTACCGTCCCGCGTTCCCACAGGTGTCCCGATGAAAACGGTACCTCACATGCGTGGGTGCACCTACCTGGCCGGCAAGGGGCAAGCCGAAAACGCAAGCAACCCCCAGTCTGTTTGCAGAGGGGAATCTCAGCCATTCTGCCGACCGGCACAACATACAGATATGGGCCTCGGGTGTCCAAGCCACCAAGGAAAACAGGGAGCCCCATGCATTTCCGAAAAGAGGACACCCGTGGGAATCCGCAGAGGTGTGATTTGCGCACATCGCCCCAGATTTTTTTACCCAGACACCCCTGCAAAGTCTGAAATGTGGGGGAAAAAATGCTTTTTCCGCACATTTCGCTCGACGCACCCATCGAAACACGCCCCCAACAACACATGGCCTACCGTCCCGCGTTCCCACAGGTGTCCCGATGAAAACGGTACCTCACATGCGTGGGTGCACCTACCTGGCCGGCAAGGGGCAAGCCGAAAACGCAAGCAACCCCCAGTCTGTTTGCAGAGGGGAATCTCAGCCATTCTGCCGACCGGCACAACATACAGATATGGGCCTCGGGTGTCCAAGCCACCAAGGAAAACAGGGAGCCCCATGTATTTCCGAAAAGAGGACACCCGTGGGAATCCGCAGAGGTGTGATTTGCGCACATCGCCCCAGATTTTTTTACCCAGACACCCCTGCAAAGTCCGAAATGTGGGGGAAAAAACGCTTTTTCTGCACATTTCGCTCGACGCACCCATCGAAACACGCCCCCAACAACTAATGGCCTACCGTCCCGCGTTCCCACAGGTGTCCCGATGAAAACGGTACCTCACATGCGTGGGTGCACCTACCTGGCCGGCAAGGGGCAAGCCAAAAACGCAAGCAACCCCCAGTCTGTTTGCAGAGGGGAATCTCAGCCATTCTGCCGACCGGCAAAACATACAGATATGGGCCTCGGGTGTCCAAGCCACCAAGGAAAACAGGGAGCCCCATGCATTTTCGAAAAGAGGACACCCGTGGGAATCCGCAGAGGTGTGATTTGCGCACATCGCCCCAGATTTTTTTACCCAGACACCCCTGCAAAGTCCGAAATGTGGGGGAAAAATTGCTTTTTCCGCACATTTCGCTCGACGCACCCATCGAAACACGCCCCCAACAACACATGGCCTACCGTCCCGCGTTCCCACAGGTGTCCCGATGAAAACGGTACCTCACATGCGTGGGTGCACCTACCTGGCCGGCAAGGGGCAAGCCGAAAACGCAAGCAACCCCCAGTCTGTTTGCAGAGGGGAATTCCAGCCATTCTGCCGACCGGCACAACATACAGATATGGGCCTCGGGTGTCCAAGCCACCAAGGAAAACAGGGAGCCCCATGCATTTCTGAAAAGAGGACACCCGTGGGAATCCGCAGAGGTGTGATTTGCGCACATCGCCCCAGATTTTTTTACCCAGACACCCCTGCAAAGTCCGAAATGTGGGGGAAAAAACGCTTTTTCCGCACATTTCGCTCGACGCACCCATCGAAACACGCCCCCAACAACACATGGCCTACCGTCCCGCGTTCCCACAGGTGTCCCGATGAAAACGGTACCTCACATGCGTGGGAGCACCTACCTGGCCGGCAAGGGGCAAGCCGAAAACGCAAGCAACCCCCAGTCTGTTTGCAGAGGGGAATCTCAGCCATTCTGCCGACCGGCACAACATACAGATATGGGCCTCGGGTGTCCAAGCCACCAAGGAAAACAGGGAGCCCCATGCATTTCCGAAAAGAGGACACCCGTGGGAATCCGCAGAGGTGTGATTTGCGCACATCGCCCCAGATTTTTTTACCCAGACACCCCCGCAAAGTCCGAAATGTGGGGGAAAAAACGCTTTTTCCGCACATTTCGCTCGACGCACCCATCGAAACACGCCCCCAACAACACATGGCCTACCGTCCCGCGTTCCCACAGGTGTCCCGATGAAAACGGTACCTCACATGCGTGGGTGCACCTACCTGGCCGGCAAGGGGCAAGCCGAAAACGCAAGCAACCCTCAGTCTGTTTGCAGAGGGGAATCTCAGCCATTCTGCCGACCGGCACAACATACAGATATGGGCCTGGGGTGTCCAAGCCACCAAGGAAAACAGGGAGCCCCATGCATTTCCGAAAAGAGGACACCCGTGGGAATCCGCAGAGGTGTGATTTGCGCACATCGCCCCAGATTTTTTTACCCAGACACCCCTGCAAAGTCTGAAATGTGGGGGAAAAAACGCTTTTTCCGCACATTTCGCTCGACGCACCTATCGAAACACGCCCCCAACAACACATGGCCTACCGTCCCGCGTTCCCAAAGGTGTCCCGATGAAAACGGTACCTCACATGCGTGGGTGCACCTACCTGGCCGGCAAGGGGCAAGCCGAAAACGCAAGCAACCCCCAGTCTGTTTGCAGAGGGGAATCTCAGCCATTCTGCCGACCGGCACAACATACAGATATGGGCCTCGGGTGTCCAAGCCACCAAGGAAAACAGGGAGCCCCATGCATTTCCGAAAAGAGGACACCCGTGGGAATCCGCAGAGGTGTGATTTGCGCACATCGCCCCAGATTTTTTTACCCAGACACCCCTGCAAAGTCTGAAATGTGGGGGAAAAAACGCTTTTTCCGCACATTTCGCTCGACGCACCCATCGAAACACGCCCCCAACAACACATGGCCTACCGTCCCGCGTTCCCACAGGTGTCCCGATGAAAACGGTACCTCACATGCGTGGGTGCACCTACCTGGCCGGCAAGGGGCAAGCCGAAAACGCAAGCAACCCCCAGTCTGTTTGCAGAGGGGAATCTCAGCCATTCTGCCGACCGGCACAACATACAGATATGGGCCTCGGGTGTCCAAGCCACCAAGGAAAACAGGGAGCCCCATGCATTTCCGAAAAGAGGACACCCGTGGGAATCCGCAGAGGTGTGATTTGCGCACATCGCCCCAGATTTTTTTACCCAGACACCCCTGCAAAGTCCGAAATGTGGGGGAAAAAACGCTTTTTCCGCACATTTCGCTCGACGCACCCATTGAAACACGCCCCCAACAACACATGGCCTACCGTCCCGCGTTCCCACAGGTGTCCCGATGAAAACGGTACCTCACATGCGTGGGTGCACCTACCTGGCCGGCAAGGGGCAAGCCGAAAACGCAAGCAACCCCCAGTCTGTTTGCAGAGGGGAATCTCAGCCATTCTGCCGACCGGCACAACATACAGATATGGGCCTCGACTATCCAAGCCACCAAGGAAAACAGGGAGCCCCATGCATTTCCGAAAAGAGGACACCCGTGGGAATCAGCAGAGGTGTGATTTGCGCACATCGCCCCAGATTTGTTTACCCAGACACCCCTGCAAAGTCCGAAATGTGGGGGAAAAAAACGCTTTTTCCGCACATTTCGCTCAACGCACCCATCGAAACACGCCCCCAACAACACATGGCCTACCGTCCCGCGTTCCCACAGGTGTCCCGATGAAAATGGTACCTCACATGCGTGGGTGCACCTACCTGGCCGGCAAGGGGCAAGCCGAAAACGCAAGCAACCCCCAGTCTGTTTGCAGAGGGGAATCTCAGCCATTCTGCCGACCGGCACAACATACAGATATGGGCCTCGGGTGTCCAAGCCTGTAAAGACTGGTAGGGGGGTCTGTACTTCCGCTCTCTATATGGTAGAGGGGAGGCACAGAGGACCCCAGCCAAGATTCTCTAATATGGTAACGATGGACGAGCAATCAAGGCTTAGCTTCTCAGGAGGTGATGCAGGCTGGTTCTTAAGTACAGTGTATCCCCAAGCCCCCACAAAGGAATGTCCACACACTGTATTACTGAAAACACAGTCTTTATATAATTAATATTCAAGGGTTATGTACACTTATCACAATAACGCACTTTGTGCTCAGGAAAATCAGCAATGGTAAATATCTACAATTCTAAAGTGGTACCACTAATATTAGACCTCATTAAAGTGCATTCACAATACTGTTAAAATGGCACACAGATCAATAAGAAGGAAACCAGCAATAGAGAGAGGAGAGATAACAGAGGGTTGAAACAATAGGCAGAATACTGGCCCCTACCACTGGACACAGTTCTGTGTGGAGATCCCCCCACCTGGGCAACCTGTAAAATAAAGAGATATAACACCAGCCCAGTCCATATATTGTTCAATAGTCTATTTCTCTCCTATAATGTTTTTACCCCCCCAATGTACCTGGTGGAGTCGAGTTCTTCGAAGAGGCGTCGACAGATCCTTCTTGAATGACCCCCTTTAAAGCAGGAGTCACGGATCGTCGAGAGGCGTCGAGAAGCGTCGAGGAACTCGGTGTTCGGTGTCGGGGAATCGACGGCCCTTCTTGAATGCCTTCCCTTTCAAGCGGGAGACACGGGGCGTCGAACGTCCGACAACAAACAAGGTAGAACGGCGTCGATGAGGCGGCAGGCTTCGATCCGAGCGGTGCTCGTCGGCGTCGAGATGTCGGCGTCCTGCGAGGAAGAGGCGTGCGGGGCACCTCGGCGACACTAGTTCTGGACCGCAAAGATTGTGGGTGACGGTGGCCCAGCAAGGGCGTCGAGTCGCTCGAGTCTTTGGGGTCGTGAGGTGGCGGGAAACCCACCGGCGGATTCTCCTCGGCGCGTTGGTCGTCCTCGACTTTCTCCGGCGGGACAAAGCGGCCGACGATGCGGACGAGGGAGTCCTTCAAGGCAAATGTTCTTAGACAAGGAGCGGACGGCTCCGGTCGTCGGCGGCACGGCGTCAAGTGGTTCCCACGGCGGGGCAACACAACTTCGACGGGCCTCCAGCGGTTACACAGACCTGCGAACCCTGGTCGACGGCAATGGACTTCGACAGCGTCGATGTCCGGGTGCTTCACTTCGATCTCCTCGGCGGTCCCGTCTCGGGTCGGCAGCCTTTCGAGGGTCTGACTTCCAGGGCGCTTCGGCGAAGATTCAGCGGTGCTCGATGGTCCCTCGGAGCACGGGAAGAGGGCGCCTAGCCAGGTCCTCTCTCGGGTCAGTCCTCGACGATTTCGACAACCTTCAGTTCCGTCGAAGCAAATGCCACAGCAAGTCTTCTTCTTCCAGCTGGACGTCGAGGATCAGCAAATCCAGTTACTCTTGAGTGGAGACTCAGCTTCTGAATGCTTCTGAACAATTTCCAGTGGTGAGAGGTCCCCAGATATACTATCCTGTCTCTCATCCACACTGCTGGCACACACACAGCAGCCAATCACACAGAAGGGCATTCATGCAGTCAGTCAGCCAATCAGGCACACAGTGCATTCAGGCCACACTCCTCCCTTTCAGACACTCACAACAAGGAATGTGGATTGGGACAAGTACCCAGCCATTCAACACTACACACTGCATTCAGGCCAGTTTCGGGCAGGGCTGTCTCAGTCTTTGTCTCACATGGCAGAAACCAGACAACCACAACAAGAAGTGTATATTGGTCACACACTCCATTCACCCAGGTCCCACCCACAGGAGGTACCCACAACATACAGTCAAAGGGAAGGCTCCAGTCAGTCTAGCTGGGCCTTCACAACAACACCATATATGGAACTTCCACCCAACAGCCAGTCAGGGGGAAGGGACAGAGTCAGGGCTTCCCAGGACTTTGGGAAAAACAAGACAACAGGCAATAGAAAGCAAGAGGCCACAGGGGCCATCTTGTTTTCTATCAGGAATCAACTGATCCCAATGGCAGGGCCTGGGTATCCCAAAATGGAGGACGCCCAGAGCACCTGTCTAATTCAGCATGGAGCTGCCACCAGCCCATACCCTGCTCTGTGGGCCACCCACAGGTGCCAAAAAACATACACTAGGGGCACAGGGTTGTACCCCTACCCATGGGTGCCATAAGGGTATCCCATGGGTCTGTTCACCAAACCAAAAGAGAGAGCTGCACTGCCAGGAGTCCCAAATGGACTCCTGGGCAGAAAACATAACAGAACACACGATAAAAGGCAGAAAAGGACAAGGATTCAGAGGCCCTGTCCCTCTGATGCATTTCCAGCATCACAGTCGCCCCCCCCAGACTGAGGTGGAGGGTGTCTAATCTCCCACGGGATAGACACCCTCATCCAGACGGTCAACATACCTTCTGGAAAGGCCATCCGCATTATCGTGACTCTTCCCTGGTCTGTGCTCTATGGTGAAGTCTAGCCCTTGCAGGCTAATGGACCACCTGAGCAATTTCGGGTTCTCACCCTTCATCTGCATAAGCCACTTCAGGGGCTTATGATCTGTTTGGACCTTGAAGGTAGACCCCGTAAGGTAGGGCCTAAAACGCCTAAGGCTCCAAACTATGCTAAAACACTCCTTTTCAACAGTAGCCCACCTAAGTTCTCTACCCTTGAGTTGTCTACTGATGAATATGATAGGGTGTTCTCTCCCTTTGTCATCTAACTGGGACAAGACAGCTCCAATTCCGGTGTCGCAGGCATCCGTCTGGACGATAAAGGGTCGGCTGTAGTCAGGCGCACACAACACAGGTGCCCTACACAGACTTTCTTTCAAGCCATCAAAGGCCCTCTGACAGTCTTCAGTCCAATTAACCTTCCTAGGTTGTTTGGGCGAAGTTAGAGCTGTCAGGGGTGCAGCTATGGTTCCATAGTCTGCCATGAAATTGCGATAGTACCCAGTGAGGCCCAAAAAGGCTCTCACCTGGGTTTGAGTAGTGGGAGTCTCCCAGTTCTGTACGTCCTGTACTTTACTGGAGAGAGGTTGGATTTGACCCCCTCCTACCTCATGACCAAGATAGGTAACTTTCCCCTGAGCTATCTGGCACTTGGTGGCCTTGATAGTGAGGTTAGCCCTTTTCAAGGCCTGCAACACCCTATCCAGATGTGTCAAATGCTCTTCCCAGGTGGAACTGTAGACGGCAATGTCGTCTAAGTAAGCCACACAAAAGGCTTCCAGCCCACTGAGCGCATGGTTGACCAATCTCTGGAAGGTGGCAGGGGCATTCTTCAACCCAAAGGGCATGACCCTAAACTGGTAGAGTCCCTCAGGTGTTGAGAAGGCCGTCTTTTCCTTGGCATGGTCCGTCAGAGCTATTTGCCAATAGCCTGAGGTAAGGTCAAAGGTGCTCACAAATTTGGCAGCACCTATGGTGTCCACGAGCTCATCAGCCCTGGGCAATGGGTGCGCGTCAGTTTTGGTGACGGCATTGACTCCTCGGTAGTCCACACAGAACCTCCAATCCTTGGTACCCGCCTGGGAACTTGCCTTGGGGACAAGGACCACTGGACTGGACCAGGGACTGGTTGAGGGTTCAATAACACCCAGATCCAACATCTTGGCGACCTCAGCCTGGATGTGGTTTTTGACGGTATCTGACATACGATAGCTCCTGCTCTTGACAGGCACGCTGTCACCAGTGTCAATTTCGTGCTTACACCACGGTGTAAGGCCCGGTGTCAGTGAAAACAGAGAGGCATACTGCTGGAGCAAAGCCCTGCAGGCCCTCTGCTGCTCCGTTGTCAAATCGGGAGAGAGTTGTACTCCCTCCACTGAGCCATCCTGAGGGTTGCTATGCAGCAAATCAGGAAGGGGCTCACTCTCATCCTCTTCTTGCCCTGAAGCTAGCAAGAGACATGAGACCTCCGCTCGTCTGTGGAAAGGCTTGAGCCTGTTGACATGGAATACCTGGGGGGCTACCCCAGAGGCTCCCATGTCAACCAGATAATTGACTTCGCCCATCTTGGAGATGATCCTGAAGGGTCCAGTCCACTTGTCTGCCAAAGCTCTAGGCTTGGTAGGCTCCATCACAAGGATTTCCTGTCCCGGAGTCCAATCCACTTGCGAAGCTTTAAGGTCATGCCAGTACTTGTTCAATTCCTGGCTGGCCTTGAGATTTGCTGTTGCCTGACCCATCATTTGTGTCATCCTCCGCCTGAGGCCTAACACATAGTCCCCCACTTGCTTGGCGGGACCTGGAGGGGTGGCTTCCAAGCCTTCTCGGATCAAGGCGAGGGGCCCCCTCACGGGATGTCCAAAGAGTAACTCAAAGGGGCTGAAACCAACACCCTCTTGAGGTACCTCCCTGTAAGCAAACAGCAGGCATGGCAGGAGGAGATCCCATTTCCTCCTTAGGGGCTCTTCCAAAGCACCTAGCATGCCCTTGAGAGTTTTGTTAAATCTCTCAACCAGACCATTGGTCTGGGGGTGGTAAGAGGTGGAGAACTTGTAGGTTACCCCGCACTCTTTCCACATGGTTTTCATGTAACTAGACATGAAGTTGGATCCTCTGTCAGAGACAACCTCCTTGGGGAATCCAACACGGGTGAAAATGCCCAGGAGAGCCCTGGCAACCACCTTGGCAGTAACAGTCCGAAGGGGTATTGCCTCAGGGTACCTGGTGGCATGATCTACCAAGACCAGGATGAACCGATGTCCACCTGAAGTGGGAGGGTCAAGGGGACCGACGATGTCGATGCCCACCCTCTCAAATGGTGTGCCAACCACTGGTAATGGCTGCAGTGGGGCAATGATCCTGCCTCCAGTCTTGCCAGACAACTGACAAGTGGGGCAGGTCCTGCAGTGGGACTCCACTTCTACCCCCATCCTTGGCCAGTAGAAATGGGCAGAGAGCCTCTGCTTAGTCTTCTTAGTCCCAAGATGACCAGCCAAGGGCACCTCATGCGCCAACTGCAGTAGGAAGGGCCTGTAAACCTGGGGTACCACCAACCTCTTGCGGGCACCAGGTTCAGGCTTAGTGGGCTCACTAACAAGGAGCTCACCCTCCCAATAAACCTTGAATGTCCTAGGCACTTCACCTTGTGCCTGGGACAGGGCCTGTTTCCTCAGACCCTCGAGAGAGTGGCACCCTCTCTGTCCTTTACAGAAGTCTGCCCGGGAGGGTCCCCCTTCAGCTAACAAGCATTGAAGGTCGGGGTGCTCCTCTGGGTTGAGAACCTCTCCCACAGGAGAGTCTTCTGTCTCTTCTCCCACAGGAGTTGAGTTTGGGTTTTCCACTGGACCCAGCCCGTCCGGAGTATGGATCCCAATGGGTGCTGTCGGAACAGCAGGAAGAGAAGGTGTTCCCTCCACAGAGGTGGCCTTCTTGGTCTTCCTTCTTCTTGCCTTAGGCCTCGCCTTTGGCTCGGGTACCTGACTCACAGCCAGACCCGGTGTCACCTGTGACCTAGTGACCGCAGCAGCAGTCAGGGGAAGACCATCCGAGATCAACCCCAACTCCACTAGATCATTACCTAACAGAATGTTAGCAGGGACATTGTCCTGAACCAGGACAGGAAGCTTTGCTGTCTTGTCTCCAATCATGAGTGTGACTAAGGCTACAGGTGATAATTTGGGAGGCCCACCAGCTAATCTGGTGGTTTGCAGAGGAGCACCTTCATAGTCCTCTGGCTTGAGCAGGGTCCTGTCCACCACTGTCATGCTTGCCCCAGTGTCTCTCAAACCAGTAGAAGGCTGGCCATTCAAGAGGACACTTCTCAAAAACCTACGGGTGTTCTGTGGGATAGTCGCCAGTACTTCTGCGTACTGGTCCCAGGCCCCAAGGGACACTAAGGAAATCTCTACCGGAGCACCAAAGGTGATTCCTGTAGAGGAGGGGAGGACAGTGGCCTCCACCTCAGACACGGGGTAAGGGTAGGTCAGGCTGACAGCCTGTACTCCAAGTGCCTTACCTTTACACTTGGGGTCACCCCTTTTGTGATCCAGAGCCCCACAGTCCCAACAAGTGCCAGGAGTGCGGGGTACGGTACTGGAACCACTGGGAACCTGCTTTGCAGCAGGTGGACCACTACTCTTATTCCCACCCACAGAGGACTTATCCCCACTAGATTTTTGGGTCTTAGGAGAGGAAGGTTTTGGTTTACCCGACTGTGACTGCTTTTGGGACTCCTCAGCTTTCTGAGAGGCCCCCTTTTCTTTGTCCTTGTCCTTCCCACTGGGGTCCTTAGGGGACACCCGATGGGAGACCCACTTGTCAGCCAACCTAGCCAGCTTAAAGGGGTCCAAAATGTTCTGGTCAGCCACATACTGACGCAGCTCTGGTGAACAGGCTTCAGAAAAATGCTCAAAAAACAAGAGGTGGGACAACTCAACAAAAGTTTTCACCTTGTATCCATCAATCCACCCCATCATGTTCATGTGCGCAGTACTCACCCAGTCAACCCAAGACACATTCTCTCTTTTCTTAAATTCCCTGAACCTTTTAAGGTATTGGGCAGGTGTCTTGCCAAACTTGGCAATCAAAGCAGACTTCATACACTCATACTGACCCCTTTCTTCCACACTCAGCTTCAGAATACAGTCATATCCAGTTTGAGGCACTCTGCTTAACAAACACTTAGCCCAATCTCTTTTATCTACATCATGAATTGCACAAGCCATTTCAAACGCTTCAATCCATTGGAGGATATCTGAACCCTCCACAAACACACCAACCAAATCTTTCATAAACTTGGTGGCTGGGGACCTACCACTCTCAATTGGTCTAGCTGAAGTCTCCACTCGAGCTTTCTCTAACTGGATTCTCTGACATTCAGTGTCCTTTTCTTTGAGCGCAAGATCCCTATTCTTGAGTTCCACTTGCTGTGCCAGCTCCTCTTTCTTAAGCTCAGCTTCTATTTCCAACTTGCGATATTCAAAGGCTAACTTCATCCTTAATAACTCAAGTTCCATGGAATTGCTGGGGTTTGGAACAGAGGCAGCAGGAATGGTGGCATTCCCAGAAACAGATTCAGCGACAACCCCAGGGGCAGAGTCCTCACTGGTTGCATCCCCCCCTTCCTCAAGAGTTTCACCATCAGTCTGGTAATCCACCAGGGCAGCTATCAGCTCAGCCCTAGACTTATCCACAAAGTCTAACTCCCTGGCTTCACAAGCACTCTGGAGAGCCTCTAAGCTCATCCGAGTCAATTTACCATTTGCAATGGACTCCATTGCTTGTAATGCAGTTATTTGGAACACACCCGAACCTTAATCTAACAAAAGTGCGGATATTTTGTAAGTGGCACGGTTATACACTGAGTCTTAAAACCATAAGCATCCCACCGCTGCCACCAGCTGTAAAGACTGGTAGGGGGGTCTGTACTTCCGCTCTCTATATGGTAGAGGGGAGGCACAGAGGACCCCAGCCAAGATTCTCTAATATGGTAACGATGGACGAGCAATCAAGGCTTAGCTTCTCAGGAGGTGATGCAGGCTGGTTCTTAAGTACAGTGTATCCCCAAGCCCCCACAAAGGAATGTCCACACACTGTATTACTGAAAACACAGTCTTTATATAATTAATATTCAAGGGTTATGTACACTTATCACAATAACGCACTTTGTGCTCAGGAAAATCAGCAATGGTAAATATCTACAATTCTAAAGTGGTACCACTAATATTAGACCTCATTAAAGTGCATTCACAATACTGTTAAAATGGCACACAGATCAATAAGAAGGAAACCAGCAATAGAGAGAGGAGAGATAACAGAGGGTTGAAACAATAGGCAGAATACTGGCCCCTACCACTGGACACAGTTCTGTGTGGAGATCCCCCCACCTGGGCAACCTGTAAAATAAAGAGATATAACACCAGCCCAGTCCATATATTGTTCAATAGTCTATTTCTCTCCTATAATGTTTTTACCCCCCCAATGTACCTGGTGGAGTCGAGTTCTTCGAAGAGGCGTCGACAGATCCTTCTTGAATGACCCCCTTTAAAGCAGGAGTCACGGATCGTCGAGAGGCGTCGAGAAGCGTCGAGGAACTCGGTGTTCGGTGTCGGGGAATCGACGGCCCTTCTTGAATGCCTTCCCTTTCAAGCGGGAGACACGGGGCGTCGAACGTCCGACAACAAACAAGGTAGAACGGCGTCGATGAGGCGGCAGGCTTCGATCCGAGCGGTGCTCGTCGGCGTCGAGATGTCGGCGTCCTGCGAGGAAGAGGCGTGCGGGGCACCTCGGCGACACTAGTTCTGGACCGCAAAGATTGTGGGTGACGGTGGCCCAGCAAGGGCGTCGAGTCGCTCGAGTCTTTGGGGTCGTGAGGTGGCGGGAAACCCACCGGCGGATTCTCCTCGGCGCGTTGGTCGTCCTCGACTTTCTCCGGCGGGACAAAGCGGCCGACGATGCGGACGAGGGAGTCCTTCAAGGCAAATGTTCTTAGACAAGGAGCGGACGGCTCCGGTCGTCGGCGGCACGGCGTCAAGTGGTTCCCACGGCGGGGCAACACAACTTCGACGGGCCTCCAGCGGTTACACAGACCTGCGAACCCTGGTCGACGGCAATGGACTTCGACAGCGTCGATGTCCGGGTGCTTCACTTCGATCTCCTCGGCGGTCCCGTCTCGGGTCGGCAGCCTTTCGAGGGTCTGACTTCCAGGGCGCTTCGGCGAAGATTCAGCGGTGCTCGATGGTCCCTCGGAGCACGGGAAGAGGGCGCCTAGCCAGGTCCTCTCTCGGGTCAGTCCTCGACGATTTCGACAACCTTCAGTTCCGTCGAAGCAAATGCCACAGCAAGTCTTCTTCTTCCAGCTGGACGTCGAGGATCAGCAAATCCAGTTACTCTTGAGTGGAGACTCAGCTTCTGAATGCTTCTGAACAATTTCCAGTGGTGAGAGGTCCCCAGATATACTATCCTGTCTCTCATCCACACTGCTGGCACACACACAGCAGCCAATCACACAGAAGGGCATTCATGCAGTCAGTCAGCCAATCAGGCACACAGTGCATTCAGGCCACACTCCTCCCTTTCAGACACTCACAACAAGGAATGTGGATTGGGACAAGTACCCAGCCATTCAACACTACACACTGCATTCAGGCCAGTTTCGGGCAGGGCTGTCTCAGTCTTTGTCTCACATGGCAGAAACCAGACAACCACAACAAGAAGTGTATATTGGTCACACACTCCATTCACCCAGGTCCCACCCACAGGAGGTACCCACAACATACAGTCAAAGGGAAGGCTCCAGTCAGTCTAGCTGGGCCTTCACAACAACACCATATATGGAACTTCCACCCAACAGCCAGTCAGGGGGAAGGGACAGAGTCAGGGCTTCCCAGGACTTTGGGAAAAACAAGACAACAGGCAATAGAAAGCAAGAGGCCACAGGGGCCATCTTGTTTTCTATCAGGAATCAACTGATCCCAATGGCAGGGCCTGGGTATCCCAAAATGGAGGACGCCCAGAGCACCTGTCTAATTCAGCATGGAGCTGCCACCAGCCCATACCCTGCTCTGTGGGCCACCCACAGGTGCCAAAAAACATACACTAGGGGCACAGGGTTGTACCCCTACCCATGGGTGCCATAAGGGTATCCCATGGGTCTGTTCACCAAACCAAAAGAGAGAGCTGCACTGCCAGGAGTCCCAAATGGACTCCTGGGCAGAAAACATAACAGAACACACGATAAAAGGCAGAAAAGGACAAGGATTCAGAGGCCCTGTCCCTCTGATGCATTTCCAGCATCACAAAGCCACCAAGGAAAACAGGGAGCCCCATGCATTTCCGAAAAGAGGGCACCCGTGGGAATCCGCAGAGGTGTGATTTGCGCACATCGCCCCAGATTTTTTTACCCAGACACCCCTGCAAAGTCCGAAATGTGGAGGAAAAAACGCTTTTTCCGCACATTTTGCTCGACGCACCCATCGAAACACGCCCCCAACAACACATGGCCTACCGTCCCGCGTTCCCACAGGTGTCCCGATGAAAACGGTACCTCACATGCGTGGGTGCACCTACCTGGCCGGCAAGGGGCAAGCCGAAAACGCAAGCAACCCCCAGTCTGTTTGCAGAGGGGAATCTCAGCCATTCTGCCGACCGGCACAACATACAGATATGGGCCTCGGGTGTCCAAGCCACCAAGGAAAACAGGGAGCCCCATGCATTTCCGAAAAGAGGACACCCGTGGGAATCCGCAGAGGTGTGATTTGCGCACATCGGCCCAGATTTTTTTACCCAGACACCCCTGCAAAGTCCGAAATGTGGGGGAAAAAACGCTTTTTCCGCACATTTCGCTCGACGCACCCATCGAAACACGCCCCCAACAACACATGGCCTACCGTCCCGCGTTCCCACAGGTGTCCCGATGAAAACGGTACCTCACATGCGTGGGTGCACCTACCTGGCCGGCAAGGGGCAAGCCGAAAACGCAAGCAACCCCCAGTCTGTTTGCAGAGGGGAATCTCAGCCATTCTGCCGACCGGCACAACATACAGATATGGGCCTCGGGTGTCCAAGCCACCAAGGAAAACAGGGAGCCCCATGCATTTCCGAAAAGAGGACACCCGTGGGAATCCGCAGAGGTGTGATTTGCGCACATCGCCCCGTATTTTTTTACCCAGACACCCCTGCAAAGTCCGAAATGTGGGGGAAAAAACGCTTTTTCCGCACATTTCGCTCGACGCACCTATCGAAACACGCCCCCAACAACACATGGCCTACCGTCCCGCGTTCCCACAGGTGTCCCGATGAAAACGGTACCTCACATGCGTGGGTGCACCTACCTGGCCGGCAAGGGGCAAGCCGAAAACGCAAGCATTCCCCAGTCTGTTTGCAGAGGGGAATCTCAGCCATTCTGCCGACCGGCACAACATACAGATATGGGCCTCGGGTGTCCAAGCCACCAAGGAAAACAGAGAGCCCCATGCATTTCCGAAAAGAAGACACCCGTGGGAATCCGCAGAGGTGTGATTTGCGCACATCGCCCCAGATTTTTTTACCCAGACACCCCTGCAAAGTCCGAAATGTGGGGGAAAAAACGCTTTTTCCGCACATTTCGCTCGACGCACCCATCGAAACACGCCCCCAACAACACATGGCCTACCGTCCCGCGTTCCCACAGGTGTCCCGATGAAAACGGTACCTCACATGCGTGGGTGCACCTACCTGGCCGGCAAGGGGCAAGCCGAAAACGCAAGCAACCCCCAGTCTGTTTGTAGAGGGGAATCTCAGCCATTCTGCCGACCGGCACAACATACAGATATGGGCCTCGGGTGTCCAAGCCACCAAGGAAAACAGGGAGCCCCATGCATTTCCGAAAAGAGGACACCCGTGGGAATCCGCAGAGGTGTGATTTGCGCACATCGCCCCAGATTTTTTTACCCAGACACCCATGCAAAGTCCGAAATGTGGGGGAAAAAACGCTTTTTCCGCACATTTCGCTCGACGCACCCATCGAAACACGCCCCCAACAACACATGGCCTACCGTCCCGCGTTCCCACAGGTGTCCCGATGAAAACGGTACCTCACATGCGTGGGTGCACCTACCTGGCCGGCAAGGGGCAAGCCGAAAACGCAAGCAACCCCCAGTCTGTTTGCAGAGGGGAATCTCAGCCATTCTGCCGACCGGCACAACATACAGATATGGGCCTCGGGTGTCCAAGCCACCAAGGAAAACAGGGAGCCCCATGCATTTCCGAAAAGAGGACACCCGTGGGAATCCGCAGAGGTGTGATTTGCGCACATCGCCCCAGATTTTTTTACCCAGACACCCCCGCAAAGTCCGAAATGTGGGGGAAAAAACGCTTTTTCCGCACATTTCACTCGACGCACCCATCGAAACACGCCCCCAACAACACATGGCCTACCGTCCCGCGTTCCCACAGGTGTCCCGATGAAAACGGTACCTCACATGCGTGGGTGCACCTACCTGGCCGGCAAGGGGCAAGCCGAAAACGCAAGCAACCCCCAGTCTGTTTGCAGAGGGGAATCTCAGCCATTCTGCCGACCGGCACAACATACAGATATGGGCCTCGGGTGTCCAAGCCACCAAGGAAAACAGGGAGCCCCATGCATTTCCGAAAAGAGGACACCCGTGGGAATCCGCAGAGGTGTGATTTGCGCACATCGCCCCAGATTTTTTTACCCAGACACCCCTGCAAAGTCTGAAATGTGGGGGAAAAAACGCTTTTTCCGCACATTTCGCTCGACGCACCCATCGAAACACGCCCCCAACAACACATGGCCTACCGTCCCGCGTTCCCACAGGTGTCCCGATGAAAACGGTACCTCACATGCGTGGGTGCACCTACCTGGCCGGCAAGGGGCAAGCCGAAAACGCAAGCAACCCCCAGTCTGTTTGCAGAGGGGAATCTCAGCCATTCTGCCGACCGGCACAACATACAGATATGGGCCTCGGGTGTCCAAGCCACCAAGGAAAACAGGGAGCCCCATGTATTTCCGAAAAGAGGACACCCGTGGGAATCCGCAGATGTGTGATTTGCGCACATCGCCCCAGATTTTTTTACCCAGACACCCCTGCAAAGTCCGAAATGTGGGGGAAAAAACGCTTTTTCTGCACATTTCGCTCGACGCACCCATCGAAACACGCCCCCAACAACTAATGGCCTACCTTCCCGCGTTCCCACAGGTGTCCCGATGAAAACGGTACCTCACATGCGTGGGTGCACCTACCTGGCCGGCAAGGGGCAAGCCAAAAACGCAAGCAACCCCCAGTCTGTTTGCAGAGGGGAATCTCAGCCATTCTGCCGACTGGCAAAACATACAGATATGGGCCTTGGGTGTCCAAGCCACCAAGGAAAACAGGGAGCCCCATGCATTTTCGAAAAGAGGACACCCGTGGGAATCCGCAGAGGTGTGATTTGCGCACATCGCCCCAGATTTTTTTACCCAGACACCCCTGCAAAGTCCGAAATGTGGGGGAAAAATTGCTTTTTCCGCACATTTCGCTCGACGCACCCATCAAAACACGCCCCCAACAACACATGGCCTACCGTCCCGCGTTCCCACAGGTGTCCCGATGAAAACGGTACCTCACATGCGTGGGTGCACCTACCTGGCCGGCAAGGGGCAAGCCGAAAACGCAAGCAACCCCCAGTCTGTTTGCAGAGGGGAATTCCAGCCATTCTGCCGACCGGCACAACATACAGATATGGGCCTCGGGTGTCCAAGCCACCAAGGAAAACAGGGAGCCCCATTCATTTCCGAAAAGAGGACACCCGTGGGAATCCGCAGAGGTGTGATTTGCGCACATCGCCCCAGATTTTTTTACCCAGACACCCCTGCAAAGTCCGAAATGTGGGGGAAAAAACGCTTTTTCCGCACATTTCGCTCGACGCACCCATCGAAACACGCCCCCAACAACACATGGCCTACCGTCCCGCGTTCCCACAGGTGTCCCGATGAAAACGGTACCTCACATGCGTGGGAGCACCTACCTGGCCGGCAAGGGGCAAGCCGAAAACGCAAGCAACCCCCAGTCTGTTTGCAGAGGGGAATCTCAGCCATTCTGCCGACCGGCACAACATACAGATATGGGCCTCGGGTGTCCAAGCCACCAAGGAAAACAGGGAGCCCCATGCATTTCCGAAAAGAGGACACCCGAGGGAATCCGCAGAGGTGTGATTTGCGCACATCGCCCCAGATTTTATTACCCAGACACCCCCGCAAAGTCCGAAATGTGGGGGAAAAAACGCTTTTTCCGCACATTTCGCTCGACGCACCCATCGAAACACGCCCCCAACAACACATGGCCTACCGTCCCGCGTTCCCACAGGTGTCCCGATGAAAACGATACCTCACATGCGTGGGTGCATTGTAAAGACTGGTAGGGGGGTCTGTACTTCCGCTCTCTATATGGTAGAGGGGAGGCACAGAGGACCCCAGCCAAGATTCTCTAATATGGTAACGATGGACGAGCAATCAAGGCCTAGCTTCTCAGGAGGTGATGCAGGCTGGTTCTTAAGTACAGTGTATCCCCAAGCCCCCACAAAGGAATGTCCACACACTGTATTACTGAAAACACAGTCTTTATATAATTAATATTCAAGGGTTATGTACACTTATCACAATAACGCACTTTGTGCTCAGGAAAATCAGCAATGGTAAATATCTACAATTCTAAAGTGGTACCACTAATATTAGACCTCATTAAAGTGCATTCACAATACTGTTAAAAGGGCACACAGATCAATAAGAAGGAAACCAGCAATAGAGAGAGGAGAGATAACAGAGGGTTGAAACAATAGGCAGAATACTGGCCCCTACCACTGGACACAGTTCTGCGTGGAGATCCCCCCACCTGGGCAACCTGTAAAATAAAGAGATATAACACCAGCCCAGTCCATATATTGTTCAATAGTCTATTTCTCTCCTATAATGTTTTTACCCCCCCAATGTACCTGGTGGAGTCGAGTTCTTCGAAGAGGCGTCGACAGATCCTTCTTGAATGACCCCCTTTAAAGCAGGAGTCACGGATCGTCGAGAGGCGTCGAGAAGCGTCGAGGAACTCGGTGTTCGGTGTCGGGGAATCGACGGCCCTTCTTGAATGCCTTCCCTTTCAAGCGGGAGACACGGGGCGTCGAACGTCCGACAACAAACAAGGTAGAACGGCGTCGATGAGGCGGCAGGCTTCGATCCGAGCGGTGCTCGTCGGCGTCGAGATGTCGGCGTCCTGCGAGGAAGAGGCGTGCGGGGCACCTCGGCGACACTAGTTCTGGACCGCAAAGATTGTGGGTGACGGTGGCCCAGCAAGGGCGTCGAGTCGCTCGAGTCTTTGGGGTCGTGAGGTGGCGGGAAACCCACCGGCGGATTCTCCTCGGCGCGTTGGTCGTCCTCGACTTTCTCCGGCGGGACAAAGCGGCCGACGATGCGGACGAGGGAGTCCTTCAAGGCAAATGTTCTTAGGCAAGGAGCGGACGGCTCCGGTCGTCGGCGGCACGGCGTCAAGTGGTTCCCACGGCGGGGCAACACAACTTCGACGGGCCTCCAGCGGTTACACAGACCTGCGAACCCTGGTCGACGGCAATGGACTTCGACAGCGTCGATGTCCGGGTGCTTCACTTCGATCTCCTCGGCGGTCCCGTCTCGGGTCGGCAGCCTTTCGAGGGTCTGACTTCCAGGGCGCTTCGGCGAAGATTCAGCGGTGCTCGATGGTCCCTCGGAGCACGGGAAGAGGCCGCCTAGCCAGGTCCTCTCTCGGGTCAGTCCTCGACGATTTCGACAACCTTCAGTTCCGTCGAAGCAAATGCCACAGCAAGTCTTCTTCTTCCAGCTGGACGTCGAGGATCAGCAAATCCAGTTACTCTTGAGTGGAGACTCAGCTTCTGAATGCTTCTGAACAATTTCCAGTGGTGAGAGGTCCCCAGATATACTATCCTGTCTCTCATCCACACTGCTGGCACACACACAGCAGCCAATCACACAGAAGGGCATTCATGCAGTCAGTCAGCCAATCAGGCACACAGTGCATTCAGGCCACACTCCTCCCTTTCAGACACTCACAACAAGGAATGTGGATTGGGACAAGTACCCAGCCATTCAACACTACACACTGCATTCAGGCCAGTTTCGGGCAGGGCTGTCTCAGTCTTTGTCTCACATGCCAGAAACCAGACAACCACAACAAGAAGTGTATATTGGTCACACACTCCATTCACCCAGGTCCCACCCACAGGAGGTACCCACAACATACAGTCAAAGGGAAGGCTCCAGTCAGTCTAGCTGGGCCTTCACAACAACACCATATATGGAACTTCCACCCAACAGCCAGTCAGGGGGAAGGGACAGAGTCAGGGCTTCCCAGGACTTTGGGAAAAACAAGACAACAGGCAATAGAAAGCAAGAGGCCACAGGGGCCATCTTGTTTTCTATCAGGAATCAACTGATCCCAATGGCAGGGCCTGGGTATCCCAAAATGGAGGACGCCCAGAGCACCTGTCTAATTCAGCATGGAGCTGCCACCAGCCCATACCCTGCTCTGTGGGCCACCCACAGGTGCCAAAAAACATACACTAGGGGCACAGGGTTGTACCCCTACCCATGGGTGCCATAAGGGTATCCCATGGGTCTGTTCACCAAACCAAAAGAGAGAGCTGCACTGCCAGGAGTCCCAAATGGACTCCTGGGCAGAAAACATAACAGAACACACGATAAAAGGCAGAAAAGGACAAGGATTCAGAGGCCCTGTCCCTCTGATGCATTTCCAGCATCACAGTCGCCCCCCCCAGACTGAGGTGGAGGGTGTCTAATCTCCCACGGGATAGACACCCTCATCCAGACGGTCAACATACCTTCTGGAAAGGCCATCCGCATTATCGTGACTCTTCCCTGGTCTGTGCTCTATGGTGAAGTCTAGCCCTTGCAGGCTAATGGACCACCTGAGCAATTTCGGGTTCTCACCCTTCATCTGCATAAGCCACTTCAGGGGCTTATGATCTGTTTGGACCTTGAAGGTAGACCCCGTAAGGTAGGGCCTAAAACGCCTAAGGCTCCAAACTATGCTAAAACACTCCTTTTCAACAGTAGCCCACCTAAGTTCTCTACCCTTGAGTTGTCTACTGATGAATATGATAGGGTGTTCTCTCCCTTTGTCATCTAACTGGGACAAGACAGCTCCAATTCCGGTGTCGCAGGCATCCGTCTGGACGATAAAGGGTCGGCTGTAGTCAGGCGCACACAACACAGGTGCCCTACACAGACTTTCTTTCAAGCCATCAAAGGCCCTCTGACAGTCTTCAGTCCAATTAACCTTCCTAGGTTGTTTGGGCGAAGTTAGAGCTGTCAGGGGTGCAGCTATGGTTCCATAGTCTGCCATGAAATTGCGATAGTACCCAGTGAGGCCCAAAAAGGCTCTCACCTGGGTTTGAGTAGTGGGAGTCTCCCAGTTCTGTACGTCCTGTACTTTACTGGAGAGAGGTTGGATTTGACCCCCTCCTACCTCATGACCAAGATAGGTAACTTTCCCCTGAGCTATCTGGCACTTGGTGGCCTTGATAGTGAGGTTAGCCCTTTTCAAGGCCTGCAACACCCTATCCAGATGTGTCAAATGCTCTTCCCAGGTGGAACTGTAGACGGCAATGTCGTCTAAGTAAGCCACACAAAAGGCTTCCAGCCCACTGAGCGCATGGTTGACCAATCTCTGGAAGGTGGCAGGGGCATTCTTCAACCCAAAGGGCATGACCCTAAACTGGTAGAGTCCCTCAGGTGTTGAGAAGGCCGTCTTTTCCTTGGCATGGTCCGTCAGAGCTATTTGCCAATAGCCTGAGGTAAGGTCAAAGGTGCTCACAAATTTGGCAGCACCTATGGTGTCCACGAGCTCATCAGCCCTGGGCAATGGGTGCGCGTCAGTTTTGGTGACGGCATTGACTCCTCGGTAGTCCACACAGAACCTCCAATCCTTGGTACTCGCCTGGGAACTTGCCTTGGGGACAAGGACCACTGGACTGGACCAGGGACTGGTTGAGGGTTCAATAACACCCAGATCCAACATCTTGGCGACCTCAGCCTGGATGTGGTTTTTGACGGTATCTGACATACGATAGCTCCTGCTCTTGACAGGCACGCTGTCACCAGTGTCAATTTCGTGCTTACACCACGGTGTAAGGCCCGGTGTCAGTGAAAACAGAGAGGCATACTGCTGGAGCAAAGCCCTGCAGGCCCTCTGCTGCTCCGTTGTCAAATCGGGAGAGAGTTGTACTCCCTCCACTGAGCCATCCTGAGGGTTGCTATGCAGCAAATCAGGAAGGGGCTCACTCTCATCCTCTTCTTGCCCTGAAGCTAGCAAGAGACATGAGACCTCCGCTCGTCTGTGGAAAGGCTTGAGCCTGTTGACATGGAATACCTGGGGGGCTACCCCAGAGGCTCCCATGTCAACCAGATAATTGACTTCGCCCATCTTGGAGATGATCCTGAAGGGTCCAGTCCACTTGTCTGCCAAAGCTCTAGGCTTGGTAGGCTCCATCACAAGGATTTCCTGTCCCGGAGTCCAATCCACTTGCGAAGCTTTAAGGTCATGCCAGTACTTGTTCAATTCCTGGCTGGCCTTGAGATTTGCTGTTGCCTGACCCATCATTTGTGTCATCCTCCGCCTGAGGCCTAACACATAGTCCCCCACTTGCTTGGCGGGACCTGGAGGGGTGGCTTCCAAGCCTTCTCGGATCAAGGCGAGGGGCCCCCTCACGGGATGTCCAAAGAGTAACTCAAAGGGGCTGAAACCAACACCCTCTTGAGGTACCTCCCTGTAAGCAAACAGCAGGCATGGCAGGAGGAGATCCCATTTCCTCCTTAGGGGCTCTTCCAAAGCACCTAGCATGCCCTTGAGAGTTTTGTTAAATCTCTCAACCAGACCATTGGTCTGGGGGTGGTAAGAGGTGGAGAACTTGTAGGTTACCCCGCACTCTTTCCACATGGTTTTCATGTAACTAGACATGAAGTTGGATCCTCTGTCAGAGACAACCTCCTTGGGGAATCCAACACGGGTGAAAATGCCCAGGAGAGCCCTGGCAACCACCTTGGCAGTAACAGTCCGAAGGGGTATTGCCTCAGGGTACCTGGTGGCATGATCTACCAAGACCAGGATGAACCGATGTCCACCTGAAGTGGGAGGGTCAAGGGGACCGACGATGTCGATGCCCACCCTCTCAAATGGTGTGCCAACCACTGGTAATGGCTGCAGTGGGGCAATGATCCTGCCTCCAGTCTTGCCAGACAACTGACAAGTGGGGCAGGTCCTGCAGTGGGACTCCACTTCTACCCCCATCCTTGGCCAGTAGAAATGGGCAGAGAGCCTCTGCTTAGTCTTCTTAGTCCCAAGATGACCAGCCAAGGGCACCTCATGCGCCAACTGCAGTAGGAAGGGCCTGTAAACCTGGGGTACCACCAACCTCTTGCGGGCACCAGGTTCAGGCTTAGTGGGCTCACTAACAAGGAGCTCACCCTCCCAATAAACCTTGAATGTCCTAGGCACTTCACCTTGTGCCTGGGACAGGGCCTGTTTCCTCAGACCCTCGAGAGAGTGGCACTCTCTCTGTCCTTTACAGAAGTCTGCCCGGGAGGGTCCCCCTTCAGCTAACAAGCATTGAAGGTCGGGGTGCTCCTCTGGGTTGAGAACCTCTCCCACAGGAGAGTCTTCTGTCTCTTCTCCCACAGGAGTTGAGTTTGGGTTTTCCACTGGACCCAGCCCGTCCGGAGTATGGATCCCAATGGGTGCTGTCGGAACAGCAGGAAGAGAAGGTGTTCCCTCCACAGAGGTGGCCTTCTTGGTCTTCCTTCTTCTTGCCTTAGGCCTCGCCTTTGGCTCGGGTACCTGACTCACAGCCAGACCCGGTGTCACCTGTGACCTAGTGACCGCAGCAGCAGTCAGGGGAAGACCATCCGAGATCAACCCCAACTCCACTAGATCATTACCTAACAGAATGTTAGCAGGGACATTGTCCTGAACCAGGACAGGAAGCTTTGCTGTCTTGTCTCCAATCATGAGTGTGACTAAGGCTACAGGTGATAATTTGGGAGGCCCACCAGCTAATCGGGTGGTTTGCAGAGGAGCACCTTCATAGTCCTCTGGCTTGAGCAGGGTCCTGTCCACCACTGTCATGCTTGCCCCAGTGTCTCTCAAACCAGTAGAAGGCTGGCCATTCAAGAGGACACTTCTCAAAAACCTACGGGTGTTCTGTGGGATAGTCGCCAGTACTTCTGCGTACTGGTCCCAGGCCCCAAGGGACACTAAGGAAATCTCTACCGGAGCACCAAAGGTGATTCCGGTAGAGGAGGGGAGGACAGTGGCCTCCACCTCAGACACGGGGTAAGGGTAGGTCAGGCTGACAGCCTGTACTCCAAGTGCCTTACCTTTACACTTGGGGTCACCCCTTTTGTGATCCAGAGCCCCACAGTCCCAACAAGTGCCAGGAGTGCGGGGTACGGTACTGGAACCACTGGGAACCTGCTTTGCAGCAGGTGGACCACTACTCTTATTCCCACCCACAGAGGACTTATCCCCACTAGATTTTTGGGTCTTAGGAGAGGAAGGTTTTGGTTTACCCGACTGTGACTGCTTTTGGGACTCCTCAGCTTTCTGAGAGGCCCCCTTTTCTTTGTCCTTGTCCTTCCCACTGGGGTCCTTAGGGGACACCCGATGGGAGACCCACTTGTCAGCCAACTTAGCCGGCTTAAAGGGGTCCAAAATGTTCTGGTCAGCCACATACTGACGCAGCTCTGGTGAACATGCTTCAGAAAAATGCTCAAAAAACAAGAGGTGGGACAATTCAACAAAAGTTTTCACCTTGTATCCATCAATCCACCCCATCATGTTCATGTGCGCAGTACTCACCCAGTCAACCCAAGACACATTCTCTCTTTTCTTAAATTCCCTGAACCTTTTAAGGTATTGGGCAGGTGTCTTGCCAAACTTGGCAATCAAAGCAGACTTCATACACTCATACTGACCCCTTTCTTCCACACTCAGCTTCAGAATACAGTCATATCCAGTTTGAGGCACTCTGCTTAACAAACACTTAGCCCAATCTCTTTTATCTACATCATGAATTGCACAAGCCATTTCAAACGCTTCAATCCATTGGAGGATATCTGAACCCTCCACAAACACACCAACCAAATCTTTCATAAACTTGGTGGCTGGGGACCTACCACTCTCAATTGGTCTAGCTGAAGTCTCCACTCGAGCTTTCTCTAACTGGATTCTCTGACATTCAGTGTCCTTTTCTTTGAGCGCAAGATCCCTATTCTTGAGTTCCACTTGCTGTGCCAGCTCCTCTTTCTTAAGCTCAGCTTCTATTTCCAACTTGCGATATTCAAAGGCTAACTTCATCCTTAATAACTCAAGTTCCATGGAATTGCTGGGGTTTGGAACAGAGGCAGCAGGAATGGTGGCATTCCCAGAAACAGATTCAGCGACAACCCCAGGGGCAGAGTCCTCACTGGTTGCATCCCCCCCTTCCTCAAGAGTTTCACCATCAGTCTGGTAATCCACCAGGGCAGCTATCAGCTCAGCCCTAGACTTATCCACAAAGTCTAACTCCCTGGCTTCACAAGCACTCTGGAGAGCCTCTAAGCTCATCCGAGTCAATTTACCATTTGCAATGGACTCCATTGCTTGTAATGCAGTTATTTGGAACACACCCGAACCTTAATCTAACAAAAGTGCGGATATTTTGTAAGTGGCACGGTTATACACTGAGTCTTAAAACCATAAGCATCCCACCGCTGCCACCAGCTGTAAAGACTGGTAGGGGGGTCTGTACTTCCGCTCTCTATATGGTAGAGGGGAGGCACAGAGGACCCCAGCCAAGATTCTCTAATATGGTAACGATGGACGAGCAATCAAGGCCTAGCTTCTCAGGAGGTGATGCAGGCTGGTTCTTAAGTACAGTGTATCCCCAAGCCCCCACAAAGGAATGTCCACACACTGTATTACTGAAAACACAGTCTTTATATAATTAATATTCAAGGGTTATGTACACTTATCACAATAACGCACTTTGTGCTCAGGAAAATCAGCAATGGTAAATATCTACAATTCTAAAGTGGTACCACTAATATTAGACCTCATTAAAGTGCATTCACAATACTGTTAAAAGGGCACACAGATCAATAAGAAGGAAACCAGCAATAGAGAGAGGAGAGATAACAGAGGGTTGAAACAATAGGCAGAATACTGGCCCCTACCACTGGACACAGTTCTGTGTGGAGATCCCCCCACCTGGGCAACCTGTAAAATAAAGAGATATAACACCAGCCCAGTCCATATATTGTTCAATAGTCTATTTCTCTCCTATAATGTTTTTACCCCCCCAATGTACCTGGTGGAGTCGAGTTCTTCGAAGAGGCGTCGACAGATCCTTCTTGAATGACCCCCTTTAAAGCAGGAGTCACGGATCGTCGAGAGGCGTCGAGAAGCGTCGAGGAACTCGGTGTTCGGTGTCGGGGAATCGACGGCCCTTCTTGAATGCCTTCCCTTTCAAGCGGGAGACACGGGGCGTCGAACGTCCGACAACAAACAAGGTAGAACGGCGTCGATGAGGCGGCAGGCTTCGATCCGAGCGGTGCTCGTCGGCGTCGAGATGTCGGCGTCCTGCGAGGAAGAGGCGTGCGGGGCACCTCGGCGACACTAGTTCTGGACCGCAAAGATTGTGGGTGACGGTGGCCCAGCAAGGGCGTCGAGTCGCTCGAGTCTTTGGGGTCGTGAGGTGGCGGGAAACCCACCGGCGGATTCTCCTCGGCGCGTTGGTCGTCCTCGACTTTCTCCGGCGGGACAAAGCGGCCGACGATGCGGACGAGGGAGTCCTTCAAGGCAAATGTTCTTAGGCAAGGAGCGGACGGCTCCGGTCGTCGGCGGCACGGCGTCAAGTGGTTCCCACGGCGGGGCAACACAACTTCGACGGGCCTCCAGCGGTTACACAGACCTGCGAACCCTGGTCGACGGCAATGGACTTCGACAGCGTCGATGTCCGGGTGCTTCACTTCGATCTCCTCGGCGGTCCCGTCTCGGGTCGGCAGCCTTTCGAGGGTCTGACTTCCAGGGCGCTTCGGCGAAGATTCAGCGGTGCTCGATGGTCCCTCGGAGCACGGGAAGAGGGCGCCTAGCCAGGTCCTCTCTCGGGTCAGTCCTCGACGATTTCGACAACCTTCAGTTCCGTCGAAGCAAATGCCACAGCAAGTCTTCTTCTTCCAGCTGGACGTCGAGGATCAGCAAATCCAGTTACTCTTGAGTGGAGACTCAGCTTCTGAATGCTTCTGAACAATTTCCAGTGGTGAGAGGTCCCCAGATATACTATCCTGTCTCTCATCCACACTGCTGGCACACACACAGCAGCCAATCACACAGAAGGGCATTCATGCAGTCAGTCAGCCAATCAGGCACACAGTGCATTCAGGCCACACTCCTCCCTTTCAGACACTCACAACAAGGAATGTGGATTGGGACAAGTACCCAGCCATTCAACACTACACACTGCATTCAGGCCAGTTTCGGGCAGGGCTGTCTCAGTCTTTGTCTCACATGCCAGAAACCAGACAACCACAACAAGAAGTGTATATTGGTCACACACTCCATTCACCCAGGTCCCACCCACAGGAGGTACCCACAACATACAGTCAAAGGGAAGGCTCCAGTCAGTCTAGCTGGGCCTTCACAACAACACCATATATGGAACTTCCACCCAACAGCCAGTCAGGGGGAAGGGACAGAGTCAGGGCTTCCCAGGACTTTGGGAAAAACAAGACAACAGGCAATAGAAAGCAAGAGGCCACAGGGGCCATCTTGTTTTCTATCAGGAATCAACTGATCCCAATGGCAGGGCCTGGGTATCCCAAAATGGAGGACGCCCAGAGCACCTGTCTAATTCAGCATGGAGCTGCCACCAGCCCATACCCTGCTCTGTGGGCCACCCACAGGTGCCAAAAAACATACACTAGGGGCACAGGGTTGTACCCCTACCCATGGGTGCCATAAGGGTATCCCATGGGTCTGTTCACCAAACCAAAAGAGAGAGCTGCACTGCCAGGAGTCCCAAATGGACTCCTGGGCAGAAAACATAACAGAACACACGATAAAAGGCAGAAAAGGACAAGGATTCAGAGGCCCTGTCCCTCTGATGCATTTCCAGCATCACATGCATCTACCTGGCCGGCAAGGGGCAAGCCGAAAACGCAAGCAACCCCCAGTCTGTTTGCAGAGGGGAATCTCAGCCATTCTGCCGACCGGCACAACATACAGATATGGGCCTCGGGTGTCCAAGCCACCAAGGAAAACAGGGAGCCCCATGCATTTCCGAAAAGAGGACACCTGTGGGAATCCGCAGAGGTGTGATTTGCGCACATCGCCCCAGATTTTTTTACCCAGACACCCCTGCAAAGTCCGAAATGTGGGGGAAAAAACGCTTTTTCCGCACATTTCGCTCGACGCACCCATCGAAACACGCCCCCAACAACACATGGCCTACCGTCCCGCGTTCCCACAGGTGTCCCGATGAAAACGGTACCTCACATGCGTGGGTGCACCTACCTGGCCGGCAAGGGGCAAGCCGAAAACGCAAGCAACCCTCAGTCTGTTTGCAGAGGGGAATCTCAGCCATTCTGCCGACCGGCACAACATACAGATATGGGCCTCGGGTGTCCAAGCCACCAAGGAAAACAGGGAGCCCCATGCATTTCCGAAAAGAGGACACCCGTGGGAATCCGCAGAGGTGTGATTTGCGCACATCGCCCCAGATTTTTTTACCCAGACACCCCTGCAAAGTCTGAAATGTGGGGGAAAAAACGCTTTTTCCGCACATTTCGCTCGACGCACCTATCGAAACACGCCCCCAACAACACATGGCCTACCGTCCCGCGTTCCCAAAGGTGTCCCGATGAAAACGGTACCTCACATGCGTGGGTGCACCTACCTGGCCGGCAAGGGGCAAGCCGAAAACGCAAGCAACCCCCAGTCTGTTTGCAGAGGGGAATCTCAGCCATTCTGCCGACCGGCACAACATACAGATATGGGCCTCGGGTGTCCAAGCCACCAAGGAAAACAGGGAGCCCCATGCATTTCCGAAAAGAGGACACCCGTGGGAATCCGCAGAGGTGTGATTTGCGCACATCGCCCCAGATTTTTTTACCCAGACACCCCTGCAAAGTCTGAAATGTGGGGGAAAAAACGCTTTTTCCGCACATTTCGCTCGACGCACCCATCGAAACACACCCCCAACAACACATGGCCTACCGTCCCGCGTTCCCACAGGTGTCCCGATGAAAACGGTACCTCACATGCGTGGGTGCACCTACCTGGCCGGCAAGGGGCAAGCCGAAAACGCAAGCAACCCCCAGTCTGTTTGCAGAGGGGAATCTCAGCCATTCTGCCGACCGGCACAACATACAGATATGGGCCTCGGGTGTCCAAGCCACCAAGGAAAACAGGGAGCCCCATGCATTTCCGAAAAGAGGACACCCGTGGGAATCCGCAGAGGTGTGATTTGCGCACATCGCCCCAGATTTTTTTACCCAGACACCCCTGCAAAGTCCGAAATGTGGGGGAAAAAACGCTTTTTCCGCACATTTCGCGCGACGCACCCATTGAAACACGCCCCCAACAACACATGGCCTACCGTCCCGCGTTCCCACAGGTGTCCCGATGAAAACGGTACCTCACATGCGTGGGTGCACCTACCTGGCCGGCAAGGGGCAAGCCGAAAACGCAAGCAACCCCCAGTCTGTTTGCAGAGGGGAATCTCAGCCATTCTGCCGACCGGCACAACATACAGATATGGGCCTCGACTATCCAAGCCACCAAGGAAAACAGGGAGCCCCATGCATTTCCGAAAAGAGGACACCCGTGGGAATCCGCAGAGGTGTGATTTGCGCACATCGCCCCAGATTTGTTTACCCAGACACCCCTGCAAAGTCCGAAATGTGGGGGAAAAAAACGCTTTTTCCGCACATTTCGCTCGACGCACCCATCGAAACACGCCCCCAACAACACATGGCCTACCGTCCCGCGTTCCCACAGGTGTCCCGATGAAAACGGTACCTCACATGCGTGGGTGCACCTACCTGGCCGGCAAGGGGCAAGCCGAAAACGCAAGCAACCCCCAGTCTGTTTGCAGAGGGGAATCTCAGCCATTCTGCCGACCGGCACAACATACAGATATGGGCCTCGGGTGTCCAAGCCACCAAGGAAAACAGGGAGCCCCATGCATTTCCGAAAAGAGGGCACCCGTGGGAATCCGCAGAGGTGTGATTTGCGCACATCGCCCCAGATTTTTTTACCCAGACACCCCTGCAAAGTCCGAAATGTGGGGGAAAAAACGCTTTTTCCGCACATTTCGCTTGACGCACCCATCGAAACACGCCCCCAACAACACATGGCCTACCGTCCCGCGTTCCCACAGGTGTCCCGATGAAAACGGTACCTCACATGCGTGGGTGCACCTACCTGGCCGGCAAGGGGCAAGCCGAAAACGCAAGCAACCCCCAGTCTGTTTGCAGAGGGGAATCTCAGCCATTCTGCCGACCAGCACAACATACAGATATGGGCCTCGGGTGTCCAAGCCACCAAGGAAAACAGGGAGCCCCATGCATTTCCGAAAAGAGGACACCAGTGGGAATCCGCAGAGGTGTGATTTGCGCACATCGCCCCAGATTTTTTTACTCAGACACCCCCGCAAAGTCCGAAATGTGGGGGAAAAAACGCTTTTTCCGCACATTTTGCTCGACGCACCCATCGAAACACGCCCCCAACAACACATGGCCTACCGTCCCGCGTTCCCACAGGTGTCCCGATGAAAACGGTACCTCACATGCGTGGGTGCACCTACCTGGCCGGCAAGGGGCAAGCCGAAAACGCAAGCAACCCCCAGTCTGTTTGCAGAGGGGAATCTCAGCCATTCTGCCGACCGGCACAACATACAGATATGGGCCTCGGGTGTCCAAGCCACCAAGGAAAACAGGGAGCCCCATGCATTTCCGAAAAGAGGACACCCGTGGGAATCCGCAGAGGTGTGATTTGCGCACATCGGCCCAGATTTTTTTACCCAGACACCCCTGCAAAGTCCGAAATGTGGGGGAAAAAACGCTTTTTCCGCACATTTCGCTCGATGCACCCATCGAAACACGCCCCCAACAACACATGGCCTACCGTCCCGCGTTCCCACAGGTGTCCCGATGAAAACGGTACCTCACATGCGTGGGTGCACCTACCTGGCCGGCAAGGGGCAAGCCGAAAACGCAAGCAACCCCCAGTCTGTTTGCAGAGGGGAATCTCAGCCATTCTGCCGACCGGCACAACATACAGATATGGGCCTCGGGTGTCCAAGCCACCAAGGAAAACAGGGAGCCCCATGCATTTCCGAAAAGAGGACACCCGTGGGAATCCGCAGAGGTGTGATTTGCGCACATCGCCCCATATTTTTTTACCCAGAAACCCCTGCAAAGTCCGAAATGTGGGGGAAAAAACGCTTTTTCCGCACATTTCGCTCGACGCACCTATCGAAACACGCCCCCAACAACACATGGCCTACCGTCCCGCGTTCCCACAGGTGTCCCGATGAAAACGGTACCTCACATGCGTGGGTGCACCTACCTGGCCGGCAAGGGGCAAGCCGAAAACGCAAGCATTCCCCAGTCTGTTTGCAGAGGGGAATCTCAGCCATTCTGCCGACCGGCACAACATACAGATATGGGCCTCGGGTGTCCAAGCCACCAAGGAAAACAGAGAGCCCCATGCATTTCCGAAAAGAGGACACCCGTGGGAATCCGCAGAGGTGTGATTTGCGCACATCGCCCCAGATTTTTTTACCCAGACACCCCTGCAAAGTCCGAAATGTGGGGGAAAAACGCTTTTTCCGCACATTTCGCTCGACGCACCCATCGAAACACGCCCCCAACAACACATGGCCTACCGTCCCGCGTTCCCACAGGTGTCCCGATGAAAACGGTACCTCACATGCGTGGGTGCACCTACCTGGCCGGCAAGGGGCAAGCCGAAAACGCACGCAACCCCCAGTCTGTTTGTAGAGGGGAATCTCAGCCATTCTGCCGACCGGCACAACATACAGATATGGGCCTCGGGTGTCCAAGCCACCAAGGAAAACAGGGAGCCCCATGCATTTCCGAAAAGAGGACACCCGTGGGAATCCGCAGAGGTGTGATTTGCGCACATCGCCCCAGATTTTTTTACCCAGACACCCATGCAAAGTCCGAAATGTGGGGGAAAAAACGCTTTTTCCGCACATTTCGCTCGACGCACCCATCGAAACACGCCCCCAACAACACATGGCCTACCGTCCCGCGTTCCCACAGGTGTCCCGATGAAAACGGTACCTCACATGCGTGGGTGCACCTACCTGGCCGGCAAGGGGCAAGCCGAAAACGCAAGCAACCCCCAGTCTGTTTGCAGAGGGGAATCTCAGCCATTCTGCCGACCGGCACAACATACAGATATGGGCCTCGGGTGTCCAAGCCACCAAGGAAAACAGGGAGCCCCATGCATTTCCGAAAAGAGGACACCCGTGGGAATCCGCAGAGGTGTGATTTGCGCACATCGCCCCAGATTTTTTTACCCAGACACCCCTGCAAAGTCCGAAATGTGGGGGAAAAAACGCTTTTTCCGCACATTTCGCTCGACGCACCCATCGAAACACACCCCCAACAACACATGGCCTACCGTCCCGCGTTCCCACAGGTGTCCCGATGAAAACGGTACCTCACATGCATGGGTGCACCTACCTGGCCGGCAAGGGGCAAGCCGAAAACGCAAGCAACCCCCAGTCTGTTTGCAGAGGGGAATCTCAGCCATTCTGCCGACCGGCACAACATACAGATATGGGCCTCGGGTGTCCAAGCCACCAAGGAAAACAGGGAGCCCCATGCATTTCCGAAAAGAGGACACCCGTGGGAATCCGCAGAGGTGTGATTTGCGCACATCGCCCCAGATTTTTTTACCCAGACACCCCCGCAAAGTCCGAAATGTGGGGGAAAAAACGCTTTTTCCGCACATTTCACTCGACGCACCCATCGAAACACGCCCCCAACAACACATGGCCTACCGTCCCGCGTTCCCACAGGTGTCCCGATGAAAACGGTACCTCACATGCGTGGGTGCACCTACCTGGCCGGCAAGGGGCAAGCCGAAAACGCAAGCAACCCCCAGTCTGTTTGCAGAGGGGAATCTCAGCCATTCTGCCGACCGGCACAACATACAGATATGGGCCTCGGGTGTCCAAGCCACCAAGGAAAACAGGGAGCCCCATGCATTTCCGAAAAGAGGACACCCGTGGGAATCCGCAGAGGTGTGATTTGCGCACATCGCCCCAGATTTTTTTACCCAGACACCCCTGCAAAGTCTGAAATGTGGGGGAAAAAACGCTTTTTCCGCACATTTCGCTCGACGCACCCATCGAAACACGCCCCCAACAACACATGGCCTACCGTCCCGCGTTCCCACAGGTGTCCCGATGAAAACGGTACCTCACATGCGTGGGTGCACCTACCTGGCCGGCAAGGGGCAAGCCGAAAACGCAAGCAACCCCCAGTCTGTTTGCAGAGGGGAATCTCAGCCATTCTGCCGACCGGCACAACATACAGATATGGGCCTCGGGTGTCCAAGCCACCAAGGAAAACAGGGAGCCCCATGTATTTCCGAAAAGAGGACACCCGTGGGAATCCGCAGAGGTGTGATTTGCGCACATCGCCCCAGATTTTTTTACCCAGACACCCCTGCAAAGTCCGAAATGTGGGGGAAAAAACGCTTTTTCTGCACATTTCGCTCGACGCACCCATTGAAACACGCCCCCAACAACTAATGGCCTACCGTCCCGCGTTCCCACAGGTGTCCCAATGAAAACGGTACCTCACATGCGTGGGTGCACCTACCTGGCCGGCAAGGGGCAAGCCAAAAACGCAAGCAACCCCCAGTCTGTTTGCAGAGGGGAATCTCAGCCATTCTGCCGACCGGCAAAACATACAGATATGGGCCTCGGGTGTCCAAGCCACCAAGGAAAACAGGGAGCCCCATGCATTTTCGAAAAGAGGACACCCGTGGGAATCCGCAGAGGTGTGATTTGCGCACATCGCCCCAGATTTTTTTACCCAGACACCCCTGCAAAGTCCGAAATGTGGGGGAAAAATTGCTTTTTCCGCACATTTCGCTCGACGCACCCATCGAAACACGCCCCCAACAACACATGGCCTACCGTCCCGCGTTCCCACAGGTGTCCCGATGAAAACGGTACCTCACATGCGTGGGTGCACCTACCTGGCCGGCAAGGGGCAAGCCGAAAACGCAAGCAACCCCCAGTCTGTTTGCAGAGGGGAATCTGAGCCATTCTGCCGACCGGCACAACATACAGATATGGGCCTCGGGTGTCCAAGCCACCAAGGAAAACAGGGAGCCCCATGCATTTCCGAAAAGAGGACACCCGTGGGAATCCGCAGAGGTGTGATTTGCGCACATCGCCCCAGATTTTTTTACCCAGACACCCCTGCAAAGTCCGAAATGTGGGGGAAAAAACGCTTTTTCTGCACATTTCGCTCGACGCACCCATCGAAACACGCCCCCAACAACTAATGGCCTACCGTCCCGCGTTCCCACAGGTGTCCCGATGAAAACGGTACCTCACATGCGTGGGTGCACCTACCTGGCCGGCAAGGGGCAAGCCAAAAACGCAAGCAACCCCCAGTCTGTTTGCAGAGGGGAATCTCAGCCATTCTGCCGACTGGCAAAACATACAGATATGGGCCTTGGGTGTCCAAGCCACCAAGGAAAACAGGGAGCCCCATGCATTTTCGAAAAGAGGACACCCGTGGGAATCCGCAGAGGTGTGATTTGCGCACATCGCCCCAGATTTTTTTACCCAGACACCCCTGCAAAGTCCGAAATGTGGGGGAAAAATTGCTTTTTCCGCACATTTCGCTCGACGCACCCATCGAAACACGCCCCCAACAACACATGGCCTACCGACCCGCGTTCCCACAGGTGTCCCGATGAAAACGGTACCTCACATGCGTGGGTGCACCTACCTGGCCGGCAAGGGGCAAGCCGAAAACGCAAGCAACCCCCAGTCTGTTTGCAGAGGGGAATTCCAGCCATTCTGCCGACCGGCACAACATACAGATATGGGCCTCGGGTGTCCAAGCCACCAAGGAAAACAGGGAGCCCCATGCATTTCCGAAAAGAGGACACCCGTGGGAATCCGCAGAGGTGTGATTTGCGCACATCGCCCCAGATTTTTTTACCCAGACACCCCTGCAAAGTCCGAAATGTGGGGGAAAAAACGCTTTTTCCGCACATTTCGCTCGACGCACCCATCGAAACACGCCCCCAACAACACATGGCCTACCGTCCCGCGTTCCCACAGGTGTCCCGATGAAACCGGTACCTCACATGCGTGGGAGCACCTACCTGGCCGGCAAGGGGCAAGCCGAAAACGCAAGCAACCCCCAGTCTGTTTGCAGAGGGGAATCTCAGCCATTCTGCCGACCGGCACAACATACAGATATGGGCCTCGGGTGTCCAAGCCACCAAGGAAAACAGGGAGCCCCATGCATTTCCGAAAAGAGGACACCCGTGGTAATCCGCAGAGGTGTGATTTGCGCACATCGCCCCAGATTTTTTTACCCAGACACCCCCGCAAAGTCCGAAATGTGGGGGAAAAAACGCTTTTTCCGCACATTTCGCTCGACGCACCCATCGAAACACGCCCCCAACAACACATGGCCTACCGTCCCGCGTTCCCACAGGTGTCCCGATGAAAACGGTACCTCACATGCGTGGGTGCATCTACCTGGCCGGCAAGGGGCAAGCCGAAAACGCAAGCAACCCCCAGTCTGTTTGCAGAGGGGAATCTCAGCCATTCTGCCGACCGGCACAACATACAGATATGGGCCTCGGGTGTCCAAGCCACCAAGGAAAACAGGGAGCCCCATGCATTTCCGAAAAGAGGACACCTGTGGGAATCCGCAGAGGTGTGATTTGCGCACATCGCCCCAGATTTTTTTACCCAGACACCCCTGCAAAGTCCGAAATGTGGGGGAAAAAACGCTTTTTCCGCACATTTCGCTCGACGCACCCATCGAAACACGCCCCCAACAACACATGGCCTACCGTCCCGCGTTCCCACAGGTGTCCCGATGAAAACGGTACCTCACATGCGTGGGTGCACCTACCTGGCCGGCAAGGGGCAAGCCGAAAACGCAAGCAACCCCCAGTCTGTTTGCAGAGGGGAATCTCAGCCATTCTGCCGACCGGCACAACATACAGATATGGGCCTCGGGTGTCCAAGCCACCAAGGAAAACAGGGAGCCCCATGCATTTCCGAAAAGAGGACACCCGTGGGAATCCGCAGAGGTGTGATTTGCGCACATCGCCCCAGATTTTTTTACCCAGACACCCCTGCAAAGTCTGAAATGTGGGGGAAAAAACGCTTTTTCCGCACATTTCGCTCGACGCACCTATCGAAACACGCCCCCAACAACACATGGCCTACCGTCCCGCGTTCCCAAAGGTGTCCCGATGAAAACGGTACCTCACATGCGTGGGTGCACCTACCTGGCCGGCAAGGGGCAAGCCGAAAACGCAAGCAACCCCCAGTCTGTTTGCAGAGGGGAATCTCAGCCATTCTGCCGACCGGCACAACATACAGATATGGGCCTCGGGTGTCCAAGCCACCAAGGAAAACAGGGAGCCCCATGCATTTCCGAAAAGAGGACACCCGTGGGAATCCGCAGAGGTGTGATTTGCGCACATCGCCCCAGATTTTTTTACCCAGACACCCCTGCAAAGTCTGAAATGTGGGGGAAAAAACGCTTTTTCCGCACATTTCGCTCGACGCACCCATCGAAACACACCCCCAACAACACATGGCCTACCGTCCCGCGTTCCCACAGGTGTCCCGATGAAAACGGTACCTCACATGCGTGGGTGCACCTACCTGGCCGGCAAGGGGCAAGCCGAAAACGCAAGCAACCCCCAGTCTGTTTGCAGAGGGGAATCTCAGCCATTCTGCCGACCGGCACAACATACAGATATGGGCCTCGGGTGTCCAAGCCACCAAGGAAAACAGGGAGCCCCATGCATTTCCGAAAAGAGGACACCCGTGGGAATCCGCAGAGGTGTGATTTGCGCACATCGCCCCAGATTTTTTTACCCAGACACCCCTGCAAAGTCCGAAATGTGGGGGAAAAAACGCTTTTTCCGCACATTTCGCTCGACGCACCCATTGAAACACGCCCCCAACAACACATGGCCTACCGTCCCGCGTTCCCACAGGTGTCCCGATGAAAACGGTACCTCACATGCGTGGGTGCACCTACCTGGCCGGCAAGGGGCAAGCCGAAAACGCAAGCAACCCCCAGTCTGTTTGCAGAGGGGAATCTCAGCCATTCTGCTGACCGGCACAACATACAGATATGGGCCTCGACTATCCAAGCCACCAAGGAAAACAGGGAGCCCCATGCATTTCCGAAAAGAGGACACCCGTGGGAATCCGCAGAGGTGTGATTTGCGCACATCGCCCCAGATTTGTTTACCCAGACACCCCTGCAAAGTCCGAAATGTGGGGGAAAAAAACGCTTTTTCCGCACATTTCGCTCGACGCACCCATCGAAACACGCCCCCAACAACACATGGCCTACCGTCCCGCGTTCCCACAGGTGTCCCGATGAAAACGGTACCTCACATGCGTGGGTGCACCTACCTGGCCGGCAAGGGGCAAGCCGAAAACGCAAGCAACCCCCAGTCTGTTTGCAGAGGGGAATCTCAGCCATTCTGCCGACCGGCACAACATACAGATATGGGCCTCGGGTGTCCAAGCCACCAAGGAAAACAGGGAGGCCCATGCATTTCCGAAAAGAGGGCACCCGTGGGAATCCGCAGAGGTGTGATTTGCGCACATCGCCCCAGATTTTTTTACCCAGACACCCCTGCAAAGTCCGAAATGTGGGGGAAAAAACGCTTTTTCCGCACATTTCGCTTGACGCACCCATCGAAACACGCCCCCAACAACACATGGCCTACCGTCCCGCGTTCCCACAGGTGTCCCGATGAAAACGGTACCTCACATGCGTGGGTGCACCTACCTGGCCGGCAAGGGGCAAGCCGAAAACGCAAGCAACCCCCAGTCTGTTTGCAGAGGGGAATCTCAGCCATTCTGCCGACCAGCACAACATACAGATATGGGCCTCGGGTGTCCAAGCCACCAAGGAAAACAGGGAGCCCCATGCATTTCCGAAAAGAGGACACCAGTGGGAATCCGCAGAGGTGTGATTTGCGCACATCGCCCCAGATTTTTTTACCCAGACACCCCCGCAAAGTCCGAAATGTGGGGGAAAAAATGCTTTTTCCGCACATTTTGCTCGACGCACCCATCGAAACACGCCCCCAACAACACATGGCCTACCGTCCCGCGTTCCCACAGGTGTCCCGATGAAAACGGTACCTCACATGCGTGGGTGCACCTACCTGGCCGGCAAGGGGCAAGCCGAAAACGCAAGCAACCCCCAGTCTGTTTGCAGAGGGGAATCTCAGCCATTCTGCCGACCGGCACAACATACAGATATGGGCCTCGGGTGTCCAAGCCACCAAGGAAAACAGGGAGCCCCATGCATTTCCGAAAAGAGGACACCCGTGGGAATCCGCAGAGGTGTGATTTGCGCACATCGGCCCAGATTTTTTTACCCAGACACCCCTGCAAAGTCCGAAATGTGGGGGAAAAAACGCTTTTTCCGCACATTTCGCTCGATGCACCCATCGAAACACGCCCCCAACAACACATGGCCTACCGTCCCGCGTTCCCACAGGTGTCCCGATGAAAACGGTACCTCACATGCGTGGGTGCACCTACCTGGCCGGCAAGGGGCAAGCCGAAAACGCAAGCAACCCCCAGTCTGTTTGCAGAGGGGAATCTCAGCCATTCTGCCGACCGGCACAACATACAGATATGGGCCTCGGGTGTCCAAGCCACCAAGGAAAACAGGGAGCCCCATGCATTTCCGAAAAGAGGACACCCGTGGGAATCCGCAGAGGTGTGATTTGCGCACATCGCCCCATATTTTTTTACCCAGACACCCCTGCAAAGTCCGAAATGTGGGGGAAAAAACGCTTTTTCCGCACATTTCGCTCGACGCACCTATCGAAACACGCCCCCAACAACACATGGCCTACCGTCCCGCGTTCCCACAGGTGTCCCGATGAAAACGGTACCTCACATGCGTGGGTGCACCTACCTGGCCGGCAAGGGGCAAGCCGAAAACGCAAGCATTCCCCAGTCTGTTTGCAGAGGGGAATCTCAGCCATTCTGCCGACCGGCACAACATACAGATATGGGCCTCGGGTGTCCAAGCCACTAAGGAAAACAGAGAGCCCCATGCATTTCCGAAAAGAGGACACCCGTGGGAATCCGCAGAGGTGTGATTTGCGCACATCGCCCCAGATTTTTTTACCCAGACACCCCTGCAAAGTCCGAAATGTGGGGGAAAAAACGCTTTTTCCGCACATTTCGCTCGACGCACCCATCGAAACACGCCCCCAACAACACATGGCCTACCGTCCCGCGTTCCCACAGGTGTCCCGATGAAAACGGTACCTCACATGCGTGGGTGCACCTACCTGGCCGGCAAGGGGCAAGCCGAAAACGCAAGCAACCCCCAGTCTGTTTGTAGAGGGGAATCTCAGCCATTCTGCCGACCGGCACAACATACAGATATGGGCCTCGGGTGTCCAAGCCACCAAGGAAAACAGGGAGCCCCATGCATTTCCGAAAAGAGGACACCCGTGGGAATCCGCAGAGGTGTGATTTGCGCACATCGCCCCAGATTTTTTTACCCAGACACCCATGCAAAGTCCGAAATGTGGGGGAAAAAACGCTTTTTCCGCACATTTCGCTCGACGCACCCATCGAAACACGCCCCCAACAACACATGGCCTACCGTCCCGCGTTCCCACAGGTGTCCCGATGAAAACGGTACCTCACATGCGTGGGTGCACCTACCTGGCCGGCAAGGGGCAAGCCGAAAACGCAAGCAACCCCCAGTCTGTTTGCAGAGGGGAATCTCAGCCATTCTGCCGACCGGCACAACATACAGATATGGGCCTCGGGTGTCCAAGCCACCAAGGAAAACAGGGAGCCCCATGCATTTCCGAAAAGAGGACACCCGTGGGAATCCGCAGAGGTGTGATTTGCGCACATCGCCCCAGATTTTTTTACCCAGACACCCCCGCAAAGTCCGAAATGTGGGGGAAAAAACGCTTTTTCCGCACATTTCACTCGACGCACCCATCGAAACACGCCCCCAACAACACATGGCCTACCGTCCCGCGTTCCCACAGGTGTCCCGATGAAAACGGTACCTCACATGCGTGGGTGCACCTACCTGGCCGGCAAGGGGCAAGCCGAAAACGCAAGCAACCCCCAGTCTGTTTGCAGAGGGGAATCTCAGCCATTCTGCCGACCGGCACAACATACAGATATGGGCCTCGGGTGTCCAAGCCACCAAGGAAAACAGGGAGCCCCATGCATTTCCGAAAAGAGGACACCCGTGGGAATCCGCAGAGGTGTGATTTGCGCACATCGCCCCAGATTTTTTTACCCAGACACCCCTGCAAAGTCTGAAATGTGGGGGAAAAAACGCTTTTTCCGCACATTTCGCTCGACGCACCATCGAAACACGCCCCCAACAACACATGGCCTACCGTCCCGCGTTCCCACAGGTGTCCCGATAAAAACGGTACCTCACATGCGTGGGTGCACCTACCTGGCCGGCAAGGGGCAAGCCGAAAACGCAAGCAACCCCCAGTCTGTTTGCAGAGGGGAATCTCAGCCATTCTGCCGACCGGCACAACATACAGATATGGGCTTCGGGTGTCCAAGCCACCAAGGAAAACAGGGAGCCCCATGTATTTCCGAAAAGAGGACACCCGTGGGAATCCGCAGAGGTGTGATTTGCGCACATCGCCCCAGATTTTTTTACCCAGACACCCCTGCAAAGTCCGAAATGTGGGGGAAAAAACGCTTTTTCTGCACATTTCGCTCGACGCACCCATCGAAACACGCCCCCAACAACTAATGGCCTACTGTCCCGCGTTCCCACAGGTGTCCCGATGAAAACGGTACCTCACATGCGTGGGTGCACCTACCTGGCCGGCAAGGGGCAAGCCGAAAACGCAAGCAACCCCCAGTCTGTTTGCAGAGGGGAATCTCAGCCATTCTGCCGACCGGCACAACATACAGATATGGGCCTCGGGTGTCCAAGCCACCAAGGAAAACAGGGAGCCCCATGCATTTCCGAAAAGAGGACACCCGTGGGAATCCGCAGAGGTGTGATTTGCGCACATCGCCCCAGATTTTTTTACCCAGACACCCCTGCAAAGTCCGAAATGTGGGGGAAAAAACGCTTTTTCCGCACATTTCGCTCGACGCACCCATCGAAACACGCCCCGAACAACACATGGCCTACCGTCCCGCGTTCCCACAGGTGTCCCGATGAAAACGGTACCTCACATGCGTGGGTGCACCTACCTGGCCGGCAAGGGGCAAGCCGAAAACGCAAGCAACCCCCAGTCTGTTTGCAGAGGGGAATCTCAGCCATTCTGCCGACCGGCACAACATACAGATATGGGCCTCGACTATCCAAGCCACCAAGGAAAACAGGGAGCCCCATGCATTTCCGAAAAGAGGACACCCGTGGGAATCCGCAGAGGTGTGATTTGCGCACATCGCCCCAGATTTGTTTACCCAGACACCCCTGCAAAGTCCGAAATGTGGGGGAAAAAAACGCTTTTTCCGCACATTTCGCTCGACGCACCCATCGAAACACGCCCCCAACAACACATGGCCTACCGTCCCGCGTTCCCACAGGTGTCCCGATGAAAACGGTACCTCACATGCGTGGGTGCACCTACCTGGCCGGCAAGGGGCAAGCCGAAAACGCAAGCAACCCCCAGTCTGTTTGCAGAGGGGAATCTCAGCCATTCTGCCGACCGGCACAACATACAGATATGGGCCTCGGGTGTCCAAGCCACCAAGGAAAACAGGGAGCCCCATGCATTTCCGAAAAGAGGGCACCCGTGGGAATCCGCAGAGGTGTGATTTGCGCACATCGCCCCAGATTTTTTTACCCAGACACCCCTGCAAAGTCCGAAATGTGGGGGAAAAAACGCTTTTTCCGCACATTTCGCTCGACGCACCCATCGAAACACGCCCCCAACAACACATGGCCTACCGTCCCGCGTTCCCACAGGTGTCCCGATGAAAACGGTACCTCACATGCGTGGGTGCACCTACCTGGCCGGCAAGGGGCAAGCCGAAAACGCAAGCAACCCCCAGTCTGTTTGCAGAGGGGAATCTCAGCCATTCTGCCGACCGGCACAACATACAGATATGGGCCTCGGGTGTCCAAGCTACCAAGGAAAACAGGGAGCCCCATGCATTTCCGAAAAGAGGACACCAGTGGGAATCCGCAGAGGTGTGATTTGCGCACATCGCCCCAGATTTTTTTACCCAGACACCCCCGCAAAGTCCGAAATGTGGGGGAAAAAACGCTTTTTCCGCACATTTTGCTCGACGCACCCATCGAAACACGCCCCCAACAACACATGGCCTACCGTCGCGCGTTCCCACAGGTGTCCCGATGAAAACGGTACCTCACATGCGTGGGTGCACCTACCTGGCCGGCAAGGGGCAAGCCGAAAACGCAAGCAACCCCCAGTCTGTTTGCAGAGGGGAATCTCAGCCATTCTGCCGACCGGCACAACATACAGATATGGGCCTCGGGTGTCCAAGCCACCAAGGAAAACAGGGAGCCCCATGCATTTCCGAAAAGAGGACACCCGTGGGAATCCGCAGAGGTGTGATTTGCGCACATCGCCCCAGATTTTTTTACCCAGACACCCATGCAAAGTCCGAAATGTGGGGGAAAAAACGCTTTTTCCGCACATTTCGCTCGACGCACCCATCGAAACACGCCCCCAACAACACATGGCCTACCGTCCCGCGTTCCCACAGGTGTCCCGATGAAAACGGTACCTCACATGCGTGGGTGCACCTACCTGGCCGGCAAGGGGCAAGCCGAAAACGCAAGCAACCCCCAGTCTGTTTGCAGAGGGGAATCTCAGCCATTCTGCCGACCGGCACAACATACAGATATGGGCCTCGGGTGTCCAAGCCACCAAGGAAAACAGGGAGCCCCATGCATTTCCGAAAAGAGGACACCCGTGGGAATCCGCAGAGGTGTGATTTGCGCACATCGCCCCAGATTTTTTTACCCAGACACCCCTGCAAAGTCCGAAATGTGGGGGAAAAAACGCTTTTTCCGCACATTTCGCTCGACGCACCCATCGAAACACGCCCCCAACAACACATGGCCTACCGTCCCGCGTTCCCACAGGTGTCCCGATGAAAACGGTACCTCACATGCGTGGGTGCACCTACCTGGCCGGCAAGGGGCAAGCCGAAAACGCAAGCAACCCCCAGTCTGTTTGCAGAGGGGAATCTCAGCCATTCTGCCGACCGGCACAACATACAGATATGGGCCTCGGGTGTCCAAGCCACCAAGGAAAACAGGGAGCCCCATGCATTTCCGAAAAGAGGACACCCGTGGGAATCCGCAGAGGTGTGATTTGCGCACATCGCCCCAGATTTTTTTACCCAGACACCCCTGCAAAGTCCGAAATGTGGGGGGAAAAACGCTTTTTCCGCACATTTCGCTCGACGCACCCATCGAAACACGCCCCCAACAACACATGGCCTACCGTCCCGCGTTCCCACAGGTGTCCCGATGAAAACGGTACCTCACATGCATGGGTGCACCTACCTGGCCGGCAAGGGGCAAGCCGAAAACGCAAGCAACCCCCAGTCTGTTTGCAGAGGGGAATCTCAGCCATTCTGCCGACCGGCACAACATACAGATATGGGCCTCGGGTGTCCAAGCCACCAAGGAAAACAGGGAGCCCCATGCATTTCCGAAAAGAGGACACCCGTGGGAATCCGCAGAGGTGTGATTTGCGCACATCGCCCCAGATTTTTTTACCCAGACACCCCCGCAAAGTCCGAAATGTGGGGGAAAAAACGCTTTTTCCGCACATTTCACTCGACGCACCCATCGAAACACGCCCCCAACAACACATGGCCTACCGTCCCGCGTTCCCACAGGTGTCCCGATGAAAACGGTACCTCACATGCGTGGGTGCACCTACCTGGCCGGCAAGGGGCAAGCCGAAAACGCAAGCAACCCCCAGTCTGTTTGCAGAGGGGAATCTCAGCCATTCTGCCGACCGGCACAACATACAGATATGGGCCTCGGGTGTCCAAGCCACCAAGGAAAACAGGGAGCCCCATGCATTTCCGAAAAGAGGACACCCGTGGGAATCCGCAGAGGTGTGATTTGCGCACATCGCCCCAGATTTTTTTACCCAGACACCCCTGCAAAGTCTGAAATGTGGGGGAAAAAACGCTTTTTCCGCACATTTCGCTCGACGCACCCATCGAAACACGCCCCCAACAACACATGGCCTACCGTCCCGCGTTCCCACAGGTGTCCCGATGAAAACGGTACCTCAGATGCGTGGGTGCACCTACCTGGCCGGCAAGGGGCAAGCCGAAAACGCAAGCAACCCCCAGTCTGTTTGCAGAGGGGAATCTCAGCCATTCTGCCGACCGGCACAACATACAGATATGGGCCTCGGGTGTCCAAGCCACCAAGGAAAACAGGGAGCCCCATGTATTTCCGAAAAGAGGACACCCGTGGGAATCCGCAGAGGTGTGATTTGCGCACATCGCCCCAGATTTTTTTACCCAGACACCCCTGCAAAGTCCGAAATGTGGGGGAAAAATTGCTTTTTCCGCACATTTCGCTCGACGCACCCATCGAAACACGCCCCCAACAACACATGGCCTACCGTCCCGCGTTCCCACAGGTGTCCCGATGAAAACGGTACCTCACATGCGTGGGTGCACCTACCTGGCCGGCAAGGGGCAAGCCGAAAACGCAAGCAACCCCCAGTCTGTTTGCAGAGGGGAATTCCAGCCATTCTGCCGACCGGCACAACATACAGATATGGGCCTCGGGTGTCCAAGCCACCAAGGAAAACAGGGAGCCCCATGCATTTCCGAAAAGAGGACACCCGTGGGAATCCGCAGAGGTGTGATTTGCGCACATCGCCCCAGATTTTTTTACCCAGACACCCCTGCAAAGTCCGAAATGTGGGGGAAAAAACGCTTTTTCCGCACATTTCGCTCGACGCACCCATCGAAACACGCCCCCAACAACACATGGCCTACCGTCCCGCGTTCCCACAGGTGTCCCGATGAAAACGGTACCTCACATGCGTGGGAGCACCTACCTGGCCGGCAAGGGGCAAGCCGAAAACGCAAGCAACCCCCAGTCTGTTTGCAGAGGGGAATCTCAGCCATTCTGCCGACCGGCACAACATACAGATATGGGCCTCGGGTGTCCAAGCCACCAAGGAAAACAGGGAGCCCCATGCATTTCCGAAAAGAGGACACCCGTGGGAATCCGCAGAGGTGTGATTTGCGCACATCGCCCCAGATTTTTTTACCCAGACACCCCCGCAAAGTCCGAAATGTGGGGGAAAAAACGCTTTTTCCGCACATTTCGCTCGACGCACCCATCGAAACACGCCCCCAACAACACATGGCCTACCGTCCCGCGTTCCCACAGGTGTCCCGATGAAAACGGTACCTCACATGCGTGGGTGCACCTACCTGGCCGGCAAGGGGCAAGCCGAAAACGCAAGCAACCCCCAGTCTGTTTGCAGAGGGGAATCTCAGCCATTCTGCCGACCGGCACAACATACAGATATGGGCCTCGACTATCCAAGCCACCAAGGAAAACAGGGAGCCCCATGCATTTCCGAAAAGAGGACACCCGTGGGAATCCGCAGAGGTGTGATTTGCGCACATCGCCCCAGATTTGTTTACCCAGACACCCCTGCAAAGTCCGAAATGTGGGGGAAAAAAACGCTTTTTCCGCACATTTCGCTCGACGCACCCATCGAAACACGCCCCCAACAACACATGGCCTACCGTCCCGCGTTCCCACAGGTGTCCCGATGAAAACGGTACCTCACATGCGTGGGTGCACCTACCTGGCCGGCAAGGGGCAAGCCGAAAACGCAAGCAACCCCCAGTCTGTTTGCAGAGGGGAATCTCAGCCATTCTGCCGACCGGCACAACATACAGATATGGGCCTCGGGTGTCCAAGCCACCAAGGAAAACAGGGAGCCCCATGCATTTCCGAAAAGAGGGCACCCGTGGGAATCCGCAGAGGTGTGATTTGCGCACATCGCCCCAGATTTTTTTACCCAGACACCCCTGCAAAGTCCGAAATGTGGGGGAAAAAATGCTTTTTCCGCACATTTCGCTCGACGCACCCATCGAAACACGCCCCCAACAAAACATGGCCTACCGTCCCGCGTTCCCACAGGTGTCCCGATGAAAACGGTACCTCACATGCGTGGGTGCACCTACCTGGCCGGCAAGGGGCAAGCCGAAAACGCAAGCAACCCCCAGTCTGTTTGCAGAGGGGAATCTCAGCCATTCTGCCGACCGGCACAACATACAGATATGGGCCTCGGGTGTCCAAGCCACCAAGGAAAACAGGGAGCCCCATGCATTTCCGAAAAGAGGACACCAGTGGGAATCCGCAGAGGTGTGATTTGCGCACATCGCCCCAGATTTTTTTACCCAGACACCCCCGCAAAGTCCGAAATGTGGGGGAAAAAACGCTTTTTCCGCACATTTTGCTCGACGCACCCATCGAAACACGCCCCCAACAACACATGGCCTACCGTCCCGCGTTCCCACAGGTGTCCCGATGAAAACGGTACCTCACATGCGTGGGTGCACCTACCTGGCCGGCAAGGGGCAAGCCGAAAACGCAAGCAACCCCCAGTCTGTTTGCAGAGGGGAATCTCAGCCATTCTGCCGACCGGCACAACATACAGATATGGGCCTCGGGTGTCCAAGCCACCAAGGAAAACAGGGAGCCCCATGCATTTCCGAAAAGAGGACACCCGTGGGAATCCGCAGAGGTGTGATTTGCGCACATCGGCCCAGACTTTTTTACCCAGACACCCCTGCAAAGTCCGAAATGTGGGGGAAAAAACGCTTTTTCCGCACATTTCGCTCGACGCACCCATCGAAACACGCCCCCAACAACACATGGCCTACCGTCCCGCGTTCCCACAGGTGTCCCGATGAAAACGGTACCTCACATGCGTGGGTGCACCTACCTGGCCGGCAAGGGGCAAGCCGAAAACGCAAGCAACCCCCAGTCTGTTTGCAGAGGGGAATCTCAGCCATTCTGCCGACCGGCACAACATACAGATATGGGCCTCGGGTGTCCAAGCCACCAAGGAAAACAGGGAGCCCCATGCATTTCCGAAAAGAGGACACCCGTGGGAATCCGCAGAGGTGTGATTTGCGCACATCGCCCCATATTTTTTTACCCAGACACCCCTGCAAAGTCCGAAATGTGGGGGAAAAAACGCTTTTTCCGCACATTTCGCTCGACGCACCCATCGAAACACGCCCCCAACAACACATGGCCTACCGTCCCGCGTTCCCACAGGTGTCCCGATGAAAACGGTACCTCACATGCGTGGGTGCACCTACCTGGCCGGCAAGGGGCAAGCCGAAAACGCAAGCATTCCCCAGTCTGTTTGCAGAGGGGAATCTCAGCCATTCTGCCGACCGGCACAACATACAGATATGGGCCTCGGGTGTCCAAGCCACCAAGGAAAACAGAGAGCCCCATGCATTTCCGAAAAGAGGACACCCGTGGGAATCCGCAGAGGTGTGATTTGCGCACATCGCCCCAGATTTTTTTACCCAGACACCCCTGCAAAGTCCGAAATGTGGGGGAAAAAACGCTTTTTCCGCACATTTCGCTCGACGCACCCATCGAAACACGCCCCCAACAACACATGGCCTACCGTCCCGCGTTCCCACAGGTGTCCCGATGAAAACGGTACCTCACATGCGTGGGAGCACCTACCTGGCCGGCAAGGGGCAAGCCGAAAACGCAAGCAACCCCCAGTCTGTTTGCAGAGGGGAATCTCAGCCATTCTGCCGACCGGCACAACATACAGATATGGGCCTCGGGTGTCCAAGCCACCAAGGAAAACAGGGAGCCCCATGCATTTCCGAAAAGAGGACACCCGTGGGAATCCGCAGAGGTGTGATTTGCGCACATCGCCCCAGATTTTTTTACCCAGACACCCCCGCAAAGTCCGAAATGTGGGGGAAAAAACGCTTTTTCCGCACATTTCGCTCGACGCACCCATCGAAACACGCCCCCAACAACACATGGCCTACCGTCCCGCGTTCCCACAGGTGTCCCGATGAAAACGGTACCTCACATGCGTGGGTGCACCTACCTGGCCGGCAAGGGGCAAGCCGAAAACGCAAGCAACCCCCAGTCTGTTTGCAGAGGGGAATCTCAGCCATTCTGCCGACCGGCACAACATACAGATATGGGCCTCGACTATCCAAGCCACCAAGGAAAACAGGGAGCCCCATGCATTTCCGAAAAGAGGACACCCGTGGGAATCCGCAGAGGTGTGATTTGCGCACATCGCCCCAGATTTGTTTACCCAGACACCCCTGCAAAGTCCGAAATGTGGGGGAAAAAAACGCTTTTTCCGCACATTTCGCTCGACGCACCCATCGAAACACGCCCCCAACAACACATGGCCTACCGTCCCGCGTTCCCACAGGTGTCCCGATGAAAACGGTACCTCACATGCGTGGGTGCACCTACCTGGCCGGCAAGGGGCAAGCCGAAAACGCAAGCAACCCCCAGTCTGTTTGCAGAGGGGAATCTCAGCCATTCTGCCGACCGGCACAACATACAGATATGGGCCTCGGGTGTCCAAGCCACCAAGGAAAACAGGGAGCCCCATGCATTTCCGAAAAGAGGGCACCCGTGGGAATCCGCAGAGGTGTGATTTGCGCACATCGCCCCAGATTTTTTTACCCAGACACCCCTGCAAAGTCCGAAATGTGGGGGAAAAAATGCTTTTTCCGCACATTTCGCTCGACGCACCCATCGAAACACGCCCCCAACAACACATGGCCTACCGTCCCGCGTTCCCACAGGTGTCCCGATGAAAACGGTACCTCACATGCGTGGGTGCACCTACCTGGCCGGCAAGGGGCAAGCCGAAAACGCAAGCAACCCCCAGTCTGTTTGCAGAGGGGAATCTCAGCCATTCTGCCGACCGGCACAACATACAGATATGGGCCTCGGGTGTCCAAGCCACCAAGGAAAACAGGGAGCCCCATGCATTTCCGAAAAGAGGACACCAGTGGGAATCCGCAGAGGTGTGATTTGCGCACATCGCCCCAGATTTTTTTACCCAGACACCCCCGCAAAGTCCGAAATGTGGGGGAAAAAACGCTTTTTCCGCACATTTTGCTCGACGCACCCATCGAAACACGCCCCCAACAACACATGGCCTACCGTCCCGCGTTCCCACAGGTGTCCCGATGAAAACGGTACCTCACATGCGTGGGTGCACCTACCTGGCCGGCAAGGGGCAAGCCGAAAACGCAAGCAACCCCCAGTCTGTTTGCAGAGGGGAATCTCAGCCATTCTGCCGACCGGCACAACATACAGATATGGGCCTCGGGTGTCCAAGCCACCAAGGAAAACAGGGAGCCCCATGCATTTCCGAAAAGAGGACACCCGTGGGAATCCGCAGAGGTGTGATTTGCGCACATCGGCCCAGACTTTTTTACCCAGACACCCCTGCAAAGTCGGAAATGTGGGGGAAAAAACGCTTTTTCCGCACATTTCGCTCGACGCACCCATCGAAACACGCCCCCAACAACACATGGCCTACCGTCCCGCGTTCCCACAGGTGTCCCGATGAAAACGGTACCTCACATGCGTGGGTGCACCTACCTGGCCGGCAAGGGGCAAGCCGAAAACGCAAGCAACCCCCAGTCTGTTTACAGAGGGGAATCTCAGCCATTCTGCCGACCGGCACAACATACAGATATGGGCCTCGGGTGTCCAAGCCACCAAGGAAAACAGGGAGCCCCATGCATTTCCGAAAAGAGGACACCCGTGGGAATCCGCAGAGGTGTGATTTGCGCACATCGCCCCATATTTTTTTACCCAGACACCCCTGCAAAGTCCGAAATGTGGGGGAAAAAACGCTTTTTCCGCACATTTCGCTCGACGCACCCATCGAAACACGCCCCCAACAACACATGGCCTACCGTCCCGCGTTCCCACAGGTGTCCCGATGAAAACGGTACCTCACATGCGTGGGTGCACCTACCTGGCCGGCAAGGGGCAAGCCGAAAACGCAAGCATTCCCCAGTCTGTTTGCAGAGGGGAATCTCAGCCATTCTGCCGACCGGCACAACATACAGATATGGGCCTCGGGTGTCCAAGCCACCAAGGAAAACAGAGAGCCCCATGCATTTCCGAAAAGAGGACACCCGTGGGAATCCGCAGAGGTGTGATTTGCGCACATCGCCCCAGATTTTTTTACCCAGACACCCCTGCAAAGTCCGAAATGTGGGGGAAAAAACGCTTTTTCCGCACATTTCGCTCGACGCACCCATCGAAACACGCCCCCAACAACACATGGCCTACCGTCCCGCGTTCCCACAGGTGTCCCGATGAAAACGGTACCTCACATGCGTGGGTGCACCTACCTGGCCGGCAAGGGGCAAGCCGAAAACGCAAGCAACCCCCAGTCTGTTTGTAGAGGGGAATCTCAGCCATTCTGCCGAGCGGCACAACATACAGATATGGGCCTCGGGTGTCCAAGCCACCAAGGAAAACAGGGAGCCCCATGCATTTCCGAAAAGAGGACACCCGTGGGAATCCGCAGAGGTGTGATTTGCGCACATCGGCCCAGATTTTTTTACCCAGACACCCCTGCAAAGTCCGAAATGTGGGGGAAAAAACGCTTTTTCCGCACATTTCGCTCGACGCACCCATCGAAACACGCCCCCAACAACACATGGCCTACCGTCCCGCGTTCCCACAGGTGTCCCGATGAAAACGGTACCTCACATGCGTGGGTGCACCTACCTGGCCGGCAAGGGGCAAGCCGAAAACGCAAGCAACCCCCAGTCTGTTTGTAGAGGGGAATCTCAGCCATTCTGCCGACCGGCACAACATACAGATATGGGCCTCGGGTGTCCAAGCCACCAAGGAAAACAGGGAGCCCCATGCATTTCCGAAAAGAGGACACCCGTGGGAATCCGCAGAGGTGTGATTTGCACACATCGGCCCAGATTTTTTTACCCAGACACCCCTGCAAAGTCCGAAATGTGGGGGAAAAAACGCTTTTTCCGCACATTTCGCTCGACGCACCCATCGAAACACGCCCCCAACAACACATGGCCTACCGTCCCGCGTTCCCACAGGTGTCCCGATGAAAACGGTACCTCACATGCGTGGGTGCACCTACCTGGCCGGCAAGGGGCAAGCCGAAAACGCAAGCAACCCCCAGTCTGTTTGCAGAGGGGAATCTCAGCCATTCTGCCGACCGGCACAACATACAGATATGGGCCTCGGGTGTCCAAGCCACCAAGGAAAACAGGGAGCCCCATGCATTTCCGAAAAGAGGACACCCGTGGGAATCCGCAGAGGTGTGATTTGCGCACATCGCCCCATATTTTTTTACCCAGACACCCCTGCAAAGTCCGAAATGTGGGGGAAAAAACGCTTTTTCCGCACATTTCGCTCGACGCACCTATCGAAACACGCCCCCAACAACACATGGCCTACCGTCCCGCGTTCCCACAGGTGTCCCGATGAAAACGGTACCTCACATGCGTGGGTGCACCTACCTGGCCGGCAAGGGGCAAGCCGAAAACGCAAGCATTCCCCAGTCTGTTTGCAGAGGGGAATCTCAGCCATCCTGCCGACCGGCACAACATACAGATATGGGCCTCGGGTGTCCAAGCCACCAAGGAAAACAGAGAGCCCCATGCATTTCCGAAAAGAGGACACCCGTGGGAATCCGCAGAGGTGTGATTTGCGCACATCGCCCCAGATTTTTTTACCCAGACACCCCTGCAAAGTCCGAAATGTGGGGGAAAAAATGCTTTTTCCGCACATTTCGCTCGACGCACCCATCGAAACACGCCCCCAACAACACATGGCCTACCGTCCCGCGTTCCCACAGGTGTCCCGATGAAAACGGTACCTCACATGCGTGGGTGCACCTACCTGGCCGGCAAGGGGCAAGCCGAAAACGCAAGCAACCCCCAGTCTGTTTGCAGAGGGGAATCTCAGCCATTCTGCCGACCGGCACAACATACAGATATGGGCCTCGGGTGTCCAAGCCACCAAGGAAAACAGGGAGCCCCATGCATTTCCGAAAAGAGGACACCCGTGGGAATCCGCAGAGGTGTGATTTGCGCACATCGCCCCAGATTTTTTTACCCAGACACCCCTGCAAAGTCCGAAATGTGGGGGGAAAAACGCTTTTTCCGCACATTTCGCTCGACGCACCCATCGAAACACGCCCCCAACAACACATGGCCTACCGTCCCGCGTTCCCACAGGTGTCCCGATGAAAACGGTACCTCACATGCATGGGTGCACCTACCTGGCCGGCAAGGGGCAAGCCGAAAACGCAAGCAACCCCCAGTCTGTTTGCAGAGGGGAATCTCAGCCATTCTGCCGACCGGCACAACATACAGATATGGGCCTCGGGTGTCCAAGCCACCAAGGAAAACAGGGAGCCCCATGCATTTCCGAAAAGAGGACACCCGTGGGAATCCGCAGAGGTGTGATTTGCGCACATCGCCCCAGATTTTTTTACCCAGACACCCCCGCAAAGTCCGAAATGTGGGGGAAAAAACGCTTTTTCCGCACATTTCACTCGACGCACCCATCGAAACACGCCCCCAACAACACATGGCCTACCGTCCCGCGTTCCCACAGGTGTCCCGATGAAAACGGTACCTCACATGCGTGGGTGCACCTACCTGGCCGGCAAGGGGCAAGCCGAAAACGCAAGCAACCCCCAGTCTGTTTGCAGAGGGGAATCTCAGCCATTCTGCCGACCGGCACAACATACAGATATGGGCCTCGGGTGTCCAAGCCACCAAGGAAAACAGGGAGCCCCATGCATTTCCGAAAAGAGGACACCCGTGGGAATCCGCAGAGGTGTGATTTGCGCACATCGCCCCAGATTTTTTTACCCAGACACCCCTGCAAAGTCTGAAATGTGGGGGAAAAAACGCTTTTTCCGCACATTTCGCTCGACGCACCCATCGAAACACGCCCCCAACAACACATGGCCTACCGTCCCGCGTTCCCACAGGTGTCCCGATGAAAACGGTACCTCACATGCGTGGGTGCACCTACCTGGCCGGCAAGGGGCAAGCCGAAAACGCAAGCAACCCCCAGTCTGTTTGCAGAGGGGAATCTCAGCCATTCTGCCGACCGGCACAACATACAGATATGGGCCTCGGGTGTCCAAGCCACCAAGGAAAACAGGGAGCCCCATGTATTTCCGAAAAGAGGACACCCGTGGGAATCCGCAGAGGTGTGATTTGCGCACATCGCCCCAGATTTTTTTACCCAGACACCCCTGCAAAGTCCGAAATGTGGGGGAAAAATTGCTTTTTCCGCACATTTCGCTCGACGCACCCATCGAAACACGCCCCCAACAACACATGGCCTACCGTCCCGCGTTCCCACAGGTGTCCCGATGAAAACGGTACCTCACATGCGTGGGTGCACCTACCTGGCCGGCAAGGGGCAAGCCGAAAACGCAAGCAACCCCCAGTCTGTTTGCAGAGGGGAATTCCAGCCATTCTGCCGACCGGCACAACATACAGATATGGGCCTCGGGTGTCCAAGCCACCAAGGAAAACAGGGAGCCCCATGCATTTCCGAAAAGAGGACACCCGTGGGAATCCGCAGAGGTGTGATTTGCGCACATCGCCCCAGATTTTTTTACCCAGACACCCCTGCAAAGTCCGAAATGTGGGGGAAAAAACGCTTTTTCCGCACATTTCGCTCGACGCACCCATCGAAACACGCCCCCAACAACACATGGCCTACCGTCCCGCGTTCCCACAGGTGTCCCGATGAAAACGGTACCTCACATGCGTGGGAGCACCTACCTGGCCGGCAAGGGGCAAGCCGAAAACGCAAGCAACCCCCAGTCTGTTTGCAGAGGGGAATCTCAGCCATTCTGCCGACCGGCACAACATACAGATATGGGCCTCGGGTGTCCAAGCCACCAAGGAAAACAGGGAGCCCCATGCATTTCCGAAAAGAGGACACCCGTGGGAATCCGCAGAGGTGTGATTTGCGCACATCGCCCCAGATTTTTTTACCCAGACACCCCCGCAAAGTCCGAAATGTGGGGGAAAAAACGCTTTTTCCGCACATTTCGCTCGACGCACCCATCGAAACACGCCCCCAACAACACATGGCCTACCGTCCCGCGTTCCCACAGGTGTCCCGATGAAAACGGTACCTCACATGCGTGGGTGCATCTACCTGGCCGGCAAGGGGCAAGCCGAAAACGCAAGCAACCCCCAGTCTGTTTGCAGAGGGGAATCTCAGCCATTCTGCCGACCGGCACAACATACAGATATGGGCCTCGGGTGTCCAAGCCACCAAGGAAAACAGGGAGCCCCATGCATTTCCGAAAAGAGGACACCTGTGGGAATCCGCAGAGGTGTGATTTGCGCACATCGCCCCAGATTTTTTTACCCAGACACCCCTGCAAAGTCCGAAATGTGGGGGAAAAAACGCTTTTTCCGCACATTTCGCTCGACGCACCCATCGAAACACGCCCCCAACAACACATGGCCTACCGTCCCGCGTTCCCACAGGTGTCCCGATGAAAACGGTACCTCACATGCGTGGGTGCACCTACCTGGCCGGCAAGGGGCAAGCCGAAAACGCAAGCAACCCCCAGTCTGTTTGCAGAGGGGAATCTCAGCCATTCTGCCGACCGGCACAACATACAGATATGGGCCTCGGGTGTCCAAGCCACTAAGGAAAACAGGGAGCCCCATGCATTTCCGAAAAGAGGACACCCGTGGGAATCCGCAGAGGTGTGATTTGCGCACATCGCCCCAGATTTTTTTACCCAGACACCCCTGCAAAGTCCGAAATGTGGGGGAAAAAACGCTTTTTCCGCACATTTCGCTCGACGCACCCATCGAAACACGCCCCCAACAACACATGGCCTACCGTCCCGCGTTCCCACAGGTGTCCCGATGAAAACGGTACCTCACATGCGTGGGTGCACCTACCTGGCCGGCAAGGGGCAAGCCGAAAACGCAAGCAACCCTCAGTCTGTTTGCAGAGGGGAATCTCAGCCATTCTGCCGACCGGCACAACATACAGATATGGGCCTCGGGTGTCCAAGCCACCAAGGAAAACAGGGAGCCCCATGCATTTCCGAAAAGAGGACACCCGTGGGTGTAAAGACTGGTAGGGGGGTCTGTACTTCCGCTCTCTATATGGTAGAGGGGAGGCACAGAGGACCCCAGCCAAGATTCTCTAATATGGTAACGATGGACGAGCAATCAAGGCTTAGCTTCTCAGGAGGTGATGCAGGCTGGTTCTTAAGTACAGTGTATCCCCAAGCCCCCACAAAGGAATGTCCACACACTGTATTACTGAAAACACAGTCTTTATATAATTAATATTCAAGGGTTATGTACACTTATCACAATAACGCACTTTGTGCTCAGGAAAATCAGCAATGGTAAATATCTACAATTCTAAAGTGGTACCACTAATATTAGACCTCATTAAAGTGCATTCACAATACTGTTAAAATGGCACACAGATCAATAAGAAGGAAACCAGCAATAGAGAGAGGAGAGATAACAGAGGGTTGAAACAATAGGCAGAATACTGGCCCCTACCACTGGACACAGTTCTGTGTGGAGATCCCCCCACCTGGGCAACCTGTAAAATAAAGAGATATAACACCAGCCCAGTCCATATATTGTTCAATAGTCTATTTCTCTCCTATAATGTTTTTACCCCCCCAATGTACCTGGTGGAGTCGAGTTCTTCGAAGAGGCATCGACAGATCCTTCTTGAATGACCCCCTTTAAAGCAGGAGTCCCGGATCGTCGAGAGGCGTCGAGAAGCGTCGAGGAACTCGGTGTTCGGTGTCGGGGAATCGACGGCCCTTCTTGAATGCCTTCCCTTTCAAGCGGGAGACACGGGGCGTCGAACGTCCGACAACAAACAAGGTAGAACGGCGTCGATGAGGCGGCAGGCTTCGATCCGAGCGGTGCTCGTCGGCGTCGAGATGTCGGCGTCCTGCGAGGAAGAGGCGTGCGGGGCACCTCGGCGACACTAGTTCTGGACCGCAAAGATTGTGGGTGACGGTGGCCCAGCAAGGGCGTCGAGTCGCTCGAGTCTTTGGGGTCGTGAGGTGGCGGGAAACCCACCGGCGGATTCTCCTCGGCGCGTTGGTCGTCCTCGACTTTCTCCGGCGGGACAAAGCGGCCGACGATGCGGACGAGGGAGTCCTTCAAGGCAAATGTTCTTAGGCAAGGAGCGGACGGCTCCGGTCGTCGGCGGCACGGCGTCAAGTGGTTCCCACGGCGGGGCAACACAACTTCGACGGGCCTCCAGCGGTTACACAGACCTGCGAACCCTGGTCGACGGCAATGGACTTCGACAGCGTCGATGTCCGGGTGCTTCACTTCGATCTCCTCGGCGGTCCCGTCTCGGGTCGGCAGCCTTTCGAGGGTCTGACTTCCAGGGCGCTTCGGCGAAGATTCAGCGGTGCTCGATGGTCCCTCGGAGCACGGGAAGAGGGCGCCTAGCCAGGTCCTCTCTCGGGTCAGTCCTCGACGATTTCGACAACCTTCAGTTCCGTCGAAGCAAATGCCACAGCAAGTCTTCTTCTTCCAGCTGGACGTCGAGGATCAGCAAATCCAGTTACTCTTGAGTGGAGACTCAGCTTCTGAATGCTTCTGAACAATTTCCAGTGGTGAGAGGTCCCCAGATATACTATCCTGTCTCTCATCCACACTGCTGGCACACACACAGCAGCCAATCACACAGAAGGGCATTCATGCAGTCAGTCAGCCAATCAGGCACACAGTGCATTCAGGCCACACTCCTCCCTTTCAGACACTCACAACAAGGAATGTGGATTGGGACAAGTACCCAGCCATTCAACACTACACACTGCATTCAGGCCAGTTTCGGGCAGGGCTGTCTCAGTCTTTGTCTCACATGCCAGAAACCAGACAACCACAACAAGAAGTGTATATTGGTCACACACTCCATTCACCCAGGTCCCACCCACAGGAGGTACCCACAACATACAGTCAAAGGGAAGGCTCCAGTCAGTCTAGCTGGGCCTTCACAACAACACCATATATGGAACTTCCACCCAACAGCCAGTCAGGGGGAAGGGACAGAGTCAGGGCTTCCCAGGACTTTGGGAAAAACAAGACAACAGGCAATAGAAAGCAAGAGGCCACAGGGGCCATCTTGTTTTCTATCAGGAATCAACTGATCCCAATGGCAGGGCCTGGGTATCCCAAAATGGAGGACGCCCAGAGCACCTGTCTAATTCAGCATGGAGCTGCCACCAGCCCATACCCTGCTCTGTGGGCCACCCACAGGTGCCAAAAAACATACACTAGGGGCACAGGGTTGTACCCCTACCCATGGGTGCCATAAGGGTATCCCATGGGTCTGTTCACCAAACCAAAAGAGAGAGCTGCACTGCCAGGAGTCCCAAATGGACTCCTGGGCAGAAAACATAACAGAACACACGATAAAAGGCAGAAAAGGACAAGGATTCAGAGGCCCTGTCCCTCTGATGCATTTCCAGCATCACAGTCGCCCCCCCCAGACTGAGGTGGAGGGTGTCTAATCTCCCACGGGATAGACACCCTCATCCAGACGGTCAACATACCTTCTGGAAAGGCCATCCGCATTATCGTGACTCTTCCCTGGTCTGTGCTCTATGGTGAAGTCTAGCCCTTGCAGGCTAATGGACCACCTGAGCAATTTCGGGTTCTCACCCTTCATCTGCATAAGCCACTTCAGGGGCTTATGATCTGTTTGGACCTTGAAGGTAGACCCCGTAAGGTAGGGCCTAAAACGCCTAAGGCTCCAAACTATGCTAAAACACTCCTTTTCAACAGTAGCCCACCTAAGTTCTCTACCCTTGAGTTGTCTACTGATGAATATGATAGGGTGGTCTCTCCCTTTGTCATCTAACTGGGACAAGACAGCTCCAATTCCGGTGTCGCAGGCATCCGTCTGGACGATAAAGGGTCGGCTGTAGTCAGGCGCACACAACACAGGTGCCCTACACAGACTTTCTTTCAAGCCATCAAAGGCCCTCTGACAGTCTTCAGTCCAATTAACCTTCCTAGGTTGTTTGGGCGAAGTTAGAGCTGTCAGGGGTGCAGCTATGGTTCCATAGTCTGCCATGAAATTGCGATAGTACCCAGTGAGGCCCAAAAAGGCTCTCACCTGGGTTTGAGTAGTGGGAGTCTCCCAGTTCTGTACGTCCTGTACTTTACTGGAGAGAGGTTGGATTTGACCCCCTCCTACCTCATGACCAAGATAGGTAACTTTCCCCTGAGCTATCTGGCACTTGGTGGCCTTGATAGTGAGGTTAGCCCTTTTCAAGGCCTGCAACACCCTATCCAGATGTGTCAAATGCTCTTCCCAGGTGGAACTGTAGACGGCAATGTCGTCTAAGTAAGCCACACAAAAGGCTTCCAGCCCACTGAGCGCATGGTTGACCAATCTCTGGAAGGTGGCAGGGGCATTCTTCAACCCAAAGGGCATGACCCTAAACTGGTAGAGTCCCTCAGGTGTTGAGAAGGCCGTCTTTTCCTTGGCATGGTCCGTCAGAGCTATTTGCCAATAGCCTGAGGTAAGGTCAAAGGTGCTCACAAATTTGGCAGCACCTATGGTGTCCACGAGCTCATCAGCCCTGGGCAATGGGTGCGCGTCAGTTTTGGTGACGGCATTGACTCCTCGGTAGTCCACACAGAACCTCCAATCCTTGGTACCCGCCTGGGAACTTGCCTTGGGGACAAGGACCACTGGACTGGACCAGGGACTGGTTGAGGGTTCAATAACACCCAGATCCAACATCTTGGCGACCTCAGCCTGGATGTGGTTTTTGACGGTATCTGACATACGATAGCTCCTGCTCTTGACAGGCACGCTGTCACCAGTGTCAATTTCGTGCTTACACCACGGTGTAAGGCCCGGTGTCAGGGAAAACAGAGAGGCATACTGCTGGAGCAAAGCCCTGCAGGCCCTCTGCTGCTCCGTTGTCAAATCGGGAGAGAGTTGTACTCCCTCCACTGAGCCATCCTGAGGGTTGCTATGCAGCAAATCAGGAAGGGGCTCACTCTCATCCTCTTCTTGCCCTGAAGCTAGCAAGAGACATGAGACCTCCGCTCGTCTGTGGAAAGGCTTGAGCCTGTTGACATGGAATACCTGGGGGGCTACCCCAGAGGCTCCCATGTCAACCAGATAATTGACTTCGCCCATCTTGGAGATGATCCTGAAGGGTCCAGTCCACTTGTCTGCCAAAGCTCTAGGCTTGGTAGGCTCCATCACAAGGATTTCCTGTCCCGGAGTCCAATCCACTTGCGAAGCTTTAAGGTCATGCCAGTACTTGTTCAATTCCTGGCTGGCCTTGAGATTTGCTGTTGCCTGACCCATCATTTGTGTCATCCTCCGCCTGAGGCCTAACACATAGTCCCCCACTTGCTTGGCGGGACCTGGAGGGGTGGCTTCCAAGCCTTCTCGGATCAAGGCGAGGGGCCCCCTCACGGGATGTCCAAAGAGTAACTCAAAGGGGCTGAAACCAACACCCTCTTGAGGTACCTCCCTGTAAGCAAACAGCAGGCATGGCAGGAGGAGATCCCATTTCCTCCTTAGGGGCTCTTCCAAAGCACCTAGCATGCCCTTGAGAGTTTTGTTAAATCTCTCAACCAGACCATTGGTCTGGGGGTGGTAAGAGGTGGAGAACTTGTAGGTTACCCCGCACTCTTTCCACATGGTTTTCATGTAACTAGACATGAAGTTGGATCCTCTGTCAGAGACAACCTCCTTGGGGAATCCAACACGGGTGAAAATGCCCAGGAGAGCCCTGGCAACCACCTTGGCAGTAACAGTCCGAAGGGGTATTGCCTCAGGGTACCTGGTGGCATGATCTACCAAGACCAGGATGAACCGATGTCCACCTGAAGTGGGAGGGTCAAGGGGACCGACGATGTCGATGCCCACCCTCTCAAATGGTGTGCCAACCACTGGTAATGGCTGCAGTGGGGCAATGATCCTGCCTCCAGTCTTGCCAGACAACTGACAAGTGGGGCAGGTCCTGCAGTGGGACTCCACTTCTACCCCCATCCTTGGCCAGTAGAAATGGGCAGAGAGCCTCTGCTTAGTCTTCTTAGTCCCAAGATGACCAGCCAAGGGCACCTCATGCGCCAACTGCAGTAGGAAGGGCCTGTAAACCTGGGGTACCACCAACCTCTTGCGGGCACCAGGTTCAGGCTTAGTGGGCTCACTAACAAGGAGCTCACCCTCCCAATAAACCTTGAATGTCCTAGGCACTTCACCTTGTGCCTGGGACAGGGCCTGTTTCCTCAGACCCTCGAGAGAGTGGCACTCTCTCTGTCCTTTACAGAAGTCTGCCCGGGAGGGTCCCCCTTCAGCTAACAAGCATTGAAGGTCGGGGTGCTCCTCTGGGTTGAGAACCTCTCCCACAGGAGAGTCTTCTGTCTCTTCTCCCACAGGAGTTGAGTTTGGGTTTTCCACTGGACCCAGCCCGTCCGGAGTATGGATCCCAATGGGTGCTGTCGGAACAGCAGGAAGAGAAGGTGTTCCCTCCACAGAGGTGGCCTTCTTGGTCTTCCTTCTTCTTGCCTTAGGCCTCGCCTTTGGCTCGGGTACCTGACTCACAGCCAGACCTGGTGTCACCTGTGACCTAGTGACCGCAGCAGCAGTCAGGGGAAGACCATCCGAGATCAACCCCAACTCCACTAGATCATTACCTAACAGAATGTTAGCAGGGACATTGTCCTGAACCAGGACAGGAAGCTTTGCTGTCTTGTCTCCAATCATGAGTGTGACTAAGGCTACAGGTGATAATTTGGGAGGCCCACCAGCTAATCTGGTGGTTTGCAGAGGAGCACCTTCATAGTCCTCTGGCTTGAGCAGGGTCCTGTCCACCACTGTCATGCTTGCCCCAGTGTCTCTCAAACCAGTAGAAGGCTGGCCATTCAAGAGGACACTTCTCAAAAACCTACGGGTGTTCTGTGGGATAGTCGCCAGTACTTCTGCGTACTGGTCCCAGGCCCCAAGGGACACTAAGGAAATCTCTACCGGAGCACCAAAGGTGATTCCGGTAGAGGAGGGGAGGACAGTGGCCTCCACCTCAGACACGGGGTAAGGGTAGGTCAGGCTGACAGCCTGTACTCCAAGTGCCTTACCTTTACACTTGGGGTCACCCCTTTTGTGATCCAGAGCCCCACAGTCCCAACAAGTGCCAGGAGTGCGGGGTACGGTACTGGAACCACTGGGAACCTGCTTTGCAGCAGGTGGACCACTACTCTTATTCCCACCCACAGAGGACTTATCCCCACTAGATTTTTGGGTCTTAGGAGAGGAAGGTTTTGGTTTACCCGACTGTGACTGCTTTTGGGACTCCTCAGCTTTCTGAGAGGCCCCCTTTTCTTTGTCCTTGTCCTTCCCACTGGGGTCCTTAGGGGACACCCGATGGGAGACCCACTTGTCAGCCAACCTAGCCAGCTTAAAGGGGTCCAAAATGTTCTGGTCAGCCACATACTGACGCAGCTCTGGTGAACAGGCTTCAGAAAAATGCTCAAAAAACAAGAGGTGGGACAACTCAACAAAAGTTTTCACCTTGTATCCATCAATCCACCCCATCATGTTCATGTGCGCAGTACTCACCCAGTCAACCCAAGACACATTCTCTCTTTTCTTAAATTCCCTGAACCTTTTAAGGTATTGGGCAGGTGTCTTGCCAAACTTGGCAATCAAAGCAGACTTCATACACTCATACTGACCCCTTTCTTCCACACTCAGCTTCAGAATACAGTCATATCCAGTTTGAGGCACTCTGCTTAACAAACACTTAGCCCAATCTCTTTTATCTACATCATGAATTGCACAAGCCATTTCAAACGCTTCAATCCATTGGAGGATATCTGAACCCTCCACAAACACACCAACCAAATCTTTCATAAACTTGGTGGCTGGGGACCTACCACTCTCAATTGGTCTAGCTGAAGTCTCCACTCGAGCTTTCTCTAACTGGATTCTCTGACATTCAGTGTCCTTTTCTTTGAGCGCAAGATCCCTATTCTTGAGTTCCACTTGCTGTGCCAGCTCCTCTTTCTTAAGCTCAGCTTCTATTTCCAACTTGCGATATTCGAAGGCTAACTTCATCCTTAATAACTCAAGTTCCATGGAATTGCTGGGGTTTGGAACAGAGGCAGCAGGAATGGTGGCATTCCCAGAAACAGATTCAGCGACAACCCCAGGGGCAGAGTCCTCACGGGTTGCATCCCCCCCTTCCTCAAGAGTTTCACCATCAGTCTGGTAATCCACCAGGGCAGCTATCAGCTCAGCCCTAGACTTATCCACAAAGTCTAACTCCCTGGCTTCACAAGCACTCTGGAGAGCCTCTAAGCTCATCCGAGTCAATTTACCATTTGCAATGGACTCCATTGCTTGTAATGCAGTTATTTGGAACACACCCGAACCTTAATCTAACAAAAGTGCGGATATTTTGTAAGTGGCACGGTTATACACTGAGTCTTAAAACCATAAGCATCCCACCGCTGCCACCAGCTGTAAAGACTGGTAGGGGGGTCTGTACTTCCGCTCTCTATATGGTAGAGGGGAGGCACAGAGGACCCCAGCCAAGATTCTCTAATATGGTAACGATGGACGAGCAATCAAGGCTTAGCTTCTCAGGAGGTGATGCAGGCTGGTTCTTAAGTACAGTGTATCCCCAAGCCCCCACAAAGGAATGTCCACACACTGTATTACTGAAAACACAGTCTTTATATAATTAATATTCAAGGGTTATGTACACTTATCACAATAACGCACTTTGTGCTCAGGAAAATCAGCAATGGTAAATATCTACAATTCTAAAGTGGTACCACTAATATTAGACCTCATTAAAGTGCATTCACAATACTGTTAAAATGGCACACAGATCAATAAGAAGGAAACCAGCAATAGAGAGAGGAGAGATAACAGAGGGTTGAAACAATAGGCAGAATACTGGCCCCTACCACTGGACACAGTTCTGTGTGGAGATCCCCCCACCTGGGCAACCTGTAAAATAAAGAGATATAACACCAGCCCAGTCCATATATTGTTCAATAGTCTATTTCTCTCCTATAATGTTTTTACCCCCCCAATGTACCTGGTGGAGTCGAGTTCTTCGAAGAGGCGTCGACAGATCCTTCTTGAATGACCCCCTTTAAAGCAGGAGTCCCGGATCGTCGAGAGGCGTCGAGAAGCGTCGAGGAACTCGGTGTTCGGTGTCGGGGAATCGACGGCCCTTCTTGAATGCCTTCCCTTTCAAGCGGGAGACACGGGGCGTCGAACGTCCGACAACAAACAAGGTAGAACGGCGTCGATGAGGCGGCAGGCTTCGATCCGAGCGGTGCTCGTCGGCGTCGAGATGTCGGCGTCCTGCGAGGAAGAGGCGTGCGGGGCACCTCGGCGACACTAGTTCTGGACCGCAAAGATTGTGGGTGACGGTGGCCCAGCAAGGGCGTCGAGTCGCTCGAGTCTTTGGGGTCGTGAGGTGGCGGGAAACCCACCGGCGGATTCTCCTCGGCGCGTTGGTCGTCCTCGACTTTCTCCGGCGGGACAAAGCGGCCGACGATGCGGACGAGGGAGTCCTTCAAGGCAAATGTTCTTAGGCAAGGAGCGGACGGCTCCGGTCGTCGGCGGCACGGCGTCAAGTGGTTCCCACGGCGGGGCAACACAACTTCGACGGGCCTCCAGCGGTTACACAGACCTGCGAACCCTGGTCGACGGCAATGGACTTCGACAGCGTCGATGTCCGGGTGCTTCACTTCGATCTCCTCGGCGGTCCCGTCTCGGGTCGGCAGCCTTTCGAGGGTCTGACTTCCAGGGCGCTTCGGCGAAGATTCAGCGGTGCTCGATGGTCCCTCGGAGCACGGGAAGAGGGCGCCTAGCCAGGTCCTCTCTCGGGTCAGTCCTCGACGATTTCGACAACCTTCAGTTCCGTCGAAGCAAATGCCACAGCAAGTCTTCTTCTTCCAGCTGGACGTCGAGGATCAGCAAATCCAGTTACTCTTGAGTGGAGACTCAGCTTCTGAATGCTTCTGAACAATTTCCAGTGGTGAGAGGTCCCCAGATATACTATCCTGTCTCTCATCCACACTGCTGGCACACACACAGCAGCCAATCACACAGAAGGGCATTCATGCAGTCAGTCAGCCAATCAGGCACACAGTGCATTCAGGCCACACTCCTCCCTTTCAGACACTCACAACAAGGAATGTGGATTGGGACAAGTACCCAGCCATTCAACACTACACACTGCATTCAGGCCAGTTTCGGGCAGGGCTGTCTCAGTCTTTGTCTCACATGCCAGAAACCAGACAACCACAACAAGAAGTGTATATTGGTCACACACTCCATTCACCCAGGTCCCACCCACAGGAGGTACCCACAACATACAGTCAAAGGGAAGGCTCCAGTCAGTCTAGCTGGGCCTTCACAACAACACCATATATGGAACTTCCACCCAACAGCCAGTCAGGGGGAAGGGACAGAGTCAGGGCTTCCCAGGACTTTGGGAAAAACAAGACAACAGGCAATAGAAAGCAAGAGGCCACAGGGGCCATCTTGTTTTCTATCAGGAATCAACTGATCCCAATGGCAGGGCCTGGGTATCCCAAAATGGAGGACGCCCAGAGCACCTGTCTAATTCAGCATGGAGCTGCCACCAGCCCATACCCTGCTCTGTGGGCCACCCACAGGTGCCAAAAAACATACACTAGGGGCACAGGGTTGTACCCCTACCCATGGGTGCCATAAGGGTATCCCATGGGTCTGTTCACCAAACCAAAAGAGAGAGCTGCACTGCCAGGAGTCCCAAATGGACTCCTGGGCAGAAAACATAACAGAACACACGATAAAAGGCAGAAAAGGACAAGGATTCAGAGGCCCTGTCCCTCTGATGCATTTCCAGCATCACAGTGGGAATCCGCAGAGGTGTGATTTGCGCACATCGGCCCAGATTTTTTTACCCAGACACCCCTGCAAAGTCCGAAATGTGGGGGAAAAAACGCTTTTTCCGCACATTTCGCTCGACGCACCCATCGAAACACGCCCCCAACAACACATGGCCTACCGTCCCGCGTTCCCACAGGTGTCCCGATGAAAACGGTACCTCACATGCGTGGGTGCACCTACCTGGCCGGCAAGGGGCAAGCCGAAAACGCAAGCAACCCCCAGTCTGTTTGCAGAGGGGAATCTCAGCCATTCTGCCGACCGGCACAACATACAGATATGGGCCTCGGGTGTCCAAGCCACCAAGGAAAACAGGGAGCCCCATGCATTTCCGAAAAGAGGACACCCGTGGGAATCCGCAGAGGTGTGATTTGCGCACATCGCCCCATATTTTTTTACCCAGACACCCCTGCAAAGTCCGAAATGTGGGGGAAAAAACGCTTTTTCCGCACATTTCGCTCGACGCACCTATCGAAACACGCCCCCAACAACACATGGCCTACCGTCCCGCGTTCCCACAGGTGTCCCGATGAAAACGGTACCTCACATGCGTGGGTGCACCTACCTGGCCGGCAAGGGGCAAGCCGAAAACGCAAGCATTCCCCAGTCTGTTTGCAGAGGGGAATCTCAGCCATCCTGCCGACCGGCACAACATACAGATATGGGCCTCGGGTGTCCAAGCCACCAAGGAAAACAGAGAGCCCCATGCATTTCCGAAAAGAGGACACCCGTGGGAATCCGCAGAGGTGTGATTTGCGCACATCGCCCCAGATTTTTTTACCCAGACACCCCTGCAAAGTCCGAAATGTGGGGGAAAAAATGCTTTTTCCGCACATTTCGCTCGACGCACCCATCGAAACACGCCCCCAACAACACATGGCCTACCGTCCCGCGTTCCCACAGGTGTCCCGATGAAAACGGTACCTCACATGCGTGGGTGCACCTACCTGGCCGGCAAGGGGCAAGCCGAAAACGCAAGCAACCCCCAGTCTGTTTGTAGAGGGGAATCTCAGCCATTCTGCCGACCGGCACAACATACAGATATGGGCCTCGGGTGTCCAAGCCACCAAGGAAAACAGGGAGCCCCATGCATTTCCGAAAAGAGGACACCCGTGGGAATCCGCAGAGGTGTGATTTGCGCACATCGCCCCAGATTTTTTTACCCAGACACCCATGCAAAGTCCGAAATGTGGGGGAAAAAACGCTTTTTCCGCACATTTCGCTCGACGCACCCATCGAAACACGCCCCCAACAACACATGGCCTACCGTCCCGCGTTCCCACAGGTGTCCCGATGAAAACGGTACCTCACATGCGTGGGTGCACCTACCTGGCCGGCAAGGGGCAAGCCGAAAACGCAAGCAACCCCCAGTCTGTTTGCAGAGGGGAATCTCAGCCATTCTGCCGACCGGCACAACATACAGATATGGGCCTCGGGTGTCCAAGCCACCAAGGAAAACAGGGAGCCCCATGCATTTCCGAAAAGAGGACACCCGTGGGAATCCGCAGAGGTGTGATTTGCGCACATCGCCCCAGATTTTTTTACCCAGACACCCCTGCAAAGTCCGAAATGTGGGGGGAAAAACGCTTTTTCCGCACATTTCGCTCGACGCACCCATCGAAACACGCCCCCAACAACACATGGCCTACCGTCCCGCGTTCCCACAGGTGTCCCGATGAAAACGGTACCTCACATGCATGGGTGCACCTACCTGGCCGGCAAGGGGCAAGCCGAAAACGCAAGCAACCCCCAGTCTGTTTGCAGAGGGGAATCTCAGCCATTCTGCCGACCGGCACAACATACAGATATGGGCCTCGGGTGTCCAAGCCACCAAGGAAAACAGGGAGCCCCATGCATTTCCGAAAAGAGGACACCCGTGGGAATCCGCAGAGGTGTGATTTGCGCACATCGCCCCAGATTTTTTTACCCAGACACCCCCGCAAAGTCCGAAATGTGGGGGAAAAAACGCTTTTTCCGCACATTTCACTCGACGCACCCATCGAAACACGCCCCCAACAACACATGGCCTACCGTCCCGCGTTCCCACAGGTGTCCCGATGAAAACGGTACCTCACATGCGTGGGTGCACCTACCTGGCCGGCAAGGGGCAAGCCGAAAACGCAAGCAACCCCCAGTCTGTTTGCAGAGGGGAATCTCAGCCATTCTGCCGACCGGCACAACATACAGATATGGGCCTCGGGTGTCCAAGCCACCAAGGAAAACAGGGAGCCCCATGCATTTCCGAAAAGAGGACACCCGTGGGAATCCGCAGAGGTGTGATTTGCGCACATCGCCCCAGATTTTTTTACCCAGACACCCCTGCAAAGTCTGAAATGTGGGGGAAAAAACGCTTTTTCCGCACATTTCGCTCGACGCACCCATCGAAACACGCCCCCAACAACACATGGCCTACCGTCCCGCGTTCCCACAGGTGTCCCGATGAAAACGGTACCTCACATGCGTGGGTGCACCTACCTGGCCGGCAAGGGGCAAGCCGAAAACGCAAGCAACCCCCAGTCTGTTTGCAGAGGGGAATCTCAGCCATTCTGCCGACCGGCACAACATACAGATATGGGCCTCGGGTGTCCAAGCCACCAAGGAAAACAGGGAGCCCCATGTATTTCCGAAAAGAGGACACCCGTGGGAATCCGCAGAGGTGTGATTTGCGCACATCGCCCCAGATTTTTTTACCCAGACACCCCTGCAAAGTCCGAAATGTGGGGGAAAAATTGCTTTTTCCGCACATTTCGCTCGACGCACCCATCGAAACACGCCCCCAACAACACATGGCCTACCGTCCCGCGTTCCCACAGGTGTCCCGATGAAAACGGTACCTCACATGCGTGGGTGCACCTACCTGGCCGGCAAGGGGCAAGCCGAAAACGCAAGCAACCCCCAGTCTGTTTGCAGAGGGGAATTCCAGCCATTCTGCCGACCGGCACAACATACAGATATGGGCCTCGGGTGTCCAAGCCACCAAGGAAAACAGGGAGCCCCATGCATTTCCGAAAAGAGGACACCCGTGGGAATCCGCAGAGGTGTGATTTGCGCACATCGCCCCAGATTTTTTTACCCAGACACCCCTGCAAAGTCCGAAATGTGGGGGAAAAAACGCTTTTTCCGCACATTTCGCTCGACGCACCCATCGAAACACGCCCCCAACAACACATGGCCTACCGTCCCGCGTTCCCACAGGTGTCCCGATGAAAACGGTACCTCACATGCGTGGGAGCACCTACCTGGCCGGCAAGGGGCAAGCCGAAAACGCAAGCAACCCCCAGTCTGTTTGCAGAGGGGAATCTCAGCCATTCTGCCGACCGGCACAACATACAGATATGGGCCTCGGGTGTCCAAGCCACCAAGGAAAACAGGGAGCCCCATGCATTTCCGAAAAGAGGACGCCCGTGGGAATCCGCAGAGGTGTGATTTGCGCACATCGCCCCAGATTTTTTTACCCAGACACCCCCGCAAAGTCCGAAATGTGGGGGAAAAAACGCTTTTTCCGCACATTTCGCTCGACGCACCCATCGAAACACGCCCCCAACAACACATGGCCTACCGTCCCGCGTTCCCACAGGTGTCCCGATGAAAACGGTACCTCACATGCGTGGGTGCATCTACCTGGCCGGCAAGGGGCAAGCCGAAAACGCAAGCAACCCCCAGTCTGTTTGCAGAGGGGAATCTCAGCCATTCTGCCGACCGGCACAACATACAGATATGGGCCTCGGGTGTCCAAGCCACCAAGGAAAACAGGGAGCCCCATGCATTTCCGAAAAGAGGACACCTGTGGGAATCCGCAGAGGTGTGATTTGCGCACATCGCCCCAGATTTTTTTACCCAGACACCCCTGCAAAGTCCGAAATGTGGGGGAAAAAACGCTTTTTCCGCACATTTCGCTCGACGCACCCATCGAAACACGCCCCCAACAACACATGGCCTACCGTCCCGCGTTCCCACAGGTGTCCCGATGAAAACGGTACCTCACATGCGTGGGTGCACCTACCTGGCCGGCAAGGGGCAAGCCGAAAACGCAAGCAACCCCCAGTCTGTTTGCAGAGGGGAATCTCAGCCATTCTGCCGACCGGCACAACATACAGATATGGGCCTCGGGTGTCCAAGCCACTAAGGAAAACAGGGAGCCCCATGCATTTCCGAAAAGAGGACACCCGTGGGAATCCGCAGAGGTGTGATTTGCGCACATCGCCCCAGATTTTTTTACCCAGACACCCCTGCAAAGTCCGAAATGTGGGGGAAAAAACGCTTTTTCCGCACATTTCGCTCGACGCACCCATCGAAACACGCCCCCAACAACACATGGCCTACCGTCCCGCGTTCCCACAGGTGTCCCGATGAAAACGGTACCTCACATGCGTGGGTGCACCTACCTGGCCGGCAAGGGGCAAGCCGAAAACGCAAGCAACCCTCAGTCTGTTTGCAGAGGGGAATCTCAGCCATTCTGCCGACCGGCACAACATACAGATATGGGCCTCGGGTGTCCAAGCCACCAAGGAAAACAGGGAGCCCCATGCATTTCCGAAAAGAGGACACCCGTGGGAATCCGCAGAGGTGTGATTTGCGCACATCGGCCCAGATTTTTTTACCCAGACACCCCTGCAAAGTCCGAAATGTGGGGGAAAAAACGCTTTTTCCGCACATTTCGCTCGACGCACCCATCGAAACACGCCCCCAACAACACATGGCCTACCGTCCCGCGTTCCCACAGGTGTCCCGATGAAAACGGTACCTCACATGCGTGGGTGCACCTACCTGGCCGGCAAGGGGCAAGCCGAAAACGCAAGCAACCCCCAGTCTGTTTGCAGAGGGGAATCTCAGCCATTCTGCCGACCGGCACAACATACAGATATGGGCCTCGGGTGTCCAAGCCACTAAGGAAAACAGGGAGCCCCATGCATTTCCGAAAAGAGGACACCCGTGGGAATCCGCAGAGGTGTGATTTGCGCACATCGCCCCAGATTTTTTTACCCAGACACCCCTGCAAAGTCCGAAATGTGGGGGAAAAAACGCTTTTTCCGCACATTTCGCTCGACGCACCCATCGAAACACGCCCCCAACAACACATGGCCTACCGTCCCGCGTTCCCACAGGTGTCCCGATGAAAACGGTACCTCACATGCGTGGGTGCACCTACCTGGCCGGCAAGGGGCAAGCCGAAAACGCAAGCAACCCTCAGTCTGTTTGCAGAGGGGAATCTCAGCCATTCTGCCGACCGGCACAACATACAGATATGGGCCTCGGGTGTCCAAGCCACCAAGGAAAACAGGGAGCCCCATGCATTTCCGAAAAGAGGACACCCGTGGGAATCCGCAGAGGTGTGATTTGCGCACATCGGCCCAGATTTTTTTACCCAGACACCCCTGCAAAGTCTGAAATGTGGGGGAAAAAACGCTTTTTCCGCACATTTCGCTCGACGCACCCATCGAAACACGCCCCCAACAACACATGGCCTACCGTCCCGCGTTCCCACAGGTGTCCCGATGAAAACAGTACCTCACATGCGTGGGTGCACCTACCTGGCCGGCAAGGGGCAAGCCGAAAACGCAAGCAACCCCCAGTCTGTTTGCAGAGGGGAATCTCAGCCATTCTGCCGACCGGCACAACATACAGATATGGGCCTCGGGTGTCCAAGCCACCAAGGAAAACAGGGAGCCCCATGCATTTCCGAAAAGAGGACACCCGTGGGAATCCGCAGAGGTGTGATTTGCGCACATCGCCCCAGATTTTTTTACCCAGACACCCCTGCAAAGTCCGAAATGTGGGGGAAAAAACGCTTTTTCCGCACATTTCGCTCGACGCACCCATTGAAACACGCCCCCAACAACACATGGCCTACCGTCCCGCGTTCCCACAGGTGTCCCGATGAAAACGGTACCTCACATGCGTGGGTGCACCTACCTGGCCGGCAAGGGGCAAGCCGAAAACGCAAGCAACCCCCAGTCTGTTTGCAGAGGGGAATCTCAGCCATTCTGCCGACCGGCACAACATACAGATATGGGCCTCGGGTGTCCAAGCCACCTAGGAAAACAGGGAGCCCCATGCATTTCCGAAAAGAGGACACCCGTGGGAATCCGCAGAGGTGTGATTTGCGCACATCGCCCCAGATTTTTTTACCCAGACACCCCTGCAAAGTCCGAAATGTGGGGGAAAAATTGCTTTTTCCGCACATTTCGCTCGACGCACCCATCGAAACACGCCCCCAACAACACATGGCCTACCGTCCCGCGTTCCCACAGGTGTCCCGATGAAAACGGTACCTCACATGCGTGGGTGCACCTACCTGGCCGGCAAGGGGCAAGCCGAAAACGCAAGCAACCCCCAGTCTGTTTGCAGAGGGGAATTCCAGCCATTCTGCCGACCGGCACAACATACAGATATGGGCCTCGGGTGTCCAAGCCACCAAGGAAAACAGGGAGCCCCATGCATTTCCGAAAAGAGGACACCCGTGGGAATCCGCAGAGGTGTGATTTGCGCACATCGCCCCAGATTTTTTTACCCAGACACCCCCGCAAAGTCCGAAATGTGGGGGAAAAAACGCTTTTTCCGCACATTTCGCTCGACGCACCCATCGAAACACGCCCCCAACAACACATGGCCTACCGTCCCGCGTTCCCACAGGTGTCCCGATGAAAACGGTACCTCACATGCGTGGGTGCATCTACCTGGCCGGCAAGGGGCAAGCCGAAAACGCAAGCAACCCCCAGTCTGTTTGCAGAGGGGAATCTCAGCCATTCTGCCGACCGGCACAACATACAGATATGGGCCTCGGGTGTCCAAGCCACCAAGGAAAACAGGGAGCCCCATGCATTTCCGAAAAGAGGACACCTGTGGGAATCCGCAGAGGTGTGATTTGCGCACATCGCCCCAGATTTTTTTACCCAGACACCCCTGCAAAGTCCGAAATGTGGGGGAAAAAACGCTTTTTCCGCACATTTCGCTCGACGCACCCATCGAAACACGCCCCCAACAACACATGGCCTACCGTCCCGCGTTCCCACAGGTGTCCCGATGAAAACGGTACCTCACATGCGTGGGTGCACCTACCTGGCCGGCAAGGGGCAAGCCGAAAACGCAAGCAACCCCCAGTCTGTTTGCAGAGGGGAATCTCAGCCATTCTGCCGACCGGCACAACATACAGATATGGGCCTCGGGTGTCCAAGCCACCAAGGAAAACAGGGAGCCCCATGCATTTCCGAAAAGAGGACACCCGTGGGAATCCGCAGAGGTGTGATTTGCGCACATCGCCCCAGATTTTTTTACCCAGACACCCCTGCAAAGTCCGAAATGTGGGGGAAAAAACGCTTTTTCCGCACATTTCGCTCGACGCACCCATCGAAACACGCCCCCAACAACACATGGCCTACCGTCCCGCGTTCCCACAGGTGTCCCGATGAAAACGGTACCTCACATGCGTGGGTGCACCTACCTGGCCGGCAAGGGGCAAGCCGAAAACGCAAGCAACCCTCAGTCTGTTTGCAGAGGGGAATCTCAGCCATTCTGCCGACCGGCACAACATACAGATATGGGCCTCGGGTGTCCAAGCCACCAAGGAAAACAGGGAGCCCCATGCATTTCCGAAAAGAGGACACCCGTGGGAATCCGCAGAGGTGTGATTTGCGCACATCGCCCCAGATTTTTTTACCCAGACACCCCTGCAAAGTCTGAAATGTGGGGGAAAAAACGCTTTTTCCGCACATTTCGCTCGACGCACCTATCGAAACACGCCCCCAACAACACATGGCCTACCGTCCCGCGTTCCCAAAGGTGTCCCGATGAAAACGGTACCTCACATGCGTGGGTGCACCTACCTGGCCGGCAAGGGGCAAGCCGAAAACGCAAGCAACCCCCAGTCTGTTTGCAGAGGGGAATCTCAGCCATTCTGCCGACCGGCACAACATACAGATATGGGCCTCGGGTGTCCAAGCCACCAAGGAAAACAGGGAGCCCCATGCATTTCCGAAAAGAGGACACCCGTGGGAATCCGCAGAGGTGTGATTTGCGCACATCGCCCCAGATTTTTTTACCCAGACACCCCTGCAAAGTCTGAAACGTGGGGGAAAAAACGCTTTTTCCGCACATTTCGCTCGACGCACCCATCGAAACACGCCCCCAACAACACATGGCCTACCGTCCCGCGTTCCCACAGGTGTCCCGATGAAAACGGTACCTCACATGCGTGGGTGCACCTACCTGGCCGGCAAGGGGCAAGCCGAAAACGCAAGCAACCCCCAGTCTGTTTGCAGAGGGGAATCTCAGCCATTCTGCCGACCGGCACAACATACAGATATGGGCCTCGGGTGTCCAAGCCACCAAGGAAAACAGGGAGCCCCATGCATTTCCGAAAAGAGGGCACCCGTGGGAATCCGCAGAGGTGTGATTTGCGCACATCGCCCCAGATTTTTTTACCCAGACACCCCTGCAAAGTCCGAAATGTGGGGGAAAAAATGCTTTTTCCGCACATTTCGCTCGACGCACCCATCGAAACACGCCCCCAACAACACATGGCCTACCGTCCCGCGTTCCAACAGGTGTCCCGATGAAAACGGTACCTCACATGCGTGGGTGCACCTACCTGGCCGGCAAGGGGCAAGCCGAAAACGCAAGCAACCCCCAGTCTGTTTGCAGAGGGGAATCTCAGCCATTCTGCCGACCGGCACAACATACAGATATGGGCCTCGGGTGTCCAAGCCACCAAGGAAAACAGGGAGCCCCATGCATTTCCGAAAAGAGGACACCAGTGGGAATCCGCAGAGGTGTGATTTGCGCACATCGCCCCAGATTTTTTTACCCAGACACCCCCGCAAAGTCCGAAATGTGGGGGAAAAAACGCTTTTTCCGCACATTTTGCTCGACGCACCCATCGAAACACGCCCCCAACAACACATGGCCTACCGTCCCGCGTTCCCACAGGTGTCCCGATGAAAACGGTACCTCACATGCGTGGGTGCACCTACCTGGCCGGCAAGGGGCAAGCCGAAAACGCAAGCAACCCCCAGTCTGTTTGCAGAGGGGAATCTCAGCCATTCTGCCGACCGGCACAACATACAGATATGGGCCTCGGGTGTCCAAGCCACCAAGGAAAACAGGGAGCCCCATGCATTTCCGAAAAGAGGACACCCGTGGGAATCCGCAGAGGTGTGATTTGCGCACATCGGCCCAGACTTTTTTACCCAGACACCCCTGCAAAGTCCGAAATGTGGGGGAAAAAACGCTTTTTCCGCACATTTCGCTCGACGCACCCATCGAAACACGCCCCCAACAACACATGGCCTACCGTCCCGCGTTCCCACAGGTGTCCCGATGAAAACGGTACCTCACATGCGTGGGTGCACCTACCTGGCCGGCAAGGGGCAAGCCGAAAATGCAAGCAACCCCCAGTCTGTTTGCAGAGGGGAATCTCAGCCATTCTGCCGACCGGCACAACATACAGATATGGGCCTCGGGTGTCCAAGCCACCAAGGAAAACAGGGAGCCCCATGCATTTCCGAAAAGAGGACACCCGTGGGAATCCGCAGAGGTGTGATTTGCGCACATCGCCCCATATTTTTTTACCCAGACACCCCTGCAAAGTCCGAAATGTGGGGGAAAAAACGCTTTTTCCGCACATTTCGCTCGACGCACCCATCGAAACACGCCCCCAACAACACATGGCCTACCGTCCCGCGTTCCCACAGGTGTCCCGATGAAAACGGTACCTCACATGCGTGGGTGCACCTACCTGGCCGGCAAGGGGCAAGCCGAAAACGCAAGCATTCCCCAGTCTGTTTGCAGAGGGGAATCTCAGCCATTCTGCCGACCGGCACAACATACAGATATGGGCCTCGGGTGTCCAAGCCACCAAGGAAAACAGAGAGCCCCATGCATTTCCGAAAAGAGGACACCCGTGGGAATCCGCAGAGGTGTGATTTGCGCACATCGCCCCAGATTTTTTTACCCAGACACCCCTGCAAAGTCCGAAATGTGGGGGAAAAAACGCTTTTTCCGCACATTTCGCTCGACGCACCCATCGAAACACGCCCCCAACAACACATGGCCTACCGTCCCGTGTTCCCACAGGTGTCCCGATGAAAACGGTACCTCACATGCGTGGGTGCACCTACCTGGCCGGCAAGGGGCAAGCCGAAAACGCAAGCAACCCCCAGTCTGTTTGTAGAGGGGAATCTCAGCCATTCTGCCGACCGGCACAACATACAGATATGGGCCTCGGGTGTCCAAGCCACCAAGGAAAACAGGGAGCCCCATGCATTTCCGAAAAGAGGACACCCGTGGGAATCCGCAGAGGTGTGATTTGCGCACATCGGCCCAGATTTTTTTACCCAGACACCCCTGCAAAGTCCGAAATGTGGGGGAAAAAACGCTTTTTCCGCACATTTCGCTCGACGCACCCATCGAAACACGCCCCCAACAACACATGGCCTACCGTCCCACGTTCCCACAGGTGTCCCGATGAAAACGGTACCTCACATGCGTGGGTGCACCTACCTGGCCGGCAAGGGGCAAGCCGAAAACGCAAGCAACCCCCAGTCTGTTTGCAGAGGGGAATCTCAGCCATTCTGCCGACCGGCACAACATACAGATATGGGCCTCGGGTGTCCAAGCCACCAAGGAAAACAGGGAGCCCCATGCATTTCCGAAAAGAGGACACCCGTGGGAATCCGCAGAGGTGTGATTTGCGCACATCGCCCCATATTTTTTTACCCAGACACCCCTGCAAAGTCCGAAATGTGGGGGAAAAAACGCTTTTTCCGCACATTTCGCTCGACGCACCTATCGAAACACGCCCCCAACAACACATGGCCTACCGTCCCGCGTTCCCACAGGTGTCCCGATGAAAACGGTACCTCACATGCGTGGGTGCACCTACCTGGCCGGCAAGGGGCAAGCCGAAAACGCAAGCATTCCCCAGTCTGTTTGCAGAGGGGAATCTCAGCCATCCTGCCGACCGGCACAACATACAGATATGGGCCTCGGGTGTCCAAGCCACCAAGGAAAACAGAGAGCCCCATGCATTTCCGAAAAGAGGACACCCGTGGGAATCCGCAGAGGTGTGATTTGCGCACATCGCCCCAGATTTTTTTACCCAGACACCCCTGCAAAGTCCGAAATGTGGGGGAAAAAACGCTTTTTCCGCACATTTCGCTCGACGCACCCATCGAAACACGCCCCCAACAACACATGGCCTACCGTCCCGCGTTCCCACAGGTGTCCCGATGAAAACGGTACCTCACATGCGTGGGTGCACCTACCTGGCCGGCAAGGGGCAAGCCGAAAACGCAAGCAACCCCCAGTCTGTTTGTAGAGGGGAATCTCAGCCATTCTGCCGACCGGCACAACATACAGATATGGGCCTCGGGTGTCCAAGCCACCAAGGAAAACAGGGAGCCCCATGCATTTCCGAAAAGAGGACACCCGTGGGAATCCGCAGAGGTGTGATTTGCGCACATCGCCCCAGATTTTTTTACCCAGACACCCATGCAAAGTCCGAAATGTGGGGGAAAAAACGCTTTTTCCGCACATTTCGCTCGACGCACCCATCGAAACACGCCCCCAACAACACATGGCCTACCGTCCCGCGTTCCCACAGGTGTCCCGATGAAAACGGTACCTCACATGCGTGGGTGCACCTACCTGGCCGGCAAGGGGCAAGCCGAAAACGCAAGCAACCCCCAGTCTGTTTGCAGAGGGGAATCTCAGCCATTCTGCCGACCGGCACAACATACAGATATGGGCCTCGGGTGTCCAAGCCACCAAGGAAAACAGGGAGCCCCATGCATTTCCGAAAAGAGGACACCCGTGGGAATCCGCAGAGGTGTGATTTGCGCACATCGCCCCAGATTTTTTTACCCAGACACCCCTGCAAAGTCCGAAATGTGGGGGGAAAAACGCTTTTTCCGCACATTTCGCTCGACGCACCCATCGAAACACGCCCCCAACAACACATGGCCTACCGTCCCGCGTTCCCACAGGTGTCCCGATGAAAACGGTACCTCACATGCATGGGTGCACCTACCTGGCCGGCAAGGGGCAAGCCGAAAACGCAAGCAACCCCCAGTCTGTTTGCAGAGGGGAATCTCAGCCATTCTGCCGACCGGCACAACATACAGATATGGGCCTCGGGTGTCCAAGCCACCAAGGAAAACAGGGAGCCCCATGCATTTCCGAAAAGAGGACACCCGTGGGAATCCGCAGAGGTGTGATTTGCGCACATCGCCCCAGATTTTTTTACCCAGACACCCCCGCAAAGTCCGAAATGTGGGGGAAAAAACGCTTTTTCCGCACATTTCACTCGACGCACCCATCGAAACACGCCCCCAACAACACATGGCCTACCGTCCCGCGTTCCCACAGGTGTCCCGATGAAAACGGTACCTCACATGCGTGGGTGCACCTACCTGGCCGGCAAGGGGCAAGCCGAAAACGCAAGCAACCCCCAGTCTGTTTGCAGAGGGGAATCTCAGCCATTCTGCCGACCGGCACAACATACAGATATGGGCCTCGGGTGTCCAAGCCACCAAGGAAAACAGGGAGCCCCATGCATTTCCGAAAAGAGGACACCCGTGGGAATCCGCAGAGGTGTGATTTGCGCACATCGCCCCAGATTTTTTTACCCAGACACCCCTGCAAAGTCTGAAATGTGGGGGAAAAAACGCTTTTTCCGCACATTTCGCTCGACGCACCCATCGAAACACGCCCCCAACAACACATGGCCTACCGTCCCGCGTTCCCACAGGTGTCCCGATGAAAACGGTACCTCACATGCGTGGGTGCACCTACCTGGCCGGCAAGGGGCAAGCCGAAAACGCAAGCAACCCCCAGTCTGTTTGCAGAGGGGAATCTCAGCCATTCTGCCGACCGGCACAACATACAGATATGGGCCTCGGGTGTCCAAGCCACCAAGGAAAACAGAGAGCCCCATGCATTTCCGAAAAGAGGACACCCGTGGGAATCCGCAGAGGTGTGATTTGCGCACATCGCCCCAGATTTTTTTACCCAGACACCCCTGCAAAGTCCGAAATGTGGGGGAAAAAACGCTTTTTCCGCACATTTCGCTCGACGCACCCATCGAAACACGCCCCCAACAACACATGGCCTACCGTCCCGCGTTCCCACAGGTGTCCCGATGAAAACGGTACCTCACATGCGTGGGTGCACCTACCTGGCCGGCAAGGGGCAAGCCGAAAACGCAAGCAACCCCCAGTCTGTTTGTAGAGGGGAATCTCAGCCATTCTGCCGACCGGCACAACATACAGATATGGGCCTCGGGTGTCCAAGCCACCAAGGAAAACAGGGAGCCCCATGCATTTCCGAAAAGAGGACACCCGTGGGAATCCGCAGAGGTGTGATTTGCGCACATCGCCCCAGATTTTTTTACCCAGACACCCATGCAAAGTCCGAAATGTGGGGGAAAAAACGCTTTTTCCGCACATTTCGCTCGACGCACCCATCGAAACACGCCCCCAACAACACATGGCCTACCGTCCCGCGTTCCCACAGGTGTCCCGATGAAAACGGTACCTCACATGCGTGGGTGCACCTACCTGGCCGGCAAGGGGCAAGCCGAAAACGCAAGCAACCCCCAGTCTGTTTGCAGAGGGGAATCTCAGCCATTCTGCCGACCGGCACAACATACAGATATGGGCCTCGGGTGTCCAAGCCACCAAGGAAAACAGGGAGCCCCATGCATTTCCGAAAAGAGGACACCCGTGGGAATCCGCAGAGGTGTGATTTGCGCACATCGCCCCAGATTTTTTTACCCAGACACCCCTGCAAAGTCCGAAATGTGGGGGGAAAAACGCTTTTTCCGCACATTTCGCTCGACGCACCCATCGAAACACGCCCCCAACAACACATGGCCTACCGTCCCGCGTTCCCACAGGTGTCCCGATGAAAACGGTACCTCACATGCATGGGTGCACCTACCTGGCCGGCAAGGGGCAAGCCGAAAACGCAAGCAACCCCCAGTCTGTTTGCAGAGGGGAATCTCAGCCATTCTGCCGACCGGCACAACATACAGATATGGGCCTCGGGTGTCCAAGCCACCAAGGAAAACAGGGAGCCCCATGCATTTCCGAAAAGAGGACACCCGTGGGAATCCGCAGAGGTGTGATTTGCGCACATCGCCCCAGATTTTTTTACCCAGACACCCCCGCAAAGTCCGAAATGTGGGGGAAAAAACGCTTTTTCCGCACATTTCACTCGACGCACCCATCGAAACACGCCCCCAACAACACATGGCCTACCGTCCCGCGTTCCCACAGGTGTCCCGATGAAAACGGTACCTCACATGCGTGGGTGCACCTACCTGGCCGGCAAGGGGCAAGCCGAAAACGCAAGCAACCCCCAGTCTGTTTGCAGAGGGGAATCTCAGCCATTCTGCCGACCGGCACAACATACAGATATGGGCCTCGGGTGTCCAAGCCACCAAGGAAAACAGGGAGCCCCATGCATTTCCGAAAAGAGGACACCCGTGGGAATCCGCAGAGGTGTGATTTGCGCACATCGCCCCAGATTTTTTTACCCAGACACCCCTGCAAAGTCTGAAATGTGGGGGAAAAAACGCTTTTTCCGCACATTTCGCTCGACGCACCCATCGAAACACGCCCCCAACAACACATGGCCTACCGTCCCGCGTTCCCACAGGTGTCCCGATGAAAACGGTACCTCACATGCGTGGGTGCACCTACCTGGCCGGCAAGGGGCAAGCCGAAAACGCAAGCAACCCCCAGTCTGTTTGCAGAGGGGAATCTCAGCCATTCTGCCGACCGGCACAACATACAGATATGGGCCTCGGGTGTCCAAGCCACCAAGGAAAACAGGGAGCCCCATGCATTTCCGAAAAGAGGGCACCCGTGGGAATCCGCAGAGGTGTGATTTGCGCACATCGCCCCAGATTTTTTTACCCAGACACCCCTGCAAAGTCCGAAATGTGGGGGAAAAAATGCTTTTTCCGCACATTTCGCTCGACGCACCCATCGAAACACGCCCCCAACAACACATGGCCTACCGTCCCGCGTTTCAACAGGTGTCCCGATGAAAACGGTACCTCACATGCGTGGGTGCACCTACCTGGCCGGCAAGGGGCAAGCCGAAAACGCAAGCAACCCCCAGTCTGTTTGCAGAGGGGAATCTCAGCCATTCTGCCGACCGGCACAACATACAGATATGGGCCTCGGGTGTCCAAGCCACCAAGGAAAACAGGGAGCCCCATGCATTTCCGAAAAGAGGACACCAGTGGGAATCCGCAGAGGTGTGATTTGCGCACATCGCCCCAGATTTTTTTACCCAGACACCCCCGCAAAGTCCGAAATGTGGGGGAAAAAACGCTTTTTCCGCACATTTTGCTCGACGCACCCATCGAAACACGCCCCCAACAACACATGGCCTACCGTCCCGCGTTCCCACAGGTGTCCCGATGAAAACGGTACCTCACATGCGTGGGTGCACCTACCTGGCCGGCAAGGGGCAAGCCGAAAACGCAAGCAACCCCCAGTCTGTTTGCAGAGGGGAATCTCAGCCATTCTGCCGACCGGCACAACATACAGATATGGGCCTCGGGTGTCCAAGCCACCAAGGAAAACAGGGAGCCCCATGCATTTCCGAAAAGAGGACACCCGTGGGAATCCGCAGAGGTGTGATTTGCGCACATCGGCCCAGACTTTTTTACCCAGACACCCCTGCAAAGTCCGAAATGTGGGGGAAAAAACGCTTTTTCCGCACATTTCGCTCGACGCACCCATCGAAACACGCCCCCAACAACACATGGCCTACCGTCCCGCGTTCCCACAGGTGTCCCGATGAAAACGGTACCTCACATGCGTGGGTGCACCTACCTGGCCGGCAAGGGGCAAGCCGAAAACGCAAGCAACCCCCAGTCTGTTTGCAGAGGGGAATCTCAGCCATTCTGCCGACCGGCACAACATACAGATATGGGCCTCGGGTGTCCAAGCCACAAAGGAAAACAGGGAGCCCCATGCATTTCCGAAAAGAGGACACCCGTGGGAATCCGCAGAGGTGTGATTTGCGCACATCGCCCCATATTTTTTTACCCAGACACCCCTGCAAAGTCCGAAATGTGGGGGAAAAAACGCTTTTTCCGCACATTTCGCTCGACGCACCCATCGAAACACGCCCCCAACAACACATGGCCTACCGTCCCGCGTTCCCACAGGTGTCCCGATGAAAACGGTACCTCACATGCGTGGGTGCACCTACCTGGCCGGCAAGGGGCAAGCCGAAAACGCAAGCATTCCCCAGTCTGTTTGCAGAGGGGAATCTCAGCCATTCTGCCGACCGGCACAACATACAGATATGGGCCTCGGGTGTCCAAGCCACCAAGGAAAACAGAGAGCCCCATGCATTTCCGAAAAGAGGACACCCGTGGGAATCCGCAGAGGTGTGATTTGCGCACATCGCCCCAGATTTTTTTACCCAGACACCCCTGCAAAGTCCGAAATGTGGGGGAAAAAACGCTTTTTCCGCACATTTCGCTCGACGCACCCATCGAAACACGCCCCCAACAACACATGGCCTACCGTCCCGCGTTCCCACAGGTGTCCCGATGAAAACGGTACCTCACATGCGTGGGTGCACCTACCTGGCCGGCAAGGGGCAAGCCGAAAACGCAAGCAACCCCCAGTCTGTTTGTAGAGGGGAATCTCAGCCATTCTGCCGACCGGCACAACATACAGATATGGGCCTCGGGTGTCCAAGCCACCAAGGAAAACAGGGAGCCCCATGCATTTCCGAAAAGAGGACACCCGTGGGAATCCGCAGAGGTGTGATTTGCGCACATCGGCCCAGATTTTTTTACCCAGACACCCCTGCAAAGTCCGAAATGTGGGGGAAAAAACGCTTTTTCCGCACATTTCGCTCGACGCACCCATCGAAACACGCCCCCAACAACACATGGCCTACCGTCCCGCGTTCCCACAGGTGTCCCGATGAAAACGGTACCTCACATGCGTGGGTGCACCTACCTGGCCGGCAAGGGGCAAGCCGAAAACGCAAGCAACCCCCAGTCTGTTTGCAGAGGGGAATCTCAGCCATTCTGCCGACCGGCACAACATACAGATATGGGCCTCGGGTGTCCAAGCCACCAAGGAAAACAGGGAGCCCCATGCATTTCCGAAAAGAGGACACCCGTGGGAATCCGCAGAGGTGTGATTTGCGCACATCGCCCCATATTTTTTTACCCAGACACCCCTGCAAAGTCCGAAATGTGGGGGAAAAAACGCTTTTTCCGCACATTTCGCTCGACGCACCTATCGAAACACGCCCCCAACAACACATGGCCTACCGTCCCGCGTTCCCACAGGTGTCCCGATGAAAACGGTACCTCACATGCGTGGGTGCACCTACCTGGCCGGCAAGGGGCAAGCCGAAAACGCAAGCATTCCCCAGTCTGTTTGCAGAGGGGAATCTCAGCCATCCTGCCGACCGGCACAACATACAGATATGGGCCTCGGGTGTCCAAGCCACCAAGGAAAACAGAGAGCCCCATGCATTTCCGAAAAGAGGACACCCGTGGGAATCCGCAGAGGTGTGATTTGCGCACATCGCCCCAGATTTTTTTACCCAGACACCCCTGCAAAGTCCGAAATGTGGGGGAAAAAACGCTTTTTCCGCACATTTCGCTCGACGCACCCATCGAAACACGCCCCCAACAACACATGGCCTACCGTCCCGCGTTCCCACAGGTGTCCCGATGAAAACGGTACCTCACATGCGTGGGTGCACCTACCTGGCCGGCAAGGGGCAAGCCGAAAACGCAAGCAACCCCCAGTCTGTTTGTAGAGGGGAATCTCAGCCATTCTGCCGACCGGCACAACATACAGATATGGGCCTCGGGTGTCCAAGCCACCAAGGAAAACAGGGAGCCCCATGCATTTCCGAAAAGAGGACACCCGTGGGAATCCGCAGAGGTGTGATTTGCGCACATCGCCCCAGATTTTTTTACCCAGACACCCATGCAAAGTCCGAAATGTGGGGGAAAAAACGCTTTTTCCGCACATTTCGCTCGACGCACCCATCGAAACACGCCCCCAACAACACATGGCCTACCGTCCCGCGTTCCCACAGGTGTCCCGATGAAAACGGTACCTCACATGCGTGGGTGCACCTACCTGGCCGGCAAGGGGCAAGCCGAAAACGCAAGCAACCCCCAGTCTGTTTGCAGAGGGGAATCTCAGCCATTCTGCCGACCGGCACAACATACAGATATGGGCCTCGGGTGTCCAAGCCACCAAGGAAAACAGGGAGCCCCATGCATTTCCGAAAAGAGGACACCCGTGGGAATCCGCAGAGGTGTGATTTGCGCACATCGCCCCAGATTTTTTTACCCAGACACCCCTGCAAAGTCCGAAATGTGGGGGGAAAAACGCTTTTTCCGCACATTTCGCTCGACGCACCCATCGAAACACGCCCCCAACAACACATGGCCTACCGTCCCGCGTTCCCACAGGTGTCCCGATGAAAACGGTACCTCACATGCATGGGTGCACCTACCTGGCCGGCAAGGGGCAAGCCGAAAACGCAAGCAACCCCCAGTCTGTTTGCAGAGGGGAATCTCAGCCATTCTGCCGACCGGCACAACATACAGATATGGGCCTCGGGTGTCCAAGCCACCAAGGAAAACAGGGAGCCCCATGCATTTCCGAAAAGAGGACACCCGTGGGAATCCGCAGAGGTGTGATTTGCGCACATCGCCCCAGATTTTTTTACCCAGACACCCCCGCAAAGTCCGAAATGTGGGGGAAAAAACGCTTTTTCCGCACATTTCACTCGACGCACCCATCGAAACACGCCCCCAACAACACATGGCCTACCGTCCCGCGTTCCCACAGGTGTCCCGATGAAAACGGTACCTCACATGCGTGGGTGCACCTACCTGGCCGGCAAGGGGCAAGCCGAAAACGCAAGCAACCCCCAGTCTGTTTGCAGAGGGGAATCTCAGCCATTCTGCCGACCGGCACAACATACAGATATGGGCCTCGGGTGTCCAAGCCACCAAGGAAAACAGGGAGCCCCATGCATTTCCGAAAAGAGGACACCCGTGGGAATCCGCAGAGGTGTGATTTGCGCACATCGCCCCAGATTTTTTTACCCAGACACCCCTGCAAAGTCTGAAATGTGGGGGAAAAAACGCTTTTTCCGCACATTTCGCTCGACGCACCCATCGAAACACGCCCCCAACAACACATGGCCTACCGTCCCGCGTTCCCACAGGTGTCCCGATGAAAACGGTACCTCACATGCGTGGGTGCACCTACCTGGCCGGCAAGGGGCAAGCCGAAAACGCAAGCAACCCCCAGTCTGTTTGCAGAGGGGAATCTCAGCCATTCTGCCGACCGGCACAACATACAGATATGGGCCTCGGGTGTCCAAGCCACCAAGGAAAACAGGGAGCCCCATGTATTTCCGAAAAGAGGACACCCGTGGGAATCCGCAGAGGTGTGATTTGCGCACATCGCCCCAGATTTTTTTACCCAGACACCCCTGCAAAGTCCGAAATGTGGGGGAAAAACGCTTTTTCTGCACATTTCGCTCGACGCACCCATCGAAACACGCCCCCAACAACTAATGGCCTACCGTCCCGCGTTCCCACAGGTGTCCCGATGAAAACGGTACCTCACATGCGTGGGTGCACCTACCTGGCCGGCAAGGGGCAAGCCAAAAACGCAAGCAACCCCCAGTCTGTTTGCAGAGGGGAATCTCAGCCATTCTGCCGACCGGCAAAACATACAGATATGGGCCTCGGGTGTCCAAGCCACCAAGGAAAACAGGGAGCCCCATGCATTTTCGAAAAGAGGACACCCGTGGGAATCCGCAGAGGTGTGATTTGCGCACATCGCCCCAGATTTTTTTACCCAGACACCCCTGCAAAGTCCGAAATGTGGGGGAAAAATTGCTTTTTCCGCACATTTCGCTCGACGCACCCATCGAAACACGCCCCCAACAACACATGGCCTACCGTCCCGCGTTCCCACAGGTGTCCCGATGAAAACGGTACCTCACATGCGTGGGTGCACCTACCTGGCCGGCAAGGGGCAAGCCGAAAACGCAAGCAACCCCCAGTCTGTTTGCAGAGGGGAATTCCAGCCATTCTGCCGACCGGCACAACATACAGATATGGGCCTCGGGTGTCCAAGCCACCAAGGAAAACAGGGAGCCCCATGCATTTCCGAAAAGAGGACACCCGTGGGAATCCGCAGAGGTGTGATTTGCGCACATCGCCCCAGATTTTTTTACCCAGACACCCCTGCAAAGTCCGAAATGTGGGGGAAAAAACGCTTTTTCCGCACATTTCGCTCGACGCACCCATCAAAACACGCCCCCAACAACACATGGCCTACCGTCCCGCGTTCCCACAGGTGTCCCGATGAAAACGGTACCTCACATGCGTGGGAGCACCTACCTGGCCGGCAAGGGGCAAGCCGAAAACGCAAGCAACCCCCAGTCTGTTTGCAGAGGGGAATCTCAGCCATTCTGCCGACCGGCACAACATACAGATATGGGCCTCGGGTGTCCAAGCCACCAAAGAAAACAGGGAGCCCCATGCATTTCCGAAAAGAGGACACCCGTGGGAATCCGCAGAGGTGTGATTTGCGCACATCGCCCCAGATTTTTTTACCCAGACACCCCCGCAAAGTCCGAAATGTGGGGGAAAAAACGCTTTTTCCGCACATTTCGCTCGACGCACCCATCGAAACACGCCCCCAACAACACATGGCCTACCGTCCCGCGTTCCCACAGGTGTCCCGATGAAAACGGTACCTCACATGCGTGGGTGCATCTACCTGGCCGGCAAGGGGCAAGCCGAAAACGCAAGCAACCCCCAGTCTGTTTGCAGAGGGGAATCTCAGCCATTCTGCCGACCGGCACAACATACAGATATGGGCCTCGGGTGTCCAAGCCACCAAGGAAAACAGGGAGCCCCATGCATTTCCGAAAAGAGGACACCTGTGGGAATCCGCAGAGGTGTGATTTGCGCACATCGCCCCAGATTTTTTTACCCAGACACCCCTGCAAAGTCCGAAATGTGGGGGAAAAAACGCTTTTTCCGCACATTTCGCTCGACGCACCCATCGAAACACGCCCCCAACAACACATGGCCTACCGTCCCGCGTTCCCACAGGTGTCCCGATGAAAACGGTACCTCACATGCGTGGGTGCACCTACCTGGCCGGCAAGGGGCAAGCCGAAAACGCAAGCAACCCCCAGTCTGTTTGCAGAGGGGAATCTCAGCCATTCTGCCGACCGGCACAACATACAGATATGGGCCTCGGGTGTCCAAGCCACCAAGGAAAACAGGGAGCCCCATGCATTTCCGAAAAGAGGACACCCGTGGGAATCCGCAGAGGTGTGATTTGCGCACATCGCCCCAGATTTTTTTACCCAGACACCCCTGCAAAGTCCGAAATGTGGGGGAAAAAACGCTTTTTCCGCACATTTCGCTCGACGCACCCATTGAAACACGCCCCCAACAACACATGGCCTACCGTCCCGCGTTCCCACAGGTGTCCCGATGAAAACGGTACCTCACATGCGTGGGTGCACCTACCTGGCCGGCAAGGGGCAAGCCGAAAACGCAAGCAACCCCCAGTCTGTTTGCAGAGGGGAATCTCAGCCATTCTGCCGACCGGCACAACATACAGATATGGGCCTCGGGTGTCCAAGCCACCAAGGAAAACAGGGAGCCCCATGCATTTCCGAAAAGAGGGCACCCGTGGGAATCCGCAGAGGTGTGATTTGCGCACATCGCCCCAGATTTTTTTACCCAGACACCCCTGCAAAGTCCGAAATGTGGGGGAAAAAACGCTTTTTCCGCACATTTCGCTCGACGCACCCATCGAAACACGCCCCCAACAACACATGGCCTACCGTCCCGCGTTCCCACAGGTGTCCCGATGAAAACGGTACCTCACATGCGTGGGTGCACCTACCTGGCCGGCAAGGGGCAAGCCGAAAACGCAAGCAACCCCCAGTCTGTTTGCAGAGGGGAATCTCAGCCATTCTGCCGACCGGCACAACATACAGATATGGGCCTCGGGTGTCCAAGCCACCAAGGAAAACAGGGAGCCCCATGCATTTCCGAAAAGAGGACACCCGTGGGAATCCGCAGAGGTGTGATTTGCGCACATCGGCCCAGATTTTTTTACCCAGACACCCCTGCAAAGTCCGAAATGTGGGGGAAAAAACGCTTTTTCCGCACATTTCGCTCGACGCACCCATCGAAACACGCCCCCAACAACACATGGCCTACCGTCCCGCGTTCCCACAGGTGTCCCGATGAAAACGGTACCTCACATGCGTGGGTGCACCTACCTGGCCGGCAAGGGGCAAGCCGAAAACGCAAGCAACCCCCAGTCTGTTTGCAGAGGGGAATCTCAGCCATTCTGCCGACCGGCACAACATACAGATATGGGCCTCGGGTGTCCAAGCCACCAAGGAAAACAGGGAGCCCCATGCATTTCCGAAAAGAGGACACCCGTGGGAATCCGCAGAGGTGTGATTTGCGCACATCGCCCCATATTTTTTTACCCAGACACCCCTGCAAAGTCCGAAATGTGGGGGAAAAAACGCTTTTTCCGCACATTTCGCTCGACGCACCTATCGAAACACGCCCCCAACAACACATGGCCTACCGTCCTGCGTTCCCACAGGTGTCCCGATGAAAACGGTACCTCACATGCGTGGGTGCACCTACCTGGCCGGCAAGGGGCAAGACGAAAACGCAAGCATTCCCCAGTCTGTTTGCAGAGGGGAATCTCAGCCATTCTGCCGACCGGCACAACATACAGATATGGGCCTCGGGTGTCCAAGCCACCAAGGAAAACAGAGAGCCCCATGCATTTCCGAAAAGAGGACACCCGTGGGAATCCGCAGAGGTGTGATTTGCGCACATCGCCCCAGATTTTTTTACCCAGACACCCCTGCAAAGTCCGAAATGTGGGGGAAAAAACGCTTTTTCCCCACATTTCGCTCGACGCACCCATCGAAACACGCCCCCAACAACACATGGCCTACCGTCCCGCGTTCCCACAGGTGTCCCGATGAAAATGGTACCTCACATGCGTGGGTGCACCTACCTGGCCGGCAAGGGGCAAGCCGAAAACGCAAGCAACCCCCAGTCTGTTTGTAGAGGGGAATCTCAGCCATTCTGCCGACCGGCACAACATACAGATATGGGCCTCGGGTGTCCAAGCCACCAAGGAAAACAGGGAGCCCCATGCATTTCCGAAAAGAGGACACCCGTGGGAATCCGCAGAGGTGTGATTTGCGCACATCGCCCCAGATTTTTTTACCCAGACACCCATGCAAAGTCCGAAATGTGGGGGAAAAAATGCTTTTTCCGCACATTTCGCTCGACGCACCCATCGAAACACGCCCCCAACAACACATGGCCTACCGTCCCGCGTTCCCACAGGTGTCCCGATGAAAACGGTACCTCACATGCGTGGGTGCACCTACCTGGCCGGCAAGGGGCAAGCCGAAAACGCAAGCAACCCCCAGTCTGTTTGCAGAGGGGAATCTCAGCCATTCTGCCGACCGGCACAACATACAGATATGGGCCTCGGGTGTCCAAGCCACCAAGGAAAACAGGGAGCCCCATGCATTTCCGAAAAGAGGACACCCGTGGGAATCCGCAGAGGTGTGATTTGCGCACATCGCCCCAGATTTTTTTACCCAGACACCCCTGCAAAGTCCGAAATGTGGGGGAAAAAACGCTTTTTCCGCACATTTCGCTCGACGCACCCATCGAAACACGCCCCCAACAACACATGGCCTACCGTCCCGCGTTCCCACAGGTGTCCCGATGAAAACGGTACCTCACATGCGTGGGTGCACCTACCTGGCCGGCAAGGGGCAAGCCGAAAACGCAAGCAACCCCCAGTCTGTTTGCAGAGGGGAATCTCAGCCATTCTGCCGACCGGCACAACATACAGATATGGGCCTCGGGTGTCCAAGCCACCAAGGAAAACAGGGAGCCCCATGCATTTCCGAAAAGAGGACACCCGTGGGAATCCGCAGAGGTGTGATTTGCGCACATCGCCCCATATTTTTTTACCCAGACACCCCTGCAAAGTCCGAAATGTGGGGGAAAAAACGCTTTTTCCGCACATTTCGCTCGACGCACCTATCGAAACACGCCCCCAACAACACATGGCCTACCGTCCCGCGTTCCCACAGGTGTCCCGATGAAAACGGTACCTCACATGCGTGGGTGCACCTACCTGGCCGGCAAGGGGCAAGCCGAAAACGCAAGCATTCCCCGTCTGTTTGCAGAGGGGAATCTCAGCCATTCTGCCGACCGGCACAACATACAGATATGGGCCTCGGGTGTCCAAGCCACCAAGGAAAACAGAGAGCCCCATGCATTTCCGAAAAGAGGACACCCGTGGGAATCCGCAGAGGTGTGATTTGCGCACATCGCCCCAGATTTTTTTACCCAGACACCCCTGCAAAGTCCGAAATGTGGGGGAAAAAACGCTTTTTCCGCACATTTCGCTCGACGCACCCATCGAAACACGCCCCCAACAACACATGGCCTACCGTCCCGCGTTCCCACAGGTGTCCCGATGAAAACGGTACCTCACATGCGTGGGTGCACCTACCTGGCCGGCAAGGGGCAAGCCGAAAACGCAAGCAATCCCCAGTCTGTTTGCAGAGGGGAATCTCAGCCATTCTGCCGACCGGCACAACATACAGATATGGGCCTCGGGTGTCCAAGCCACCAAGGAAAACAGGGAGCCCCATGCATTTCCGAAAAGAGGACACCCGTGGGAATCCGCAGAGGTGTGATTTGAGCACATCGCCCCAGATTTTTTTACCCAGACACCCCTGCAAAGTCCGAAATGTGGGCGAAAAAACGCTTTTTCCGCACATTTCGCTCGACGCACCCATCGTAACACGCCCCCAACAACACATGGCCTACCGTCCCGCGTTCCCACAGGTGTCCCGATGAAAACGGTACCTCACATGCGTGGGTGCACCTACCTGGCCGGCAAGGGGCAAGCCGAAAACGCAAGCAACCCCCAGTCTGTTTGCAGAGGGGAATCTCAGCCATTCTGCCGACCGGCACAACATACAGATATGGGCCTCGGGTGTCCAAGCCACCAAGGAAAACAGGGAGGCCCATGCATTTCCGAAAAGAGGACACCCGTGGGAATCCACAGAGGTGTGATTTGCGCACATCGCCCCAGATTTTTTTACCCAGACACCCCCGCAAAGTCCGAAATGGGGGGGAAAAAACGCTTTTTCCGCACATTTCGCTCGACGCACCCATCGAAACACGCCCCCAACAACACATGGCCTACCGTCCCGCGTTCCCACAGGTGTCCCGATGAAAACGGTACCTCACATGCGTGGGTGCACCTACCTGGCCGGCAAGGGGCAAGCCGAAAACGCAAGCAACCCCCAGTCTGTTTGCAGAGGGGAATCTCAGCCATTCTGCCGACCGGCACAACATACAGATATGGGCCTCGGGTGTCCAAGCCACCAAGGAAAACAGGGAGCCCCATGCATTTCCGAAAAGAGGACACCCGTGGGAATCCGCAGAGGTGTGATTTGCGCACATCGGCCCAGATTTTTTTACCCAGACACCCCTGCAAAGTCCGAAATGTGGGGGAAAAAACGCTTTTTCCGCACATTTCGCTCGACGCACCCATCGAAACACGCCCCCAACAACACATGGCCTACCGTCCCGCGTTCCCACAGGTGTCCCGATGAAAACGGTACCTCACATGCGTGGGTGCACCTACCTGGCCGGCAAGGGGCAAGCCGAAAACGCAAGCAACCCCCAGTCTGTTTGCAGAGGGGAATCTCAGCCATTCTGCCGACCGGCACAACATACAGATATGGGCCTCGGGTGTCCAAGCCACCAAGGAAAACAGGGAGCCCCATGCATTTCCGAAAAGAGGACACCCGTGGGAATCCGCAGAGGTGTGATTTGCGCACATCGCCCCATATTTTTTTACCCAGACACCCCTGCAAAGTCCGAAATGTGGGGGAAAAAACGCTTTTTCCGCACATTTCGCTCGACGCACCTATCGAAACACGCCCCCAACAACACATGGCCTACCGTCCCGCGTTCCCACAGGTGTCCCGATGAAAACGGTACCTCACATGCGTGGGTGCACCTACCTGGCCGGCAAGGGGCAAGCCGAAAACGCAAGCATTCCCCAGTCTGTTTGCAGAGGGGAATCTCAGCCATTCTGCCGACCGGCACAACATACAGATATGGGCCTCGGGTGTCCAAGCCACCAAGGAAAACAGGGAGCCCCATGCATTTCCGAAAAGAGGACACCCGTGGGAATCCGCAGAGGTGTGATTTGCGCACATCGCCCCAGATTTTTTTACCCAGACACCCATGCAAAGTCCGAAATGTGGGGGAAAAAACGCTTTTTCCGCACATTTCGCTCGACGCACCCATCGAAACACGCCCCCAACAACACATGGCCTACCGTCCCGCGTTCCCACAGGTGTCCCGATGAAAACGGTACCTCACATGCGTGGGTGCACCTACCTGGCCGGCAAGGGGCAAGCCGAAAACGCAAGCAACCCCCAGTCTGTTTGCAGAGGGGAATCTCAGCCATTCTGCCGACCGGCACAACATACAGATATGGGCCTCGGGTGTCCAAGCCACCAAGGAAAACAGGGAGCCCCATGCATTTCCGAAAAGAGGACACCCGTGGGAATCCGCAGAGGTGTGATTTGCGCACATCGCCCCAGATTTTTTTACCCAGACACCCCTGCAAAGTCCGAAATGTGGGGGAAAAAACGCTTTTTCCGCACATTTCGCTCGACGCACCCATCGAAACACGCCCCCAACAACACATGGCCTACCGTCCCGCGTTCCCACAGGTGTCCCGATGAAAACGGTACCTCACATGCATGGGTGCACCTACCTGGCCGGCAAGGGGCAAGCCGAAAACGCAAGCAACCCCCAGTCTGTTTGCAGAGGGGAATCTCAGCCATTCTGCCGACCGGCACAACATACAGATATGGGCCTCGGGTGTCCAAGCCACCAAGGAAAACAGGGAGCCCCATGCATTTCCGAAAAGAGGCCACCCGTGGGAATCCGCAGAGGTGTGATTTGCGCACATCGCCCCAGATTTTTTTACCCAGACACCCCCGCAAAGTCCGAAATGTGGGGGAAAAAACGCTTTTTCCGCACATTTCACTCGACGCACCCATCGAAACACGCCCCCAACAACACATGGCCTACCGTCCCGCGTTCCCACAGGTGTCCCGATGAAAACGGTACCTCACATGCGTGGGTGCACCTACCTGGCCGGCAAGGGGCAAGCCGAAAACGCAAGCAACCCCCAGTCTGTTTGCAGAGGGGAATCTCAGCCATTCTGCCGACCGGCACAACATACAGATATGGGCCTCGGGTGTCCAAGCCACCAAGGAAAACAGGGAGCCCCATGCATTTCCGAAAAGAGGACACCCGTGGGAATCCGCAGAGGTGTGATTTGCGCACATCGCCCCAGATTTTTTTACCCAGACACCCCTGCAAAGTCCGAAATGTGGGGGAAAAATTGCTTTTTCCGCACATTTCGCTCGACGCACCCATCGAAACACGCCCCCAACAACACATGGCCTACCGTCCCGCGTTCCCACAGGTGTCCCGATGAAAACGGTACCTCACATGCGTGGGTGCACCTACCTGGCCGGCAAGGGGCAAGCCGAAAACGCAAGCAACCCCCAGTCTGTTTGCAGAGGGGAATTCCAGCCATTCTGCCGACCGGCACAACATACAGATATGGGCCTCGGGTGTCCAAGCCACCAAGGAAAACAGGGAGCCCCATGCATTTCCGAAAAGAGGACACCCGTGGGAATCCGCAGAGGTGTGATTTGCGCACATCGCCCCAGATTTTTTTACCCAGACACCCCTGCAAAGTCCGAAATGTGGGGGAAAAAACGCTTTTTCCGCACATTTCGCTCGACGCACCCATCGAAACACGCCCCCAACAACACATGGCCTACCGTCCCGCGTTCCCACAGGTGTCCCGATGAAAACGGTACCTCACATGCGTGGGAGCACCTAACTGGCCGGCAAGGGGCAAGCCGAAAACGCAAGCAACCCCCAGTCTGTTTGCAGAGGGGAATCTCAGCCATTCTGCCGACCGGCACAACATACAGATATGGGCCTCGGGTGTCCAAGCCACCAAGGAAAACAGGGAGCCCCATGCATTTCCGAAAAGAGGACACCCGTGGGAATCCGCAGAGGTGTGATTTGCGCACATCGCCCCAGATTTTTTTACCCAGACACCCCTGCAAAGTCCGAAATGTGGGGGAAAAATTGCTTTTTCCGCACATTTCGCTCGACGCACCCATCGAAACACGCCCCCAACAACACATGGCCTACCGTCCCGCGTTCCCACAGGTGTCCCGATGAAAACGGTACCTCACATGCGTGGGTGCACCTACCTGGCCGGCAAGGGGCAAGCCGAAAACGCAAGCAACCCCCAGTCTGTTTGCAGAGGGGAATTCCAGCCATTCTGCCGACCGGCACAACATACAGATATGGGCCTCGGGTGTCCAAGCCACCAAGGAAAACAGGGAGCCCCATGCATTTCCGAAAAGAGGACACCCGTGGGAATCCGCAGAGGTGTGATTTGCGCACATCGCCCCAGATTTTTTTACCCAGACACCCCTGCAAAGTCCGAAATGTGGGGGAAAAAACGCTTTTTCCGCACATTTCGCTCGACGCACCCATCGAAACACGCCCCCAACAACACATGGCCTACCGTCCCGCGTTCCCACAGGTGTCCCGATGAAAACGGTACCTCACATGCGTGGGAGCACCTACCTGGCCGGCAAGGGGCAAGCCGAAAACGCAAGCAACCCCCAGTCTGTTTGCAGAGGGGAATCTCAGCCATTCTGCCGACCGGCACAACATACAGATATGGGCCTCGGGTGTCCAAGCCACCAAGGAAAACAGGGAGCCCCATGCATTTCCGAAAAGAGGACACCCGTGGGAATCCGCAGAGGTGTGATTTGCGCACATCGCCCCAGATTTTTTTACCCAGACACCCCCGCAAAGTCCGAAATGTGGGGGAAAAAACGCTTTTTCCGCACATTTCGCTCGACGCACCCATCGAAACACGCCCCCAACAACACATGGCCTACCGTCCCGCGTTCCCACAGGTGTCCCGATGAAAACGGTACCACACACTACCTGGCCGGCAAGGGGCAAGCCGAAAACGCAAGCAACCCCCAGTCTGTTTGCAGAGGGGAATCTCAGCCATTCTGCCGACCGGCACAACATACAGATATGGGCCTCGGGTGTCCAAGCCACCAAGGAAAACAGGGAGCCCCATGCATTTCCGAAAAGAGGACACCTGTGGGAATCCGCAGAGGTGTGATTTGCGCACATCGCCCCAGATTTTTTTACCCAGACACCCCTGCAAAGTCCGAAATGTGGGGGAAAAAACGCTTTTTCCGCACATTTCGCTCGACGCACCCATCGAAACACGCCCCCAACAACACATGGCCTACCGTCCCGCGTTCCCACAGGTGTCCCGATGAAAACGGTACCTCACATGCGTGGGTGCACCTACCTGGCCGGCAAGGGGCAAGCCGAAAACGCAAGCAACCCCCAGTCTGTTTGCAGAGGGGAATCTCAGCCATTCTGCCGACCGGCACAACATACAGATATGGGCCTCGGGTGTCCAAGCCACCAAGGAAAACAGGGAGCCCCATGCATTTCCGAAAAGAGGACACCCGTGGGAATCCGCAGAGGTGTGATTTGCGCACATCGCCCCAGATTTTTTTACCCAGACACCCCTGCAAAGTCCGAAATGTGGGGGAAAAAACGCTTTTTCCGCACATTTCGCTCGACGCACCCATCGAAACACGCCCCCAACAACACATGGCCTACCGTCCCGCGTTCCCACAGGTGTCCCGATGAAAACGGTACCTCACATGCGTGGGTGCACCTACCTGGCCGGCAAGGGGCAAGCCGAAAACGCAAGCAACCCTCAGTCTGTTTGCAGAGGGGAATCTCAGCCATTCTGCCGACCGGCACAACATACAGATATGGGCCTCGGGTGTCCAAGCCACCAAGGAAAACAGGGAGCCCCATGCATTTCCGAAAATAGGACACCCGTGGGAATCCGCAGAGGTGTGATTTGCGCACATCGCCCCAGATTTTTTTACCCAGACACCCCTGCAAAGTCTGAAATGTGGGGGAAAAAACGCTTTTTCCGCACATTTCGCTCGACGCACCTATCGAAACACGCCCCCAACAACACATGGCCTACCGTCCCGCGTTCCCAAAGGTGTCCCGATGAAAACGGTACCTCACATGCGTGGGTGCACCTACCTGGCCGGCAAGGGGCAAGCCGAAAACGCAAGCAACCCCCAGCCCAGTCTGTTTGCAGAGGGGAATCTCAGCCATTCTGCCGACCGGCACAACATACAGATATGGGCCTCGGGTGTCCAAGCCACCAAGGAAAACAGGGAGCCCCATGCATTTCCGAAAAGAGGACACCCGTGGGAATCCGCAGAGGTGTGATTTGCGCACATCGCCCCAGATTTTTTTACCCAGACACCCCTGCAAAGTCTGAAATGTGGGGGAAAAAACGCTTTTTCCGCACATTTCGCTCGACGCACCCATCGAAACACGCCCCCAACAACGCATGGCCTACCGTCCCGCGTTCCCACAGGTGTCCCGATGAAAACGGTACCTCACATGCGTGGGTGCACCTACCTGGCCGGCAAGGGGCAAGCCGAAAACGCAAGCAACCCCCAGTCTGTTTGCAGAGGGGAATCTCAGCCATTCTGCCGACCGGCACAACATACAGATATGGGCCTCGGGTGTCCAAGCCACCAAGGAAAACAGGGAGCCCCATGCATTTCCGAAAAGAGGACACCCGTGGGAATCCGCAGAGGTGTGATTTGCGCACATCGCCCCAGATTTTTTTACCCAGACACCCCTGCAAAGTCCGAAATGTGGGGGAAAAAACGCTTTTTCCGCACATTTCGCTCGACGCACCCATTGAAACACGCCCCCAACAACACATGGCCTACCGTCCCGCGTTCCCACAGGTGTCCCGATGAAAACGGTACCTCACATGCGTGGGTGCACCTACCTGGCCGGCAAGGGGCAAGCCGAAAACGCAAGCAACCCCCAGTCTGTTTGCAGAGGGGAATCTCAGCCATTCTGCCGACCGGCACAACATACAGATATGGGCCTCGACTATCCAAGCCACCAAGGAAAACAGGGAGCCCCATGCATTTCCGAAAAGAGGACACCCGTGGGAATCCGCAGAGGTGTGATTTGCGCACATCGCCCCAGATTTGTTTACCCAGACACCCCTGCAAAGTCCGAAATGTGGGGGAAAAAAACGCTTTTTCCGCACATTTCGCTCGACGCACCCATCGAAACACGCCCCCAACAACACATGGCCTACCGTCCCGCGTTCCCACAGGTGTCCCGATGAAAACGGTACCTCACATGCGTGGGTGCACCTACCTGGCCGGCAAGGGGCAAGCCGAAAACGCAAGCAACCCCCAGTCTGTTTGCAGAGGGGAATCTCAGCCATTCTGCCGACCGGCACAACATACAGATATGGGCCTCGGGTGTCCAAGCCACCAAGGAAAACAGGGAGCCCCATGCATTTCCGAAAAGAGGGCACCCGTGGGAATCCGCAGAGGTGTGATTTGCGCACATCGCCCCAGATTTTTTTACCCAGACACCCCTGCAAAGTCCGAAATGTGGGGGAAAAAACGCTTTTTCCGCACATTTCGCTCGACGCACCCATCGAAACACGCCCCCAACAACACATGGCCTACCGTCCCGCGTTCCCACAGGTGTCCCGATGAAAACGGTACCTCACATGCGTGGGTGCACCTACCTGGCCGGCAAGGGGCAAGCCGAAAACGCAAGCAACCCCCAGTCTGTTTGCAGAGGGGAATCTCAGCCATTCTGCCGACCGGCACAACATACAGATATGGGCCTCGGGTGTCCAAGCCACCAAGGAAAACAGGGAGCCCCATGCATTTCCGAAAAGAGGACACCAGTGGGAATCCGCAGAGGTGTGATTTGCGCACATCGCCCCAGATTTTTTTACCCAGACACCCCCGCAAAGTCCGAAATGTGGGGGAAAAAACGCTTTTTCCGCACATTTTGCTCGACGCACCCATCGAAACACGCCCCCAACAACACATGGCCTACCGTCCCGCGTTCCCACAGGTGTCCCGATGAAAACGGTACCTCACATGCGTGGGTGCACCTACCTGGACGGCAAGGGGAAAGCCGAAAACGCAAGCAACCCCCAGTCTGTTTGCAGAGGGGAATCTCAGCCATTCTGCCGACCGGCACAACATACAGATATGGGCCTCGGGTGTCCAAGCCACCAAGGAAAACAGGGAGCCCCAGGTATTTCCGAAAAGAGGACACCCGTGGGAATCCGCAGAGGTGTGATTTGCGCACATCGCCCCAGATTTTTTTACCCAGACACCCCCGCAAAGTCCGAAATGTGGGGGAAAAAACGCTTTTTCCGCACATTTCGCTCGACGCACCTATCGAAACACGCCCCCAACAACACATGGCCTACCGTCCCGCGTTCCCACAGGTGTCCCGATGAAAACGGTACCTCACATGCGTGGGTGCACCTACCTGGCCGGCAAGGGGCAAGCCGAAAACGCAAGCATTCCCCAGTCTGTTTGCAGAGGGGAATCTCAGCCATTCTGCCGACCGGCACAACATACAGATATGGGCCTCGGGTGTCCAAGCCACCAAGGAAAACAGAGAGCCCCATGCATTTCCGAAAAGAGGACACCCGTGGGAATCCGCAGAGGTGTGATTTGCGCACATCGCCCCAGATTTTTTTACCCAGACACCCCTGCAAAGTCCGAAATGTGGGGGGAAAAACGCTTTTTCCGCACATTTCGCTCGACGCACCCATCGAAACACGCCCCCAACAACACATGGCCTACCGTCCCGCGTTCCCACAGGTGTCCCGATGAAAACGGTACCTCACATGCGTGGGTGCACCTACCTGGCCGGCAAGGGGCAAGCCGAAAACGCAAGCAACCCCCAGTCTGTTTGTAGAGGGGAATCTCAGCCATTCTGCCGACCGGCACAACATACAGATATGGGCCTCGGGTGTCCAAGCCACCAAGGAAAACAGGGAGCCCCATGCATTTCCGAAAAGAGGACACCCGTGGGAATCCGCAGAGGTGTGATTTGCGCACATCGCCCCAGATTTTTTTACCCAGACACCCATGCAAAGTCCGAAATGTGGGGGAAAAAACGCTTTTTCCGCACATTTCGCTCGACGCACCCATCGAAACACGCCCCCAACAACACATGGCCTACCGTCCCGCGTTCCCACAGGTGTCCCGATGAAAACGGTACCTCACATGCGTGGGTGCACCTACATGGCCGGCAAGGGGCAAGCCGAAAACGCAAGCAACCCCCAGTCTGTTTGCAGAGGGGAATCTCAGCCATTCTGCCGACCGGCACAACATACAGATATGGGCCTCGGGTGTCCAAGCCACCAAGGAAAACAGGGAGCCCCATGCATTTCCGAAAAGAGGACACCCGTGGGAATCCGCAGAGGTGTGATTTGCGCACATCGCCCCAGATTTTTTTACCCAGACACCCCTGCAAAGTCCGAAATGTGGGGGAAAAAACGCTTTTTCCGCACATTTCGCTCGACGCACCCATCGAAACACGCCCGCAACAACACATGGCCTACCGTCCCGCGTTCCCACAGGTGTCCCGATGAAAACGGTACCTCACATGCATGGGTGCACCTACCTGGCCGGCAAGGGGCAAGCCGAAAACGCAAGCAACCCCCAGTCTGTTTGCAGAGGGGAATCTCAGCCATTCTGCCGACCGGCACAACATACAGATATGGGCCTCGGGTGTCCAAGCCACCAAGGAAAACAGGGAGCCCCATGTATTTCCGAAAAGAGGACACCCGTGGGAATCCGCAGAGGTGTGATTTGCGCACATCGCCCCAGATTTTTTTACCCAGACACCCCTGCAAAGTCCGAAATGTGGGGGAAAAACGCTTTTTCTGCACATTTCGCTCGACGCACCCATCGAAACACGCCCCCAACAACTAATGGCCTACCGTCCCGCGTTCCCACAGGTGTCCCGATGAAAACGGTACCTCACATGCGTGGGTGCACCTACCTGGCCGGCAAGGGGCAAGCCAAAAACGCAAGCAACCCCCAGTCTGTTTGCAGAGGGGAATCTCAGCCATTCTGCCGACCGGCAAAACATACAGATATGGGCCTCGGGTGTCCAAGCCACCAAGGAAAACAGGGAGCCCCATGCATTTTCGAAAAGAGGACACCCGTGGGAATCCGCAGAGGTGTGATTTGCGCACATCGCCCCAGATTTTTTTACCCAGACACCCCTGCAAAGTCCGAAATGTGGGGGAAAAATTGCTTTTTCCGCACATTTCGCTCGACGCACCCATCGAAACACGCCCCCAACAACACATGGCCTACCGTCCCGCGTTCCCACAGGTGTCCCGATGAAAACGGTACCTCACATGCGTGGGTGCACTGTCAAGACCGGTGGGGGGGTCTGTACTTCCGCTCTCTATATGGTAGAGGAGAGGCACAGAGGACCCCAGCCAAGATTCTCGATTACGGTAGCTATGGACGAGCAATCAAGGCCTAGCTTCTCAGGAGGTGATGCAGGCTGGTTCTTAAGTACAGTGTATCCCCAAGCCCCCACAAAGGAATGTCCACACACTGTATTACTGAAAACACAGTCTTTATATAATTAATATTCAAGGGTTATGTACACTTATCACAATAACGCACTTTGTGCTCAGGAAAATCAGCAATGGTAAATATCTACAATTCTAAAGTGGTACCACTAATATTAGACCTCATTAAAGTGCATTCACAATACTGTTAAAATAGCACACAGATCAATAAGAAGGAAACCAGCAATAGAGAGAGGAGAGATAACAGAGGGTTGAAAACAATAGGCAGAATACTGGCCCCTACCACTGGACACAGTTCTGTGTGGAGATCCCCCCACCTGGGCAACCTGCAAAAAGAGATATAACACCAGCCCAGTCCATATATTGTTCAATAGTCTATTTCTCTCCTATAATGTTTTACCCCCCCCAATGTACCTGGTGGAGTAGAGTTCGTCGGCGAGGCGTCGACCGATCCCTCTGGAGTGACTCCCTTTAAGGCAGGAGCCACGGATCGTCGAGAGGCGTCGCGGACTCGGGGTTCGGTGTCGGGGAATCGGCGGCCCTTCTTGAATGTCGCCCCTGTCAAGCGGGAGACACGGGGCGCCGAACGTCCGACCGTGAACCGGGTAGAACGACGTCGATGAGGCAGCAGGCTTTGATCCGAGCGGTGCTCGTCGACGACAGAGCGTTGGCGTCCTGCAGGGAAGAGGCGTGCGGGGCACCTCGGTGACGCTAGTTCTGGACCGCAAAGAGATGAAGAAGAACTGTGGCCCAGCAAGGGCGTCGAGTCGTCGGCGTCTCTGCGGTCTTTGGGTGGCGGGAAACCCACCGGTGGATACTCCTCGGCGCGCCGACGGTCAGGCCTTCTCCCACAGGAGCCGGCACGGCGATGCAGACGAGAGCGTCCGTTGATCAAGTTGAAGTTCTTAGGCAAACGGGAGCACGGCGGCTCCGGTCGGCGACGGCGGTCGTCGACAGTGGCGGACAACAGTCCGGGTGCTTCGCTTTGGGGTTCCTCAGCAGTCCCCGTATCGGGTCGGCAGCCTGTCGTAGGTCTGTCTACCAGGGAGCGTTGGCAAAGGTCAGCTGTGCACGATGGTCCCTCGTAGCTCGGGAAGAGGGCGCCTTACCAGGTCCTCTCTGGGTCAGTCCTTGGAGACACAGCAGCCTTTAGATCGTGAAGGAGAGCCACGGCAATCCTTCTCCTCCAGCAGGGCCTCAAGGTCAAGCGTCAGTTACTCCAGTTACTCGTCGTAGTGGACTTCAGCTTCTGAACGCTTCTGAACGTGCTTGAACGTTCCTGAACCATTTCCAGTGGTGAGAGGTCCCCAGATATACTATCCGGTCTCTCATCCACACTGCTGGCACACACACAGCAGCCAATCACACAGAAGGGCATTCATGCAGTCAGTCAGCCAATCAGGCACACAGTGCATTCAGGCCACACTCCTCCCTTTCAGACACTCACAACAAGGAATGTGGATTGGGACAAGTACCCAGCCATTCAACACTACACACTGCATTCAGGCCAGTTTCGGGCAGGGCTGTCTCAGTCTTTGTCTCTCATGCCAGAAACCAGACAACCACAACAAGGAGTGTATATTGGTCACACACTCCATTCACCCAGGTCCCACCCACAGGAGGTACCCACAACATACAGTCACTGGGAAGGCTCCAGTCAGTCTAGCTGGGCCTTCACAACAACACCATATATGGAACTTCCACCCAACAGCCAGCCAGGGGGAAGGGACAGAGCCAGGGCTTCCCAGGACTTTGGGAAAAACAAGACAACAGGCAATAGAAAGCAAGAGGCCACAGGGGCCATCTTGTTTCTATCAGGAATCAACTGATCCCAATGGCAGGGCCTGGGTATCCCAAAATGGAGGACACCCAGAGCACCTGTCAAGTTTAGCATGGAGCTGCCACCAGCCCATACCCTGCTCTGTGGGCCACCCACAGGTGCCCAAAAACATACACTAGGGGCACAGGGTTGTACCCCTACCCATGGGTGCCATAAGGGTATCCCATGGGTCTGTTCACCAAACCAAAAGAGAGCTGCACTGCCAGGAGTCCCTCAGGGACTCCTGGGCAGAAAACATGACAGAACACACGGTAAAAACAGAAAAAGGACAAGGATTCAGAGGCCCTGTCCCTCAGATGCATTTCCGGCATCACAGTCGCCCCCCCCAGACTGAGGTGGAGGGTGCCTAATCTCCCACGGGATAGACACCCTCATCCAGACGGTCAACATACCTTCTGGAAAGGCCATCTGCATTATCGTGACTCTTCCCTGGTCTGTGCTCTATGGTGAAGTCTAGCCCTTGTAGGCTAATCGACCACCTGAGCAATTTCGGATTCTCACCCTTCATCTGCATAAGCCACTTCAGGGGCTTATGATCTGTTTGGACCTTGAAGGTAGACCCCGTAAGGTAGGGCCTAAAACGCCTAAGGCTCCAAACTATGCTAAAACACTCCTTTTCAACAGTAGCCCACCTAAGTTCTCTACCCTTGAGTTGTCTACTGATGAATATGATAGGGTGTTCTCTCCCTTTGTCATCTAACTGGGACAAGACAGCTCCAATTCCGGTGTCGCAGGCATCCGTCTGGACGATAAAGGGTCGGCTGTAGTCAGGCGCACTCAACACAGGTGCCCTACACAGACTTTCTTTCAAGCCATCAAAGGCCCTCTGACAGTCTTCAGTCCAATTAACCTTCCTAGGCTGTTTGGGCGAAGTTAGAGCTGTCAGGGGTGCAGCTATGGTTCCATAGTCTGCCATGAAATTGCGATAGTACCCAGTGAGGCCCAAAAAGGCTCTCACCTGGGTTTGAGTAGTGGGAGTCTCCCAGTTCTGTACGTCCTGTACTTTACTGGAGAGAGGTTGGATTTGACCCCCTCCTACCTCATGACCAAGATAGGTAACTTTCCCCTGAGCTATCTGGCACTTGGTGGCCTTGATAGTGAGGTTAGCCCTTTTCAAGGCCTGCAACACCTTATCCAGATGTGTCAAATGCTCTTCCCAGGTGGAACTGTAGACGGCAATGTCGTCTAAGTAAGCCACACAAAAGGCTTCCAGCCCACTGAGCGCATGGTTGACCAATCTCTGGAAGGTGGCAGGGGCATTCTTCAACCCAAAGGGCATGACCCTAAACTGGTAGAGTCCCTCAGGTGTGGAGAATGCCGTCTTTTCCTTGGCATGGTCCGTCAGAGCTATTTGCCAATAGCCTGAGGTAAGGTCAAAGGTGCTCACAAATTTGGCAGCACCTATAGTGTCCACGAGCTCATCAGCCCTGGGCAATGGGTGCGCGTCAGTTTTGGTGACGGCATTGACTCCTCGGTAGTCCACACAGAACCTCCAATCCTTGGTACCCGCCGGGGAACTTGCCTTGGGGACAAGGACCACTGGACTGGACCAGGGACTGGTGGAGGGTTCAATAACACCCAGATCCAACATCTTGGCGACCTCAGCCTGGATGTGGTTTTTGACGGTATCTGACATACGATAGCTCCTGCTTTTGACAGGCACACTGTCACCAGTGTCAATTTCGTGCTTACACCACGGTGTAAGGCCCGGTGTCAGTGAAAACAGAGGGGCGTACTGCTGGAGCAAAGCCCGGCAGGCCCTCTGCTGCTCTGTTGTCAAATCTGGAGAGAGTTGTACTCCCTCCACTGAGCCATCCTGAGGGTTGCTATGCAGCAAATCAGGAAGGGGCTCACTCTCATCCTCTTCTTGCCCTGAAGCTAGCAAGAGACATGAGACCTCTGCTCGCCTGTGGAAAGGCTTGAGCCTGTTGACATGGAATACCTGGGGGGCTACCCCAGAGGCTCCCATGTCCACCAGATAATTGACTTCGCCCATCTTGGAGATGATCCTGAAGGGTCCAGTCCACTTGTCTGCCAAAGCTCTAGGCTTGGTAGGCTCCATCACAAGGATTTCCTGTCCCGGAGTCCAATCCACTTGCGAAGCTTTCAGGTCATGCCAGTACTTATTCAATTCCTGGCTGGCCTTGAGATTTGCTGTTGCCTGACCCATCATTTGTGTCATCCTCCGCCTGAGGCCTAACACATAGTCCCCCACTTGCTTGGCGGGACCTGGAGGGGTGGCTTCCAAGCCTTCTCGGATCAAGGCGAGGGGCCCCCTCACGGGATGTCCAAAGAGTAACTCAAAGGGGCTGAAACCAACACCCTCTTGAGGTACCTCTCTGTAAGCAAACAGCAGGCATGGCAGGAGGAGATCCCATTTCCTCCTTAGGGGCTCTTCCAAAGCACCTAGCATGCCCTTGAGAGTTTTGTTAAATCTCTCAACCAGACCATTGGTCTGGGGGTGGTAAGAGGTGGAGAACTTGTAGGTTACCCCGCACTCTTTCCACATGGTTTTCATGTAACTAGACATGAAGTTGGATCCTCGGTCAGAGACAACCTCCTTGGGGAATCCAACACGGGTGAAAATGCCCAGGAGAGCCCTGGCAACCACCTTGGCAGTAACAGTCCGAAGGGGTATTGCCTCAGGGTACCTGGTGGCATGATCTACCAAGACCAGGATGAACCGATGTCCACCTGAAGTGGGAGGGTCAAGGGGACCGACGATGTCGATGCCCACCCTCTCAAATGGTGTGCCAACCACTGGTAATGGCTGCAGTGGGGCAATGACCCTGCCTCCAGTCTTGCCAGACAACTGACAAGTTGGGCAGGTCCTGCAGTGGGACTCCACCTCTACTCCCATCCGTGGCCAGTAGAAATGGGCAGAGAGCCTCTGCTTAGTCTTCTTGGTCCCAAGATGACCAGCCAAGGGCACCTCATGCGCCAACTGCAGTAGGAAGGGCCTGTAAACCTGGGGTACCACCAACCTCTTGCGGGCACCAGGTTCGGGCTTAGTGGGCTCACTAACAAGGAGCTCACCCTCCCAATAGATCTTGAATGTCCTAGGCACTTCACCTTGTGCCTGGGACAGGGCCTGTTTCCTCAGGCCCTCGAGAGAGTGGCACTCTCTCTGTCCCTTACAGAAGTCTGCCCGGGAGGGTCCCCCTTCAGCTAACAAGCATTGAAGGTCGGGATGATCCTCCGGGTTGAGAACCTCTCCCACAGGAGAGTCTTCTGTCTCTTCTCCCACAGGAGTTGAGTTTGGGTTTTCCACTGGACCCAGCCCGTCCGGAGCATGGATCCCAATGGGTGCTGTCGGAACAGCAGGAAGAGAAGGTGTTCCCTCCACAGAGGTGGCCTTCTTGGTCTTCCTTCTTCTTGCCTTAGGCCTCGCCTTTGGCTCGGGTACCTGACTCACAGCCAGACCCGGTGTCACCTGTGACCTAGTGACTGCAGCAGCAGTCATGGGAAGACCATCCGAGATCAACCCCAACTCTACTAGATCATTTCCTAACAGAATGTTAGCAGGGACATTGTCCTGAACCAGGACAGGAAGCTTTGCTGTCTTGTCTCCAATCATGAGTGTGACTAGGGCTACAGGCGATAATTTGGGAGGCCCACCAGCTAACCTGGTGGTTCTCAGAGGAGCACCTACATAGTCCTCTGGCTTGAGCAGGGTCCTGTCCACCACTGTCATGCTTGCCCCAGTGTCTCTCAAACCAGTAGAAGGCTGGCCATTCAAGAGGACACTTCTCAAAAACCTACGGGTGTTCTGCGGGATAGTTGCCAGTACTTCTGCGTACTGGTCCCAGGCCCCAAGGGACACTAAGGAAATCTCTACCGGAGCACCAAATGTGATTCCTGTAGAGGAGGGGAGGACAGTGGCCTCCACCTCAGCCACGGGGTAAGGGTAGGTCAGGCTGACAGCCTGTACTCCAAGTGCCTTACCTTTACACTTGGGGTCACCCCTTTTGTGATCCAGAGCCCCACAATCCCAACAAGTGCCAGGAGTGCGGGGTACAGTACTGGAACCACTGGGAACCTGCTTTGCAGCAGGTGGACCACTACTCTTATTCCCACCCACAGAGGACTTATCCCCACCAGATTTTTGGGTCTTAGGAGAGGAAGGTTTTGGTTTACCCGACTGTGATTGCTTTTGGGACTCCTCAGCTTTCTGAGAGGTCCCCTTTTCTTTGTCCTTGTCCTTCCCACTGGAGTCCTTAGGGGACACCCGGTGGGAGACCCACTTGTCAGCCAACCTAGCCAGCTTAAAGGGGTCCAAAATGTTCTGGTCAGCCACATACTGACGCAGCTCTGGTGAACAGGCTTCAGAAAAATGCTCAAAAAACAAGAGGTGGGACAACTCAACAAAAGTTTTCACCTTGTAACCGTCAATCCACCCCATCATGTTCATGTGCGCAGTACTCACCCAGTCAACCCAAGACACATTCTCTCTTTTCTTAAAATCCCTGAACCTTTTAAGGTATTGGGTAGGTGTCTTGCCAAACTTGGCAATCAAAGCAGACTTCATACACTCATACTGACCCCTTTCTTCCACACTCAGCTTCAGAATACAGTCATATCCAGTTTGAGGCACTCTGCTTAACAAACACTTAGCCCAATCTCTTTTATCTACATCATGAATTGCACATGCCATTTCAAACGCTTCAATCCATTGGAGGATATCTGAACCCTCCACAAACACACCAACCAAATCTTTCATAAACTTGGTGGCTGGGGACCTGCCACTCTCAATTGGTCTAGCTGAAGTCTCCACTCTAGCTCTCTCTAGCTGGATTCTCTGACATTCAGTGTCCTTGTCTTTGAGCGCAAGATCCCTATTCTTGAGTTCCACTTGCTGTGCCAGCTCCTCTTTCTTAAGCTCAGCTTCTATTTCCAACTTGCGATATTCAAAGGCCAATTTCATCCTTAATAACTCAAGTTCCATGGAATTGCTGGGGTTTGGAACAGAGGCAGCAGGAATGGTGGCATTCCCAGAAACAGATTCAGCGACAACCCCAGGGGCAGAGTCCTCACTGGTTGCATCCCCCCCTTCATCAAGGGTTTCACCATCAGTCTGGTAGTCCACCAGGGCAGCTATCAGCTCAGCCCTAGACTTATCCACAAAGTCTAACTCCCTGGCTTCACAAGCACTCTGGAGAGCCTCTAAGCTCATCCGAGTCAATTTACCATTTGCAATGGGCTCCATTGCCTGTAATGCAGTTTATTTGGTACACACCCAAACCTTAATCTAATAAAGTGCGGATATTTTGTAAGTGGCACGGTTATACACTGAGTCTTAAAACCATAAGCATCCCACCGCTGCCACCAGCTTGTCAAGACCGGTGGGGGGGTCTGTACTTCCGCTCTCTATATGGTAGAGGAGAGGCACAGAGGACCCCAGCCAAGATTCTCGATTACGGTAGCTATGGACGAGCAATCAAGGCCTAGCTTCTCAGGAGGTGATGCAGGCTGGTTCTTAAGTACAGTGTATCCCCAAGCCCCCACAAAGGAATGTCCACACACTGTATTACTGAAAACACAGTCTTTATATAATTAATATTCAAGGGTTATGTACACTTATCACAATAACGCACTTTGTGCTCAGGAAAATCAGCAATGGTAAATATCTACAATTCTAAAGTGGTACCACTAATATTAGACCTCATTAAAGTGCATTCACAATACTGTTAAAATAGCACACAGATCAATAAGAAGGAAACCAGCAATAGAGAGAGGAGAGATAACAGAGGGTTGAAAACAATAGGCAGAATACTGGCCCCTACCACTGGACACAGTTCTGTGTGGAGATCCCCCCACCTGGGCAACCTGCAAAAAGAGATATAACACCAGCCCAGTCCATATATTGTTCAATAGTCTATTTCTCTCCTATAATGTTTTACCCCCCCCAATGTACCTGGTGGAGTAGAGTTCGTCGGCGAGGCGTCGACCGATCCCTCTGGAGTGACTCCCTTTAAGGCAGGAGCCACGGATCGTCGAGAGGCGTCGCGGACTCGGGGTTCGGTGTCGGGGAATCGGCGGCCCTTCTTGAATGTCGCCCCTGTCAAGCGGGAGACACGGGGCGCCGAACGTCCGACCGTGAACCGGGTAGAACGACGTCGATGAGGCAGCAGGCTTTGATCCGAGCGGTGCTCGTCGACGACAGAGCGTTGGCGTCCTGCAGGGAAGAGGCGTGCGGGGCACCTCGGTGACGCTAGTTCTGGACCGCAAAGAGATGAAGAAGAACTGTGGCCCAGCAAGGGCGTCGAGTCGTCGGCGTCTCTGCGGTCTTTGGGTGGCGGGAAACCCACCGGTGGATACTCCTCGGCGCGCCGACGGTCAGGCCTTCTCCCACAGGAGCCGGCACGGCGATGCAGACGAGAGCGTCCGTTGATCAAGTTGAAGTTCTTAGGCAAACGGGAGCACGGCGGCTCCGGTCGGCGACGGCGGTCGTCGACAGTGGCGGACAACAGTCCGGGTGCTTCGCTTTGGGGTTCCTCAGCAGTCCCCGTATCGGGTCGGCAGCCTGTCGTAGGTCTGTCTACCAGGGAGCGTTGGCAAAGGTCAGCTGTGCACGATGGTCCCTCGTAGCTCGGGAAGAGGGCGCCTTACCAGGTCCTCTCTGGGTCAGTCCTTGGAGACACAGCAGCCTTTAGATCGTGAAGGAGAGCCACGGCAATCCTTCTCCTCCAGCAGGGCCTCAAGGTCAAGCGTCAGTTACTCCAGTTACTCGTCGTAGTGGACTTCAGCTTCTGAACGCTTCTGAACGTGCTTGAACGTTCCTGAACCATTTCCAGTGGTGAGAGGTCCCCAGATATACTATCCGGTCTCTCATCCACACTGCTGGCACACACACAGCAGCCAATCACACAGAAGGGCATTCATGCAGTCAGTCAGCCAATCAGGCACACAGTGCATTCAGGCCACACTCCTCCCTTTCAGACACTCACAACAAGGAATGTGGATTGGGACAAGTACCCAGCCATTCAACACTACACACTGCATTCAGGCCAGTTTCGGGCAGGGCTGTCTCAGTCTTTGTCTCTCATGCCAGAAACCAGACAACCACAACAAGGAGTGTATATTGGTCACACACTCCATTCACCCAGGTCCCACCCACAGGAGGTACCCACAACATACAGTCACTGGGAAGGCTCCAGTCAGTCTAGCTGGGCCTTCACAACAACACCATATATGGAACTTCCACCCAACAGCCAGCCAGGGGGAAGGGACAGAGCCAGGGCTTCCCAGGACTTTGGGAAAAACAAGACAACAGGCAATAGAAAGCAAGAGGCCACAGGGGCCATCTTGTTTCTATCAGGAATCAACTGATCCCAATGGCAGGGCCTGGGTATCCCAAAATGGAGGACACCCAGAGCACCTGTCAAGTTTAGCATGGAGCTGCCACCAGCCCATACCCTGCTCTGTGGGCCACCCACAGGTGCCCAAAAACATACACTAGGGGCACAGGGTTGTACCCCTACCCATGGGTGCCATAAGGGTATCCCATGGGTCTGTTCACCAAACCAAAAGAGAGCTGCACTGCCAGGAGTCCCTCAGGGACTCCTGGGCAGAAAACATGACAGAACACACGGTAAAAACAGAAAAAGGACAAGGATTCAGAGGCCCTGTCCCTCAGATGCATTTCCGGCATCACATGCACCTACCTGGCCGGCAAGGGGCAAGCCGAAAACGCAAGCAACCCCCAGTCTGTTTGCAGAGGGGAATTCCAGCCATTCTGCCGACCGGCACAACATACAGATATGGGCCTCGGGTGTCCAAGCCACCAAGGAAAATAGGGAGCCCCATGCATTTCCGAAAAGAGGACACCCGTGGGAATCCGCAGAGGTGTGATTTGCGCACATCGCCCCAGATTTTTTTACCCAGACACCCCTGCAAAGTCCGAAATGTGGGGGAAAAAACGCTTTTTCCGCACATTTCGCTCGACGCACCCATCGAAACACGCCCCCAACAACACATGGCCTACCGTCCCGCGTTCCCACAGGTGTCCCGATGAAAACGGTACCTCACATGCGTGGGAGCACCTACCTGGCCGGCAAGGGGCAAGCCGAAAACGCAAGCAACCCCCAGTCTGTTTGCAGAGGGGAATCTCAGCCATTCTGCCGACCGGCACAACATACAGATATGGGCCTCGGGTGTCCAAGCCACCAAGGAAAACAGGGAGCCCCATGCATTTCCGAAAAGAGGACACCCGTGGGAATCCGCAGAGGTGTGATTTGCGCACATCGCCCCAGATTTTTTTACCCAGACACCCCCGCAAAGTCCGAAATGTGGGGGAAAAAACGCTTTTTCCGCACATTTCGCTCGACGCACCCATTGAAACACGCCCCCAACAACACATGGCCTACCGTCCCGCGTTCCCACAGGTGTCCCGATGAAAACGGTACCTCACATGCGTGGGTGCATCTACCTGGCCGGCAAGGGGCAAGCCGAAAACACAAGCAACCCCCAGTCTGTTTGCAGAGGGGAATCTCAGCCATTCTGCCGACCGGCACAACATACAGATATGGGCCTCGGGTGTCCAAGCCACCAAGGAAAACAGGGAGCCCCATGCATTTCCGAAAAGAGGACACCTGTGGGAATCCGCAGAGGTGTGATTTGCGCACATCGCCCCAGATTTTTTTACCCAGACACCCCTGCAAAGTCCGAAATGTGGGGGAAAAAACGCTTTTTCCGCACATTTCGCTCGACGCACCCATCGAAACACGCCCCCAACAACACATGGCCTACCGTCCCGCGTTCCCACAGGTGTCCCGATGAAAACGGTACCTCACATGCATGGGTGCACCTACCTGGCCGGCAAGGGGCAAGCCGAAAACGCAAGCAACCCCCAGTCTGTTTGCAGAGGGGAATCTCAGCCATTCTGCCGACCGGCACAACATACAGATATGGGCCTCGGGTGTCCAAGCCACCAAGGAAAACAGGGAGCCCCATGCATTTCCGAAAAGAGGCCACCCGTGGGAATCCGCAGAGGTGTGATTTGCGCACATCGCCCCAGATTTTTTTACCCAGACACCCCCGCAAAGTCCGAAATGTGGGGGAAAAAACGCTTTTTCCGCACATTTCACTCGACGCACCCATCGAAACACGCCCCCAACAACACATGGCCTACCGTCCCGCGTTCCCACAGGTGTCCCGATGAAAACGGTACCTCACATGCGTGGGTGCACTGTGATGCTGGAAATGCATCAGAGGGACAGGGCCTCTGAATCCTTGTCCTTTTCTGCCTTTTATCGTGTGTTCTGTTATGTTTTCTGCCCAGGAGTCCATTTGGGACTCCTGGCAGTGCAGCTCTCTCTTTTGGTTTGGTGAACAGACCCATGGGATACCCTTATGGCACCCATGGGTAGGGGTACAACCCTGTGCCCCTAGTGTATGTTTTTTTGGCACCTGTGGGTGGCCCACAGAGCAGGGTATGGGCTGGTGGCAGCTCCATGCTGAATTAGACAGGTGCTCTGGGCGTCCTCCATTTTGGGATACCCAGGCCCTGCCATTGGGATCAGTTGATTCCTGATAGAAAACAAGATGGCCCCTGTGGCCTCTTGCTTTCTATTGCCTGTTGTCTTGTTTTTCCCAAAGTCCTGGGAAGCCCTGACTCTGTCCCTTCCCCCTGACTGGCTGTTGGGTGGAAGTTCCATATATGGTGTTGTTGTGAAGGCCCAGCTAGACTGACTGGAGCCTTCCCTTTGACTGTATGTTGTGGGTACCTCCTGTGGGTGGGACCTGGGTGAATGGAGTGTGTGACCAATATACACTTCTTGTTGTGGTTGTCTGGTTTCTGGCATGTGAGACAAAGACTGAGACAGCCCTGCCCGAAACTGGCCTGAATGCAGTGTGTAGTGTTGAATGGCTGGGTACTTGTCCCAATCCACATTCCTTGTTGTGAGTGTCTGAAAGGGAGGAGTGTGGCCTGAATGCACTGTGTGCCTGATTGGCTGACTGACTGCATGAATGCCCTTCTGTGTGATTGGCTGCTGTGTGTGTGCCAGCAGTGTGGATGAGAGACAGGATAGTATATCTGGGGACCTCTCACCACTGGAAATTGTTCAGAAGCATTCAGAAGCTGAGTCTCCACTCAAGAGTAACTGGATTTGCTGATCCTCGACGTCCAGCTGGAAGAAGAAGACTTGCTGTGGCATTTGCTTCGACGGAACTGAAGGTTGTCGAAATCGTCGAGGACTGACCCGAGAGAGGACCTGGCTAGGCGCCCTCTTCCCGTGCTCCGAGGGACCATCGAGCACCGCTGAATCTTCGCCGAAGCGCCCTGGAAGTCAGACCCTCGAAAGGCTGCCGACCCGAGACGGGACCGCCGAGGAGATCGAAGTGAAGCACCCGGACATCGACGCTGTCGAAGTCCATTGCCGTCGACCAGGGTTCGCAGGTCTGTGTAACCGCTGGAGGCCCGTCGAAGTTGTGTTGCCCCGCCGTGGGAACCACTTGACGCCGTGCCGCCGACGACCGGAGCCGTCCGCTCCTTGCCTAAGAACATTTGCCTTGAAGGACTCCCTCGTCCGCATCGTCGGCCGCTTTGTCCCGCCGGAGAAAGTCGAGGACGACCAACGCGCCGAGGAGAATCCGCCGGTGGGTTTCCCGCCACCTCACGACCCCAAAGACTCGAGCGACTCGACGCCCTTGCTGGGCCACCGTCACCCACAATCTTTGCGGTCCAGAACTAGTGTCGCCGAGGTGCCCCGCACGCCTCTTCCTCGCAGGACGCCGACATCTCGACGCCGACGAGCACCGCTCGGATCGAAGCCTGCCGCCTCATCGACGCCGTTCTACCTTGTTTGTTGTCGGACGTTCGACGCCCCGTGTCTCCCGCTTGAAAGGGAAGGCATTCAAGAAGGGCCGTCGATTCCCCGACACCGAACACCGAGTTCCTCGACGCTTCTCGACGCCTCTCGACGATCCGTGACTCCTGCTTTAAAGGGGGTCATTCAAGAAGGATCTGTCGACGCCTCTTCGAAGAACTCGACTCCACCAGGTACATTGGGGGGGTAAAAACATTATAGGAGAGAAATAGACTATTGAACAATATATGGACTGGGCTGGTGTTATATCTCTTTATTTTACAGGTTGCCCAGGTGGGGGGATCTCCACACAGAACTGTGTCCAGTGGTAGGGGCCAGTATTCTGCCTATTGTTTCAACCCTCTGTTATCTCTCCTCTCTCTATTGCTGGTTTCCTTCTTATTGATCTGTGTGCCATTTTAACAGTATTGTGAATGCACTTTAATGAGGTCTAATATTAGTGGTACCACTTTAGAATTGTAGATATTTACCATTGCTGATTTTCCTGAGCACAAAGTGCGTTATTGTGATAAGTGTACATAACCCTTGAATATTAATTATATAAAGACTGTGTTTTCAGTAATACAGTGTGTGGACATTCCTTTGTGGGGGCTTGGGGATACACTGTACTTAAGAACCAGCCTGCATCACCTCCTGAGAAGCTAAGCCTTGATTGCTCGTCCATCGTTACCATATTAGAGAATCTTGGCTGGGGTCCTCTGTGCCTCCCCTCTACCATATAGAGAGCGGAAGTACAGACCCCCCTACCAGTCTTTACAGCTGGTGGCAGCGGTGGGATGCTTATGGTTTTAAGACTCAGTGTATAACCGTGCCACTTACAAAATATCCGCACTTTTGTTAGATTAAGGTTCGGGTGTGTTCCAAATAACTGCATTACAAGCAATGGAGTCCATTGCAAATGGTAAATTGACTCGGATGAGCTTAGAGGCTCTCCAGAGTGCTTGTGAAGCCAGGGAGTTAGACTTTGTGGATAAGTCTAGGGCTGAGCTGATAGCTGCCCTGGTGGATTACCAGACTGATGGTGAAACTCTTGAGGAAGGGGGGGATGCAACCAGTGAGGACTCTGCCCCTGGGGTTGTCGCTGAATCTGTTTCTGGGAATGCCACCATTCCTGCTGCCTCTGTTCCAAACCCCAGCAATTCCATGGAACTTGAGTTATTAAGGATGAAGTTAGCCTTTGAATATCGCAAGTTGGAAATAGAAGCTGAGCTTAAGAAAGAGGAGCTGGCACAGCAAGTGGAACTCAAGAATAGGGATCTTGCGCTCAAAGAAAAGGACACTGAATGTCAGAGAATCCAGTTAGAGAAAGCTCGAGTGGAGACTTCAGCTAGACCAATTGAGAGTGGTAGGTCCCCAGCCACCAAGTTTATGAAAGATTTGGTTGGTGTGTTTGTGGAGGGTTCAGATATCCTCCAATGGATTGAAGCGTTTGAAATGGCTTGTGCAATTCATGATGTAGATAAAAGAGATTGGGCTAAGTGTTTGTTAAGCAGAGTGCCTCAAACTGGATATGACTGTATTCTGAAGCTGAGTGTGGAAGAAAGGGGTCAGTATGAGTGTATGAAGTCTGCTTTGATTGCCAAGTTTGGCAAGACACCTGCCCAATACCTTAAAAGGTTCAGGGAATTTAAGAAAAGAGAGAATGTGTCTTGGGTTGACTGGGTGAGTACTGCGCACATGAACATGATGGGGTGGATTGATGGATACAAGGTGAAAACTTTTGTTGAGTTGTCCCACCTCTTGTTTTTTGAGCATTTTTCTGAAGCCTGTTCACCAGAGCTGCGTCAGTATGTGGCTGACCAGAACATTTTGGACCCCTTTAAGCTGGCTAGGTTGGCTGACAAGTGGGTCTCCCATCGGGTGTCCCCTAAGGACCCCAGTGGGAAGGACAAGGACAAAGAAAAGGGGGCCTCTCAGAAAGCTGAGGAGTCCCAAAAGCAGTCACAGTCGGGTAAACCAAAACCTTCCTCTCCTAAGACCCAAAAATCTAGTGGGGATAAGTCCTCTGTGGGTGGGAATAAGAGTAGTGGTCCACCTGCTGCAAAGCAGGTTCCCAGTGGTTCCAGTACCGTACCCCGCACTCCTGGCACTTGTTGGGACTGTGGGGCTCTGGATCACAAAAGGGGTGACCCCAAGTGTAAAGGTAAGGCACTTGGAGTACAGGCTGTCAGCCTGACCTACCCTTACCCCGTGTCTGAGGTGGAGGCCACTGTCCTCCCCTCCTCTACAGGAATCACCTTTGGTGCTCCGGTAGAGATTTCCTTAGTGTCCCTTGGGGCCTGGGACCAGTACGCAGAAGTACTGGCGACTATCCCACAGAACACCCGTAGGTTTTTGAGAAGTGTCCTCTTGAATGGCCAGCCTTCTACTGGTTTGAGAGACACTGGGGCAAGCATGACAGTGGTGGACAGGACCCTGCTCAAGCCAGAGGACTATGAAGGTGCTCCTCTGCAAACCACCAGATTAGCTGGTGGGCCTCCCAAATTATCACCTGTAGCCTTAGTCACACTCATGATTGGAGACAAGACAGCAAAGCTTCCTGTCCTGGTTCAGGACAATGTCCCTGCTAACATTCTGTTAGGTAATGATCTAGTGGAGTTGGGGTTGATCTCGGATGGTCTTCCCCTGACTGCTGCTGCGGTCACTAGGTCACAGGTGACACCGGGTCTGGCTGTGAGTCAGGTACCCGAGCCAAAGGCGAGGCCTAAGGCAAGAAGAAGGAAGACCAAGAAGGCCACCTCTGTGGAGGGAACACCTTCTCTTCCTGCTGTTCCGACAGCACCCATTGGGATCCCTACTCCGGACGGGCTGGGTCCAGTGGAAAACCCAAACTCAACTCCTGTGGGAGAAGAGACAGAAGACTCTCCTGTGGGAGAGGTTCTCAACCCAGAGGAGCACCCCGACCTTCAATGCTTGTTAGCTGAAGGGGGACCCTCCCGGGCAGACTTCTGTAAAGGACAGAGAGAGTGCCACTCTCTCGAGGGTCTGAGGAAACAGGCCCTGTCCCAGGCACAAGGTGAAGTGCCTAGGACATTCAAGGTTTATTGGGCGGGTGAGCTCCTTGTTAGTGAGCCCACTAAGCCTGAACCTGGTGCCCGCAAGAGGTTGGTGGTACCCCAGGTTTACAGGCCCTTCCTACTGCAGTTGGCGCATGAGGTGCCCTTGGCTGGTCATCTTGGGACTAAGAAGACTAAGCAGAGGCTCTCTGCCCATTTCTACTGGCCAAGGATGGGGGTAGAAGTGGAGTCCCACTGCAGGACCTGCCCCACTTGTCAGTTGTCTGGCAAGACTGGAGGCAGGATCATTGCCCCACTGCAGCCATTACCAGTGGTTGGCACACCATTTGAGAGGGTGGGCATCGACATCGTCGGTCCCCTTGACCCTCCCACTTCAGGTGGACATCGGTTCATCCTGGTCTTGGTAGATCATGCCACCAGGTACCCTGAGGCAATACCCCTTCGGACTGTTACTGCCAAGGTGGTTGCCAGGGCTCTCCTGGGCATTTTCACCCGTGTTGGATTCCCCAAGGAGGTTGTCTCTGACAGAGGATCCAACTTCATGTCTAGTTACATGAAAACCATGTGGAAAGAGTGCGGGGTAACCTACAAGTTCTCCACCTCTTACCACCCCCAGACCAATGGTCTGGTTGAGAGATTTAACAAAACTCTCAAGGGCATGCTAGGTGCTTTGGAAGAGCCCCTAAGGAGGAAATGGGATCTCCTCCTGCCATGCCTGCTGTTTGCTTACAGGGAGGTACCTCAAGAGGGTGTTGGTTTCAGCCCCTTTGAGTTACTCTTTGGACATCCCGTGAGGGGGCCCCTCGCCTTGATCCGAGAAGGCTTGGAAGCCACCCCTCCAGGTCCCGCCAAGCAAGTGGGGGACTATGTGTTAGGCCTCAGGCGGAGGATGACACAAATGATGGGTCAGGCAACAGCAAATCTCAAGGCCAGCCAGGAATTGAACAAGTACTGGCATGACCTTAAAGCTTCGCAAGTGGATTGGACTCCGGGACAGGAAATCCTTGTGATGGAGCCTACCAAGCCTAGAGCTTTGGCAGACAAGTGGACTGGACCCTTCAGGATCATCTCCAAGATGGGCGAAGTCAATTATCTGGTTGACATGGGAGCCTCTGGGGTAGCCCCCCAGGTATTCCATGTCAACAGGCTCAAGCCTTTCCACAGACGAGCGGAGGTCTCATGTCTCTTGCTAGCTTCAGGGCAAGAAGAGGATGAGAGTGAGCCCCTTCCTGATTTGCTGCATAGCAACCCTCAGGATGGCTCAGTGGAGGGAGTACAACTCTCTCCCGATTTGACAACGGAGCAGCAGAGGGCCTGCAGGGCTTTGCTCCAGCAGTATGCCTCTCTGTTTTCCCTGACACCGGGCCTTACACCGTGGTGTAAGCACGAAATTGACACTGGTGACAGCGTGCCTGTCAAGAGCAGGAGCTATCGTATGTCAGATACCGTCAAAAACCACATCCAGGCTGAGGTCGCCAAGATGTTGGATCTGGGTGTTATTGAACCCTCAACCAGTCCCTGGTCCAGTCCAGTGGTCCTTGTCCCCAAGGCAAGTTCCCAGGCGGGTACCAAGGATTGGAGGTTCTGTGTGGACTACCGAGGAGTCAATGCCGTCACCAAAACTGACGCGCACCCATTGCCCAGGGCTGATGAGCTCGTGGACACCATAGGTGCTGCCAAATTTGTGAGCACCTTTGACCTTACCTCAGGCTATTGGCAAATAGCTCTGACGGACCATGCCAAGGAAAAGACGGCCTTCTCAACACCTGAGGGACTCTACCAGTTTAGGGTCATGCCCTTTGGGTTGAAGAATGCCCCTGCCACCTTCCAGAGATTGGTCAACCATGCGCTCAGTGGGCTGGAAGCCTTTTGTGTGGCTTACTTAGACGACATTGCCGTCTACAGTTCCACCTGGGAAGAGCATTTGACACATCTGGATAGGGTGTTGCAGGCCTTGAAAAGGGCTAACCTCACTATCAAGGCCACCAAGTGCCAGATAGCTCAGGGGAAAGTTACCTATCTTGGTCATGAGGTAGGAGGGGGTCAAATCCAACCTCTCTCCAGTAAAGTACAGGACGTACAGAACTGGGAGACTCCCACTACTCAAACCCAGGTGAGAGCCTTTTTGGGCCTCACTGGGTACTATCGCAATTTCATGGCAGACTATGGAACCATAGCTGCACCCCTGACAGCTCTAACTTCGCCCAAACAACCTAGGAAGGTTAATTGGACTGAAGACTGTCAGAGGGCCTTTGATGGCTTGAAAGAAAGTCTGTGTAGGGCACCTGTGTTGTGTGCGCCTGACTACAGCCGACCCTTTATCGTCCAGACGGATGCCTGCGACACCGGAATTGGAGCTGTCTTGTCCCAGTTAGATGACAAAGGGAGAGAACACCCTATCATATTCATCAGTAGACAACTCAAGGGTAGAGAACTTAGGTGGGCTACTGTTGAAAAGGAGTGTTTTAGCATAGTTTGGAGCCTTAGGCGTTTTAGGCCCTACCTTACGGGGTCTACCTTCAAGGTCCAAACAGATCATAAGCCCCTGAAGTGGCTTATGCAGATGAAGGGTGAGAACCCGAAATTGCTCAGGTGGTCCATTAGCCTGCAAGGGCTAGACTTCACCATAGAGCACAGACCAGGGAAGAGTCACGATAATGCGGATGGCCTTTCCAGAAGGTATGTTGACCGTCTGGATGAGGGTGTCTATCCCGTGGGAGATTAGACACCCTCCACCTCAGTCTGGGGGGGGCGACTGTGATGCTGGAAATGCATCAGAGGGACAGGGCCTCTGAATCCTTGTCCTTTTCTGCCTTTTATCGTGTGTTCTGTTATGTTTTCTGCCCAGGAGTCCATTTGGGACTCCTGGCAGTGCAGCTCTCTCTTTTGGTTTGGTGAACAGACCCATGGGATACCCTTATGGCACCCATGGGTAGGGGTACAACCCTGTGCCCCTAGTGTATGTTTTTTTGGCACCTGTGGGTGGCCCACAGAGCAGGGTATGGGCTGGTGGCAGCTCCATGCTGAATTAGACAGGTGCTCTGGGCGTCCTCCATTTTGGGATACCCAGGCCCTGCCATTGGGATCAGTTGATTCCTGATAGAAAACAAGATGGCCCCTGTGGCCTCTTGCTTTCTATTGCCTGTTGTCTTGTTTTTCCCAAAGTCCTGGGAAGCCCTGACTCTGTCCCTTCCCCCTGACTGGCTGTTGGGTGGAAGTTCCATATATGGTGTTGTTGTGAAGGCCCAGCTAGACTGACTGGAGCCTTCCCTTTGACTGTATGTTGTGGGTACCTCCTGTGGGTGGGACCTGGGTGAATGGAGTGTGTGACCAATATACACTTCTTGTTGTGGTTGTCTGGTTTCTGGCATGTGAGACAAAGACTGAGACAGCCCTGCCCGAAACTGGCCTGAATGCAGTGTGTAGTGTTGAATGGCTGGGTACTTGTCCCAATCCACATTCCTTGTTGTGAGTGTCTGAAAGGGAGGAGTGTGGCCTGAATGCACTGTGTGCCTGATTGGCTGACTGACTGCATGAATGCCCTTCTGTGTGATTGGCTGCTGTGTGTGTGCCAGCAGTGTGGATGAGAGACAGGATAGTATATCTGGGGACCTCTCACCACTGGAAATTGTTCAGAAGCATTCAGAAGCTGAGTCTCCACTCAAGAGTAACTGGATTTGCTGATCCTCGACGTCCAGCTGGAAGAAGAAGACTTGCTGTGGCATTTGCTTCGACGGAACTGAAGGTTGTCGAAATCGTCGAGGACTGACCCGAGAGAGGACCTGGCTAGGCGCCCTCTTCCCGTGCTCCGAGGGACCATCGAGCACCGCTGAATCTTCGCCGAAGCGCCCTGGAAGTCAGACCCTCGAAAGGCTGCCGACCCGAGACGGGACCGCCGAGGAGATCGAAGTGAAGCACCCGGACATCGACGCTGTCGAAGTCCATTGCCGTCGACCAGGGTTCGCAGGTCTGTGTAACCGCTGGAGGCCCGTCGAAGTTGTGTTGCCCCGCCGTGGGAACCACTTGACGCCGTGCCGCCGACGACCGGAGCCGTCCGCTCCTTGCCTAAGAACATTTGCCTTGAAGGACTCCCTCGTCCGCATCGTCGGCCGCTTTGTCCCGCCGGAGAAAGTCGAGGACGACCAACGCGCCGAGGAGAATCCGCCGGTGGGTTTCCCGCCACCTCACGACCCCAAAGACTCGAGCGACTCGACGCCCTTGCTGGGCCACCGTCACCCACAATCTTTGCGGTCCAGAACTAGTGTCGCCGAGGTGCCCCGCACGCCTCTTCCTCGCAGGACGCCGACATCTCGACGCCGACGAGCACCGCTCGGATCGAAGCCTGCCGCCTCATCGACGCCGTTCTACCTTGTTTGTTGTCGGACGTTCGACGCCCCGTGTCTCCCGCTTGAAAGGGAAGGCATTCAAGAAGGGCCGTCGATTCCCCGACACCGAACACCGAGTTCCTCGACGCTTCTCGACGCCTCTCGACGATCCGTGACTCCTGCTTTAAAGGGGGTCATTCAAGAAGGATCTGTCGACGCCTCTTCGAAGAACTCGACTCCACCAGGTACATTGGGGGGGTAAAAACATTATAGGAGAGAAATAGACTATTGAACAATATATGGACTGGGCTGGTGTTATATCTCTTTATTTTACAGGTTGCCCAGGTGGGGGGATCTCCACACAGAACTGTGTCCAGTGGTAGGGGCCAGTATTCTGCCTATTGTTTCAACCCTCTGTTATCTCTCCTCTCTCTATTGCTGGTTTCCTTCTTATTGATCTGTGTGCCATTTTAACAGTATTGTGAATGCACTTTAATGAGGTCTAATATTAGTGGTACCACTTTAGAATTGTAGATATTTACCATTGCTGATTTTCCTGAGCACAAAGTGCGTTATTGTGATAAGTGTACATAACCCTTGAATATTAATTATATAAAGACTGTGTTTTCAGTAATACAGTGTGTGGACATTCCTTTGTGGGGGCTTGGGGATACACTGTACTTAAGAACCAGCCTGCATCACCTCCTGAGAAGCTAAGCCTTGATTGCTCGTCCATCGTTACCATATTAGAGAATCTTGGCTGGGGTCCTCTGTGCCTCCCCTCTACCATATAGAGAGCGGAAGTACAGACCCCCCTACCAGTCTTTACATGCACCTACCTGGCCGGCAAGGGGCAAGCCGAAAACGCAAGCAACCCCCAGTCTGTTTGCAGAGGGGAATCTCAGCCATTCTGCCGACTGGCACAACATACAGATATGGGCCTCGGGTGTCCAAGCCACCAAGGAAAACAGGGAGCCCCATGCATTTCCGAAAAGAGGACACCCGTGGGAATCCGCAGAGGTGTGATTTGCGCACATCGCCCCAGATTTTTTTACCCAGACACCCCTGCAAAGTCCGAAATGTGGGGGAAAAATTGCTTTTTCCGCACATTTCGCTCGACGCACCCATCGAAACACGCCCCCAACAACACATGGCCTACCGTCCCGCGTTCCCACAGGTGTCCCGATGAAAACGGTACCTCACATGCGTGGGTGCACCTACCTGGCCGGCAAGGGGCAAGCCGAAAACGCAAGCAACCCCCAGTCTGTTTGCAGAGGGGAATTCCAGCCATTCTGCCGACCGGCACAACATACAGATATGGGCCTCGGGTGTCCAAGCCACCAAGGAAAACAGGGAGCCCCATGCATTTCCGAAAAGAGGACACCCGTGGGAATCCGCAGAGGTGTGATTTGCGCACATCGCCCCAGATTTTTTTACCCAGACACCCCTGCAAAGTCCGAAATGTGGGGGAAAAAACGCTTTTTCCGCACATTTCGCTCGACGCACCCATCGAAACACGCCCCCAACAACACATGGCCTACCGTCCCGCGTTCCCACAGGTGTCCCGATGAAAACGGTACCTCACATGCGTGGGAGCACCTACCTGGCCGGCAAGGGGCAAGCCGAAAACGCAAGCAACCCCCAGTCTGTTTGCAGAGGGGAATCTCAGCCATTCTGCCGACCGGCACAACATACAGATATGGGCCTCGGGTGTCCAAGCCACCAAGGAAAACAGGGAGCCCCATGCATTTCCGAAAAGAGGACACCCGTGGGAATCCGCAGAGGTGTGATTTGCGCACATCGCCCCAGATTTTTTTACCCAGAAACCCCTGCAAAGTCCGAAATGTGGGGGAAAAATTGCTTTTTCCGCACATTTCGCTCGACGCACCCATCGAAACACGCCCCCAACAACACATGGCCTACCGTCCCGCGTTCCCACAGGTGTCCCGATGAAAACGGTACCTCACATGCGTGGGTGCACCTACCTGGCCGGCAAGGGGCAAGCCGAAAACGCAAGCAACCCCCAGTCTGTTTGCAGAGGGGAATTCCAGCCATTCTGCCGACCGGCACAACATACAGATATGGGCCTCGGGTGTCCAAGCCACCAAGGAAAACAGGGAGCCCCATGCATTTCCGAAAAGAGGACACCCGTGGGAATCCGCAGAGGTGTGATTTGCGCACATCGCCCCAGATTTTTTTACCCAGACACCCCTGCAAAGTCCGAAATGTGGGGGAAAAAACGCTTTTTTCGCACATTTCGCTCGACGCACCCATCGAAACACGCCCCCAACAACACATGGCCTACCGTCCCGCGTTCCCACAGGTGTCCCGATGAAAACGGTACCTCACATGCGTGGGAGCACCTACCTGGCCGGCAAGGGGCAAGCCGAAAACGCAAGCAACCCCCAGTCTGTTTGCAGAGGGGAATCTCAGCCATTCTGCCGACCGGCACAACATACAGATATGGGCCTCGGGTGTCCAAGCCACCAAGGAAAACAGGGAGCCCCATGCATTTCCGAAAAGAGGACACCCGTGGGAATCCGCAGAGGTGTGATTTGCGCACATCGCCCCAGATTTTTTTACCCAGACACCCCCGCAAAGTCCGAAATGTGGGGGAAAAAACGCTTTTTCCGCACATTTCGCTCGACGCACCCATCGAAACACGCCCCCAACAACACATGGCCTACCGTCCCGCGTTCCCACAGGTGTCCCGATGAAAACGGTACCACACATGCGTGGGTGCATCTACCTGGCCGGCAAGGGGCAAGCCGAAAACGCAAGCAACCCCCAGTCTGTTTGCAGAGGGGAATCTCAGCCATTCTGCCGACCGGCACAACATACAGATATGGGCCTCGGGTGTCCAAGCCACCAAGGAAAACAGGGAGCCCCATGCATTTCCGAAAAGAGGACACCTGTGGGAATCCGCAGAGGTGTGATTTGCGCACATCGCCCCAGATTTTTTTACCCAGACACCCCTGCAAAGTCCGAAATGTGGGGGAAAAAACGCTTTTTCCGCACATTTCGCTCGACGCACCCATCGAAACACGCCCCCAACAACACATGGCCTACCGTCCCGCGTTCCCACAGGTGTCCCGATGAAAACGGTACCTCACATGCGTGGGTGCACCTACCTGGCCGGCAAGGGGCAAGCCGAAAACGCAAGCAACCCCCAGTCTGTTTGCAGAGGGGAATCTCAGCCATTCTGCCGACCGGCACAACATACAGATATGGGCCTCGGGTGTCCAAGCCACCAAGGAAAACAGGGAGCCCCATGCATTTCCGAAAAGAGGACACCCGTGGGAATCCGCAGAGGTGTGATTTGCGCACATCGCCCCAGATTTTTTTACCCAGACACCCCTGCAAAGTCCGAAATGTGGGGGAAAAAACGCTTTTTCCGCACATTTCGCTCGACGCACCCATCGAAACACGCCCCCAACAACACATGGCCTACCGTCCCGCGTTCCCACAGGTGTCCCGATGAAAACGGTACCTCACATGCGTGGGTGCACCTACCTGGCCGGCAAGGGGCAAGCCGAAAACGCAAGCAACCCTCAGTCTGTTTGCAGAGGGGAATCTCAGCCATTCTGCCGACCGGCACAACATACAGATATGGGCCTCGGGTGTCCAAGCCACCAAGGAAAACAGGGAGCCCCATGCATTTCCGAAAAGAGGACACCCGTGGGAATCCGCAGAGGTGTGATTTGCGCACATCGCCCCAGATTTTTTTACCCAGACACCCCTGCAAAGTCTGAAATGTGGGGGAAAAAACGCTTTTTCCGCACATTTCGCTCGACGCACCTATCGAAACACGCCCCCAACAACACATGGCCTACCGTCCCGCGTTCCCAAAGGTGTCCCGATGAAAACGGTACCTCACATGCGTGGGTGCACCTACCTGGCCGGCAAGGGGCAAGCCGAAAACGCAAGCAACCCCCAGCCCAGTCTGTTTGCAGAGGGTGTTAGGGAGAATTCTCTGTTTAGGCTGAATTTCCCTACCTAGTGAGTCCCCCAGCAGCTTTGCTGGATTTCTGGGGTTTAATTTTTTCTCCTGCCAAGAGTGAGACTCTTTTACCCTCACTCCTGGACATGTTGAACTGTGTTATCTTGGACAAACCTTGTGTTGAATGGGCTATGGGGTCTTTTACTCCATAGGGCCTCATGTATTTTTGTGATGTGGGTTACACAGCACCCTCTGTGCCGTGACCCAGGGGTGTCCTAGGGACTCCCCAACATAGACTCCATACCCTGGGACTGACTACTGTCTCCCAGGGCATGTAAAGTCACCAAAGACTTTGCTAGTCTTGAATCCTGAACAGAACCAGTACAAACCATCATATTGTGGACGTACTGGCTGGGGCAATTCGATTGCCCCAGGGTCTGTTAGTCGAGGGGGCACGTCTCCGTCCCCCCTGATCGAGTTTTGGCTGGTGGCAGTGGAAACTACTTTTTATATTCGACCGCGAATATTTCCCTATGGGATTTCCCATTGTTTTAGGCTAACACATTTAATTATTTATTTACGGTAGCCTTAAACATACCGCCGGTTTATATATTTATTTTTATAACTCCGGTTGGGACTTTTTGCCAAAACTTGATTCTAAAATGGCGTTGGTGTTCGCCTCTGTAACTCTGACCCAAAGTGGAGCCCTTTGTTCCACTTTTGGCGGGCTTCTCCACAGAAGCCCTCCAAAGTGGTGCCACTCTGTCTGGGGTACTTAGGAGGGGTGGAGGGGGATTTAGGCACCCTGGACTGAGTTACCTTGGTAACTCAAGTCGCACTCCGTCCTGATTGGCCCAAGTGGTGAGCCGCCCGGCTCACCACTTAGCATGTTTGAGTGACAGCTAGGCTGGGTGAATGGGGGTTTGCTGCATAAAAGCAGGGCTTTGGGGACTGGGACTTCAGAAGTCGCCACAGGACCAAGAATCCGACGAGGGAAGAGCTGAGCCGACCTGCTTCGACGACACCACCCGGTGGAGCCCTGCTGAACCGTCTCACCACTTTTCCCGACGACCGAGGAGAACTCTTAACGGAGTGGCTCCTTCCCTTGACTGGTGGGGACAACCAGTTTTCGCCTTCTTTTCGCTTCTCGAGGTATCTCGTGGCCGCCTTGCCAGTGCCAAGCACCCCGGCAACCGGAACCCCACCACTTTTACCCCAACCACGAAAGTCGGTACAACCCTTTAACCGGAGGACTCCGCGGCTGGTTTCTTCCCGGGCAGTGCAACGACCCTCTTCTTCTGCTCTTCAGCGAGAACTTCTTCTCCCCTGACCGACGTCGAGCCCTGCTGCCACTGCCTGGAACAACTGCCACCGCTGGAGGATCCTTTCCGCTTAAGGTACCGTGTTCCGCCTGGCTTCCCTTGCTACCGACTGTACGGGGTAGATTTAGCCCCCGGCTTTCGAACCTGGGAGTGCCTGGGACACCCTGGCTAAACTTTCTAAGCCACTCTAACCTCTTTCTAACTCTTTGCAAGACTTTGAATCCCTAATAACAGTGTGATCTTGGGCACATTTTCGCTCCGGCTACTCTAAGAGTGGGCCCTGCCTAGTGACTTTTGCTCACCTGTGACTTTGTGCTTCTTTGAGCCTATTGCAAGTGTTCTGGACCTTAGAGTGGTGTGTTTAACCCATTTCTGCTTTTTCTCTCCCTTTCTTGGAAACTACTAGAGTGTCATCTAACGTTAAGCACTCACCTCTGTTTTAATTAAGTGGTGTTAACCTAGAGTTGTCTAGATAGGAGAAAGGATTGAAACTACTTTCGTTATAACTGTGTTTGAAGTGTTTACTATATTTTGCTAGAGTGTTTTTAACTTATGTGTATTTTAAATAAATAACTATATACTTTTGAAACCAAGCTCTGGTCAGTGTTTGCTTGTGCTATTGTGTGTTGGTACATATTGTGTATACTTTGCATACTGCCTAACTCTTCTTGAGAGAAGTCTGACTGCTCAGCCACAGCTACCAGGTAAATCTGGGTGGTACAGACTGCTACCAAAGGGGTTTACTGCTCTACCTGTAGTCTTAAATCTTTTGCAGTGTTCCCCAAGGGAACTGCACAGGTTTCTGCCTAACACTGGTGTACAGCGGTGGGATTTGTATTGAGTATACATTTTATTGTGCTTTAGATACCTTAGTGCAACTAACCACAAAGCTTAGCACTGAAAAAGTAAAACCTCTAACATGTCAGTTATAGAAAGCTATAGTCAAGAGTCCCTTGCAGCCAAAACTGCTGATTGTTTAAGAGTGCTCTGTAAACATAAGGATCTCCTGACTAAGGGCAAGAAAATGGAGCTGATTGAAAGATTGTTAGCTAACCAAAGTCTGGGTGATGGTTCAGAGGAACCTACCACTCCAGCAACTGTAGATGACAGTGTTGAAATTAACATGGAGCAAAATGTTGATGATTCTGAGGAAGAGTCAGAAGAGGAGGGTGAGGCTGTTGTAACTGTCCCCCCTAGGCCTCTGCCTGCTCTACCTGCTGTGCCTACTGGACCTTTACCAGGTCCCACATTTAGTCCTCAGTACTTTGAACTGGAGAAAATGAAGCTAGAATTGGAGTATAAGAAACTTAATGCTCAAACTGACAAAGAACTAAGGCTAAGGGAAATGGAGCTCAAGTATGACTTAGAAATGAAGAAATTATCTGTTGAGAATGTTTCTCTCTCTGGCTCCTCTAGAAGTTCCAGTCCTAAAAGACCCCGGATGCCTAAAGAATTGGTTGGTATGTATGAGCCTAAGTTGGATGTGTTGGATTGGTTGTCTCTGTTTGAATATAATCATGGGCTCCAGAACATCACAGGAAATGACTTACTCACCTGGTTGTTCTCTAGGCTTCCCCCTGTTGCAACTGATGTGGTAATGGAGATGGGGGAGGAGGATAGGAAGGACTATGAATGTGTGAAACTAGCTTTGATAGCTAGGTTTGGGAAAACCCCTTCCCAGTATCTTAAGAGGTTTAGGAACCTCAAAAAGCATGATGGTACCCCTTGGGCTACCTGGGTGAGTGAATGTTTGAAAAACCTAGAGGGATGGATTAAGGGTTACAAGGTGAACACTTATGAAGGTATGAAGAATTTGTTTATGTTGGAGACTATTTATGATGCCTGCTCTCCTGAGCTCAGACAACACTTGGCTGATTCCAGGGAATTGGATTCCCGGAAACTAGCTAAGGCTGCTGACTTGTGGGTTGCCAACAGGGCCACTCACAAGGATTCTGGGGTAACTCAGAAGAAGGATGGGGAAAAACAGTCTAAGAAGGACTCCAAAGAGAATTCTAATACTACAAATTCCAAAGAGGGCCCCAAACAAAACTATAAGGGTAAGCCACAAGGGAAACCAAATCAGGCTAGTGTACCTTCTGGTCCCAGACCAGAAGGAGGTCAGAACAAGCCTCCATTCCAGCGAGCCTTTGGCTCATGCTTTGTTTGTAAGGCTACTGACCATGTGAAAGGAGATCCCAGATGTAAGGGTAAACCTTCAGGGGTCCAGCTTGCCTCCTTAGCCTTCGCTCCAGAAGAGGAAGTACATATGGCAAGTGGAAACTTTCTATTACTAGCTGATGAACCCACTGGAGTCTCAGCTAGTGTTTCTTTAGTCTCTCTGGGGTTGTGGGAGCAACAGAATCTAGATGTCTATAACTCTATCCCAGATAATACTAAAGAGTATTATAAGGACAGTGTCCAGGTGAATGGTCAGGAGACTCCTGCCATTAGGGACACTGGAGCCAGCATAACTGTGGTGGATGAATCATTTTTCAAGGCAGAGGATGTTGCTAAGGCACCCAAATGCCTCACCAAGTTAGCTGGTGGGCCTGTGCAGATGTGTCCCCAGTTACCAGTTCTCATCCAATGTAATGATATGGCTGTAAAAATACCTGTCAGTGTACAATGTGAAGTGCCAGGTAGGGTTCTGTTGGGTAATGACCTCAAAGCTCTTGGAGTTGTATCTCATACCCCCAGACCTCCTAGCAAAAGGTTCCAGGAACTCACAAAACCTGCAAGGGAGAAAACCCTGAGAGGGTTATCTCAGGAGATGATGACAGAAATCACTCCTCTACCACTGGAGCAACTTACTGCAGTAACTACCAGATCAGGAGCAAAGGGGCAACCCAAGACTCCTAGGAAAAAGCCAGCAGCAAGCACTCCAGTGCTTCCAACAAGGACTTCCCCTAGGTTGTCCAAAGTTACACCTGTAACTCCACCTCCAGCTGAGGCTGAGAGGGAGGTACCACCCTGTGTGGTTGAGCTAGACTCTGAGGAAGAGCTAGAAGGAGGCCCCAACCTTATTGGAGATTTGGACCCTGAGGACCATCCTGAGCTGCAGTCTTTACTGGCAGAAGGTGGGCCTAGCAGGGCAGCTTTTCGTAAGGGGCAAAGAGAATGTCCAACTCTGGAAGGTCTCCGCCACCAGGCAGCTTCTCAAGCTGATGGGCAAGAGCCTGGGAAGTATAGGTTGCACTGGGAAGATGGCCTCTTCTACAGTGAACCCACTGAGTCTGAACCTGGAGACTACAAACGCCTTGTAGTCCCACAAGAAAACAGACAACAGTTCTTACAACTAGCCCATGAGATACCTTTGGCTGGCCACTTGAGTTTCAAGAAGACCAAGGAAAGGCTCTCACTCTACTTTTATTGGCCAAAGATGGGGGCCGAAGTAGATAGATATTGTAAGAGCTGCCATACCTGCCAGACTTCTGGTAAGGTTGGTTCCAAGAATGTGGCACCTTTAGTGCCTCTCCCAGTTGTGGGAGTCCCATTTGAGAGGGTAGGGATTGACATTGTTGGTCCCCTTGATCCTCCAACCTCCTCAGGCAACAGGTTTATCCTTGTTGTAGTAGACCATGCTACTAGGTACCCTGAGGCCATTCCTATGAGGACTGTTACAGCTCCGGCTGTGGCTACGGCCCTCCTTGGTATTTTTACCAGGGTTGGGTTTCCTAAGGAGGTAATCTCTAACAGGGGGTCAAACTTTATGTCCCACTACATGAAGGCCATGTGGAAAACCTGTGGAGTTACCTACAAGTTCTCAACCGCCTACCACCCTCAGACAAACGGGTTGGTTGAAAGGTTTAACAGAACCATGAAGAGCATGATAGGTGCTTTGGAAGAACCCCTTAAGAAAAAGTGGGACCTTCTACTGCCATGCCTTCTCTTTGCTTATAGAGAAGTCCCTCAGGAGGGAGTAGGTTATTCTCCCTTTGAGCTTCTCTATGGCCATCCAGTCAGAGGTCCATTGGCCCTGATTAAGGAGGGGTTGGAAGGTGCTCCTCCCCTCAAGCCAGTCAGAGTGACTGACTATGTGATAGGTCTCCGGAGGAGAATGTCACACATGATGGCAGAAGCAAGTGACAACTTGAAAGCTGGTCAAGCCCTGGTCAAACATTGGCACGACCAGAAGGCTAACATGGTTGAGTTTACTCAAGACCAGCTAGTTCTAGTTATGCTCCCAACAAGGCAGAGGGCCTTGCAAGACAAATGGATGGGACCCTTCAAGGTTGTGGGAAAACTTGGAGAGGTCAACTATCTGGTGGATCTGGGCAGACCCAGGGAAGCTCCTAGAGTCTTCCACACCAACCGACTAAAAGCCTACATCTCCAGACCTGATGTAGGAGCCTTGCTTCTAGCTTCAGCTGCAGAGGAGGAAGAGAGTGAATCTCTCCCTGATCTCCTCAGAGGTGTACCTTTAGATGAAAAAGTTGAAGGAGTCAATCTCTCTTCAGACCTGACACCTGAGCAACAAGAGGAGTGCAAATCTATGTTAAATCAGTTTGCCTCCCTGTTCTCACTGTCACCAGGCTTGACCCCTTGGGGCCAGCATGAGATACTCACTGGTGACTGTCTGCCAGTCAAAAGCAGAGGATACAGAATGTCAGAACATATCAGAGCCCACATCAAAGGAGAGGTCAAGAAGATGCTTGATCTCGGGGTAATAGAGCCCTCTACTAGTCCATGGTCTAGCCCAGTGGTGTTAGTACCAAAGGCAGGATCCAAAGACTTGAGATTCTGTGTGGACTATAGAGCTCTAAATGCAGTCACCAAGACTGATGCCCACCCTTTGCCCAGGACAGATGAGTTGGTGGATAAACTTGGTGCAGCCAAGTACCTCAGCACATTTGACCTGACGTCAGGCTATTGGCAAATAGCCCTGACAGACCATGCCAAGGAGAAAACTGCATTTTCGACCCCAGTTGGCTTGTACCAGTTTAAGGTCATGCCTTTTGGACTAAAAAATGCACCTGCCACATTCCAAAGGATGGTGAACCAAGTTCTGGCTGGGATGGAAGATTTCTGCATGGCATACTTGGATGACATTGCAGTCTTCAGCCACTCCTGGGAAGAACATGTGAACCACCTAGGACATGTGTTGCAGGCTCTGGAACAGGCCCATTTGACAATCAAAGCCAGTAAGTGCCAGATTGGTCAAAGTAAAGTGGTCTACCTTGGACATGAGGTAGGAGGTGGAGAAATAAGGCCTTTGCCCAGCAAGATTGAAGCTGTGCAAAATTGGACAACACCAACTACTCAAACCCAAGTGAGAGCTTTTTTAGGCCTCACTGGATATTACAGGAATTTCATTGAGAACTATGGGACCATAGCTTCTCCACTGAATGTAATCTCCTCTCCCAAATTCCCTAAAAAGGTAAAATGGAATGAGGAGTGCAATCAGGCCTTTGAAAAACTGAAGAGAGCTCTTTGCCAAGCTCCAGTATTGAGAGCTCCTGACTACCACCAACCTTTCATGGTACAAACTGATGCTTCCAATGTAGGTATAGGTGCAGTTCTAAGCCAACTGGATGAGAAGGGTAGGGAGCACCCCATTTGCTTCATCAGTAGGAAACTGAAGGATCCTGAGACAAGGTGGGCAACTATCGAAAGAGAATGCTTTGCTATTGTGTGGGCACTGAAGAAGTTTAGGCCATACTTGTATGGTTCTACTTTTGTTATTCAGACTGACCACCAACCCTTGAGATGGTTAATGCAAATGAAAGGGGAAAATCCAAAACTATTGAGATGGTCAATCTGCCTGCAAGGGTTTGATTTCACCATTGAGCACAGGTCAGGGTGTCACCATCAAAATGCTGATGGACTCTCTAGGATGTATATCATCGACTAGAGGTATGAGGTTCATCCAGGAGTGGATTAAATCCTCCTGTCCCTTAGTCTGGGGGGGGCGAGTGTTAGGGAGAATTCTCTGTTTAGGCTGAATTTCCCTACCTAGTGAGTCCCCCAGCAGCTTTGCTGGATTTCTGGGGTTTAATTTTTTCTCCTGCCAAGAGTGAGACTCTTTTACCCTCACTCCTGGACATGTTGAACTGTGTTATCTTGGACAAACCTTGTGTTGAATGGGCTATGGGGTCTTTTACTCCATAGGGCCTCATGTATTTTTGTGATGTGGGTTACACAGCACCCTCTGTGCCGTGACCCAGGGGTGTCCTAGGGACTCCCCAACATAGACTCCATACCCTGGGACTGACTACTGTCTCCCAGGGCATGTAAAGTCACCAAAGACTTTGCTAGTCTTGAATCCTGAACAGAACCAGTACAAACCATCATATTGTGGACGTACTGGCTGGGGCAATTCGATTGCCCCAGGGTCTGTTAGTCGAGGGGGCACGTCTCCGTCCCCCCTGATCGAGTTTTGGCTGGTGGCAGTGGAAACTACTTTTTATATTCGACCGCGAATATTTCCCTATGGGATTTCCCATTGTTTTAGGCTAACACATTTAATTATTTATTTACGGTAGCCTTAAACATACCGCCGGTTTATATATTTATTTTTATAACTCCGGTTGGGACTTTTTGCCAAAACTTGATTCTAAAATGGCGTTGGTGTTCGCCTCTGTAACTCTGACCCAAAGTGGAGCCCTTTGTTCCACTTTTGGCGGGCTTCTCCACAGAAGCCCTCCAAAGTGGTGCCACTCTGTCTGGGGTACTTAGGAGGGGTGGAGGGGGATTTAGGCACCCTGGACTGAGTTACCTTGGTAACTCAAGTCGCACTCCGTCCTGATTGGCCCAAGTGGTGAGCCGCCCGGCTCACCACTTAGCATGTTTGAGTGACAGCTAGGCTGGGTGAATGGGGGTTTGCTGCATAAAAGCAGGGCTTTGGGGACTGGGACTTCAGAAGTCGCCACAGGACCAAGAATCCGACGAGGGAAGAGCTGAGCCGACCTGCTTCGACGACACCACCCGGTGGAGCCCTGCTGAACCGTCTCACCACTTTTCCCGACGACCGAGGAGAACTCTTAACGGAGTGGCTCCTTCCCTTGACTGGTGGGGACAACCAGTTTTCGCCTTCTTTTCGCTTCTCGAGGTATCTCGTGGCCGCCTTGCCAGTGCCAAGCACCCCGGCAACCGGAACCCCACCACTTTTACCCCAACCACGAAAGTCGGTACAACCCTTTAACCGGAGGACTCCGCGGCTGGTTTCTTCCCGGGCAGTGCAACGACCCTCTTCTTCTGCTCTTCAGCGAGAACTTCTTCTCCCCTGACCGACGTCGAGCCCTGCTGCCACTGCCTGGAACAACTGCCACCGCTGGAGGATCCTTTCCGCTTAAGGTACCGTGTTCCGCCTGGCTTCCCTTGCTACCGACTGTACGGGGTAGATTTAGCCCCCGGCTTTCGAACCTGGGAGTGCCTGGGACACCCTGGCTAAACTTTCTAAGCCACTCTAACCTCTTTCTAACTCTTTGCAAGACTTTGAATCCCTAATAACAGTGTGATCTTGGGCACATTTTCGCTCCGGCTACTCTAAGAGTGGGCCCTGCCTAGTGACTTTTGCTCACCTGTGACTTTGTGCTTCTTTGAGCCTATTGCAAGTGTTCTGGACCTTAGAGTGGTGTGTTTAACCCATTTCTGCTTTTTCTCTCCCTTTCTTGGAAACTACTAGAGTGTCATCTAACGTTAAGCACTCACCTCTGTTTTAATTAAGTGGTGTTAACCTAGAGTTGTCTAGATAGGAGAAAGGATTGAAACTACTTTCGTTATAACTGTGTTTGAAGTGTTTACTATATTTTGCTAGAGTGTTTTTAACTTATGTGTATTTTAAATAAATAACTATATACTTTTGAAACCAAGCTCTGGTCAGTGTTTGCTTGTGCTATTGTGTGTTGGTACATATTGTGTATACTTTGCATACTGCCTAACTCTTCTTGAGAGAAGTCTGACTGCTCAGCCACAGCTACCAGGTAAATCTGGGTGGTACAGACTGCTACCAAAGGGGTTTACTGCTCTACCTGTAGTCTTAAATCTTTTGCAGTGTTCCCCAAGGGAACTGCACAGGTTTCTGCCTAACAGAGGGGAATCTCAGCCATTCTGCCGACCGGCACAACATACAGATATGGGCCTCGGGTGTCCAAGCCACCAAGGAAAACAGGGAGCCCCATGCATTTCCGAAAAGAGGACACCCGTGGGAATCCGCAGAGGTGTGATTTGCGCACATCGCCCCAGATTTTTTTACCCAGACACCCCTGCAAAGTCTGAAATGTGGGGGAAAAAACGCTTTTTCCGCACATTTCGCTCGACGCACCCATCGAAACACGCCCCCAACAACACATGGCCTACCGTCCCGCGTTCCCACAGGTGTCCCGATGAAAACGGTACCTCACATGCGTGGGTGCACCTACCTGGCCGGCAAGGGGCAAGCCGAAAACGCAAGCAACCCCCAGTCTGTTTGCAGAGGGGAATCTCAGCCATTCTGCCGACCGGCACAACATACAGATATGGGCCTCGGGTGTCCAAGCCACCAAGGAAAACAGGGAGCCCCATGCATTTCCGAAAAGAGGACACCCGTGGGAATCCGCAGAGGTGTGATTTGCGCACATCGCCCCAGATTTTTTTACCCAGACACCCCTGCAAAGTCCGAAATGTGGGGGAAAAAACGCTTTTTCCGCACATTTCGCTCGACGCACCCATTGAAACACGCCCCCAACAACACATGGCCTACCGTCCCGTGTTCCCACAGGTGTCCCGATGAAAACGGTACCTCACATGCGTGGGTGCACCTACCTGGCCGGCAAGGGGCAAGCCGAAAACGCAAGCAACCCCCAGTCTGTTTGCAGAGGGGAATCTCAGCCATTCTGCCGACCGGCACAACATACAGATATGGGCCTCGACTATCCAAGCCACCAAGGAAAACAGGGAGCCCCATGCATTTCCGAAAAGAGGACACCCGTGGGAATCCGCAGAGGTGTGATTTGCGCACATCGCCCCAGATTTGTTTACCCAGACACCCCTGCAAAGTCCGAAATGTGGGGGAAAAAAACGCTTTTTCCGCACATTTCGCTCGACGCACCCATCGAAACACGCCCCCAACAACACATGGCCTACCGTCCCGCGTTCCCACAGGTGTCCCGATGAAAACGGTACCTCACATGCGTGGGTGCACCTACCTGGCCGGCAAGGGGCAAGCCGAAAACGCAAGCAACCCCCAGTCTGTTTGCAGAGGGGAATCTCAGCCATTCTGCCGACCGGCACAACATACAGATATGGGCCTCGGGTGTCCAAGCCACCAAGGAAAACAGGGAGCCCCATGCATTTCCGAAAAGAGGGCACCCGTGGGAATCCGCAGAGGTGTGATTTGCGCACATCGCCCCAGATTTTTTTACCCAGACACCCCTGCAAAGTCCGAAATGTGGGGGAAAAAACGCTTTTTCCGCACATTTCGCTCGACGCACCCATCGAAACACGCCCCCAACAACACATGGCCTACCGTCCCGCGTTCCCACAGGTGTCCCGATGAAAACAGTACCTCACATGCGTGGGTGCACCTACCTGGCCGGCAAGGGGCAAGCCGAAAACGCAAGCAACCCCCAGTCTGTTTGCAGAGGGGAATCTCAGCCATTCTGCCGACCGGCACAACATACAGATATGGGCCTCGGGTGTCCAAGCCACCAAGGAAAACAGGGAGCCCCATGCATTTCCGAAAAGAGGACACCAGTGGGAATCCGCAGAGGTGTGATTTGCGCACATCGCCCCAGATTTTTTTACCCAGACACCCCCGCAAAGTCCGAAATGTGGGGGAAAAAACGCTTTTTCCGCACATTTTGCTCGACGCACCCATCGAAACACGCCCCCAACAACACATGGCCTACCGTCCCGCGTTCCCACAGGTGTCCCGATGAAAACGGTACCTCACATGCGTGGGTGCACCTACCTGGCCGGCAAGGGGCAAGCCGAAAACGCAAGCAACCCCCAGTCTGTTTGCAGAGGGGAATCTCAGCCATTCTGCCGACCGGCACAACATACAGATATGGGCCTCGGGTGTCCAAGCCACCAAGGAAAACAGGGAGCCCCATGCATTTCCGAAAAGAGGACACCAGTGGGAATCCGCAGAGGTGTGATTTGCGCACATCGCCCCAGATTTTTTTACCCAGACACCCCCGCAAAGTCCGAAATGTGGGGGAAAAAACGCTTTTTCCGCACATTTTGCTCGACGCACCCATCGAAACACGCCCCCAACAACACATGGCCTACCGTCCCGCGTTCCCACAGGTGTCCCGATGAAAACGGTACCTCACATGCGTGGGTGCACCTACCTGGCCGGCAAGGGGCAAGCCGAAAACGCAAGCAACCCCCAGTCTGTTTGCAGAGGGGAATCTCAGCCATTCTGCCGACCGGCACAACATACAGATATGGGCCTCGGGTGTCCAAGCCACCAAGGAAAACAGGGAGCCCCAGGTATTTCCGAAAAGAGGACACCCGTGGGAATCCGCAGAGGTGTGATTTGCGCACATCGCCCCAGATTTTTTTACCCAGACACCCCCGCAAAGTCCGAAATGTGGGGGAAAAAACGCTTTTTCCGCACATTTCGCTCGACGCACCTATCGAAACACGCCCCCAACAACACATGGCCTACCGTCCCGCGTTCCCACAGGTGTCCCGATGAAAACGGTACCTCACATGCGTGGGTGCACCTACCTGGCCGGCAAGGGGCAAGCCGAAAACGCAAGCATTCCCCAGTCTGTTTGCAGAGGGGAATCTCAGCCATTCTGCCGACCGGCACAACATACAGATATGGGCCTCGGGTGTCCAAGCCACCAAGGAAAACAGAGAGCCCCATGCATTTCCGAAAAGAGGACACCCGTGGGAATCCGCAGAGGTGTGATTTGCGCACATCGCCCCAGATTTTTTTACCCAGACACCCCTGCAAAGTCCGAAATGTGGGGGGAAAAACGCTTTTTCCGCACATTTCGCTCGACGCACCCATCGAAACACGCCCCCAACAACACATGGCCTACCGTCCCGCGTTCCCACAGGTGTCCCGATGAAAACGGTACCTCACATGCGTGGGTGCACCTACCTGGCCGGCAAGGGGCAAGCCGAAAACGCAAGCAACCCCCAGTCTGTTTGTAGAGGGGAATCTCAGCCATTCTGCCGACCGGCACAACATACAGATATGGGCCTCGGGTGTCCAAGCCACCAAGGAAAACAGGGAGCCCCATGCATTTCCGAAAAGAGGACACCCGTGGGAATCCGCAGAGGTGTGATTTGCGCACATCGCCCCAGATTTTTTTACCCAGACACCCATGCAAAGTCCGAAATGTGGGGGAAAAAACGCTTTTTCCGCACATTTCGCTCGACGCACCCATCGAAACACGCCCCCAACAACACATGGCCTACCGTCCCGTGTTCCCACAGGTGTCCCGATGAAAACGGTACCTCACATGCGTGGGTGCACCTACATGGCCGGCAAGGGGCAAGCCGAAAACGCAAGCAACCCCCAGTCTGTTTGCAGAGGGGAATCTCAGCCATTCTGCCGACCGGCACAACATACAGATATGGGCCTCGGGTGTCCAAGCCACCAAGGAAAACAGGGAGCCCCATGCATTTCCGAAAAGAGGACACCCGTGGGAATCCGCAGAGGTGTGATTTGCGCACATCGCCCCAGATTTTTTTACCCAGACACCCCTGCAAAGTCCGAAATGTGGGGGAAAAAACGCTTTTTCCGCACATTTCGCTCGACGCACCCATCGAAACACGCCCCCAACAACACATGGCCTACCGTCCCGCGTTCCCACAGGTGTCCCGATGAAAACGGTACCTCACATGCATGGGTGCACCTACCTGGCCGGCAAGGGGCAAGCCGAAAACGCAAGCAACCCCCAGTCTGTTTGCAGAGGGGAATCTCAGCCATTCTGCCGACCGGCACAACATACAGATATGGGCCTCGGGTGTCCAAGCCACCAAGGAAAACAGGGAGCCCCATGTATTTCCGAAAAGAGGACACCCGTGGGAATCCGCAGAGGTGTGATTTGCGCACATCGCCCCAGATTTTTTTACCCAGACACCCCTGCAAAGTCCGAAATGTGGGGGAAAAAACGCTTTTTCTGCACATTTCGCTCGACGCACCCATCGAAACACGCCCCCAACAACTAATGGCCTACCGTCCCGCGTTCCCACAGGTGTCCCGATGAAAACGGTACCTCACATGCGTGGGTGCACCTACCTGGCCGGCAAGGGGCAAGCCAAAAACGCAAGCAACCCCCAGTCTGTTTGCAGAGGGGAATCTCAGCCATTCTGCCGACCGGCAAAACATACAGATATGGGCCTCGGGTGTCCAAGCCACCAAGGAAAACAGGGAGCCCCATGCATTTTCGAAAAGAGGACACCCGTGGGAATCCGCAGAGGTGTGATTTGCGCACATCGCCCCAGATTTTTTTACCCAGACACCCCTGCAAAGTCCGAAATGTGGGGGAAAAATTGCTTTTTCCGCACATTTCGCTCGACGCACCCATCGAAACACGCCCCCAACAACACATGGCCTACCGTCCCGCGTTCCCACAGGTGTCCCGATGAAAACGGTACCTCACATGCGTGGGTGCACCTACCTGGCCGGCAAGGGGCAAGCCGAAAACGCAAGCAACCCCCAGTCTGTTTGCAGAGGGGAATTCCAGCCATTCTGCCGACCGGCACAACATACAGATATGGGCCTCGGGTGTCCAAGCCACCAAGGAAAATAGGGAGCCCCATGCATTTCCGAAAAGAGGACACCCGTGGGAATCCGCAGAGGTGTGATTTGCGCACATCGCCCCAGATTTTTTTACCCAGACACCCCTGCAAAGTCCGAAATGTGGGGGAAAAAACGCTTTTTCCGCACATTTCGCTCGACGCACCCATCGAAACACGCCCCCAACAACACATGGCCTACCGTCCCGCGTTCCCACAGGTGTCCCGATGAAAACGGGACCTCACATGCGTGGGAGCACCTACCTGGCCGGCAAGGGGCAAGCCGAAAACGCAAGCAACCCCCAGTCTGTTTGCAGAGGGGAATCTCAGCCATTCTGCCGACCGGCACAACATACAGATATGGGCCTCGGGTGTCCAAGCCACCAAGGAAAACAGGGAGCCCCATGCATTTCCGAAAAGAGGACACCCGTGGGAATCCGCAGAGGTGTGATTTGCGCACATCGCCCCAGATTTTTTTACCCAGACACCCCCGCAAAGTCCGAAATGTGGGGGAAAAAACGCTTTTTCCGCACATTTCGCTCGACGCACCCATTGAAACACGCCCCCAACAACACATGGCCTACCGTCCCGCGTTCCCACAGGTGTCCCGATGAAAACGGTACCTCACATGCGTGGGTGCATCTACCTGGCCGGCAAGGGGCAAGCCGAAAACACAAGCAACCCCCAGTCTGTTTGCAGAGGGGAATCTCAGCCATTCTGCCGACCGGCACAACATACAGATATGGGCCTCGGGTGTCCAAGCCACCAAGGAAAACAGGGAGCCCCATGCATTTCCGAAAAGAGGACACCCGTGGGAATCCGCAGAGGTGTGATTTGCGCACATCGCCCCAGATTTTTTTACCCAGACACCCCTGCAAAGTCCGAAATGTGGGGGAAAAAACGCTTTTTCCGCACATTTCGCTCGACGCACCCATCGAAACACGCCCCCAACAACACATGGCCTACCGTCCCGCGTTCCCACAGGTGTCCCGATGAAAACGGTACCTCACATGCGTGGGTGCACCTACCTGGCCGGCAAGGGGCAAGCCGAAAACGCAAGCAACCCCCAGTCTGTTTGCAGAGGGGAATCTCAGCCATTCTGCCGACCGGCACAACATACAGATATGGGCCTCGGGTGTCCAAGCCACCAAGGAAAACAGGGAGCCCCATGCATTTCCGAAAAGAGGACACCCGTGGGAATCCGCAGAGGTGTGATTTGCGCACATCGCCCCAGATTTTTTTACCCAGACACCCCTGCAAAGTCCGAAATGTGGGGGAAAAAACGCTTTTTCCGCACATTTCGCTCGACGCACCCATCGAAACGCGCCCCCAACAACACATGGCCTACCGTCCCGCGTTCCCACAGGTGTCCCGATGAAAACGGTACCTCACATGCGTGGGTGCACCTACCTGGCCGGCAAGGGGCAAGCCGAAAACGCAAGCAACCCCCAGTCTGTTTGCAGAGGGGAATCTCAGCCATTCTGCCGACCGGCACAACATACAGATATGGGCCTCGGGTGTCCAAGCCACCAAGGAAAACAGGGAGCCCCATGCATTTCCGAAAAGAGGACACCCGTGGGAATCCGCAGAGGTGTGATTTGCGCACATCGCCCCAGATTTTTTTACCCAGACACCCCTGCAAAGTCTGAAATGTGGGGGAAAAAACGCTTTTTCCGCACATTTCGCTCGACGCACCTATCGAAACACGCCCCCAACAACACATGGCCTACCGTCCCGCGTTCCCACAGGTGTCCCGATGAAAACGGTACCTCACATGCGTGGGTGCACCTACCTGGCCGGCAAGGGGCAAGCCGAAAACGCAAGCAACCCCCAGTCTGTTTGCAGAGGGGAATCTCAGCCATTCTGCCGACCGGCACAACATACAGATATGGGCCTCGGGTGTCCAAGCCACCAAGGAAAACAGGGAGCCCCATGCATTTCCGAAAAGAGGACACCCGTGGGAATCCGCAGAGGTGTGATTTGCGCACATCGCCCCAGATTTTTTTACCCAGACACCCCTGCAAAGTCTGAAATGTGGGGGAAAAAACGCTTTTTCCGCACATTTTGCTCGACGCACCCATCGAAACACGCCCCCAACAACCCATGGCCTACCGTCCCGCGTTCCCACAGGTGTCCCGATGAAAACGGTACCTCACATGCGTGGGTGCACCTACCTGGCCGGCAAGGGGCAAGCCGAAAACGCAAGCAACCCCCAGTCTGTTTGCAGAGGGGAATGTCAGCCATTCTGCCGACCGGCACAACATACAGATATGGGCCTCGGGTGTCCAAGCCACCAAGGAAAACAGGGAGCCCCATGCATTTCCGAAAAGAGGACACCCGTGGGAATCCGCAGAGGTGTGATTTGCGCACATCGCCCCAGATTTTTTTACCCAGACACCCCTGCAAAGTCCGAAATGTGGGGGAAAAAACGCTTTTTCCGCACATTTTGCTCGACGCACCCATCGAACCACGCCCCCAACAACACATGGCCTACCGTCCCGCGTTCCCACAGGTGTCCCGATGAAAACGGTACCTCACATGCGTGGGTGCACCTACCTGGCCGGCAAGGGGCAAGCCGAAAACGCAAGCAACCCCCAGTCTGTTTGCAGAGGGGAATCTCAGCCATTCTGCCGACCGGCACAACATACAGATATGGGCCTCGGGTGTCCAAGCCACCAAGGAAAACAGGGAGCCCCATGCATTTCCGAAAAGAGGACACCCGTGGGAATCCGCAGAGGTGTGATTTGCGCACATCGCCCCAGATTTTTTTACCCAGACACCCCTGCAAAGTCCGAAATGTGGGGGAAAAAACGCTTTTTCCGCACATTTCGCTCGACGCACCCATCGAAACACGCCCCCAACAACACATGGCCTACCGTCCCGCGTTCCCACAGGTGTCCCGATGAAAACGGTACCTCACATGCGTGGGTGCACCTACCTGGCCGGCAAGGGGCAAGCCGAAAACGCAAGCAACCCCCAGTCTGTTTGCAGAGGGGAATCTCAGCCATTCTGCCGACCGGCACAACATACAGATATGGGCCTCGGGTGTCCAAGCCACCAAGGAAAACAGGGAGCCCCATGCATTTCCGAAAAGAGGACACCCGTGGGAATCCGCAGAGGTGTGATTTGCGCACATCGCCCCAGATTTTTTTACCCAGACACCCATGCAAAGTCCGAAATGTGGGGGAAAAAACGCTTTTTCCGCACATTTCGCTCGACGCACCCATCGAAACACGCCCCCAACAACACATGGCCTACCGTCCCGCGTTCCCACAGGTGTCCCGATGAAAACGGTACCTCACATGCGTGGGTGCACCTACCTGGCCGGCAAGGGGCAAGCCGAAAACGCAAGCAACCCCCAGTCTGTTTGCAGAGGGGAATCTCAGCCATTCTGCCGACCGGCACAACATACAGATATGGGCCTCGGGTGTCCAAGCCACCAAGGAAAACAGGGAGCCCCATGCATTTCCGAAAAGAGGACACCCGTGGGAATCCGCAGAGGTGTGATTTGCGCACATCGCCCCAGATTTTTTTACCCAGACACCCCCGCAAAGTCCGAAATGTGTGGGAAAAAACGCTTTTTCCTCACATTTCGCTCGACGCACCCCTCGAAACACGCCCCCAACAACACATGGCCTACCGGCCCGCGTTCCCACAGGTGTCCCGATGAAAACGGTACCTCACATGCGTGGGTGCACCTACCTGGCCGGCAAGGGGCAAGCCGAAAACGCAAGCAACCCCCAGTCTGTTTGCAGAGGGGAATCTCAGCCATTCTGCCGACCGGCACAACATACAGATATGGGCCTCGGGTGTCCAAGCCACCAAGGAAAACAGGGAGCCCCATGCATTTCCGAAAAGAGGACACCCGTGGGAATCCGCAGAGGTGTGATTTGCGCACATCGGCCCAGATTTTTTTACCCAGACACCCCTGCAAAGTCCGAAATGTGGGGGAAAAAACGCTTTTTCCGCACATTTCACTCGACGCACCCATCGAAACACGCCCCCAACAACACATGGCCTACCGTCCCGCGTTCCCACAGGTGTCCCGATGAAAACGGTACCTCACATGCGTGGGTGCACCTACCTGGCCGGCAAGGGGCAAGCCGAAAACGCAAGCAACCCCCAGTCTGTTTGCAGAGGGGAATCTCAGCCATTCTGCCGACCGGCACAACATACAGATATGGGCCTCGGGTGTCCAAGCCACCAAGGAAAACAGGGAGCCCCATGCATTTCCGAAAAGAGGACACCCGTGGGAATCCGCAGAGGTGTGATTTGCGCACATCGCCCCAGATTTTTTTACCCAGACACCCATGCAAAGTCCGAAATGTGGGGGAAAAAACGCTTTTTCCGCACATTTCGCTCGACGCACCCATCGAAACACGCCCCCAACAACACATGGCCTACCGTCCCGCGTTCCCACAGGTGTCCCGATGAAAACGGTACCTCACATGCGTGGGTGCACCTACCTGGCCGGCAAGGGGCAAGCCGAAAACGCAAGCAACCCCCAGTCTGTTTGCAGAGGGGAATCTCAGCCATTCTGCCGACCGGCACAACATACAGATATGGGCCTCGGGTGTCCAAGCCACCAAGGAAAACAGGGAGCCCCATGCATTTCCGAAAAGAGGACACCCGTGGGAATCCGCAGAGGTGTGATTTGCGCACATCGCCCCAGATTTTTTTACCCAGACACCCCCGCAAAGTCCGAAATGTGGGGGAAAAAACGCTTTTTCCTCACATTTCGCTCGACGCACCCATCGAAACACGCCCCCAACAACACATGGCCTACCGTCCCGCGTTCCCACAGGTGTCCCGATGAAAACGGTACCTCACATGCGTGGGTGCACCTACCTGGCCGGCAAGGGGCAAGCCGAAAACGCAAGCAACCCCCAGTCTGTTTGCAGAGGGGAATCTCAGCCATTCTGCCGACCGGCACAACATACAGATATGGGCCTCGGGTGTCCAAGCCACCAAGGAAAACAGGGAGCCCCATGCATTTCCGAAAAGAGGACACCCGTGGGAATCCGCAGAGGTGTGATTTGCGCACATCGGCCCAGATTTCTTTACCCAGACACCCCTGCAAAGTCCGAAATGTGGGGGAAAAAACGCTTTTTCCGCACATTTCACTCGACGCACCCATCGAAACACGCCCCCAACAACACATGGCCTACCGTCCCGCGTTCCCACAGGTGTCCCGATGAAAACGGTACCTCACATGCGTGGGTGCACCTACCTGGCCGGCAAGGGGCAAGCCGAAAACGCAAGCAACCCCCAGTCTGTTTGCAGAGGGGAATCTCAGCCATTCTGCCGACCGGCACAACATACAGATATGGGCCTCGGGTGTCCAAGCCACCAAGGAAAACAGGGAGCCCCATGCATTTCCGAAAAGAGGACACCCGTGGGAATCCGCAGAGGTGTGATTTGCGCACATCGCCCCAGATTTTTTTACCCAGACACCCCTGCAAAGTCCGAAATGTGGGGGAAAAAACGCTTTTTCCGCACATTTCGCTCGACGCACCCATCGCAACACGCCCCCAACAACACATGGCCTACCGTCCCGCGTTCCCACAGGTGTCCCGATGAAAACGGTACCTCACATGCGTGGGTGCATCTACCTGGCCGGCAAGGGGCAAGCCGAAAACGCAAGCAACCCCCAGTCTGTTTGCAGAGGGGAATCTCAGCCATTCTGCCGACCGGCACAACATACAGATATGGGCCTGGGGTGTCCAAGCCACCAAGGAAAACAGGGAGCCCTATGCATTTCCGAAAAGAGGACACCTGTGGGAATCCGCAGAGGTGTGATTTGCGCACATCGCCCCAGATTTTTTTACCCAGACACCCCTGCAAAGTCCGAAATGTGGGGGAAAAAACGCTTTTTCCGCACATTTCGCTCGACGCACCCATCGAAACACGCCCCCAACAACACATGGCCTACCGTCCCGCGTTCCCACAGGTGTCCCGATGAAAACGGTACCTCACATGCGTGGGTGCACCTACCTGGCCGGCAAGGGGCAAGCCGAAAACGCAAGCAACCCCCAGTCTGTTTGCAGAGGGGAATCTCAGCCATTCTGCCGACCGGCACAACATACAGATATGGGCCTCGGGTGTCCAAGCCACCAAGGAAAACAGGGAGCCCCATGCATTTCCGAAAAGAGGACACCCGTGGGAATCCGCAGAGGTGTGATTTGCGCACATCGCCCCAGATTTTTTTACCCAGACACCCCTGCAAAGTCCGAAATGTGGGGGAAAAAACGCTTTTTCCGCACATTTCGCTCGACGCACACATCGAAACACACCCCCAACAACACATGGCCTACCGTCCCGCGTTCCCACAGGTGTCCCGATGAAAACGGTACCTCACATGCGTGGGTGCACCTACCTGGCCGGCAAGGGGCAAGCCGAAAACGCAAGCAACCCCCAGTCTGTTTGCAGAGGGGAATCTCAGCCATTCTGCCGACCGGCACAACATACAGATATGGGCCTCGGGTGTCCAAGCCACCAAGGAAAACAGGGAGCCCCATGCATTTCCGAAAAGAGGACACCCGTGGGAATCCGCAGAGGTGTGATTTGCGCACATCGCCCCAGATTTTTTTACCCAGACACCCCTGCAAAGTCCGAAATGTGGGGGAAAAAACGCTTTTTCCGCACATTTCGCTCGACGCACCCATCAAAACACGCCCCCAACAACACATGGCCTACCGTCCCGCGTTCCCACAGGTGTCCCGATGAAAACGGTACCTCACATGCGTGGGTGCACCTACCTGGCCGGCAAGGGGCAAGCCGAAAACGCAAGCAACCCTCAGTCTGTTTGCAGAGGGGAATCTCAGCCATTCTGCCGACCGGCACAACATACAGATATGGGCCTCGGGTGTCCAAGCCACCAAGGAAAACAGGGAGCCCCATGCATTTCCGAAAAGAGGACACCCGTGGGAATCCGCAGAGGTGTGATTTGCGCACATCGCCCCAGATTTTTTTACCCAGACACCCCTGCAAAGTCTGAAATGTGGGGGAAAAAACGCTTTTTCCGCACATTTCGCTCGACGCACCTATCGAAACACGCCCCCAACAACACATGGCCTACCGTCCCGCGTTCCCAAAGGTGTCCCGATGAAAACGGTACCTCACATGCGTGGGTGCACCTACCTGGCCGGCAAGGGGCAAGCCGAAAACGCAAGCAACCCCCAGTCTGTTTGCAGAGGGGAATCTCAGCCATTCTGCCGACCGGCACAACATACAGATATGGGCCTCGGGTGTCCAAGCCACCAAGGAAAACAGGGAGCCCCATGCATTTCCGAAAAGAGGACACCCGTGGGAATCCGCAGAGGTGTGATTTGCGCACATCGCCCCAGATTTTTTTACCCAGACACCCCTGCAAAGTCTGAAATGTGGGGGAAAAAACGCTTTTTCCGCACATTTCGCTCGACGCACCCATTGAAACACGCCCCCAACAACACATGGCCTACCGTCCCGCGTTCCCACAGGTGTCCCGATGAAAACGGTACCTCACATGCGTGGGTGCACCTACCTGGCCGGCAAGGGGCAAGCCGAAAACGCAAGCAACCCCCAGTCTGTTTGCAGAGGGGAATCTCAGCCATTCTGCCGACCGGCACAACATACAGATATGGGCCTCGGGTGTCCAAGCCACCAAGGAAAACAGGGAGCCCCATGCATTTCCGAAAAGAGGACACCCGTGGGAATCCGCAGAGGTGTGATTTGCGCACATCGCCCCAGATTTTTTTACCCAGACACCCCTGCAAAGTCCGAAATGTGGGGGAAAAAACGCTTTTTCCGCACATTTCGCTCGACGCACCCATTGAAACACGCCCCCAACAACACATGGCCTACCGTCCCGCGTTCCCACAGGTGTCCCGATGAAAACGGTACCTCACATGCGTGGGTGCACCTACCTGGCCGGCAAGGGGCAAGCCGAAAACGCAAGCAACCCCCAGTCTGTTTGCAGAGGGGAATCTCAGCCATTCTGCCGACCGGCACAACATACAGATATGGGCCTCGACTATCCAAGCCACCAAGGAAAACAGGGAGCCCCATGCATTTCCGAAAAGAGGACACCCGTGGGAATCCGCAGAGGTGTGATTTGCGCACATCGCCCCAGATTTGTTTACCCAGACACCCCTGCAAAGTCCGAAATGTGGGGGAAAAAAACGCTTTTTCCGCACATTTCGCTCGACGCACCCATCGAAACACGCCCCCAACAACACATGGCCTACCGTCCCGCGTTCCCACAGGTGTCCCGATGAAAACGGTACCTCACATGCGTGGGTGCACCTACCTGGCCGGCAAGGGGCAAGCCGAAAACGCAAGCAACCCCCAGTCTGTTTGCAGAGGGGAATCTCAGCCATTCTGCCGACCGGCACAACATACAGATATGGGCCTCGGGTGTCCAAGCCACCAAGGAAAACAGGGAGCCCCATGCATTTCCGAAAAGAGGGCACCCGTGGGAATCCGCAGAGGTGTGATTTGCGCACATCGCCCCAGATTTTTTTACCCAGACACCCCTGCAAAGTCCGAAATGTGGGGGAAAAAACGCTTTTTCCGCACATTTCGCTCGACGCACCCATCGAAACACGCCCCCAACAACACATGGCCTACCGTCCCGCGTTCCCACAGGTGTCCCGATGAAAACGGTACCTCACATGCGTGGGTGCACCTACCTGGCCGGCAAGGGGCAAGCCGAAAACGCAAGCAACCCCCAGTCTGTTTGCAGAGGGGAATCTCAGCCATTCTGCCGACCGGCACAACATACAGATATGGGCTTCGGGTGTCCAAGCCACCAAGGAAAACAGGGAGCCCCATGCATTTCCGAAAAGAGGACACCAGTGGGAATCCGCAGAGGTGTGATTTGCGCACATCGCCCCAGATTTTTTTACCCAGACACCCCCGCAAAGTCCGAAATGTGGGGGAAAAAACGCTTTTTCCGCACATTTTGCTCGACGCACCCATCGAAACACGCCCCCAACAACACATGGCCTACCGTCCCGCGTTCCCACAGGTGTCCCGATGAAAACGGTACCTCACATGCGTGGGTGCACCTACCTGGCCGGCAAGGGGCAAGCCGAAAACGCAAGCAACCCCCAGTCTGTTTGCAGAGGGGAATCTCAGCCATTCTGCCGACCGGCACAACATACAGATATGGGCCTCGGGTGTCCAAGCCACCAAGGAAAACAGGGAGCCCCATGCATTTCCGAAAAGAGGACACCTGTGGGAATCCGCAGAGGTGTGATTTGCGCACATCGGCCCAGATTTTTTTACCCAGACACCCCTGCAAAGTCCGAAATGTGGGGGAAAAAACGCTTTTTCCGCACATTTCGCTCGACGCACCCATCGAAACACGCCCCCAACAACACATGGCCTACCGTCCCGCGTTCCCACAGGTGTCCCGATGAAAACGGTACCTCACATGCGTGGGTGCACCTACCTGGCCGGCAAGGGGCAAGCCGAAAACGCAAGCAACCCCCAGTCTGTTTGCAGAGGGGAATCTCAGCCATTCTGCCGACCGGCACAACATACAGATATGGGCCTCGGGTGTCCAAGCCACCAAGGAAAACAGGGAGCCCCATGCATTTCCGAAAAGAGGACACCCGTGGGAATCCGCAGAGGTGTGATTTGCGCACATCGCCCCATATTTTTTTACCCAGACACCCCTGCAAAGTCCGAAATGTGGGGGAAAAAACGCTTTTTCCGCACATTTCGCTCGACGCACCTATCGAAACACGCCCCCAACAACACATGGCCTACCGTCCCGCGTTCCCACAGGTGTCCCGATGAAAACGGTACCTCACATGCGTGGGTGCACCTACCTGGCCGGCAAGGGGCAAGCCGAAAACGCAAGCATTCCCCAGTCTGTTTGCAGAGGGGAATCTCAGCCATTCTGCCGACCGGCACAACATACAGATATGGGCCTCGGGTGTCCAAGCCACCAAGGAAAACAGAGAGCCCCATGCATTTCCGAAAAGAGGACACCCGTGGGAATCCGCAGAGGTGTGATTTGCGCACATCGCCCCAGATTTTTTTACCCAGACACCCCTGCAAAGTCCGAAATGTGGGGGAAAAAACGCTTTTTCCGCACATTTCGCTCGACGCACCCATCGAAACACGCCCCCAACAACACATGGCCTACCGTCCCGTGTTCCCACAGGTGTCCCGATGAAAACGGTACCTCACATGCGTGGGTGCACCTACCTGGCCGGCAAGGGGCAAGCCGAAAACGCAAGCAACCCCCAGTCTGTTTGCAGAGGGGAATCTCAGCCATTCTGCCGACCGGCACAACATACAGATATGGGCCTCGGGTGTCCAAGCCACCAAGGAAAACAGGGAGCCCCATGCATTTCCGAAAAGAGGACACCCGTGGGAATCCGCAGAGGTGTGATTTGCGCACATCGCCCCAGATTTTTTTACCCAGACACCCCTGCAAAGTCCGAAATGTGGGGGAAAAAACGCTTTTTCCGCACATTTCGCTCGACGCACCCATCGAAACACGCCCCCAACAACACATGGCCTACCGTCCCGCGTTCCCACAGGTGTCCTGATGAAAACGGTACCTCACATGCGTGGGTGCACCTACCTGGCCGGCAAGGGGCAAGCCGAAAACGCAAGCAACCCCCAGTCTGTTTGCAGAGGGGAATCTCAGCCATTCTGCCGACCGGCACAACATACAGATATGGGCCTCGGGTGTCCAAGCCACCAAGGAAAACAGGGAGCCCCATGCATTTCCGAAAAGAGGACACCCATGGGAATCCGCAGAGGTGTGATTTGCGCACATCGCCCCAGATTTTTTTACCCAGACACCCCTGCAAAGTCCGAAATGTGTGGGAAAAAACGCTTTTTCCGCACATTTCGCTCGACGCACCCATCGAAACACGCCCCCAACAACACATGGCCTACCGTCCCGCGTTCCCACAGGTGTCCCGATGAAAACGGTACCTCACATGCGTGGGTGCACCTACCTGGCCGGCAAGGGGCAAGCCGAAAACGCAAGCAACCCCCAGTCTGTTTGCAGAGGGGAATCTCAGCCATTCTGCCGACCGGCACAACATACAGATATGGGCCTCGGGTGTCCAAGCCACCAAGGAAAACAGGGAGCCCCATGCATTTCCGAAAAGAGGACACCCGTGGGAATCCGCAGAGGTGTGATTTGCGCACATCGCCCCAGATTTTTTTACCCAGACACCCCTGCAAAGTCCGAAATGTGGGGGAAAAAACGCTTTTTCCGCACATTTCGCTCGACGCACCCATTGAAACACGCCCCCAACAACACATGGCCTACCGTCCCGCGTTCCCACAGGTGTCCCGATGAAAACAGTACCTCACATGCGTGGGTGCACCTACCTGGCCGGCAAGGGGCAAGCCGAAAACGCAAGCAACCCCCAGTCTGTTTGCAGAGGGGAATCTCAGCCATTCTGCCGACCGGCACAACATACAGATATGGGCCTCGACTGTCCAAGCCACCAAGGAAAACAGGGAGCCCCATGCATTTCCGAAAAGAGGACACCAGTGGGAATCCGCAGAGGTGTGATTTGCGCACATCGCCCCAGATTTGTTTACCCAGACACCCCTGCAAAGTCCGAAATGTGGGAGAAAAAAACGCTTTTTCCGCACATTTCGCTCGACGCACCCATCGAAACACGCCCCCAACAACACATGGCCTACTGTCCCGCGTTCCCACAGGTGTCCCGATGAAAACGGTACCTCACATGCGTGGGTGCACTTACCTGGCCGGCAAGGGGCAAGCCGAAAACGCAAGCAACCCCCAGTCTGTTTGCAGAGGGGAATCTCAGCCATTCTGCCGACCGGCACAACATACAGATATGGGCCTCGGGTGTCCAAGCCACCAAGGAAAACAGGGAGCCCCATGCATTTCCGAAAAGAGGACACCCGTGGGAATCCGCAGAGGTGTGATTTGCGCACATCGCCCCAGATTTTTTTACCCAGACACCCCTGCAAAGTCCGAAATGTGGGGGAAAAAACGCTTTTTCCGCACATTTCGCTCGACGCACCCATCGAAACACGCCCCCAACAACACATGGCCTACCGTCCCGCGTTCCCACAGGTGTCCCGATGAAAACGGTACCTCACATGCGTGGGTGCACCTACCTGGCCGGCAAGGGGCAAGCCGAAAACGCAAGCAACCCCCAGTCTGTTTGCAGAGGGGAATCTCAGCCATTCTGCCGACCGGCACAACATACAGATATGGGCCTCGGGTGTCCAAGCCACCAAGGAAAACAGGGAGCCCCATGCATTTCCGAAAAGAGGACACCAGTGGGAATCCGCAGAGGTGTGATTTGCGCACATCGCCCCAGATTTTTTTACCCAGACACCCCCGCAAAGTCCGAAATGTGGGGGGAAAAACGCTTTTTCCGCACATTTTGCTCGACGCACCCATCGAAACACGCCCCCAACAACACATGGCCTACCGTCCCGCGTTCCCACAGGTGTCCCGATGAAAACGGTACCTCACATGCATGGGTGCACCTACCTGGCCGGCAAGGGGCAAGCCGAAAACACAAGCAACCCCCAGTCTGTTTGCAGAGGGGAATCTCAGCCATTCTGCCGACCGGCACAACATACAGATATGGGCCTCGGGTGTCCAAGCCACCAAGGAAAACAGGGAGCCCCATGCATTTCCGAAAAGAGGACACCCGTGGGAATCCGCAGAGGTGTGATTTGCGCACATCGGCCCAGATTTTTTTACCCAGACACCCCTGCAAAGTCCGAAATGTGGGGGAAAAAACGCTTTTTCCGCACATTTCGCTCGACGCACCCATCGAAACACGCCCCCAACAACACATGGCCTACCGTCCCGCGTTCCCACAGGTGTCCCGATGAAAACGGTACCTCACATGCGTGGGTGCACCTACCTGGCCGGCAAGGGGCAAGCCGAAAACGCAAGCAACCCCCAGTCTGTTTGCAGAGGGGAATCTCAGCCATTCTGCCGACCGGCACAACATACAGATATGGGCCTCGGGTGTCCAAGCCACCAAGGAAAACAGGGAGCCCCATGCATTTCCGAAAAGAGGACACCCGTGGGAATCCGCAGAGGTGTGATTTGCGCACATCGCCCCAGATTTTTTTACCCAGACACCCCTGCAAAGTCCGAAATGTGGGGGAAAAAACGCTTTTTCCGCACATTTCGCTCGACGCACCTATCGAAACACGCCCCCAACAACACATGGCCTACCGTCCCGCGTTCCCACAGGTGTCCCGATGAAAATGGTACCTCACATGCGTGGGTGCACCTACCTGGCCGGCAAGGGGCAAGCCGAAAAAGCAAGCATTCCCCAGTCTGTTTGCAGAGGGGAATCTCAGCCATTCTGCCGACCGGCACAACATACAGATATGGGCCTCGGGTGTCCAAGCCACCAAGGAAAACAGAGAGCCCCATGCATTTCCGAAAAGAGGACACCCGTGGGAATCCGCAGAGGTGTGATTTGCGCACATCGCCCCAGATTTTTTTACCCAGACACCCCTGCAAAGTCCGAAATGTGGGGGAAAAAACGCTTTTTCCGCACATTTCGCTCGACGCACCCATCGAAACACGCCCCCAACAACACATGGCCTACCGTCCCGCGTTCCCACTGGTGTCCCAATGAAAACGGTACCTCACATGCGTGGGTGCACCTACCTGGCCGGCAAGGGGCAAGCCGAAAACGCAAGCAACCCCCAGTATGTTTGCAGAGGGGAATCTCAGCCATTCTGCCGACCGGCACAACATACAGATATGGGCCTCGGGTGTCCAAGCCACCAAGGAAAACAGAAAGCCCCATGCATTTCCGAAAAGAGGACACCCGTGGGAATCCGCAGAGGTGTGATTTGCGCACATCGCCCCAGATTTTTTTACCCAGACACCCCTGCAAAGTCCGAAATGTGGGGGAAAAAACGCTTTTTCCGCACATTTCGCTCGACGCACCCATCGAAACACGCCCCCAACAACACATGGCCTACCGTCCCGCGTTCCCACAGGTGTCCCGATGAAAACGGTACCTCACATGCGTGGGTGCACCTACCTGGCCGGCAAGGGGCAAGCCGAAAACGCAAGCAACCCCCAGTCTGTTTGCAGAGGGGAATCTCAGCCATTCTGCCGACCGGCACAACATACAGATATGGGCCTCGGGTGTCCAAGCCACCAAGGAAAACAGGGAGCCCCATGCATTTCCGAAAAGAGGACACCCGTGGGAATCCGCAGAGGTGTGATTTGCGCACATCGCCCCAGATTTTTTTACCCAGACACCCCTGCAAAGTCCGAAATGTGGGGGGAAAAACGCTTTTTCCGCACATTTCGCTCGACGCACCCATCGAAACACGCCCCCAACAACACATGGCCTACCGTCCCGCGTTCCCACAGGTGTCCCGATGAAAATGGTACCTCACATGCGTGGGTGCACCTACCTGGCCGGCAAGGGGCAAGCCGAAAAAACGCAAGCAACCCCCAGTCTGTTTGCAGAGGGGAATCTCAGCCATTCTGCCGACCGGCACAACATACAGATATGGGCCTCGGGTGTCCAAGCCACCAAGGAAAACAGGGAGCCCCATGCATTTCCGAAAAGAGGACACCCGTGGGAATCCGCAGAGGTGTGATTTGCGCACATCGCCCCAGATTTTTTTACCCAGACACCCCTGCAAAGTCCGAAATGTGTGGGAAAAAACGCTTTTTCCGCACATTTTGCTCGACGCACCCATCGAAACACGCCCCCAACAACACATGGCTTACCGTCCCCCGTTCCCACAGGTGTCCCGATGAAAACGGTACCTCACATGCGTGGGTGCACCTACCTGGCCGGCAAGGGGCAAGCCGAAAACGCAAGCAACCCCCAGTCTGTTTGCAGAGGGGAATCTCAGCCATTCTGCCGACCGGCACAACATACAGATATGGGCCTCGGGTGTCCAAGCCACCAAGGAAAACAGGGAGCCCCATGCATTTCCGAAAAGAGGACACCCGTGGGAATCCGCAGAGGTGTGATTTGCGCACATCGCCCCAGATTTTTTTACCCAGACACCCCTGCAAAGTCCGAAATGTGGGGGAAAAAACGCTTTTTCCGCACATTTCGCTCGACGCACCCATCGAAACACGCCCCCAACAACACATGGCCTACCGTCCCGCGTTCCCACAGGTGTCCCGATGAAAACGGTACCTCACATGCGTGGGTGCACCTACCTGGCCGGCAAGGGGCAAGCCGAAAACGCAAGCAACCCCCAGTCTGTTTGCAGAGGGGAATCTCAGCCATTCTGCCGACCGGCACAACATACAGATATGGGCCTCGGGTGTCCAAGCCACCAAGGAAAACAGGGAGCCCCATGCATTTCCGAAAAGAGGACACCCGTGGGAATCCACAGAGGTGTGATTTGCGCACATCGCCCCAGATTTTTTTACCCAGACACCCCTGCAAAGTCCGAAATGTGGGGGAAAAAACACTTTTTCCGCACATTTCGCTTGACGCACCCATCGAAACACGCCCCCAACAACACATGGCCTACCGTCCCGCGTTCCCACAGGTGTCCCGATGAAAACGGTACCTCACATGCGTGGGTGCAACTACCTGGCCGGCAAGGGGCAAGCCAAAAACGCAAGCAACCCCCAGTCTGTTTGCAGAGGGGAATCTCAGCCATTCTGCCGACCGGCACAACATACAGATATGGGCCTCGGGTGTCCAAGCCACCAAGGAAAACAGGGAGCCCCATGCATTTCCGAAAAGAGGACACCCGTGGGAATCCGCAGAGGTGTGATTTGCGCACATCGCCCCAGATTTTTTTACCCAGACACCCCTGCAAAGTCCGAAATGTGTGGGAAAAAACGCTTTTTCTGCACATTTTACTCGACGCACCCATCGAAACACGCCCCCAACAACACATGGCTTACCGTCCCGCGTTCCCACAGGTGTCCCGATGAAAACGGTACCTCACATGCGTGGGTGCACCTACCTGGCCGGCAAGGGGCAAGCCGAAAACGCAAGCAACCCCCAGTCTGTTTGCAGAGGGGAATCTCAGCCATTCTGCCGACCGGCACAACATACAGATATGGGCCTCGGGTGTCCAAGCCACCAAGGAAAACAGGGAGCCCCATGCATTTCCGAAAAGAGGACACCCGTGGGAATCCGCAGAGGTGTGATTTGCGCACATCGCCCCAGATTTTTTTACCCAGACACCCCTGCAAATTCCGAAATGTGGGGGAAAAAACGCTTTTTCCGCACATTTCGCTCGACGCACCCATCGAAACACGCCCCCAACAACACATGGCCTACCGTCCCACGTTCCCACAGGTGTCCCGATGAAAACGGTACCTCACATGCGTGGGTGCACCTACCTGGCCGGCAAGGGGCAAGCCGGAAACGCAAGCAACCCCCAGTCTGTTTGCAGAGGGGAATCTCAGCCATTCTGCCGACCGGCACAACATACAGATATGGGCCTCGGGTGTCCAAGCCACCAAGGAAAACAGGGAGCCCCATGCATTTCCGAAAAGAGGACACCCGTGGGAATCCGCAGAGGTGTGATTTGCGCACATCGCCCCAGATTTTTTTACCCAGACACCCCTGCAAAGTCCGAAATGTGGGGGAAAAAACACTTTTTCCGCACATTTCGCTCGACGCACCCATCGAAACACGCCCCCAACAACACATGGCCTACCGTCCCGCGTTCCCACAGGTGTCCCGATGAAAACGGTACCTCACATGCGTGGGTGCACCTACCTGGCCGGCAAGGGGCAAGCCGAAAACGCAAGCAACCCCCAGTCTGTTTGCAGAGGGGAATCTCAGCCATTCTGCCGACCGGCACAACATACAGATATGGGCCTCGGGTGTCCAAGCCACCAAGGAAAACAGGGAGCCCCATGCATTTCCGAAAAGAGGACACCCGTGGGAATCCGCAGAGGTGTGATTTGCGCACATCGCCCCAGATTTTTTTACCCAGACACCCCTGCAAAGTCCGAAATGTGGGGGAAAAAACGCTTTTTCCGCACATTTCGCTCGACGCACCCATCGAAACACGCCCCCAACAACACATGGCCTACCGTCCCGCGTTCCCACAGGTGTCCCGATGAAAACGGTACCTCACATGCGTGGGTGCACCTACCTGGCCGGCAAGGGGCAAGCCGAAAACGCAAGCAACCCCCAGTCTGTTTGCAGAGGGGAATCTCAGCCATTCTGCCGACCGGCACAACATACAGATATGGGCCTTGGGTGTCCAAGCCACCAAGGAAAACAGGGAGCCCCATGCATTTCCGAAAAGAGGACACCCGTGGGAATCCGCAGAGGTGTGATTTGCACACATCGCCCCAGATTTTTTTACCCAGACACCCCTGCAAAGTCCGAAATGTGGGGGAAAAAACGCTTTTTCCGCACATTTCGCTCGACGCACCCATCGAAACACGCCCCAACAACACATGGCCTACCGTCCCGCGTTCCCACAGGTGTCCCGATGAAAACGGTACCTCACATGCGTGGGTGCACCTACCTGGCCGGCAAGGGGCAAGCCGAAAACGCAAGCAACCCCCAGTCTGTTTGCAGAGGGGAATCTCAGCCATTCTGCCGACCGGCACAACATACAGATATGGGCCTCGGGTGTCCAAGCCACCAAGGAAAACAGGGAGCCCCATGCATTGCCGAAAAGAGGACACCCGTGGGAATCCGCAGAGGTGTGATTTGCGCACATCGCCCCAGATTTTTTTACCCAGACACCCCTGCAAAGTCCGAAATGTGGGGGAAAAAACGCTTTTTCCGCACATTTCGCTCGACGCACCCATCGAAACACGCCCCCAACAACACATGGCCTACCTCCCGCGTTCCCACAGGTGTCCCGATGAAAACGGTACCTCACATGCTTGGGTATACCTACCTGGCCGGCAAGGGGCAAGCCGAAAACGCAAGCAACCGCCAGTCTGTTTGCAGAGGGGAATCTCAGCCATTCTGCCGACCGGCACAACATACAGATATGGGCCTCGGGTGTCCAAGCCACCAAGGAAAACAGGGAGCCCCATGCATTTCCGAAAAGAGGACACCCGTGGGAATCCGCAGAGGTGTGATTTGCGCACATCGCCCCAGATTTTTCTACCCAGACACCCCTGCAAAGTCCGAAATGTGGGGGTAAAAAACGCTTTTTCCGCACATTTCGCTCGACGCACCTATCGAAACACACCCCCAACAACACATGGCCTACCGTCCCGCGTTCCCACAGGTGTCCCGATGAAAACGGTACCTCACATGCGTGGGTGCACCTACCTGGCCGGCAAGGGGCAAGCCGAAAACGCAAGCAACCCCCAGTCTGTTTGCAGAGGGGAATCTCAGCCATTCTGCCGACCGGCACAACATACAGATATGGGCCTCGGTGTCCAAGCCACCAAGGAAAACAGGGAGCCCCATGCATTTCCGAAAAGAGGACACCCGTGGGAATCCGCAGAGGTGTGATTTGCGCACATCGCCCCAGATTTTTTTACCCAGACACCCCTGCAAAGTCTGAAATGGGGGGGAAAAAACGCTTTTTCCGCACATTTCGCTCGACGCACCCATCGAAACACGCCCCCAACAACACATGGCCTACCGTCCCGCGTTCCCACAGGTGTCCCGATGAAAACGGTACCTCACATGCGTGGGTGCACCTACCTGGCCGGCAAGGGGCAAGCCGAAAACGCAAGCAACCCCCAGTCTGTTTGCAGAGGGGAATCTCAGCCATTCTGCCGACCGGCACAACATACAGATATGGGCCTCGGGTGTCCAAGCCACCAAGGAAAACAGGGAGCCCCATGCATTTCCGAAAAGAGGACACCCGTGGGAATCCGCAGAGGTGTGATTTGCGCACATCGCCCCAGATTTTTTTACCCAGACACCCCTGCAAAGTCCGAAATGAGGGGGAAAAAACGCTTTTTCCGCACATTTCGCTCGATGCACCCATCGAAACACGCCCCCAACAACACATGGCCTACCGTCCCGCGTTCCTACAGGTGTCCCGATGAAAACGGTACCTCACATGCGTGGGTGCACCTACCTGGCCGGCAAGGGGCAAGCCGAAAACGCAAGCAACCCCCAGTCTGTTTGCAGAGGGGAATCTCAGCCATTCTGCCGACCGGCACAACATACAGATATGGGCCTCGGGTGTCCAAGCCACCAAGGAAAACAGGGAGCCCCATGCATTTCCGAAAAGAGGACACCCGTGGGAATCTGCAGAGGTGTGATTTGCGCACATCGCCCCAGATTTTTTTACCCAGACACCCCTGCAAAGTCCGAAATGTGGGGGAAAAAACGCTTTTTCCGCACATTTCGCTCGACGCACCCATCGAAACACGCCCCCAACAACACATGGCCTACCGTCCCGCGTTCCCACAGGTGTCCCGATGAAAACGGTACCTCACATGCGTGGGTGCACCTACCTGGCCGGCAAGGGGCAAGCCGAAAACGCAAGCAACCCCCAGTCTGTTTGCAGAGGGGAATCTCAGCCATTCTGCCGACCGGCACAACATACAGATATGGGCCTCGGGTGTCCAAGCCACCAAGGAAAACAGGGAGCCCCGTGCATTTCCGAAAAGAGGACACCCGTGGGAATCCGCAGAGGTGTGATTTGCGCACATCGCCCCAGATTTTTTTACCCAGACACCCCTGCAAAGTCCGAAATGTGGGGGAAAAAACGCTTTTTCCGCACATTTCGCTCGACGCACCCATCGAAACACGCCCCCAACAACACATGGCCTACCGTCCCGCATTCCCACAGGTGTCCCGATGAAAACGGTACCTCACATGCGTGGGTGCACCTACCTGGCCGGCAAGGGGCAAGCCGAAAATGCAAGCAACCCCCAGTCTGTTTGCAGAGGGGAATCTCAGCCATTCTGCCGACCGGCACAACATACAGATATGGGCCTCAGGTGTCCAAGCCACCAAGGAAAACAGGGAGCTCCATGCATTTCCGAAAAGAGGACACCCGTGGGAATCCGCAGAGGTTTGATTTGCGCACATCGCCCCAGATTTTTTTACCCAGACACCCCTGCAAAGTCCGAAATGTGGGGGAAAAAACGCTTTTTCCGCACATTTCGCTCGACGCACCCATCGAAACACGCCCCCAACAACACATGGCCTACCGTCCCGCGTTCCCACAGGTGTCCCGATTGAAAACGGTACCTCACATGCGTGGGTGCACCTACCTGGCCGGCAAGGGGCAAGCCGAAAACGCAAGCAACCCCCAGTCTGTTTGCAGAGGGGAATCTCAGCCATTCTGCCGACCGGCACAACATACAGATATGGGCCTCGGGTGTCCAAGCCACCAAGGAAAACAGGGAGCCCCATGCATTTCCGAAAAGAGGACACCCGTGGGAATCCGCAGAGGTGTGATTTGCGCACATCGCCCCAGATTTTTTTACCCAGACACCCCCGCAAAGTCCGAAATGTGGGGGAAAAAACGCTTTTTCCGCACATTTCGCTCGACGCACCCATCGAAACACGCCCCCAACAACACATGGCGTACCGTCCCGCGTTCCCACAGGTGTCCCGATGAAAACGGTACGTCACATGCGTGGGTGCACCTACCTGGCCGGCAAGGGGCAAGCCGAAAACGCAAGCAACCCCCAGTCTGTTTGCAGAGGGGAATCTCAGCCATTCTGCCGACCGGCACCACATACAGATATGGGCCTCGGGTGCCACCCTAAATTGGCAGCGCATGATGTACTGCAACGGGGGGTGGCCCTCAACCCCCCCCACCCCAAATGGAGGGCCCCACCTCATGCAACCCTCCCTGGGGGCAGATAGGGGGGGCCCACCTCATGCATCCCTCCCTGGGGTCAGATGCCCCTTCCTAGGAGCAGATATCTGCCCCCAGGGAGGGTTGCATGAGGTGGGGCCCTCCATTTGGGGTGGGGGGGGGGTTGAGGGCTGTGATGCCGGAAATGCATCTGAGGGACAGGGCCTCTGAATCCTTGTCCTTTCTCTGTTTTTACCGTGTGTTCTGTCATGTTTTCTGCCCAGGAGTCCATGAGGGACTCCTGGCAGTGCAGCTCTCTTTTGGTTTGGTGAACAGACCCATGGGATACCCTTATGGCACCCATGGGTAGGGGTACAACCCTGTGCCCCTAGTGTATGTTTTTGGGCACCTGTGGGTGGCCCACAGAGCAGGGTATGGGCTGGTGGCAGCTCCATGCTGAATTTGACAGGTGCTCTGGGTGTCCTCCATTTTGGGATACCCAGGCCCTGCCATTGGAATCAGTTGATTCCTGATAGGAAACAAGATGGCCCCTGTGGCCTCTTGCTTTCTATTGCCTGTTATCTTGTTTTTCCCAAAGTCCTGGGAAGCCCTGACTCTGTCCCTTCCCCCTGACTGGCTGTTGGGTGGAAGTTCCATATATGGTGTTGTTGTAAAGGCCCAGCTAGACTGACTGGAGCCTTCCCAGTGACTGTATGTTATGGGTACCTCCTGTGGGTGGGACCTGGGTGAATGGAGTGTGTGACCAATATACACTCCTTGTTGTGGTTGTCTGGTTTCTGGCATGAGAGACAAAGACTGAGACAGCCCTGCCCGAAACTGGCCTGAATGCAGTGTGTAGTGTTGAATGGCTGGGTACTTGTCCCAATCCACATTCCTTGTTGTGAGTGTCTGAAAGGGAGGAGTGTGGCCTGAATGCACTGTGTGCCTGATTGGCTGACTGACTGCATGAATGCCCTTCTGTGTGATTGGCTGCTGTGTGTGTGCCAGCAGTGTGGATGAGAGACAGAATAGTATATCTGGGGACCTCTCACCACTGGAAATTGTTCAGAAGCATTCAGAAGCTGAGTCTCCACTCAAGAGTAACTGGATTTGCTGATCCTCGACGTCCAGCTGGAAGAAGAAGACTTGCTGTGGCATTTGCTTCGACGGAACTGAAGGTTGTCGAAATTGTCGAGGGCTGACCCGAGAGAGGACCTGGCTAGGCGCCCTCTTCCCGTGCTCCGAGGGACCATCGAGCACCGCTGAATCTTCGCCGAAGCGCCCTGGAAGTCAGACCCTCGAAAGGCTGCCGACCCGAGACGGGACCGCCGAGGAGATCGAAGTGAAGCACCCGGACATCGACGCCGTCGAAGTCCATTGCCGTCGACCAGGGTTCGCAGGTCTGTGTAACCGCTGGAGGCCCGTCGAAGTTGTGTGCCCAGCCGTGGGAACCACTTGACGCCGTGCCGCCGACGATCGGAGCCGTCCGCTCCATTGCCTAAGAACATTCAATCGAAGGACTCTCTCGACCGCATCGTCGACCGCTTATCCTGCCGGAGAAAGTCGAGGACGACCAACGCGCCGAGGAGAAACCTGCCGGTGGGTTTCCCGCCACCCGACGACCCCAAAGACTCGGACGACTCGACGCCCTTGCTGGGCTCCCGTCTCTACAATCTTTGCGGTCCAGAACTATTGTCATCGAGGTGCCCCGCACACCTCCGCCTTGCAGGACGCCGACGCCCCGACGCCGACGAGCACCGCTCGGACGGAGCTGCCGCCTCTTCGACAACGTTCGGCCTCGTTTGTCGACGGACGTTCGACGCCCCGTGCCTCCCGCCTGAAAAGGAAGGCATTCAAGAAGGGCCGTCGATTCCCCGTCGCCGAACAGCGAGTCCCTCGACGCTTGTCGACGCCTTTTCGAGGAACTCGACTCCACCAGGTACATTGGGGGGGTAAAAACATTATAGGAGAGAAATAGACTATTGAACAATATCTGGACTGGGCTGGTGTTATATCTCTTTATTTTGCAGGTTGCCCAGGTGGGGGGATCTCCACACAGAACTGTGTCCAGTAGCAAGGGCCAGTATTCTGCCTATTGTTTCAACCCTCTGTTATCTCTCCTCTCTCTATTGCTGGTTTCCTTCTTATTGATCTGTGTGCCATTTCTACAGTATTGTGAATGCACTTTAATGAGGTCTAATATTAGTGGTACCACTTTAGAATTGTAGATATTTACCATTGCTGATTTTCCTGAGCACAAAGTGCGTTATTGTGATAAGTGTACATAACCCTTGAATATTAATTATATAAAGACTGTGTTTTCAGTAATACAGTGTGTGGACATTCCTTTGTGGGGGCTTGGGGATACACTGTACTTAAGAACCAGCCTGCATCACCTCCTGAGAAGCTAGGCCTTGATTGCTCGCCCATCGCTACCGTATTAGAGAATCTTGGCTGGGGTCCTCTGTGCCTCCCCTCTACCATATAGAGAGCAGAAGTACAGACCCCCCCACCGGTCTTCTTTACAAAGCTGGTGGCAGCGGTGGGATGCTTATGGTTTTAAGACTCAGTGTATAACCGTGCCACTTACAAAATATCCGCACTTTATTAGATTAAGGTTTGGGTGTGTACCAAATAACTGCATTACAGGCAATGGAGCCCATTGCAAATGGTAAATTGACTCGGATGAGCTTAGAGGCTCTCCAGAGTGCTTGTGAAGCCAGGGAGTTGGACTTTGTGGATAAGTCTAGGGCTGAGCTGATAGCTGCCCTGGTGGACTACCAGACTGATGGTGAAACCCTTGATGAAGGGGGGGATGCAACCAGTGAGGACTCTGCCCCTGGGGTTGTCGCTGAATCTGTTTCTGGGAATGCCACCATTCCTGCTGCCTCTGTTCCAAACCCCAGCAATTCCATGGAACTTGAGTTATTAAGGATGAAATTGGCCTTTGAATATCGCAAGTTGGAAATAGAAGCTGAGCTTAAGAAAGAGGAGCTGGCACAGCAAGTGGAACTCAAGAATAGGGATCTTGCGCTCAAAGACAAGGACACTGAATGTCAGAGAATCCAGCTAGAGAGAGCTAGAGTGGAGACTTCAGCTAGACCAATTGAGAGTGGCAGGTCCCCAGCCACCAAGTTTATGAAAGATTTGGTTGGTGTGTTTGTGGAGGGTTCAGATATCCTCCAATGGATTGAAGCGTTTGAAATGGCTTGTGCAATTCATGATGTAGATAAAAGAGATTGGGCTAAGTGTTTGTTAAGCAGAGTGCCTCAAACTGGATATGACTGTATTCTGAAGCTGAGTGTGGAAGAAAGGGGTCAGTATGAGTGTATGAAGTCTGCTTTGATTGCCAAGTTTGGCAAGACACCTGCCCAATACCTTAAAAGGTTCAGGGAATTTAAGAAAAGAGAGAATGTGTCTTGGGTTGACTGGGTGAGTACTGCGCACATGAACATGATGGGGTGGATTGATGGATACAAGGTGAAAACTTTTGTTGAGTTGTCCCACCTCTTGTTTTTTGAGCATTTTTCTGAAGCCTGTTCACCAGAGCTGCGTCAGTATGTGGCTGACCAGAACATTTTGGACCCCTTTAAGCTGGCTAGGTTGGCTGACAAGTGGGTCTCCCACCGGGTGTCCCCTAAGGACTCCAGTGGGAAGGACAAGGACAAAGAAAAGGGGGCCTCTCAGAAAGCTGAGGAGTCCCAAAAGCAGTCACAGTCGGGTAAACCAAAACCTTCCTCTCCTAAGACCCAAAAATCTAGTGGGGATAAGTCCTCTGTGGGTGGGAATAAGAGTAGTGGTCCACCTGCTGCAAAGCAGGCTCCCAGTGGTTCCAGTACCGTACCCCGCACTCCTGGCACTTGTTGGGATTGTGGGGCTCTGGATCACAAAAGGGGTGACCCCAAGTGTAAAGGTAAGGCACTTGGAGTACAGGCTGTCAGCCTGACCTACCCTTACCCCGTGTCTGAGGTGGAGGCCACTGTCCTCCCCTCCTCTACAGGAATCACATTTGGTGCTCCAGTAGAGATTTCCTTAGTGTCCCTTGGGGCCTGGGACCAGTACGCAGAAGTACTGGCGACTATCCCACAGAACACCCGTAGATTTTTGAGAAGTGTCCTCTTGAATGGCCAGCCTTCTACTGGTTTGAGAGACACTGGGGCAAGCATGACAGTGGTGGACAGGACCCTGCTCAAGCCAGAGGACTATGAAGGTGCTCCTCTGCAAACCACCAGGTTAGCTGGTGGGCCTCCCAAATTATCGCCTGTAGCCCTAGTCACACTCATGATTGGAGACAAGACAGCAAAGCTTCCTGTCCTGGTTCAGGACAATGTCCCTGCTAACATTCTGTTAGGAAATGATCTAGTAGAGTTGGGGTTGATCTCGGATGGTCTTCCCATGACTGCTGCTGCAGTCACTAGGTCACAGGTGACACCGGGTCTGGCTGTGAGTCAGGTATCCGAGCCAAAGGCGAGGCCTAAGGCAAGAAGAAGGAAGACCAAGAAGGCCACCTCTGTGGAGGGAACACCTTCTCTTCCTGCTGTTCCGACAGCACCCAATGGGATCCATGCTCCGGACGGGCTGGGTCCAGCGGAAAACCCAAACTCAACTCCTGTGGGAGAAGAGACAGAAGACTCTCCTGTGGGAGAGGTTCTCAACCCGGAGGATCATCCCGACCTTCAATGCTTGTTAGCTGAAGGGGGACCCTCCCGGGCAGACTTCTGTAAGGGACAGAGAGAGTGCCACTCTCTCGAGGGCCTGAGGAAACAGGCCCTGTCCCAGGCACAAGGTGAAGTGCCTAGGACATTCAAGATTTATTGGGAGGGTGAGCTCCTTGTTAGTGAGCCCACTAAGCCCGAACCTGGTGCCCGCAAGAGGTTGGTGGTACCCCAGGTTTACAGGCCCTTCCTACTGCAGTTGGCGCATGAGGTGCCCTTGGCTGGTCATCTTGGGACCAAGAAGACTAAGCAGAGGCTCTCTGCCCATTTCTACTGGCCACGGATGGGAGTAGAGGTGGAGTCCCACTGCAGGACCTGCCCAACTTGTCAGTTGTCTGGCAAGACTGGAGGCAGGGTCATTGCCCCACTGCAGCCATTACCAGTGGTTGGCACACCATTTGAGAGGGTGGGCATCGACATCGTCGGTCCCCTTGACCCTCCCACTTCAGGTGGACATCGGTTCATCCTGGTCTTGGTAGATCATGCCACCAGGTACCCTGAGGCAATACCCCTTCGGACTGTTACTGCCAAGGTGGTTGCCAGGGCTCTCCTGGGCATTTTCACCCGTGTTGGATTCCCCAAGGAGGTTGTCTCTGACCGAGGATCCAACTTCATGTCTAGTTACATGAAAACCATGTGGAAAGAGTGCGGGGTAACCTACAAGTTCTCCACCTCTTACCACCCCCAGACCAATGGTCTGGTTGAGAGATTTAACAAAACTCTCAAGGGCATGCTAGGTGCTTTGGAAGAGCCCCTAAGGAGGAAATGGGATCTCCTCCTGCCATGCCTGCTGTTTGCTTACAGAGAGGTACCTCAAGAGGGTGTTGGTTTCAGCCCCTTTGAGTTACTCTTTGGACATCCCGTGAGGGGGCCCCTCGCCTTGATCCGAGAAGGCTTGGAAGCCACCCCTCCAGGTCCCGCCAAGCAAGTGGGGGACTATGTGTTAGGCCTCAGGCGGAGGATGACACAAATGATGGGTCAGGCAACAGCAAATCTCAAGGCCAGCCAGGAATTGAATAAGTACTGGCATGACCTGAAAGCTTCGCAAGTGGATTGGACTCCGGGACAGGAAATCCTTGTGATGGAGCCTACCAAGCCTAGAGCTTTGGCAGACAAGTGGACTGGACCCTTCAGGATCATCTCCAAGATGGGCGAAGTCAATTATCTGGTGGACATGGGAGCCTCTGGGGTAGCCCCCCAGGTATTCCATGTCAACAGGCTCAAGCCTTTCCACAGGCGAGCAGAGGTCTCATGTCTCTTGCTAGCTTCAGGGCAAGAAGAGGATGAGAGTGAGCCCCTTCCTGATTTGCTGCATAGCAACCCTCAGGATGGCTCAGTGGAGGGAGTACAACTCTCTCCCGATTTGACAACAGAGCAGCAGAGGGCCTGCCGGGCTTTGCTCCAGCAGTATGCCCCTCTGTTTTCACTGACACCGGGCCTTACACCGTGGTGTAAGCACGAAATTGACACTGGTGACAGTGTGCCTGTCAAAAGCAGGAGCTATCGTATGTCAGATACCGTCAAAAACCACATCCAGGCTGAGGTCGCCAAGATGTTGGATCTGGGTGTTATTGAACCCTCCACCAGTCCCTGGTCCAGTCCAGTGGTCCTTGTCCCCAAGGCAAGTTCCCCGGCGGGTACCAAGGATTGGAGGTTCTGTGTGGACTACCGAGGAGTCAATGCCGTCACCAAAACTGACGCGCACCCATTGCCCAGGGCTGATGAGCTCGTGGACACTATAGGTGCTGCCAAATTTGTGAGCACCTTTGACCTTACCTCAGGCTATTGGCAAATAGCTCTGACGGACCATGCCAAGGAAAAGACGGCATTCTCCACACCTGAGGGACTCTACCAGTTTAGGGTCATGCCCTTTGGGTTGAAGAATGCCCCTGCCACCTTCCAGAGATTGGTCAACCATGCGCTCAGTGGGCTGGAAGCCTTTTGTGTGGCTTACTTAGACGACATTGCCGTCTACAGTTCCACCTGGGAAGAGCATTTGACACATCTGGATAAGGTGTTGCAGGCCTTGAAAAGGGCTAACCTCACTATCAAGGCCACCAAGTGCCAGATAGCTCAGGGGAAAGTTACCTATCTTGGTCATGAGGTAGGAGGGGGTCAAATCCAACCTCTCTCCAGTAAAGTACAGGACGTACAGAACTGGGAGACGCCCACTACTCAAACCCAGGTGAGAGCCTTTTTGGGCCTCACTGGGTACTATCGCAATTTCATGGCAGACTATGGAACCATAGCTGCACCCCTGACAGCTCTAACTTCACCCAAACAGCCTAGGAAGGTTAATTGGACTGAAGACTGTCAGAGGGCCTTTGATGGCTTGAAAGAAAGTCTGTGTAGGGCACCTGTGTTGAGTGCGCCTGACTACAGCCGACCCTTTATCGTCCAGACGGATGCCTGCGACACCGGAATTGGAGCTGTCTTGTCCCAGTTAGATGACAAAGGGAGAGAACATCCTATCATATTCATCAGTAGACAACTCAAGGGTAGAGAACTTAGGTGGGCTACTGTTGAAAAGGAATGTTTTAGTATAGTTTGGAGCCTTAGGCGTTTTAGGCCCTACCTTACGGGGTCCACCTTCAAGGTCCAAACAGATCATAAGCCCCTGAAGTGGCTTATGCAGATGAAGGGTGAGAATCCGAAATTGCTCAGGTGGTCGATTAGCCTACAAGGGCTAGACTTCACCATAGAGCACAGACCAGGGAAGAGTCACGATAATGCAGATGGCCTTTCCAGAAGGTATGTTGACCGTCTGGATGAGGGTGTCTATCCCGTGGGAGATTAGGCACCCTCCACCTCAGTCTGGGGGGGGCGACTGTGATGCCGGAAATGCATCTGAGGGACAGGGCCTCTGAATCCTTGTCCTTTCTCTGTTTTTACCGTGTGTTCTGTCATGTTTTCTGCCCAGGAGTCCATGAGGGACTCCTGGCAGTGCAGCTCTCTTTTGGTTTGGTGAACAGACCCATGGGATACCCTTATGGCACCCATGGGTAGGGGTACAACCCTGTGCCCCTAGTGTATGTTTTTGGGCACCTGTGGGTGGCCCACAGAGCAGGGTATGGGCTGGTGGCAGCTCCATGCTGAATTTGACAGGTGCTCTGGGTGTCCTCCATTTTGGGATACCCAGGCCCTGCCATTGGAATCAGTTGATTCCTGATAGGAAACAAGATGGCCCCTGTGGCCTCTTGCTTTCTATTGCCTGTTATCTTGTTTTTCCCAAAGTCCTGGGAAGCCCTGACTCTGTCCCTTCCCCCTGACTGGCTGTTGGGTGGAAGTTCCATATATGGTGTTGTTGTAAAGGCCCAGCTAGACTGACTGGAGCCTTCCCAGTGACTGTATGTTATGGGTACCTCCTGTGGGTGGGACCTGGGTGAATGGAGTGTGTGACCAATATACACTCCTTGTTGTGGTTGTCTGGTTTCTGGCATGAGAGACAAAGACTGAGACAGCCCTGCCCGAAACTGGCCTGAATGCAGTGTGTAGTGTTGAATGGCTGGGTACTTGTCCCAATCCACATTCCTTGTTGTGAGTGTCTGAAAGGGAGGAGTGTGGCCTGAATGCACTGTGTGCCTGATTGGCTGACTGACTGCATGAATGCCCTTCTGTGTGATTGGCTGCTGTGTGTGTGCCAGCAGTGTGGATGAGAGACAGAATAGTATATCTGGGGACCTCTCACCACTGGAAATTGTTCAGAAGCATTCAGAAGCTGAGTCTCCACTCAAGAGTAACTGGATTTGCTGATCCTCGACGTCCAGCTGGAAGAAGAAGACTTGCTGTGGCATTTGCTTCGACGGAACTGAAGGTTGTCGAAATTGTCGAGGGCTGACCCGAGAGAGGACCTGGCTAGGCGCCCTCTTCCCGTGCTCCGAGGGACCATCGAGCACCGCTGAATCTTCGCCGAAGCGCCCTGGAAGTCAGACCCTCGAAAGGCTGCCGACCCGAGACGGGACCGCCGAGGAGATCGAAGTGAAGCACCCGGACATCGACGCCGTCGAAGTCCATTGCCGTCGACCAGGGTTCGCAGGTCTGTGTAACCGCTGGAGGCCCGTCGAAGTTGTGTGCCCAGCCGTGGGAACCACTTGACGCCGTGCCGCCGACGATCGGAGCCGTCCGCTCCATTGCCTAAGAACATTCAATCGAAGGACTCTCTCGACCGCATCGTCGACCGCTTATCCTGCCGGAGAAAGTCGAGGACGACCAACGCGCCGAGGAGAAACCTGCCGGTGGGTTTCCCGCCACCCGACGACCCCAAAGACTCGGACGACTCGACGCCCTTGCTGGGCTCCCGTCTCTACAATCTTTGCGGTCCAGAACTATTGTCATCGAGGTGCCCCGCACACCTCCGCCTTGCAGGACGCCGACGCCCCGACGCCGACGAGCACCGCTCGGACGGAGCTGCCGCCTCTTCGACAACGTTCGGCCTCGTTTGTCGACGGACGTTCGACGCCCCGTGCCTCCCGCCTGAAAAGGAAGGCATTCAAGAAGGGCCGTCGATTCCCCGTCGCCGAACAGCGAGTCCCTCGACGCTTGTCGACGCCTTTTCGAGGAACTCGACTCCACCAGGTACATTGGGGGGGTAAAAACATTATAGGAGAGAAATAGACTATTGAACAATATCTGGACTGGGCTGGTGTTATATCTCTTTATTTTGCAGGTTGCCCAGGTGGGGGGATCTCCACACAGAACTGTGTCCAGTAGCAAGGGCCAGTATTCTGCCTATTGTTTCAACCCTCTGTTATCTCTCCTCTCTCTATTGCTGGTTTCCTTCTTATTGATCTGTGTGCCATTTCTACAGTATTGTGAATGCACTTTAATGAGGTCTAATATTAGTGGTACCACTTTAGAATTGTAGATATTTACCATTGCTGATTTTCCTGAGCACAAAGTGCGTTATTGTGATAAGTGTACATAACCCTTGAATATTAATTATATAAAGACTGTGTTTTCAGTAATACAGTGTGTGGACATTCCTTTGTGGGGGCTTGGGGATACACTGTACTTAAGAACCAGCCTGCATCACCTCCTGAGAAGCTAGGCCTTGATTGCTCGCCCATCGCTACCGTATTAGAGAATCTTGGCTGGGGTCCTCTGTGCCTCCCCTCTACCATATAGAGAGCAGAAGTACAGACCCCCCCACCGGTCTTCTTTACAAGGGCCACCCCCCGTTGCGGTACATCATGCGCTGCCAATTTAGGGTGGCCCTCAGCCCCCCCTAAAAAGCAGCATGTGGTTTTGTATATTTTTTTTTGTTTACCCAACTTGGCTTGGTGCAGATGGGCCCATTAGTGTGGCTATCTGCCCCCAGGGTGCCCAAACCCTACTGCCCCATCTATTGGGGGTCCTGCCCCAGCTTTTGGGGTGCCCCCCCCCAATGGCTGGGGGACACACCTCATGCAGGCCTCCTCCAAACGGCTGCGTGAGGTACACCCCACCTCCATTTGGGGTGAGGGGGGAGAGGGCCACCCCAAAAGGTGGGACGGGACCCCCAATAGATGGGGCAGTAGGGTTTGGGCACCCTGGGGGCAGATAGCCACACTAATGTGGCCATCTGCACCAAGCAAAGTTGGGTAAACAAAAACAAATATACAAAACCACAGGCTGCTTTTTAGGGGGGGTTGAGGGCCACCCTAAATTGGCAGCGCATGATGTACCGCAACGGGGGGTGGCCCTCAACCCCCCCCTCACCCCAAATGGAGGGCCCCACCTCATGCAACCCTCCCTGGGGGCAGATATCTGCTCCTAGGAAGGGGCATCTGACCCCAGGGAGGGATGCATGAGGTCAGGCCCCCCCTATCTGCGCCCAGGGAGGGTTGCATGAGGTGGGGCCCTCCATTTGGGGTGGGGGGGTTGAGGGCCACCCCCCGTTGCGGTACATCATGCGCTGCCAATTTAGGGTGGCCCTCAGCCCCCCCTAAAAAGCAGCCTGTGGTTTTGTATATTTTTTTTTGTTTACCCAACTTGGCTTGGTGCAGATGGGCCCATTAGTGTGGCTATCTGCCCCCAGGGTGCCCAAACCCTACTGCCCCATCTATTGGGGGTCCTGCCCCAGCTTTTGGGGTGCCCCCCCACCCCACCCCCAATGGCTGGGGGACACACCTCATGCAGGCCTCCCTGGGCCTCCTCCAAACGGCTGTGTGAGGTACACCCCACCTCCATTTGGGGTGAGGGGGGAGAGGGCCACCCCAAAAGGTGGGGCAGGACCCCCAATAGATGGGGCAGTAGGGTTTGGGCACCCTGGGGGCAGATAGCCACACTAATGTGGCCATCTGCACCAAGCAAAGTTGGGTAAACAAAAAAAAAATATACAAAACCACAGGCTGCTTTTTAGGGGGGGCTGAGGGCCCCCCTAAATTGGCAGCGCATGATGTACCGCAACGGGGGGTGGCCCTCAACCCCCCCCCACCCCAAATGGAGGGCCCCACCTCATGCAACCCTCCCTGGGGGCAGATATCTGCTCCTAGGAAGGGGCATCTGACCCCAGCGAGGGATGCATGAGGTGAGGCCCCCCCTATCTGCGCTCAGGGAGGGGTGCATGAGGTGGGGCCCTCCATTTGGGGTGGGGGGGGTTGAGGGCCACCCCCCGTTGCGGTACATCATGTGCTGCCAATTTAGGGTGGCCCTCAGCCCCCCCTAAAAAGCAGCCTGTGGTTTTGTATATTTTTTTTTGTTTACCCAACTTGGCTTGGTGCAGATGGGCCCATTAGTGTGGCTATCTGCCCCCAGGGTGCCCAAACCCTACTGCCCCATCTATTGGGGGTCCTGCCCCACCTTTTGGGGTGCCCCCCCACCCCACCCCCAATGGCTGGGGGGGACACCTCATGCAGGCCTCCCTGGGCCTCCTCCAAACGGCTGCGTGAGGTACACCCCACCTCCATTTGGGGGGAGAGGGCCACCCCAAAAGGTGGGGCGGGACCCCCAATAGATGGGGCAGTAGGGTTTGGGCACCCTGGGGGCAGATAGCCACACTAATGTGGCCATCTGCACCAAGCAAAGTTGGGTAAACAAAAAAAAATATACAAAACCACAGGCTGCTTTTTAGGGGGGGCTGAGGGCCATCCTAAATTGGCAGCGCATGATGTACCGCAACGGGGGGTGGCCCTCAACCCCCCCACCCCAAATGGAGGGACCCACCTCATGCAACCCTCCCTGGGCGCAGATAGGGGGGGCCTCACCTCATGCATCCCTCCCTGGGGTCAGATGCCCCTTCCTAGGAGCAGATATCTGCCCCCAGGGAGGGTTGCATGAGGTGGGGCACTCCATTTGGGGTGGGGGGGGGTTGAGGGCCACCCCCCGTTGCGGTACATCATGCGCTGCCAATTTAGGGTGACCCTCAGCCCCCCCTAAAAAGCAGCCTGTGGGTTTGTATATTTTTTTTTGTTTACCCAACTTTGCTTGGTGCAGATGGGCCCATTAGTGTGGCTATCTGCCCCAGGGTGCCCAAACCCTACTGCCCCATCTATTGGGGGTCCTGCCCCAGCTTTTGGGGTGCCCCCCCACCCCACCCCCAATGGCTGGGGGACACACCTCATGCAGGCCTCCCTGGGCCTCCTCCAAACGGCTGCGTGAGGTACACCCCACCTCCATTTGGGGTGAGGGGGGAGAGGGCCACCCCAAAAGGTGGGGCAGGACCCCCAATAGATGGGGCAGTAGGGTTTGGGCACCCTGGGGGCAGATAGCCACACTAATGGGCCCATCTGCACCAAGCCAAGTTGGGTAAACAAAAAAAAATATACAAAATCACAGGCTGCTTTTTAGGGGGGGCTGAGGGCCACCCTAAATTGGCAGCGCATGATGTACCGCAACGGGGGGTGGCCCTCAACCCCCCCCACCCCAAATGGAGGGCCCCACCTCATGCAACCCTCCCTGGGGGCAGATAGGGGGGGCCCCACCTCATGCATCCCTCCCTGGGGTCAGATGCCCCTTCCTAGGAACAGATATCTGCCCCCAGGGAAGGTTACAAGGGGTGCCCCCTTTCTACTTCGGTTGGGCCCCCCCCCCATGGGGGGACACCCCCCCTTTCATTCAGTAAAAAATCCATGGTGGCTAGTGGCCCCCACCCCTTCCCCCAACCCTGTTTCCCATCATTTCATTTTTATTTTTTATTTTACATTCCCTTGGGGCAGATGGTCAGCCATCTGCCCCAGGGTTCACATGCACGTGCCCCCATGCTTTGCGGTCGGGAGGGGGGAGAGGGCTGCTTACTTGAAGCAGCCCCCTCCCCCCCCACCTCACAAAGAGATCCATGGTGGTCTAGTGGGTTGCTGGTCACGGATCGAGCGCTCTGCGCCGATCCGTGACCAGCAATGCCTCATATGTGGTGTCCTTGGAAAGGGGAGAAAGTCCCCTTTCCAGGGACACCACTTTCTGCTCAATCCCTGGTGGCCTAGTGGGCCCCAGGACCCCAAACCCCCTCCCACCTCCCCCCATCCCTCGGATTATTATTTTTTTTTCTTTTATATATTTCCCTGGGGGCAGATGGTCAGCCATCTGCCCCCAGGGTTCATTTTCATGTGTCCCCATGCTTTGGGGGCCGGGGGGGGGGAGAGGGCTGCTTACCTGAAGCAGCCCCCCTCCCCCCCAACTCACAAACAGATCCATGGTGGTTCAGTGGGTTGCTGGTCACGGATCAGCGCTCTGCGCTGATCCGTGACCAGCAATGCGGCATATGAGTGGTGTCCCTGGAAAGGGGAGAAAGTCCCCTTTCCAGGGACACCACTTTTAGGTCAATCCCTGGTGGCCCAGTGGGCCCCAGGGCCCAAAACCCCCTCCCACCTCCCTCCTTCCCTCGACATTTTTTTTTTTTTTCCCCACACCCCTGGGGGCAGTGATTATCTGCCCCCAGGGGTCCCTGGCGCTGTGGCCCCATGCTTTGGGGCCACGGGGGAAGGGGGCCGCTTACCTAGTAAGCAGCCCCCCCTCCCCCACGCGTCACAAAAGGATCTTCGTTTGATCCGTGACGTTGCTGCCCGCGGATCGAGGCGCCCTGCGCCCGATCCGCGGGCAGCAAAGCCACACAATGGGTATCGTTGGAAAGGGGAAGATCTCCCCTTTCCAACGATACCCGCCTCGATCTCCGGCTTGAAATACAGCCGGAGATCGAGGCGGAACAAGAAGGGCACTCACCTTCTCTCTCCAACGCTGCTGCGGTGGAATTACTTTCCGTTTCACGCCGACGTGCTTCACGCACGTCGGCGTGAAACTGAAGGAAATCCAACCCCCGGGCAGTGAGGGGGGACCTCCCCCTCACATAGCCCGGGGGTTGGATTACAGCAGGGATCGCTCAAAACAAGGTGCCGAAAAGGACAAGCTATCTCGTCCTTGGCACTGCGTGTGCACTTCCAAGGACGAGATACCTCGTCCTTGGCACTTAAAGGGTTAAACAACGAATAATTAAACAGCCATTTAGAATGTAACGATTGAAAAGAAATTAAAATATCGTAACGGTCAAGGGACTACTATAACCAGAATCCTCTACACTCAACGTGGAGGTGGTTTTGCGCAGGGCAAGTTTAAAATGACAAGTCCCCCTTCTTTAAAATAAACGGGACATTGAAATTGTAAACCAAATAACACTGTCTTTTAGTAAACTAACATTAGTGAAACATACTGATACTAAACATGCAACTATCACGGGAAATTAGAGGTATGTTGAACGTGCCGCATAGTAAAATATAGGCAGGCATCCCAAAAGATGGCCGCTAAGGAACGCGCATGGAGAGCGAAGAGGGACTGGAGGAAATAGACTCCATATTAACAAGGAGTCAACTCCAGGTAAGATGGGACCCCCGACGCGTGAGCCACAAGCATTATAATTTTCAGGTAAGCCCTTATTCTGGGTGGGAAGCCCACCGTGAATAAGCATGCACGCTCTTAACCCTGTGAATGAATTAGTATTTAGTTAAACGAATTTGCTCAAGAGGCGAATGTTGTAAACACGCGTGCCCAGTATGTTTATCTCTCCCGTAGTAGTGGGGAGAAGCACCATGTTACTGTAGCACACAGAACCTTTTGTAGATGATGTGGGCAAACAGAACTAAGCCTTAGAACCAAGGGGGTTAATACAAAATATACAATAAGGTGACGGAGGGAATTCTATGAGTGACTTTGGACAAATAATTAATTGATAATAATATATGAATGAATAACTATGGTTTCAATACAAACATTAACATAGAATTGAGGGACTCAGTACGTGAGTGTTGAACATTGGACCTTATATAATTGTCAATACAGATTGACAATATCATATCGAATTTTGTGTTTAGGAGGGATTGAGCCCTAGGACTTCGGTCTTGTGATCAACTAAGAGAGACTTTTCCCAGAGGGGGAACTAAAATCAAATAAGAAAGGGTAAGAAATGGCTCAATTCGTTATTTAACAGGATATAATATAAGTCCTACTTACCCTCCCCGTCTTTCTGTAACAGATACAATCTATTTACATCTCTTCTTTTTAGATTTTTTTTTTCCTTTTTTTTCTATTTTGATTGATACACAGAGAATTGCACGAGGTGTAGGGCAAAGGTGTCATTTCATTTTGTTTTATTGTTGTGGGGAACCTTTACAAATGAGTCCACAGCACTAATGAGAGTCACCATTTGTACTATGTAATGAGGAACTAAAGAGGATGTTACTTAACATTGCACTCAAAATTGTATTTGGTTTTGTTTTACTTTTCATGCACATAAACAGCCCGGATAAGAAAAAGGCGCTAGATACACGCCGAAACACGTGTCATCCAACAACGGCTAAATGACAAGTCAATAAATTAAGAAAAAATCTTTTTCAAGAAAACTGGCTTTTGTGACTTCTTGCTACGTGTTAAAATTGGCGCAAAGAGGTGCAGGCACAAACTGACTTTTTCTCACAATTTTCAAACGGAGTTGAGGAACTCAGTGTCTCCGTGATGACCTACACCCATGCGACAACCTAACAATAAATGATGAAAAAATAAGAAAAATATTACACAAAGAAGACATAATCAGCTCAAAGAGCAATCAGAAACAGGTCACAAAAGTACAGCTTAAGATATCTCTACACAGAAAAAAGTTCCTCTACCTCATAACCATTGCAATTTGGAGATATCAAGTACTACGCTGACCAACTTTTGAAAATAAGAAGGAAATGGCGGAATATATGGAAAACAGGGAGGAAGAAGCTAACAACCTTTTTTCACCCAGAGGTAACAATACCCATGCTTTTGTTCAAGTGCTCCGAAAAGAGAGGACCTCAGATACAAATTTGTGAAATTAGAGAGGGCCTCTCAAAAGGAAATCGACAAGTATTGGGAAATAATCTCTCTGAAAAATTACTTATCAAAAGACCAGATCCCAAGAGGTCTTCATATCTTAATCTTTCCGGATTTCAATAAAGAAGACGACAAAGACCTGGCAGATAGTTGGGAATCAAATCTCAATCAGTGTTCAAAACAAATGTTAGAAATGCTAATTGAGCATGCACAAAGGGAACACCGACGATTAACAGATCAAATTGAAAATATTAAAAAGGAAATCAAGGAGGCTAAAGCTTTAGATGTAACCAAAGAGAAGAATTTTCAGAAAATGTATGAAATTTTAAAAGAATATCAACATGATATCAAATTGAGGAAATTAAGAAAATTTTATCATGATGACAGAGACTATCAAGATGATAGGGAATATATTTTTCAAGAGAAATATAACAAAATCAGCAAACAAGTATCCAGAGAGAGTACTCCCAACACCTCCCCAGCAAGCTCAGAGGCAGAGGAAGAACCAGAAGTTAATGTGGAAGCAGCACAGGGAACAAGTAAGCCTAAAGGACAGGGCTTTCTGAACCAAATTAGACGTTACAAGAAAGGAAATAGAAATACTCAAACTAAACAAGTTCGTTTTCAGATCAACAAGGCACCGGACACCTCACAGAATACAGTCGGAGCAGAGGCAGGAGAGGATCAAGAAGATCAAGAAAACCAAGACGGCCTAGACCCATATCGACGCCTAACTCGAGCAGCATCGAGATAAGCAGCAAAAAAACAGAAATAAATAACCTGGTGATGAACATATCAAATCAAACACTAACAGAAGATGAAATTAGTGTACTAAATAAAGGTTTATCATTTGCCCCAACAACCGATTTCGAACCTATTGAAATACATATGGATCTTTTCAAATTTCTTCGGAAACTAAAATTAAAAAAGTTTTTTGCAATGCAAGTTGAAAAAAGAAAAACAACATTACAAACCACAACCATAAGTGATATAACCATTGAAGACCTGAGTAATATTCACTTATTAAGATCTCTACAAGAACCGGGTGACTACCCAATGCATCAAACAATTCAGGAGTTACAAATACAACCAACCAGCTTATCCAGCAATGAATTGAAACCTAAATCTAAGTTCACGCCACAGCTATCACCGGACAACATGATGGACGCATTTTACAAAGCCGTGACACAAGATTTGTACCATTTGAGAGTAAAATCCAAAAGAAGAAGGAGAAGCCCTCCCAGAAACCTTATGGAAAAGGAAATAAAAGCGATACGAAGGCTACAATTTAATAAAGACTTGATCATTAAAGAAGCAGACAAAGGTGGCAACATCATAGTAATGAATAGAGTGGATTACATTAAGATGGCTATGAACCACCTAGAGAATCCTAACTGCTACGAAAAACTAACAGCCAATCCTGTACTGAAAATAACACAAGAATTGACAAGCTACATAGATGCCTGGCATCGCCAAGGTCTAATATCAGATGAGGAGAAAGTGCACTTACGCGTAACCATACCAACCATCCCAACCATATACTTTCTGCCAAAAGTGCACAAGAACTATGAGACTATCCTAGAAGGGAGGCCAATAGTAAGTGGCATAGGATGGGCGACGGAACCTTTGGCGCAATATATTGACAATGTGATAAGACCTGAAGTAATCAAAATCAAGGCATATTTAAAAGACACTACAGTTGTCATAAGAATTGTAGAAGAAATCCAGTGGCAAGACACCTACTTGTTGGTGACTTGGGATGTGAAAGCCTTGTACACATCCATTGAACACAAACTGGCACTAGATGCAATTGACTATACTTTCAAGAACAGATCTGCCTCTTACTTTAATTATGCATGCATGCTTAAACAAATGCTCATGGCAACCTTGGAGAATAACATCTTCATCTTTGATAATCAATTTTTCCGCCAAATTCGTGGGGTTGCAATGGGTGTTAAATACGCCCCGGCCCTCGCAAACATTGTGATGGGAATGTTTGAAGATTTATTTATATAACCAATTACAAGATTTCCAAAACAAGATAATCAAGTGGTTGAGATACATTGATGATGTACTGATTATTTGGAATGGAACACCAGAAGAATTAGAGTCCCTATTACATCAAGTAAATGGGAACCAATTTGGCTTAGAGTTCATTGGATACAGTAGTCGGTCAGAAATTAACTTTTTGGATCTAACCATCTATGTATCCACGGATAAACTACACACTAAAACGTTCAGAAAGGAAACAGAAGTTAACTCGACACTTTATGCAACCAGTTGCCACCATAAACCAGTTATTCAGAATATTCCTAAAGGCGAGTTCATTAGAGCTAGACAAAACTGTACTGAATCATCAAATTTTGAGAGAGAGTGCCTACTGCTATCAGATAGATTTACAGTCAGAGGATAGCCAAATAAATCAATCACAAATGCAAAGAAAAAAGCCAAAAGCATGACAAGACAATTAACATTGTCTCAAAATATCAACGAAGTACAACAAGACAGCACGATTCACATTATTACTGCGTATTGCGCAAATAACAAAGAAATCAAGAGAGTCCTAAAGAGGAATTGGTACTTATTAAAGTTGGACCTGCATATATGTGAATGTATACAAGATCACCCAACAATAGTATACAGGAAGGCTAAAACTCTGAAAAGCATGCTAAATCCATCATTTTTGCCAGAAAAAGGAGAAGAAATAAGACCAGAGGCATGGCTACATCAACCGCAGTCCGGTTTCAGAAAATGTGGCTTCTGTTCGATGTGTCACTATGCTGTACCAGAAACAGATGTTTTTGTAAACCAAGATGGTGTGAAAATAAGGATCAAAGAGCAAATCAACTCTAGATCCAAATATGTCATTTATGCGGTGATTTGTGTTTGCAATATGATATACATTGGCAGTACCATTCGCGAGTTGAGAACCAGAATCAGGGAACACATTTCGGCTATTGGAAGCCAAAATAAGAACCTCCCGTTGTCCCTACATTGGCAAAATCATCACCAAATGCAGAACAAACAAGATATAAGGTTCGTTGGTCTGAAAAGAATAAAGATGGGAAAACGAGGAGGAAACCAAGAACTATGCTTACGGCAGGAAGAAGCCAGATTAATCTGCCGTTTCAAAACGGTGGAAAAAGGGTTAAATTCAGACAATGAAATGGTACATTTTCTCTGATTGAAATGGAATGGAGATTGGAAACCAGTTTTAGAGACTTTTCAAAAAGGTGTTTTTGTCATTGTAATTGTTTTAACTATCACTGTGAGACTCTAACTCCTAGAGATATTTTTGACCAACAAATGACAATTGTCTTACTATGAATACATACTCTTTCAGATTTTTGAAATATTATCTAGAATCAAGGCTCACTCACAATGAATATATAACAATTGACCTTTGAAACAAATAAGACAAAAAAGATGTTCATACATATAAATCACATAGGAATTATTCAAAAGTCCTGGCTCATTTAGAAGTCCTAATTGGGGAATATTAAACAACGAATAATTAAACAGCCATTTAGAATGTAACGATTGAAAAGAAATTAAAATATCGTAACAGTCAAGGGACTACTATAACCAGAATCCTCTACACTCAACGTGGATGTGGTTTTGCGCAGGGCAAGTTTAAAACGACAAGTCCCCCCTTCTTTAAAATAAACGGGACATTGAAATTGTAAACCAAATAACACTGTCTTTTAGTAAACTAACATTAGTTAAACATACTGATACTAAACATGTAACTATCACGGGAAATTAGAGGTATGTTGAATGTGCCCCATAGTAAAATATAGGCATGCATCCCAAAAGATGGCCGCTAAGGAACGCGCATGGAGAGCGAAGAGGGACTGGAGGAAATAGACTCCATATTAACAAGGAGTCAACTCCAGGTAAGATGGGACCCCCGACGCGTGAGGCACGAGCATTATAATTTTCAGGTAAGCCCTTATTCTGGGTGGGAAGCCCACCGTGAATAAGCACGCACGCTCTTAACCGTGTGAATTAATTAGTATTTGGTTAAACGAATTCACGCAAGAGGCAAATGTTGTAAACACGCGTGCCCAGTATGTTTATCTCTCCCGTAGTAGTGGGGAGAAGCACCATGTTACTGTAGCACACAGAACCTTTTGTAGATGATGTGGGCAAACAGAACTAAGCCTTAGAACCATGGGGATAATACAAAATATACAATAAGGTGACGGAGGGAATTCTATGAGTGACTTTGTACAAATAATTAATTGATAATAATATATGAATGAATATCTATGGTTTCAATACAAACATTAACATAGAATTGAGGGACTCAGTATGTGAGTGTTGAACATTGGACCATATATAATTATCAATACAGATTGACAATATCATATCGAATTTTGTGTTTAGGAGGGATTGAGCCCTGGGACTTCGGTCTTGTGATCAACTAAGAGAGACTTTTCCCAGAGGGAGAACTAAAATCAAATAAGAAAGGGTAAGAAATGGCTCAATTCGATATTTAACAGCATATAATATAAGTCCTACTTATCCTCCCGTCTTTCTGTAACAGATACAATCTATTTACATCTCTTCTTTTTAGATTTTTTTTTTCCTTTTTTTCTATTTTGATTGATACACAGAGGATTGCACGAGGTGCATGGCAAAGGTGTCATTTCATTTTGTTTTATTGTTGTGGGGAACCTTTACAAATGAGTTCACAGAACTAATGAGAGTCACCATTTGTGCTATGTAATGAGGAACTAAAGAGGATGTTACTTAACAATGCACTCAAAATTGTATTTGGTTTTGTTTTACTTTTCATGCACATAAACAGCCCGTATTTGAAAAAGGCGCTAGATACACGCCGAAACACGTGTCATCCAACAAGGGTTAAATGACAAGTCAATAAATTAAGAAAAATTATTTTTCAAGAAAACTGGCTTTTGTGACTTCTTGCTGCGTGTTAAAATTGGCGCAAAGGCGTGCAGGCACAAACTGACTTTTTCTCACAATTTTCTGTGAATTTGGCCTGTATTTGAATGCTAATCTGTATGTACTGCTGTTTAATTGTATTGATTTGCCTATCCATTAATCCTTAGCCATGTGCAGTGATTAGGTGCTTATCACTTACACTCAGCCACAAGTGTTGATGCGGCCAGCTATCACCGTGGCAATTTCCCCTGTGCCTCTTCACTCACCAGCACTCCTTTTAAAAGCAATTAGTGCTAACCCAATTGGCTTAATTATTCATCATCCCTCTTTCGGCATTTGATCGTTTCTCCTATCTGTCTGGTATTTCTTGTGCCCTCAATCAAATATTCCGACTATTGAACCTACGTTGCTTTTAGGCTTTTGAGGAATCTTCAATCATTTCGTTTGTATATCACTTAGTGACTTTGTTCTCCAACCATTTCCTTTTTGTTCATAGAAAAAAACTTCAGTATTAGTTACTGAATATCTGTGCGAATAATGAACAGCATCTCATTTTTAGTCACTCATTACATGTACATGGCGATCGCGGTCACGCACGTAGTACCCCGGTCCCTTGTTGATATAATTCGGTATCCTTGCAACTTAATTGAATTTTCATTGCGTTCTAAGACTTAACTTTTGTATTAGCTATTGAATATTTGTGTGAAAAATGAACAGTATCAAATTTCAAGTCACTTAAGACATGTACGCGGCGATCGCGGACATGCACACAGTACCTCGGTTCTTTGTTGACATAGCACGTCATCTTTGCGACTCAATTGAATTCTACTTCTGCCGACGTCACTGTGTTGACATTGTTCATCACTCACGCGACGTAATTCATCAACGCCTCCGTCGTCGTCACTTCCGTGACATACACGGCGGCCATTAGTATTTCAGAGTGATCCAGGTAAGCATTCGCTGGATTTGTCTCATTCTATTCGTTCCATACTCGATTTACCGAGTAAGTATTTTTTCCTTTTGCTCGTGGCCGTCAACTGATGATTCCATTTTCCAATCTCTCATTCATTGTGCTATTTTTTCAGGCGATATAATCGTCCCAGCCAATTGGCTTTTCCTATTGATTTCATTAGTCTTAATACGCCCTCCAACGGAAACGTATCTACCAATCTCCATTTTGGTGAGTTGCGATAACCATTGTTGTCTTTTTATTATTTGATTCCAGGTAATTCATGGATTCCTTCACTAATTTACTTTTGGTCATGTTCCAACAGGATTCTTATACTTATTGGCCATTTCTAATTCCTTATGGTAAGCGTATCTTTATTGGTTACACTATCTCTCACTGACCCACATGGTACTTTTTTTACCTGGCTTTCTTGTATTGGGTTCTTTATTAGAATTGGTGATTCCTCAATGGACGCTGTGCTTGGATCTACCCATTTTCTTTAGCACCATATTTATTGATCTTGCAACTTCTGTTATGGGTGCCATCTATATATATTTTCTCTTGATGGCCACCGGCACCACTATCAATTTTATTACTTTCCTGCCTTGACACTACTACTCCGTACTCACTGCACTGTGCTGGTGCATGATCTGCATGGGGGCTTTGCAGCGGTGTTTGTGGCATCAACGATACTTGAAGATGACATTGTATTAATTATAACTGTGCTTATGTATATTTTCCCTACTCTTGTTCTTCATGCTGTGTGCCTCTATTGATCCGTTACTGCTGTCCTACCCTCCTTACCTGACATGGTATGTCCTTTAATTATTTATTTCATTTTTTCATTTTTTTATGCTGGATCATGCAATATTTTCTCTTTTTAAAAAAAAAAATAGTTTTTTGCAATTGTCTCATATATATGTTATTTAATTTTGTACTCCACATTGCTATACATGCAGATGCACAATGTTATTGTTTATTGTTATTCACTTAACATGCTGTTTATGTTACTTGAATGTGGTTTAACCATTCAGCCTTGAAGACAACCCGAGTGTCGAAACACGTGTTGGCTGTTCTTCATCTTATTTCATTAAAATAATGTATCTTGATTGTTGTTTCTTATCTTAATGGTGTCTAGCGCAATTCCATCCCCTTCATCACATAATTGTTAATATGAACATGTGATATCACCTACGGGATGAAGGCTGGGTTCTTAAATGCACGTTCTGTCTGTAAAAAACATACAAGGTTCATGGGAACACAGAGCCTGGATTCTACTAACCCATCTAGCTGAAGTTTTGGCTACCAGGAAGGTTGATGTCCATGACATAAAGAAAGTCTTACTTTCACATGGGCTTCAAAGGGTCCCCTTTAATAAGGGCATTACAACATTAGCACACAGTGAGGAAAGAACTGGGAGAATTAACTTTTTCAATCCTTCTAGAAAATCCTTGATCACTGCATCCGTGAAAAAAGATTTCTGACCCAGATTCTATCTGTAAAATGTGATGACAGGCAAATGAACTTTGGCAGGAAAATTGAAGAATACTTAGGCTCTGTTTTAGCCAGACACATAAGATAAAGTAGCACCTTTTGGGGTAGAGCTGAGTGGCACACAAGAGATGGTCACTCTTCACATCATTTCTGAGACCAAGAAATGTGTTTTTTACCATCCTACCCTTCTGAGGTCTCTTGAGGATGACAAGAGTACCCGGGAAGAGTGGAAGTGGACGGCAGAAGTTTCTGGGAGTGTGTCACCATATGAGCTCCACTACCCTCTGTGATTTACATGGCAAGCTATGATAGAAAGACCCCAGATGGATTGAGATTGTCGGCTGACCCTGGAGGTAAGAGAAGACTTGGGACGTTTTAATTGGCAGAGGAGCGTGAGATGCGCTGGTTTGGGGAACATAGGGTGCCACTGGACTGACTGTGGCAAAAGCAACAGATCCAGGACTGGGTACAGGATGGGTCCATTGAATGCCTCAGTGTATTGATGTCTGCACACCTGCCTCTGGCTGCTATGGTACAGAACATGTTCACACTGGAGATGAGGTCACTTTTATGGCTGACCAGAGGGGTAAGGCGGGGGACGGGGGGCGGCGGTGGGGCAGGAGAGAGTGTGAAGACTACTTCACTTCTTGCACAAGTCAGGGAGAGGAGATAAGGAAGGGGTCGAACATGCCCCAGGGAAACAGACACGTCAAACTGTTTTGAGGAGGTGCAGATGTCAAGAACGACTCTCCATCATACTATGGAAAAGTTGAAAACATTTCCTCAGTGGAAAGCTGCTTTGAGGCATTGGAGGGGAGTTTGAATTAACCAGAAAAGGATACGGATATTGGTACCTTGTCATGATTCCCTGAAAGTGAAAGCGTCCGTTGTGGAATTGACAGGTGTCTGATTCTACAGTAATCAGGGACAAAATGCAGATCTCAATGGCTTTACAAGACAAAAAAGCTTAATGCCTCTGAGAACTATTTGGGCTGCTGTGGTGCCTCTGGTGGTATCACCTGAATAACTATATATGTCTCTTAAAGACGTCCTATTCTCTATGGTTGGCAATTACATGATATGATATATGATATGATATTTTATTATATCACGCCTATACACAAGTGTTTCAAGGCGCGACGAGGCAAGGGAGGGGAATAAAGGTGAACAAGACAATGATCTTACTAGTCCCAGTCCCAGTGACATTGAGATCGCACTGGCCAGAAGGTGTCTGTCATGATCTCTGCTTCCAAAAGATCAGGACTTGCCCGACTCCCTTGGAAGCAGACCCATAACCCCGGTTCCGAGTGCCAGCCAGTCCCAATTGGGACCTTTTGACCCTGTCCTGGCGCCAGTGGCACCAGGCTCATAAAGATGCCCAGTCCCAGCGCTGGAAGCGCCGGGCTCATAATGCTTGGGTGGACTTACCTGCAGCAGACCATGCTGCTTACTTACCTGCCAGTTGAGCCCCTGATCCTCTTCTGTTTGGGACTACTTTTCCTGTTGGGTGGGGCAGGAGCCACTCCCTAGGTTCAGAACACTGGAACTCTTCTGGAAAGCAGGAACTCTTTTCTTACCTAGGCGAGGCTGTGGAAGGAGACACCTAAGCACTACAGGAGGCTATTTAAACCACACCCGATGGATGAATCTTGCTTTGCGTTATTCTGCATTCTCTGCAGCAGAACGCTCATCGTGTCTTCTGCTTCTGATCCTGGGCCTAAGGGAACAAAGGCTTACCATCCTGGAATCCAGTCTTCAGCAGCACCTGTAAAGACAAAGAAAGAACAGGTTAGCACTACGGTCTTCAGTGGCAGCGCATCTCTTACCTGGTCCATCAGCTGTCACCAACGCCTCGCGCTGCATTCCGGCATCTGAAAGACAAAGGCTTACCTACTCTTCGCACGCTCCGGAGGTCTTCGCACTGCATTCCGGCATCTGAAAGACAAAAGAAGGTGCGTTTAAAGACATTGGGCAACTTCATTACTCACGTGCCATTACTCCTTCCCACGCCGAATCCAGTGGGTATTCCAGCACCCTTCAGCTTCTCTAAAGCTCCGAACTTGTACCTGCAAGATAAAAGGGACAGTTAGTGCGCATCGTGAAGCAGGCTACAAGCGCTTACTTACGTGCTTCCAGGCGCTTCTATTCCTCACGCGGGTTCGATCCTCAACTCTCATCAGCCCGCCATCCGCCATCGCCGGAACCCTGCAAAACAAGAGATATCATTACAAAAGACTTTTAAGACATTTGAAGTGCCCAGAACTTACCGTTCGTGCAGTTAACGACGGACAGCAGTCCTCTGAGGTCAAGAGGCCTGCACCCTTATCCAGTGAAGAAACTGGTTACGGCACCCTGCCCCGAGGCAGTTGGAGAGCTCGGCGTTCACTTACCTAAGACATCTTACTCTTCGAGTCAGACATACAGTGCACAGAGGTCCAGCCCAAAGAGCCAACCGTGTGTTACACATCACCTTTGAAGATACAGCATTCACCCAGTCAAGACCGGCGCCTCTGCGGGAATCAGGTGAGCGTTACAGTGTCAGTGATATGATATGATATTTTATTTGTATTGCGCTCGTACACAAGAGTTTGAGAGCGCGACTAGGCAAAGGAGGGGAACAAGGGAGAACACAGCACAACATAAAAAAGATCTTACTAGGCCCAGTGACATTGAGAACACGCAAGTGCATGGGAAAGGGAAAAGGGAAAAAGTGCATGGAAGGGGAGAGCGAAAGTGCAGAGCCGAAGAGCGCAGATAAACAAAATAAATAAAAATAAGTAGAAAATGGAGGCAAAACTGTGGTAGTGCAGCCAGCAAGTGGCAAGTGCTGTGTTTAAGGCAGTAGACTGGGTAAGTCAGAATAAGTGCAGAAAAATAAGAAAAATGAGGGTGGGGGCTGTATGGGTACAGATACAGTCCCCAGTGCGAGGGGTGGCCAGGTGGCAGTGCAGGAAGGTGGCAGGGTGAGCAGGTACCTGGGCCCAGGGGACAGAGGGTGGCCAGGTGCACAGTGTCAAGAGAGCAGATCAGCAGGGGAGAAGGGGAGCGAAGGCAGAAGCAAAGAGGAAGGTTTTGAGGTGCTTCCGGAACCAGAGATGTTTTTGAATGGCATGGAGGCTGTTCCAGAGGGTGGCCCCAGCCGAAGACAGAGATCTACCCCCAGCTCGTTTCTTTGAAAAACGATTGACCCGGAGGGAGTTAGAGGTAGAGGAGTGAAGAGCTTGAGAGGGGAGGTATTTGCGGAGGGATAGCTGAAGGTATTTTGGACCCAGGCCCCTGAAAACCTTGTTGACAATGCAGAGAGCTTTGAATTTAATCCTTGCATCCACTGGGAGCCAATGGAGAGATTTCAGAGTTGGAGAGATACAATCCCAGGGCTTGAGGCCAAGGACAAGTCACGCAGTCCTGTTCTGGATAAGTTGTAGAGGGCGGAGAGTAGAGGCAGGTAGATTCAGAAAGAGGCTGTTACAAAAGTCCAACCGAGAGAGAACCAGAGCTTGGGAGACAGTGAGATTCTGAGGGAAGGAGAGGAAAGGAAGAATACCTCTGAAGAGGTCCAGTAGGAAGTTTGACTTTTTAGAGACCTCAGAGATATGGGCCGAGAAGGAAAGTGTGGAGTCAAAGATGACCCCAAGGTTCTTAGCCTCGCAGGTAGGGGTAGGAGGAGACAGTGTTGACAGGATTAAGTGCAGAAAACAGGTGATAGAAAGTGCCAGTATGGGAGTTGTAGGGTTTCAGATACAGCCCTAAGTGCAGGGTTTGCCAGGGTGCAGTGCAGTTGTGCAACTGGGAGGTCAGGAACCTGGGCCCATGGTACAGAGGGTAGCCAGGTAACCAGTGCTGTATCAGACAGGAGAACAGCAGGGTAGAGGAAGAGCGAAGTCAGAAGCAAAGAGGACATTCTTGAGGCAACAGAGAGATCTTTTCTCATACAAACACATATCGCTTATACTCAAAGAAGCACTCTTCATCGGCGGCATGAGGTCCTGCTATGGTGGTACTGCAGGACTCACACAGTGAAATGGTTTTACGAAGAATGCTAATTTACCTCACAATTGGTGGGTATCCACGTGTTTCTATTTTCGAATCTCAGTGAGGCTACAATGACTAGAAAACCCTAATTATTCATCATTCACAAGAAATGGATGGCACTGTTGCTACTGTCCTCAGTATGATACCCTGATAACAGTAGAGTACCCTGATAACAGTAGAGTTCACTGCCAAAATAAGCAATGTACATTTCCGGACCCTGAAGTTGCTGACGCTTTTTTTTAAAAGAGTTGTTGATGTCTTCAATACAGGAGGATGGGAGAGCAATAACTCTGATTGATATTGAACTGGGCTTGAAGATTCTTTGGCATTTCTATTCCAAACCAGCTGGAGTTTGTCGCTTGATGAATCGGTATTATTTTAACCAGTTTTCTTTGCAACAACAGTTGGAGGAAGTTTGTGGTCACGTTGTTGGTAATTACCCTGGTGCCCTATTTGCACGCTACATAATGGCTCCTTTGTTTTATCCCTCCTAACTTCTCTTTTCTTTCTGGATGTTTTCCATCTATTGTTCTCATATATATTCTACACAGGTGTCCTTTTTCTAATTTCTTTTCAGTTTTCCTCTGGTCTCCTACCCTTGGAATTCATTTAATTTAATTCTGATAAAATAGCTCTTTTAAGAAAATTGCATTATTATATGGAGTCGGTTCACAAGTCCCTATTTAAAAATAGGTTGGTGGAAATTCATGGTGCTGATTTCATTCTGCACATTATTTTGGTGTCCAACCGCTAATAAATACATGCTGGATAACAAAATTATTAACATTCCTACTTGGGAATGTGGGCCCTGAACCCATCTCCAAGCTGCATAAGTATAACCAATTCCACTTGAAAGCATCGGAACAATCGATAAACGGAATGTTTTCTTCTTTTAACACCCTCATGCAATCTTCTGATAGTTTCAAATGTCCATAGCATAAATATCTAGGATCCCTGCGGTCAAGTGCACTGCGCAGTTAGTATTGGACAAAAGAAGCTTGGCAGAGTCCGATTTGGTTATAGAGATATTGACACAGTAGCCCCCTAACGTGGCCAATCAGGAGCCTTCAGCATCATCTTTGCTTGCTTGGATGTCTTTAATTTTAGCATCACCTTTGGCAGAAGATGAATCCGTGAAACGCATACAGAGAAACAACACTGGCCGGTCAATCCAAAGGGTATTCCCCTTGTATCCTTATCAGGCAACCTCAATGAGAAGTATCTTCCTTTTGCATTTTCTGCTTTGTGGAACAAATCTAGGTGTGCAGTACCCCATTTTTTGAAGACAGATCACCAACATTATTATTTAAGACCCATTTGGTATCTTCTTAAAAGGACCTTCTTAGAGCATCCACTTGTTTATTCTAGATCCCTGGAAGATGCACTGCAGTGATGTGAATGCTCCCTGAAAGGACACATTGACAGGTGGCCTGACACCATTGACAGGTGGCCTGACACTGCCCCAAGAGGTTCCTAAACCTCATTCCCTCTGGTTCATGTTGGTAATACGTGTGGTTGTACTGTCCATCTGAGCCAGAATTTAAGTCGACATTCATCGACGGAGGAAAGTCCTTGAGATTTGGTTGGTGTTGTTCTCAGCTACAGAATGTTTACATTGTTAGTTCTTTTCCCTTTCTGACCCTGTTCCTAGGGTCATTACATGATCTATATGTGTTCCCAACCTTTCAACTGATGCATCACTGATTGCTTAGTTCGAAGTGTATGGAAGAGGACTCTGTGACATAGGTTCTTGTCTTTGCCCCACCATTGAGGGGACATTTTCACTGACTTTGTAAGCGAGTATCTCTTCCCAGTCACCTATCTTCTCTGTCTGCTGGCCTTCCCAGCATTCCCAAAGAGGCTGTATGTGCAGACGTGCATTAAGGACAGAATAAATGTATGATTCCGTTGTCCCAATAGTAGGACATTGGCATTGTCTCGCTGTTGAATGTGTTGAAGACAATCAGGTGGCACTTCTGCAGAACGATAATAGTCTCTTCTCCAAAGGGCACACTTTTCAGTTACAGTGACCAGAGTTGCCCTAGATTATTAAGGCATTGATTGTCCCATGTTAATTTGAAGGACTTATAGAGATAGTGTCTAATGTGATCTGAAATTCGTTGATGCTTTCTGTGCAGATTTTGCATTGTTCAGCCATGGTAAGGATATACAAAAACCCTCAGAACGATCCTCAGTTATGTGGTTTCTAACAACATATAGCTTGAGAAGATCTTTCAAACCAACACTCCAAATGGGAAGATGTTGCATTGAAAATGAGTGTCATTCACATTAAATTTGACAGTCCTCTGATGCTTAACTGCCAATGGGAAATGGAAATATGAACCATAAAGGTCTACTGCACACACTCAAGATACAAGAACATTTAATGTACATAGAACATCCTGAGTTTCTCTATTTTGGTGTGTTTTTGGGCACACGCAGTTGCAAAATTCATTACATCTGATCCATTCTTTTCTTTGCCACCAATAAATATCTTGAGTTGATTGTTTTCCCTTCTGAGACCTTTTTGTAGAAGCAACTTTGTTCAGTAGAGGGGAGGTGATGTTTAAACTGTTACTTTGAACAAACCTAAAGCGTAACATGCTAATATTGTACAGAATGGTTACACTTTAAAGTTTTCCCCAATAATCTTTGGTAATGTTAATTCCAACATGAAAAGTGGCTTTGGATTCTCCCTGCCGCCAAGTTCCTTGCATCTAGGCTTAAGATGGCAATCCCACAAATGCGGAGGTTTGCTGTTTATCTCCCTTGTTTTGTTTCAAATATCTGCTTGTAATGAGGATTCTGCTGTTGGAGAAACTTGTATTACTGGTCAAAGGAAGTGACCTACCTGGTGAAAATATGAGCAAAGGACATATGTTCTCACAATTGATATTGTCTTTGCTCTCTGAAACCTTAAAGGTAAGTATGTAAACCACTCTCAAGAAATCCTTCTTCCTCAACATCAAACCTACTGATTTCTAAATGTCAGCTTCTGTTTTCTTATGGGATACTTCATCATCCACATGAGCACCAAACAGATGTTTGGCCAAGAGAGGAATGCCTCTCAGCCTATATTTTGATTGAAATTTTAAGCCTGTCACACTGGCTCATGACGCTCTAATCGTGGACATGCTATGACAATATCCATTAGTGGCTAGGCCTGCCACATCTTTAGAGGAGCTGATTATCTTTTCGAAACGTGCAAATCTTCTTCACCCCTCCACCATATCTTTCTTTCGTCTTCTGGTAAGAAGTCTCTCAACTGTCTCCCTTAATGAGACTTTGTACCTCCCTTGGGAAGACAGCTCTAACTGTTGCTGCCCAGGGGGTATACACGTTTCTGCACAAGGAATCCAGCTTTTGACACTTTTTATCCAGAGTTGCTGATGAAGGGAGTCTCTTCTCTTCTAGCAGCAGCAATGATAATATAATCCTGAAAAAGATAGTTCCTCAAACACACAGCAACAGACTCAGGAGCTCTGTGTTTTTTCCCCACTATTTCTCTTGGACCGCTTCCGAAGAAAATTAGGAAGTTTTCACAACTGCCTGCAGTACAGCTGGAACAAAGGACATGAGAGAGGATGGTCGATCTTTGGGTAATAAAGACACACACATAATTGTGCCTTCCTGGCAAAAGAGCCAAAATTGATGTATTCATTTTTTTAAGGCAGCTCTCTTCTAGATGCCTGCAACAGCCACAAGATTGTCAGATGGAGAGAGTCAAGAAGGGATGGAAGCAGTTTTTTCCAGGGGCAAAGTTGAACAGTCTATATCTGTCTCATTGCCACGCTGTGGCCTATATAGGCCAGGTGGTGTTCAATGCCTTGATGAAACATGTTTCAGAGGGGTTCTAGGTCTCCCATCGGTTGAAGGCTTCCACAGGTGTTTCACTGACGATTATTGCCTCTTTCTGTGGCACAGAAGTCTTTGGTGGTTAAGTCAGAGGTTTCACATTCTACTCTGAACCTGCCTTTTGAATGTAGTGCAAGTAAAGGCAGGCACATTTTGTTTCTCTATGTTGAAATGATGGTCCTTACAGGGTAATTCATAGAATTTCGCAGAAAAGTGTCGCAAGCGGCTGGCGCACAGTGTCCGCGTACGATTGTCTGCGCCAGGCACGTGCGCTAAAACCGATTTCCGCGCACAGCGTATTCATGGATTTTAGGCTCCCAAACCAGCCGTGGCGCAGAGTATCGCAGCGACCCTGCAGCAGCGCCAGTAACGCCCCCAAGAACGCCCTCGCGCAAGGAAAAGCCATCAAAATCGCTAAATCATCGCAAAGGGCTGCACTAACCATGGACCAGTTTACAGGGCTGCCAAACAAGGAACGCAAAGCGGGTAACGTGCATATCAGGGGTACGCGTGAATTTCTACACGCGATTAGCCAGGGTACGTGTATTACAGGGGTACGCGGGAAGTTCTACACGCGATTGGCCAGGGTACGTGTATTACAGGGGTACGCGTGAAGTTTTACACGCGATTAGCCAGGGCACGTGTATTACAGGGGTGCGCGGGAATTATCACACGCGATTTGGCTTGGTACGTGTATTACAGGGGTGCGTGGGAAGTTACACACGCGATTAGGCTGGGTGGGTCCTCACAGGTGTTGCCTGTACACCCTCCACGGCCCCTGCAGGCAGCCCACAAAACAGGGGACTACCCTGCACACCTGCTCATGTCCCCCTGCACCCACACCCCCCAGCCACCAGGGGCACCCTCCACCAGGCCCCCATCCATGTCTCCCACCACCCCCACCCCCAGCCACCAGGGGCACCCTCCACCAGGCCCCCATCCATGTCTCCCACCACCCCCACCCCCCCGCCACCAGGGGCACCCTCCACCAGGCCCCCATCCATGTCTCCCACCACCCCCACCCCCCCGCCACCAGGGGCACCCTCCACCAGGCCCCCATCCATGTCTCCCACCACCCCCACCCCCCAGCCACCAGGGGCACCCTCCACCAGGCCCCCATCCATGTCTCCCACCACCCCCACCCCCCAGCAGTGCAGGGGCAGCCTCCACCAGGCCCCCACTCATGTCCCCTATCACCCCCACCCCCCAGCCACCAGGGGCACCCTCCACCAGGCCCCCACCCATGTCTCCCACCACCCCCACCCCCCAGCAGTGCAGGGGCACCCTCCACCAGGCCCCCACTCATGTCCCCTATCACCCCCACCCCCCCGCCACCAGGGGCAGCCTCCACCAGGCCCCCACTCATGTCCCCTATCACCCCCACCCCCCCGCCACCAGGGGCAGCCTCCACCAGGCCCCCACTCATGTCTACCACCACCCACACCCACCAGCAGTGCAGGGGCAGCCTCCACCAGGCCCCCACTCATGTCTACCACCACCCCCACCCCCCAGCAGTGCAGGGGCAGCCTCCACCAGGCCCCCACTCATGTCTCCCACCACCCCCACCCCCCAGCCACCAGGGGCACCCTCCACCAGGCCCCCACTCATGTCCCCTATCACCCCCACCCCCCCGCCACCAGGGGCACCCTCCACCAGGCCCCCATCCATGTCTCCCACCACCCCCACCCCCCCGCCACCAGGGGCACCCTCCACCAGGCCCCCATCCATGTCTCCCACCACCCCCACCCCCCAGCCACCAGGGGCACCCTCCACCAGGCCCCCACCCATGTCTCCCACCACCCCCACCCCCAAGCAGTGCAGGGGCACCCTCCACCAGGCCCCCACTCATGTCTCCCACCACCCCCACCCCCCAGCAGTGCAGGGGCAGCCTCCACCAGGCCCCCACTCATGTCTCCCACCACCCCCACCCCCCCGCCACCAGGGGCACCCTCCACCAGGCCCCCACTCATGTCTCCCACCACCCCCACCCCCCAGCAGTGCAGGGGCAGCCTCCACCAGGCCCCCACTCATGTCTCCCACCACCCCCACCCCCCAGCCACCAGGGGCACCCTCCACCAGGCCCACACCCATGTCTCCCACCACCCCCACCCCCCAGCAGTGCAGGGGCACCCTCCACCAGGCCCCCACTCATGTCTCCCACCACCCCCACCCCCCAGCAGTGCAGGGGCAGCCTCCACCAGGCCCCCACTCATGTCTCCCACCACCCCCACCCCACCGCCACCAGGGGCACCCTCCACCAGGCCCCCACTCATGTCTCCCACCACCCCCACCCCCCAGCAGTGCAGGGGCAGCCTCCACCAGGCCCCCACTCATGTCTCCCACCACCCCCACCCCCCAGCCACCAGGGGCACCCTCCACCAGGCCCCCACCCACGTCTCCCACCACCCCCACCCCCCAGCAGTGCAGGGGCACCCTCCACCAGGCCCCCACTCATGTCCCCTATCACCCCCACCCCCCCGCCACCAGGGGCAGCCTCCACCAGGCCCCCACTCATGTCCCCCTGGCCACAGGCCCTGACAATCCTCAAGCATGTGCCTCATGGCCAGCCACCACAGCCCAAAGACACAACCAAGTATTACATGTGCCCATGATACTACTTCAATGGAAACAATGTAAATCAACACATGTGTCTCACACACACACAATGGTTGCAAGGGAACCTGAAAACCCATATCATGACATGCATGAAAACAATGAGATGAAACCACACATTGAAGAATGAAAAAATAAAAATAATGTATTAAAAACAACAGCAATGGCTATCAAAATCAACCAAAATACACAAGTAAAATAATTTAAAAATTAAGCAGGCTGTCTCTTTTCAAAATGAAATCAATAAATGACAATACGAAAAAATATCTTCCAAAGTTCAAGTCCATGAAAAGTAAATGAAGGTAAAAACGAAATAGAAAACCATTGCTCCATGGCAAAAAATATTCATAGTCAAAAAAATATCCAAATCCAAAGTCCAACTATGTACAAAGTATTCAGGGTCCATCATCCCAAGAGAAGAAATGAAACCTACCAAAAAACATATCTAAAATGGAACTATATACAAAAGGTGGAGCAGTGTCCGTCGACTCCAAAGAAAAATAAACTGCAAAGGAAACCTATCACTAAATAACTATATACAATGGCGGCAGGCCAGTCCAGCGGCTCACTTAGTGGTGTTCCGGGCCAGGGCATCATCGAACTCCTCGTCTATGTCCCGGAGGCGGTCCTGTTCCATGGCCCCGAGGGTCCGCAGGGACGCCGACATGTTCACCTCCAACTCCCTGCGGATTGCCTCGAGGCACTCGGCCCGCCTCAGGGCCCTCCGCATGGAGTTCTCCGCCCTGACCATCGTGAGCCGCGCCTCTTCTGCCTGCCGCCGCTCCGCATCTATGGCGTGGCCCAACCGCTGCCACACGGAAGACACTTCCCGTCCAGGGTCCTCCTGCCCTCCGGCCGATGCCTGCCCCTCCGATGTTGAAGGCCCCGAGCTATCGTGGCTCCCACCTACAGCCTCCTGCTGCTGCAGCTGCTGCTGTCCATGTGACCTGTCCGATGGTGCCTGCACATCCTCCTCCAGCTGGGGTGCAGTCGTTGACGTGGCCACCCCTGCTGGACGTCCGACTCCCGACTGTGGCAGGGATCTGTTGTCCACCAGCCTGGCCGCACGGTCGGAGGCAGCTCCACAGGGCACCCAGGTGACACATGGGTGGGAAGATGGCATGTAGGACGACTGGGGCATAGGGGGTTCTGTGGAGAAGGGGGTCGGAACAAGGTCCAGGAAACGGAGGAATCCAGCCCTGGTGAGCTGTCCCAGTGGGTCAACGTGGTCAACGAGCCATGCGAGAAGACGTGCAGACTCATCATGAAAAGACTGCAGGTCAGCTCGCATGGCCCGTTGACGCAACGCCACCCCACCCTGGACAGGCACAACCTGGTGCAGGATAGCCACATCCGCAGGGAGTGGAAGGCCAGGTGTCGTAAGCCAATCCTCTCCCTGAGAACGGGTCTGGAGGTAGGCATCCCCGCTGGTGCAAGATGATGCAGTGACAGGAGCAGGGACAGGATTGCACACAGGCACCTCCGCGGCGGCCTGTGCTGCCTCCTGTCCCTGATCCTGCACTGCACCACTAGCACCAGTGGAATCCCCACCTCCAGACCCCGCCACTGTCGCTTGCACGGCCTCCTCCTCCACCAAACCCCCCACCAACCTGGATGACTCTGTGCCATCTTCCCCCGTTGGGCCCTGTGGGGTCCCAGCTGCCCCTTCTGCTGCCGAGGAGTCCAACTCCAACCTCCGCCTCTTGGACCTCCCCTCGGCAGCTGCGGCCTGGGACACGGCACCGGACTCCTCACTCCCCGACGAGATCACAACCTGGGAGGGGATCCGGGCCTTGCGTCTCCGGCTGGTGGTGCGACCCCTGCCGCTGTGCTCCACAGCACCTTCTCCGCCCTCTTCATCAGTTGATGCTGCAGACAGGGAGAAAGAAAACACAGGCATCAGGGCACTCTAAAATGGACTCATACACACATGACAGTTATACATGAGTGCCATTGGTAAACCTCAGACATGGCATCACAATCCCCAACACACATGTCATTTCAACTTGCACACATGAGCCATACCACAGCCATAATGCAACAGCCAGCACCATCCATTCACATACAACAGCATGAGCAGCCAAAGGTCATCCACACATCACATGCAACATAGGGAGTACACTACACATGCACACACAACACCAAACTTGCATGCATGTGTACACCTCCGCCAACTGTCGCAGTGTTTTGATCGACATCCATGTCACACCTGACAATCATTCCTCCACATCCTGTACCATGCAAGCCCACACACACAAGCACCATCCATGTGTCACACATGAGACCCCTCGCATGTGTCACCCTCACGGCCCTGTACACCCCCCCTACTTGGCTACATAAAAATACATGTTCAACCTGCACACTCCTGGCACACCACCACACGCACAGCAGTATGCATGTACACTTACCGCTCGACTCCAGACGGGTCTGCTTCTCAAGGACCTGGATGTGGAGCGCTGGGGATATGCGTTCCAGGACCCTCATCTGATCTTCCGACAAGTGGCCCCGGCGCCCCTTAGCATCCGCTGCCTTCAGGAGGCGCCGGGCCTTGTTGAGGGTCCTGGACCTGAAGTCCTCCCAGCGCTTCCTGACACGTTCGTAGTCGCGGACTGCCACCTCCTCCGCGTTGATGGCAGTCACGATGTCCATCCAGATCCGAGTCCGTCCTTCCTTGTCGGCGCGCAACCTTCCGAAGAGGGCATCATACTGCCCCAGGACATGCTCCACCAGGACACCAACTTCGGTGGCAGTGAAGCTGGTGCCCCTCTGCCTCCTTGGCCGGGGGTTGCCACTGGTGCCAGATGTTGCAGTGCCCGACATGGCAACCCCAGAGGCAGGAGTGGGTGGGCAACTGGGTCCTGGGGCTGGGCTGTAGGGCGATGGAAAATCAGTCGGGAGTCTTCGGTTCCAGCAGGGGTGGTCACAGCAACAGCAGCCCTGGCTGATGTGCAGGCAGCAAATGGCAGGGCACGTGGACAGCAGGCAGTCAGGCAGCAGCAGATGGCAGGTGGGAGCGTGCTCAGGGCTCTGGGGGGCAGTAATTTGGCCTTCTGGGCAGGAGCGTGGTCTTCCGTGTGTGAACGTGTGGCCAGCTTGATACGGAGTGATTTGGCACGTGAAAATCCAACACGTCTGCGTGTAATTCGAGGAAAGGCCCTTAGCGCGTAAACGCGTCGCCAGCGTATGCGCGTCTATGAAGTCACGTGCACGTTGAATTGGGCACACGTTGGAAAATGTTGCGTGTGAAAAAAATGAAAGACACGTCCGAGTGTCAAAGCGTGTAATTGGTGGGAATGGGCCTAGCACGTACACGCGGCAGTGACAAAGCGTGTAATTGGTGGAAATGGCCCTAGCGCGTACACGCCGCGTAAGTGACGTTGGACGTGTGGGCCTGCATAAAAGGTACGTGTAGAACACCATTTCCTTGTACGTGCTTTTCGTGGAGAGCGAGTGGGTGAATTCTGTACTTCTTGTCGTTTCACACGCGATTTACTTCACGGCGTTTCAAGTTCGTATTCCCTGTTACCTCTGACAGCTTTTTCTCTTTTTTCTCTTTTACTGGTTTACCTGGGCCTGTTCCCTCAAACAGTGTTCCCTTCTACTGTTGTCCTGTCTCCTCAGACAGCGTACAAATCTTCTTTTGGCGGGGGTGTTGCCAACCAAACGCGCTCCTTTTTCACGCTCTTTTACCTGGCAGACGGTGAGTCACGCACGTATCTAACATCTGTGCTTACCCCGTGTGTAGCCTACCCCTTCAGAGGTCATTCTAGGCTGCGTGTGACACGCATACGTTAATTCTTGTGTCACTGGGTGCCACAGCGTAGTGCAGGTTTTTCTTTCTGCACACGTGGTCTAGGAGGGGTTGCGTGCACGTCATCTCCCTTTTTTGGGGCTCCTGTGCGTAGCGTGACCCGTCATCTTTCCCCAGGGGTTACATTCAGCCTTGCTAGAGCACTAGGGTACAATTACCATCTGGTACCCAACCCCTTTGACCCCCAATTGCCCAGGACAATAGTTTACAGCCACTCCCATACGCACATTAACATCAGTGCCATGGCTGGGAGGCGAGGATTCCGTAAGGGTGGCAAAGGTGGAAGAGCCACAAGTGGTGGCCGTGGTGGATCCGGTAGGGGACGTGGTCGTTACTTGCAGGGTGAGCCTGTCCCCCCATGTGTGGAGGACCAGTCAAGGGCACCCATAATCCCCCCCCCCCTCCCGTTGAAGCTGATGTGGCTGACACCATCCATGCTCAGCCCTTGTTGGACCAGCCCATTGTGGCACCAGACCTGGCTGACTCCATGGCTGACTTCCAGGTCAGCAGGCCTATGACACGTGCGCTGGTGCACGTTGATGTCATCATGCCATGTGCATCTGGGGCAGCAAGGTCATCTGCTGCCCCAAGTAGGCAGGGCGGAGAGGCTGCAGGGGCAGCTGCGGCTCCATCCACCCCAGCTCTCACACACCCAGCCAGGACAGTGTCGGTCCTAGTCCATCCTGCTGACATTCCCTCTGACACCATTACACTTGAGCCAATGCCTGCACCAACTCCCATGCTGAGTGTGCAATCCCACACTCCTGATACAGAGTCCACCAGGGCTCCTGCCCCTAGTGTCCAGAGCGGCGCAGGACACTCAGGATCACCACCACCTTCCAAGCGGAAGAGGAAGAGTGCTCGTCCGGCACAGGCTGATGCCCCAGACACGGCTACACAGTCCGGCCCGTCGAGGAAGCCCAGCTTCACGGATGACGAACTGAATGCACTTGTCGAGTATGTGTCCGGACATGATAACGAGATGGTCATTGTTGCAGGATCCAAGACCACACCTGCACAACGCCAGGCACACTGGCAGACCGTTGCGGACATCGTAAGTGCCCTTGGAATCGTGAGGCGCACAGCCAATGATTGCTATAAGCGCTGGAATGACCTAAAGCGCAGGGCAAAGAGTAAGCTGGCCTCAAGTCATGCCGCAACTCTAGTGACTGGAGGTGGGTCTCCAGTAGTAGACATGGAACTCACTCCACATGAGTCAGTCGCTGGGACCTATGTCACGGAGGAACAGATCCAAGGCGTGGGAGATCTGCCTGATTACGAGGCATTGTCCGGTGAGTGCACATGCATGTGTGTGTCATCCATGTGCATGGTGTGTGTGTGAGGGCTTCTGTTTGTGTGCCAGGTGAGAGTGTGTGCGCCTGAGTCGTATGGGTCAGCCATGTGCTTCTTGCAATACATCCTGCGCAGCTGCATTTGGCCATAGCAGTATCCCTTCTGCCAACAGTAGACATCTAGCCCAACAGCACGCCAGTTGCCCTTGAAGTGTCACCTTGCCACAACATTGTTGCTTATTTTTCTCTGTTCATTCAGGCAGATTGTTTGCATTCCACCACTTTTACTAGGCATTTCTCAGTCCTCTAGTCACATGTCTGACATGGCTATGGTAAAGTGGAGTGACTTTGTTACCTGGATATCATTTGTTCACACATGTCCCTGTGCAATTGGACCATTTTGGACTGGCAGCTCCAGGTGAAAAATCTGACCTGTTTGAATTAGAAAAGCTATTACATGCGGGAACTGGACTGAATGAATAGGTGCTGCCCTCCTCTCCATCTTCACTCAATAGCAATGGTACATGCCATCTGTGTGATGGCATGTGTGTTTCACCTGGCAATCACAGGCCAATGTGTGATGCCACTGGCAGGCAGCATGCAGAAAATGTGTTCATCTTCCATCTTGGTGTCATCAGTGTGTGCCATTTGCCTGCCCTTCATATGCAGTGAGTGTGCATGCATGGGAGGGTTTTAGTCATGTGGGACATGTGTCAATCAAGTACTGGTTCTCTTGCTTCTCAGCCCTCATTGTGTGCCATGGTGCTAATGCCTGTTTCCATTTCTTTGTTTTTATGTCTTTGCAGGGGAAGACGCACCTGATACTGCTGGGGTTGTGGAGATGGTGCAGACCCAGGAGGGGTCCGAGGGCCGACCAACCACCAGTGAGGGACGTGGTCTGGTGGTGGGTGAGAACCCACAAGTGCTGCAGGTCGTGCTCTCAAGGGGTGTCTCTGGCTGCACCTCCCCCGAGCTGTACTCAGGTGTTGATTCGGATGATGAGACCTACGTGCCGTCGCAGGTGAGTGTTCCAGGGAGGGATTCTGTTCTGTCCCACCCACCTGCACCAGGGTCAGAACCCTCAATGGGGATGTCAGTGTTGGCAGCTATGCCTTTGGTGGTTACGGATGCAGGGTCACACTCCGCGACATCTGATCCTGTTCCTGGGCCAGCAGATCAGAGGGGGAATGCAGTCCTGCAGCCTCAGGCAGTGCCGGCACAGCAAGGCGCAGTTCGCCTTGCCCCAGACAGGTGTGGTGCCCGCCGACGTGGTGGCCGTACGCCACCTGGCAATACCGCATGGGAGCAATCCATTTACGGTATGGCAACCCAACAGGCAGCATCATCCGAGATGATGGCTCAGGCCATGGATAGGGTGGCCACTTCCATTGTCCCCCCTGAAAGGCTGATGGAGCGACTACAGCAGGCAACCGACTCCATCTGCCAGTCACACAGGGAAGACATGTTGGCGTCCAACAGGGATAGGCGGACGGCACTGGCGACTCTGCAGGAGGCCATCTCCATAGAGTCCCAGGGCCACAGGGAAGCCCTGAGGCAGGAGCTCCTTCACCTCAGGACGACTCTTGTTGAGCTTGAGGCTTCAACACACCAAAGGACAGAACAGCAGCTGGAGCGCCTCACCCGTACGCTCTCAGCTGAGATGCAGGCAACGAGGGCGGAGGTCCGGGCATCCCGTGAGTTGTTGCATGGGGACCTCCGCACACTCATCCTCCAGAACGAGACCTACCACACCCGCATGCTTGCAGCCATGGAGGAGCAGACTAGGGCCTTGCGTGGGCTGCCTCCCATAGTGCAACCACATCCGGATGCAGCTGCACAGGGTGATAATAGCGACAGCAGTGATACTCCCACAATAGGGTAGCCGTGTGGGCCATGAGCCCATGGAGGTGTTTTTTTTTTCCCAGGGTCCACACAGGTGGGTTTTGGTGCGCACCCTGTCCTCGGACCTCCTGGGTGGCCTCCCCAACCCCCCCCCCCCCCCGGGCCCATCAATGGCCATTTTTTTTTTTTTTTATTTTTATTTTTATTTTTAATTTTATTTTTCCCAATTTTTTTGGGACAATTTGTTGCCTTCCGTGGTTCCTGTGGGCATACGCTGCATTGTGGCTGGGCACATGCAGGCTTGTCATGTATTTGGTTCAGATGCTTGGGTTTGAGTCACACACACCCCTCCTGCTTCCCGTTTCCATGGGCTTGCAAAGGGTGTGCCCAAGTGACATTGACGTACATGGTGACATTAGACTCCCACTACATGTGTGGGTAGTCTAGTCAATACTGTGTATACATTCCTAGTGCATATTGCTGTTGTGTTGTACACTGCATGTTGCATTGATGTGTAACTCATCATCTGTGTCTACCTCCCAATTTGCAGGTCCCTTCCTCATGTCTACACAAGGCCCTCTAGTTTGGAGATGGGGTCCATGTTGGCAGCAGTGCACCTACAACTCTACATGGCGCCAACACTGCACAGTTGTAAGTGGTGGGAGTGCAGGCATTTCCAGGTGGTGAGACTACTAATTTATTACATTTGTGATGTCATGTTAATGGTAGTACCTCCTCATGTTTGTTGTTGGTCCTGCATTACTGTGAGCATTTCAGGTGTTGCAAGTTTCAATTAGGGACACTGTACATTTTGACACTTGTGTCATGTTGTGGGGATTACTTTGTTTACCTGCAAATAGCATGACATGGCACGGTGTGTCGTGTGGCGGTGCTGGGGATGGGTTGGCTGACATGTGTTAGGCGGAAACCTGTGCAGCTCCCTCTGGGACCACTGCAAAAGATTTAGGACTACAGGTGTTGCGATGAACCCACTTGGTAGCAGTCTGTACCACACAGATTCAATTGGTAGCTGTGGCTGAGCAGTCAGACTTCTCTCAAGAAAAGTTGGTCAGTATAGGGAGCATACAAGATAGGGTAATTCTTCGCAGCAAAACGAGTAAACACGCAACCAGGCTTTAGTATAAAGATAGCAAGTTATTTATTAATAACAGAACATCTACGGAAAATACTAAAGCGAACCACGGCAAACAAATCAAAATGCAATTACTCTGCAGAATGGAATAAAGCTCAATCCCCGACAACACAATATCGACAACTCTAGGTCCTACGGCACCACTTATTTTCAGACAGAGGTGTATACCTCAACCCAGATGACACTCGAATATTTAGTGAGGAAGGGAGAGAAGAGATAGGCAGGTAATGAAGTCAACACGGTTCGTACTGAAGCAGGTAAAAATGCAAGGCAAGAAGGCATTAATCACACTAGATCATACAGTTCGGCGGCCAGGCCCACTCAGTGAGAGGTATGGCACGATGTCCTGGAAAGTCTCTATGGGTGATGCGTTCAAGTCTCAGTTAGCAGTTTGGTTAGCGACAGGTTGAACCAGTTCAGAACAAAGAGTGAATAAAGCTTGGAGGCAACCCAACGGAACGGAGAGGAATCAAATACCTCACACGGACCGATCGATAAGGGAAGCCAGGCGGTTACGGTACCTTGTTGTGGAAGACCACTCCAGCGGGGGCAGTTGTTCCTGGTGGTGGATGCACGACGGGTCTTGGCCAAGAGAAGAGATGCTCTCGTCGTCGAAGAGAAGATGTCCGGTGCACCACCAGGGAAGAAACCAGCCGCGGAGGGCTTCGTCACAAGGCACCACCTTTCGATCACGATGCCGGAGTAGTGGCTATCCGTTTGCCGGGTGCTCTGCACGGGCAATTCGACCACTGCGTCCAGGGCGATCAAAAAGCACAAAGAAGAAGAAGACTGGTTGTTCCCACCAGCCAGGGAAAGAGCCTCTCCGGCAGGGAGATCTCTTCTGTCGTCGGGAGATTGTGAGACGGTTCCGCAGGGCTCCACCGGAGGTGTCGTCGTGCAGGTCGGCTCAGCGTTACCCTCGTCGGATTTTTTAGGTCCAGTGGCGACGTTTCTAAGATCCAGTCCCAAAAAGCCCTGCTTTTATGCAGACGTCCCCCATTCATTCAGCCTAGCTTGTCAATCAATACATGCTAAGTGGTGAGCGGGAAGGCTCACCACCTGGGCCAATCACTCCAGAGTGCGACCTGAGTTGGCAAGGCAACTCGGTCCAGGGTGCCTAAACCCCCTCCCACACCCCTGAGGTAACCCAGACAGAATGGCGCCACTTTGGAGGGTCTCTGTCCAGAGGCCCGCCAAAAGTGGAACAAAGGGCTCAACCTTTGGTTTAGGAGTCACAGAGAAAAACACAGACGCCATTTTACAACCCGAGTTCTGGCAGAAAATACCACTCGATAAACCTATTTAAGATAAGTAGATCGGTGGTACGTTGGAGATTAACGAAAAACAGTATCAATCTTCAACAATGGGACGAATCCCATAGGGTTATGCTCGGGGTCGAACATAACAAGTAGTTTCCACTGCCACCAGCCAAAACTCGACAAGGAGGGACGGGACAGTGCCCCCTCGAGTAACAGATCCAGGAGTAATCGAATTACCCCTACTAGCACGTCCACAATAAGATGGTTGGTACTAGTTCTGTTAGCAAATTTAGGTCTAGTAAAGCCAATGGTGACTTTACATGCCCGGGGAGACGGTAGTCAGTCCCCGGGTATGGAGTCTATGGTGGGGGGACCAGCTAGGGTGCCCCCGCGTCACGACACGTAGGGTGCGGAGTGACACACATAGAAAAACTTATGAGACCCTATGGAGTAAAGGACCCCATAGCCCATCGAACACATTGACAACTCAAAGGAATCACACACATACATGTCCAAGAGTGAGAGGAAAAGGGTCACACTCTTGGCAGGATGGAAAAAACAAACTCCAGAAATCCAGCAAAGCTGCTGGGGGACTCACTAGGTTAGGAAATTCAGCCTAAACAGAGAATTCTCCCTAACACTCGCCCCCCCCAGACTAAGGGACAGGAGGATTTAATCCACTCCTGGATGAATCTCATACCTCTAGTCGATGATATACATCCTAGAGAGACCATCAGCATTTTGGTGGTGACACCCTGACCTGTGCTCAATGGTGAAATCGAACCCTTGCAGGCAGATCGACCATCTCAGTAGTTTCGGGTTTTCCCCTTTCATTTGCATTAACCATCTCAAGGGTTGGTGGTCAGTCTGAATAACAAAAGTAGAACCATACAAGTACGGCCTAAACTTCTTCAGAGCCCACACGATAGCAAAGCATTCTCTTTCGATTGTTGCCCACCTTGTTTCAGGGTCCTTCAGCTTGCGGCTGATGTAGCAAACGGGGTGCTCCCTACCTTTCCCATCCAGTTGACTGAGTACGGCACCTATCCCTACATTGGAAGCGTCTGTCTGCACAATGAAGTGTTGGCGGTAATCAGGAGCTCTGAGTACTGGGGCTTGGCAAAGAGCCTTTTTCAGGTTTTCAAAAGCCTGATTGCACTCCTCGTTCCATTTAACCTTTTTAGGGAATTTGGGCGAGGAGATGACATTCAGTGGAGAAGCTATGGTCCCATAGTTCTCTATGAAATTCCTGTAATACCCGGTGAGGCCTAGGAAGGCTCTCACCTGAGTCTGAGTAGTCGGTGTTGTCCAATTTTGCACAGCTTCAATCTTACTGAGCAAAGGCCTTATTTCTCCACCGCCTACCTCATGCCCAAGGTAGACTACCTTACTCTGTCCAATTTGGCATTTACTCGCCTTTATGGTCAGATTGGCTCGTCCAAGAGCCTGCAAAACATCTCTCAGGTGGGTTACATGTTCGTCCCAGGAATTGCTGAACACTGCTATGTCATCCAAGTATGCCATGCAGAAGTCCTCCATCCCGGTTAGAACCTGGTTTACCATCCGTTGAAACGTAGCAGGTGCATTTTTTAGTCCGAAAGGCATTACCGTAAACTGGTATAAACCAACGGGGGTAGAAAATGCAGTTTTCTCCTTGGCATGGTTGGTCAGGGCTATTTGCCAATAGCCTGACGTCAAGTCAAATGTGCTGAGGAACTTGGCGGCGCCAAGTTTATCCACCAACTCATCTGTCCTTGGCAAAGGGTGGGCATCAGTCGTGGTGACTGCGTTAAGAGCTCTATAATCCACGCAGAATCTAAGTTCTTTAGATCCGGCCTTTGGTACTAACACAACTGGGCTAGACCATGGACTAGTAGAGGGCTCTATTACCCCGAGATCAAGCATCTTGCTGACCTCGCCTTTGATGTGGGTTCTTACGTTTTCTGACATGCGATATCCTCTGCTTTTGACAGGCAGACAGTCACCAGTGAGTATCTCGTGCTGGCCCCAAGGGGTCAAGCCTGGTGAGAGCGAGAACAGAGAGGCAAACTGATTCAACATAGACTTGCACTCTTCTTGTTGCTCGGGTGTCAGATTGGAGGAGAGATTTACTCCTTCAATTTTTTCATCTAAAGGTAAGCCTCTGAGGAGATCCGGAAGAGCTTCACTCTCTTCTTCTTCCTCGGCTGATGCTAGAAGCAACGCTCCTACATCAGGTCGTGAGACATACGCTTTAAGTCGGTTGGTGTGAAAGACTGTCGGAGCCTCCTTGGGGTTGCCCAAGTCCACCAGATAGTTAACCTCGCCGAGCTTACCCACTACTCGGTAGGGTCCCATCCATTTATCTTGCAAGGCCCTCTGCCTTGTGGGGATCATAACAAGAACAATCTGGTTTTGAGCGAACTCAACCATGTTAGCCTTTTGATCGTGCCAGTGCTTGACCAATGCTTGTCCAGCTTTCAAGTTATCGCTTGCTTCTGTCATCAGGTGCGACATTCTCCTCCGGAGACCTATCACGTAGTCAGTCACTCTGACTGGCTTGGGGGAAGGAGCACTCTCCAACCCCTCCTTAATCAGGGCCAATGGACCTCTGACGGGATGACCATAGAGCAGTTCGAAGGGAGAGTAGCCTACTCCCTCCTGAGGGACTTCTCTATAAGCAAAAAGAAGGCATGGCAATAGAAGGTCCCACTTACGTTTAAGGGGTTCTTCTAGAGCACCTATCATGCTCTTCATGGTTCGGTTGAACCGTTCTACCAACCCATTGGTTTGTGGGTGGTAAGCCGTTGAGAACTTGTAAGTTACCCCGCAGGTTTTCCACATGGCTTTCATGTAGTGGGACATAAAATTTGACCCCCTGTCAGAGATAACTTCCTTAGGAAATCCGACCCTAGTAAAAATACCAAGGAGGGCCTTAGCCACAGCCGGAGCTGTAACAGTCCTCATAGGAATTGCCTCAGGATACCTAGTAGCATGGTCTACTACAACAAGTATAAACCTGTTGCCTGAGGAGGTTGGAGGATCAAGGGGACCAACGATATCAATCCCTACTCTCTCAAATGGGACTCCCACAACGGGAAGAGGCACTAACGGTGCCACATTCTTGGACCCAACCTTACCAGAGATCTGGCAGGTATGGCAGCTTCTGCAGTGTTTTTCTACTTCGGCCCCCATCTTTGGCCAATAGAAGTAGAGCGAGAGCCTTTCCTTAGTCTTCTTGAAACTCAAGTGACCAGCCAAAGGAATCTCGTGGGCTAACTGCAAGAACTGTGGTCTGTTCTCTTGGGGTACTACAAGGCGTTTGTAGTCTCCAGGTGCAGACTCGGTCGGTTCACTATAGAAGAGGCCATCTTCCCAGTGCAACCTATGTTTCCCAGGCTCTTGCCCTTCAGCCTGAGTTTCTGCCTGACGGCGAAGACCTTCCAGAGTTGGACATTCTCTCTGTCCCTTACTGAAGTCCGCCCTGCTGGGTCCACCTTCTGCCAGTAACGACTGCAGCTCAGGATGGTCAACAGGATCCAGATCTCCAATGAGTTCTTGGCCTTCCATTAGCTCTTCTTCAGAGTCTAATTCTACCATACAGGGTTGTATTTCCCCCTCAGCCTCAGCTGGAGGTGGAGTTACGGGTGTGACGTTGGACAACCGCGGGGAAGTCCGTGTCGGCTGCATTGGAATGTGGGCTGTTGGTTTTGGTTTAGAAGTTTTAGGTTTCCCTTTTACTTCTGTGTTCCTAGAGACAGCGGCCGCCATTTCCAATGGAGCAGGAGTGATTTCTTTCTTCATCATCTCCCCGAGAGTTCCGCGCAGGGTCCTCTCTCTTGCAGGTCTGGTTAGCTCCTGTAACCGTTTACTAGGAGGTCTGGGAGTATGCGATACAACTCCGAGAGTTTTCAAATCGTTACCCAACAGTACGCGTCCTGGTACCTCACTCTGTATGCTGACAGGTATCTTTACAGTCATGTCGTTACACTGGATGAGAACTGGTAATTGGGGAAGCATCTGCACAGGCCCTCCAGCTAACTTGGTGAGGCGTTTGGGTGCCTTAGCAACATCCTCAGCCTGAAAAAACGATTTATCCACCACAGTTATGCTGGCCCCAGTGTCCCTAATGGCAGGCGTCTCCTGAACATTCACCTGGACACTGTCCTTATAATACTCTTTAGTATTATCGGGGATAGAATTATAGACATCTAAATTCTGTTGTTCCCACAACCCCAGAGATACTAAAGAAACGCTGGCTGAGACTCCAATGGGTTCGTCAGCTAGCAGTAGAAAGTTTCCACTTGCCATTTGGACTTCCTCCTCTGGAGCGAAGGCTAAGGAGACAAGCTGGACCCCTGAAGGTTTACCCTTACATCTGGGATCTCCTTTCACGTGATCAGTCGAGCCACAAACAAAGCATTTCCCGAATGCTTTCTGGAATGGTGGCTTGTTCTGACCTCCTTCCGGTTTGGCACCAGAAGACATACTATTCTGCTGTGGTTTTCCCGGTGGCTTACCCTTCTGGTTTTGTTTGGGGCCCTCTTTGGAATGTGAGTTATTCGAATTCTCCTTTGAGTCTTTTTTAGGCTGTTTTCCCTCGTCCTTCTTCTGAGTTGCCCCAGAATCCTTGTGAGTAGCCCTGTTGGCACCCCACAAGTCAGCAGCCTTAGCTAGAGCCCTAGAATCTAATTCCTTCGAGTCAGCCAAGTGCTGTCTGAGCTCGGGAGAACAGGCATCATAAATCGACTCCAACATAAAAAGATTTCGCATACCCTCGTAAGTGTTAACTTTGTAACCCTTAATCCATCCCTCTAAGTTTTTCAACCCTTCACTCACCCAGGTAGCCCAAGGGGTACCATCATGCTTTTTGAGGGTTCTAAACCTCTTAAGATACTGGGAAGGGGTCTTCCCGAATCTAGCTATCAATGCTAGTTTCACACTTTCGTAATCCGTCTTATCCACCTCCCCCAATTCCATTACCACATCAGTCGCAACAGGAGGAAGCCTAGAGAACAACCAGGGAAGCAACGCATTCCCGGTGATGTCCTGGAGCCCATGATTGTATTCAAACAGTTTCAACCAATCCAACACATCCAATCTCGGTTCGTACATACCCACTAATTCCTTCGGCATCCGGGGTCTTTTGGGACTGGAGCTCCTAGAGGAACCAGAGGAGAGAGAAGCATTTTCCATAGACAACTTTTTCATTTGTAACTCATGATTAAGCTCTATTTCCCTGAGTCTTAACTCAGCTTGTTTCTGCTCAGCCTGGGCATTCATTCGTCTGAACTCGAGTTCTTGGTTTCGTTCAGATTGAGCCAAGAACCGTTTATATTCTAATTCGAGCTTCATTTTTTCAAGTTCAAAATAAGCAGGATTACTTGTGGGACCTGGTATTGGCCCCGTAGGCACAGTTGGTAAGGCAGGTAGAGGAACAGGTGAGACAGTTTCGTTAGCCTCGCCGTCCTCGTCAGCCTCTTCATCGCTATCATCAGAATTACGATTCAGATCAACACCATTACTGTTATCTACAGTTGCTGGAGAGTTTGGTTCCTCTGAACCAGTACCCAGACTTTGGTTCGCCAACAATCTCTCTATCAGTTCTAACTTCTTGCCTTTTACAGGAAGATTCTCTTGTCTACAGAGAGCTCGCAGACTCTCAGTATTTTTATCTGACAAAGACTCTTGGCTGTAAATTTCCATCGTAGACATGTTTTTTGAAAGTTGCTTTTGTAACGTTTTGTGGTTAGTCGTCCTACAGCGTCGAAAAACACTCTAAACTGTATGCTCGATACTAATCCCACCGCTGTACACCAGTGTTAGGCGGAAACCTGTGCAGCTCCCTCTGGGACCACTGCAAAAGATTTAGGACTACAGGTGTTGCGATGAACCCACTTGGTAGCAGTCTGTACCACACAGATTCAATTGGTAGCTGTGGCTGAGCAGTCAGACTTCTCTCAAGAAAAGTTGGTCAGTATAGGGAGCATACAAGATAGGGTAATTCTTCGCAGCAAAACGAGTAAACACGCAACCAGGCTTTAGTATAAAGATAGCAAGTTATTTATTAATAACAGAACATCTACGGAAAATACTAAAGCGAACCACGGCAAACAAATCAAAATGCAATTACTCTGCAGAATGGAATAAAGCTCAATCCCCGACAACACAATATCGACAACTCTAGGTCCTACGGCACCACTTATTTTCAGACAGAGGTGTATACCTCAACCCAGATGACACTCGAATATTTAGTGAGGAAGGGAGAGAAGAGATAGGCAGGTAATGAAGTCAACACGGTTCGTACTGAAGCAGGTAAAAATGCAAGGCAAGAAGGCATTAATCACACTAGATCATACAGTTCGGCGGCCAGGCCCACTCAGTGAGAGGTATGGCACGATGTCCTGGAAAGTCTCTATGGGTGATGCGTTCAAGTCTCAGTTAGCAGTTTGGTTAGCGACAGGTTGAACCAGTTCAGAACAAAGAGTGAATAAAGCTTGGAGGCAACCCAACGGAACGGAGAGGAATCAAATACCTCACACGGACCGATCGATAAGGGAAGCCAGGTGGTTACGGTACCTTGTTGTGGAAGACCACTCCAGCGGGGGCAGTTGTTCCTGGTGGTGGATGCACGACGGGTCTTGGCCAAGAGAAGAGATGCTCTCGTCGTCGAAGAGAAGATGTCCGGTGCACCACCAGGGAAGAAACCAGCCGCGGAGGGCTTCGTCACAAGGCACCACCTTTCGATCACGATGCCGGAGTAGTGGCTATCCGGTTGCCGGGTGCTCTGCACGGGCAATTCGACCACTGCGTCCAGGGCGATCAAAAAGCACAAAGAAGAAGAAGACTGGTTGTTCCCACCAGCCAGGGAAAGAGCCTCTCCGGCAGGGAGATCTCTTCTGTCGTCGGGAGATTGTAAGACGGTTCCGCAGGGCTCCACCGGAGGTGTCGTCGTGCAGGTCGGCTCAGCGTTACCCTCGTCGGATTTTTTAGGTCCAGTGGCGACGTTTCTAAGATCCAGTCCCAAAAAGCCCTGCTTTTATGCAGACGTCCCCCATTCATTCAGCCTAGCTTGTCAATCAATACATGCTAAGTGGTGAGCGGGAAGGCTCACCACCTGGGCCAATCACTCCAGAGTGCGACCTGAGTTGGCAAGGCAACTCGGTCCAGGGTGCCTAAACCCCCTCCCACACCCCTGAGGTAACCCAGACAGAATGGCGCCACTTTGGAGGGTCTCTGTCCAGAGGCCCGCCAAAAGTGGAACAAAGGGCTCAACCTTTGGTTTAGGAGTCACAGAGAAAAACACAGACGCCATTTTACAACCCGAGTTCTGGCAGAAAATACCACTCGATAAACCTATTTAAGATAAGTAGATCGGTGGTACGTTGGAGATTAACGAAAAACAGTATCAATCTTCAACAATGGGACGAATCCCATAGGGTTATGCTCGGGGTCGAACATAACAAGTAGTTTCCACTGCCACCAGCCAAAACTCGACGAGGAGGGACGGGACAGTGCCCCCTCGAGTAACAGATCCAGGAGTAATCGAATTACCCCTACTAGCACGTCCACAATAAGATGGTTGGTACTAGTTCTGTTAGCAAATTTAGGTCTAGTAAAGCCAATGGTGACTTTACATGCCCGGGGAGACGGTAGTCAGTCCCCGGGTATGGAGTCTATGGTGGGGGGACCAGCTAGGGTGCCCCCGCGTCACGACACGTAGGGTGCGGAGTGACACACATAGAAAAACTTATGAGACCCTATGGAGTAAAGGACCCCATAGCCCATCGAACACATTGACAACTCAAAGGAATCACACACATACATGTCCAAGAGTGAGAGGAAAAGGGTCACACTCTTGGCAGGATGGAAAAAACAAACTCCAGAAATCCAGCAAAGCTGCTGGGGGACTCACTAGGTTAGGAAATTCAGCCTAAACAGAGAATTCTCCCTAACAACATGGCACTGTCCTCTTGTTGCATTTTGCAAGTGGGTATTCATTTTAGCTGCTTGAATGTGTTTCTTCACAAAACTGCATTGGTGGTGTCTGTGTGGGTAGGGATGCACACATTGTAACACTTCCAGGTGAACAATCTCAGGCTGATATGGTTTTCACGGTTGATTCTCCAGACATTCAGGATCAGTGTCAGGTTGAGTCATCATTGATTGTCAGATGGAATGTGCCAGGGCAGTGTGCACTCCACAGGGGTGTCATTTCTATGTGAAGTAATTAGCCACTAGCTGTGTACGGGCTGCCTCCCCCGTGCCCTTTCCCCTCCCATGCGCAGCGGCTGTGCATGTGGTTGGGGATGTGGGGCCACCACCATGTCCACGGCCAGGCCCCGGCGTGTTGCAACGTTGTGCAGGACACATGCTGCCACTATGATCCTGCACACTACTGGGGGAGTGTACAACAGCTGCCCGCCAGAACGGTCAAGGGAGCGAAAGCGTGACTATAGCACTCCGAATGTGCGCTCCACTATGCCCCGGGTTGTAATGTGGGCTGTGTTATATCTTACCTGGGGTGGCGTGGTGGGGTTCCGAATTGGCGTCATCATGTGGGGGCTGAGAGGGTAGGCACTGTCCCCTGTGGAGGTGGTGATTGGTATCATTGGTGGGGTTGTGACTTTGCTCAGTATCTGACATGCATGCATGTGCAGTGGCATTCATACTCACCAAGCAGCCATGTATCGCCATGCCGCCCAGCTTCTAGGTCCCGGTTTAGGGTGGACATTCGGTAAATGAAGCTGTCGTGGGTGGACCCAGGATAGTTGGCATATACTGAGGTGATGATTCCCTTGGCATTACATACTACCTGCCTACTACCTACTACTAATGCCAGTGCTTGCGGTTCCTATAGATGTGCTCTGATGCCCTGGGGGTACGTAGAGCCACATGGGTGCAGTCGATGGCACCTAGCACTTTGGGGAATCGTGCCACACCGTAAAAATCCAGGGCGGCAGCATGCCTTTCTGCAGGTGTTCTGGGCAGGTATATGTGCCTGCGGACTGATGGCCGTGCAGTGATGATGTTCAAGACCTGGTCTAGGCAGCGTGACTGGGTGGCCTGTGATACCCCACCCACTATGGCACTTGTCCGCTGAAATGATCCAGTGGCTAAGAAGTGCAGTACATTGAGGACCTTCTCCAGGGGGCTGAGTGCTTGGGAGCACAGGGTGGGTGATGTGAGGTCATCCTCCCACTCACTCACCAGGTCCAGTATTATGTGTGGTGGAAACCTGTACCTCCCATACACCTGGTCATCAGGCATCCCGAAAAGGCTGGTTCTGGGTGTGAATATTCTGGCCCTGACTATCCTCCTCCTCCTCCTTTGGTAGCCCACGCCCACTGCTGCTAGAAACGGTATGTTCATCCTGGGTCTGAGCTTGTTATTTAGTTAGCGCGCAAATTTATGCGTTGCGCGTGTTGTAGGCGAGCGTGTGACCCGCGCACCCCTGAAATCCAGTACCCAGTCCAATAGCATGTGGAAATTCCCGCGCACCCCGGGCTACAGGTGCGCTGACGTACTTGCGTGTGTAAGTGCCCGCGCACCCCTGAAATACACGTACATAGGCCAATCGCCTGTACGCGCACTTTTGTCCAATTACACGCGATGACACTCTGACGTGCAGTCTTTCCACGTGTGCTCCGTCATCACGTGCTGTGTGGGAAACACCTGTGCGGGTCACGTCACAGACGCGCTTACGCGCTGAGGGCCTTTGGTCCAATAGAATCGCGTATGCGTGCTGACGCGCTTACGCGCTAAGGGCCTTTCCTCGAATTTCACGCTGACGTGCAGGATTTTCACGTGCCAAATCACTCCGTATCAAGCTGGCCACGCGAAAACACACGGAAGACCACGCTCCTGCCCAGAAGGCCGAATTACTGCCCCCCAGTGCCCCGAGCAGCCTCCCACGTGCCATCTGCTGCTGCCTGCCTGCCTGCCTGCCTGCTGCCACCGTGCCCTGCCATTTGGTGGCTGCACATCAGCCATCTGCAGGGGTCCAGTTGCTGTGTCCACCCCTGCTGGAACTGAAGACTCCCGACTGGGATTACATCGCTCCACAGCCCAGCCCCAGGACCCAGTTGCCCACCCACACCTGCCTCTGGGGTTGCCATGTCGGGCACTTCCACATCTGGCACCAGTGGCAACCCCAGGCCAGAGGGGCAGAGGGGCACCAGCTTCACTGCCACCGAAGTTGGTGTCCTGGTGGAGCATGTCCTGGGGCAGTATGATGCCCTCTTTGGATCATCCCGCGCCAGCAAGGAAGGACGGGAGAGGATCTGGGCCGACTGTGTGGTTGCCAGCAACGCGGAGGGGGTGGCAACCCGCGACGTCCAGAAGATCAAGAAGCGCTGGGAGGACTTGAGGTCCAGGACCCTCGTGAAGGCCCGGCGCCTCGTGGACGGGGGCCGGGGCCGCATGAGTTCCATCCAGATAAGGGTCCTGGAACGCGTACGCCCAGCGCTCCACGCCCAGATCCTTGAGAGGGAGACCCGTCTGGAGTTGAGCGGTAAGTGTCCAAGCATTGCTGTGTGAGACAGGGCATGTTGCGGTGTGCTGGTTCTCTGATACTTGCCTGTATGTGTGACATAGGCCATGTATGCATGTATGTGTGCAGGGACATCATGGTAATGCATGTGCGACCAGTGATGTGTGAACCACATGGTTGTTGCATGTGTTTAAATGCCACATGGGGAGCCCTATGCAGATTTTAAACATGAGAGCATGCCACTCTCTGTTCCTGGACATGGGTGGGGGTGAGGGATGGGTGCTGATGGCAGGTACATATATGGTAGCCATGTCTGTGTGCCTGACCTGCGTGTCTGTGACTTGTGCATGCCATGGATGCATGACACATGTGTGTGACAATGCACAGATTCACTGATGCAGCCTAGTTACCCTTGTATCCGCTGTGTTTGGGGTGTATGGGGCCAGATGGATGTGACTGAGGTGAAGTGTGTGCATGTGATAGGCATGGCCCATGATGCATGTAAATTCCATATCATTGTATGTTTCAAGAGTCCATTGGACATGTATGGAAATGTCCATGGCATGCACCATGCCTGTTACTGTGTGTGTTTTGCCTGGACTGACCCATGTGTTGTGGAGGGACATGATGGAAGTGTACTTTGACAGTGGTACTCATCTGCTATTGCTTCCTGTCTAGGGGACCCTCTACGCAGCGGCTAGTGAAGAAGAGGGCGGAGACGGCGCTGTGGAGCAAGGCGGCAGGGATGCCCCCACGGCTGCAGCGGAAGGGGTGGGTGAGCCCCCACAGGGGCCTGCTACGGTGGAAGACAGTGAGGAGCCATCCAGGTTGGTGGTTTCCACGGAGGAGGAGGCCGCCACAGGGGCACACATGGGGCCTGGTGGGGGCATCCCTGCTGGTGCAAGTGGTGCAGTCCAGGGCCAGGGGCAGGAAGCAGCACAGGTCACCATAGAGGGGCCTGTGCATGTCGCTGTACCTGACCCTGTGAGTGCACCACCATGCACCAGCAGGGTTGCCCCGTCCCAGGCCCTTCCGCAGGTAGAGGGGATGTCCATGTCACCTGACTCCCCTCCACCTGCGGACGAGGGGACCTGTGTCTGTATGGAGAAGGTCCTGATTTGGGTTGCGATGCACGCGGGTGCAATTCGTGATGACGTGCGTGCTTCCCGGGAGGAGCACGCACATCATCACGAAGAGCACCGTGCCAACGTGGCCCAATTGGGATCTTCCATGTTCGGGGGTTTCCTGCATGTGTCGGCCAATCTGGCGGCCCTCTCCTCCTCTGTGGAGGCTATACGCCGGTCGTTCTCCTTGCCGTCTTCCGGCCCAGATGCCACCAGGGCCCCCTGTGGACCTGCCCTGACCTATGCAGCCAGCTCAGTGGGGATCCCATCCCTGCCACAGTCGGGAGTCGGAGGTCAAGCAGGGGTGGACACCACAGCAACTGTACCCCAGCAGATGGAGGATGTGCCGGCATCATCAGGCAGGGCATGTGCACGACGGCGTCGGTGGATTCCATCAGCCTGGATGCCGTCGTGCTGGCAGAGGCAGTTGCGTCGGAGGCAGCAGCAGAGCCAACGTGGGAGGCATCATGGCTCGGGGCCATCAACATCGGAGGGGCAGGCATCGGCCGGAGGGCAGGAGGACCCAGGACAGGAAGTGTCTTCCATGTGGCTGCGGTTGGGCCAGCAGATAGGTGCGGAGCGGCGGCGGGCGGAAGAGGAGCGGCTCACGATGGTCAGGGCGGAGAACTCCATGCGGAGGGCCCTGAGGCGGGCCGAGTGCCTCGAGGCAATCCGCAGGGGGTTGGAGGAGCAGATGGTGTCGTCCCTGCGGACCCTCGGGGCCATGGAACAGGGCCGCCTCCGGGACATAGACGAGGAGTTTGATGATGCCCTGGCCAGGGACACTACGGAGTGAGCCGCTGGACTTGCCCGCCGCCTTTGTATATAGTTCTTTAGTTTTAGGTTTCATTTGTTTATTCTTATGATTTGGAGTCGACGGACACAGCTCCACTTTTTGTATATAGTTGCATTTTTGTTAGGGTTTTTTGTAGGTTTCCTTTGTTCAGTTGGGCTCATGGACCCTTGGATATTTTGTACATAGTTCTTCATTGGATTGTTTTATATTTTTATTTTTTATTTCTTCTCCATGGAGCAATGGTGTTTGGATTTATTTTTTTTCTGTCGGATTGATTTCATTTTTAATGTGACTTTGAAGTACATTTTTTTTGGATTTGGTGTTTTTGTTTTTTTGGGACGGACATGCACCTTTTCTTTTTTTCATTGGCATTGTAGTTTGTTTCATTTCATTTGCATTCATATTTTTTTAATACAATTTTGTTTTCATAATTCACTGTGTGGTATCATCTCATTGGTTTCATGCATGTCATGTTGGGTGTTTTCCAATTCATTTGCAACCATTGTGTGTGACAGACATGGGTTCATTTGCTTTATGTACGTTGGGGGTGTAACATGTAATTTCCATTTCCATGTGGGTGAATGGGTTACTTGGTAGGGCCTTTTGGCTGTGGAGGCTGACCATTACGCACATGGTTGGTGATTGTGAGGACCTGGGTGCAGGGGGACATGAGTGGGGGCCTGGTGGAGGGTGCCCCTGGTGGCGGGGGGTGGGGTGGTGGGAGACATGAGTGGGGGCCTGGTGGAGGCTGCCCCTGGTGGCGGGGGGGTGGGGGTGGTGGGAGACATGAGTGGGGGCCTGGTGGAGGCTGCCCCTGCACTGCTGGGGGGTGGGGGTGATAGGGGACATGGGTGGGGGCCTGGTGGAGGCTGCCCCTGCACTGGTGGGGGGTGGGGGTGGTGGGAGACATGAGTGGGGGCCTGGTGGAGGCTGCCCCTGGTGGCTGGGGGGTGGGGGTGGTGGGAGACATGAGTGGGGGCCTGGTGGAGGCTGCCCCTGGTGGCTGGGGGGTGGGGGTGGTGGGAGACATGAGTGGGGGCCTGGTGGAGGCTGCCCCTGCACTGCTGGGGGGTGGGGGTGGTGGGAGACCTGGATGTGGGCCTGGTGGAGGGTGCCCCTGGTGGCGGGAGGGTGGGGGTGGTGGGAGACATGAGTAGGGGCCTGGTGGAGGCTGCCCCTGCACTGCTGGGGGGTGGGGGTGATAGGGGACATGGGTGGGGGCCTGGTGGAGGCTGCCCCTGCACTGCTGGGGGTGGGGGTGGTGGGAGACATGGATGGGGGCCTGCTGGAGGGTGCCCCTGGTGGCGGGGGGGTGGGGGAGGTGGGAGACATGAGTGGGGGCCTGGTGGAGGGTGACCCTGCACTGCTGGGGGGTGGGGGTGGTGGTAGACATGAGTGGGGGCCTGGTGGACGCTGCCCCTGGTGGCTGGGGGGTGGGGGTGGTGGGAGACATGAGTGGGGGCCTGGTGGAGGCTGCCCCTGCACTGCTGGGGGGTGGGGGTGGTGGGAGACATGGATGGGGGCCTGGTGGAGGGTGCCCCTGGTGGCGGGGGGGTGGGGGTGGTGGGAAACATGGATGGGGGCCTGGTGGAGGGTGCCCCTGGTGGCGGGGTGGTGGGGGTGGTGGGAGACATGAGTGGGGGCCTGGTGGAGGCTGCCCCTGCACTGCTGGGGGGTGGGGGTGATAGGGGACATGTATGGGGGCCTGGTGGAGGCTGCCCCTGGTGGCTGGGGGGTGGCGGTGGTGGGAGACATGAGTGGGGGCCTGGTGGAGGCTGCCCCTGGTGGCTGGGGGATGGGGGTGGTGGGAGACATGAGTGGGGGCCTGGTGGAGGCTGCCCCTGCACTGCTGGTGGGTGGGGGTGGTGGGAGACATGGATGGGGGCCTGGTGGAGGGTGCCCCTGGTGGCGGGGGGGTGGGGGGGGTGGGAGACATGAGTGGGGGCCTGGTGGAGGCTGCCCCTGGTGGCTGGGGGGTGGGGGTGGTGGGAGACATGAGTGGGGGCCTGGTGGAGGCTGCCCCTGCACTGCTGGGGGGTGGGGGTGGTGGGAGACATGGATGGGGGCCTGGTGGAGGGTGCCCCTGCACTGCTGGGGGGTGGGGGTGGTGGGAGACATGAGTGGGGGCCTGGTGGAGGCTGCCCCTGGTGGCGGGGGGGTGGGGGTGGTGGGAGACATGGATGGGGGCCTGGTGGAAGGTGCCCCTGGTGGCGGGGGGGTGGGGGTGGTGGGAGACATGGATGGGGGCCTGGTGGAGGGTGCCCCTGGTGGCGGGGGGGGTGGGGGTGGTGGGAGACATGAGTGGGGGCCTGGTGGAGGCTGCCCCTGCACTGCTGGGGGGTGGGGGTGATAGGGGACATGTATGGGGGCCTGGTGGAGGGTGCCCCTGGTGGCGGAGGGGTGGGGGTGGTGGGAGACATGAGTGGGGGCCTGGTGGAGGCTGCCCCTGCACTGCTGGGGGGTGGGGGTGATAGGGGACATGGGTGGGGGCCTGGTGGAGGGTGCCCCTGCACTGCTGGGGGGTGGGGGTGGTGGGAGACATGAGTGGGGGCCTGGTGGAGGCTGCCCCTGGTGGCGGGGGGGGGTGGGGGTGGTGGGAGACATGAGTGGGGGCCTGGTGGAGGCTGCCCCTGCACTGCTGGGGGGTGGGGGTGATAGGGGACATGGGTGGGGGCCTGGTGGAGACTGCCCCTGCACTGCTGGGGGGTGGGGGTGGTGGGAGACATGGATGGGGGCCTGGTGGAGGGTGCCCCTGGTGGCGGGGGGGTGGGGGTGGTGGGAGACATGGATGGGGGCCTGGTGGAGGGGGCCCCTGGTGGCGGGGGGGTGGGGGTGGTGGGAGACATGAGTGGGGGCCTGGTGGAGGCTGCCCCTGCACTGCTGGGGGGTGGGGGTGGTGGGAGACATGAGTGGGGGCCTGGTGGAGGGTGCCCCTGCACTGCTGGAGGGTGGGGGTGGTGGTAGACATGAGTGGGGGCCTGGTGGAGGCTGCCCCTGGTGGCTGGTGGGTGGTGGTGGTGGGAGACATGAGTGGGGGCCTGGTGGAGGGTGCCCCTGGATGCTGGGGGGTGGGGGTTCTGGGTGACATGAGCAGGTGTGCAGGGTAGTCCCCTGTGGTGTGTGCTGCCTGCAGGGGCCGTGGAGGGTGTACAGGGAATACCTGGGAGCACACAGCCAACTCGCGTGTGGAACTTCACGCGCACCCCTGAAATCCATGTACACGGCCAAATCGCGTGTGGAACTTCCCGCGCACCCCTGAAATCCACGTACCCTGACAAATCGCGTGTGGAACTTCCTGCGCACCCCTGAAATCCACGTACCCGGCCAAATCGCGTGTGGAACTTCCCGCGCACCCCTGAAATCCACGTACCCGGCCAAATCACGTGTGGAACTTCCCGCGCACCCCTGAAATCCACGTACACGGCCAAATCGCGTGTGGAACTTCCCACGCACCCCTGAAATCCACGTACCCTGACAAATCGCGTGTGGAACTTCCCGCGCACCCCAGAAATCCACGTACCCGGCCAAATCGCGTGTGGAACTTCCCGCGCACCCCTGAAATCCACATACACGGCCAAATCACGTGTGGAACTTCCCGCGCACCCCTGAAATCCACGTACCCGGCCAAATCGCGTGTGGAACTTCCCGCGCACCCCTGAAATCCACGTACCCGGCCAAATCGCGTGTGGAACTTCCCGCGCACCCCTGAAATCCACGTACCCGGCCAAATCGTGTGTGGAACTTCCCGCGCACCCCTGAAATCCACGTACCCGGCCAAATCACGTGTGGAACTTCCCGCGCACCCCTGAAATCCACGTACACGGCCAAATCGCGTGTGGAACTTCCTGCGCACCCCTGAAATCCACGTACCCTGACAAATCGCGTGTGGAACTTCCCGCGCACCCCTGAAATCCACGTACCCGGCCAAATCGCGTGTGGAACTTCCCGCGCACCCCTGAAATCCACGTACCCAGCCAAATCGCGTGTGGAACTTCCCGCGCACCCCTGAAATCCACGTACCCAGCCAAATCGCGTGTGGAACTTCCCGCGCACCCCTGAAATCCACGTACACGGCCAAATCGCGTGTGGAACTTCCCGCAAACGCCTTGAATTCACATGCCCTGCCAATTCGCGTGTGAGACTTCCCGCGCACCCCGGTATACACGCACACGTATATTTTTGTCAGCGGGTGTCCGTTTTTGTGGGTACCCCTTTGCACGTCATTTGTCCTGGAGGGCCACAGTATAGGACATTCATCATGGCTGTATATAGGTGCTATTTGTTGGCGCACCTTTTGGCGCACATTTCTTCCAGGCGCACAGATGCTACCGCCTGCTTTCTTGTGGCGGTCGTGTTTGTGCCTGTGCGCTGGTTTGAGCGTGCGCTTTTTTGCCCTATTCTATTCCATGAATACGTGTTGTAGGCGAGCGTGTGGGCGTTCCGCGCACTTGTACCCTGTACTTCCCCCGTGACGCCCACATTTTGGCAAGTTGTTCCCCATTCCGAGTGTTACGCCCCGTGTTCCGCCTACTTTTGTTGCGTGCGCCGCGCTATGTGCGATTTTCGCTGTGGCCTGTGCGATTTTCGCTGTGACCTGGCGCACGCAGTTAGATGGCCTGTGCGTCAACGTGCGCCGCGCACTTTTTTATCGCACATCCGATGGTTTTCTCGCGCACGGCCTTCCATGAATCGATGTGCGCTGCTTTTCGTGCGATTTTCGCACTTGCACTGCGATTTTCGCTATTCCACTGCGATTCGCACGTTTTTGGCCACTTGCGCCGCGCTAATTATTCCATGAATCGGCTTCTTAATGTCATATTTCTCAGTTTCGAAAATCTAAATATCTAATGTATGCTGGACAGGGGTCAAGTCCTAAAAATTAAAGTGAGGGGACTCATCAACAGACAAATGGGATGTGACATCGCCAGAAATTATCATAGCAAGGTGAAATATGCACATTTCATTAAATTGGCTTTGCATAACCATCCAAATTGCACATGACAAATGGCATTTGGGTTTTTATAAAATCAACACATACACAAAACCAAGAGAGGATATTTTCTTCTAATAGTGTTTTTCAAAAAGTTAAAAGGTGTGCATGTTTTAAACTACAAGAACCAATACAAATGTTTTCCCTGGGACATGCAGAACCGAAATGAGACCTTTCACCTTTAGTTGTTTGTTATTCTACACCAGGTTATGTAGTGCAGTGGTGAAGTGTCCGGCCTACAAACAAGAAGACTGTGGTTTAATCCCCGAGGTTGGCCTAAATCCAAAGAGGAGGTTGGGCTAAATCCAAAGAGGACATTCAATGTTTCTCGTTTTAGCTGGGGGGGGACTGAGTCCACCCTCTGAATAAAGTGGGTGGACTCCGTCCCCGCGTGTAACCTCGACTTGAGCCCTGATGCTGGATATTTTTGACAGTGAATTTCTCGACCTAAAGAAGTCTCTCAACATCGAGTTGCATCTCAGCAGCAAATGGGTTGCTGGTGCCCTCATTATAGTTTCCTTTGATGCAGAACTTTGCTTGTGGCGGATATGCAGTGATTGCAACGAATACAAAACAGCTAATGCAATTTTAAACGAACCCAAAACATCTACAAAAAAAGTAACACATTTTTAAAAACTATATTTATATGTAGTTTGGAATGGAAATAATAGTGTTTTTTATTGTAGATGTTTTTGGTTCGTTAAAATGTATTTGTTGTTTTGTGATTCGTTAAAATCACATGTAACCCTTGTGGTGATGATGTTGATTTGATTTGATTTATTGTTTGCTTGCTAGGCGCTTACACAATGAGACACTACTGTTTCAAAGTGCCCCCAGGGCAAGGGAGGGAGCAGGGGTGGGAGGTACATTGAAATACATAAAAACACAATTTAAGAGCAGGGTGGGAGGAAAAACAGGACAAACCTACTATTCCTTGTAAGTATTCAGAACATGAAAGTGCAGCAAGGAAGAAGGCGGGGGGGGGGTTAAGCGATGGGGAGTCTGAGCTCACGGGTGAGCCACAGATGAAGTGCTTTGGGTGTTGAGTGCAAGACGGCCAGGCGCCTTGTGGGGGGAAGTGCGAGTCTCCAGGGCGGCGGGTGTAAGTGCAAGTGCAGAGGATATACTGAAGCCAGGCCAATTGGGTGGGGATGCATAAGGGCCCAGAACACCAATCACAGCAACTGTGGGATTGGCAGGGGAGAGAAGAAGGGAAGGAGGAGATAAAGAGGAGAGTCTTAAGGAGCTTCTGGAATTTAAAAAGATCCTGCTCAAGTTGCAGAGGGAGTGGGAGGCTGTTCCATAGGAAGGAGCAAGCTGAGGAAAGTGAGCAAGTAAAATGCTTTACCCACAGAGAGTTGGAGCCAGAGGAGCGTAGTGGTCTAGATGGAGAGTATTTAGCAAGATAAAGTTGAAGATAGTGTGGCCCCCGGGCCCAGACCGCCTTGTGGATGATGCAGAGGGATTTGAATTTAATCTGTGCAGGAACCAGGAGCCAGTGAAGACGTTTTAGTAGAGGAGAGATACAGTCCATGGGCTTATGGCCAAGGATATGTCTCGCTGCCCTGTTCTGGATTATCTGGAGACGTTGCAGAGTGGAAGATGGTAGATTCAGGAAGAGGCTATGGGATGATGGAGGGTGCCAGAGGGTCGGCAGGGAATTTGGAAAAGAGCTGTGCGTCGTGTGCGTAACACTGGAAGCTGGAGGAGAAGGAGGGGATGAGGCGTGCAAGCAGAGAAAGGCAGATATTAAAGATCCAGGGGGAGAGGATAGACCCCTAGGGTACACAACAAGTGGAGTAGGAAGTAGGAGAGGAGAAGGAGCCTAGGATGATTTGAGAAGAGCAGTCTGTAAGCAAGGATGTCAGCCAGTCCAGTGCCCATTCCGAGATACGAAGTATATTGTGGAGCCTCTGAATGAGGATGGAATGGTTTACTGTGTTAAAGGCAGAAGAGAGATCGAGAAGCATAAGGACAGCGGGGATGTTGGAGTCCAGAGACACAAGCAGTTCTTCAGGGGTGTTCAGAAGAGCAGTTTCTATGCCTCAGGATGCTCGGAATCAAGATTGATGGTCGTGGAGACCACCAACAAGTTCAGTGTGAGAGTTGAGTTGGGGTAAACCAACTTCTCCAGCAATTTTGTCAGGAAGTGGGTGATGGAAATAGGGCAATAGTTGGCGGGGCAGCTAGGGTCTGACAAAGGTTTTTTCAGGAATGGGCGCACAAGCGAGTGCTTATGGGAGGGGGTGCAAGAGAGGTGATGTTTTCCTTGATGGTTCTGGATGAGCAGGGGGATACCTGCTTAGAAGAGGCCTTCATGGAGGTTCCATGTGTTAAAATCGCGGCATAAATGGCCTTGGATACAAAATATTGCACAAAAAGACCATGGTTTTGCAGCCACAATCCATGTAAGGGATGCAGGGGACACCCCTGCAAGCCCCAAACCCATTATACCATTTAAGGAAGCGGGGGACACCCCGCAACCCACGCCCCCCTTAAATGGTGTAATGGGGTACACCTTTACTGGGTCTAACCACAGCATTTTTTACGCAATTTTTTGTACAGGAGACATTTTTGCCGCAATTTTATCTGCATACCTTCAAGGAGCAGACAAGTTTGGTAGCTTCTTCAGTTGTGACAGGGGTGAAGGAGGAGGATGAGGAAGGAGGGGGGCAGGGAGGTTAGGCGGTGTGGGACGGGCTTTGAGGATGTGTTGCAAGGGTGGTGAGGAGGTCCTGGGTTTTGGAGGCAAAGTGTTAGGCCAGTGTATTACAGAGGACCTGTGAGGGAGAAGGGGAGGAGGAGACTGAGGAGGATTTGGCTAATTCCCTGCAGATCTTGAAAAGTTCAGCCATGTTATTGGATGCACCGGAAACCGGTGCCTGAATGTGGGCTCTTTTCTTGGCACAGATGGAGTGTCTGTATTGCCTTTGGAGCAGGCAGCAGGCCAGTTTGTCAGTGGATGAGCCTGAGGTTTGCCATTTTCATTCTACAGCCATGCACTTACGTTTTTGGGCCCAAGTTTGGTGTCATACCAGGTCTTACGCTTAGATGCAGGTTTCAAGTGGATCCTCATGACTGGGGCAAGAATGTCAAGAGTATTGGTAATGGAAAGGTGGAAGTTGCTGAGGGCAGAGTCGGGAGTAGAGTCAGAGGTGGGGGAGAAGGGGCATGAAGGTGGAAGCGAAGATAGCCGCAGAAACTTGTTTCATCGGGCGGATGTTAGGGAAAGAGGTTGGTGGGACTTTTGGGGTGTGTGGTAACAGGGCCAAGGGGACTCAAGTGGGTGGAGAGGAGAGCATGGTCAGACCAGGAGAGAGGGGTGACTAGTGGGGGGAGAGAGAGAGGTCAGAGTGTATGAGGGCATGCAGAGTGTGTCCAATTGAGTGGGTTGGCCCAGATGGGAGAATTAAGAGGGAAAGCAAGGTGCATAGGTCAGTGTTGAGAATGGATCCAGAGGCTGGGGAGTCCAGTTGGATGTTGAAGTCACCCAGAAGGGAAGGAGGCAGTTGGATGTGGATGAAAGTAAGAAAGAGCAGAAGTCAGCCCATTCAGAGAGGAACAGGGTGCTGGCGCCTGGAGGCCGGTAAATGGTAGCAATGGTCAGGGTGGATGAGGGAGAGATGACCAACTTGCAAACCAGGCTTTCAAAGGAAGCGTAGAGCTGGGTAGGTAAAATGGAAGCAGAAACCCACTCAGGGAAGATTCAGGCAACCCCCCCATCAGTGCGGTGAGGTTGGGGCTTGTAGATGATCTTGACGCCATCAGGGAGGAGGGAGTCAAAAGCAGTGATTCAACTGGCATTGCACTATGCCTCGGTAAGAGCAAGAATGTTGAGGTCAATGTCTTTAAGAAGGAGACAGATATCAGTGAAGTGTTTGTTGGCTGAGCGAGCGTTAAGAGTTGCAAGATGGAGGATGTCTGTGCCGTTGAAGGTTTTGTGAGGTGGCGTACAGGGGAGTGGTACATCAGTCAGAGGAGGGGGAGAGAGAGTAGAAGTTGGAGATGCAGGAGAAGGAAGGAAGTTAATCAGAGAAGGCAGGATCTGCTCAAGGAGAAGGAGGTTGGGTTGTGACCCTGAACCAGGATAGTGCCAGTGTGATAGACATTAACGAATCAACGTGAGGCTGAGAAGACGGCCAAGAGGACTTCCCACTTGGTGACACCGTTAATGGTAGAGCATTTTGAGGGAGAGAGAGTAGAAATGTGGTGCACGGTCAATATATCTGGAGATGGGACAGAGAAGAGGATATCAGTGAAAACATCTCTAGACGAAGCTTGGGGAAGCGCTGACATAGGTGTCAGCGATGGGAAGTCCAGGGTTTGCACTCAAGATATTTGTTTTGTACTTTTTCATACCGTCTTTGAGATAGAGGGGGGATAGATGATAGTGTAGCAGTTAGAGAATATGGGAGAAATTGAGAGAGGACGGCAGAGGTTTGGACAAGGTAAGAGAGAAGATTGGCTTTCACAGTACAGTTCATGCTAAACTCACCAAGAGGCTTAGTAGGCGAAGTCAAATTGGCGGCACAAATAAACAATGAAATGCAGGAGCTTCACAGATGGAAAGTAAACACACCAAAGTCTGATACAGTACAAGGATGTTCGGAGAGACCTGTGGGGTGTCACAGCAGGCCCAATAAAGACAAAGAGCATTTCCTGCCCCTTTTGGCCTTTTGATCAGGGTTGGTCCTTTTTCAGTAGTCTCTGGAGGAATCTTAAAGCATTCCAAGCAACAGTCCAAAATAGACCTGAACGGTACACCCTCTATGTCTTTCAGGCTCCTATAAGACTTGTTCTGACAAATAGGGCACACCTTTACCTTGTGAGAGTCAAAGAGAAAACCCCTGCACATGGCATGCTTATTATTCCTGGACTTTCCAGCAAAGGTGGCACACCTGTCAAACAGTGACATAGTTCACTGGTTCACTGAGGTGGACAAAGAACCCAAGCTGAGACCAAATGTGGAAAACTCATACCTTCACAATACAATGCTCCTACCAGTAAAGTACTAGTTGAATATGCAGAAAATGGCTATGAATGTTGTCAAGAACAGACGAACAACCTGTGAAAAAACAGAGAAAGTTCCACATCTTACAGGGCAGAAAAAAGAGATTATAAGAATCAGAATAGTGCATGTTGTGGGCCAACTGCAGACTACTGCCTTAAAGAGACAGTTTCACTATGTTGCATGCGTTTGCATGCTTGCCTAAATGTTTCACTGTTATCTTCATTTTCTGCTGTGTTGCAATTCGTCTTTAAAAAACACTGATGTTCTTTTTAGAGGATCCATTGGCACAAACAAACACTGAAAGCCAGATGCCAATATTTGTTGTGGTATTTAATGTTTATTAAATATGCACTCCTTCTCTTAACTGTTACAATATTTTGGGATTCCACACATAGGCAAAGATATTCAACGGTTCCAAATATCCATGAAGATCCCATGATGGACAAACTCCAGCTCCAACCACAAACATAGTATCAAGTGTCATGAATAATTATTCCACTGCAAGGGGTGGCAATGTGAAGCTTTGGATTGCTATGCACACTGCTAATCCAATGATCATTTAACAGTAGTTGGTGACTGTAATGGACATTAAGGTAGGTATTTTTCTCAATCAATCTATCAAAGAGAGTAGAGACACCATCTATTCACTTGTGTTTTTATAGATCCTCAGGTCTAGGTTCTGTGTAGCATGACCCCAGACACACATCTCAACCAAATATTAAGAGTCAGACGTGAGGATCTATAAAAACACAAGTGACTAGGTAGGGTTTCTACTCTCTTTGATAGAGTGATGTTGATATAGACCCTGAGTACGAGTAGGACCCTAAGAAGGTGTAGGCCTGTTATAGAGATCTCTAGGCAAGTATTTTCTGTTATAAAACAACTTGAAATCACGGATACAGATCACATCCTAGCGCTTTTTTAACATGTGCTTATTCAAGTTTTACAGATCAACAATAGGACACTCAAGACATAACATAGGACAAAAAAAATCCAAAAGCAAAGTGTAAGGGTGCACTCCTTGATGATTTGTAAGAAAATGAAATTATTTCGGAATGTCTATATAAAGGATTTAAAAAGTCGGGGTGCTGCAGAGGTAATACAACCCTGGCACAAAGGTAGATGTATAAAGCAAAAAGTAATAGTATCCTAAGCTGTAGGATACTCTTGTCCCATGCATACCTCTTTACTGATAGTAGTCAAAATGTAAATGAAAAAAAGGAGAAAAAATAACCAAAAGAGAACGAAAAATAAAATTGATCATTGATTCCGGCCCATTTCTAATTGCACCACTTGTTCCAAGATTGCAGAATATTTATTTGCTAGTTTGTCATGTTCTTGTAATCATTTAAAAAAAAAAATATAAACTGAATTATTCTGGATAGCTATATTTTAGCAGTCACCTTGGGATTCATTTAAATCTTTTTTCACTTTAGCCAGAATACGGCCGACCCATGAAGCATCATATTCCCTCCATTTTTTGTAAAGCATTTCCACTTTCTCCTCTGTGTAGTGGAACACACCTTCATCATCAGTGATCCTCATTACAATCTTAAGCTTGGGTCGCTCCTGTTGTAAATCTCTTATTTTGTTTATTTCGTCGTCCCCAAATAAGTTCATACACAAGCTGAAAAAAATATATAACAGTCTTTTTAAATGAAGAAAAGGTCAGTTGACTGCATCAGGTCAATCAATGTTTTAAATTAGATCAATTTATAAAAAACATAGTGCTCCACCAAATTATACATTTATTTTCAGTGAAAATCAATATGTTATGAAAGTAGACAAGGATATATTTAATAAAACAAAAATTAATGTAGCAAAACCACAACACTGAGAAGCAAGACATCAGCTTCTGGAACCAGCTCATTGGTACTTCTGGAAATAGAGAGAGAGCAGGTGTACAGAGGAGCAGGGATACAAGTATGTACCAATGTTGTCATTACACTAAGAACATCAATAGTGGCCAAAGGGCACTACACAAGACCACTTACATTACATTACTACAGTGCCAACATCCCATCCAGTCCCAGGTCTGCCTGAGAGTAGGCCTGTCAGAACCAACACTGAATGATTCCCAGACCTCCTGAGAGAGCAACTAGTTAGAAACAACCAGGTCCCAAAGAAACAGGGTTTTCGTTACTGTATCGCTCAAGTTGCATTAGGTTTAGAGATCCATAACCCTGATCAGATTCTGGAGTGTCTTTAAGGGATTCAGTAAAGCTTATGCTATGGGGAAACACTAGCATGCGCAGAGAGACCCCTTTTTCGACAGCTGCAGTTCCAGGAAGGAAAGAATCTAACGTATGTGAACCGCCTGGCCCCTCCCCAGAAGCTGTGCCTGTGAAGGAGAATGTTTTTATCCCTCCCCTGCACCTGCAACATTTAAAAAGAGAACATCTGCCTTCCCCTTGTTTGGGATTGTAAGCCTATTGACCAATCAATTTAAAGATTTGCCTCAGCCAATGGGAGAATGGTGAAGGCTTTATAACTGGGTCTAAGAAACACAGACATTGGGCCTCATTACAACTATGGCGGTACGGTATCAATGGTGCTGGTAATGCTACCGGCACCGTTGCTACCGTACCGCCATAGTACGAGTTGTGCTCGCGGGTCTTGCCCTGCACTCCAGGTCGGACCTGGCAGGCAGTGCGGCACCCGCAAGCACAACTCGTGGATGCACTGGCACTGTTATGAATGGTGCTGGTGCACCCACTCTCCCCATTCCCATTCAGCCCTATGTGGTCGAATGGGGATGGGGAGCCCCTTATTACCGGCATCCGCAAATGGGCAATTATGGGGTCCGCTAAACTCGGCATGACCCAGGAATTGCCCATTTGCGTGTGCTGGTAAAATCACGGGATTGGCGGCAGTGTTACAGGCATGGCTGCGCCAAACTCGTACTGGGGCCCATTGGCTTTTGGGCTAGTAGATGGGTAGAGGAGTATGCCGAGAAAGTGGAAGAGCAGGGGAGCCGCATGAGCACAGAGGTAGAGAAGAGCATCCTGAACCTCAGAAGAGGGTTGTGCTCCAGTGAGGGGGAGAAGAGCACCCTGAAACCCAGATGATTGTCTGCTCCAGTGAGTAGTAGCTTGAACTCTGTGAACCACAGAAGAGAGTCATGCTTCAGTGAGGGGGAGAAGAGCCATCAATGAACCCCAAAAGTGGAGTCTGCTCCAGTGAGAGGGAGAGGAGCCACCTGAACCCCATAAGAGCATTGTGCTCCATTGAGGGAAAGAAGAGCCCTCAATGAACCCCAATAGAGTGGTCCTCTCCCGTGAGGGGAATACAATCCCCTGACCCTCAGAAGAGGGGGGTGAAACAGGGTAGGGGAGAAGAATCCACTGAACCGCAGAACCCCCTTGTGCTCCAGTGAGATGGAGAAGAGCACATGGATCGTAAAAAGGTGTTGTGCTCCTGCCTCTTGTGAGGAAGCGGGGAGCCCTTGGACACCAAAATAGAGGTGTGCTCCAATGAGGGGGGTGGGAGGAGTTGAGAGTCCCTTGAAACCAAAAGAAAAATAACCTGACTCAAGAGAAGAGGGAGGCTGAAACAAAAGAGACAAGCTCCTGGAATACAGGAGAGCAGCGTGATACAGTGAAGAAAGACAGAGAGAGAGAAAGAGGTAACTTTATCCCTTGGAGAGTGAGGGGGGACCTATATCACTTGGTGTGGATTAGTGGGTAGGGCACTATACCATTGGAGTGGAATGGTGAGCTTGGAACCATATGGCTGAGCAAAAGAACAGAAGGAGAGAACCCAGAGCTTCTTGACCCCAGTAGAGGGGAATGCGTTACAGGGAAGAGGGTCAACGTGAAGGAGAGGACTTTTAGGGACACCTGGCAAAGGGAGGAAGCCCTGATTCTGAGAGAGGCGGACCAGCCTTCTGGTCGCCAGAAGTAGGGATGAAGACTGAATGCTAAAGCGACCAAAACAGGATAACTTTCCGTCTGGAACCTTCTCACTGTCTTTTTGTTTGCTGTCCTTTGTTTATAATCCTGAGTTCAAGGGCTACTACTTCCCCCAAGAATGTTTAGTTTATAGAGATTCTGATCCAATTTCTATGCAATAGACTTCTGTTTTTTAAAAAATTATTTATTTAAAACCCTTTAAACTTGTTTTGGTGTCTGTATTGTGTGTTCCCTCTGCCATATGACATTTGGTGTCAACCGTGGGATTGCAGAACCGGATACAATGTTTGTCCAATGCCCCTAAAATGTTTCCCCTCCCCCTAAAGACCTAAAGACCAGAGATCAGGTTAGGTATGCCCACCTTTATTATGCCTCCCACTGACATCTTAAGTGAGCTTCCCCAAACCCAACCCTGGATAGGCATTGAGACTGCTGGGCTAGGAGAGACATCTAGAATACCTGCATTAATGTTTCACTTCCTGACCTTGCAGGCCAACATCCAAACCTTTAGCTTGTCCTGGAAGGACTGGAAGGGCTGTTATAACATATGCAGTGCTTATGTACCCTGGAAAACAGGGCCTGAAAACTGACCTGAATGAAGAGCTGCCCACCAACTTCTGCAGATATCTCATGCCTTCAGTGTCCGCTACTCTTGATAGAGGTTGTAAGATATCAACTGTATTGGTGTCTACAAACTATCTGAGCAACCAAGCTGTTCTCACTGTAAATTATTCCTCCATCCAACAGAAGATTAAGTTGGGAGATATTGCCTAATTCTACTAATACACAGTATGGCATACAGAGCCCTCCGAAAAGATGAAGGAAGAACCAAGAGGAGAAAACACTTCATTTCAGAAGGTCTCCAAACCAGAATGGAGCCAGCAGAGTCCCACTATCCAGCAGATGGCAATGAAGGAGTCCACTATTTCCTTAAGAAATTCCATCGAAAAAACTCATCAACTTTATTTTAGGGCCCCTCCCCCAACCATCCCTTTCCCTGTTTTCCTTCTTCCCCCACCCCTCTCCAACTCTTTTCATCCTGCCCCTTATATTTTGAAATTAGATTTTTTGGCAAACATTCCATCGAAAAAACACCTGTAGGCCAAAGAACAAGATACCATATGAAATGATGCTCAAACCTCTGGCATATTGGCTTAAAATTAGGAATTCTGATGCACTAACTGTTTATAGAGAGGGCATATATTATGTGCTTCATTCCAATAGTGGTAAATCCCTTACTTGGTTTAAATATGTAGAGCGTATGCTCTCGAATATAGGCCTCGAAGCACTATGGAATGACCAAACAAATAAGGTGGTCAATACAAAATTGTCTCAAGAAATGGGGGGACGCTGCTGAACAGCAAAGAACATGGCCGCCTGAGACCGCAGCTCTGCATCTCATATTATCCTCTCCTGACAAGATCATTCTATTTTGGCACAGTGGTGTGCGGCGAACCACCTGCCTGATTCCTGGGTGTAGCAGCATCACAAGGTAGACGTTTCGGGGTGAATCGGCCCTCCTGGATTTGGTTTCAGCTGCGGCAGAGAAGACTGCATCAAATCCTGTTCTGGCCCAGCAGTGTCTGCAAGACGGCGGAGCGGGGCAGCAGAGCTGTGGAGAGGGGCGGCGGCGAGAGGGGGCAGGTGTCAGACCGGCCCTGACATCCATCTCTTTGCCGGCGCTCATCCGTGGCTTTGCTATCTGCCCAGGTAGAGTGCTGAAGGATTGCCGCGGACCACATCGGCCCCTTTGCGGCCGCTATTTTGCTTATTACATAATGCCAGGTACCAGAGGGCTCCAAGGCTGGTGCTGCGGCAGAGGGACATGAGGTGGTCCCACTCCTGTACACACTAATAACAGAGCCCCGGTGCTCCTTCCCTACATATTAAATATCCAGAGGGGTTGCCAACCTCTGCTTCAGCCCACACTGACTCTACAGTTCCTGCAAAATTGTTGAGCTGGGATCTGGCGGTAACACCACACATTTTATGCCCGGAACCTGGGGCTGTGACCTATCTGCTTTGCCTGTTAGGGCTGTGGCCAGCTCTGTTTCCCCAGTATTTTTGGGCTTACACTGCTGGGGGCTGTTGACACTGCATCTGTATCGAGCTCCCATTTGATCTGGACCCCATTGATCCTTAGGCTTGCTGCGCTGCAAGCTTCTTTCATTAGTGACCCTTGAGAGTGAGACTCTCCTGAGTGGAGGTGGTGCCCCTTCCCTTCGTCAACTCCCGGTCAAGATGCCTCGAGGCAATGGGAAGGGCTTGGTGGGCCCCATGGACTCCTGTACTAGCACCCCACAAAGGGATGCCATGACATGCCACGCCTCATTGGAGGATACTGAGGGGGGTCCCCAAGCACTCCCATCATGGCCCCTTACATGTCAGCGATGCAGGCTGGCGTTGCGTCAGTGAACTCCAAACTTGACGACATTGTATCGGACATTAACTCCCTCCGAACGAAACCTGATAAGGAGAGCGGTTGGATCCCGGTGGTGGAGAAATGGGTCAGTGATCTGGAGGACATGGTTGGGGGCCATGCCCAAGATCCACAAGCCTTCAAGAAGGAGCTCCTGGCAGTACACTTGAAATATGAGTCACGCTCCCACCGAAACAACATCAGAATGGTGGGAGTTCCTGAGAAGGCTATCCATGGCCCTGTGGAAAGCATCCTACAGTATATCTCTGGTGAGGTGCAGAGCTCTGTGCAGTTCTTGGTGGAGAGGGCACACCGGTCGTTAGCGCCGGCCCCAAAGCCTAGGGGTCTTTCACGTACAATAATTGCCAGGCTTTTAAGTTATTGTGACCGGGATCGTATCCTTAAGCTGGCGAGAGAGAAGGGAACACTCAAATTTGAATCTGCGAGAGTGCACATTTACCCAGACTTCTCAGCGGGAGTCCAGACAGCGAGGAGAACCTTCGACCATATAAAACACCTCCTTCATGATAGACAGGTCCATACGCAATGATGTTCTCAGCCAAATTGTGCATACAGCATGGGGGAAGAACACACATTTTTGAAACCCCTGATGATGCTGTGGCATATTCCGAGAGGTCCTTACTCTGGTCGGAATGGTCAGGGCTCCACAGTGGCACAGCCTGCATCGGGTTATTGACTTTTGGTTCGATATACCTGGCGCTAACCCATATGGCTCCTTGTTATTCACTGCTGTGCTGCATTGGATGCTATGCTGAACATTTCTAACATTTGCAGTTTCAGTTGATGTTTGGAGTGCGCTCCCTGATGTTGCATAAGTTGAGTTGCTTGGGGTCACTATCAAGTTGGGGTGGATGGTGAGGGGAGGCCAGGATGGGAGAAGAGTTCAAAAGTTAAAATGTTTCGACAGTCATTTGGGGTGTGGCAGGACGTGGGTCACTGCTGCGGTTCATGAGAGCTTTGGTACCAGAAGTCATAGATGCCATGTGATGGGACGGGCAGGGGAGGGCTCCCGCTTTCTTTTTTAACATGGAATATACAGTGGTTGAATAACCCTGTTAACGGTCGAAAAGACCTCTTGTATATTGAAAGACATGGGCCTAAGACTATAATTTTGGAGGAAATGCATGCACTTGGGAAGGTCCATGAGACGTTTGCACACCGGTGGGGGCCCTTGCGGTTCTACACTGATTACTCCTCAAAATCGCAGGGGGTCCTTATATTAATACATCACTCCATGGGATTCAGGGTTTCCAGGAATACTGTGGTTCCCCTGGGCCTATACGTTATAGTCTGGGTAACCCTGGCAGGACATCTGGTAATGCTGGTCAATACATTTGGTCAAAATTGGATGACCCTGAGTTTTACCAGCAAATCTCTAATTTGCTGACTGATACCAAAGGGGCGATGACAATCTTGGGTGGGGATTTTAATACAATCCTAGACAACCACTTGGACAGAATGTCAGGTACTCCTCGCGTTCTGGCTAAGGCTGCTAAGACATTGCCCCAGTTGATGTTGTACTTGCCACTGGCTAATGCATGGTGACAAATGCACCCACATGAAAGAGAATACATCTACACCTCCTCAGTCCATCACTCTGGATCACAAATATATTTTTGGTTACTAACCACTGAGATGTCATCTATGGTTCAAGACTGCAGTATTTACCCTCGAACACTGTCTGATCATTCACCAGTAGTTTTGTTGTTGGTGATTGTGGATTGCCTCAGACCACACCCTCTTTGGAGAATGGCACCGGCTATGTCACAAGACTCAAATATTGTTTAAACACTACACAATGACATTGTCGGATTCTTTGCTTTAAACAAGGGCTATGTCCAGCTGCATTCTACACTGTGGGTAGCATTTAAAGTGTGGATGAGGGGGGTGCTCATGTCCACATCCATGGGAGCTCTTAGGAAGCAAGACCTGCCGGGGGTGAGTGCATTGCATTAGAGCACCTGCTTCCTGAAAAGATGGCTGCCACTGTGTCAATTAATTCAGCAAGGCCTTGCCGGCGCGAATACCCCGCCTTGCCATTACCCTGATTGGCCTTGCCAGGTCTCTAATGAAAGAGTGAGAGGGAGCCGGCAGGCAAAGCCACCCGCCTTCCAAGGACCTATTACAAGGATTGTGAATCCTGTCAGGCCCCACACCGAGATGCAGGCACTACCATTGTGCCACTACAGCCCTCTAAAACCAAGACCTACCCTGAGGTGGGTGCATCCAGATTTAACTGCCCAAGAAAAAACATCTGATGGGAACTGTTAGGGAGATTATCAGAATCTCTCTTGAGGTATTTCAAATTACAAACCCCGTCAAAACAGTGTGTGTCCACCAAGTTAGTCCAAACCTTCTAGATTGATAGTGTCCCAGAGTAAAAAGGCTTCACTGTCGGGAGGGAAATGGTCTGGATTTAAAGTAAAATTAGGCCCAGAGACATACACAATAGACTACACTACACACACACTATGCTGTACAAAATGTAAATATCACTTATTTAGTATTGTATTAAAGTTAAAAACATGTGAAGTGGCTGGAAAGTGTCTGCAGTCAGCAGGCGTTCTTGGTGGTGCTCCGTTTTTCTTACTTGCAACGTACCTGGTGTTGAGGCTCCACCCCTACCTCTTAAAACTTGGATTCAGCCACAAAGTGGCTGGGTAGTGACTGCAGTCGGCAGTTGTCTGCCAGCTGTGAGTCTTGGAGTGTCCGCTAGACTGCATATTCTGGATCACTGGGTTCATAATTAGTGTGAAGTGTGAGATGAGAGTTGGTGCTAGTAGCAGGGGCGACAAGGTTTGCGCTGAATTTCTGGAACAACCGCCTGGCACAGCTCAACCAGGGAAAGGAAACATCAATCTGATATGCAGCCCCAAGCCCCCCGCCCCCTCAATTGTCCCTGATCATGCGGCACAAGCTGAAATGCTTTCTGCAGCCCCCAGCCCTTCCTCGAGTGGCCCATATCATGTGGCACAGGCCACAATGGCATTTGCAGCCCCAACCCCCCCCCCCCACCCTCGAGTGGCCCTGATCATGCAGCACAGGCTGCAATGCTATTTGCAGCCCCCAGCCCCTCCATTGAACCACCACATCAAGTGGCCACTCCTGCTGCGATCAGCGTAACACCATTTTGGTTGCCTAAGTCCAGTCTAACTCAGGCACCCACTCGCACTATGGACACGGAAACAAATCAAGAAACACGTGTCTCCTGCATCACGTGTCTCCTGCATCAATTCACAACTGGTCACTCACCCAACGAGCACTGCCCAAAGAAACATTAGGCTCAGGCTGAGGACCTGCCCCCCCCACAGTAAGCTACCTACCTAGAACCAACAGAAACACAAATCTAGCTCACGACCTTACATCCTTCTAAGACCAGGGTATATCAAGCCATGCCCCAATACCCCTGCAACCTGAAAACCTTCATATTCAAGAAAACATTTAGGATATCCCTCCACATGACTACTCACTCACACACTAATAGCCAAAACAGACTGTCAGACCAGCTACGAATTCTGATATACCGACCCCCCTAGATGTAGTCCCTCAACTGACACCTAGCCTCTGCATGCCAAAACCACACCTATTCCTTTAAAAGGGGCCCTACTCAATGTCAGGTCCATCCATGCACATGAGCTCGACATTAACAACTTTGTTATCACCCACAACTTTGACTTTCTTGCTGTCACAGAAACCTGGCTCCATGCAGCCTCCCGTCCAGCCTTATCCCTTGCTATACCCTCGGACTATGCCATATACAGAAACAACCGACCCAGAGGAGATGTTTCCCTCATAGCAAAAGGGTCCCTCTCCATTAGACCCACATCTACACACATGGAAGGGAACTGCAACCTACTCTCTGCCAAACTGACCTTCTCACACAATGGCACTATCTCCATCCACGTTGTGTACCGCCCACCAGGTCCTATCCTCACTTTTGAAGACGATCTCCTGCACATTTTGGGACCCAACATTAAACCTAACTCAAAATCCATTCTTCTAGTTGACTTGAATCTGGGCCTGAATTACCCTTCCTACCACAATGCCACTGCAGTAGCCCACACGCTTAGCTCTCTGGGCTTCAAACACAACATTAACGACCCAAAACACTCTAAAGGCCGTACACTAGATTGGATTGCGGGCATGAACTGCCAGATACCTATCTCACCAATACTCCCTGTCCATGGTCCAACCATCATATTGTGCCCTTTACCGCTCAGTCCTCTAAGGACACAACCCACGTCGCTGAGACCATGCTGCCTGTACTCGCCTGCAGCACCCCTAAAATCACCAAGGACAGCATTGAATCCCTGCTTCCTGCACTCCAGCCGCAGTACCTCCACACCAATGACCCTAGCCTACTTGCTGATCTATATATATAAGGACACTAACCTCAGCTGTAAAAACTGTCACCCCTCCTCATGCCACAAAATGCCAAAATGACTAGGCACAACAACTGCTGGTTTACTCCAGCTCCTAGAGATGCATAAAAAAACACCTCGCTGAAGCCTGATGGAAAAATCCCCCACTAGCCCCAACAAGCATCCCTTCACTGCAGAAGCCAGACTTTACAGACAAGCCATCATCTTGGCTAAATCTGTTTCCTATAATGTAAGAATTGCTAGTGCCAACTCCAACACAAGTGAGATTTTCCCTATCCTGAAGGAACTAGAAACCCCAGCCATGCCCCCCCAACCACCATTACCAGAAATGAGCTACGGTGCACCAATATCCAAAAGGCCATGCTGGATGAAATAGACACCCTACACAAAAAGATTTACATCAAGAAATCTCTTCTCAGCTCACCCCTTATTCCTCCTCCAGCATGCTCACCATCACACCCTGCAGACTCTCCTAGCCAAGTCCATGTGTTTCACTTCAGCTTGATCTCTGAAGTCAAAACAACCACCATCCTGAAGAGCCTTAAACCGTCTAGGTGCAAAGGTGACATCTGCCAAGCCAATATTATTAAAGACTGCTCAGAAGCACTGATCCCCTTTATTACCAGAAGTATCAATGCCTCCTTCTCCTCAGGCCTAGTACCATCCAGCGTTAAAGCAGCCTGGGTACTCCCATTGGTAAAAACCTGTGCTTGGCCCCTCTATTCCCAACAACTAACAACCCATCACTACAGTCCCCTTCCTGCTGAAAATACCGGAAAGAACAACATTTTAGGAACACGCCAGTCGGGTTTCCGGCCCTGCCATGGCACAGAAACCCCACTGCTCGACCTCAAGAACCAGCTTGATGAGTACAGAGATCTTATGTCACTACCTCTGCACAGCTGCTAACTTCTCACCTGAAGTGACTAATTGGATAGCATCCTTCCTAGAGGTTAGATCCATGAGAGTTTGTGCTGTAAACGCCAGCAGCCGCCCAGACCCCATTTCCTGTGGAGTGCCTCAAGGCCTGTGTGTTTCCCCCACCCTCTACAATATCTGCACTAGGCACTTATTTGACTTGCTGAACTTCATTGGCATATCATACACCAACTATGCCGATGACACTCAAATCCACCTGCCCCTGTCCGGTAACGATTTCGAGGATGCTTGCTCACTAAACAAAGTTTACACCACGATCCAAGCCTGGATGGATAATCACTGCCTCTGCCTAAACGAAACAGAGATTCTCCTGGTTGGCCCCCCGGCAGTGATTAAGACACTCGATTACCAATATGAGTCCTTCCAGATCCAAGGCAACCTAATCCCGGTCTCCTCCTCAAAAAAGACGCTTGGAGTGTATCTGGACGCTACCCTAGCACTCACGTGCCAAGTGAACATCATTGTCTGCTCTGCCGCATACTCGTCCAAATTGATCAATGCATCAGACCCTTCCTCTCACAGGACAGTTGCATGACCATCGCCCGAGCCACTATTGGATATAAAGGTTTATAGTCATAAAATCGAAAGGAATAATGTCGAAAGTCAAAAAATCGAAAAAATATTGTCAAAAAATAGAAGTCGAATTTCTTTTTTATTATGTTTTTTATTTGAAATGGGGGGGTTCCCCCCAACCCCCTTTTTTTTCTTTTTTTTAATCTTTTTTTTTACATGCGGAAACCAAAAACAATATATAAATAAAAAAATAAAACATTTGACTTTTTTTTCTACATTATTTTTTCGAATTTTTTGTAATTCGACATTTCTTATTCGATTTTATGACTGCACACTGGATATAAACTAGACTAATGTAATGCCCTATTTGCTGGCACCTCTCTTCATAACATCCAGAAGATGCAGGTGATACAGAATAACGCTATCAGAGCTGCTCTTAACATTCCCAAACGAGAGCACATCACAGCAGCAAGAAAATCTGCCCACTGGCTACCGATTCGTGAACAAATCACCTTCAAGACCCTGTGAATCATAGATGCCTCTCCAACACAGCCCCTTCCTACCTGCCTATCCAATCAGATAGACCCACGAGAGCGGCTTACACCAATAGTGTTACAACCGAAATGTAAACGAACAAATGCTGGTGTGGCGAGCTTCCCTACCTTTGCAGCCAAACAATGGAACTTGTTCCCACCCACCATACGAGCTGAGCAATCATACTGGGTGTTCAGGAAAAGTCTGAAAACCTGGCTGTTGACATACCTGCAAACCTGCTTCCCCACACCAGCCAGCAGACTGACGGTATTCACTATGCTGTGTCCTCTAACTATGCGTCTGTGTACCTGGAACCACAACAGCGCCTTGATGCCTCTGGGTAAATAAAATAAATATCTGCGCCGATTTGGAACATCTCCCAAAAAATTACTTGACGGAGCAGTTGCATACTCTGGTGATAAAGCTTTTTAATTCAAATTCTCTTCCTCATCATGTATAATTCACGAAGTACAAATCTTCCTGATGACCCCTTTGCATAGTAGGCTATGTTAGAGATCCTGGGAGGGGGGCCACAAGTCTAGCACAGCACTTTGATGAATACATACTACTCCTGTGCAACACCATGAGAAATCTCTCAACCTAGTATCCAGTCATGTTGCAGGTTCCATACATCGTAGTGTCCTCACAACAGTTCCAAATGACTATACGTTCTCATCCACTAAAATTAAAAAGAAAATAACTGCTGTTTTCTTTAAAGGTCGCAGGATTAGTCTGGGATATTTGTGCACAGTTGCCGAGCCGATAGCTACTCTGGTAAACTTCGAAGCAGATAATGCATATTCTTTTGATCCAGCTTCCATGCAGCAGGATATCTTATTATCACTTTCGGATCCCGTGAGTGACCTAACAATTAGTGCATTATCTGTGACTCCAGCAATCTTTGACAATGAAGAACAGTCTGCTGGAGAATACAGTAGTGAGGAGCCACCTTTATTAACTGATTTTGCACCTGCCACGCACTATCAATCAAAGTAGGCTGCTAGTGAGAGCACCTTGACTGTCCTCAATGTTGTTCTTAAATCATTGGTAAAGGTATTTCAAGTATTGAAGGGTGATGCTCATGAAGATTCGGGCATATTATTAGAAATGACAACCAAACTCGGAAATAGTGACTCCTCCTTGGTTGCCTTAAAGGAGGTGATAAATAATAACATCCTCGGGGGACTGGCAGAGATGAAAGCCGAATTGTTACAACATTCAATATTAGTGTCAGATCTTAAGCAATAAGTAAAATCACAAGCAGGACATGTAAAGTTGACGATACCTGTAATCCCAATTCGAGCCATTATCAGTTTGAGCGAACCCTTAATTATACAGTGACGAGGAGAAAGATTACAATGCTTCGGATGATATGCAGCTGTTGCAATCAATTTTGGAGGAATTCTCCCTGCTCGCAAAACTTCCCTGTGAATCTGATGGACATGAACATCCTTTTGAGACTGTGAATGAACAAATAACTTTCAAGTATAAGAAGGGAAGGGGTGGTCAAAGGAAAAAGGGAGCTGATTACCAGGCACAAAAACCCAGAAATATGATGGGAGAAAGACCAAGAAAAGTTCATCTTCAAAATGCTTGCATGTACTATCATTATCAAGGAAAGAAGAGGGAGAAGGAAACAAGGGTTGACTCCATTGAAGTTATTGGTGATCCTACGAATCAATCAATCTTGGCACACATTTTTAGGAAGGCCTCCAAGGTCTCTGAGCCTGGAAGGTCTAGTAAAAAGTGCACAAGTAGTCCAGTCGAAGGGGAAGGGGAAGTGGCTGGCCAGACAGAGTCAACTCTAAGGCCCTTTGTGCAAACTCTGACAAAATAGAGGAGCCCATTAAGGAAAACATGTGTGTGGCAGTAAAGGTGCCCCAGGTTTTTGTTATTTTAACTGCAGAACTGCAGGGTAGGAATACTGGTTCTACTAGATCTCAGAAGAATGTGATGACCCAGTGTGAGACCAACTGGATGCACTCATAAGGAGCAAGATTCGGGTGAGAGATGGATCCAATTGCATATACTGCAAACCCCATTCCCATGACTAAACAACAAGACCCTGTTGATTCCAAACTTCTGACAGTGGTATGCAATCAGTTCATCATAGAAGCTGTCTTCCCTGGAGAGGATGACTTCATTATGAACCGAAGCACAATATTATCCTTGCTGCATGATATCCCGGCTTTAAGAAACATCTCAACAAAAGACATCTCGCAAGTGGAACTCATATCAGACAATAGATTGCATATTGCCGTGCTGAATATGCCCTCTAAGTTGGTGCAAGATCATGTATAAGACTATGTGGATTAATTATAGCAAAGAGGTAATGATTTAAGCACAAATGGAGTTAACAAGGCTGTGTCTGTAAATTCCTTGTCAATAACATGTACAGAGAGTAACAATCTGCCTCGCAATGTAACTCTAGATCACAATTATTTGAGCCCTTCTGTGACTCGTGGTTGGACATGGGTACCTGAGGCATTGGCAGAAAAAGACTCAAGGGCTTGAATTACTAAGCCGGGTTTTTAGCATAGCTTGTTGGAATACCCTAGGTTTTATGCATTTTACCTATGAAAAAAATGCCATCTCAAAGCTAGGAGTCATTGAGTTAATGTTTACCATGAAACAGTTTTGATAGACAAAATGCTTTTGGATAGTTTTATAGTGTGCCAACAAATGGCATTGAAAAATCACAAGGGTAGGCCTCGGGGTGGTGGGGAGATTTTGGGGACTTTTGATTGCAGCAAAGAATGATTGGGCACAATCAATTGATATCTTGATTAGTTATCCGCCATGTATTCTAGTCACTAGGGTTAAGGCCCACTGTGATTTCGGATCAATGTTGGTTATAAATGTATATTGTAACTATATATAGATGAGTCAAGATGTGCTGTTCGAGCACTTGGACTCAATCCTTTTAAGTAAACTGGTCTCTGGCGACATTAATTACGTGGTTATTGCTGGTGACTTTAACACAGATTGTTTAGCTAATCATTACACTATGGCAGCAGATGTTTGTGTGATAATACACACAGTAGTAGGGGATCGTAATGGCATAGCTATTTAAGCATTGGGACATTGTTCCTTTGAATGGAAGTGTGATGGGTGATCTGTAGTAGGCAGAACTCGAGGATCAACTTCATTTTGGTAACAGCAAAAATGTTCCAGTGCTGTGAGCATTTTAACATATGTGATGGAGATCCCAGTGTCCATTCTGTATTATTGGGGCACTTTATGTGTCCCTATTTTGTAAATTCTATATGCAGAGTCCCTTGATTGAACGTTAACAACTCAAATAATAGGTTAGGATGGAATGAAAAGAGCAATGACTAGGTTTATGAATACATTCAGAGAGGTTTGATCAGGAACGTCATTTCACCAAAATGCCAGGGGTAGCGGATGTGACATCACACGACCCATGACCCCCTTGATGACATCACAGGAAGTGATGAAAAAAGAGGGGCGAGAGTGCACAGCTTCTTTTCTTGGTAATGTATTATTCTTTCTGGTGGTTTAAAGATCTCGAAGTTTATCAATTAGTAGGGTGCAGCCCACTATCATGTGCCACCGTGTAGGGCACAGAAAGTGAACATGGAGAAAAAGAGACCTAGGCAATTGTGCCTTCGGTGTGGGCCGCACACCCAAAATTCCCACTAAGGGTTAATCAATTCCTTATAGTTTGTTGTTCAATTAATAAATTCAACTTCAATAGTGATTCAAAAGTATAGTCTTTTTTAATTTTTCAATTAGTGCGTTCCTAAACATATATAGTGCTTTATTGGTTAAACTTCACCAACAAAGCTATTTATCTCTGTTGAGGCAAAACAGAAAACCCATCCGGCTAATGCATTTCGGATTATATCCTTCATCAGAGCCAGGTTAATCCTGCACACATAATTATACGTTATTTGTTCAATGTACATTCAACAGATTCACAATGTTTAAATCATGATTTGACAGTGCAACAACGAGATTATCAATAAAAGAATAATTGTTAAACAGGGCGCCCACAAGGACAAACAAATATTTACCATAAATGTGAGAGAGGGAAGAGAAAAAAATAAAGAAAGAAATAAATGAAACAAATAGACATACATCATTATACATATTCCAAATGCAGTTTGCTCCAGGTAAATGGTTATATTCTATAGTTCATACTGTTCATAATATTTATCATCTACATTTTCTTAACAAGTTTAGCACCGTGGTCCCTCGTGTTGTCTCAAGTTTCAAAAGGTCTGACTAGCGGTGTGAACGTACTGTGCTCGGGAGTTAGATAAATGTTATTCTTAGTGCGGATAACTGTGGCTGTTTGACACTGTGTGCCTCTTATCACTAACCTGTGAGCCAATTTAGCATCAACACGTGCTGTTCGTGTGTGGAATACCTCTATGAAGCGCTACCTGGTGTGGAGAAAGCAAGAATATAAACTACTGTTAACTTTTACTATTGCAGCTGTCAGTCTATTCGCGATCGTACTCCGCATTTCTCTGTAAAGACTGCATCTCTTACCTGGAGTGTAATGAGCAGCGACCTGCTCGGTCTCCTCCAAACAACGTATGATGTTCGCGGTTCGTATCGTTGCCATCGGCAACGTTTTATAAACAATATGGCCGTTCGTATACTAACAGGACGGCCATATTGGTTGTGGCAATAATAGGTAATAATGTTTCCAATTAGTGTGCGTGTAACACAGACTATATAGCGTCCTGTTATGTGTATTATTTTCTTGAGATTATCTATGTGTGCTGCGCATGTAAAGAAATTCAAAACCTCAACGCGTCAACGCGCATGTAAAGAAATTCACAACCTCATAGCGTCAACGTGTTGTTGATGTGATAGTTAAGCGCAAATAGTATAATGGTATTTTAAGGGTCAAGTGTCTGACTGGTGAAACTAGGCTGCATAATTGGTTGTGTCTGTGGAAGTATATATGTTGTATATAGATGTACCAAAACACGATAAATAACTCATGAAAAACTAAATAAAAATAAATATAAGATATAAAAATAAAAATAAAAAATAGAAAATAAAAAATAAAAAATAAAAAATATATCCAAAAATAGATCATGACCCGACCATGGGGATACTAAAAGATCTTGAAGAACTCCTCACGAAAGCAGAAGAAAGAGACATGATAACACACAAAACAAAGACTTTTCTACTCAACTTGAAACACAACATACCCCACTTTTACTTGCTGCCCAAAATTCATAAGAGTCTCATCAATCCACCTGGAAGACCAATAGTAGCTGCCAAAGGCGGGATTTTACAACAATTAGGAACCTACATAGATTTTTTCCTAAAGCCTTTAATACAGAAGACACCTACGTATGTAAAAGACAGCACACACTTCTTGAACATTATAGAAGTTCGACTTACAGAGAATGATATCCTCTTCACCATAGACGTGGTAAATCTCTACACAAGCATCCCACATGACTTGGGACAGGAAGCCGTAGAGTTGCTCCTGCTACAAGAAGAAGAGATAGGAGCAGTAAAAGAATGTATTCTATCACTACTCTCCTTTATTGCAATGAACTCATATTTTGAATATAAGAACGAATTCTACATTCAAACATCCGGAACAGCCATGGGAGCAACAATGGCACCAGTTTACGCGAATGCATTCATGTACCAATTCGAGATGACCCATATCTTGCAAAAACCCGAATGGCAGAACAAATTGAAAATATGGGTACGCTATGTAGACGATATTTTTGGTATCTGGCAAGGCACAAGAGAAGCACTTAATGGGCCTCATTACACGGTAGGCGGTAGGGATATACCGTTACCGGTAAGGGATTACCGGTATCGGTAAATCCCCTCCCCAATTACGACCCGGACATACCGATATTAGCGGCACCGCTAAGTACGGTGGCACTATTAGCAGCAAGTCCGTGAGCGCGCGCCCCCTCAGACCGGAAATAGCGGCATAGCGCTAATATCACGCCAACACGAGCCATGCGGACATGGCAATACCGGCATGTAGTAGACCCAAAAACCCCTTACCGGCAAGGCGCTAATACCGGCATCGCGAACCACACGTTAAAAGAGCACAGCAGAGTTCCTACCTGCCACAGGTGGACAAAATCAGCACAGGTGGAGGCAATGGAGACTGGCAGCACAAAAGAGCACACCACATCCCTTCCCACACCCATTCCCACACCAAGATGGATGCAATACTAGCAGCATTACATGGGCTAGAGGACATGATTGCAGTGCAGCAGCTACAACAACAGGCAGCACAGAGGAGACGCAGGAGGAGGAGGAGGAGGAGGAGGGCAAGACAGGCGCAGCAAGCACCACCAGTGCACCTAGTGATACCACAGAGGCAGCCACCAATTCCCAGGATCAGAGCCAGTCCAGTCAACCTAACCCCTGAGCAGATACACACCCTGTACCGTCTGGACCGGGATACCATCACCACCATTGTAGACATGATATACAACGACATTGTGAGTCTCATTGACATCCGTACTGCCATCCCCCCTCTACTGAAGGTGGTAACAGTGCTCCACTTCTTGGCCACAGGCACATACCAGCATACGGTAGGTCAGATGCATGGCATATCACAACCAGTATTCTCACGCACACTGAACCAGGTGCTCGATGCCCTCCTGAAGCACACAAGTCAACACATATACATGCCACGGACTGCCCAGGAGATCTCCAACACCAAAGTTGGCTTCCATTCACTGGCAGGCATCCCAAGTTGCATCGGGCCATCGACTGTACCCATGTTGAACTGGTGGTCCCACATGCCAATGAGGTAGTGTACCGTAACAGAAAGCAATACCACTCCATCAACGTCCAAATGGTATGTGACTCCAACAAGATCATCACACATTGCTGTGCCCGATATCCCGGTTCAACCCATGATGCAATGGTCCTGCGGAACTCGACAATACCACGATACATGGAGCGACATGCTGGACAACGTTCGTGGCTACTTGGTGAGTAGCAGGCCAACCACATGTCAGTGTGATGTGGATTGTGAGTGGGGGGGGAGATGCATACTCCAACTGGGCGTGATTGGGGGGGGAGATGCATACTCCAACTGGGCGTGATTGGGGGGGGGAGATGCATACTCCAACTGGGCGTGAACTGGTGTCAGGAGAAGAATGGACATACATATTTGCATCACTGTACAGTGAGGCAGCCCACAATGGACCAGACACAAAACCACATGCTGGAAGTGGGTGCCACGACAAACATATCAATCCATTACGCCAAACAGGCCATTCCAAACAACATGCACACCGCACAACACACCATTCCCCCCATTACACAAATCAGCAACATGCATATCAAAATCACATATGAAATGTACGCTGAACAACATCAGAAATGATCCGCGCACATGAGTGCATACAAATGGATCTCCTGTAGCCATTGTAGTGAGCCACACCCGTACCCCACCACTGAATTGCCATTGAACAGCATGGGGACATCAACTAAGGAATGGCAGTGTACTAGCAGTGTGGCACTAACGTTGCCAGGGCCAGGAAACACAAATTACTTAAACTCAGGCGGGACATGGCAATCCCTGCCGTATGCATGCATGGTGCATGTCCACTTGCAAGGACCACCTCACCTTCCCACATTGCAGTTACCCTGATTGCCATGCGTGCTTGGATCAGTGGATGTCGTTGAAAATGCTATGTTTGTTTGTGTGATATGTGCAGGCTCCACTTTATGTAGACACTTACACATACCCATTGTTGCACCCATGCAGGTGATGCAGGTTATCCCCTGAAGAGGTGGCTCCTTACCCCTGTGCGGAACCCACAGAACAGGCACGAAGAGGACTACAATCATGCACACACCCGTACCCGCATGGTGATCGAGCAGACATTCGGCCTATTGAAGGAACGCTTCCGGTGCCTCAGCAGGTCGGGCGGGGCACTCCTGTACGGGCATGAGAAGGTGGCCAAGATCACCATGGCATGTGTCATGCTGCACAATATGTGTATCAGACGGAATGTGCCAATGCCCCCTGACATTGAACTGCAACCACCGTCTGAGGATGATGACGGGGATGAGGATGGAGGAGAGGGGGCTGCAGGTCATGCAGGTGGCGATGCCCATGAGGGACGTGCTGTGCGGCAGCACCTGATAGACCATTGTTTCTGATGCACATGGATTAGGAGGGTGCAATTGATGTTGAGCTCAGGGCACGGGGTGTATGGAGGACATTGACACAGTGCACCCTTCAACAATAAAGCACACATACACAATAATCAATGTCCAGTCATGTGATTATCCATGCCATTACGTGTGTATTGAGCATTATGTCATTCAAACGTGCATGTACCCTCCACCCCAAACACCCTCACCCCCCTCCCCCCACAACTCCACCAAACACCCTCACCCCCCTCCCCCCACAACTCCACCAAACACCCTCACCCCCCTCCCCCCACAACTCCACCAAACACACTCCCCCCCCTCCCCCCACAACTCCACCAAACACCCTCACCCCCCTCCCCCCACAACTCCACCAAACACCCTCACCCCCTCCCCCCACAACTCCACCATACATGGTGTGCACATCAGTGCTGCATTAGTCTCCAAGTGTCAACAGGGACAGGCTGGCCCTACTTCCCTCCTCCACTACCACCATTGGGGGGTTGTGAGTCTGACCGCCGCAAGGACCGGCTGGACCGGCGCAGGATGGTTGTTTGGTCGGAGCTAGTAGACGAGGGGGTGGCTGGTTGATCTGCTACCTGTGTGTGACGCATGCTCTCCATCGCCTCAGCAATGCGCGTTAGGACCTGCCTCACAGCGACCATCTCGTCACATAGGCGCGTTGTGTTGCTGTCCATGGCAGCTTTCATGTCCCTTGATAACCCCCGGATCTCCTCCCTGGTCGAGGCAGCCTCGCTCACTTGCCGGGCAACCAGGGCATTGAGCTTCTCCTGGCGCTGTCGTATCAGGCTCATGCTGTCGTCTGCGGCCCTGCCCCTGTTACTCCTCGGCGCAGCTTGCTGCATGTGGCCGACATCAGGTGAGCTCGCCACGGGACTGAATGACCCATCCATTAAATCTCCGGCATGCACCTCATGGATGCTGCCATTGGATGTGTTGCATGGGCTGTGGTGTGGGGACAGCTGGGTGCTGGGTGTACACTGCCCTTCCGGTGTCGGACATGGGTCGTCCACATCACTCATAGGTGCCGTGGCTGCTACTTCCCCGACGGAGCTATTGGCTGCGGACGGCGTGCCTTCTGTCACTGGCTCCTGAGTGGTGGGGGTGGGTGGTGGGGGTGCTACCACAGTGTCGGATGGCATTTCGACCCTTGGTGTGGTCGGTGCGTGTGTGGCTTTTGAACGCTGGGCTACTCCAGATATCCCAGTGCCCCTCGATGTACTGGGCCTGGTGCCTGCATCCTTTCCCTTGGCCTGCTTTTTGGGTGGTGGGGCCTGCGTTGCAGAGTCCAGCTCCTCACTGTCAGAATGTGACCATGTGGGGGAGCAAGACAGGGATAGCATCAGTGATGGGTCAACGTGCATCATGCATATGTTGTTGTTGCTGCAGTTCTTTGGATTTGGACATCTAGTTTGGGCATGCAGGTTGTTGGCCAGATGGGTGGGTCATCCGGACATGAGTCAGGGTGACACGTGTGTGAGGTGCTGCATGCATGTGGTTGTGTGGGGATGTGCACGGCATATATGCAGGGTTGTGTACATGTGTGTGTGATGACCCCATCCATTAGCTAATTCCCATTTCACATTTGGGGGAGGAACTCATGCTTTGCATTGCAGTGTTTTGCGTGGTCACTCACCTCCGTCTGACGTTGTTGCCACACCGCACTCCATTCGGCCCACTCCCTCGATGGATTCTATGCCAATGGTGCTGGCACATGTCTCCTCCCACTCCTGCATCTTCATCAGGGATCCTCCTCTGCCTCCTGTGCCCACGGCCAGGTTCCTGTTGGCCGATAAAATGCTGCGTACACGGAGGCGCAGATCATCCCACCGCTTGCGCACGTCCTTTGCGGTGCGGGGGGTGGAGCCCACCGCACTGACTTTCTGCGCCACCTCAGCCCAGATCTCCTTTTTTCTCAGGAGTGCAGGGCACTGCATGTCGCTAGCAAACACTACGTCTGCATTTGCAGCCAGGGTGTCTGCCAGCATTTTCAATTCCTCGTTTGAAAAGCGTTCTTTGCGCTGGCGCACATCGGCTTTCTTTAGGGCCTTGGGCATTGTTTGTTATTGTGGGAAGTGGTTTTGCCAGTTGTGGTGTTGCTGCAGGTCCTGAGTGCAGGGGATGGCAATGGATTGTGTTTTTAAAGATGGCCGCCGGGCTCTTTCCCGTTCCTGTGCGATGACGCTATTTCCAGTTCCGGTGTTTTACGGTGACCGCTAATAGCGGTGACCGCTAATAGCATGCAGCATGAGGGCAGAGGTGCTATCAGCACTTTGGTCGGAGCCGGAAAGGTGCTTTTGCGCCAAGGCGGTAGGGTCATTTACCGGCATGGCCCTATGCGCGTGTCCGCTTACTCGTAATGGGACGCTATTAGCGGTCTCCTGCGATGGCGGACACGCTAATAGCGCCATGACGGTAAATCGCATTTTTTACCGCCTACCGTGTAATGAGGCCCATTGACTTTATGATTCACATTAACAGCATCGATCCGCGGATTCAGTTTACCTCGGAAATTGACAACCCTGGAATACATTATCTGGACATCCAAGTTAATGTACACAACCAACAGATCACTACCTCCTTGTTCACTAAACCTACAGATAGAAACAATCTATTACATCGCATAAGTTTCCATCCACAGAACACCCTGAAGAACTTACCATACGGACAAATGTTGCGACTAAAAAGAATTATCAGTGATGAAAGAGAATACCAACAAGAACTTGAAAAACTAAGCAAAAAACTCAAAGAAAGAGGATACCCGAATGAAGATCTACAGACAGCGAAATCGAAAGTACAAGCCATAACAAGAGCGAGTACCTTAGCACCAAAGGATAAAAAAGAATCCCCAACACTGGTATATGTGTCAAAATATTCGTCCCAAAGTATGCAGATCAAAAGATGCATAAACAAACATTGGACAATACTGAAAAGTGACGAAAGAACTAAAAATCTCTTCTTGGAGACTCCAACGTTCGCTTATCAAAGATCCAGCAACCTAACAGACCTTCTTGTTAACACAAGAGATACTGGAACCAAAAGGACCAAACCTAGAAAAACAGGAACATTTCCATGTTTGAATTGCAGTAATTGCAACAATATTATCAAAGGGGGACTTGTCCAACACCCATACACGGGAGAGAAAATCATGATAAAAAGCTATGGTACTTGCAACACTGAAAATGGTATCTACTGCATACGTTGTCCATGTGGACTTTACTATGTAGGTGAAACAGGACGCAAACTGAGAATCCGGATGAATGAACATAAATCATGTATACGTAACAAAAATATCAACTCAGCAATAGCAAGACATTTTAATGAAAAACAACATAATATCTGTCAAGTCAAGTTCCAAATTTTGGAAACTCTGGAAGTGCGTAATACATATGCAGATTCGAAAAAAAGAAGGCAACAAAGAGAAGCCTATTGGATAGATCGTCTTGAAGCTTTGGCACCGCGAGGACTGAATGAGGAATTCGATCTTAACTGCTTCCTGTGATAACGCAACCATTTGTCATCCATGCAATGCCAATAATGACCATGTCATAAGGTTGTATGCTCATAATTCAAGCATATATGTACCACATAACATTTCGGTGTAATTTGGAATAGGACAGTCTGTTTCAGACCTGAAAAGGACAATTTAAATTGAGATATGTACAAGGACTACATACAACTTTTTTTTATAAACATAGTTTTCTTTGGATATTTTTTATTTTCTATTTTTAATTTTTATTTTTATATCTTATATTTATTTTTATTTAGTTTTTCATGAGTTATTTATCGTGTTTTGGTACATCTATATACAACATATATACTTCCACACACACGACCAATTATGCAGCCTAGTGTAACGCTCACCTGATTCCCGTAGAGGCGCCGGTCTTGACTGGGCGTATACCGTATCTGCAAAGGTGATGTGTAACACACGGCTGGCTCTTTGGGCTGGACCTCTGTGCACTGTATGTCTGACTTGAAGGGTAAGATGTCTGCAGATAGAAAATATGGGATTAAGGAACTGGGTTATTGAATGTCTCTCTCTTCTTCCCTTTCTCTTCTCCTGTAGAACCCCAAAGGTTAACGCTCTCACCTTAGGTAAGTGAACGCCGTGCTCTCCATCTGCCTCTGGGCAGGGTGCTGTAACCAGTTTCTTCACTGGATAAGGGGAGCAGGCCTCTTGACTTCAGAGGACTGCTGTCCGTCGTTTACTGCACGAACGGTAAGTTTCGAGTAATTCTAATGTCTTTAAAGTCTTTAGTAATGATGTTTCTTGTTTTGCAGGGTTCCGGCGATGGCGGATGACGGGCTGAAGTGAATTGAAGATGGAGCCCGTGTGATGAATAGAAGCGCCTGGAAGCACGTAAGTAAGCGCTTGTTGCCTGCTTCACGATGCGCTCTAACTGTCTTTTTATTTTGCAGGTACAAGTTCGGAGCGGCTGCAGGGTGCCGGAATACCCACTGGGTTAGATGTGGAAAGGAGTAATGGCACGTGAGTATTAAAGTTCCCCAATGTCTTTAAACGCACCTTGTTTTGTCTTTCAGATGCGGGATGCAGCGCCGAAGGCCTCCGGAGCGTGCGAAGAGTTGGTAAGCTTTTGTCTTTCAGATGCCGGAATGCAGTGTGAAGACCTCCGGAGCGCACGAAGAGTAGGTAAGCCTTTGTCTTTCAGATGCCGGAATGCAGCGTGAGGCGTTGGTGACAGCCGATGGACCAGGTAAGTGAAGAGCTGTCACTGAAGACCGTAATGCTAACCTGTTCTTTCTTGTCTTTATAGGTGTTGCTGAAGACTGGATTCAGGATGGTAAGCCTTTTTCCTTAGGCCCAGGATCAGATGCAGAAGACACGATGAGCGTTCTGCTGCAGAGGATGCAGAATAACGCAAAGCAAGATTCATCCATCGGGTGTGGTTTAAATAGCCTCCTGTAGTGCTTAGGTGTCTCCTTCCACAGCCACACCTAGGAAAGAAAAGAGTTCCTGCTTTCCAGAAGAGTTCCAGTGTTCTGAATCTAGGGAGTGGCTCCTGCCCCACCCAACAGGGAAAGTAGTTCCAAACAGAAGAGGATCAGAGGTTCAACTGGCAGGCAAGTAAGCAGCATGGTCTGCTGCAGGTAAGTCCACCCAAGCATTATGAGCCCGGCGCTTCCAGCGCTGGGACTGGGCATATTTATGAGCCTGGTGCCACTGGCGCCAGGACTGGGTCCAAAAGGTCCCAATTGGGACTGGTTGGCACTCGGAACCTGGGTTATGGATCTGCTTCCAAGGGAGTTGGGAAAACCCTGACCTTTTGGAAGCAGAGATCATGACACCTAGTTTCACGAGTAAGACACTTGACCCTTAAAATACCATTATACTATTTGCGCTTAACTATCACATCAACAACACGTTGACGCTATGAGGTTGTGAATTTCTTTACATGCGCGTTGACGCTATGAGGTTTTGAATTTCTTTACATGCGCAGCACACATAGATAATCTCAAGAAAATAATACACATAACAGGACGCTATATAGTCTGCGCTACACGCACACTAATTGGAAACATTATTACCTATTATTGCCACAACCAATATGGCCGTCCTGTTAGTATATGAACGGCCATATTGTTTATATGACGTTGCCGATGGCAACGATACGAACCGCGAACATTATACGCTGTTTGGAGGAGACCAAGCAGGTCGCTGCTCGTTACACACCAGGTAAGAGATGCAGTCTTTACAAGAGAAATGCGCAGTACGATCGCGAATAGACTGACAGCTGCAATAGTAAAAGTTAACAGTAGTTTATATTCTTGCTTTCTCCACACCAGGTAGCACTTCATAGAGGTATTCCACACACGAACAGCACGTGTTGATGCTAAATTGGCTCACAGGTTAGTGATAAGAGGCACACAGTGTCAAACAGCCACAGTTATCCGCACTAAGAATGCGGTGCTAAACTTGTTAAGAAAATGTAGATGATAAATATAATGAACAGTATGAACTATAGAATATAACCATTTACCTGGAGCAAACTGCATTTGGAATATGTATAATGATGTATGTCTATTTGTTTCATTTATTTCTTTCTTTATTTTTTTCTCTTCCCTCTCTCACATTTATGGTAAATATTTGTTTGTCCTTGTGGGCGCGCTGTTTAACAATTATTCTTTTATTGATAATCTCGTTGTTGCACTGTCAAATCATGATTTAAACATTGTGAATCTGTTGAATGTACATTGAACATATAACGTATAATTATGTGTGCAGGATTAACCTGGCTCTGATGAAGGATATAATCCGAAATGCATTAGCCGGATGGGTTTTCTGTTTGGCCTCAACAGAGATAAATAGCTTTGTTGGTGAAGTTTAACCAATAAAGCACTATATATGTTTAGGAACGCACTAATCGAAAAATTAAAAAAGACTATACTTTTGAATCACTATTGAAGTTGAATTTATTAATTGAACAACAAACTATAAGGAATTGATTAACCCTTAGTGGGAATTTTGGGTGTGCGGCCCACACCGAAGGCACTATCACAGGAAGTGATGTCATTTGACCCCACCCCCGAAGTGATATCGCAGGAAGCGATGGAACACGACCTTTCACCCGTTGACAAAACAGGAAGTGTCATCACATAGCATTGTACACTACGAAAAATATGGTTACGATATCACTATAATGTGATGTACATTTCATACAAGAATGGATCACCAAATGTATTGTTAAGATCAGTGTATAAAGGCCCATATTACCAAATTACTGTGAATGGAAGCAGACGTCCATGACCAAATGATAATGATGTGTTATTATATAGCACTCACGCTTAAGCGCTTTACATAGAAGAAATATACACCCAATACACCCAATATCACCCAACCTGTATTGGTACCCATTTATCGACCTCAGAAGGATGAAAGGCTGAGTTGAGGCGTTTAAGAACAGACTAAATCAGTGACTCACCCTTTGAAGTGTGCCTGAAATAAACCTTTAATGAATCTAGCAATTATTGTATAGAATTCCAGAAAGACACATTTTTTGGCATTCCTATTCTTTCTTATTTAGGGTCATTGCAGAAAGTGTTAGACTTGTGGCACTCCTGTTCCTATTTTTCTTATTTTTTAAAGGGGCCTGAATAAGAAAGCTTGCCACTCCAGAATTAAAGAGCCACATGGTGCTGGCCACAGCCCAGGAGCTTGCATTGCATTGCATTACATTTTTTTTATAGAGGTCGCAAGGGAGACCTCAGAGGTCGCACTTGCGACCTCTGGCGACCACCCAAATGGTGTCCTTGGGTTTGATTTGGAATCCCGGCTTGGTGATATAATGCTATCAATTACCACGCGCTTTTAAAAAAAATATTGCAAAACATTATTCTGGGCTTTAATGTTCCTGACATTAAAGCACATGTCAGGAGCAGAATCTATGTCCCTGAGATTCAGTTGATTAAGTGGGAGATGCAAAGGAATATCAGGGGGTTTAAGAAAATGGGATTGAAGGATACACAATGCTCCACCTTAATAAGACAAGACAATCTGAAATATATGTATACAATAAAAGGGATGAGAGCTATGAAGCACCAAAAGCAGGAGTAAATAAGAAATCAGACAAGCGTTTTTGGAAGTTAATCAACAAGAATGAGAAACCCTGAGTTTAATTACAGGAGAACCCTATTGCTGAGGATACCTGGGTAACCCATTTCTCTCAGTTATATTCCTCAAGGGCCGAATCAGTCCCACATGAATCAGTAGACTATCCTTGTGATCTTAATTTTGATTGTATGACTATCGAAATAATTATTAGAAAGTCTAGCCAATCTAGAGCACCATTTTGTAACGGGATCATCAAGATCGACCCAAGCATTTGTGCCTCACTATTGTGCAAAGTGTTTAGATCAGCTTTAGACAAGCTTTGGATAACTGGGAGTTACCAACTTCTTGGCACACTGATATCATTGTACCCATTTTTTAAAAAAGGTGATACGTACAATTTGCTTAATTACAGGCCAATAGTGCTTTTAGACACAGATTCTAAAATATTTGCACTTGTTCTTGCCGAATGATCATCTTGCGGGTGTGCTTGAACCTAATCAAATTGGATTAAGAAAGGGGGTGGGGACTTCTACTGCTGGTCTCATTATCGACCACTTGCAACATTCTACTTGGAAAAAGTGAAATCTATGCCGTGTCTATCCTTCATCTGGATTGTAGTAGAGTGGGGATTTCTCAACTCCTAGATGCCTTTGTTCATTATGCAGTTAACAAATTGACTATAAACACTGCATAATCTAAATCACTGGTGTTAAGTGCCCGCTGTAAGAGGGCTGATACAATCTGGAGGCTAAATTCACAACGAATAAAAGAGGCCTTTTACATAAAATATCTAGGTTTCAACATATATGGAACGTAATCGAAACAATGTTTGACTGAACATTTAATTATAAAGGCTAAGCATATGTTGTGTCAAATGAAGGCCCTTCATTACCGCTTTGGAAGGTTTTCCATTGAACCGGTGAAAACATTTTACGAATCCAAAGTGATTCCAGTCGTTTATTTTGGGCTGGAAGTGCACCACCAGATAAATGATTATACTTTTGATCTTATTGAGGGTCTTTTGTGGAAGGGCACCCTGGCCCTTCCACTAGCAGTCCCAATGATTGTTATACGGCACGAGCAGGGCCTTACTTATATCTTTAAAAACAGAGATTATGTGGAAGAAAATTCAACTATACAAAATGCCCTGTCAAACAAAATGAATGGACTTCAGACCAAAATAGCTGACAAAAGGTCACAACTCGCAGTAAACACCCCTGCACCACCCTCTACCGCACACATCAATTCAGGTTTCATGTTTAAAAAAGTCACCATACCTGAAGTTCAAAAAATCATTGCCTCTCTTAAACCTTCTAATTGTAAGGGCGATAGCTGTCCGACTCAGATTATAAAAGACACAGCTAGAGACCTAGCCCCATTCATCACCAAACTCATAAATTCCTCCTTCTCTAGTAACTCTGTCCCAAGCAACCTCAAACAGTTGTGGGTTCTACCGCTACTAAAGAAACAGACCCTCGACCCAGCTATACCCACTAACTAGACCTATTACGACGGTCCCCTTTTTGCTGAAAATCTTAGATAGAACTGCCTATCTGCAAATTCAAGATTATCTAGAAACGCACAAATTACTTGGAATCCGGCAATCCGGCTTCAGACCTCAGCATGGCACAGAAACCACCCTTGTTGACCTTAAAAGCCAGATCGATGAACTGAAAGATAAAGGCAAGATGGCCATCCTACTCTTAGTGGACCTTTCATCGGCTTTTGATTTGGTGGACCATACAACACCTTGCGAACACCTATCATCAGCAGCCCATTTCTCCAGCTCTGCAGTAACATGGATCCAATCTTTCCTCGCAAACAGAACAATGCGTGTATTCTCACTCTCAGCAGCTGCCGATCCCATTCCTATCACCTGCGGAGTCCCTCAAGGATCCTGTATTTCGTCTACTTTGTACAACATTTTTACAAAGCCTCTATTTGACAAACTGGACCATCTGGGTGTCACCTATACAAACTATGCGGTGATGATAAGACAGAGTTGCTCCTAGTTGGCTCTCCTAACAACCTTCTGAAACTAAGTCCTCACTATTCAAGCATCCTTATTGATGGAAATAGTATACCCGTAGCCAAACATGTGAAAACATTAGGTTTTTACCTCGATGCCCAGTCTAACTTAACCAAACAGGTGAACATGACCTTATCCGCCACTGCCTACTCCGGCAAGCTGATCAGAGCCTGTAGACCTCTATTATCACCCACTGGTTGTCTTACATTGGCGAGAGCGCTCATACAATCGAAATTGGATTACTGTAACAGTCTCTACCTAGGTGCCAATAAAACCATTTAAATAAATTACAGATCTTGCAAAACAATGCGCTTAGAGCAAGCAGCATTAAATATCTCCAAAAAAGAGCACATATCAGAAACTAGAAAGCAACACAAGTGGCTCTCTATACATAATGAAATTGATCTAAAAACCATTTGCCTCACTCATAAAGCGCTCAACTCACAAGCCCCTCCATATCTCACCGACAAGTTTTCATGGAAAGTGTGCCATAGAATCACCAGATCATCCAATACACCTTGCTTGGCGGTGCCCAGATACAACCTAAAAAGAGCCAGTGGCTCTAGCTTGCCGGTACTAGCCGCCCAGCTTTGGAACACACTCCCGCAGAACATTCAATCTATTCAAGTATTTGACAAATTCAGAAGCCAGGTCATCACATGGTTACTCAACAAAACATAACAATCACAGCTATTAGCCACAACGGCCCCTTTGTTGGGACTGCATAATGTGCCTGCACTATTACTATGACCCTACGCTATGACTGTATAACTTATATAATATGTATATTCCTCCGCACATATATTTCCCATACTGTAACCTTACCATAATTGTGTATACTGTATAACTGTATAACTTGTATAATATATATATTCCTCCTGTCGTATATTTTCCCATATTGTAACCGTACGTTAACTGTGTATACGCCTTGTAACCATTAATGTCTACTAGCGCCCAATTACCCTCGGGTCAGGTGCGCGTTATAAATAAAATAAACAAACAAACAACTCTGTAGGATGTTTTATCAACATCCAACAAACTCTATTTGTGAGTTGATGAATAAAGATCAAACCAGAGTTAAGAATTCCTTTGTCCAAACTTGCAGGGCCCAGCTGGATAACATTGTGTGGAGTATTGAAGAGGTTGTTAGTAATGTCTTGCGGTGAAAAAAAAGATTGTGGCATAATGATTGGGCCTTGATGTTCAAAAATGTAAACCGCTTACAGATAAAGACCTTTGTAAGAGTATTCGGAAATTTGGCAGTAGTGCACCGTCTTTACTATTGTATTGATCCTGGAAATTTGCCAGAACTATACTGCGATTCCGGTTGAACCTGTTACTGAACATGGAAAACAGGTTCTTATGGAAGGAAGATGATCTGAAAGGGCCAACTTGCCGTCATTGTTACAAACATTTGGAATCTTTCAAACATTGTTTGCTTGACTGTCCAGATTTGGTGAATATGAGAAATAATATTTTTGGTTGTGCTATTGAAGGGATCAGATTGAATCTGTGGGAATTTTTATGGGAGCGATTTTATTTGGATCATTGTCCTAGATCAATTTTAATTTCTTTATATCATTTTCTGGTACACATTAAACTTTTTTAACAGTGTTTATAAACATTTATAATGTAAAGGTAGATAGGGAATTAAGAAGATTGATGTATGTTTTGTGTCATGTTTGCTTTATCATGAAAGAATATGGATTTTATGTGATATTTCGTATTTGGTGTTAAGGTTTGTTTAGACCATGTAACACAACACAAAAAAGTTAAAAACACTGTCAAATAAGTACTTAAACAAATATACCAACACACGCATAAGCCTAAGGGAACACGACATGGGTTAATATTGATTCCTAGTCCCTCCACAAACCTAAGATAGAGAACAAACACTCAAAGGGAAGTACTAGACTTATATGTGGTTTTAGATTAGAGCGAAGTAAAAAAGTTAAACAATTCAGGAAACTGACTCAAAGAAGCAACATGTTAGGTATGTTTTCCTAGAGTCCAATTGGTATTGGACTCTACAAGACTTATCCCTCGGTTTTAGGGCCCTAACTTCTAATATAGGCCTGCACTACCCAAAGTTGGTACAGTGCCATAGCAGCCAGGCGTATCTTAGGAGGAGTACAAAAAAGGTAGCAGGCGCCCCTCTCTCGAAAGAACACGGCATGATAACCTGTTCAGTGGTTTTTAACCACTTTGAGAGTTCGCAGCCATCTGCTTTTTGCTCACTGTACATTTCACAGATGGGAAATATTCATTTGTATATCAGTCTTTGTCCCGCCCACATGGGCAGTCCAGCACCAAAATGCTATGACAATTCCCTTCTGAACAAGAGTACCAACAGCAACCCCATACACGTGTTTCAGCCTTGTTGGGCCTCATCAGTGAGGTGAAGCTGTGCCTCTGATATGCAAATGAATATTTCCCATCTGTGAAAGGTACAGTGAGCAAAAAGCATGTGCTGCAAACTCTCATCTCCGAACAGGTTATCATGCCGTGTTCATTCTGGAGAGGAGTGCTTGCTACCTTTTTTGAAGTATTTTAGGAGGAGAAATGTTATCTGTAAATCAGTACAAATAAACCAGAATATACATAGATCCAAAGAAACACTTACACACATGCAGTTATATACAAAATAGTGATTTATTTTACATATAGACAAAGCAGTTATAAAAGAAAGGAATATTGTATCAACTAGCAACAGCAACTGTACATTTAAAATATTAAGGAAGAATAAAGCAGGTGAGTAAAATGATAAATGCTTTTCTTATCCACACACAGAGTGACTTCAGTTCAGGTCAGCAAAAGTGCTTATTTTAAATTAACCCTGCATTATTAAAGTATAGGTAAGTTCAAGTACATAAAAAGCATCAATTGCAGGTAAGCAATACTTGTAGCAATTCTTACAAGGTTTAGGCAGTCTTTTCCGTAACAAGAAAGACATTTTTCAGTTCAGGTCCCTGGACGGAAATGAGCAAGGCCAAAGCAAAGAGAGTTAGAAGATTTACTGTAAGGGAACCAGCAATGCCAAAGTCAAAAGTAGAGCAATAGTTCTGATGCACGTTTGTTGGTCTTGGTAAGAGCACAGGATCTTAGGAGAAGCTTTCCTGCAGGACACAAGTTGTTAGGTCTGGGCAACTGAAAATGGATGAAGACCCTAATAGTAGAAACAGTGCTCCAAAAGCAAAGTGGTGACAAAAATTGGTAAAACGTCCCACTCACTCAGGAGAGTAAAGCAAAACATCCCAGAAGGTCAGCAAAAGTGCTGGGGGTCTCTCAGGTTGAGGGGAATTGGCACATGAAATGAGAATTCTCCCTAACACTCGTCCCCCCAGACTAATGGACAGGAAGATGTAATACACTCCTGAATGAATCTCTTATTCCAGTCAGACTTCCTGGAGAGACCATCGGCATTCTGATGATTGGTACCTGCTCTATGCTCAATGGTGAAGTCAAAGCCTTGGAGGCGTATGGACCACCTGAACAGTATATGATTCTCCCCATTCATCTGCATTAACAATCTCAAGGGTTAGTGGTCTGTTTCAATTTGGAAAGTAGTCCCATACAAGTGTGGTCTAAACCTCTTCAAAGTGCACACAATGACAAAACACTCACGTTCAATGGTTGCCCACCTTGTTTCTCTGTCTTTTAATTTGTTACTAAAAAAGCAGATGGGGTGCTCCCTGCCTTGCTCATCCAGTTGGCTTAAAACTGCCCTAATCCTGTGTTAGAATCATCAGTCTGCACTATTAAAGTCTAGGAGGTCTCAGCACTGGAGCCTTACAGATGGCATCTTTCATCCCCTTAAATGCTTTTCCACAATATTCAGTCCACTTCACTTTTCTTAGGGAATTTCGGAGCAGATATGACATTCAGAGGGGAACCTATGGACACATAGTTCTCAATGACATTTATGCATTAGCCTGTGAGGCCAGAAAGGCTCTCACCTGTGTTTGAGTAGTAGGGGTGGCCCAATCTTGTACAGCTTGTACTTTGCTGGGTAAAGGCTTGATCTCACCTCCTCCTACCTCATGCCTAATGTCAACCACTTTACTCTAACCAACTTGACATTTGCTAGCCTTGATGGTCAGATGGGCCTGTTGCATGTCCAGGGTGGTAAATATGGTCTTCCCAAGTGGGGCCGAACACTGCAAGGCCATCCAAGAATGCCATGCAGAAGTCCTCTAGCTCATTCACAACATGGTTCAACATCCTTTGGAATGTGGATGGTGCATTTTTTATTTCAAAGGGCGTGACCTTAAACTGGTACATGTCTTCAGGGTTTGAAAATGCTGTCTGTTCCTTGGCATGGTCTGTCAGGGCTATTTGTATGGCAGATCCAAGTTTGTCCACCAGCTCATCTGTCCCAGGTAATGGATAGACATCAGTCTTGGTGACTGCATTTAATGCTATACAGCCCACATAGAACCTTCACTCCTAGGTACCTGTGTTTGGTACTAGTACAACTGGACTAGCCCATGGACTTGTGGAGTAATCAATTACTCCAAGGTCAAGTATTTTGTTTACCTCTTCTTTAATGTGATTCCCCACGTGGGCTGACATTCTGTAGCCCCTGCTTTTCACAGGGACACTGTCACCAGTATCAATATCATGCTAACCCCAAGGGGCCAAGCCTGGTGTAAGTGAAATCAGAGAGGCAAACTAAGTTAACAGAGCTTTGCACTCCTCTTGCTGCTGCAGTGTCAGGTTAGAAGAGAGCCTGACTCCTTCTATAGATCCATCTGAGGGGTGTGCCCAAGATCAAGGACAGTTTCTCTCTCGTCCCCCTTTTGTTCAGAGCAAAGCTCCCATATCTGGTCTGGAGACATAAGGTGGTTGGTGTGAAAGACCCTAGCGGCCTCATTAGGGTTGCCCAAGTCCACCAAATAGTTGATCTCTCCAAGTTTGCCTACAACCTTGAAGGGACCTGTCCATTTGTCCTGTAAAACTCTTTGTTTTGTTGGGTCCTTTACAAGAAATAGCTGCCCTGGAGTAAACTCCACCATGTTATCTTTCTGGCCATGCCAATGCTTGACCAGGGCTTGACCAGATTTCAAGGTTTCTGAATCTTCAGTCATCGTCTGTTCCATCCTCTGTTTGAGGCCTAGCACAAGGTCAGTAACTCAGACTGTCTTTAAGGGAGGAACACTCTACAGCCCTTCTTTAATCAGGGCCAAGGGACCTCTGTCTGGATGACCATAGAGGAGCTCAAAGGGGCTAAAGCCCACTCAATCTTAAGACACATCGCTGTAAGCAAACAGAAGGCATGGCAGTCGAAGGTCCCACTTTCTTCTAAGAGCTTCCTCTAAAGCACCTTTCACGCTCTTTACGGTTCTATTAAACTCGTTGGTTTGGGAATGGTAGGATGTTGAGAACTTGTAGGCGACCTCACAGTTTTCCACATGGCTTGCATGTAGTGCGACCTAAAGTTTGACCTCCTGTTGGATACTACCTACTCAGGAATATCTACTCTGGTGAAAATACCAAGTAGGGCTAGGGTGGGAAGGGAAGAACAGGGTAAAAGGAGGGATATAAATAAAAGGGGGAGTTGAGGAGGGGGGGAGAGGGCAAGGGGCTAGGCGAGTGCTAAGTGGGGGCCATGAGGGCAAGTGCCAGGGATTGCAAGGGGTGCGGGGGTGAGGGACCAAATGCTAAGTGCAAGGAGAATGGTAGACTAGGTGGGGGCCTAGAACCCTGTAGAACTCATAGGGAACCAGACAGCCAGTCACTGCGGGAGACAGGGGTGTTAGCAGGGGAGGGGGAGAGGGAAGGAAGAAGAGAAAAGGAGGGTCTTGAGGAGCTTCTGAAACTTAGGAAGATCCAGCTCAAGCCTGAGAGGGGCAGGGAGACCATTCCAAAGGGTGGTTCCTGCGGAGGAGAGAGATCAATCCCCCACTCTCTGCTTAGAGAAGCGTCTCGTCTGCAGAGAGTTGGAGCTAGAGGACCGAAGGCTCTAGCAGAGAGGTATTTAGGGAGAGAGAGTTGGATGTAGTGGGGTCCCAGGCCCCAGAAAGCCTTGTGGATGATGCAGATGGGCTTGAACTTGATCCTAGCAGCAACTATTTTAGGACTGGAGACATGCGGTCCCTGTGCTTGAAGCCAAGGATAATTCTCACAGCCCTATACTGGATTAGTTGAAGGGAGCGGAGGGAGGATACGAAAGATTGAGGAAGTGGCTGTAGCAGTAGTCCATCCAAGAGAGGACCAGAGCTCTGGAGACAATGAGTTCCTGAGGGAAGGTGAAGAAAGGGAGAATGCCTCTGAGGAGGTGCAGCTTATAGTGGGCCTTCCTGGCAAGGATCGCGATGTGAGGAGAGAAGGAGACAAAGATGACAGCAAGGTATTTTGAGTGAGGGGACTGTTAGGTACGATTTTCATAGATAATGATAAATCTTCCTGAACTGTCAATCCCAGAACATTTTGCTTTACTGGTGGATTATTTTTCCTTATACCTCAGTGAGAGGGAACCTTTTTCCACACTCACAGTTATTTACTCTTTGTGTGGGTATCATTTTTTAAGTCTCTCCATAGTGCCTTTTTAATGTTATCCTCTTTGACAACTTTTTGGCGCATACTGCCTATTGTTGCTGGGTTGCCCTTTTGGCTCCCCTTTTAACTTTCTCTGGCTAACCTTGTGAGAACTGCAGTTCCCAATGGTATAAAGGATGTTTGGATCCCTTTTACATATTATTTGTTGAAACCAGCACACCCCACCTTATGTGGAGTGCTGGGGAGATACAATGTATGCCCTTTCACACTAAAACTGTAACAATTCTGTTACAGGGACAAGCTTACCTTTAATGGCTGGTGGCAGTGATACATTTTATCAATTTGGTGCACCTTTACTGCGGGCTGAGTGCCCCGGTCTTGTTTTAGTGTACCTTGTGCTTTCTTGTTCCTTCCCCTGACATCCAGGGTGGGAAATTCTTTTGTGTGATTTTTATCTTCGACGGGAATACCCTGTACTTCCCACCCAGGCTCCAGTCTGTCTGTGAAGGCAGGAAGCGAGGGAGGAGTCCAAAACTCCACAGCCCTGTGTCTTCCTCCTTGCCTGAATGGGAACAAATCCCACTGGTGGGCTGGCTGTCCTGACTGGATAACCACTCCGCCACTAGTTGTAAAATGCAGGGAGAGAATGCAGACGTTGTGCTGTAGCTCCTGTTAAAAACTCTGAACCTGGAAGCTGAAGACAAGTCGACCACTGGAACCAAAACTGAAGACAATGGTGAAGGAAAAGTGGCTGAGATGATTTCCAGCGACCGGAGAGCCTGCTGTGTAACCGGAGCCTGCTATACCCCTTCCTTCCAATCGACCTGGAGACTCCAGTAACAACGACCCTGATGCAGAGCCTGGTGAGACCCACTAGACTCAAGAACCCCTGAATTTTGAGCCATCCCACGCTGTGCTGCGACCTTGCAGGGCTGCATTACCCCAATACCCTGGGACCTCAAGCCATTGTGCGGTTCACGTTTTTCTGAATTCCGAATCTCGCTGAAACTTTGTGGGCATCCTACTGGATCTTCAGAGGCACGATTCCAGTCCAAAAAAGTCCCCTCACCAGAGTGCTGATCCTTTGTAATGACGAGAATCCGACTGCCGATAATCAACTTTTTCTGTACTCCTGAAAAGGCGCCAGATCCACAGAGCTGCATCCAGCCACGATGACAACCTTGCCTAGATCCTTCCCTGCTGCAAAGTCCCTTCCAAGATCCTGTTTTTAGTCACAATGACAAGGAATCCACCAACCAGATTTTTGGCTGTAGATCCTGAAGTCCTCTTGCTGCAACATCTTCTTCTGTCCTGAGGTACTGTGCTGGCTTGGGTATTTACTTACCTTAAGTGTCTTGTGATTCCTGTGTAGTTTTGGAGTGTTTTCTGTGATTTGGCCCCACTTGTCCAGTTCACCCAGGCTCACTGCTGGAATCCTCCTAGGGTGTCTTCTGTGAATCCCCTGGACCCTCAACTAACTCTAAAGTAAAATACTCACCTGTTTGAACAGTCTTCCTTACGAACTAAGACTTTTGCAACTTAATAACCTATCCTGACACTGCCTGTTGGACACTAGATCCTAGTGACCCCCCTTCTGCCACTGGGAACACTCATGCTCCAAGAATAAGGGAAAGACTTTTACGGGATTCTGCCTTTTGCCTAGAAAAGAGAATACTTGTTTAAAAGTTACTTACTTATAAAAGATTTGGTTGGTAACTGTAACTCTGAGAGTGAACAGTTACAAACGTTATTACTTACCTTAGAAATGTTGTGCCATTCTGAAAAGTAGACATAAGTTTGTTTTACTTACCTCAGAAATGTTGTGCCATTCTTAAAAGTATATGTAACATCTTTCTTTCCCTAGAAACTGTTTCGCCATTCTAACAGAAAGTAGATGTAAGGGTAAATTACTCATCTGTGATTTGGTTGTGCCTCTTCCCAAAAGTAACGCTGTTGGTTTCACTTCACTATTCATGTTAGGATATATGTATGAGTGTTCCCCAACTGGGTCTTGCTTCCCCTGACTTGCTGTTAGCCTGTCCAGAATAAGTCTGCATTCGTTTTTACCTACCTAGTACAACTTTGAGTCATTCATAAAGTGTAACACTGGGTTTTGCTTTTCCTGTTCTGTTTTAGACAGACACAAACACAGTCAAAGGTTTATACCTGCTCCAAGTTGCTGATAGCTCCTTGAAAAAGTATATAGGTTTTATTTACCTTGAGTTAGCTGTGTGCCATCCTTTGGTTTTACTCCCCACGAATAGGTGTGTCCTACACTGAATGTGTTTTAAAAGGTTTGACTTCCCTAGAAATACTGTTAGGTGTTCCAAATAAGGTTATGTGCTTTGTTCTGTGTACCTTCAAGCATTGTGTTGTGTTTATAATGTGTTTATGACTTTGACCAGTAGTTACCCCAAAACTTAACTTGGCATAATTGGATTTAAAATAAACCTTTATTTTTATAATACTTCTGGTTGTCAGTGTTTCTATTAATTAATTTGTGTGTTATAGATTCTTTGTACCTGTCAACAGCCCTCTCTCCTTCCTAAGATAAGCCTGGCTGCTCTTTTTATGCCACCAACAAACTCAGGTGGTACAGCCTTATACTAAGAGCCGAGTCTTGTACTGTCTCAGTTTAATGGTTTTGATGAACTTGGGTAGAACGTCAGAAAAACTGCTCTAACACAAACCCATAGAGGGCAGCCAGAGGGTAGGAGGCTCAGAGGGAGCGGGGTTCCCAATGAGAAGCATCTCAGTCTTACTGGCATTAGGGCAGAGATCATTGGCAGCACACCATACCTGAATAGCAGTCCGTGAGGGATAAGAGAGGAGAAAGAGGAGGCAATAGAGGGAAGCTTGAAGGAGAGCTGCGTGTCATCTATGAAGCAGAGGAAGTGAGAAGACAAGGAGGAGATCAGGTGGGCCAGATGTTGAAGAGCCACGGCAAGAGGATAGAGCCTTGAGGCACACCACAGGTGGAGAGTGAGATAGGAGAGAGAGAAAAGGGCTCAGTTGAACCAGGGAAGGCTGGTCGGAAAGGAATGAGGTGAACTAGTCTGCGCTTGACAGCCAGGCTGTGTGAATGGGGGATTTTCGCATAAAAGGCAGGACTCTAGGGCTAGAAGTCAGAGTCGCCACTGGAACTACAAGGAACTGAAGAGAAGCGGAGAAGAAGTCGGCTGTGTCAACTATCCCGTCCCGGTGAAGCCCTGCTGCAGTCCTGAGCTATCTACCCTTCAACGACCAGAGAAGATCCAGACCGGAGTCTTCTTCCCTTTAGCCTGGTGGGGATAACCTGCTCATCTTCTAAAGCCAGAGGATCCTCTTTGTGGTCGAAATCGCTGCACACTGCTGTAGTGGTCCGGATAGCCATCTGAAGAGCCTCTCCTGTTTTTACTGAGCGCACCTTTTATTCACTGTCGCTGCTGCCGGCTTCAGCCCTGTGTGGTGCAAACCCCTCCAGACGTCCTCCTTCTTGCCAAAGCTCCAGAGACCGTGGGTCTGCAGGAAACTACCAGGAACAACTGCCGTGGCACCAGCGTCTTCATTGAATAAGGTACTGTGTTCTGCTTGAGGAATTCGGGTGAATCCCTTTTCCTCCTCCTACAAGGCTTGTCCTTATCTTCCCTCCTTCTTATAACTTTTGCTTCCTCCATTGACAATATTTAAGTACTCCTGGCTACGTTGAATCGTGAACTGTCCGACTGTGTGATCCTCGACAACAGGAACCCGATTCCACTTGACACTGGCTCCGGCCTATTCACTCTTGAATTTCTGTCCATGAGTGTTCTCTGATTCTGTCTGCCTTGACAAAAGTATTGCCTATGATTTTTGCCCCCCAACTCTCTCTGGGTATCTCGGTGCTAAGTCTGTTTTTGCCCCGGTAACATTTCTTGCCGCGGATACGCGTTTATTTAGTAAGACCGAACTGTCATTACTGTCAAAAAGTGATTGCATATGTATTCCCGGTAACGTTTCTTGTTTCACAACACCGGTCCGTTAAAACATAGGGTACTTACCTTGAGTTATACCGTACAAAGTGAATTGGTTAGTTGTAGTTTATTTTACGTGTGGTTTTGAATTAATAGAAGTGTTGTGTTTATATTATAACAAAAGGTTTAAAAATAAATGTACTTATATGTTTTTACCTGAAACCTTGAGTCTGCTACTGCTCATATACTCTTGAGATAAGCCTGGCTGCTCCACTACTGCTACCACTTTAACATAGTAGTACAGGCTTGTACCAAAGGTAAAACCTGTATTGCCACCTGTAGTCTTAATTGTGCATAGTGGTCCCTAAGGGCACTGCACGGGATTCTGCCTAACAGTGGTCTACTGAGATGAAAGCATCCAAGGTATGTGCGGCTCAGTGCGTCAAACCAGAGGGATGAATGGTAAGGTAAAGAAAGTCACAGAGATGGCAGAAGAGTCCAGTGGCTGAATCAGGAGAGTCAAGGTGAATATTGAAGTCTCTGAGGAAAATAAGCTTGGAGGAGGAGGCAAGAAGAGAAGAGGTGAGGTCAGACCATTCAGAGAGGAAAAGTGAGACCAGACCAGGAGTCCTGTAGATGGTGGTGAGAGTCAACGAGAGGGTTGGAGAGACACTATGCCTGCAGCTGAGGAATTCGAAGGAAGAGTAGGTCTGAGTGGGAAAGAGAGAAGCAGGGACCCATTCAGGGAAGACAGGTTTGGCCTGGGCTTGGAGAGGAGCTTGTAGCCCTCAGGGTGGAGTGTGTCAAAATCAGTGACAGAGCTGGCAGTGAACCATGTCTCAGTGAGAGCGAGAATGTCAAGGTCAAAATCTTCAAGAAGGAGACAGATATCAGAGGAGCGTTTAACAGCAGAGCGAGAGTTGAGGGTAGCTAGGTGAAGCTGGCTGCCACCCTTGAAGGACTTCAGAGGAGGGCTACAGGGAAGTGCTACACCTGTCGGTGTTGGAGAAGGAGCAAGAGGGGTGGCAGACAGAGGCATAGCAGGAGAATGGAGGAAATGAATGAAAGACGGAAGGCAGCTGTCTAGAAGGAGGACGTTGGGCTGGGAGCCCTGGGCCATGACAGTGCCATTCAGATAGATATGAAAGATGCACCTAGAGTTTGAGAAGCATGCCAAGGGTACTTCCCATCTGGTGCCATCTTTAATGGTCGACAAAGAGAAAGGGGAGAGAACAGAGATCATGTCGGGTGTCCATAGGTCCAGAGAGGGAGTGACAAAAAGGATGTCGATGAGAGTCTGTCTGGAAGAAGTCTTGACGTAGGTGTCCGCGATGGGCAGGCCTGGATTGGAGACCAGGGGATCTTTTTTGAACTTTTTCCTTCCAGGCTTCGAGAGAGAGATTGGATAGGTGAGATAGTAGAAATTAGAATAAATAGGGGAGATGTTCAGAACCATTGACAGAGGGGGCAGCGAGATGGAAGGAGAGAGGGGATGGAGAAACTGCACAATGCATGAGGAAATCACCAGGCTGCCTAGCAGCAAGACAGGCGCAGACGAATCAGGTGCACAACATCACACAGGTAAGGAAAGTGACACAGGAGGGATGGACCCATTCCGGAAAACAAGTTCAAGTAGATACTTGCTTTCAAGATCTGCACAATGCTCATGTCAAGTTCCATGGTTATAAAATACCTTGGCAGTGAAAACTAATGTTAACCGCACACTTTTATTTTAACTGGCTGAGCTGTAGGCACAGTATGTCTCCAATCCCACCTCTACCACCAATGTGATTAACTGGATTCTTCCCCACAGGATACAAGGATGAGTAGGGATACAATGGCCCACTCATGTAACGCTCACCTGACTCCCACGGAGGCGCTGGCCTGGTTCGCGCTGCTGTGACCTCTTCTAAGGTGATGCGCAGGGTTTGGAAGATGGACTGGACCGGGCCCCCAAATCTGGCTTGTCTGGCTCGCAGAAGTATCCTTCTTAGGGTCTGGAAGGACGAGCTCTCCATCCTGCTTCTGATGCAGGGGCGCGTTGGTATCCAGTTACTTCACTGGATTTTCGGATTGGTGAGAACCAAACTTGCTTGGCTTCCAGGTAAGTTTTTTGATAAGAGGTTCCCCTTGTGTCCATGCATTAATGTACTAATGCTAGTGTCTTTTTCCCCATAGGGGCCGGGGTACGGAATGCCGGGGAACAGGCACCGACCCGAGATGAGAGGTGAAATCCTTGTAGAAATCAGGTAAGTCTTTAATGAGCGTTTTTTGGTAATGTCTTTTCATTCGCTCATTAACGCTGATGTCTCTTTTTCCCCTTAGGCGCCGGGGTCCGGAAATGCCAGGATGCGGCGCGGACCCGAAATGGAGAGGGAATGAATCAACAGGTAAGTCTTAACATGGAGATTTAGCTTTCCTTATTCCCTTCTCCCTCTCACCTTTTGTTCTGGTCTTTTTCTCCCTAGGCGCTGGGGCGTGACTGCGAATCCGGATGATCGCTGCTGAACATGGAGGCGCTCTGTAAAGGTGAGTGGAATGCGGCGCTGCAGCAATCGACGCGATAAGCTTTTAAATAAAAGTCTTCCTTTTCAGGATTGTCGGCGAGATGTCTCCGGGATGCGGTTTTAGCAGGTAAGGACTTTTCCTTCTTCTGTTCTCTTCTTCTCTTCCTTTGCAGGTGATCCAGGATGCTGGCAGGCGTGGCAGAAGTCAGGATGCAGGAGCAGACACGGTGAGCGTCCAGCTGCTAGATGCAGAACAACGCGAAGCACGTGTGGCTGTTCGGGTGGGGTTTAAATAGCCTTGGAAGAAGTTCCAGGTATGTATCCTTCCTCCAATCAGGTATGTATCCTTCCCCGACCACGACCGGATGGTAAATTAGTCCCACAGGTAAAGTAGTTCCTTTCAGGCCTCAAGGAGGCCGGGATCCTGCAGCATGGTCTGCATCAGGTAAGTGCACCCAAGCACTCCCATAATGAGCCTGGCGCCTATGGCGCCAGGACTGATGTCTTTTATGAGCCTGGCGCCAAAGGCGCCAGGACACTGTCCAAAGGGCCCCTATATGGGGTTGCTGGGTCCTTCCTTGGGGACTGGATGTCCGCTTTCGGGGACGCAGGGCTTGAACCGGCTCCCCGGGAGCGGGCATCATGACAGCACTCCCCCCCCAAGGCCCCTCCCAAGGTTGTTCCCTCCGGGGGTTTTGGTCTGTCTGGGAAGAGTCGATGGAATTTCCTGACTAATTGAGGTGCATGCACATGGTCGCTGGGTTCCCATGACCTCTCCTGAGGTCCGTACCCCTTCCAATCAATTAGGTAGAACAGTTTTGACCTAAACATTTTTGAGTCTAAAATGTTCTTCACTTCGAATTCGGGCTCCCCATCTATTAGAATAGGTTCTGGAGGTTTGATTAGTCGGGTTCCGGGTACCACTGGTTTCAGAAGTGACACATGAAAAACAGGGTGAATTCGCATACTAGCTGGTAAATCAAGTTTAACAGCCACTGGGTTAATTATTGCCGTAATAGAATAAGGTCCCAGATATTTTGGGTTAAAAGTTCGAGGCCCTTTGAGTGGTAAATGTCTGGTAGCTAACCACACTTGATCCCCAATCTGATACGGAGGTGCTTCACTCTGATGTAGATCAGCATTCTCCTTGTATTTTCTCTTGGCTTGTTGTAAATGCGTAGTTGCCTCTTTAAAGGCTTGGGTAATTGTAGAATGCAGATGTTCTACTGCAGGCATTCCAAGGTTCTGAGGTGAGTCAAGGTTTGAGGTTCGAGGGTGATGCCCAAACAAATTATAAAAAGGACTGTGGCCAGTTCCAGAGTGTACCGAATTATTATATGCGTATTCGGCTATCCAAAGAATGTCTTTCCAGTTGCTTTCAGATTGCTGTAACATACACCGTAAGTACTGCTCAAGGGTCTGATTTGTCCTCTCGGTCTGACCATCGGTCTGAGGGTGGTGACTGGTCGATAATCTTACGTCGATCTGCGCCATTTGACAACATTTGCGCAAGATGTGGGAAATGAATTGGCTTCCCCGGTCAGAGATTAGTATAGATGGGAATCCATGTAGCCGAACAATATTTTCGAGGAATTCTTTGGCTAGGACAGAAGCTGAAGGTAAACCTTTCAAAGGAATAAAGTGGGCCATTTTGGAAAACAAATCCACAATTACCAGAATAGTATTGTACCCCGAACAAGGAGGCAGGTCTGTAATAAAATCCATTGATAGGGTGTGCCAGGGTGCTGGCGGTATGTCTAGAGGTTGAAGGAGACCGGCTGGTCTTTTCTTTTGACTTTTATTTTGGGCGCAAACACCACAGGACATCACAAAAGATTTAACATCTTTTCGCCAAGAGGGCCACCAAAATTGTCGTTTCACCTTTTCCTCTGTCTTGGCAATACCGGGGTGTCCCTCTATTAATGTATCATGATAACCGGAAATAACTAGTTCGTGTAATTCCTTATGTGGCAGGAATAAGCGTCCTTGGAAATAAGGTAAACCATTATCTATGGTAAAGTCTGATCCCTTTTGTATCCAATCCTGTAAGGTTGTAGGGTCCAGGAGTTGTTTCACTCTGGCTTGAATGTCTTCAAGCGTCTGTAACGAAGTCATGCCTAGAATCCTCTGTTCGGGAATTATTGGTACTGGTTCTGAATTTGTATCAGATTCTCCCATTCCAATTCGGGATAAGGCGTCTGCTTTGCCATTCTTGCAGCCAGGTCGATGGGTAATCACGAAATCAAATTCAGCGAAAAACAAAGCCCATCGGAGCTGCCGTGATGACTGAGCCTTGGCGGTTTTCAAATACTGTAAATTCCGGTGATCAGTGATCACTGTGATGGTATGTCGAGCGCCAAGCAGATAATGCCGCCAGGCTTTAAAAGCGGACTTAATGGCTAACAGTTCTTTGTCCGTGATTGCATAATTAACCTCGGGTGCTGAGAATTTTGTGGACCAAAATGCTACGGGATGCAGTTGGTTGGTTTCGGATCTCTTTGGGACAGGACAGCTCCCATGGCTAGGCTGGATGCGTCAGTCTCGACGACATAAGGGAGATCTGGACGCGGGTGTTTCAATATAGGTGCGGAGGTAAACTTAGCTTTTAAATCCTGAAAGGCCTGCTCGGCTTCTTCAGACCATTCAAAACATTTATTTTTCCTCAAGAGTGCAGTAATGGGTTGTACCACGCGTGAAAATTCCGGGATAAACCTGCAATAGAAATTGGCAAAGCCGAGCATGCTTTGAACCCCTTTTACAGAGCTAGGTGATGGCCATTTGAGGATGGCATCCACTTTTCTTGAGTCCATTCGGACTCCTTTGGGTGTCAGGATGAAACCTAGAAACTCGACTTCTGTGGTATGGACAACACATTTCTCCAATTTAGCAAATAGTTTGTGTTGGCGCAGTTTTTCAAGTACTGCCCTGACGTGTTTTCTGTGATCAGATTCTGAAGAGGAGTACACCAGAATGTCATCGATATATACGACAACACAAACATCGATGAGTTCCCGAAGGACATCATTCATGAAGTATTGGAAGGCAGCCGGCGCGTTACACAATCCGAAAGTCATCACCTGGTACTCGAATAATCCGTATTTAGTACGGAAGGCAGTTTTCCATTCGTCGCCTTCTTTAACTCGTACCAGATGATAAGCCCCCCGGAGATCTAACTTGGTGTATATGCAAGCGTCCTTCACCTGGTCAAGGAGTTCAGGGATCAGAGGCAGAGGATAGCGGTTTTTAACCGTTATCTGGTTCAATGCGCGGTAATCGATACAAGTTCTAAGGTCGCCTTCTTTTTTGGGCACGAAGAACAAAGCCGACGATGCCGGGGACTTTGACGGGCGAATAAAACCATTAGCTAGGTATTGATCCAAATATTGTCTCAAATGCAGATTCTCAGGTTCGGTAAGGGCATAAATCCTGCTACAAGGGGGTTGTGCACCGGGCACCAGATCGATTTGGCAATCGTACGATCTGTGAGGAGGTAACGTGTTGGCCTGTTCCTTTTGGAAGACGTCCTGAAAGTCTTGGTATTCCGGAGGTAGTTGCATGGAGGCAGAGGTTACAGATGCTAGATTAATCTTCAGGTTTTCTGGGTAGCAGGTGTGTGTACAATCCGGGAAGGTTATTCTCTTAGCTCGCCAATCAATTCGAGGATTATGTGTCTCTAACCAAGGGATTCCAAGAATAACCTGAAACTGTAGAGCCTTGATTACATCAAACACAACACCCTCCCGATGGCCGTCGGGACCAATAAGAGTCACCTCAGTAGTGGAATGTGTTACCGGTCCAGAGGCAATTTCAGTTCCATCGACTGTGGTGATGACATCTTTGCTGGTTTTAGGACGGAGAGGGAGGTTAATCCTAGAGACCAATTCACGATCCACATAGTTTCCAATAGCCCCACTATCGATGTATGCCTTTATTGCATGCAACCGCTTAGGCTGTTCTGGATCTACGAGAACCATTGGCACAATGAAATGCGAGGTCTGAGAGTTAGTTTTCAAGCTCGGCAAGCGGACCCCTACACTTGTCGGGCGGAGTCGTTTCCCGAAACAGAGTCTTCATGGTTTTTATCAGCGGCTCCTACCACCTTTCGGGGCGGTTTTGCCGGGCAATCTCGTAGAAAGTGTCCAGAATTCCCACAATAAAGACATAATTTTAACTGCCGCCTCCTTTCACGTTCCTTTTCAGTTAAGGGTCCTTTAACCCCTCCAATTTGCATAGGCTCAGAGACATCAACTCCCTTGGGATTAGCATGGGTCTTGACCAACACCCGGGTCTCAAACCTGGACCGATCTGCTTTTCTGTTTTGAAGTCTGTGATCCAATTGGACCACTAAGTCTATATACTCTGTGCATTCTTGGGGCGGATTTACAACTTGGGCCAAGACATCTTTAAGTTCTCCGCGTAGGCCTCGATAAAACAACGTGACTCTTTTATCCTCTGGCCATCCCGTTTCCACAATTAGTCTATTAAAGATTGCAATATAGGATAGGAGGTCCTGATTGCCCTGTCGCAGGGATAGAAGTTCGGCATCCAGAGCCTGCCCCTGAGACTGTCGAGCAAATAACCTTTCCATGCTTGCTTGAAACCTTTGAAAATCACGGAGAATCGGGTCATCTTGAGTAACCAGTGGAACTGACCAATCGGCAGCGCAGGCGCTGAGATATGACAATACAAAGGCTACCTTGGTCTGATCATTAAGGAAGGCCCCAGGTCTGCATAGGAAGTGCAAACGACACTGATTCATGAATACGGCGAATCGTTTGGGGTCCCCAGCAAAGCGTTCGGGTGGGGCCAGCGGCATGTTTCCAGGTAGATTAATCTGCACAGGGTTACTGGAAACCACAGGAGCGGGGTTCCCTCCGGAACCGGGTAGAGGAGTTTGCCCAGCTTGACCTTGCAAAAGCTGTCTGGCCAGGTCATCAGTTCTTTCCTTTGATATTATTAATTCCCTCCTGAGGGCATTAGTCTCTTGACGAGCGGCATGTACTTCGGCCCGTAATTCCCCCAGTAATTGGGCCAACTGATTAGTCTCAGAACTTTCCATAGCGCCTGGGTGGGAATTTGCAGGAAGGCTTTGCGTTCTGTAACGCTCACCTGACTCCCACGGATGCGCTGGCCTGGTTCGCGCTGCTGTGACCTCTTCTAAGGTGATGCGCAGGGTTCGGAAGACGGACTGGACCGAGCCCCCAAATCTGGCTTGTCTGGCTCGCAGAAGTATCCTTCTTAGGGTCTGGAAGGACGTGCTCTCCATCCTGCTTCTGATGCAGGGGCGCGTTGGTATCCAGTTACTTCACTGGATTTTCGGATTGGTGAGAACCAAACTTGCTTGGCTTCCAGGTAAGTTTTTTGATAAGAGGTTCCCCTTGTGTCCATGCATTAATGTACTAATGCTAGTGTCTTTTTCCCCATAGGGGCCAGGGTACGGAATGCCGGGGAACAGGCACCGACCCGAGATGAGAGGTGAAATCCTTCTAGAAATCAGGTAAGTCTTCAATGAGCGTTTTTTGGTAATGTCTTTTCATTCGCTCATTAACGCTGATGTCTCTTTTTCCCCTTAGGGGCCGGGGTCCGGAAATGCCAGGATGCAGCGCGGAGCCGAAGTGGAGAGGGAATGAATCAACAGGTAAGTCTTAACATGGAGATTTAGCTTTCCTTATTCCCTTCTCTCTCTCACCTTTTGTTCTGGTCTTTTTCTCCCTAGGCGCTGGGGCGTGACTGCGAATCCGGATGATCGCTGCTGAACATGGAGGCGCCCTGTAAAGGTGAGTGGAATGCGGCGCTGCAGCGATCGACGCGATGAGCTTTTAAATAAAAGTCTTCCTTTTCAGGATTGTCGGCGAGATGTCTCCGGGATGCGGTTTTAGCAGGTAAGGACTTTTCCTTCTTCTGTTCTCTTCTTCTCTTCCTTTGCAGGTGATCCAGGATGCTGGCAGGCGTGGCAGACGTCAGGATGCAGGAGCAAACATGGTGAGCGTCCAGCTGCTAGATGCAGAACAACGCGAAGCACGTGTGGCTGTTCGGGTGGGGTTTAAATAGCCTTGGAAGAAGTTCCAGGTATGTATCCTTCCTCCAATCAGGTATGTATCCTTCCCCGACCACGACCGGATGGTAAATTAGTCCCACAAGTAAAGTAGTTCCTTTCAGGCCTCAAGGAGGCCGGGATCCTGCAGCATGGTCTGCATCAGGTAAGTGCACCCAAGCACTCCCATAATGAGCCTGGCGCCTATGGCGCCAGGACTGATGTCTTTTATGAGCCTGGCGCCATAGGCGCCAGGACACTATCCAAAGGGCCCCTATATGGGGTTGCTGGGTCCTTCCTTGGGGACTGGATGTTCACTTTCGGGGACGCAGGGCTTGAACCGGCTCCCCGGGAGCGGGCATCATGACAACTCAGCCCTGACACGTCTAAAAACCAAAACCCAATGTAATCATAAAGGTAAAACAGGGACAGTTAAGATGTATACCGCCTTCCCCTTTTCTGGTAACATGGGCCGAGTGTCATGGCCACGGGCCCCAGAACACAAAAACCACACCATCTAGTGACAGAGGCAATGGGTCACTTGACTCACTTATGTCCCTTTGGGACACATAAACACAGGGGGCCCTGGCTGGACTCAGTCCTGGCACCTTTGGCGCCAGGCTCATATAGAGATGTGAACAGGAACACTTTATTTCAGTGCAGGAGTGCTTTTATTTTACTTCAGTACACACTTTATTTCAGTGCACGAGTGCTTTTGTTTTACTACAGTGGTGAAGTGCTTTTATTTTACAAGAACTTTCCAGGTGCTGGAAGCCTTTATTCCAGAGAACATCCCCATGTGCTGACTCATCAGGCGTGGCTCCCTAGGCCTGGTCTTCAGGTGCTGACTCATCGGGTGTGGCAGGGCGTGGCAGCAGGCAGGACAGAGCTGCTGGAGGTGGCCGGGAATAAGACTATATAAACCCACTGATCCCTCAAGCAAACGCTTTGCGTTACTTTGCACCTCCATGCAACGTGACGCTCACTGCTGCCTGGACCAGCCACTTACCTCATGATCCTGCAACAACAGCATCCTTACATGGACCCTGGCTTGCATCTCACAGCAATGCTCCATCTTCTTGGCAGATCCCGAATCGATGCTGCAGCACCTGCGCTCTCTGTCCCACGAAGCCGAAGTCCTAAAGCGATAAAAGAAGACAAGACAAGGTTAGAACTCCCGAAAACACCCAACCCAGGGTCGCGCCGCATTTAAAACCCAACGCGCACCCTAAGGCACCATTAAAGGCTACTTACCAGCTGTTGGACCATCTCAGCCCTACTCCTCTGTACCACCGGCTCCGTTTCTTCTACCGCAGCTACCGCCGGCACCGCTATACTATCTGCAAGGGGAGGGAGCAGAGAAAAGAGACATTACATACAAAAGACAGAGAACGAACTTTACAAATACAATTACAACAGTGGGAAGACAAGTAGGCAAGTGGAAACAAGGGAAGTGGACTAGTCGCAGCTGGCCTGGACTTCCACAACAAGGGACCAGTGAAGAAACTCGGTTCCCTTCAACAAGCGCGCCTGCCAGAAGCAGCAGGACGGAGAGCTCATCATCATCATTCAGCAGGAACCGCACTGCTCATCACTGCAGTTCCCCACACAGACGCAGAGGGAGGAACAGACAAGAGGAGTTTCATCCCTGGGAGGGCGGCGACCGTCCTCCAACGCCTCTGCAGAGACCAGGTGAGCGTAACAGAACGCGAGGCCTCCTATGAATCTCTGCCTGGGCATTATGGAAATTTCAGAAACTGACCAGTTGGCCCAGTTACTGGGAGAGTTACAGGCTGAAGTTCATGCCTCAAGACAGGAAACCAATGCCTTAAGGAGGGACCTCATTGGGAACAAGAACGCACGGACGATTTAGCAAGGCAGATGCTCCAAGCTCAGGCTGGCCAAGCCCCATTACCGGGGCTGGCCCACTCTATTCCGCCACCACAGTCAACACCAACGCCCATACGGGTGCTTCTTCCAGGGGCGGTTCCCTTAGCTCCGCCCGAACGCTTCACTGGTGATCCAAATAAGTATGCTGTATTCATGAATCAATGCCGCCTTCATTTCCTGTGCAGACCTGGGGCCTTCCCCAACGATCAATCTAGGGTGGCATTTGTACTTTCATATTTGGGAGGAAGTGCGGCGGACTGGTCTATACCCTTGGTAACTCAAGATGACACCTTGCTTCGGGACTTTGGGGGTCTTCAGCGAGAAATGGAGGAACTACTTGCACGGCATGCCCAAGGTCAGGCTCTGGACAACAAATGATTGTCACTCCGGCAGGGTAACCAAGATTTGTTAACCTACATCGCTTCCTTCAACCGTTTTATAGTCCAAACAAATTGGCCAGAGGGAAAAAGAACTATGCTCTTTCACCGTGGATTACGAGGGGAGCTTAAGGACGTTCTAGCCCAAGTAGTAAATCCCCGACAGGGGTGTGCTGAATATATTGACCTAACAGATCAACTCGATCATAGATTGCAGAATCGGAAAATGGATAGAGCCAGAGCTGAAGGGTGTCGGTCTATGTGAGACCCCGCGAGAATCAGGCCAAGCCGCATGAACGGTCGGAACCAAAGCAATCGGGGGCTTGAGGAGCCCTCTCACCAAGGCGGGAAGAGAAAGAAGAAGACAGCAACAGCTCAGCTTGTATTGTGGCAAAGCAGGACACTTTCTCTGAGAATGTCCGGTGAAACCACCCAGGAGAACAGTCGTAGCAACTGACAAGAGTGAAGAAGAAGAACTGGACTCGGGAAACGCCAACACCCGGCAAGCGAAGGGGTCCACTGGTCGAGCGGTGAAAAGGAACCAATACAGACCTCACACCTAGGCATCCTGGTGTTCTTGGTAGACCACAAACACCCATCGAAAATGCATGCTTTAGAAGAATATATTGACAGTGGAGCCGTGGGGAATTACATTGACCAAGATTTGGCTATCCGGATAGGTCTTCCTCTCCGACAGAACAGATCGGAAAATGTTACAGCGGTTGATGGATCTCAGCTATCATCTGGCCCAGTGACGCATTATACCGAAAAAGTTATGCTTCTGTTTCAGGGAAGTCACCAAGAGGACATCATCTTCGATCCGGTTAAGCCGGTGTCCAGTCATTATCTCGAAAACAAAATGTCGAATTACAATAATGTCGAAACAATAATGTCGAAAACAAAAATGTCGAATTGTTTTTTTTTTAATTTACATGTTTTTTTGGGGTTCCGGTGGTAAAAAAAAGGGGTAAAACATAAAAAATAAATTAAAAAAGGGGGTTTGGGGGGGGATCCCCCCCATTTCGAATAAAAATCAACAAAAAAAAGAAATTCGACATTTTTGTTTTCGACTTTATTTTTTCGACATTATGACTTTCGACATATTTGTATTCGAGATTATGACTATAAACCGGTTAAGCCCGGCTGCGGTGACAAGGGCGGTGTGTTTCAGACTCCTGTGCTGTTTTGCTGCTGTTTGGCTCTGGAGGCTGCAGAGGAAAGGAGACACAGTAACAGCTAGCCTCCACTCCTGCATATCTTTACATTGAGGACTTGATCTGCCTTTTACCGCGGTAAGCAAATCACTCAGTTCTTTAGAATAAACTAGGGAAAAAGAAAACTGTGCATTTATATGTCACGCTAACCGTGGCGTTAAGGCCGTTAAGGGCGTCTGTGCAACTTGGCTCAACTCTAACATTTGTTTTGACGGAGGTGCCCTGAAATTCACTCTACTGAGTTTAACTGTACATGTTGCACACAAGATAAGGCTGTTCCTATATGGCCTGTAAGGAGTCTGGTGCTTCTGTTTGCCAGTAGCTCCTTGGCCCGTGCGGGAGTCTGTTGGAGGTCTGTCTTCTTTGATCCTGCATTTTTACTTGGGGGCTGTGGGGAACTGCTCTGTGGCATTTCCCTTTGACCCAAGTTGGATTTGGTGCTTGATTTACTTCTAACTTTCAAGGGACACAGTGCCTGTGGGCTTTTTGCCTTTGAGCTGTGTCTTTTGTTTGAAATTTGCTGCTTTAAACATTGACTTTCTTCTTTTTTATTTTATCTGCTATGGTTACCCTGCGAAGTGGTTTCGGGGCGAGTACCTGCAATATGGAACATGAACCAGTGCAGAATTTGGGACATATTACACACCTTAATGTTGAAATAACACAGGGGGCCTTGCCTGTACGTTTATCTGTGGCCAATGACAGTACAAGGACCCCAGATGTTGCTAAAAAGATACTAGCCGGAGGTAATGTGTCTCCAACTGGTGCTACAATCAACCCTGTACAGGCGGATGTGCCTATGGCTGAATTACCTCTAACTTTACTGCCTTCACATGATGGGACTCTGGATACTTCAGTTAATGCTCCTTTAGATGTTGGCTGGAATTAACTGATGCTGAGTGCCTCCAAGAAATTGTTGAGATGGTAGCTCCTCTGGCAATGAGGAAAATTGTTAGATTTCATGCTTCCACTCCTCAAGCCATTGGGTCCTTTAAGAAGTCTAGTGCCCTTATTGAAAACCGTGGAATTACTGGTGGGTTGGGGGGATCATTTTCGGGTTGGGTGCCTCCAAAAATTCATCTAAATGTTCTGGATCTAATGTGTTTGTTTTTGGAAAGTCTAACAAGGGTGTACCCGCTAGTAATGTGCATCATCTTTTGCCTGTAAGCGATGGAGGTTACCTAAATCAACATGGCCCTTTAGGAGGCTCTTTTGTTACTTCACAGCAGGACTTAACTCAGGAAAGCTGTTTAGAGGATTCTTTCCATAGGGCGGTAAATACCACTAGGGAGTTGATGCGTGATAATATTGATCTGGACTCATCACCTCCCATGCCTTTTCATGGGAAAGTCTTCCCTAGTTCGATTACAACAATGAACTCCCCCATTGGACCGTGTGTTCCCAAAATAGGGTTACCCTCTGAATCTCAGCCTATGAAGGAGGTTCCTATTGGGGTGTCTGAGAAGGGGATTTGTGAACTAATTTCCCCACTTTTGTCTAACCTACACATTAGTCTAAACTGGCACTTAAGGTCTTATGCGATACTCAGGAAAATCTGGGGGGAGACTATGGCTGCTCAGCAGAAGGCATTTAATGATCTTACTTTACGCATGGCTGGATATGAGAATCTACTCAATAATGTGAATTTAATGAATAGGTACGTTGTTGTGGGAACCAACTCTCATGATGATTTCAATTCTTGGTTGGAGAGGTTGGATGAGAAAATGTCTGTTATTTTGGAGGCACTCTCAGTCAGACCCCAGGGAGACCCTGTAGAGAACTGGCCCAATGTTGGGATATGTGATCAAGCTGAAAGCAGTGTCAATCCTTTGCCAATGGATAAAAGGGCTGTGGAATGCTCAGACAGTCCCTCAGTTCTGATAGAAGCAATGCAGAACAGGAGGCAATTCTGGGTGATGATTTCAATATTTCGATTATTGAAAATTATTTGGATATACATTCAGTGACCACTAATCCTATTAGGGGTAAAAGGCGTAGGAAGAAAGCATCAAATAATTTTACAAAATCCAAGAATATTCCCTCTGTGTAGACCAGGGGGAGTAATTCCAACCTCAAGGCTATTCGTAAATTAAACCATCACGAGATAGCTGATAAAGTGGGTTGTGCTGAACAGGCTGATGAAGGATCAGTGGCTGAAGTATTGGAGAATTGCGCCGGACAGGTCCAGGATACTACTAAAGCAGATGGATCTCCCTTGGAGATCAAGGTACCTTTAGGGGACCTAAAAAGGGGGTCCAGGGTAAAAATGTGTTAGAATGGGTGCAAACTAAACAGACAAAAATGACAGCATTTGGTAAAGTGATTAGGACCATGCATGCTCGTACGTCCACTGGCCATTTACAATCTGCTGCACCTACCAATGTTAAGTCTACTGGTCATTTACAACCTACTGCACCTACCAATGTTACCAATCGGGTGGCGGCTACAGGTCTTTCTGTGTTTACTCAGGAAGATATACAAGTGGAACAAACTATGAGAGGTCTGCTAGTGCCCAATGTGGGGGTGGGGCACTGCGGTTCTCTGGCGGGTAGTACTGCCCCCCCCTCCAGCTCTGACACAACATTTTGGTGGAGTAGCCCCTGCTCAAATCTTGGATGGAGCAGTACCGGTGCCTTCTGTTCCAGGTTTGGGCCTACAGGCTAGTGTGGGGTCCTCTCAGGGTGATACTGGGGCTGAACCACGTCCTGGCAGTAAAATCATAGGTTGGATACCTACTGAGAATGGCATAAAGGGGAACAGCCTTAATAGAGTCAAGTTACTGGCTTTTTGTAAGGGGATTCTACTCCTCATATCAATAACTACTGATGAATTAGATGCCATATCTCTCCCTAGAGTTGCTAATGGCAGAGTGGTTAGCTTTTTTCATTCAGGTATGGTTGCTTCCATGGTTTGGGACCAACAGTGCAATGTAATATCCATGGGATTTGACCTGGTGGAATTGCATGATTCTGCAGAAGCAAAAATATTTCTTTCCTTTGTACAACCTGTGTTGACTACCCCTGAAATAGGTGTGGGGATTATCCCTGTGCCTATGGTTGACTCTGGAAATGCTGTATCTCTTATTTCTAATCTCTTGGGTAGTGGCCAGGATTGGTCATGATACAACCTGCACTTAGATCTTTACAGAGTCTAGGGCTAGTTACGATACATGCATGACAGGATAACTATTGATGTCACATCTTGGAATACTTGTGGCTGTTCTAACCTGTATAAACTATTCCATAATTTGTCCTGTACTAGTATTCCTAGAATATATTTACTACAGGAGACTATGCTGATGGTTGAACCTTCTCTAGCAGGGTATAATACTGTTTCCTGTCCTGCGGTTAGGGGGGATGAAGGGCGTCCGAGAGGAGGTCTTACTACTGCCATAGATTGCAGTCTGCGGTTTTCATGGGAAATTCGGTGCTGCCTGGAATGGCTCTTGGCTATTGAGTTAAATTTGGGTCCTGATTTCTCTCCGATATTGATACTTAATCTTTATTGGAACCCTATCCGAGTTAATTTTGAAACCGTTGAGGCGGGGAAAGGAGAGATTTTGTTTGACTGGGTACAGAGGGGCTGTGGTTTTCAAGTCATCTTGGGAGGGGATTTGGAGTGCAATAACAGGGGGAAAAGAGTTAAGTGGAACAAGAATATTGTATTTAAATTCAATTAACTTCTTTCTATGTTGCTCCAAAGTTCTGGTGGTGTTCTCTATGGCCATGATACTGAGGTCGGTGATGGTATCTCCTCTTATAATATCATCTTGGCCTGTAGTCGTAAAATTAGGTACTCTATTGGCTCTGTGAATCCCCATAAGAAATGTGTCATAAAAGATGACAGAATTCTATCTTCTAAGGCCCGTAAAAGAAAAGAGCTTGATGCTTTGAGGAAGGGTGGTCTTAAACCCGCTGACTATGGGAAACTCAAACGTTCTATTATTTTGAGGCATAAGGATTACGTCAAATCCCTTAAAATGCACGCCTATTCTCTCTGCCATCAAAATATGTTGGAGCTTTTGTGTAAGGGGAAAGATGGCCATTTCTGGTCAACTGTTAACAGGCTTTTGGGGAATGTTAAAGGGAGTATTGATTGCCCCATAGATTCTGCTTCTTGGGTATCCTTTTATACTAAGAAATATGCCTTGCCTGATGCCTTTAGAGTATTGAAGGATTTTGATTTGGGTTCATCTGAGAAGGGTATCTGCAATTGGAACAAGGAGGATATTGCATGGGCGATTGCCCAATTTAGGGCCCCTGGACCTGACAGGATTCCCCCCTTTGTTCTTAAAGAGAACCCTGGAATTTGGGTTGAACTGTTAAAACCCATGTTCGACCACATCTTTTTGACTCACACAGTGCCTGTTTCCTGGTCTAAATCCATTATTGTTCTCATCTTTAAAAGGGGCGATAGATTGGATTTGTCCAATTACAGACCCATAGCTCTAACGGAGCTACAAGTAAGGTTTTTTCTATTCTGTTATTAAGGGACCTCAATCTTGTTATCAGGGAACATAATCTTCTGAGTAGGTTCCAGGTGGGGTTTCGTGTTGAGCTTGGTACCTCTTTGAAGGCGTCTATTCTTTCCCATTTTAGACATTATGTCCACCACTCGCATGTTGGGGACGTGTATTTGGCATCACTGGACATGTCTAGTGGCTTTGATGGGGTGATTAGATCTAGGCTCTGGAACAAAATGATTATTCTGGGCATTCCCTGTAATATGGTCCAGTTGATTGCTTTGTTGCACTCTAATGCATCCATCTGTGTATGTCTATCCGAAGATGGTGTTCTTTCCTCTGAGATACCCACCTTCACAGGAGTTAAACAGGGAGGCACTCTGGCCCCTACACTCTTCAATCTCTATACGTGCGATGCTGAGGGACTTTGGCAGGCCCTTCCATTGCACCAGCAAGATTGGGGAGTGTAGGGCTGGAGTGAATGGCCTATCCGGACGACTTCATACTGTTCGATAAAACTCTGCGAGGACTTAGGCTTAGGATGCAGCTTTTCTATGAATATGCAGTGGCAACCAATTTGTTTCCTAATGCCTCCAAATCTAAAGTCCTGGTTCTAACTAAAAGGAAAAAGGATATCCAATATACATGGACTATGGGAACAGATACTGTGGAGCAGGTCAAGACCATAGTGTACTTGGGATACTACTTGGCTAACAGGGTCAGCATCGAAAATTGGAAATCTAGTCTATATGATAAAGCCAAGAAACGTACTGCCCATATGAAACTTCTAAAGCAGAAAGTATGTAAATTCTCGCATATTCCACTGAGGCGATACTATTTGCCCAAATTTGAGGCTATTATCCTCTACGGACTTGACCTCTGCTCTCAGAAATGGGTGACCTTCTGAATATTATTCAGGGAGTTTTATGGAAGAACGTACTTGGTCTTTCTATGGCCATTCCAAACGCCATCATTAGACACAAGTTGTGTCTGGTTTCTTTAAAGGCTAGGTATGTGTGGAGACAGCTGTCTCTATTTAGGAGAAATATCGCTCCGCCCAAAAACTCCCTCTATGAGAGTCTAAAGGCTGCCATGTTTGCAGGCTCAGTACCATCTCTAAGAGAGTTTAACGAACGGATGTGCTCTGTGTTGGTCCATATTTGTTCATCTGAAGAGGACTTGATCCTCAGACCGGGGCATGTCAAAAAGATCTTGTTCAGGTCCGACTGGGCCGAGACGGTTGACTGCATTGATTCATGTACAGGATTTGTGGAGTATTCAAGGTTTATACATACTAAGGAATGTCTTCCGCTATATATTCAAAAGTTTCCTTGTCCTATCATACGCATGAATTACATGTGTTTCAGGTTAAACCAACTACCTGATTTTGAGAAAATTAAAAGCTGGAAACCATGAATATGAATGAGGGGCCAAGCGTAATGGATAAGGTATGTAGGTTTTGTAGGGTAGGCAATACCCGCGAGACTCTGAAACACTTGGTAGTAAAGTATACATTTTCTGGTGCAGAACGACTTAGGTTTTTCAAGGACTACACAACTGATTGTTCAGAATCTAGAAATTTGTTTTGGTGTCGTTGTATGTGGGGTTCTGCTATTTCCTTGGTTTTATCTCTGAATCGTTTTCTTATATTGCTTATTTCTGAGTTGAATAAGAAAAAATTCGTTTTGGAAGGGAATTATTCTTTGTAAACTGAAGTTTTTTCTTGCTCTACTTATATTTGGCTTTTTTTTTCTTCCCTTCCTTCTGATTTTTTATAATATGAAATTTGATTAATTGTTTTTATATTTTGCTAAGTGTATTTTGTTGTGTATGGTTTTTTGTAAACTGTAAATGCAACAATAAAAAAAAAAGAAGCAGAGATTGGAACATGTTACAGCGGTTGATGGATCTCAGTTATCATCTGGCCCAGTGATGCATTATACCGAAAAAGTTACGCTTCTGTTTCAGAGAGGTCACCAAGAGGACATCACCTTCGATCTCGTTGGCGCTCCTCAGTTCCAAATGATATTAGGGATGCCTTGGCTGAAAACCCATAATCCCAAAATTGACTGGTGTAAAAGAGTTCTGACTTTTCCCCCAGACTGTGCTAACGCCTGTTTCAACAAAGAATTCTTAGTGAAAGATCACACTAAGCCAAGTTCAAAGAAAGGAATCCTATTAGGTCTCACCAGTTCTTTACCCTCTGAATACATGGATTACCAAGATATATTTCAAAAGGAGCAAGTGAATACCTTACCCCCGCACAGAATGTACGACTGACAATGACAAATTGATCTTGTACCCGGAACCCAGGTTCCTTGCAGTCGGATTTACGCCCTAACGGAGCAAGAAAACCAACATTTAAAAACATACTTGGATCAGTATTTAGCCAACTGCTTCATTCGCACATTTAAATCCCCTGCTTCCTCTGCCTTATTTTCGTGCCTAAGAAGGAGGGAGACCTGAGAACTTGCATTGACTACAGAGTCCTCAATCAGATCACGGTAAAAAAACGGTACTCGTTGCCACTCATTCCAGAACTTCTGGATCAAGTAGAAAACGCGCAAATTTATACCAAATTAGATTTACAAGGGGCCTACCATCTGGTAAGAGTCAAAAAGGGGGATGAGTGGAAGACAGCCTTTCGCACAAAATATGGCCTTTACGAATATCAGGTTATGCCCTTCGGGCTGTGTAATGCCCCCGCAGCGTTTCAAAATTTTATGTACGACGTGCTCCATGAACTATTGGACGTGTGCGCACTTGTCTATATTGACGACATCCTCATTTACTCAACCACCAAGGAGGATGATGTCAGACATGTCCGGGCTGTTTTAGAAAGACTTTGACAACATCGGCTGTACGCCAAGTTGGAGAAATGCTTCTTTCACGTGACAGAGGTTGAATTCCTCGGGTTTAAACTCACACCACGAGGGGTAACCATGAACACGCACAAAATAAATACTATCCTCCAATGGCCCTCACCAACTTCCACAAAAGGTGTACAAAGTGTGCTTGGGTTTGCCAATTTTTATCGTCGGTTCATCCCAGGATTCTCTCAGATTGTTCACCCCGTCACATCCCGGCTCCGAAAGAACAAACGATTTCAGTGGACCACAGAAGCAGAAGAAGCCTTCCAGACCCTAAAACGAGCATTCACATCAGCACCCATTTTACGGCATCCCAGACCCAAATTGCCATACATCGTCGAAACTGATGCTTCCAACATAGCAATGGGAGCGGTTTTGTCTCAGCGAGATCCCGAAACAGGACAATTACATCCCGTGGCTTTCTGGTCTCATAAGTTCTCTGCTCACGAATTGAACTATGTGATCACAGGTAAAGAACTGTTAGCAATAAAAGTGTAATTCAAGGCATGGAGGCATTACCTTCTTGGAGCCAGACTCACAGTCACCGTCATTACGGACCATCGTAACCTACAATATCTGAAAACCGCAAAAGCACAATCATCATGTCAACTCCGCTGGGCTCTCCTTTTTGTGGAATATGACTTTGTCATTACCTACAGACCCAGAGTACGCAATGGAAAAGCGGACGCCCTATCATGAATAAAAGACGAAAAGGCGTTCACCACACCAGATCCCGTGGCATCATCCCTTAAGAACGAATCCTGAACATGATTGCAGCAACTGCCACTTTGGATGACTTAAAAATTTACCTTCAACACTTGATGAACCAATGAGAACAGCAGGAATGGCTGTCAAGAGGAGACCAATACACTATCGTGAACAATCTACCACACTTTCAAGGGAGACTGTACGTTCTGGATAAAGACCTGCAAAAACCAAATCATAGCAAACTACTATGACTCTTTAATAGAACGACATCCAGGAATGGCTAAAACCCAAGCTAAGATAAAGAAAAATTACTGGTGGCCCACTTGGCGAAAAGATATTGCCCAGTTCATCACGACCTGTGGTGTTTGCGCTCAGCACAAGTCTCAAAAACAAAGTCCTGCAGACCTTCTACATCCTTTGATGGTGGCCCCGGCGCCTTGGCATACGCTTTTTATGGATTTTATTTATTGTGGACCATCGACCTTCGATTGTCCACAGGTCATCATCCCCAAACCGATGGCCAGACCGAACTGACCAATCAAACTCTAGAGCAGTACTTAAGGTGCATGTTAAAACAAACCGAAGATACCTGGAAGGACATACTCTGGTTGGCTGAATATGCATACAACAATTCCATCCACACCAGTACAGGACAAACGCCATTTTACACAGTATATGGTCGACATCCACAAACATCTGTCTTTGATTCGCTTAAAGCACTGGAGATGCCAGTGGTAACAACCTTACATGAAACCATCACTCGAGTCTTTACGCAGGCAGCAGAACATTTGACCAGAGCCAAAGAAAAGCAGAAACAGTTTGCAGACCAACACCGAAAGGAGGCTCCAAATTATCAGGTCGGGGACAAGGTTTGGTTAGCTTCCAAAAACATTTCTCTGAAGGGGCCACAAATCTTCCTTCGCAAATACCTAGGACCCTATTCCATCAAAGCCGTGATCAACCCTGCGGCCATGAAATTAGAATTACCGTCCCACATGCGGATCCACCTGGTGTTTCATGTCTCCCTCCAAAAACCATTGAGACCAGGTACACGGATCGATACTCCACCGGATCCCGAAATAGTTGAAGGAGAACCGGAATACAAAGTTAAAAGGATCCTAGACTCTAAGATGGTCCAGTCCAAGCTATACTACCTTATAGGCTGGAAAGATTATGGACCCCAAGATCAGACCTGGGAGCCCAGTGAACATGTCCATGCTCCACGATTAATCAGGCATTTCCACCGCAATAACCCCACTAAACCAGGGCCAAGGGGAGAACCCCCCCTTGAGAGGGGCCTTGAGGGGGAGTGCTGTCATGGCCACGGGCCCCAGAACACAAAAACCACACCATCTAGTGAGGGGGGCAATGGGTCACTTGACTCACTTATGTCCCTTTGGGACTCATAAACACAGGGGCCCTGGCTGGACTCAGTCCTGGCGCCTTTGGTGCCAGGCTCATATAGAGATGTGAGCAGGAACACTTTATTTCAGTGCAGGAGTGCTTTTATTTTACTTCAGTGCTGGAGTGCTTTTATTTTACAAGAACTTTCCAGGTGCTGGAAGCCTTTATTCCAGAGAACATCCCCATGTGCTGACTCATCAGGCGTGGCTCCCTAGGCCTGGTCTCCAGGTGCTGACTCATCGGGTGTGGCAGGGCGTGGCAGCAGGCAGGCCAGAGCTACTGGGCATGGCCGGGAACAAGACTATACAAAACCCACCGATCCCTCAAGCAAACATGACGCTCACCACCGCCTGGACTAGCTACTTACCTTTTGATCCTGCAACAGCAGCATCCTTACCTGGACCCTGGCTTGCATCTCACGTCAATGCTCCCTCTTCTTGGCAGATCCCGAATCGACGCCACAGCACCTGTGCTCTCTGTCCCACGAAGCCCAAGTCCTGAAATGAGAAAAGAAGACAAGACAAGGTTAGAACTCCCAAAAACACCCAACCCAGAGTTGCGCCGCATTTAAAACCTAACGCGCACCCTACGGCAACATTAAAGGATACTTACCAGCTGTTGGACCATCTCAGCCCCGCTCCTCCATACCGCCGGCTCCGCTTCTTCTACCGCAGCTACCGCCGGCACCGCTACACCACCTGCAAGGGGAGGGAGCAAAGAAAAGAGACATTACATACAAAGGACAGAGAACAAACTTTACAAATACAATTACAACAGTCGGAAGACAAGCGGGAAAGTGGAAACAAGGGAAACACTTACCCACAAGAGAAGTGGACTAGTCGCAGCTGGCCTGGACTTCCACGTCAAGGGACCAGTGAAGGAACTCAGTTCCCTTCAACAAGCGCCCCTGCCAGAAGCAGCAGGACGGAGAGCTCATCATCATCATTCAGCAGGAACCACACTGCTCATCACGGAAGTTCCCCACACAGATGCAGAGGGAGGAACATACAACAGGAGTTTCATCCCTCGGAGGGCTGCGACCGTGCCCCAACGTCTCCACTGAGACCAGGTGAGCATAACACCGAGGGAAGGCTATGCTCTTAGGAGGGGTGCAAATGTGATATATAGTGACCAAACAACAAAGTAACACAGTCCAAAACAAAGGGAATGGCCGATCAAGGTTCTATAAAAATATATATACTTTAATTAAACACACCATCTACAATTGAACAAAAATAGAAATACCGTACAAAAAGCCACCCCTGTGAAAGACAAAGAGAAGCAGCAGAGTGGAGAAAGTAGCCTTCTGAGCATAAGTACAGCAAATACCAACCACGAAAGAATATGTCTTAGGTGAAAGAAGGTACTGAGGAGACCTAATCAGTGTCGAGGGTCCCAGTGAACCGAGGAGTCGGTTTGTGGTCAACAGCACCTGGTTTTGGTTCTTGGGTGGGTTCAGGGATGTTGAACCTGGTGTCGAAGGTAGATGTGAGCGGATCAAGCTCAGTTCGGGCATGTTGGATCGTGTGAGCCCAAGCAGAAAGAGGGCATTGAGTAGGAGCAAATTGAGTCGCTCTTTGCAGTTTAAGGGGGACGCTCCACGCTGCAGTTCCCAACATCTCTTTGCAGTTGTGTCAGACCGAGTCAAGCTTTAGCCACTGGGAGGGGTCGATGCATGATGCTCCGGCGGTTCTAGTCGGCGGGCAACAGTGATCGAATTGGTGATCTTGGGGATGTCAATTTGCAGGTCGGTGAGGTGGCCGTTCGAGGGCTAGCTGGGTCGAGCCATGGTTGTAACCCCTGGTCAGACTTGGCGTGTGATGCGAAGTTCGGTTCGAGTCCCGCCCATTGAGCAGTGGATTGGTGCAGCTTAACAGGGAGCTTCCGCTGGTTTGTTCCTTCTGGCTGCTGTCAGGCCTACTCAGAGGCACTCAAGGACTGAGGGGTTCTGTTCAGGATCTTCTCTCCCAGCTATAGGAGATTCTGATGCAGAGTGGTAGGTCGTGGTCCACAGCAAAAAGTTACCCACAATGTTATGTTATAATTTTTCACAACCTCGACAGATGTGTAGCGCAACCAACCCCCAAGGCAACTTGGCGCTAAAACTGAAACCAACAACTACATGAAAAGGACGGAAAGGGACACAGAAAACCAAATAATGTCCAGTGGGAGTGGGTAGGGGGTAGATCTCTCTTCTGCCTTGGATGGCTCCTCCTTTACCCGAGGCTGAAGGCTTTAGAAAGTGCAAAATTCCCAAAGGAAGTCCAGTGAGTTCTTCTCAGGTGCTTCAGAGTGAATCTTAGTGTCTACAGAGGATCTGGGGAACGGGTGGGTAACTCCTTCTTTTAAAGGCAAAAGTCTCCAGTTGATTGCACTAAAGATAGCCTGCCTTAGTGGTCCAATCCCTGCTCTTGAAGAGAGAGGACTTTGACCTTCTGAGGTCACACACAAAGTGATTTGCTCCAGAAGAAGAGAAGGGGACATTCACCAGAGCACTTCTGTCTACTCTAATACCACCCCCTTCCCAGCTCACTGAGAACAAAGGCCTTCAGAGATGAAGCACCCTGGTGTGAGACTACTCCTTTTGAATGGGTGTGCGCCTTTGATGCCAGGGCACAGGAAAGTTGCCTGTTGTGCGGCTGTCTCTGGCGAAGGGTGTTACCTGTTCTCACAAAGAGATCAAGGAAGAAGCCCGGTCCTCCAGGTTCCGGTTCTGCCATTTGACATACTCCACCCGGCTGACCAGAATACACATCACCTTCCACAGCACAGCTGACTCACAGGAGCTGACACATGTGCGATATCAATTGTCGTCCATGATCATAAGTAGTATCATGCACCATGCCTAAACTCAGGAATAGCTTTATTTAGAGATTTCCCTGCCACCAGCATGGGTTAGTTATAATCATTGTAGTTTCGGTACAAGGGGGCATACCTTAAATTCCTCCCTTGCGCTGCAGAGGCTTGGCTGTCGCTGCAGCTGTCAAGTGGTCCTCTTGTGACCTTTGAACCTGCTCTGCACCAGTAGAGCAGGTGCTGCGGATCAGGCTGCTGATGCAGCAGGGCATGACTATTTATTTATTTATTTGTACATTTGTAAATCACACTAAACCCATAGGCATCAATGCGCTGGTTGCTGTACATGTTACACAGTGGGCACTCACATAGTCAAAGCAGTACTTTCGCCTAGTTTGCTAAGTGAAGAGCCAAGTTTTCAGAATTTTGCAGAAGGACCAGTATGATTGCCGGGATTTCAGGGCTGGAGGTAAAGTGTTCCAGAGTTTCACTGCAATGACAGGGGAATCTTGAACTGCATGCTTTTGGCATTGTGTTGAGGAAAATGGGACTATGGTTAGCAGCTTAATCTTTTGGAGATGGAATTACCCACATCATTTTATTTATCAATACAAACCAAAAAAGCCAGTGCTCTGCACCCTTGCCAAATGGCAATTTCTCGCAGTGTGTGTTATAAATGTGCCCTAACAGCACATCTGATGGCAGCACGCGCAATAAAGGTTTGTATCATATAAGTGTCGTAAGAGTGTATTGTAAGAGTGTGTCATAAGAGTATGTGTCGTAAGAGTGTATGTTGTCAGAGCAACTGTCAGAGGAACATGAGTCGTAAGTGTGAGTGTCATAAGGGTGTGTACTGTAATTTCCAGTGTCGTAAAAGCAAGTGTCTTAAGAGCGTGTGTCGGAGGTGTGTGTTTTAGACGAGTGTGTGTCATAGCAGCATATGCTGTATGTGTCATTGGCGTGTAAGTGTCTGACATGCGAGTGTGTGGTGTATAAGTAGCGTGAGTGTTTGTTATGTTTTGTTTTATTACTCATGGGGTAAAATGTATCTATTTGACAAATAAAGAAAGTTAAAGAGTGAGAGAGCGAGAGAGAGAGAGAGAGACAGAGATGTGGCCTTGGGAGCTAGAGAAATGGGACCTAGCTGCAAAGGCCAGAAGTTGTTTTGCCTTCTAAGGCCTATTCCCGCCTTCCCCCAACTAACCAACTATCCTCTAAGATCTCCTTCCACCTTACTCTACACACACAGAATCCCCACAGAAGGCCACCATAGGCTTATCCATTAGCATATCAACACTATCTGAGCCCTGACTAAGCTCTTCTCTTTACCCCTGTCGCACTCTCCCACATCAGCGGCTAACCATACTCAAAAAGGTGTAGTCTATCAAATCCTGGGCTCTTCCCTACAGATAACATACTGCGAAGTTTCTTCCGCAAACCCATAGAAAGCAGATTGGAACTGAAGAACTGTGTACTTCTGACAAACAGGTTTTGCATCTGCCTTTCCCACTTTACCACTCAGGAACACCAACCCCCATTTTTGTTACAGAGCCATGTGCGCAAGGCTACCAATAGTGGCCGACAGGCACTATTTAAGATCATTTACATTACATTAAAGTCATAAAATGCACATGTCAAATATGCCTCCTATATGCATGAAAACTTACATTGAAGTCAGGTTTGACATTGATGTGAGTTTCAATATGTACAATATATTATTATGTATGAGCTGTACAGTTTGTACATGTACACTATCTACATATCAGAGTCAGTTCTGACTTTCAAGTGAGTTTTCAGACGTGCATTAGCTTACTTGTATGAAATTTACATTTCCTGCACATACTTGTAGAGTTTGCATAAACAATTTACATTTGTTCTGCTAATGTATTGTATCCCTCTTATACATATGAAAGCTCACATAAAAGTGAGCGGTAACTTTGATGTGAATTTTCAATACGTACATGATGGATATATGAAATGTACAGCTCCTACCAGAATGCAATTTATTTCTCTTGAATTTATTGTGAGTTTTCATACGTATAGTTGTGAACATGTGTGTCATGTACATTATCTACATGTACACTTTGTATAAAAACTCTACACTGATTTTGAGCGTGTGCAATATACATATTGTACATGTACATTTTGTATATTGTATAAACCAAATCATAGCAAACTACTATGAGTCTTTAATAGAAGGACATCCACGAATGGCTAAAACCCAGGCTAAGATAAAGAAAAATTACTGGTGGCCCACTTGGCGAAAAGATATTGCCCAGTTCATCACGACCTGGGGTGTTTGCGCTCAGCACAAGTCTCAAAAACAAAGTCCTGCAGACCTTCTACATCCTTTGATGGTGGCCCCGGCGCCTTGGCATACGCTGTCTATGGATTTTATTTATTGTGGACAATCGACCTTCGATTGTCCACAGGTCATCATCCCCAAACCGATGGCCAGACCGAACTGACCAATCAAACTCTAGAGCAGTACTTAAGGTGCATGTTACAACAAACCGAAGATACCTGGAAGGACATACTCTGGTTGGCTGAATATGCATACAACAATTCCATCCACACCAGTACAGCACAAACGCCATTTTACACAGTATATGGTCGACATCCACGAACATCTGTCTTTGATTTGCTTAAAGCACTGGAGATGCCAGCGGTAACAACCTTACATGAAACCATCACTAGAGTCTTTACGCAGGCAGCAGAACATTTGACCAGAGCCAAAGAAAAGCAGAAACAGTTTGCAGACCAACACCGAAAGGAGGCTCCATATTATCAGGTCGGGGACAAGGTTTGGTTAGCTTCCAAAAACATTTCTCTGAAGGGGCCACGAATCTTCCTTCGCAAATACCTAGGACCCTATTCCATCAAAGCCGTGATCAACCCTGCGACCATGAAATTAGAATTACCGTCCCACATGCGGATCCACCTGGTGTTTCATGTCTCCCTCCCAAAACCATTGAGACCAGGTACATGGATCGATACTCCACCGGATCCCGAAATAGTTGAAGGAGAACCGGAATACAAAGTTAAAAGGAACCTAGACTCTAAGATGGTCCAGTCCAAGCTATACTACCTAATAGACTGGAAAGATTATGGACCCCAAGATCAGACCTGGGAGCCCAGTGAACATGTCCATGCTCCACAATTAATCAGGCAGTTCCACCGCAATAACCCCACTAAACCAGGGCCAAGGGGGGAACCCCCCCTTGAGAGGGGCCTTGAGGGGGAGTGCTGTCATGGCCACGGGCCCCAGAACACAAAAACCACACCATCTAGTGAGGGGGGCAATGGGTCACTTGACTCACTTATGTCCCTTTGGGACTCATGAACACAGGGGCCCTGGCTGGACTCAGTCCTGGCGCCTTTGGTGCCAAGCTCATATAGAGATGTGAGCAGGAACACTTTATTTCAGTGCAGGAGTGCTTTTATTTTACTTCAGTGCTGGAGTGCTTTTATTTTACAAGAACTTTCCAGGTGCTGGAAGCCTTTATTCCAGAGAACATCCTCATGTGCTGACTCATCAGGCGTGGCTCCCTAGGCCTGGTCTCCAGGTGCTGACTCATCGGGTGTGGCAGGGCGTGGCAGCAGGCAGGGCAGAGCTACTGGGCATGGCTGGGAACAAGACTATACAAAACCCACCGATCCCTCAAGCAAACATGACGCTCACCACCGCCTGGACTAGCTACTTACCTTTTGATCCTGCAACAACAGCATCCTTACCTGGACCCTGGCTTGCATCTCACGTCAATGCTCCCTCTTCTTGGCAGATCCCGAATCGACGCCACAGCACCTGCGCTCTCTGTCCCACAAAGCCCAAGTCCTGAAATGAGAAAAGAAGACAAGACAAGGTTAGAACTCCCAAAAACACCCAACCCAGAGTTGCACCGCATTTAAAACCTAACGCGCACCCTAAGGCAACATTAAAGGCTACTTACCAGCTGTTGGACCATCTCAGCCCCGCTCCTCTGTACCGCCGGCTCCGCTTCTTCTACCGCAGCTACCGCCGGCACCGCTACACCACCTGCAAGGGGAGGGAGCAAAGAAAAGAGACATTACATACAAAGGACAGAGAACAAACTTTACAAATACAATTACAACAGTCGGAAGACAAGCGGGCAAGTGGAACCAAGGGAAACACTTACCCACAAGAGAAGTGGACTAGTCGCAGCTGGCCTGGACTTCCAAGACAAGGGACCAGTGAAGGAACTCAGTTCCCTTCAACAAGCGCCCCTGCCAGAAGCAGCAGGATGGAGAGCTCATCATCATCATTCAGCAGGAACCACACTGCTCATCACGGAAGTTCCCCACACAGATGCAGAGGGAGGAACATACAACAGGAGTTTCATCCCTCGGAGGGCTGCGACCGTGCCCCAACGTCTCCACTGAGACCAGGTGAGCATAACACTGAGGGAAGGCTATGCTCTTAGGAGGGATGCAAATGTGATATATAGTGACCAAACAACAAAGTAACACAGTCCTGAACAAAGGGAATGGCCGATCAAGGTTCTATAAAAATATATATACTTTAATTAAACACACCATCTACAATTGAACAAAAATAGAAATACCGTACAAAAAGCCACCCCTGTGAAAGACAAAGAGAAGCAGCAGAGTGGAGAAAGTAGCCTTCTGAGCATAGGTACAGCAAATACCAACCACGAAAGAATATGTCTTAGGTGAAAGAAGGTACTGAGGAGACCTAATCAGTGTCGAGGGTCCCAGTGAACCGAGGAGTCGGTTTGTGGTCAACAGTACCTGGTTTTGGTTCTTGGGTGGGTTCAGGGATGTTGAACCTGGTGTCGAAGGTAGATGTGAGCGGATCAAGCTCAGTTCGGGCATGTTGGATCGTGTGAGCCCAAGCAGCAAGAGGGCATTGAGTAGGAGCAAATTGAGTCGCTCTTTGCAGTTTAAGGGGGACGCTCCACGCTGCAGTTCCCAACATCTCTTTGCAGTTGTGTCAGACCGAGTCAAGCTTTAGCCACTGGGAGGGGTCGATGCATGATGCTCCGGCGGTTCTAGTTGGCGGGCAACAGTGGTCCAATTGGTGATCTTGGGGATGTCAATTTGCAGGTCGGTGAGGTGGCCGTTCGAGGGCTAGCTGGGTCGAGCCATGGTTGTAACCCCTGGTCAGACTTGGCGTGTGCTGCGAAGTTCGGTTCGAGTCCCGCCCATTGAGCAGTGGATTGGTGCAGCTTAACAGGGAGCTTCCGCTGGTTTGTTCCTTCTGGCTGCTGTCAGGCCTACTCAGAGGCACTCAAGGACTGGGGGGTTCTGTTCAGGATCTTCTCTCCCAGCTATAGGAGATTCTGATGCAGAGTGGTAGGTCGTGGTCCACAGCAAAAAGTTACCCACAATGTTATGTTATAATTTTTCACAACCTCGACAGATGTGTAGGGCAACCAACCCCCAAGGCAACTTGGCGCTAAAGCTGAAACCAACAACTACATGAAAAGGACGGAAAGGGACACAGAAAACCTAACAATGTCCAGTGGGAGTGGGTAGGGGGTAGATCTCTCTTCTGCCTTGGATGGCTCCTTCTTTACCCGAGGCTGAAGGCTTTAGAAAGTGCAACATTCCCAAAGGAAGTCCAGTGAGTTCTTCTCAGGTGCTTCAGAGTGAATCTTAGTGTCTACAGAGGATCTGGGGAACGGGTGGGTAACTCCTTCTTTTAAAGGCAAAAGTCTCCAGTTGATTGCACTAAAGATAGCCTGCCTTAGTGGTCCAATCCCTGCTCTTGAAGAGAGAGGACTTTGACCTTCTGAGGTCACACACAAAGTGATTTGCTCCAGAAGAAGAGAAGGGGACATTCACCAGAGCACTTCTGTCTACTCTAATACCACCCCCTTCCCAGCTCACTGAGAACAAAGGCCTTCAGGGATGAAGCACCCTGGTGTGAGACTACTCCTTTTGAATGGGTGTGCGCCTTTGATGCCAGGGCACAGGAAAGTTGCCTGTTGTGCGGCTGTCTCTGGCGAAGGGTGTTACCTGTTCTCACAAAGAGATCAAGGAAGAAGCCCGGTCCTCCAGGTTCCGGTTCTGCCATTTGACATACTCCACCCGGCTGACCAGAATACACATCACCTTCCACAGCACAGCTGACTCACAGGAGCTGACACATGTGCGATATCAATTGTCGTCCATGATCATAAGTAGTATCATGCACCATGCCTAAACTCAGGAATAGCTTTATTTAGAGATTTCCCTGCCACCAGCATGGGTTAGTTATAATCATTGTAGTTTCGGTACAAGGGGGCATACCTTAAATTCCGCCCTTGCGCTGCAGAGGCTTGGCTGTCGCTGCAGCTGTCAAGTGGTCCTCTTGTGACCTTTGAACCTGCTCTGCACCAGTAGAGCAGGTGCTGCGGATCAGGCTGCTGATGCAGCAGGGCATGACTATTTATTTATTTATTTGTACATTTGTAAATCACACTAAACCCATAGGCATCAATGCGCTGGTTGCTGTACATGTTACACAGTGGGCACTCACATAGTCAAAGCAGTACTTTCGCCTAGTTTGCTAAGTGAAGAGCCAAGTTTTCAGAAGTTTGCAGAAGGACCAGTATGATTGCCGGGATTTCAGGGCTGGAGGTAAAGTGTTCCAGAGTTTCACTGCAATGACAGGGGCATCTTGAACTGCATGCTTTTGGCATTGCGTTGAGGAAAATGGGACTATGGTTAGCAGCTTAATCTTTTGGAGATGGAATTACCCACATCATTTTATTTATCAATACAAACCAAAAAAGCCAGTGCTCTGCACCCTTGCCAAATGGCAATTTCTCGCAGTGTGTGTTATAAATGTGCCCTAACAGCACATCTGATGGCAGCACGCGCAATAAAGGTTTGTATCATATAAGTGTCGTAAGAGTGTATTGTAAGAGTGTGTCATAAGAGTATGTGTCGTAAGAGTGTATGTTGTCAGAGCAACTGTCAGAGGAACATGAGTCGTAAGTGTGAGTGTCATAAGGGTGTGTACTGTAATTTCCAGTGTCGTAAAAGCAAGAGTCTTAAGAGCGTGTGTCGGAGGTGTGTGTTTTAGACGAGAGTGTGTCATAGCAGCATATGCTGTATGTTTCATTGGCGTGTAAGTGTCTGACATGCGAGTGTATGGTGTATAAGTAGCGTGAGTGTTTGTTATGTTTTGTTTTATTACTCATGGGGTAAAATGTATCTATTTGACAAATAAAGAAAGTTAAAGAGTGAGAGAGCGAGAGAGAGAGAGAGAGACAGAGATGTGGCCTTGTGAGCTAGAGAAATGGGACCTAGCTGCAAAGGCCAGAAGTTGTTTTGCCTTCTAAGGCCTATTCCCGCCTTCCCCCAACTAACCAACTATCCTCTAAGATCTCCTACCACCTTACTCTACACACACAGAATCCCCACAGAAGGCCACCATAGGCTTATCCATTAGCATATCAACACTATCTGAGCCCCGACTAAGCTCTTCTCTTTACCCCTGTCGCACTCTCCCACATCAGCGGCTAACCATACTCAAAAAGGTGTAGTCTATCAAATCCTGGGCTCTTCCCTACAGATAACATACTCCGAAGTTTCTTCCGCAAACCCATAGAAAGCAGATTGGAACTGAAGAACTGTGTACTTCGACAAACAGGTTTTGCATCTGCCTTTCCCACTTTACCACTCAGGAACACCAACCCCCATTTTTGTTACAGAGCCATGGGAGCAAGGCTACCAATAGTGGCCGACAGGCACTATTTAAGATCATTTACATTACATTAAAGTCATAAAATGCACATGTCAAATATGCCTCCTATATGCATGAAAACTTACATTGAAGTCAGGTTTGACTTTGATGTGAGTTTCAATATGTACAATATATTATTATGTATGAGCTGTACAGTTTGTACATGTACACTATCTACATATCAGAGTCAGTTCTGACTTTCAAGTGAGTTTTCAGACGTGCATTAGCGTACTTGTATGAAATTTACATCTCCTGCACATACTTGTAGAGTTTGCATAAACAATTTACATTTGTTCTGCTAATGTATTGTATCCCTCTTATACATATGAAAGCTCACATAAAAGTGAGCGGTAACTTTGATGTGAATTTTCAATATGTACATGATGGATATATGAAATGTACAGCTCCTACCAGAATGCAATTTATTTCTCTTGAATTTATTGTGAGTTTTCATATGTATAGTTGTGAACATGTGTGTCATGTACATTATCTACATGTACACTTTGTATAAAAACTCTACACTGATTTTGAGCGTGTGCAATATACATATTGTACATGTACATTTTGTATATTGTATAAACCAAATCATAGCAAACTACTATGACTCTTTGATAGAAGGACATCCACGAATGGATAAAACCCAGGCTAAGATAAAGAAAAATTACTGGTGGCCCACTTGGCGAAAAGATATTGCCCAGTTCATCACGACCTGTGGTGTTTGCGCTCAGCACAAGTCTCAAAAACAAAGTCCTGCAGACCTTCTACATCCTTTGATGGTGGCCCCGGCGCCTTGGCATACGCTGTCTATGGATTTTATTTATTGTGGACAATCGACCTTCGACCCAAACCGATGGCCAGACCGAACTGACCAATCAAACTCTAGAGCAGTACTCAAGGTGCATGTTACAACAAACCGAAGATACCTGGAAGGACATACTCTGGTTGGCTGAATATGCATACAACAATTCCATCCACACCAGTACAGGACAAACGCCATTTTACACAGTATATGGTCGACATCCACGAACATCTGTCTTTGATTCGCTTAAAGCACTGGAGATGCCAGCGGTAACAACCTTACATGAAACCATCACTCGAGTCTTTACGCAGGAAGCAGAACATTTGACCAGAGCCAAAGAAAAGCAGAAACAGTTTGCAGACCAACACCGAAAGGAGGCTCCAAATTATCAGGTCGGGGACAAGGTTTGGTTAGCTTCCAAAAACATTTCTCTGAAGGGGCCACGAATCTTCCTTCGCAAATACCTAGGACCCTATTCCATCAAAGCCATGATCAACCCTGCAGCCATGAAATTAGAATTACCGTCCCACATGCGGATCCACCTGGTGTTTCATGTCTCCCTCCTAAAACCATTGAGACCAGGTACACGGATCGATACTCCACCGGATCCCGAAATATTTGAAGGAGAACCGGAATACAAAGTTAAAAGGATCCTAGACTCTAAGATGGTCCAGTCCAAGCTATACTACCTAATAGACTGGAAAGATTATGGACCCCAAGATCAGACCTGGGAGCCCAGTGAACATGTCCATGCTCCACGATTAATCAGGCAGTTCCACCACAATAACCCCACTAAACCAGGGCCAAGGGGGGAACCCCCCCTTGAGAGGGGCCTTGAGGGGGAGTGCTGTCATGGCCACGGGCCCCAGAACACAAAAACCACACCATCTAGTGAGGGGGGCAATGGGTCACTTGACTCACTTATGTCCCTTTGGGACTCATGAACACAGGGGCCCTGGCTGGACTCAGTCCTGGCGCCTTTGGTGCCAAGCTCATATAGAGATGTGAGCAGGAACACTTTATTTCAGTGCAGGAGTGCTTTTATTTTACTTCAGTGCTGGAGTGCTTTTATTTTACAAGAACTTTCCAGGTGCTGGAAGCCTTTATTCCAGAGAACATCCCCATTTGCTGACTCATCAGGCGTGGCTCCCTAGGCCTGGTCTCCAGGTGCTGACTCATCGGGTGTGGCAGGGCGTGGCAGCAGGCAGGCCAGAGCTACTAGGCATGGCCGGGAACAAGACTATACAAAACCCACCGATCCCTCAAGCAAACAAGACGCTCAAAACCGCCTGGACTAGCTACTTATCTTTTGATCCTGCAACAACAGCATCCTTACCTGCACCCTGGCTTGCATCTCACGTCAATGCTCCCTCTTCTTGGCAGATCCCGAATCGACGCCACAGCACCTGCGCTCTCTGTCCCACGAAGCCCAAGTCCTGAAATGAGAAAAGAAGACAAGGCAAGGTTAGAACTCCCAAAAACACCCAACCCAGAGTTGCGCCGCATTTAAAACCTAACGCGCACCCTAAGGCAACATTAAAGGCTACTTACCAGCTGTTGGACCATCTCAGCCCCGCTCCTCTGTACCGCCGGCTCCGCTTCTTCTACCGCAGCTACCGCCGGCACCGCTACACCACCTGCAAGGGGAGGGAGCAAAGAAAAGAGACATTACATACAAAGGACAGAGAACAAACTTTACAAATACAATTACAACAGTCGGAAGACAAGCAGGCAAGTGGAACCAAGGGAAACACTTACCCACAAGAGAAGTGGACTAGTCGCAGCTGGCCTGGACTTCCACGACAAGGGACCAGTGAAGGAACTCAGTTCCCTTCAACAAGCGCCCCTGCCAGAAGCAGCAGGACGGAGAGCTCATCATCATCATTCAGCAGGAACCACACTGCTCATCAAGGAAGTTCCCCACACAGATTCAGAGGGAGGAACATACAACAGGAGTTTCATCCCTCGGAGGGCTGCGACCGTGCCCCAACGTCTCCACTGAGACCAGGTGAGCATAACACCGAGGGAAGGCTATGCTCTTAGGAGGGGTGCAAATGTGATATATAGTGACCAAACAACAAAGTAACACAGTCCAAAACAAAGGGAATGGCCGATCAAGGTTCTATAAAAATATATATACTTTAATTAAACACACCATCTACAATTGAACAAAAATAGAAATACCGTACAAAAAGCCACCCCTGTGAAAGACAAAGAGAAGCAGCAGAGTGGAGAAAGTAGCCTTCTGAGCATAAGTACAGCAAATACCAACCACGAAAGAATATGTCTTAGGTGAAAGAAGGTACTGAGGAGACCTAATCAGTGTTGAGGGTCCCAGTGAACCGAGGAGTCGGTTTGTGGTCAACAGTACCTGGTTTTGGTTCTTGGGTGGGTTCAGGGATGTTGAACCTGGTGTCGAAGGTAGATGTGAGCGGATCAAGCTCAGTTCGGGCATGTTGGATCGTGTGAGCCCAAGCAGCAAGAGGGCATTGAGTAGGAGCAAATTGAGTCGCTCTTTGCAGTTTAAGGGGGACGCTCCACGCTGCAGTTCCCAACATCTCTTTGCAGTTGTGTCAGACCGAGTCAAGCTTTAGCCACTGGGAGGGGTCGATGCATGATGCTCCGGCGGTTCTAGTCGGCGGGCAACAGTGGTCGAATTGGTGATCTTGGGGATGTCAATTTGCAGGTCGGTGAGGTGGCCGTTCGAGGGCTAGCTGGGTCGAGCCATGGTTGTAACCCCTGGTCAGACTTGGCGTGTGATGCAAAGTTCGGTTCGAGTCCCGCCCATTGAGCAGTGGATTGGTGCAGCTTAACAGGGAGCTTCCGCCGGTTTGTTCCTTCTGGCTGCTGTCAGGCCTACTCAGAGGCACTCAAGGACTGGGGGGTTCTGTTCAGGATCTTCTCTCCCAGCTATAGGAGATTCTGATGCAGAGTGGTAGGTCGTGGTCCACAGAAAAAAGTTACCCACAATGTTATGTTATAATTTTTCACAACCTCGACAGATGTGTAGCGCAACCAACCCCCAAGGCAACTTGGCGCTAAAGCTGAAACCAACAACTACATGAAAAGGACGGAAAGGGACACAGAAAACCTAACAATGTCCAGTGGGAGTGGGTAGGGGGTAGATCTCTCTTCTGCCTTGGATGGCTCCTTCTTTACCCGAGGCTGAAGGCTTTAGAAAGTGCAACATTCCCAAAGGAAGTCCAGTGAGTTCTTCTCAGGTGCTTCAGGGTGAATCTTAGTGTCTACAGAGGATCTGGGGAACGGGTGGGTAACTCCTTCTTTTAAAGGCAAAAGTCTCCAGTTGATTGCACTAAAGATAGCCTGCCTTAGTGGTCCAATCCCTGCTCTTGAACAGAGAGGACTTTGACCTTCTGAGGTCACACACAAAGTGATTTGCTCCAGAAGAAGAGAAGGGGACATTCACCAGAGCACTTCTGTCTACTCTAATACCACCCCCTTCCCAGCTCACTGAGAACAAAGGCCTTCAGAGATGCAGCACCCTGGTGTGAGACTACTCCTTTTGAATGGGTGTGCGCCTTTGATGCCAGGGCACAGGAAAGTTGCCTGTTGTGCGGCTGTCCCTGGCGAAGGGTGTTACCTGTTCTCACAAAGAGATCAAGGAAGAAGCCCGGTCCTCCAGGTTCCGGTTCTGCCATTTGACATACTCCACCCGGCTGACCAGAATACACATCACCTTCCACAGCACAGCTGACTCACAGGAGCTGACACATGTGCGATATCAATTGTCGTCCATGATCATAAGTAGTATCATGCACCATGCCTAAACTCAGGAATAGCTTTATTTAGAGATTTCCCTGCCACCAGCATGGGTTAGTTATAATCATTGTAGTTTCGGTACAAGGGGGCATACCTTAAATTCCGCCCTTGCGCTGCAGAGGCTTGGCTGTCGCTGCAGCTGTCAAGTGGTCCTCTTGTGACCTTTGAACCTGCTCTGCACCAGTAGAGCAGGTGCTGCGGATCAGGCTGCTGATGCAGCAGGGCATGACTATTTATTTATTTATTTGTACATTTGTAAATCACACTAAACCCATAGGCATCAATGCGCTGGTTGCTGTACATGTTACACAGTGGGCACTCACATAGTCAAAGCAGTACTTTCGCCTAGTTTGCTAAGTGAAGAGCCAAGTTTTCAGAAGTTTGTAGAAGGACCAGTATGATTGCCGGGGTTTCAGGGCTTGAGGTAAAGTGTTCCAGAGTTTCACTGCAATGACAGGGGAATCTTGAACTGCATGCTTTTGGCATTGTGTTGAGGAAAATGGGACTATGGTTAGCAGCTTAATATTTTGGAGATGGAATTACCCACATCATTTTATTTATCAATACAAACCAAAAAAGCCAGTGCTCTGCACCCTTGCCAAATGGCAATTTCTCGCAGTGTGTGTTATAAATGTGCCCTAACAACACATCTGATGGCAGCACGCACAATAAAGGTTTGTATCAAATAAGTGTCGTAAGAGTGTATTGTAAGAGTGTGTCATAAGAGTATGTGTCGTAAGAGTGTATGTTGCCAGAGCAACTGTCAGAGGAACATGAGTCGTAAGTGTGAGTGTCATAAGGGTGTGTACTGTAATTTCCAGTGTCGTAAAAGCAAGTGTCTTAAGAGCGTGTGTCGGAGGTGTGTGTTTTAGACGAGTGTGTGTCATAGCAGCATATGCTGTATGTGTCATTGGCGTGTAAGTGTCTGACATGCGAGTGTATGGTGTATAAGTAGCGTCAGTGTTTGTTATGTTTTGTTTTATTACTCATGGGGTAGAATGTATCTATTTGACAAATAAAGAAAGTTAAAGAGTGAGAGAGCGAGAGACAGAGATGTGGCCTTGGGAGCTAGAGAAATGGGACCTAGCTACAAAGGCCAGAAGTTGTTTTGCCTTCTAAGGCCTATTCCCGCCTTCCCCCAACTAACCAACTATCCTCTAAGATCTCCTACCACCTTACTCTACACACACAGAATCCCCACAGAAGGCCACCATAAGCTTATCCATTAGCATATCAACACTATCTGAGCCCCGACTAAGCTCTTCTCTTTACCCCTGTCGCACTCTCCCACATCAGCAGCTAACCATACTAAAAAAGGTGTAGTCTATCAAATCCTGGGCTCTTCCCTACAGATAACATACTCCGAAGTTTCTTCCGCAAACCCATAGAAAGCAGATTGGAACTGAAGAACTGTGTACTTCTGACAAACAGGTTTTGCATCTGCCTTTCCCACTTTACCACTCAGGAACACCAACCCCCATTTTTGTTACAGAGCCAAGTGAGCAAGGCTACCAATAGTGGCCGACAGGCACTATTTAAGATCATTTACATTACATTAAAGTCATAAAATGCACATGTCAAATATGCCTCCTATATGCATGAAAACTTACATTGAAGTCAGGTTTGACTTTGATGTGAGTTTCAATATGTACAATATATTATTATGTATGAGCTGTACAGTTTGTACATGCACACTATCTACATATCAGAGTCAGTTCTGACTTTCAAGTGAGTTTTCAGACGTGCATTAGCGTACTTGTATGAAATTTACATCTCCTGCACATACTTGTAGAGTTTGCATAAACAATTTACATTTGTTCTGCTAATGTATTGTATCCCTCTTATACATATGAAAGCTCAAATAAAAGTGAGCGGTAACTTTGATGTGAATTTTCAATACGTACATGATGGATATATGAAATGGGGAAAAAAAGGGGTTTGTCAGCTTGCCAATCAGGGCAAGACAGAACAACTAATGGAAATGCTTGAGCGGTGGTCCTGCTCTCTTGGACACAGGGTAGAAAGCTGATCTGGTGTTCTGTTGAGACACCCAGGCCCCACCGGTCGAGAGCCGGGGGGTAGGGGGAGGTGTCGTGTGGGATATCTAACCACAGGCGATGATGGACGTGCTGCTTGACTGGAGGGCAGTCTAGCTGGTGTAAGTGGTTTTTTGATCACCAACAGCCTGACAGATGGAAGGGAGGGGGGGCAGGAATGGGGGTGGGGCAACCAGCACTATTATATAAAAGAGTGCGAGAGGGGGATTAAATCTCGTGATCTTGGATCTAGATGACTAGGAATGACAAGTGCAGAAATGGAGGCATCAGGATTTTCTTATGATTTTATTCACCCTTGTGACTCGAAAGTTCCTTGCAGATGGATGGTTGCCCGAAGGGTGGATTGAGTGATACCAAATTTTTACTAAAAATGCACTGTCCCACTAGCTAGGGGATGTGCTGGAAAAACCCATGCTTTCTGGTTTTTTTTGCAATTTCGTGCAGTAGCCCTTGTGGTTTTGGGGGTATCATAAAATGTTGTGGTGGAGCCACAACAGGTGAGGTCGACCGGTTGCGATGGTTTGTTAGTGATTACCGACCATCTTCTTCAGGACAAGATTAATCTTCATGTGCTACTGAATAGTGTCTGTCCTCATAGTAGGGCAGCGGTGGCAGGCTGCATGGGGATCCTGGAATAGGAGACACAAGAAACACATTGCAGAGAGGGCATGAGTGTACCTTTAACCGCAATGTTGCAACAATGGTGCATCCAGAACACAGCTTGAGAACCTGTTACAAAGCAAGTGAATCCTATCACAAAAAAGGAAAGGTTGCTCACTAATTGAGAGCAAAAAACCACTACAATGGTGGCTAAAGCGTAGACAAATAAACCCCAGTGAGGGGAAGGAGAGGATAGAAGGAAAGGAGGTGGGGAAGTAGGCAAGGACCTGTGCATGTGAAGGAGAAAAGGGGGGGGTGGGAAGGTGGGGGGGGGGAGCGAGCCGTGGGATGTGCTGGAGGAAAAGCCAGTTGCAGGAGCCTACCTGGGTAGGGTAGCTGTACTGTCCAGGAGGTCCGCTGGGAGCGAAAAATGGGCTCTCTGCAGGAGCGTGCCTGTAGAAGAAAGCGTGAGCAGAGCGGTGAGAGGCTGGATACGCCTGTGTTGGGAGACGACACTAAATGGGGAGAGAGGGATCACATACCTGAAAAGGTTCAGGGCGGACACAAACGCTGCAGCCTGCTCAGTCCCAACGCTGTAGGCATAGTGAGCGGCTGCAGCGGTTGTTAAATGCCGCGTATGACGCGGCATAGGGGCGTGGCAGCACCCTGTCACAGGCGCATGGGCCAATCAGGGGTTGCCACGTAGCAGTTGTGTCAGCTTGCATGCGGCCAATCATAGCGCGGCCCATACGGGTGTGTGCGCCGCGTTAGGCCAATCAAGGCACACACATCAGTGGGTGTGTGTGCTGCAGGGCTAGGGCCAATCAGGGGTTGCCACATGATGAGTGAGGCAGCTGGCATTTAGCCAATCGTAGCGCGGCCCATAGGGATGTATGGGCCGTGCTTGTCCAATCAAGGCACACGCATCAGTGGGTGTGTGTGCTGTCGGGGCTAGGGCTCGTGTCGGCGCGAGCAGGGGAAAAGGGGTGTGGGGAGACAAATCCCTGGATGGAAAACGCAAGGGAATATTAAAAGCGTGAAAGGGGTTCCCGTGCCAAAAGAAATATGTTGAATATATGTATGTATATATATGCTGGGTCAGAGCAGGCTCAGGAATGGAGGGGGGAGGAGGAGGTTTGGGGTTGCCACATGAGTTATGCATGGTCAGAGCAGGCTCAGGAAAGGGGAGTGTGGGAGGGGGAGGCAGAGAGGCACAAAAGGAATGAACAAAAAATGTTGTGTATGGAATACACAGTAAAGCAAAATAAATGAAACGAGGCAAAGGACAGAAAAGATTTCATAAAGAAGGATAAAGTAATGGAAAAATGAAACGAGTATAAAGAACAATAACAATAAATGGAGAAGATGAATGGAAGAGAAAAACATCTTTTGATGGAACAGAAGAGCATATAGAAGATGAAAGCGCATCAAGTGTTTCATGTGTAGTCCTGTTCATCGCACAGGTACATCTGCCAAAGGCAGTGATTTGTGGGATGTCAAGGTTCAATGCTGTAGCACTGCAAGTTCTTGCCATTGCATTGCTTCATTTAACCCTTGCTTGCAGGTATTCAAGTGAAAAATCCACTTCTGTTCTTGGGTGAAGAGTATTGCGTGATAATTGCCTCCTCGCTTCAGGCGCTTGATTTTTTCCAAAATGGTCCATTGGAAAACTCTGCTGTGTGGCCTTCCGCCAGGAAATGGGGAACCATGGGTGCTGTTAGTTTCTTGGTGCGGATGCAAGATCTATGTTCAATCATCCGTTTTTTTACTTCTCGGGCAGTCATCCCAATGTATCGCAAGTGACACGGACAGGTGATCATATATATTACTCCTTTGGTATTACAGTTAGTGAAGAATTTCTGAACCCATGGAGTGGTCCAGCCAATGTCCAAAGTGGTGCTCCGAGCCGTCTGGATACACATTGAACACAAGCCACAGGGACTATGACCCACAGGATGGGTCTGGTTCCATAGGGTGACCTGTGTGTTTTTAACAGTGTCAGTATCTGGACGCACCGTATTAACGAGGGCGTCTCTCAGGTTGCGTCTTCTTTTTAGTGCAAAACGCGGCATGGGCATGTTAGATGCACCAGTGTTGAGGATAGGCCATAAAGACTTTATTTCCTTTTTGATTTTGTTAAGTAGAGGGGAGTAACTCAGTACTGCCGTGATGGTTGTGGCATCTGAGTCCTTCTGATGTTGTTCAAGGGTACACGCACGTGGGATGCATTTGGCCCTTCTGTATGTATTCTGGACAATCCTCTGCGGATAACCCCGCTGGATGAGTTGCTTTTTGAGAGTCTTGGACTGAGCAGTGTAGTCTTCCGTCCTACTGCAGAGACGTCGGTAATGCAGAAATTGTCCAAACGGTAGGTTGTCTCTGAGAGATTGAGGGTGGTAACTCGAGTATGTAAGGAGGGAGTTCTTATCGGTGTCCTTGCGGTAGACTTTGGAGATGAGCCCGCCTTGTGAAGCCATAATGGCTAGGTCGAGAAAGTGGGTTTCTCTTCTATCTTGTTCCATGGTGAAATGCAGATGGATGTTACGTGTATTGAGCCATTCGTGAAATGCCAGGAGTTCTTCGTTGGAGCCTCTAAAGATGATGAAAATATCATCTATGTAGCGGCGCCAGATGAACAAATTGTCACGAAAAGGGTTAGTTGGAGGATATATATGCTGAAGCTCGAAAGAGTTGACATAAAGATTAGCCAGACTGGGTGCGAAGGTGGCACCCATTGCGGTACCAGAGTTCTGTTGGTAAAATTGATCGTTGAACATGAAATAGTTATTCGTGAGGGCTATTTCAGCCAAGGAGGATATGAAGGTGGAGGGCACCTCATGGAGGTCAATGCCTGAGTCCAGAAGATCTTTCAACATGGTAAGAGTTTCTTGTTGCAGAATCTTGGTGTACAGAGATTCGATGTCAATGGTGACTAGCCAGTCAAGTTCAGGGTTGAATTGCACAGAGTCAAGGAGAATGAGCATTGCTGTAGAGTCTTTTACATAGGATTGCATTTTCGGAATTTCGTCCTTAATAAAAAAGTCTACGTATTGGGATAAAGGTTCCAAGATCGACTGGATCCCTGAGACAATAGGACGGCCCGGCGTGGGCAGAGTGGCTTTGTGTATTTTTGGTAGGGCGTACATGGCTGGAGTCCTTGGATGCGATGGCATCAGGAAAGCTGCTTCCCTTGAGCTCACGTATCCTTCTGCTTCCGGTTGTTCAATGATGGTGCTATCAAGGCCTGCAGGGAAGCTGTTGGATCGCTGCGGAGGAGGTGGTAACTTGAAGTGTCACAGACCAGGGCTTCCACCATATTGATGTAGTCATTAGTATTCTGAATGACAATAGCTCCCACTTTGTCTGCCGGTTTGATAGTTATAGCTTGATTTTTGGCAAGAACAGAGAGAGCTTCAAGTTGGATTTTAGTACAGTTGTTGTGAACGAAGGGAATGCCAGCTTCAATTTCTGAGAGTTTCTTCATGAGTGCTTGCTCAAAGGTAATAGATTCGGCCCTGTAGGCACTTGAGGGTACGCAGAACTGAGAGGTGGATCTCAAGCCAGTGACGTCCTTTTGTGGATTAGATTTTTCTTCAAAAAATTGCTGTAGATGTATTTTCCGAAGGAGTTGGTTACATTCAATCCGGGTTTGGAAAGGATCGTATCTGGCTGTGGGTATAAATGAAAGGCCCTTTTGTAGGATCTCTTCCTTCGGTCGAGTCAGTTGATATGATGATTTATTCATAATCAGGGAGGTGGAAGGATCGTTGCCTGTCCTCTGCTGCGTGTTACAACCTGTCAGGTTCCATAGTAAATAGGTGGTAATTAAAGAATTATTATCCTTATGTTCTTTGTTTATTTCATTGTTAGGTTTAAAAACTAAATATAGTCCTTTCACTGTTAAAATGGTTGGGCCTTAACTTCCATATTCAGAGTACTGCAGATACCCCAAGCCAAGATGGAGGGCAGAGGCAGGAGTTCTGATTGGGTGGCAGGTTGACAATGGTGTGACTCCCAACATTCTAAACTGCCTTTCATTAGTTTAGTTTCCTGAGCTGGTCATGTTTCTGTTTATCTCCTATGTTTTGGGCCTTGGAAATCTCTTAAGAAAATATCTTCAACACTAAAAGAAAAAGAAACAACTCATTCAAGTTACATCTACTCTAAAGAAATTAATTTTCCCTGTGGAAGAAAACGCTGAGAGGTCTTCTAAAGCAAAAAATAAGCTAAGTACTTTTTATGTAATTAATCTAAATGAACTGCCAAAGTTAGCCTTATCTTCTGTTATTTTCTCCTCTGAAGTGCAAGGATTAAAAGACGTTGTGTTGTGAAGCCAGTGTTTTTACATGGCAAACTCATTCATCAGAGATTAAGTCATGAAAACATGATATTTAAAGGCTATTAAAGTTAATGACTGCACAGGCAACCTTGTTTTTTAAAAGCAGCTCCTGCGTTGGATGTGGATATTACCAGCCTGACAGAATGAAAGGCCCAAGTAGTTAACTTCGCCTGAGCTGCTGAGACCACTTCCCAGAATAATTATGGAAGCCTTGGGGGATATGATTAAGGAGTTGAGGGAAGAATTAAGGGTTTCTATAAATGAGAATGTCCTTTTAAATAAAAAGATTGAGGAGTTAAATATTAAGGTAACACATATTCAGGAAATGTCAGAAGAAAGGTTGGTAGGTAGGAGAGAAGAACAGATTTTGGAACCTCCAGTTCTGGAAAGGGAAGGTTCTAGACAGAGAGGAGATTCTGGGTTAGGAGCAATTGGAGGTTTAAAGTCTTTAATTTTACCGGTGCCTCTGGCACCACCTGAACGTTTTTCTGGTGAGGCTAAAAGATTTCAAACATGTTTCACTCAATGTGAATTACATTTTTTAAGTAGGCCGGAAGTGTTTTCTTCTGATATGTCAAAGATAACATTTATGATATCTTATCTTTCAGGGGAGGCTGCTAGTTGGGCAGGAGTGTTGGTTAAACAAAAAGATTTAGCTTTGTATGATTTTAAATTATTTAAGGAGGAGTTCAGTAAGTTATTTGATAAACGTCAGGAATCCTTACAAGTTGATGGTGAACTGCTTGAGTTAAAACAGGGGAATCGAGAGTTAGTAAGTTATATTACCCAATTTAAGACTCTAGTTGTTGAAAGTAACTGGCCAGAAGAGAAGAGAGCATCCCTTTTTTACAGAGGTTTAAGGGATGAATTGAAAGACGCCTTGTCTGGGGTGGTAAATAGACCAACTTCTTGTGACGCCTTGATGGATTTAGTTGTACAGTTAGATTTTCACCTCTATGAAAGAAGATTGGAGCGTAGGAGGGGAGACAATAAACAAGAGAATAAATCTAATCCTAGATTTGATAGACCTAGGCTGGAGTTTGTAAATAGAGATTTTAGGTAAAAAAATTCAGAAAGTTCAGGAAGAATTAGAGGACCTCTTTCTAAGGAGGAAAGAGATAGGCGAAGAAATAATAATCTCTGTCTTTATTGCGGAAGGAGTGGACATTTTCTTGGGAACTGCCCTTACACTCCAAAGAAAGTACAAAATCCTGACGGCAAGAATCATCAAGTAGCCAATACTCTTCAGGCGGCAGTTCCTCACATAACAATTAATGTATCCTTGATTTTTGAAAAGAAATTGGTGGGTAGTGGTCCTGTGATTTTTGATTCAGGAGATACTGGGAATTTTATGGATTGGGGAGTAGCAAAGAGTTTAGGTATTCCCTTAGTGAAGAAGGTTTTATCTGAGCAGTTTAGTTCAGTGGATGGATCAGAATTAACTTCAGGACCAATCACACATGAAACTTCTCCCTTACTAATGATTATGGCAGGGAACCATGGAGAGGAGTTGATTTTTGAGATTATCGATGCTCCACAATTGAAGATTATTTTAGGCATGCCCTGGCTTACACATCATAATCCTTTGATTGATTGGGGCAGAAGGGTGATTGAATTAAATTCCAATTTTTGTAAGGAACATTGTTTTGAAGGTAAATCCCTTGAAGATACTCAGATTGATGATGTTAAGGGTGCAAGGTTCTTAGGAGAGGTTGGAGCTCTTTTTCACTCTCATACTATTGGAGCTGTTATGGGAGAGTTACCTGATTGCTACAAAGAATTCAGTGATGTCTTTGATGAGGTAGTGGCAGGTGGTCTTCCTCCTCATAGACCATTTGATTGTAAAATAGAACTTGAACCAGGAGCCACTTTACCTTGTAGCAGGGTTTATGCACTTACTGAAAAGGAAAACGATTACCTTAAGGAGTATTTAACTGAAAATTTAGCAAAGGGTTTCATTAGACATTCCAAGTCCCCGGTGGCATCTCCTTTATTTTTTGTGCCTAAAAAAGAGGGAACATTGAGGACTTGTATTGATTATAGAGCTCTAAATAAGGTAACCATCAAAAACAGATATCCACTTCCTTTAATTTCAGTTATGTTAGATCAGATACAAGGAGCTGAAATATTTTCTAAATTGGATTTGAGAGGTGCTTATCATCTTGTTAGAGTAAAAGAGGGAGATGAATGGAAGACAGCTTTCAAGACTAAGTATGGATTATTTGAATATTTAGTGATGCCTTTCGGATTATGTAATGCCCCAGCTTCATTTCAGTTTTTTATTAATGAAGTTCTACGTGAGTTTCTGGACATTTTTGTTGTAGTCTACATCGATGATATTTTGATTTATTCACAAGATTTGAAACAACATCAAAGTCATGTAAAATTGGTCCTACAAAAATTGAGAGAAAACCATTTATTTGCAAAATCGGAAAAAAGCCAATTTCATACTTCTTCAGTTGAATTCCTTGGTTTTGTGATTACTCCTGGTGGGTTGGAGATGGATTTAAAGAAGATTAAGGCTGTCAAAGACTGGCCATCTCCGACTAAAGTTAAGGAGGTGCAGAGTTTTTTGGGCTTTGCCAATTTTTATAGGAGATTTATCGAAGGATTCTCTCAAATCATTACTCCTATTACTAAACTTCTTAAGAAAGGAGTAAAATTCATTTGGAGTGAAGAAGCTGAAGAGGCTTTTCAGGTTTTGAAAGATCGTTTCATTACAGGACCTGTGCTTTTACATCCTGATCCTTCTAAACCTTTTTTTGTTGAGGCAGACGCCTCCAATCTGGCTATGGGAGCGGTTTTATCTCAAAGGCATGAAAACACTGGACAATTGCATCCAGTTGCTTATTTTTCCAAAAAATTTTCTTCAGCTGAAATCAATTATACCATCATGGATCGTGAGCTTTTAGCGATCAAGGCAGCCTTTGAGGAATGGCGCCATTATTTAAATGGAGCTAGACACACTGTGACAGTTTTGACTGATCACCGAAATCTTTTATTTTTAAAATCAGCTAAAACTTTAACACCCAGACAATTAAGATGGTCAATATTCTTTTCAGATTATGATTTTGTAATTACTTTTAAACCTGGAAGTCAAAATGGAAAGGCAGATGCTTTGTCTCGTCACTTTCCTGGTAGTGAACAATTGAAGGAGATTGATCAACAACCTGTGATTTCCTCTGAATATTTTATTGTGGCGGGAGTTTTTGATGAAGGAAGTTTTTCTAAAGAAATTCAAGACTGTATGACTTCTGAACAAATGGATGAATGGGTGAGACAGGACCCAGTGAGAAAAATTAAAAATGGTTTACCATATTTCGACACTAGATTATATCTTCCTTCAGAGAAGCTCCGTGAAAAAATTTTGATTGATTGTCATGAATCAAAACTCTCAGGTCATCCAGGGTTTAGAAAAACTTTAGAGTTGGTCAGGAGGGAATTTTGGTGGGATACAATGAGAAGTGACATTTTAAACTTTGTTAAGACTTGTGAGACTTGTATTAGAGCCAAGTCACATGTGGGTAAACCAATGGGTTTATTAGAACCTCTTCCAATTCCGCCGCATCCGTGGCATACTATTTCTATGGATTTTATAGTTGATCTCCCTAAGGATCAGGGTTGTTCTACAATTTTGGTTGTTGTTGATTTACTTACTAAAGAAAGTCATTTTATTCCAATTAAAGGGGAAGTTACTGCAGAAAGTTTGGCACAGCATTTTTCTCAAGGCATTGTTCGGCTGCATGGTTTACCTAGTCAGGTGATTTCCGATAGAGGTTCTCAGTTTATTTCAAAATTTTGGAGGGCCTTTTGTAGAACTCTTGGTGTGGAAGTTAAATTAACATCTAGATATCATCCCGAGACTAATGGTCAAGTGGAACGTGTTAATCAAGAGTTGGAAAAGTACTTAAGATGTTACTTGCAAGCAGGAGACAGTTGGGTAGATCTAATTTGGATAGCAGAATTTGCATATAATAATTCTATGAAGGATTCTACTTCTATGTCACCTTTTTTCTGTAGTCGTGGTTTCCATCCTCGTTTCCTTAGAGAACAGATAGAGAAAGACATTGGTAGTCCAGCAGTTGAGATTAGATTACAGACTATGAAGGAAAATTTGGTACGAGCAGTCAAGGCACTTCAATTAAGCAAGGCTAGTTATAAGAGATTTGCTGATGTTAAACGAAAGCCTGGGCCAGAATTTTGTGTTGGGAATAAAGTCTGGTTGTCTACCAAGAATTTGAAAATCAAGTGTCGAACTAAATTTAGTCCAAGATTTATAGGTCCTTTTGAGATTGAGACTGTGATAAATCCAGTTGCAGTTAGATTGAAACTTCCCGAAAATGTAAAAGTACATCCAACATTTCACATTAGTCAGTTAAATCCATTTGTTGATGGAACTAGATTAGGAGTTCCTCCTAGTCCAGTTTTAGTGGAGAATCAATCTGAAGAATTTGAGGTCAGAGCAATTTTGGACTCTAGAAGAAGTCGTGGAAAACTTCAGTATTTAATAGACTGGAAAGGTTTTGGGCCTGAGGAACGCTCTTGGGAATTTGCTAGTGATGTCCATGCTCCAATTTTTGTCGCCAAATTTCATAGGAAGTATCCTTTCAAGCCTGGTCCGGGAGGGAGGGCTTGGAGAGGGGGTACTGTCAGGTTCCATAGTAAATAGGTGGTAATTAAAGAATTATTATCCTTATGTTCTTTGTTTATTTCATTGTTAGGTTTAAAAACTAAATATAGTCCTTTCACTGTTAAAAAGGTTGGGCCTTAACTTCCATATTCAGAGTACTGCAGATACCCCAAGCCAAGATGGAGGGCAGAGGCAGGAGTTCTGATTGGGTGGCAGGTTGACAATGGTGTGACTCCCAACATTCTAAACTGCCTTTCATTAGTTTAGTTTCCTGAGTTGGTCATGTTTCTGTTTATCTCCTATGTTTTGGGCCTTGGAAAACTCTTAAGAAAATATCTTCAACACTAAAAGAAAAAGAAACAACTCATTCAAGTTACATCTACTCTAAAGAAATTAATTTTCCCTGTGGAAGAAAACGCTGAGAGGTCTTCTAAAGCAAAAAATAAGCTAAGTACTTTTTATGTAATTAATCTAAATGAACTGCCAAAGTTAGCCTTATCTTCTGTTATTTTCTCCTCTGAAGTGCAAGGATTAAAAGACGTCGTGTTGTGAAGCCAGTGTTTTTACATAGCAAACTCATTCATCAGAGATTAAGTCATGAAAACATGATATTTAAAGGCTATTAAAGTTAATGACTGCACAGGCAACCTTGTTTTTTAAAAGCAGCTCCTGGGTTGGATGTGGATATTACCAGCCTGACACAACCATAGATTGTGGCGGTGTGCGCCATCTGGGTCCGCGTTGCCCTCTGCCTCGCTGGCCTAAAAAAGGTACCGCAGGGGTGTTGTGTGGTGCGGCGATGTTGTAGTAGACTCTTTGGCCTTGGCGTCCATAGCTGCCAGAGCTGTTGCGGGAGTTAGAGCTGGAATTGGACCATGACCTGTTTTGGCCTCTCTGAGAGTTCTGAAAGCGCAATTGTGCTGCATCTCTCCTTGATTGTCGTGCCTCATCAGTGAAATACTTGTCAGCGACATATTTGGGTAGACTTTTACATGTGTAAAATTCTGCAAGTCCTTTTTGAGTTTCAGAATTTTCCTGTTTAGATTGATGTCTTTAAATTCTTTCAAAGATGTTTCCAGAAGAGTTAGTTTCGCTGTATATATGTCTATTGCAATTTTAGTCTTGAGAGTGTCGCTTTTAAGCGTGAGTTCTGCTATCAATTTATCAGTGACTGATTTGGCTGTGTTGATGATTAGAATTAGCCAGTCTCGAGTGCACTTGTTCGCAATGAAGGACCAATCTTTTCTGAACTGAAGGTTATCTAAGAAAATCCGTGGTTCTATGCGGATGATTAGTCCATTTGGGGCGGTATGGGCCCTCAGGTATTCTGTCATGAGAGCTCCATGGAGTTCGGAGCGGATGATCTTCTTTTTAAGGATTTCTATTTCGTTCCATTCATCGGTGTTACCATTGATGTTTGGTGCCAAGTCGATCCCTAGCAGGGATGGATTGGCCAAGATGCCGTCAACTAATTCTTCGGCAAAAGCTAGGTAATGACCTTCTGCCATGGTGTGCTAGGGGTAGGTGAAGTGGACGGAAGGGAAAGGGGGTTTTATTTGTCTAAAGGCGATGGATAAACAAAGATGTCGAAGGGCTGGAGGTGGTCCTGCCTTTCTGCTACTTGAATAAATCAAACCCAACAACTGCATCCAGGTGTGCGAAAATCAGAAAATAACAACAGGGTAAATTAAAGCTCAAAGAGCTGGAGTGGCAACTGCCTTCCCAAACCGTAGGGAGATACTAGTACACAGGGGACGGTTTGCTGGGAAAAAAAGGGGTTTGTCAGCTTGCCAATCAGGGCAAGACAGAACAACTAATGGAAATGCTTGAGCGGTGGTCCTGCTCTCTTGGACACAGGGTAGAAAGCTGATCTGGTGTTCTGTTGAGACACCCAGGCCCCACCGGTGGAGAGCCGGGGGGTAGGGGGAGATGTCGTGTGGGATATCTAACCACAGGCAATGATGGACATGCTGCTTGACTGGAGGGCAGTCTAGCTGGTGTGAGTGGTTTTTTGGTCACCAACAGCCTGACAGATGGAAGGGGGGGGCAGGAATGGGGGTGGGGCAACCAGCACTATTATATAAAAGATGCGAGAGGGGGATTAAATCTCGTGATCTTGGATCTAGACGACTAGGAATGACAAGTGCAGAAATGGAGGCATCGGGATTTTCTTATGATTTTATTCACCCAGGTGACTCGAAGGTTCCTTGCAGATGGATGGTTGCCCGAAGGGTGGATTGAGTGATACCAAATTTTTACTAAAAATGCACTGTCTCACTAGCTAGGGGATGTGCTGGAAAAACCCATGCTTTCTGGTTTTTTTTGCAATTTCGTGCAGTAGCCCCTGTTGGTCTTGGGGCTATCATAAAATGTTGTGGTGGAGCCACAACAGGTGAGGTCGACCGGTTTCGATGGTTTGTTAGTGATTACCGACCATCTTCTTCAGGACAAGATCAATCTTCATGTGCTACTGAATAGTGTCTGTCCTCATAGTAGGGCAGCGGTGGCAGAACTCACGCTTAAAAGCGACACTCTCAAGACTAAAATTGCAATAGACATATATACAGCAAAACTAACTCTTCTGGAAACATCTTTGAAAGAATTTAAAGACATCAATCTAAACAGGAAAATTCTGAAAATTCTGAAACTCAAAAAGGACTTGCAGAATTTTACACATGTAAAAGTCTACCCATATGTCGCCGACGAGTATTTCACTGATGAGGCACGACAATCAAGGAGAGATGCAGCACAATTGCGCTTTCAGAACTCCCAGAGAGGCCAAAACAGGTCATAGTCCAATTCCAGCTCTAACTCCGGCAACAGCTCTGGCAGCTATGGACGCCAAGGCCAAAGAGTCCACTACAACATCCCCACACCACACAACACCCCTGGGGTACCTTTTTTAGGCCAGCGAGGCAGAGGGCAACGCGGACACAGATGGCGCACACCGCCACAATCTATGGTTGTAACACGCAGCAGAGGACAGGCAACGATCCTTCCACCTCCCTGATTGTGAATAAATCATCATATCAACTGACTCGACCGGATAAAGAGATCCTACAAAAGGGCCTTTCATTTATACCCACAGCCAGATACGATCCTTTCCAAACCCGGATTGAATGTAACCAACTCCTTCGGAAAATACATCTGCAGCAATTTTTTGAAGAAAAATCTAATCCACAAAAGGACGTCACTGGCTTGAGATCCAACTGTCAGTTCTGCGTACCCTCAAGTGCCTACAGGGCCGAATCTATTACCTTTGAGCAAGCACTCATGAAGAAACTCTCAGAAATTGAAGCTGACATTCCCTTCGTTCACAACAACTGTACTAAAATCCAACTTGAAGCTCTCTCTGCTCTTGCCAAAAATCAAGCTATAGCTATCAAACCGGCAGACAAAGGGGGAGCTATTGTCATTCAGAATACTAATGACTACATTATATGGTGGAAGCCCTGGTCTGTGACACTTCAAGTTACCACCTCCTCTGCAGCGATCCAACAGCTTCCCTGCAGGCCTTGATAGCACCCATCATTGAAGAAGCGGAAGCAGAAGGATACGTGAGCTCAAGGGAAGCAGCTTTCCTGATGCCATCGCATCCAAGGACTCCAGCCATGTACGCCCTACCAAAAATACACAAAGCCACTCTGCCCACGCCGGGCCGTCCTATTGTCTCAGGGATCCAGTCGATCTTGGAACCTTTATCCCAATACGTAGACTTTTTTATTGAGGACGAAATTCCGAAAATGCAATCCTATGTAAAAGACTCTACAGCAATGCTCATTCTCCTTGACTCTGTGCAATTCAACCCTGAACTTGACTGGCTAGTCACCATTGACATCGAATCTCTGTACACCAAGATTCCTCAACAAGAAACTCTTACCATGTTAAAAGATCTTCTGGACTCAGGCATTGACCTCCATGAGGTGCCCTCCACCTTCATATCCTCCTTGGCTGAAATAGCCCTCACGAGGAACTATTTCATGTTCAACGATCAATTTTACCAACAGATCTCTGGTACCGCCATGGGTGCCACCTTCGCACCCAGTCTGGCTAATCTTTATGTCAACTCTTTTGAGCTTCAGCATATATATCCTCCAACTAACCCTTTTCGTGACAATTTGCTCATCTGGCGCCGCTACATAGATGATATTTTCATCATCTTTAGAGGCTCCAACGAAGAACTCCTGGCATTTCACGAATGGCTCAATACACGTAACATCCATCTGCATTTCACCATGGAACAAGATAGAAGAGAAACCCACTTTCTCGACCTAGCCATTATGGCTTCACAAGGCGGGCTCATCTCCAAAGTCTACCGCAAGGACACCGATAAGAACTCCCTCCTTACATACTCGAGTTACCACCCTCAATCTCTCAGAGACAACCTACCGTTTGGACAATTTCTGCGTTACCGACGTCTCTGCAGTAGGACGGAAGACTACACTGCTCAGTCCAAGACTCTCAAAAACCAACTCATCCAGCGGAGTTATCCACAGAGGATTGTCCAGAATACATACAGAAGGGCCAGATGCATCCCACGCGCGTGTACCCTTGAACAACATCAGAAGGACTCAGATGCCACAACCATCACGGCAGTACTGAGTTACTCCCCTCTACTTAACAAAATCAAAAAGGAAATTAAGTCTTTATGGCCTATCCTCAACACTGGCGCATCTAACATGCCCATGCCGCGTTTTGCACTAAAAAGAAGACGCAACCTGAGAGACGCCCTCGTTAATACGGTGCGTCCAGATACTGACACTGTTAAAAACACACAGGTCACCCTATGGAACCAGACCCATCCTGTGGGTCATAGTCCCTGTGGCTTGTGTTCAATGTGTATCCAGACGGCTCGGAGCACCACTTTGGACATTGGCTGGACCACTCCATGGGTTCAGAAATTCTTCACTAACTGTAATACCAAAGGAGTAATATATATGATCACCTGTCCGTGTCACTTGCGATACGTTGGGATGACTGCCCGAGAAGTAAAAAAACGGATGATTGAACATAGATCTTGCATCCGCACCAAGAAACTAACAGCACCCATGGTTCCCCATTTCCTGGCGAAAGGCCACACAGCAGAGTCTTTCGAATGGACCATTTTGGAAAAAATCAAGCGCCCGAAGCGAGGAGGCAATTATCACGCAATACTCTTCACCCAAGAACAGAAGTGGATTTTTCGCTTGAATACCTGCAAGCAAGGGTTGAATGAAGCAATGCAATGGCAAGAACTTGCAGTGCTACAGCATTGAAACTTGACATCCCACGAATCACTGCCTTTGGCAGATGTACCTGTGCGATGAACGGGACTACACATGAAACACTTGATGCGCTTTCATCTTCTATATGTTCTTCTGTTCCATCAAAAAATGATTTTCTCTTCCATTCATCTTCTCCATTTATTGTTATTTTTCTTTATACTCGTTTGATTTTTCCATTACTTTCTCCTTCTTTATGAAATCTTTTCTGTCCTTTGCCTCGTTTCATTTATTTTGCTTTACTGTGTATTCCATACACAACATTTTTTGTTCATTCCTTTTGTGCCTCTCTGCCTCCCCCTCCCACACTCCCCTTTCCTGAGCCTGCTCCGACCATGCACAACTCATGTGGCAACCCCAAACCCCCGCACCCCCTCCCCCCTCCATTCCTGAGCCTGCTCTGACCCAGCATATATACATACATATATTTAACATATTTATTTTGGCACGGGAACCCCTTTCACGCTTTTAACATTCCCTTGCGTTTTCCATCCAGGGATTTGTCCCCCCCCCTTTTCCCCTGCTCGCGCCGACACGAGCCCTAGCCCCGACAGCACACACACCCACTGATGCGTTTGCCTTGATTGGACAAGCACGGCCCATACATCCGTATGGGCCGCGCTACGATTGGCTAAATGCCAGCTGCCTCACTCATCATGTGGCAAACCCATATTGGCCCTAGCCCTGCAGCACCCACACCCACTGATGTGTGTGCCTTGATTGGCCTAACGCGGCGCACACACCCGTATGGGCCGCGCTATGATTGGCCGCATGCAAGCTGACATAACTGCTACGTGGCAACCCCTGATTGGCCCATGCGCCTGTGACAGGGTGCTGCCACGCCCCTATGCCGCGTCATACGCGGCACTTAACAACCGCTGCAGCTGCTCACTATGCCTACAGCATTGAGACTGAGCAGGCTGCAGCGTTTGTGTCCGCCCTGAACCTTTTCAGGTATGTGACCCCTCTCTCCCCATTTAGAGTCGTCGCCCAACACAGGCGTATCCAGCCTCTCGCCGCTCTGCTCATGCTTTCTTCTACAGGCACTCTCCTGCAGAGAGCCCATTTTTCGCTCCCAGCGGACCTCCTGGACAGTACAGCTACCCTACCCAGGTAGGCTCCTGCAACTGGCTTTTCCTCCAGCACATCCCACGGCTCGCTCCCCCCCACCTCTCCACCCTTCCCCCACATTTTCTCCTTCATGTGCACAGGTCCTTGCCTACTTCCCCACCTCCTTTCCTTCTATCCTCTCCTTCCCCTCACTGGGGTTTATTTGTCTACGCTTTAGCCACCATTGTAGTGGTTTTTTGCTCTCAATTAGTGAGCAACCTTTCCTTTTTTGAGACAGCATTCACTGGCTTTGTAACAGGTTCTCAAGCTGTGTTCTGGATGCACCATTGTTGCAACATTGCGGTTAGAGGTCCACTCATGCCCTCTCTGCAATGTGTTTCTTGTGTCTCCTATTCCAGGATCCCCATGCAGCCTGCCACCGCTGCCCTACTATGAGGACAGACACTATTCAGTAGCACATGAAGATTGATCTTGTCCTGAAGAAGATGGTCGGTAATCACTAACAAACCCTCGAAACCGGTCGACCTCACCTGTTGTGGCTCCACCACAACATTTTATGATACCCCCAAGACCAACAGGGGCTACTGCACGAAATTGCAAAAAAACCCAGAAAGCATGGGTTTTTCCAGCACATCCCCTAGCTAGTGGGACAGTGCATTTTTAGTAAAAATTTGGTATCACTCAATCCACCCTTCGGGCAACCATCCATCTGCAAGGAACTTTCGAGTCACCAGGGTGAATAAAATCGTAAGAAAATCCCGATGCCTCCATTTCTGCACTTGTCATTCCTAGTCGTCTAGATCCAAGATCACGAAATTTAATCCCCCTCTCGCACTCTTTTATATAATAGTGCTGGTTGCCCCACCCCCATTCCTGCCCCCCCCTTCCATCTGTCAGGCTGTTGGTGACCAAAAAACCACTCACACCAGCTAGACTGCCCTCAAGTCAAGCAGCACGTCCATCATCGCCTGTGGTTAGATATCCCACACGACACCTCCCCCTACCCCCCGGCTCTCCACCGGTGGGGCCTGGGTGTCTCAACAGAACACCAGATCAGCTTTCTACCCTGTGTCCAAGAGAGCAGGACCACCGCTCAAGCATTTCCATTAGTTGTTCTGTCTTGCCCTGATTGGCAAGCTGACAAACCCCTTTTTTTCCCCAGCAAACCGTCCCCTGTGTACCAGTATCTCCCTACGGTTTGGGAAGGCAGTTGCCACTCCGGCTCTTTGAGCTTTAATTTACCCTGTTGTTATTTTCGGATATATGAAATGTACAGCTCCTACCAGAATGCAATTTATTTCTCTTGAATTTATTGTGAGTTTTCATACGTATAGTTGTGAACATGTGTGTCATGTACATTATCTACATGTACACTTTGTATAAAAACTCTACACTGATTTTGAGCGTGTGCAATATACATATTGTACATGCACATTTTGTATATTGTATAAACCAAATCATAGCAAACTACTATGACTCTTTAATAGAAGGACATCCACGAATGGCTAAAACCCAGGCTAAGATAAAGAAAAATTACTGGCGGCCCACTTGGCGAAAAGATATTGCCCAGTTCATCACGACCTGTGGTGTTTGCGCTCAGCACAAGTCTCAAAAACAAAGTCCTGCAGACCTTCTACATCCTTTGATGGTGGCCCCAGCGCCTTGGCATACGCTGTCTATGGATTTTATTTATTGTGGACAATCGACCTTCGATTGTCCACAGGTCATCATCCCCAAACCGATGGCCAGACCGAACTGACCAATCAAACTCTAGAGCAGTACTTAAGGTGCATGTTACAACAAACCGAAGATACCTGGAAGGACATACTCTGGTTGGCTGAATATGCATACAACAATTCCATCCACACCAGTACAGGACAAACGCCATTTTACACAGTATATGGGGCCACGAATCTTCCTTCACAAATACCTAGGACCCTATTCCATCAAAGCCGTGATCAACCCTGCGGCCATGAAATTAGAATTACCGTCCCACATGCGGATCCACCTTGTGTTTCATGTCTCCCTCCTAAAACCATTGAGACCAGGTACACGGATCGATACTCCACCGTATCCCGAAATAGTTGAAGGAGAACCGGAATACAAAGTTAAAAGGATCCTAGACTCTAAGATGGTCCAGTCCAAGCTATACTACCTAATAGACTGGAAAGATTATGGACCCCAAGATCAGACCTGGGAGCCCAGTGAACATGTCCATGCGCCACGATTAATCAGGCAGTTCCACCGCAATAACCCCACTAAACCAGGGCCAAGGGGGGAACCCCCCCTTGAGAGGGGCCTTGAGGGGGAGTGCTGTCATGGCCACGGGCACCAGAACACAAAAACCACACCATCTAGTGAGGGGGGCAATGGGTCACTTGACTCACTTGTGTCCCTTTGGGACTCACAAACACAGGGGCCCTGGCTGGACTCAGTCCTGGCGCCTTTGGTGCCAGGCTCATATAGAGATGTGAGCAGGAACACTTTATTTCAGTGCAGGAGTGCTTTTATTTTACTTCAGTGCTGGAGTGCTTTTATTTTACAAAAACTTTCCAGTTGCTGGAAGCCTTTATTCCAGAGAACATCCCCATGTGCTGACTCATCAGGCGTGGCTCCCTAGGCCTGGTCTCCAGGTGCTGACTCATCGGGTGTGGCAGGGCGTGGCAGCAGGCAGGCCAGAGCTACTGGGCATGGCCGGGAACAAGACTATACAAAACCCACCTATCCCTCAAGCAAATATGATGCTCACTACTTACCTTTTGATCCTGCAACAACAGCATCCTTACCTGGACCCTGGCTTGCATCTCACATTAATGCTCCCTCTTCTTGGCAGATCCCGAATCGACGCCACAGCACCTGCGCTCTCTGTCCCACGAAGCCCAAGTCCTGAAATGAGAAAAGAAGACAAGACAAGGTTAGAACTCCCAAAAACACCCAACCCAGAGTTGCGCCGCATTTAAAACCTAACGCGCACCCTAAGGCATCATTAAAGGCTACTTACCAGCTGTTGGACCATCTCAGCCCCGCTCCTCCGTACCGCCGGCTCCGCTTCTTCTACCGCAGCTACCGCCGGCACCGCTACACCACCTGCAAGGGGAGGGAGCAAAGAAAAGAGACATTACATACAAAGGACAGAGAACAAACTTTACAAATACAATTACAACAGTCGGAAGACAAGCGGGCAAGTGGAAACAAGGGAAACACTTACCCACAAGAGAAGTGGACTAGTCGCAGCTGGCCTGGACTTCCACGACAAGGGACCATTGAAGGAACTCAGTTCCCTTCAACAAGCGCCCCTGCCAGAAGCAGCAGGACGGAGAGCTCATCATCATCATTCAGCAGGAACCACACTGCTCATCACGGAAGTTCCCCACACAGATGCAGAGGGAGGAACATACAACAGGAGTTTCATCCCTCGGAGGGCTGTGACCGTGCCCCAACGTCTCCACTGAGACCAGGTGAGCATAACACCGAGGGAAGGCTATGCTCTTAGGAGGGGTGCAAATGTGATATATAGTGACCAAACAACAAAGTAAAACAGTCCAAAACAAAGGGAATGGCCGATCAAGGTTCTATAAAAATATATATACTTTAATTAAACACACCATCTACAATTGAACAAAAATAGAAATACCGTACAAAAAGCCACCCCTGTGAAAGACAAAGAGAAGCAGCAGAGTGGAGAAAGTAGCCTTCTGAGCATAAGTACAGCAAATACCAACCACGAAAGAATATGTCTTAGGTGAAAGAAGGTAATGAGGAGACCTAATCAGTGTCGAGGGTCCCAGTGAACCGAGGGGTCGGTTTGTGGTCAACAGTACCTGGTTTTGGTACTTGGGTGGGTTCAGGGATGTTGACCCTGGTGTCGAAGGTAGATGTGAGCGGATCAAGCTCAGTTCGGGCATGTTGGATCGTGTGAGCCCAAGCAGCAAGAGGGCATTGAGTAGGAGCAAATGCAGTCGCTCTTTGCAGTTTAAGGGGGATGCTCCACGCTGCAGTTCCCAACATCTCTTTGCAGTTGTGTCAGGCCGAGTCAAGCTTTAGCCACTGGGAGGGGTCGATGCATGATGCTCCAGCGGTTCTAGTCGGTGGGCAACAGTGGTCGAATTGGTGATCTTGGGGGTGTCAATTTGCAGGTCGGTGAGGTGGCCGTTCGAGGGCTAGATGTGTAGCGCAACCAACCCCCAAGGCAACTTGGTGCTAAAGCTGAAACCAACAACTACATGAAAAGGACGGAAAGGGACACAGAAAACCTAACAATGTCCAGTGGGAGTGGGTAGGGGGTAGATCTCTCTTCTGCCTTGGATGGCTCCTTCTTTACCCGAGGCTGAAGGCTTTAGAAAGTGCAACATTTCCAAAGGAAGTCCAGTGAGTTCTTCTCAGGTGCTTCAGAGTGAATCTTAGTGTCTACAGAGGATCTGGGGAAGGGGTGGGTAACACCTTCTTTTAAAGGCAAAAGTCTCCAGTTGATTGCACTAAAGATAGCCTGCCTTAGTGGTCCAATCTCTGCTCTTGAAAAGAGAGGACTTTGACCTTCTGAGGTCACACACAAAGTGATTTGCTCCAGAAGAAGAGAAGGGGACATTCACCAGACACTTCTGTCTACTCTAATACCACACCCTTCCCAGCTCACTGAGAACAAAGGCCTTCAGAGATGCAGCACCCTGCTGTGAGACTACTCCTTTTGAATGGATGTGTGCCTTTGATGCCAGGGCACAGGAAAGTTGCCTGTTGTGCGGCTGTCTCTGGCGAAGGGTGTTACCTGTTCTCACAAAGAGATCAAGGAAGAAGCCCGGTCCTCCAGGTTCCGGTTCTGCCATTTGACATACTCCACCCGGCTGACCAGAATACACATCACCTTCCACAGCACAGCTGACTCACAGGAGCTGACACATGTGCGATATCAATTGTCGTCCATGATCATAAGTAGTATCATGCACCATGCCTAAACTCAGGAATAGCTTTATTTAGAGATTTCCCTGCCACCAGCATGGGTTAGTTATAATCATTTTGGTTTCGGTACAAGGGGGCATACCTTAAATTCCGCCCTTGCGCTGCAGAGGCTTGGCTGTCGCTGCAGCTGTCAAGTGGTCCTCTTGTGACCTTTGAACCTGCTCTGCACCAGTAGAGCAGGTGCTGCGGATCAGGCTGCTGATGCAGCAGGGCATGACTATTTATTTATTTATTTGTACATTTGTAAATCACACTAAACCCATAGGCATCAATGCGCTGGTTGCTGTACATGTTACACAGTGGGCACTCACATAGTCAAAGCAGTACTTTCGCCTAGTTTGCTAAGTTTTCAGAAGTTTGCAGAAGGACCAGTATGATTGCCGGGATTTCAGGGCTAGAGTTATAGTGTTCCAGAGTTTCACTGCAATGACAGGGGAATCTTGAACTGCATGCTTTTGGCATTGAGTTGAGGAAAATGGGACTATGGTTAGCAGCTTAATCTTTTGGAGATGGAATTACCCACATCATTTTATTTATCAATACAAACCAAAAAAGCCAGCGCTCTGCACCCTTGCCAAATGGCAATTTCTCACAGTGTGTGTTATAAATGTGCCCTAACAGCACATCTGATGGCAGCACGCGCAATAAAGGTTTGTATCATATAAGTGTCGTAAGAGTGTATTGTAAGAGTGTGTCATAAGAGTATGTGTCGTAAGAGTGTATGTTGTCAGAGCAACTGTCAGAGGAACATGAGTCATAAGTGTGAGTGTCATAAGGGTGTGTACTGTAATTTCCAGTGTCGTAAAAGCAAGTGTCTTAAGAGCCTGTGTCGGAGGTGTGTGTTTTAGACGAGTGTGTGTCGTAGCAGCATATGCTGTATGTGTCATTGGCGTGTAAGTGTCTGACATGCGAGTGTATGGTGTATAAGTAGCGTGAGTGTTTGTTATGTTTTGTTTTATTACTCATGGGGTAGAATGTATCTATTTGACAGATAAAGAAAGGTAAAGAGTGAGAGAGCGAGAGAGAGAGACAGAGATGTGGCCTTGGGAGCTAGAGAAATGGGACCTAGCTGCAAAGGTCAGAAGTTGTTTTGCCTTCTAAGGCCTATTCCCGCCTTCCCCCAACTAACCAACTATCCTCTAAGATCTCCTACCACCTTACTCTACACACACAGAATCCCCACAGAAGGCCACCATAGGCTTATCCATTAGCATATCAACACTATCTGAGCCACGACTAAGCTCTTCTCTTTACCCCTGTCGCACTCTCCCACATCAGCGGCTAACCATACTCAAAAAGGTGTAGTCTATCAAATCCTGGGCTCTTCCCTACAGATAACATACTCCGAAGTTTCTTCCGCAAACCCATAGAAAGCAGATTGGAACTGAAGAACTGTGCACTTCTGACAAACAGGTTTTGCATCTGCCTTTCCCACTTTACCACTCAGGAACCCCAACCCCCATTTTTGTTACAGAGCCAAGTGCGCAAGGCTACCAATAGTGGCAGACAGGCACTATTTAAGATCATTTACATTACATTAAAGTCATAAAATGCACATGTCAAATATGCCTCCTATATGCATGAAAACTTACATTGAAGTCAGGTTTGACTTTGATGTGAGTTTCAATATCTACAATATATTATTATGTATGAGTTGTACAGTTTGTACATGTACACTATCTACATATCAGAGTCAGTTCTGACTTTCAAGTGAGTTTTCAGACGTGCATTAGCGTACTTGTATGAAATTTACATCTCCTGCACATACTTGTAGAGTTTGCATAAACAATTTACATTTGTTCTGCTAATGTATTGTATCCCTCTTATACATATGAAAGCTCACATAAAAGTGAGCAGTAACTTTGATGTGAATTTTCAATACGTACATGATGGATATATGAAATGTACAGCTCCTACCAGAATGCAATTTATTTCTCTTGAATTTATTGTGAGTTTTCATACGTATAGTTGTGAACATGTGTGTCATGTACATTATCTACATGTACACTTTGTATAAAAACTCTACACTGATTTTGAGCGTTTGCAATATAAATATTGTACATGTCCATTTTGCATAAAAGCTGTACATTTATTCTTAACATGTGTAATGTACATATTCTACATGTACATTTTGTTTAGAAGCTGTATATTTATTCTGAGTGTGTGTCAGAATAGCGTAACAGAGCTTTATGTAAGTGTAGAAGTCGTAAATTTGTGCCGTAAAAGCATGTGTGGTAATAGCGTGTGTTTGTGTGTGTATGTCGTAGGAGCGTGTGTTGTAAGAGTGTGTGTCACAAAGAGTGTTTGTTGTAAGAGGATGTGTTGTAAGAACATGTGTCCTAAGTGTGAATGTTGTAAGTGTGTCATAGGTCGTAGGGACGTCACGCATGTCGTAAGACCATGGTGTAAGGCATATGCACATGTACATTTTGTATAGAAGCTGTACATTGATTATGAGCATGTGTAATATACATACTCTACATGTACATTTTGTATAAAAGCTGTACATTCATTCTTAACATGTGCAATGTACATTTTCTACATGTACATTTTGTTTAGAAGCTGTATATTCATTCTGAGTGTGTCAAAATAGCGTAATAGAGCGTTACATAAGTGTAGAAGTCGTAAATGTGTGCCATAAAAGCATGTGTGGTAATAGCATGTGTTTGTGTGTATGTCGCAGGAGCGTGTGTCGTAAGAGTGTGTGTCACAAAGAGTGTTTGTTGTAAGAGGATGTGTTGTAAGAGGATGTGTTGTAAGAACATGTGTTCTAAGTGTGTTATTGGTCATAGGGACGTCATGCATGTCGTATGACCATGGTGTAAGGCATATGCACATGTAAATTTTGTATAGAAGCTTTACATTGATTATGAGCATGTGTAATGTACATATTCTACATGTACAATTTGTATAGAAGCTGTACATTGATTATGAGCATGTGTAATGCACATATTCTGCATGTACATTTTGCTAAGAAGATGTACATTGATTTTGAGCATGTGTAATGTAAATATTCTACATGTAAATTTTGTATATAAGCTGTATGTCGATTGTGAGCATGTGTAAAGTAATGTACATATTCCACATGTCCATGTGCATTTTGTATAAAAGCTTTACATTCATTATGAGTGTGTGTTGTAATAGCTCACCAGAATGTGGCATAAGTGTATGTGTCATAAGTGTGGGTGTAGTAAAAGGGTAAGTGGTAAGACCGTTTGTGTGTGTGTGTGTGTGTGTATGCGCGCACGCCATAGGAGGGTGTGTCATAGGAGCATGTATCATAAGAGTATGTGTCGTGGGAGTGTGCATTGCAAGAACATGTGTCATATGTGTAAGTATTGTAAGGGTATCGTAAGCCCATGTTTTGTAAGACTGCAGTATAAGGCATATGGAATGTATATGTACCTTTTGTATAGAAGCTGTACATTGATTCTGAGCGTGTGTAATGTATATATTCTATATGCAAATGTAAATTTTGTCTAGAAGCTGTAATTTGATTCTGAGAATAAGTAATGCACATATTCTACATGTACATTTGAATAGAAGCTGTACATTGATTATAATCATGTGTCGTAATAGCGTAACCGCATGTGGTGTATGTGTCCATAAGTGTGTGCTGTAAGAGTGTGTGTGGTAAGAGTTTGTGTTGTTTGTTTGTGTGTGGTAGGAGTTTGTGTCATAGGAGCTTGTGTCACCGGAGTGTGTGTCATAGGAGCATGTGTCTTAAGTGTGACAGTCTTAAGTGTGTTGTAAGGCAGATGAGCATGTGCACGTGCATTTTGTATAGAAGATGTACATTGATTCTGGGCATGTATAATGTGCATATTCTACACGTACCTGCTTATTTTGTATTGAAGCTGTACATTTATTCTGAGCATATATTGCAAAAGCATAACATCACATGGCATAAGTGTATGTGTCATAAGTGTGTGTTGTAAGAGCATGTGTGGTAAGAATGTGTGTTGTCTGTGTCTGAGTTTCATGTATTAAAGTCCTTCTATATGTATGAATTTTCACATTAAAGTGACCTCTAACTTTGATGTGAGTTTTCAATACGTGCAAGAGGAGCATATGAGTTGTACAGTTCATACATGTATGCAATTTACATCTCGTGAAAACGGACATAAAAGACTTAGATGTATGTTTTCAGATGTATTAGTGTACATGTATGAAATGTACATCTACCACATGTACATTTAGAATTAAAAAATGAATGTTCATTCTGTTCTAGTACTATAGGTCAACTGTATGTAAAAAAAGCTCATAATGATGTTTTATGTAGTGCTTTCACCAAAGTGCTTTACATAGAATATATTTACATACAATACCACCAAACAGAAAATGGGACTCATTTATCAACCTTGCCAGGATTCAAACCTGCGACCTGCAGACCGCACACAGATGGCAGTAGCAAGCAATTAACCTGCTGACCTAGGGGGCTTCAAGTACTTTTACATTGCATACATGTATTTAATTTAAATCTCTTATATATCTTATATACTAACATCAAATTGAGTCCTAACATTGATGTGATTTTTCATAAATATAGTAGCGTACATTACATCTTCTACACGTATGAAAGAAGCACATTTGTTCTGTGCATGCATCAAATATAGATCAATCTTAAAATGTTACTTTCTCAAAATGTGGCCGGCTCAATTTTCAAATTAATTATTATATCTAAGTGCAGGCCAAAAATCTTGGATCCAAGTTGCCAATTTTTATATAGTAGGGCCAAACAAATAGTTCTTACTATTATAAACCCCATTTTAAAAGTTGTTTGAAACACAATCAAAATAAATTACTTTAAAAATATAAAGCTATCCATGAAAAATTCTGAAATTTTTCAAAAAGGGGCTTCTATTTCGAGATTTTACTGTGGAATTTGTAAAGTTTTTTCATAGAAGGGTACAATGGTTATTAAGAAAATGTATTTTGTGAAACTTCAAAGGCAATCCCTCTTAACTTTAACTACGCTATGCACTAGTCCAATGGTATATATACGGGTACGTTGCGAAACGCATCATAGTTGTGATGCCACCATTCCTTGGCTATACTTTGGGATCCAAAGATTTGAATAAATAAAGACTTTATGTTTACTTTGTGACTGGGACTCTGGTCAATTCATGTGCAAGAAAGCCTTGCTGGAGTGCAACCCAATCGCTGGTGATGCTCACTGGTTGGATGAAGACATGATGTGAATGGCAGAAAGGATTTGGCAAAAAACCAAATGACGACGGCACTCGCTTCAGCTGTTATTTAATAATGGTCCCACTCTTCCGGGCCTTAGTTTATCTGCTTTATTGGCTTTAAGGTAAATGTAGATGACAGACCAGAACAACACTTCGTTTCACCCTGAACGGGCTTCGTCAGATTGTGTGGATAAAAATTACAAAGACACATTTATAATATATATATTTCTGAGGTTTGTGGAATCTGCTTAGATCACATGCTGTGCATAGGCCGACATCTAGTGGAAGCTGCAGTGTATTACAGTTGTTGTTTTTTAAACTCGAAAATGGACGTCGAATAGAGCGTGCCAGTAATACTATCCCTAGTGTGACGTCCCCTGTAGCCATGATCGCTCACGCGTGTAGGTCCCTCAGATTGTTTTTCCGCCTTACTAGTCCGACGCATGTGTGCAGAGTTCCTTTCAGCATGTAGCCTTATCTATATTTCAATTACTGTTAGATCTCTTCCTATCCTTTATTCACCGAACGCAGAAGAGCGACGCCGGTGACGATCGGAGAGACTTCTGTCGAAGACTGCTACGATGGACCCCAGGCCTTGGAAGGCCACCCCGGGCCTCGACCCGGTCAGTAGGGAGAGTGGGGGGAGGTCATACATATATAGATATTCCCCTTTTCCTACATATATTCGCCCCGCTGCCATAGCTTGACCTTATGGAGAGTACTCTGTTTAAATTCTGCCCCAAATGTAACAAAAAGTTCCCCTTGCTGGATAAACATACTGTTTGCAATTTGTGTCTCCCTCGGGACCACTTTGAGGCCTCTTGTCGGGCCTGCCTATTATTTGAGCCTAAAAGACCGCTCCACTAAGCGCTGGGCCCTCTACACCAGGCAGCTTGAAGCCATGGACGTAGAGGGAACATTCAGCGATGGCAGCAACGCCGCCGAATCGGATGGCGAGGGTGACAGGGCGGCTTCAGCTACCCAGGTGCAGACTCCTGATCCCAGATGACTGGCCAGCGGCCATGTTGTGGGGACCACATCCGGCAGCAAAAGCACAACACGTACATCCACCACCAAGTACATTAGCGCCAGCCAAGACTCGACACGCGTGTCGAGCAATCGGCAATGGTCGAAACCTACAGAGCGGTCCACCGAATCCTTGTTTGCGTTCCTGATCACAGTCGCCTCATGACGATACCCACCCATCCTCGGATGGAAAAGGTGTCGTTCATCAAACCACCACCGAGACCTGGCCGTCCGATGACGACACTGTGTCTCGACCCACTACCGAAACTGGACACTCTGCGTCTAACCCTACACCCGAAATTCGATGCTCCTCGTCGGATCATGCCTCTGGGAGTCAATGCAATGCATCAGACCAAGCAGAAGGCCACAAAAAGTCTAGTAAGACCACTTCTAGCCCCCTCTCGGGGGAGGGGGTGAACACCTCAAAAGCCATCTAAAGATACCCACACTCCTAAAGAGAAGCATAGGGAGGACAAGGCTGCTAAAAAATCTAAAAAACCTCAGTCAGCCCCCAAGACCAAACTTACACCTCCCACAGATGAGGACATGGGCCTTACCCCTCATTCTGTTATTATACCAAGCTCCAAAGAATGGAGCTCTCAGGATATAGACAATGAAATGTGATAGAAAAGGATATAGAGTAATGAAAAGGATGACCTTTATGGCAGATTTGTATGAAAAAGATCCAAACTATTTTCAGAGTTATAGGAACACCCCTCCCACCTCAGCTCCTTCTGGTTCCAGTGCCACTCCTGTGTCTTCTCAACCCCTTCCTAAGAGGGCTTGCTCTGATACTCCCTTTCAGGACTTATAGACCCCTTTGTAGTGGAGCCGTATGACCCAAATTTTTACCATGAAGAACCTGACCCTCAATTCAAGGAGGAACAGGCTTCCGAGCCTTACTACGACAGGGATGATGAGGACCAGGATGCTGAAGATGAGGCGGAAGCTTACACCTTAGACTCCAAAATTCCTAAGGACCCTCCTGTTAATGATTCTCCAGTCGATAACAAGCCTCTCCTTAAAGAGGTGTTGGCTAAGGCTGCTGAACACTTCTAGATAGATACAAAGGAAGTTCAAGAGGACAGGGATTTCGCAGAGCAAATCCTGGCAGACAAAAGGGCAGTAACTCAGTCCATCCCGTTGCTAAAATAAGTTCAGCGCAGAATTCTGCCTTCTTTGCAGACACCTAACCTCACACGTGCAGTAAATCCATGTGTTGAAAAGTTACTTCGCGCTGCCCCTCTGACCCTTTATATATCAGGGGACAACTAAAACCAGATTCTCTGGTTGTTACCACCACTAGAAAGAGAGCAGGAACCCCATTTGCTTCCTCTGAGGGTCCTCCAGAAAAGGAAAGCAAAAGAATCTATGGTCTAGGGAGAAAAGTCACTTCATCTGTGACATATCAGGCTAGGATAGCCAACAGTGACACCCTCTTAGCAAGTTATAATTGCCATAAGTGGGAGGAAGTATCTGCTTTGCTTTCCTCCGCACCTGAACCTAGTTAGCGCAAGTGGCAGCTGAGGGGAGGGCAGTGTCTGGCTGCCTCCTGAAAACTAACTTTGACGCGGCTGAGAGACTTCTGTCGAAGACTGCTGCGATGGACCCCAGGCCTTGGAAGGCCACCCCGGGCCTCGACCCGGTCAGTAGGGAGAGTGGGGGGAGGTCATACATATATAGATATTCCCCTTTTCCTACATATATTCGCCCCGCTGCCATAGCTTGACCTTATGGAGAGTACTCTGTTTAAATTCTGCCCCATATGTAACAAAAAGTTACCTTTGCTGGATAACCATACTGTTTGCAATTTGTGTCTCCCTCGGGACCACTTTGAGGCCTCTTGTCGGGCCTGCCGATTATTTGAGCTTAAAAGACAGCTCCACTAAGCGCTGGGCCCTCTACGCCAGTCAGCTTGAAGCCATGGACGTAGAGGGAACATTCAGCGATGGCAGCAACGCCGTCGAATCGGATGGCGAGGGTGACAGGGCGGCTTCAGCTACCCAGGCGCAGACTCCCGATCCCAGAGGACTGGCCGGCGGCCATGTTGTGGGGACCACATCCGGCGGCAAAAGCACAACACGTACATCCACCACCAAGTACATTAGCGGCAGCCAAGACTCGACACGCGTGTCGAGCAATCGGCAACGGTCGAAACCTAGAGAGCGGTCCACCGAATCCTTGTGGGCGTTCCTGATCACAGTCGCCTCATGACGATGCCCACCCATCCTCGGACGGAAAAAGTGTCGTCCATCAAACCACCACCGAGACCTGGCTGTCCGATGACGACACTCTGTCTCGACCCACTACCGAAACTGGACGCTCTGCGTGTAACCCTACACCCGAAATTCGATGCTCCTCGTCGGATCACGCCTCTGGGAGTCAATGCAATGCATCAGACCAAGCAGAAGGCCCCAAAAAGTCTAGTAAGACCACTTCTAGCCCCCTCTAGGGGGAGGGGGTAAACACCTCAAAAGCCATCTAAAGATACCCACACTCCTAAAGAGCAGCATAGGGAGGACAAGGCTGCTAAAAAATCAAAAAAACCTCAGTCAGCCCCCAAGACCAAACTTACACCTCCCACAGATGAGGACATGGGCCTTACCCCTCATTCTGTTATTATACCAAGCTCCAAAGAATGGAGCTCTCAGGATATAGGCAATGAAATGTGATAGAAAAGGATATAGAGTAATGAAAAGGATGAACTTTATGGCAGATTTTCATGAAAAAGATCCAAACTATTTTCAGAGTTATAGGAACACCCCTCCCACCTCAGCTCCTTCTGGTTCCAGGGCCACTCCTGTGTCTTCTCAACCCCTTCCTAAGAGGGCTTGCTCTGATACTCCCTTTCAGGACTTATAGACCCCTTTGTAGTAGAGCTGTATGACCAAAATTTTTACCATGAAGAACCTGACCCTCAATTCAAGGAGGAACAGGCTTCCGAGCCTTATTACGACAGGGATGATGAGGACCAGGATGCTGAAGATGAGGCGGAAGCTTACACCTTAGACTCCCCAATTCCTAAGGACCCTCCTGTTAATGATTCTCCAGTCGATAACCAGCCTCTCATTAATGAGGTGTTGGCTAAGGCTGCTGAACACTTCTAGATAGATACAAAGGAAGTTCAAGAGGACAGGGATTTCGCAGAGCAAATCCTGGCAGACAAAAGGGCAGTAACTCAGTCCATCGCGTTGCTAAAATAAGTTCAGCGCAGAATTCTGCCTTCTTTGCAGACACCTAACCTCACACGTGCAGTAAATCCATGTGTTGAAAAGTTACTTCGCGCTGCTCCCTCTGACCCTTTATATATCAGGGGACAACTAAAACCAGATTCTCTGGTCGTTACCACCACTAGAAAGAGAGCAGGAACCCCATTTGCTTCCTCTGAGGCTCCTCCAGATAAGGAAAGCAAAAGAATCTATGGTCTAGGGAGAAAAGTCGCTTCATCTGTGACTTATCAGGCTACGATAGCCAACAGTGCCACCCTCTTAGCAAGTTATAATTGCCATAAGTGGGAGGAAGTATCTGCTTTGCTTTCCTCCGCACCTGAACCTAGTTAGCGCAAGTGGCAGCTGAGGGGAGGGCAGTGTCTGGCTGCCTCCTGAAAACTAACTTTGACGCGGCTGATAATGCTGGTAGAATAATCGCTGAAGGTACGATCATTAAGAGGCATGCATGGTTAAGACAATCAGGATTCAAGCCAGAAACTCAGGCGACACTGATAGACATGCCGGTGGAGCCTAACGTATTATTCGGCAAAGCCGTTGAAGATGTACTCAAAATGGCGAAAGATGAGTACGACAACTTAAAATCCCTTGGTCAACTCACCAACAAACCCTCTGGACAGAGGGGAAATAGTAATTTTCGCTGCTTTTGAGTCCAAAATTCCCAGAGAGGGTCAAACTATAGCCAAAACCAGGGCTCATCGTTGGGGAATTACCAGTCACAATCTTCCCAGGGCTACCTAAGAGGGCACCGCAGTGGTCGTGGGCGTGGAAGAGTCAGCCCCGCTAGAGGTGGTACGCCACCTGCCAAACAGTGACATTCCGCTTCAGGTCCCCTCCCATGCATCCCCAGCAGGGGGGCGCATTACCAACTTCACCCACGCATGGGAGGGGAACACCTCAGACAGATGGGTGCTGTCCACAGTGTCCCGTGGCTACTGCATCGAGTTACTAGAGCGCCCCCACAACTATCTTCCATGACAGAAAGTACACTCGCAGGAACATTAAAAAATCCTCCTCGAGGAGATCGCAACTCTGCTATCAAAGGACGCCATAGAGGTCGTCCCGGCAAATTAGGTAAACAGGGATATTTATTCAACCTACTTCCTTGTGCCAAAGAAAGATCTCACAATGCGCCCAGTATTAGATTTGCGCCCTGCAAACAAGTATGTCAAGCCACTAAAGTTCTGCATGACTACGCTACAAGAGGTAATCCCCCTACTAAAAAAGGGGGATTACATGGCAACACTGGATATGAAAGATGCCTATTTTCATATTTCAATGTTCCCAGCGCACAGAAGATTCTTGCGTTTCAAGATAGCGAACCAGCACTACCAATTCAAGGTGCTGCCCTTCGGAATAGCCTTGGCTCCAAGGGTATTCACCAAGGTACTGGCGGTGGTGGCAGCGCACCTGCGCAGGGAGGCAATCCCAGTGTACCTATACCTGGACAACTGGCTCATTACAGGAGAGTCCCCCCTAATCTGCAGACAAAACATCCAAAGAACCATCAACCTCCTCTTTCAATTGTGCTTCCCCATCAATGAGAAAAATTCAAGCCTCGTGCCAAGCACCTCCAAACAGTTCCTAGAAGCTGTCCTAAATACTCAAGAAAAGTTGGCCTTTCGGTCAGAGGAAAGAATTCTAAATTTGTTGCTGCAAATTCCTCAATATCAAGCCGGTCGCCAAATAAAAGGTGCGCAAAGCAATGCGTTTGCTAGGCATGATGGCGTCTTGCATTTACCTGGTTCCCCATGCGTACCTGCGCATGCGACCCATGCAGGAGTGGTTGGCGAAACAGTGGTCTCAGGCAAGTGGTCAGTGGGATGATCTAGTGGCCGTTTCGCCAACACTAGTACAGAATCTTCACTGGTGGATGAGAGAGAATCTAACGAAGGAAAACCCTTCTATGACCCAGAGGTTCAGGCCTTCGTCACAACAGACGCCTCCTTAACATGATGGGGAGCTCAATACCTTCACCACACAGCTCAGGGTATGTTGTCTCGCAAGGTTGCTCAGACCACATCAATCTGCTGGAACTTCTAGCAGTATTCAGAGCGCTTTGGACATTCAAACCCCTCTTATCGAACCAGTCAGTGCAGGTCCTTACAGACAGTACAACTGCCATGTGTAACATAAACAAACAGGGGGGCACTCGTTCTCAAAATCTGTCCAGGCTTGCCCAACAAATTTGGAAATCGGCACTCAAACTGAAGATTTACCTGTCAGCCCAACATGTTCCAGGGGAACTCAACTCGCTAGCAGACTCTGAGCAGAGATCCCCTTCCAGAGGAACATGAATGGCGACTACCCAAAGACGTCATAGAACACCTCTTCTCTCAGTGGGGTTTCCCCACAATAGACCTATTTGCCACAGCCAGGCTCCAAGGGGAACGCCCTATGGATGAACTGGTTAGGGATATTTGCCTACGCTTTTCCAGCAACCCCTCTAATGAGGAAGGTGGTGAACAAGATACACAAGGAACCGATGACGCTTATCCTAGTTGCTCCTATGTGGGCAAGACAACCATGGTATCCACATCTGCGCAAACTGGCGATGTGCGATCCCATCAAACTACTCACACAGCACGAGGGACTAACAGCATGGCTCCTGAGGTCACTGTTACTTTGACAAATGGAGAAGATTCGTAATTTGGTGCCATACTAAACAAATCAACCCTATAGAATGTACTCCATCACACATTCTAACTTACATGCTCCATTTGCTAGATGCAGGGTTAGTATTTAACTCCCTAAAGGTCCACCTCCCGGCTTTGTCAGCCTACACAACCTCTCACAATAAGATCTCATGGTGGAAAGTACCAGTCATCAAAGCATTTATGGAAGGGGTAAAGAGACTCCACCCTCCAATTTCTAACACGCCACCAGGGTGGTACCTCAATGTGGTACTCGCTAAGCTCATGGGACCGCCTTTCGAGCCTATGCACAAGTCTAGTCTCAACCACCTGACTTATAAAACTGCCTTCTTAGCGGCTATCACTTCCATAAGAAGGGTCAGTGAAATTCAAGCTTTGTCAGTGCAGGATCCTTTCTTTGTTGTACACAAAGACAAGCTGGTTTTTACGTACTCACCCGAGATTCTCACCTAAATTCATCTCCAAATTTCATGAAACCAGTCGATTGAGCTACCGGCTTTCTTCCAAGAACCCAAAAGATCAGCTGAGGTAAAACTCCACACACTAGATGTGAGGAGAGCGGTCAACTACTACGTAGACAAGACCAGACTGCTAAGGAAAACAGATCAATCAATCAGGCAGAGAAGGTGACCACATTTCTAAGAATGCTATCTCTAGGTGGATAGTCAGATGTATCCAACTGTGCTATTCCCTATCAGATAAAGCATTGCCTTTTACACACAGGGCTCACTCCACAAGAGGTACAGGAGCCACTCTGGCCTTCATTGCAAATGTCCCCTTAGACAGTATTTGCAAAGCAGCTACATGGAGTTCTGTACATACCTTCACTCAGCACTACTGCATTGACACTCATTCCAAGACAGATACACAAGTGGGACAAGAGGTTCTAAGACATTTATTCGCTCATGAACCTCCTCATATCCCACCTCCTTCTTCTTCCACTGCTCGCTAATCTATGCACAGCATGTGATCTAAGCAGATTCCACAAGCCTCATAAAGGATACATTACTCACCGTAATCGTATTTCTGATGGTTGTATCTGCTTCAATTCACATGCGCCCGCCCTTCCTCCCCTCTGAGAGAAGGCACATAAACTTGTGAGCTTGTCTATCGTATCTGCTTGGATACTTCTGTACTCACGCTACTCCTCATGCTACCTCATGTCAGAAAAATACAATCTGAGGGACCTACACGCGTGAGGGATCATGGGTACAGGGAATGTCACACTAGGGATAGTATTACTGGCACGCCCTATTGGACATCCCTTTTCGAGTTTCGAAAACAACAACTGTAATACTCCGCAGCTTCCTCTAGATGTTGGCTTATGCACAGCATGTGAACCTAAGCAGATACAAGCATCAGAAATACGATTACGGTGAGTAATGTATCCCATATTTGTGTATGTATGTATATATATGTAGGATAATCCATTCGAGCCAAACCACACGTGCCAGAATACCACCTAGCAGCCAACGCTGGAAGTTCACCTCCAGTCCAGCGAAACAAATATAGTTATTAATCAATGAACTATTTCACAATTAATAAAAAATGGATTAGGGAACAATTGTCTTTGGAACATTGGTATATGCACTATGTCTAAGCATTTCAAGGATCTGCTATACGAAGAATCATTTATGCACAAAAGCACTTTTATTATACGGAAAAGACATGAAGACCCCAATATCAAAATCATGGAATGATTCAGTTGAAAATCTTATATTTAATGTTCTATTTCTAGAAAACATAATGCAAGCAATAAAATATATTGCTTTCTTTTTACACGAACTCTACAAATGTGTTGCTCAATTTGTGAAAAAACAAAAGAATTGCTATATAAATTCTTAATGAAATGTGTATTAACATCCACACAATTTGGTAAATTGGCTTTGGTGATATTTTTGGGGTATGGGTCTGGGTCACGGTCCAGTTCCTCGAGTGAGGTGAGCTTTTACCTCTGGTTCAAATGGGCTTGCCGTATTTCGGGGCTCCAGGTGTGTTGGCAGCAGAGGAGTTTGAGAAAATACCGGGGAAGGTGAGTCAGCATTTTAATGTACTGCAGCTTCTGGGCCCCACAAAAGATGACAACCTTACAATAGCACTGTAGCAGCATTTATTACCCCCAGTGCACGATAGAAAAATAGCAATTCTGGGACACAAACAGAATTCCAGCAAAGGTATAAAAGAGATGAGCTAACAATGCAATGCTCTGTGCCTTCTTCTTGGACAGCTATATGAAATTTGAGGATGATCCCCTTGTGTAGGGGACCTGTATGCCCAGGGGTCAGCTATTTCCAAAAGCACTATTTACATGATCCGTGCTGGGTTGACACAGGGTTTAAACCTTACCCCCTTCCTAATAAATGACTATACAAACGACATCCCCACAAATATCCACAACACAGACCTGTGTAATCTACACTGATTATGTTGCAGTTCTCTCTCAGTGAAAAGGAAAAGGCTATGAACCTTCCGTCATGTCCTGATAATCTCTTTGCATAGGTCATTGACTGGCAGCTAACACAGAACTCTAGCAAGACCACAGCTAGTCGGCGCACCCGAAAAACATCAAGGTGAACCCTCAAACCCCTCTCAACGGAGAAGTAATCAGATGAGAAAAAATGTATTCCTACCATGTCAAGAAGCCACATTCGGAAGACTTAACCGAGGGTTTCGGACTAACTTGTGGCTCTAACACACCCTTAAAGAGAAACGTCATTTCTATTCTCAGCAGCAACAACGTCATCAAGGTGATTAAACGACACATTTTTTCAAATGACTCTTCAGTTTGATGTACCTGTCTGGAGCAGCATGAAATGTCTCTTCAAAAAGTGCAGCAAAGGCCCTATGGAGAGCAGCGGGCACGCAACGCTCACATGAAATCCACAGAGAATTGTGCTCCAAACTATATAGGGTTGATCACAAAACATGGTAGTTTTAGGCTCTAGGGTTGGAACCTGCCAGTGCTGAGCTCCAGTTATATTGATCATGAGCAAGATCACAGGAGTAATTGTGGGGGTTTAGCCCAAGCCCCTGTTTGGTTGGATAAGAAAAATGGTGGTCTCCTGGTTATCTCGCTTGGAAGTTAGTGAAGTAATTACTGTGACACTTTGGGGCCGATTCATGGAACAAACGTGCGCCGAAAATCTACGCGCAAGCAGGCGCAAGGAGGCGCAAGCAGGCGCAAGCGGAAAAAAAGAGGCGCACGCGCACGCGTGCGATACATGGAAGTCCCTGCGCGTGTCTTCCTCGGGATGTGCGCCAAACCCGTGCATGGCGCACACGTCACTGCAACATCCCGAAAGACGTGCGCGACGCGCACAGTGAAAGCGCACAACCTCTGCGCATACACTAGAAAGTGGGCGGAACACGGGGCGTAACGCGCGGAATGGGGAACAACTTGCGAAAACAAGGGCGTAACTGGGGATGTACTGCAGGGAAGCAGAGGGAACGCCCACACGCACCCGAACCACACGTATTCATGGAACCGAATAGGGCAAAGCCACGCACAGCGAAAGACACGCACAAGCCGATACACGTCCGCCACACGAAGGCAGGCGGTAGCGTCCCTGCGCATTACAAAAGTGGCAACATACAGCAATTGTGCGAGCGGGGCACGTGTATTTCGGGGTTGCGCGGGAAGTTACACACGCGATTGAGCGGGATACGTGTATTTCAGGGGTTCGCGTGAACTTTCTCACGCGATCGGGCCTGGGGGAGCGTGCTACGTGTATTTCAGGGGTTCGCGTGAACTCTCTCACGCGATCGGGCCTGGGGGAGCGTGCTACGTGTATTTCAGGGGTTCGCGTGAACTTTCTCACGCGATCGGGCCTGGGGGAGCGGGCTACGTGTATTTCAGGGGTTCGCGTGAACTTTCTCACGCGATCGGGCCTGGGGGAGCGGGCTACGTGTATTACAGGGGTTCGAGTGAACTTTCTCACGCGATCGGGCCTGGGGGAGCGGGCTACGTGTATTTCAGGGGTGCGCGTGAACTTCTTCACGCGATCGGGCCTGGGGGAGCGTGCTACGTGTATTTCAGGGGTTCGCGTGAACTTTCCCACGCGATCGGGCCTGGGGGAGCGGGCTACGTGTATTTCAGGGGTTCGCGTGAACTTACCCACGCGATCGGGCCTGGGGGAGCGGGCTACGTGTATTTCAGGGGTTCGCGTGAAGTTTCTCACGCGATCGGGCCTGGGGGAGCGGGCTACGTGTATTTCAGGGGTTCGTGTGAAGTTTCTCACGCGATCGGGCCTGGGGGAGCGGGCTACGTGTATTTCATGGGTTCGCGTGAACTTTCCCACGCGATCGGGCCTGGGGGAGCGGGCTACGTGTATTTCAGGGGTTCGCGTGAACTTACCCACGCGATCGGGCCTGGGGGAGCGGGCTACGTGTATTTCAGGGGTGCGCGTGAAGTTTCTCACGCGATCGGGCCTGGGGGAGCGGGCTACGCTTATTTCTGGGGCTCGCGGGAAGTGACACACGCGATTGAGCGGGGTACGTGTATTTCGGGGGTGCGCGGGAAGTTACACACGCAATTCCATCAGGGTACGTGTATTACAGGTGTGCGCATATCAACAGGGTACGTGTATTACAGGGGTGCGCGGGGAGCAGCACACTTGAATTGCACGTGTGGGTCCTCCCAGGTGTACCCTCTACACCCTCCACGGCCCCTGCAGGTGGCTCACACCACAGGGGCCTACCCAGCACATGTCATGCAGGCACCCCACCCACCATGCCCATGCCCACCAGCCAACCCACATGTCAACTTGCACTACTCCCCCCCACTGCATGTGACCCTGCACCCCCAGCCACCAGGGGCAGCCTCCACCAGGTCCTCACAATCCCCAACACACATGCACGTCAGCGTGTAATACGAGGAAAGGGCCATGCGCGTAAGCGCGCATACGAGGAAAGCCCATGCGCGTAAGCGCGCATGGAAACTGCACGTCCGCGTGTAATACGAGGAAAGAGCCTATGCGCGTAAGTGACGTGACGCGCGCGTGCGTTTCCCTCAGCACGGGTTAAAGGTGAGCGGGCCCAGCAGTTCGCTGTACGTGCCTTTCGTGGAGACCGACGTGTGTTGCTGCTTCCTGTTGTTTCGCGCGCCATCACAACTTCACAGCTCTCAAGGACGTATCTCTTCTTTTGGCGGGGGTATTGGCTACGCGTGTTTTTCTGCATCGCGCTAGTCAGACGGTGAGTCACACACGCTCTTTTTCCCACTGCGGGTGCCCCTGTGTATCGCACCCATTTTTGATGTCATAGTAGCCTGCGTGTCCCATGCGTACGCGTTATTCGTGTTACTGGGTGCCACCGCGTACTGCGGGAGGTCCAATCCACGCACGTAGGCTGCAGGGTTGCGTGCACGGTTTTACTGCAGTTTTGGGGTGCCTGAGCGTTGCGTGACCCGTCACCACATCACCGGGGTCACATACAGCCTTGCAGGTGCAGGGGGGCTGTTAACATCTTGCTTCCCACCCCCTTCACCCCAATTGCCCAGGTCAATTGTGGTGTACACCTCCCATTGGCACCACTCCATCTGTGCCAGCACTACTACATCTGTGCCATGGTTGGGAGGCCACCAAAGGTGAGGGGCGCCTCAGCTGGGCGTACTCCTCGTGGCGGGCGTGGTCGGGGACGTGGCCGTGGTGACCAGGGAGTAGGGGGACTCCAGGGTGTCCAGGGCAGCCACAGAGGGGGAAGAGGCAGGGGTGCGCCACTTGAGCACAATGTTGTGCCATGTGTCGGTGCAGCCATGCCACCACCTCCTGTGGTTCCGGGGGATGCAGCTCCTGCATCTGGCACTGGCACCCATATGACCCGGCAGTCCGTTCCATCGACTGCCACGGGCCCAAGGGTGGTGGTAGCTGCAGGTGGAGCTGTGGACACCGCCACCCAGGCTCAGGGTCTGCCAGCGCAGGCTGCGTTGGCACTTGAAGAGCCCTTGGTAGATCTCCAACAGGCCAGGGGGGAAACCATAGGGGCACGCTGGGCTGCTCAGACCAAGACACGTGTCCCTGGGGCAGTCATGTCATCTGCTGCCCCGAACAGCCGGGTGTTGGCAAGTGCAGGGGCAGATGCACCCAACAGCACCCCGGTTGTGAGCCTGCCAACCAGGACCGTTGCGGCCAAGCACCCTGCCACAGCTGATGTTGCTGCGCAGGGTCCATTAGTGGGCACCCAGCTGCCACTGACACAAGTCAGGCCTCTGGTCATCCCTCCACCTGCCACTCCCTTGGCTCAATCCACCGAACCCACTGGCCATGCTGGTCAGGGCGGCATTAGCCAGCCAGGGTCTGCGCCACAGTCCAAGAGGAGGAAGGTTGCACCTGCAGCACAGGCTGCGACCCCACACACAGCCACGACCTCCTGCACGTCGAGGAAGAAGCCTTTCTGTAAGCAGGAACTGGACTTCCTCGTGGACTACGTGCGGGGCCACAGCCGTGACATGCTAGTGGGTGCCAATAGTCAGACCACGGCTGCCCAACGTGACACCCACTGGAAGCATGTTGCGGAACATGTCAGTTCATTCGGCCATGAGGTGCGCACGGCGCAGGAGTGCAAAAAGCGTTGGAATGACATCAAGCGCAGCACTAAGGCCAAGCGTGCCTCAAATTACAACTTGACTCTGGTGACTGGCGGTGGGCCTGCACCAGAGGAGGAAGAACTCACTCCGCATGAGGCTCTCGTTGCGGAGTTCATACCACCTGAATTGGTCGAAGGAGTGGGAGAGAAGCTGGACTTCGATGCCCAGTCCAGTGAGTGTTGATGCGTGTTTGTTGAGGACGTGTGTGGTTCACTTGTGGGATGTGTTGTGCATGATTGCTGCTACATGTGACGTGTACATGGTTCTGATGTGTAAGTAATGCAATGCTAACGTCATGCATGTCTCCTCTGCCTGCATGCGGGACTCCATGTAGGCATGCTCCCTTGCCCCTCCTCCGCCACTCTGCACCCCAGTTCCACCTTTGCACTGGTCTGCTCCAATCTTGCCAATGTGTAGTTTCTTTTCCATGTGTCCTGTGTAGATGCTAACTTCCAGCGTAGAATCTGCCAGACATATGCCATGTCGTACAGCCTTAGTACTCGATGCAGGGTATCTCACTTGTACTGTGCATGGGTCAGATGTCCCGCAGGGACATGAGTGCCCATTCATGCTCCATGTGCATTGCACGCATGCCCCTATGTGTCCTTGACTGGATGATCACTGTAATATCAGTCCTTGGTTACATACATTGCCTGCCATCTCATCAGCCTTCCCATGTCAACTGTGCCTCAGTCCTGCGTTGCACACATGTTTAGGCTCTGACAATCTGTGTGGCTCACAGGCCTCAGCCTGTTCAATGGCCAATGACTCTGTCCAACTCTTGTTGTGTCTTCTTCACACGTGGGCGGCCTCCGGAGTTTCCATCATGTGTCCTGCCCACTGTCCCAGCATCATTTGCAGTGTTGTCATTTGAATCACATGAAGCTGTTGATGCCAGTCAACACTGCCTGTCAATACACAGGTGTATGGTCAGCCTTTTGATACCATGATAGGCATCCCTGCTTTGGTACTGGGGTGGAGGGGTGCTTGGCTTCTGGACATGGTACACATTGAATGCACAATGCACGTGATGTCTGATTTTGACATTGCACTGCCTTCACATTTCCTGGCACACACCATGTAGTGCTTGTACATGTAGGTAGTGAGTGGCGTACACATTTTCTGCACTGCATAGACCCACTTCCATGGAAACTGCCACCTTTCAACAGGTCTGATCACAGAAGCTATTCAAAGTAGACCCAGCATGCATGCCAGGTCATATGTTGTGTGTCACATGTCTGCCTGATGCCTTTGCTGTCGGTGTGTGTGTGTGTCGTGTGCTTCTGACATGTGTATTGACCTTTTCCCCTCTATTTTTCAGGTGATGACGCAATGGAGGCAGAGGATGGTGTTGTCATGCCAGACACAGGGTTGGTAACGCCACATCAACCCGGCACTAGTGTGGGTCGTGGGGTGGTAGGCCACGAAAACCCCCAAGTGCTGCAGTCCATCTTGTCTCTGGCTGCCTATGAGTCCAGCCTTGATGACGACTCTGACGTCCATGTTGAGTTGGATGACCATCAAGTCCATGTGTCAGGGGTGAGTGATTCTGATGTGGACACTCCTCTGTCTGCGACACCTGCACTGAGGGATCAGACAGTCTTGGTTCCTCCGCCCGTGGTGGATCGGGACGCAGGGTCACCCTCCACACCAGTCACTGATGTGCCTGGGACATCACGTCGACGGGGGCATGTAGTCGTGCAGCCGCAGGCGGTGCCAACACAGCGAGGACCCCCGGTCCTTGGGTCCCGCAGGGGTCAAGCCCGGCAACGCGGTCGCCGCGCGCAACCGCTGTATACTGAGTGGGAGCAAGACATGACTGCCAATTCCGAACGGCAGGGGGCAGCAATGGAGAACATCGCTGAGAGCATGGAGCGTGTGGCCCAATCTGTGCTTCCCCCTGCTAGGCAGGTGCTTCTCCAGCAGCAGGCGGCACGGTCCACGGCCCGCTCGCTCAGGCTGGGCATGGCGGCCTCAGACAGGGCACGCCAGGCTGAAATGTCGTCTCTGCGTCAAGCAATTGCTGCTCACGCAGAGGTGCACATGGATGCCTTGAGGGAGGAGTATGCTTCCCTCAGATCCACTCTGGGTGTCCTTATGATGTCCCAGAGGCAGCGGGCAGAGGAGCGGTTTGCACAGCTTGAGTGTACCATCTCGGCTGAGCTACAGGCTTGCCGGGAGGTGCAGCGGTTGTCAAGCCAGGCCTTGCAGGAGGAACTCCGTGTTACACGTGCTACCTTGCAAGAGGAAGCACGTGTATCACGGGAGGTTCTGCATGCAGACCTACGTCACATCGCCACACAGAACCAGGCTCACCCATCCGGCAGACTTGCTGCCGACGAGGGGCAAGCTGCGGCTAGGCGTGGCCAGGCTACTGTGCCACGTCCTCCTTTCCAGGATGAGCCAGACTCGGACGACCATCTATCTCCCACATAGGTCGTGCTGTGCAGGCGTTGAGCCCATGGAGGTATTTTTTTTTGGCTCAGCATCATCGCATGTGGATGTTGAGCAGCACCCTGTACCTCCCCCCTCCTGGGTGCCTCCCCTCCCCCCCGGGTCGTATGTGGCCATTTTTGATTTTTCTTCTAGTTTAGTTAGTTAAGTTTCTGTTTGATAGTTAGTTTAAATAGGTAATGTAGGTTTTCCATAGTTAGTGTAATTAGTTAATAGTTGAGTTAGTTTAAAATTGCTAGTCTATTGTGCTTTCATGTGACGGTGCGGTGCTTTGTGGCTTTTGAAGGCATCCACTGTCTGTTCCAGCTGGGCCCTTCATGGTTGTCTTGTGTATGTGTTTGCTGCTTGGGTTCCTTGACTCACATATGCCACTCCTGCCTCCCTTATCCATGGGCTCGCAAGGATGGTTCGGTGTTACAGCATTTTACACAAGGGCATTGGACTGTCATATCTGTGGCATGTCTGGTGCTGTGTGACTTGTGTTGACACCCCTAGTGGGGATGATTTAGGTGTCATTGTCCACTGTTCAGCTTTTGCTAGATGGGGTGTATCATGATTAATGTGGACATTGATTGCTATGCATTGTGTAGTATGTTTCATTTCTTTCCTGTACATGTGCGTGTTGCTATTCATGCTGTAGATAGTGTTCCACACTTTGTAGGTGAAAGACGGACTGATGGTGTGATTTGTGATGTGACTCTCTGACATGGTCAAGTAATGAGATGCCTGATGAGACACACACAGATTACTTTGAAGCATTAATCATGTGTTACATGCCCTTTCTGCAGGGGGATGAGCCTCCAGAGCACCTTTGCCAGCAGACATGTCCCATTGGACGACGGAATTCTGGACCCGTTTGTTGGTGCCCACATGCACATGTGTGCAGGAGCAGAGGCACAGTGATTGCAGACCCACATCCTAGTACTGCTGACATGTTCCAAGGAACTCCAGGCAAGGTGAGCATCACAGGGGGGCCACGACACAGCAAAGCTTGCACCAGGCGAGTTGCACATGCAGGCTTAGTCACAGCACTGAGGGTGAGCTTAGACGAATATTGGTGTTGAAGCACACAATGCAGCTCAGATGTGTTTGTGGACTGATGGCTGCTGATAGTAGGGTTGTCTGGGACACATGCAGGGGCAGTGGCACATACCCTCCGGTACACCAAGGTCCATTGAGCCACTTGTATCAACCATGTAGCCTTCCGAGACATGGAAAGGGGCAGCTCACAGGGACATGCAGCAAGGGACATACTCGGGTGCAGTGCATGTCTTTTCCACGTACTTCATGATAAATGCACTGCCAACTTTGTTTCGGTCATGGTGGTACACAACTTGCTCTGTAGTCATGGCTTGCAATATGGGTCTGTCTGCTTACCCAGGGAACATTGCATGTTGTGTGAATTGTGACACATTGGTGTTCCATTTGCCACGCACCCAGCAGCGGCTGCCTTACTGCATTGACTGTGTATGACCCGTCACAGGGGTGATGTTATATATGGGTACGAAGCATCAACCACAGATTGTCTGTTTGTAGAGTAGTCTGTTGCTATGGGGCATGTTTGGTGTTGTGTTTTTGTGCAATTGGCACATACAGGTTGTTGACTGTGTCTCTCTTTGCAGCATTGCAGTGCTCCTGTAACCGGACCTGAGAGTGCGCAGGCAGGAGGCCAGCACTCAAAACCAGAGCTAAGTGTCTTGTTGTTTTTCTTACAAACTGCTCTGCATAGGCTTGCTGGGGAGTGTACTGATGCATGGATGTATGTGTGGTTCAATTTGGTATGTTATTTTCTCCCTAATCACCCGTGATCCTATGCAATTTTGAAACCTGTACCCTCTACCCGGTGTTCCTGCTTCCCGTGCCTATCCAAGCAACGTTCCCTGACCCTCTTTCCCCACTGGGGTTGCGGATGCCTGTGTAAGCCCCGAACTTGCAGGCGCCAAAACCCTAGAGGGGGTGGTGGGTTCGTACCACTCCTGAGCCTGGACTACAGAAGGCCATGACAATGATGTCCAAGTCTGTTTGGATTGTGTATGTGTTCATGCAGGTTGTACATTTTCGTGCATTCCCTAGTTTCATGTGTCATTCCACCTCCCCTCTCCTGCCGCTCATTCCAGTCATCCAGTGTGTCAACACCTGTCCCGACTGCATATCCCTGAACCTCCTTCCCCACCAGGGTCTCAGGGGCCTGTGTGAGTTTGACCTTGCAGGCACCCGGGACATGGTGGGGGTGGTTGTTTCGTGGCACTCCCGCGCCTGTACAGGGGACCTGTGACAGTACACATCCATTCATGGTGCATCATCCGATGTCATGTACCACACATGTCTCACATCCTGTCGTGACATTGTTTTGCTGTGCTACCTTGGTTGTTGCATCATTGTGGTAGTACTTGGCCTTTGTGAGGTACTGCTACGTCAAGTCATCTACTGGAGGGTGTTTGGGTTCGTTTTTATGCCTTGGATTTTGTGTTTCGGAAATGAGTGTGTATTCAGGGGGTTCAGGCATCTTTTTACACACAAGGTGGGAGATGATGACGAAGGGTAAAGGTGATCCTGTGGCCAGGTGGAATTGAGGTTTGGGGGCTCCATGACCCAGGTGCAGTTGTTCAGTGGGTCATGGTCATTTGTGAGGGAGGGGGGGGTTGTTGTTGATTGTTGCCTTGCCCTGCAGTGTGATGGGAACTCTGACATAGTAATGGTGGTATCCCATGTACATGTTGTGTTCTGCTGATCAATGCCTGTTCATGTGTTGTGTTTTCCTTTCAGGTGCGAGGGGATAGTTGAGGTTTGACATGCTGGGGTGTACACATGGTGGATGTTCACATGTGATGTGTAGGGAACACTGATGGTCACTTGAGTGCACATGCATATGTGGAGTGCATGTCCTTGCAGAACCACACACTTGCACTCTGATGCACTACATGTACTCCCACCCTGGCATATACACATGTACACTGTTTGCCTTCTGGTGCCCACTGTGTCCCGGCAGCACATGTTCTGTGACCGATCATGGATCCAGTACATGCCTGATTTGATGTTTGACGTGGTCTGTCACTTAGATTTGATGCTCAGGGTGTGCATCACACACAATGGCTGTTCACTGTGCTGTGCGCTGAGCAGTGTGATGCAGGAGTAGGACACTGCACACATGAGCTGCAGTGTTGATTTTGCAATGCATGATGTGCATGTAGACAGGCATTCATTGTGATATTACGTCTACGACTGTTGTAATGCATTTTGAAATGACTTATTTTGGGTGGGAGGTTGTTGGTCTGTCATTTCATCTGATTCCGGGTCAGCCAGCAGTGTCCGATGCCACTGTGCATTTAGGACATGGCAATGTGTACCTTATCGTTACTGCATTGGTGTATGGGTATTGCGTGCCATGACATGTTGATGTTTGGGAGGGTTTGTGTGACATGACAGTGATGGCCATGGCCTGGTTTGCAGGTGTGTGTGATGCACACCTTGCATGTCCGTGTCATCCGCTTCTCAGAGCAACTAGCTGGGGGTAGATTTCTCTCCGCAGCAGGGCCCTCCCCCTGGAACAGACTTCCGGCCTGACTTGAACTTGAGGGGAATCATCTCCAGTTCTGGAAGCACCTCATGTCCTTCCTCTTTGCTTCTGCTTACTCTCTGCCTCTCCCTTGCAGAATTCTCCACTGGAACTGCACAGGAGCTGCAACTGGGCCACTCTCACCGACCTTGGTCCCTGGCCCAGCCACTCTCCACTTGCACTGCCTCCCTGGCAACCCCTGCACTGCAGTACTGTCTCTCTATCCCTACAGCCCTCCCTTCCCAGCACTTGAATGCACTCACCTTTGTAGTTGCCACCAGGTGACCTATGTATTATTTTTTCGGGCTACTTCCCCTGTACTGGACTCCCCCCCACCCTTCCCCTTGCACTTTTCCCATTCCCCCTACCCCTGCACTTGCACGATCCCAATGACACCTGGCCTAGTAGTACCGTTCTCTGTGTTCCCTTGTTCCCCCCTCCCTGCCTCATTGCGCCTTGGAATACTTGTGTATGGCCCATATCATGTCATATGTCATATGTGTGCCTTTTGGTCACACAGGATAGCTTGTGTTTAAGTAGCTAGGGATGCAGACGATGTGGCACTTCCATGGCAACTATCTCAGGGTGGTAAGGTTGTGACAGTTGACTGTCTCTTTGTCATCATCGATTGTCACCTGGTATGTGCCAGGCCTGTGTGCACTCCGCAGGGGTGGGAGTTTAGGTGAAAAATGTGGCCACAAGCTGGGTCCGGGCTTCCTCGCCACGTGCCCTGTCCCCTCCCATGGGCAGCGCCTGTGGTTGGGGATGTGGGGGCACCACCATGTCCACCGGGACGCCCTGCCGTGTTGCAACATTGTGCAGGACACATGCTGCCACAATGATCCTGCACACTACTGGTGGTGCATAGAGTAGTTGCCCGCCAGAGCGGTCAAGGGAGCGGAAACGTGACTTGAGCACTCCGAATGTGCGCTCCACTATGCCCCTGGTTGCAATATCGGCGGCGTTGTATCTTACCTGGGGTGGTGTGGTGGGGTTCCGGATTGGCGTCATCATGTGGTTGCTCAGAGGGTAGGCACTGTCCCCTGGGGAGATGATAATAGTTGAGATAATTAGGGTTTGGATATTTGTCTGTGTGTGACTTGCATGCATGTGCAAGGGCATTTGTACTGACCTAGGAGCCATGTGTCGCCATGCTGCCCAGCTTCCAGGGCCCGGCTCAGGGCGGACATTCTGTATATGAAACTGTCATGGGTGGAGCCAGGGTAGTTTGCATAGACAGAGGTGATGATTCCCTTTGCATCACATACCACCTGTACATTGATGGAATGCCAGTGCTTGCGGTTTCGGTAGATGTGCTCAATGGCCCTAGGTGGACGTAGGGCCACATGGGTGCAATCTATGGCACCGAGCACTTTGGGGAAGTGTGCCACCCTGAAAAAATCCAGGACAACGGCCTGCCTTTCTGCGGGTGTTCTGGGCATGTATATGTGCCTGCGGACTGAGGGGCGCGCTGTCATGAGAGACCCCCCCCACTATGGCAGTGGTCCGCTGAAATGACCCAGTGGCCAGAAAATGCAGGACATTGAGCACTGTAGAATTGTTTTACCCCTGACGCTCCAGCGCTAGCACCAATCCAAACGGCCATCATGGGCCTGGGGAACACAAGAACTTCAATCAAGCGCTTGATGTTCATCCAAACCCATCCTTACTCATTCAACGTCTCATCTCGGATAATCCATCATACAGATAAAACGACCCAAGCAGTATAAAACACACATGGCCATGGACAACGGCACGTGATGTGATTTTCATATTGCACTGCCCATCAAAAGGCAACCACAACACAATTAGGAGCAGACTCGGCACGGGTGGGATTGTCCATGGACCCAGGAGACTTAGCACAGGGCACTATCTGTATCCGCTGAGCCGCAGTACAAGCTCACTACTTTTACTTTCCTGCAGGGCCCAACAGGAGCCTGGACTGCCGTAGGGACAGTCCACATTCCAACAGAACCCCACAGAGGGCACACACCAGAATTAAATGGTAAGGGGTTATCCTCCCCCCCCCCAATTTTTCACATATTAAATGAAGCTTTCATTCTCTACCAGTTGCTCACCTCTCCTTTCTCTTCCTTTCCTCCTACAATACAATGTAAAAATGTTTTGCCTAAACATCAATGTTTTTGATGTCAATGTCATATATTGTCACAATACTTACACATCACTTTCACACCACAAATGAATTATTGCAATATGTCACTATATTGTCACATAACACCCCACACTTGGCACCATGACCATTGCTCAGCCTTGAGAAAGACCGTACGGGTCGAAACACGTGTCGGCTGACCTAACTTGCTTATCTAGGTTGAAACAGTGTTTCTCAAAAACAACTATGAGTATGTAATAACTCAATGCAAGTACAACCACCACTAATAAAAACGAACCAATTCGTATGGAATAAAGTGTCACAGTAATTACTTCACTAACTTCCAAGCGAGATAACCAGGAGACCACCATTTTTCTGATCACAAAACATGCTGCCGTTGACATGGCTCTGACACTCTAAAACAACTTAACTGTGAAAATGTAACACGGATGAAGATGTAAATTAACTGTGTGCACTCAACTTCGTGTAATGAAGTTTAAACCTTGGCATCCAAAATTTGTCAATGCCAGAATGAAAATGGCAATGGAAACAAACTCTTGCTACCATGTGCACTGCAATGATATTCTCAGGAAACAATTCAGTCTTTGTTCCTGTTTTCTTGCCTTGGATGTGAATGTAAATCCTGAGCACTAGGTTGTGTGCCATTCAGGGACGTCATTTCACCAAAATGCCAGGGGTAGCCGAAGTGACATCACACAACCCTTGACCTCTGATGACATCACAGGAGGTGATGTCATTTGACCCACCCCCCAAAATGACATCAAGGGAAGCGATGGAACACAACCTTTCACCCCTTAACAAAACAGGACGTGGCATCACATAGCATTGTTCCTAAGTACACTATGAAATATATGGCTATGATATCACTATCATGTGATATACATTTCATACAAGAATGGATCACCATATGTATCGTTAATATCAGTGTGCATAGGCCCATAATACCAAATTACTATGAATGCAAGCATACGTCCAAGCTCAAATGATAATGATGTGTAATTATAAATCTATCACGCTTAAGCGCTTTATATAGAACAAATTATGGAAGTGATAGCCGCTAAGAAGGCCGTTTTATAAGTCAGGTGGTTGAGACTAGACTTGTGCATAGGCTCGAAAGGGGGTCCCATGAGCTTAGCGAGTACCACATTGAGGTCCCACCCTGGTGGCATGTTAGAAATTGGAGGGTGGAGTCTCTTTACCCCTTCCATAAATGCTTTGATGACTGGTACTTTCCACCATGAGACCTTATTGTGAGAGGTTGTGTAGGCTGACAAAGCCGAGAGGTGGACCTTTAGGGAGTTAAATACTAACCCTGCATCTAGCAAATGGAGCATGTAAGTTAGAATGTGTGATGGAGTACATTCTATAGGGTTGATTTGTTTAGTCTGGCACCAAATTACGAATCTTCTTCATTTGTCAAAGTAACAGTGACCTCAGGAGCCATGCTGCCAAGTTCATTGAGTGCGGCTGCGGGTGCACTGTTAGTCCCTCGTGCTGTGTGAGTAGGTTGTACCGGTACGGGAGTTTGATGGGATCGCACATCGCCAGTTTGCGCAGATGTGGATACCATGGTTGTCTTGCCCACATATGAGCAACTAGGATAAGCGTCATATCACCCAACCTGTGTCGGTACTCCATTATCGACCTCAAATGGTTGAAAGGCTGAGATGAGGTGTTTAAGAACAGACTAAATCAGTGACTCACACCCTGAAGTGTGCCTGAAATAAACCTTTAATGAGTCTAACAATTATTGTATAGAATTCCAGAAAGATAAATTATTTGTTATTCCTATTCCTTCTTATTTAGGGTCACTGCTCAAAGTATTACACTTGTGGAATACCCTGTTTTTTTAAGAGGCATGAACAAGAAAGTCAGCCACTCCAGAAACAAAGAGCCACATGGCGCCTTCCACAGCCCAGGAGCTTACATTTAAAAAATTATACCAATCTTCTCAATCTTGTACATGCAGATTCCAGTGCCTTAGGCCTGCAGTATGCCTTGCACCTTCTGACTTCTTTTTTCTCAAGTGTCACCATTTCTTTTCCTCTATGAAGTTGTAGTTTGCCACCTATACTGGAAACACTTGCTCCCCTTCCCTTTTGTTCTATGATAGGCAAAGTGTGACTTCAAGAGGCGAAAAGTCATTTCTCATTAAATCCAAACTTTAGACAAGCATTCTTGCGAGATCTGCAATTCACAGATTGGCTGATGTGTGTGTGGAATCAGGTATTAAAAAAGGTCTCCATGCAGTGGAGGGGAGTATGTACAGACATATGTATGTATTTTGATTTTTATAGTGTGCAAACCTCGATAACATGCAATAGAGTTCTGTTTTGCCTGAGCGGGGAACCATTTCAAATTGTGTTCAGAGGCAAATAAAGACAACATAAAGATGAAGAGAAGGGAGAAGCAGATGGCAAGGTCATGGTGCACGAGTGGGTCATTGAGCACAAGTTACCAGTGGCATTGCTAGGGCAGGGCTGGGGGGGCTCTGGCCTCCCCAGAAAAATGTTGTATCCCCCCTTGTGCCCCGCTTACCCAGAGACAGATGTCTGAGGACCTGCCCTGAGAGTGTTGCCATGTCCGCTTAAAGTGGGCTTGTTGACTTTGCAGCAAAGCCCATTACATCTCGCAGCTGAACAGAGCTCCTTGACTGTCCTGCACATAGCCCTGCCCTTTATCGGGGCCTTAATGGCCTGCAATTACTCCTTTCTCTTATGTCTTTTCTGATGGTTTCTGTATTCCATCTGAGAGACTCCTAGCAGCTGGCGTACCTAGTACATGGGTGTACACTTACAAGATAATTAAAGTTACACAAAAATGCTTACTTTTTCAAAGTTAGTAACTAAATATACTACTTTAACATGGAAACATAGGCTTTTTTCAGGCTTGCATTATTTTGCATTCTGCTATTTGTATTTTTCCTTTCAGGATGCGGAAAAGAAAACTAAAACAATATTCTTTTGGCTTAACATGTTTCACTAAGGATTTGCATATTATATGACATGATATGATATGATAAGGGTTTATAGTCATAGCATCGAATGCCAAAGCATTGAGTGCCTTACCATCTAAAAAAAGCATCGAAAACAAAAGCATCTAATGCATTTTTTTTTATGGCTCCCCCCAACCTCCCTTTTTTTAACCTGTAAAACCCCAATACAATTAAAATAAACCCTTTACCTTAAAAAAAAACTGCATTAGTTGCTTTTTTTTCGAAGCTTTTTTTTTTAGATGGTAAGGCATTCGATGCTTTGGCATTCGATGCTATGACTAGATACCTATGATAAGTCATTTATAACAAGCCTGTACACATGTTTTTTAGGCGCGACAAGACAAAGAAGGGAGGACAGAGGGAGAACAAAACAACAATCTTACTAGGCCTTGTGTCATTCAGAACGTGCAAGTGCGTGGGGGAGGGAGGGGTATTAGTGCGGGGGGTGTGGGGGGAAAGTGCAGGTAGCTCATAAGTGCTGCCGGTAAGTGGCTCATGAGTGCAGAGAGTCTGGGGGACTGTAGGGCAGCAGATACAGACCCGTAGTTCAGAGGGTGGCCAGGTGACCAGTGTGCAGAGCAGTCAGGGACATCAGCAAGGGAGAGGGAGAGAGAACACAGAAGTGAAACGGAAGGTCTTGAGTTGCTTCCGGAACCGGAGGTGGTCCTGCTCAAGTTTGAGAGAGGCAGGGAGGCTGTTCCAGAGGGAGGCCCCAGCAGATGAAAGAGATCTACCCCCACTCTGCCTGGAGAAGTGTCCGACCCTCAGAGAGTTGGAGATGGAAGAGCAGAGGGATCGAGAAGGAAGACGCTTAGGAGGAGAAAATTGGAGGTAGTGCAGTCCCTGGCCCCAGGAAGCCTTGTGGACGATGCAAAGGGTCTTGAACTTGATCCTTACAGTCACAGTTAGACAGTGGACAGATTTCAGACCTGGAGAGATATGATCCCTAGGCTTGAGGCCAATGACAAGTATTGCAGTCCTTTTCTGGATAAGTTGTAAAGGGTGAAGAATAGAGGGAGGTAGATTTAGAAAGATGCTGTTATAGTAGTCCACCCTAGAGAGCGACCAGGGCTCTGGAGACAGTGAGCTTCTGGGGGAAAGTGAGCAAAGGAAGAATACCTGTGAGGAGTTGCAACTGATAGTGTGACTTTTTAGATACATCGGAAATGTGAGGCGAGAAGGAGTGGGTGGAGTCGAAGGTGGCCCCAGGGTTCCTAGACCTCACAGGAAGGAGCAGGAAGAGGGTCCAGTGTGGGCAACCAGAGTGAGTGAGAAAAAGGAGGGAGCAGGTGTACCAATGAGAAGGATATCAGTCTTACGGGCATTAAGGCAGAGATCATTGGAGGCACACCATTCCTGATTTGCTGACAGGAAGTCTGATAGGAGAGAAGGAGCAGAAATGGCTGTGGGACCCTGAAGGAGAGCTGAGTGTCAACCGCATAACAATGAAAGTTAGAGCAAAAGGTATAGATGCAGTAGGCAAGGGGTGCCAGATAGTTGTTGAAGAGCCAGGGAGAGAGGTTAGACCCCTGGGGAACACCACAAGTGGAAAGAGAGATAGAAGAGAGGAAACACCCAAGTTGTACATGGGAGGGTAGATCAGTGAAATAGGAGGTCAACCAGGCCAGGTCCTGACCAGAGATACCCAGGTTGTCCAGGAGGTGATTGAGCAGGATGGCGTGGTTGACTGTGTCGAAAGCAGAGGATAGATGAAGGAGAATGAGGACAAAAGGAAGGTTATAGTCAAGATTAGGAAGTAAGTCCTCACAGGTGTTCAGGAGAGCCGTTTCCATGCTTCTGGCTGCTCTGAAGCCAAACTGGTGGTTGTGGAGACAACCAACAGATTCAGGATGTAGATTAAGCTGGGAGATGGCCAGCTTTTCGAGGGGTTTGCCAGGAAAGGTGTGATGGAGAATGGTTGATAGTTTGCTGGATAGGAAGGATCAGCGGATGGCTTCTTAAGAAAGGGGTGCAGAAGGGAGTGCTTAAGGGGGAAAGGTAATGTTCCAGTGGCAAAGGAGTGATTGCAGAAATCGGCCAAGGCTGGAACAAGGGTGTTGATGTAGTCCATGATGGTTCTAGAAGAGCAGGGGAGCACCTGCTTTGATCAGACTGATCTATAAACATCGTCAGGGGTGAACAGAGGAAAGGAAGAGAAAGGAGTAGGAGAAACGGCCGAAGAGGGGCCAGAGGTGGTAGAGGGAGAAGAAGAGGGGGTAGAGGAAGAGAGAGTGGACATGATGTCCTGAGTTCTAGTGGTGAAATGAGATGTCAGAGCCGTGTAAAGGGCCTGGGAAGGAACACGAGAGGTAGAAACTGCAACAGGATTGGCCAGCTCCTTGCAGATTTTGAAAAGTTTGGTTGAGTTGTTTGAGGCCGCCGAGAAGCAGGCTTGGATGTAGGCTATTTTCTTTGACAGGACATCGATTCTGTGATGCCTTTGACGCAGGTGGCAGGCCAGTATGTCAGAGGGTGCACTTGATGTCCTCCACTTCCCCTGAGCCCCCCTACACTTGCGCTTAAGAGTGGCGAGGTCGGAATCGTACCAAGAGTTGCACTTGGATGCAGGCTTCAAACAGATCCTCATGACAGGGGCAAGGACATCAAGAGTGTTAGAGATGGAGAGATGAAGGTTGGAGAGGGCTGTGTCAGAGGGTGAGTCAGCCAATGGTGTAGGAGGAGAGAAAGTGGTGACAAAAGCCTCCACTGACACACGCTTCATGGGCTGAATGACTGAGAAGGTGGGTGGCACTGCTAGGGTCGGCTTAGCCTGAGGAGTAGAGAGAGAAAGGTGGGAGGAAAGAAGAAAGTGGTCACTCCAAGAGAGAGGAGTGATGAGAGGGTTGGAGAGGGGGAATTCTGAGGAGATCAGAACATCCAGGGTGTGCCCTGTAGAATGAGTCTGACCAGAGGGAAAAACAGAGTGAGATAGAGAGTCGCAGAGGTTGCGTAAGAGCCCCGTAGAGGGGCTAGTAGCTTCCAGGTGGATGTTCAGGTCTCTGAGGAGGAGAAGTTGAGAGGTAGAGGCAAGGGGGGAGGAGGAGAGGTCAGCCCACTCAGAGAGGAAGAGGGCGACCTGGCCAGGTCACCTATAGAATGTGGCCACAGTGAGGGAGAGATCGGGAGAGATGAAGAGCCTGCAGACCAGGCATTCAAAGGAGGAGTAGTCCTACATTGGAATGACAGAAGCAGGGATCCACTCTGGGAAAATCAGAGCTACACCACCGCCGTGACAGTTGGTTCTGGGTTGGGAGAGGATCTTGTAGCCATCAGGAAGGAGCGTGTCAAAACCTGTTCCAGAGCTGGTCGTGAACCATGTCTCGGTGGGACCGAGTACATCCATATCAAGCTCTTCCAGGAGACAGCAGAGGTCAGAGGAGTGTTTAACAGCAGAGCGAGAGTTAAAAGTAGCGATATGGAACAGGTTGCCACCTTTGCAGGACTTCTGTGGGGTGGTACAGGCATGAGGTACGCCCTGTGGAAATATTAGAGGTGCCCCAGAATGGGCAGAGGAGGAGGGAAGAGAAGGCAGGGTAGTCAGAGAGGAAGAAGAGAGTGCCAGAGAGGTTCGCTGAAGGAGGAGACTGAAGAGGGAGCAAGAGAGGTGCTGTAGGACAGAGGCAACAGGGCAGCCAAAGAAGCAGCAGAGGGTGCCAGAGAGGTGGTGGAGGAAGGAGGTGGCAGAGGAGCCAGAGAGCGGTAAATAGGGATAGCAGGAGACGAAAGGAAGTTGATAAGGCGCGGGAAGCAGAGATTGGCATGAGGGCCCTGGCCCATTTAGGTAGACATTAATGATGGTCTTAGAGGAGTGGAAGGGGGTCAGGAGGGCCTCCCACCGGATGCCACCATTAATGGGAGAGGAGGAAAAAGGAGAGAGAACAGAGCCCATATGTTGGGTCCATAATCCTGGAGAGGGAGCAACAAAGAGGATGTCGGTAAGGGTCTGTCTGGAGGAAGCACTGATGTCGGTATCAGCTATAGGGAGACCTGGGTTAGAGACCAGGATGTCTGTTATGAGCTTCTTACTGCCAGACTTAGTGAGAGGGATAGGGTAGTCGATAGAATAGCAGTTATAGAAGATAGGGAAGACAGAGAGCACCATAGAGGGTGTGGGCGGAAAGTAGAGGGGAGGGGCGGGGGAGCCCTAGCAGGAGGGTGGGGTCACACTCAAGGGGCAGACAGGAGGAAGGTACATGGGGGGACACAAACAGAGAGGGGGAGCAAGCACTATAGATGGTGCGAGGCATAAAGTAGAGGGGGCAGGGAGGTTATAAGGTTACCAAGTTATAAGGTTACCAAATTATAAGGTTATTTTAATTTGAGATATATGTATTTTGCAAGTAAACTATCAGAACTCTCAAGTTTCCAGTGCCAATGCATGAGAAGTGTTAAGAAGTGACTCTCATACCTTCTTAAATGTACTTGTAAGGTTTATTCCAGTTTCTTGTGACACCTTGACAAGCAGTTACATAAATTCTTAGATAAGTTACATAAAGGACATTAACACTGGCAGCCCATCACCCAGGCAGGGGGTTCACCAACTGACCAAGGCTGGAACCTTCACTCACACATTCCAACACTCAGACATCAACACTCCACATGACATCACAACATTCCTGCTCACCCAGGCCAGACATATACAACACATCTCCCCACCCTTTACATTAACACACTACACACATTAAGCACTACACACAACACACCTCCCCTCCTTGCACTTATCCACAACATGCAAAACACCACGGGACACACCTCCACTCATACCAACACACCCCATCCACACAGACTCGTATGACCAGGGCAGGCACACCGCAAGTGCTCAAACACTCTGACTCTCATCTTATTCCAGTGCACTGGCCAGGCACACCGAGACCTAAAAACTAAATACAGGCACACTCAGGACCCTGAAAGATGGAGCGATTCTTCATTAGGCATGCAGTGCAGCCAGGAACAACAGCCTGCGCGCAGTGAAAGAAAAACATTAGTGGTACACAACCACAAGATAGAAGTACATGTGTGACCTTTCATGCCCATCACCAACAAACATGCTCCTACAAACACTGGGGGCGCTACCACCCGCACACATACCTCTTTACCCATGTGTGACTGTAATACAGTCACACCCCATCCAACTGGGGGCGCTACCGCCAAGCACAATAGCTATAACTCAAGCAGGACTGTACTCACAGTTGCACCTTGTCTGGATGGGGTTACTACCACTCAGAATAGCTATTAACCCTGCATTACTATAAACACAGTCACGCCCTCACTGTAATGGTGGCGCTACCACCATGCACAAATATACGTGGCCTCACCATGCATCTCAATTATTGCAGACACTTCCACACAGAAGGCGTGGCGCTACCACCACAATCCAATGTATACCGCTAACCCATGTACGCCCCTACCACAGACGCACCTATACCATACTTAAAACAATGCTGAGATCATAACCCATCTCAGCATATGGTAGGTCAAACATGTCAGCTAGGCACATTCACCATCAGCCAAAGCATACTCCTATCATGTCAGCCAGGCACACTCACCATCAGCCAAACTATGCTACTAACATGCATATAAGCACCATCCACAACCAGGATTGAAAGCACTCATAACCACTCCCACCCATGCCAAACCCAACCGTACATAATATAACACAATTGCGTGTCAATTAAACCATGACAAATGACGAGCACATACCCAATCCAACCCAAACTTAAAAGACCATGTCACGGATATGTGACTTAACCACTGAAAATTCCTCAAACTGGTCATTCTAGGCACTGCATCCATATGTTATGAGACCCATTCCAAAACCATATTGCACTTGTCAAGCATAAATGACTGCAAAAACCTAAGAGTCCATGTATATAAGGTATAAGACCCTAACCAAGTCCCATCCTAAAAGTCCATGTTGCATCAACCATCTTAAAATATAATTCAATAAAATTGAATACACCTATACGTCCCTGTTGCATCGTTGCAACATAAATCCCTGCAAATCCTCAAAAGGGTTAGAACTACAACCTGCATGCATTTTCACGCACTACGCCCTCCTTGCAGCCCAACCAACATCATTTACTGCACACTAAAAGTCCATGGGTAGTCCGTACCCCCTATCCTGCAAATCCTCAAGCAATTATGGCTAATGCACAAAAAGTCATAACACATAAACTGTCATACTACACAACTGTGTATTCCACTCTGCACTTTACCAACCATGCTTTGTATTTCATTGTGGAGTAAACATTGCCCTTATCTCAATCACAGAAAAAGGATATGTCCACGTAGTCTCTGCTTCGCGAAGCCAGATCTTTGCCATAATACTCTATCCATACCATCTTTTGCAGGAAAGCCCTGATCATACCACTATCCACTTACCGCAACATTCCCGCTATAATTACCCTGTGCGCAGGTACTACTGTAAGTTTTACAAGTGTTCGACCTTTCCATCCTGCCGGCAGAACCGTTGCACCTGCTCTGCTTGCTGATCCGACCTCGGTTAACAGAATGTTCAGCTCCCACCATCCATTATGTACAAGTGTAACCCTTCGTGTCATCCCGTTCAATCCATGCTCCAAAGAATCTCCTACGGATGTCATAAAGGGGCATGGCTCCTTTACGCGACATGAAAAGCCTTTGCACCCATTCCCCTCTATGAGCATGCGACACTCGGAGAACTTATTATTCAGCGATGCACCTCCACACTTCCTGGTCACGTTCAGCAATGTTTTCGCAGGTTCTTTCCTCGAACGCGTCCTGATAATACTACGGCAACAGCCTCATACAGCACAGGTGCCGTAGCAGAGTTCTAACTACAGCGGTGTTCGATTACAATCGCTAACACCCCCTGCAGCAGGGTAAACGTCATCATTTACTCAGCTCCCGCCGCACCTCTAAGAGCTCTGCAAGTCCAACCGCCATCCTTGGGCGAGCGCTCATCTCACCCTCAATGTTCAAAGGTGCTTGCTCATTTCAACTAAAGTGAATAACGGGGACATCTCTTCCAATGCCCATAGGAGAACTGCCCATTCCTGGCACTTCTGATTCACAAGCTCAACCCTTCCTGCCATAGCGCTCGTGTGGAGCTTACTTTGCACAATTCCCTTACGGCTTAACACCTGCTGTCTTTGGCCGCCAAACTCTCTGCTCCATAATATTACAGCGCAGTCAGCTCCATATATGTGTGCCTTCTTAGGTAATATTTGCCCATCTGAACAGGTGATCATGCTGAAAGCACCTCCCTTTCTGTGGCTGAGTTAAACCAAACATAATGGGGCTATTTCTTTCTCCTTCCTCTCCTTCCCCTTCCTGCCCTGGGCGATGGGCCTTACTTGGTGTGGGGGCAGTGTTGTCCTTCCCCGTCCTCCTGCATCCCCCGGAGCAGGTTCACCAGCTTTCCTTGCGCAGATTCTTTGGAAGACCGCCTCGTCGCCATTGTTAAGAAGTGACTCTCATACCTTCTTAAATGTACTTGTAAGGTTTATTCCAGCTTCTTGTGACACCTTGACAAGCAGTTACATAAGTTCTTAGATAAATTACATAAAGGACATGAACACTGGCAGCCCATCACCCAGGCAGGGGGTTCACCAACTGACCAGGGCTGGAACCTTCACTCACACATTCCAACACTCAGACATCAACACTCCACATGACATCACAACATTCCTGCTCACCAAGGCAATACATATACAGCAAGAAGGCCATCCAGTCCTATTTTTCCTCCTCTGGATTCTGGGACGAAATTTAGGAAAACTACACATCTCACAATTACAAGCATAAACAGAACTGGGTCGCCTTCTCACGCATGGCCATGGGGAAACTTGAGCACTCTGTCTATCAGGCAGCATTATTGTAGACTTTGAAATCCTAAATGTACATATTTGTAACAAGTGAAGCTTGAAAGTTATGTGTTCAAATGCCTAAACTGTAGATTGGATTAAGATCCCAGTTTTACTGTTTAACCCTAGTGTGTGATCCTTGGCAAATAATGTAATCTCTTCATGTATAGTGGACTGACCTCAGCAGAGGCAACAATTATAACCTCCTCTGTTGCTGCCTTTCACCAAAATGGTGTGGGCCGTCCATAGTATGGCCCCAGAGGAGAAGAAGTGAAACATTTTGCTATGCCCTGCTATGCTATATTATTGAGTTTTGTATAATACACAGTCCACCATTTTCACGGTTTCTTTGATTTTTAGGAACTTCAAGAGGTGGGGTAGGAGAGTAATGCAGAAGAAGGGGAAGGTTGTTTTGTTGCCATATTGATGTGTGCATGATCTGAAAATGTAGGATTTTCTGTGGTGTGCAAGTTTGATATATGTTGCGAGTTGTCTGGAGCATTAGTTAATATGCGCTGCAGGTTGGCAACTTAAAGTGTTTATGTGATTATTGTGTCTGTCCTTGTGGTATTTAAGGAGAGTGGGGAGCTGTATAGGTGTATCTGTGGTAGGTTAGTGTGCTATTTAGGGCATTTCTTCAGGGCGTAATGTCTATTAGTACCCAGCGAGGGCGCAATCAGAATGAAAGAGCCATTCTGATGGGCCCTCGCCGAGTCATTACCAGGCCGGGAATCCCTCCGTCGGGATTCCATGGCCTTTGTCCCCGGCGGGGTGCGTGGCTGCCCCTCAGCCAATGAGGTGGCTCAAAGCGGGTCCAATCCCTGCTCCGAGCCTCCCCAAGGCTGAGAGGCTACCTTCGCCCCCCCGCCGGGGACTCGGGTAAGTCTTTTTTGTTGTGGGGGAAAGGATGACAGATTTGGGGCTTGTGGTCTGGCCTATGGCTGTTGAGGAGGCAGTATTCCAGGTAGGGGGCTTGGGTTCTGGTGGTGGGGAAGCAGAATGGCAGATATGGGGCCTGGGCTATGTTGATGGGGAGGCAGGATGCCATGTACAGGTCTGGACTATGGTGGTGGGGAGGCAGGATGCCAGGTATGCAGCTTGCCTGCTGGCCTCTGGCTGTTGAGGAGGCAGGATGCTAGGTATGAGGCCTGGGCTATAGCGGTGGGGAGGCACAATGACAGGCATGGGGCCTGGGCCCTGGGTAATGGGGAGGGGAAATAGACCAGGTATGGGGTCTGGGATGTGGTGATGGGGTGGCAGGATACGAGGTATGGGGCCTGGGCCCTGGTGGTGGGGACACAAAATGCCAGGTATGTGGCCAGGGCTCTGGGGAGGTAGGATGCCATGTATGGGGCCAGGGCTCTGGGAAGGCAGGATGCCATGTATTGGGCCTGGGCTCTGCATGGTGGGGGTAGAAGGATGTTAGGTAAGGGGTCTGGGCTCTGGCAGTTGGGAGGTGGGATGCCAGCTATGGTGTTTGGGTCCTGGCGGTGGGGAGGCAGGATGGCAGGTATGGGGTCTGGGGTCTGGTGTTAGGGAGGCAGGATGCCAGGTATGGGGCCTGGCCTCTGGTGGAGGGGTAGCAGGATGCCAGGAATAGGCCCTGGGTTCTGGGTGGTGGGGGGAAGGATGCCAGGTGTGGGGCCCGCATCAATTTGGAAAATGCATATTAATAGCACTTTTATAGGCTGCCCCCTTTCCTTTGCATGTGGCCCCTTCTGTGCCCCTCCTAAATTTGATTCCTGGAGATGCCACTGCAAGTTAATAGCAGGTAAATGTAGGTATAGTCTTCATTTCTTTTCTAAATTGTAGCAGTTTGGGTGCTACTGGGAAATGTTGGGGGCAGGTTGGTATATATTGTTAGGGGTGTCACAAAACTGAGTGCAATCAACACCAGACCGATAGATAAATAGATTAAACAGAGGTTTGTTAAGGGTAGTTGCAATGTGGGCCCAAAACTAATATACTGCTCTACAATCACTTCGCAGATAAAGATGGCTTTTCTGGAGTAACTAACACGGGAAATCAGCAGCATGTTTTCTCTTGGGCCAATTAAACTCTGTATTTAAGAACCAGATTGGCTTCTACTTAAATTTTAAGCATCAAGTATCTGTATTTTGTAACCCTTCTCAGGCGGTGCTGTTACTTCACGCAAGTGAAAATGTAGCTCAACAACAGGATTCTTTCATCTTGATGTAACAAAGCCTTCGGATGGTCGTAATGTTCAATCTGGGAACCCCTTCTCAGGATATGCCCTCACTTCTCACTTACAGTCTTGGGGATTGAGTGTCCTTGGACTTTTTTCTTAGCTCCTTGTTCCATTTGATCAGGTCCAGTGAATCTCATCCTGGACTCCTGGAAGACTCATCTGCCTGGGTCTCGTGCCCACTGTGTGCCTGCGCAGTAGGCCTGACTGATGGAAGGGCGAAGTAATACCAAGTTCAGCCTCAGAGCTTCCACCAGAATGCCAGCCACCTGTGGTTCTCTACACATTAGCTCTGGCTATGTTCTTATCCTTTCTGTCTTGCGGTCCTGGCCACTCCTCCTGTCCTCTCCTCTCCATTTTGCTCCTCTATCAACTCCTCTTCCACCACCTCAATGTTCTGCCTCTACCCCCCTCAACTTCCTCTGTTATGCTTCAGGTTTTCCAGCTCCTTTTCCACAGATCCTTCAGCCTCTTCTATGCTGTTCCACCGCTTCCTTTCTTTGCATTGCTCTTCTCTCAACTTCTTATTATCTCCCAACTTCTTCATCCTGGTGTCGCCTCTGTCAGCCTCCTCCATACTCCCCAACGCCTTCCTCCAGATGTCTTTCCCAACCTCCGTCTAACCATCCTCCACCTCTCCTCCCATGATGTTTCATCCAACCTCCACTAGAATACACTTGGTGCCTCCTACCTTGCTGCTCTCCAACCTCCACTATATTCCTATCTCCCTCCCTTCCTCCTTTAGCTCACCCTCCCATCTCCTCACTTCTGCTGATGTTCTGCTTCACTGCGTCCTCATCCTTGTAACCCTCCTTATGTTCCACTACCTCAAACCTCCTCTGGCCTCCTCCCTCCTACCTCCTCACACCTGTTTCTGCTCTAAAACCTTTTAATATCCTCCTGTGCCTACAAACACTCCCTCCATTATGGAAAGCAAGTAGATTATATAGTGGCCCAGCCTGTGCCTAGGGAGCACACTCATTTAACCCCATTCAGAGGTCTGTGTTTCTCAGACTGAAAATTGGCTTATGTGGTACTCGTACATGGTTTATAAACCATCTCTGTGGCACCACCCCTTTCTGCTTAGAAAAGTGGTCCGAGCCATGATGCTGGATGTCATTTTTGAACTCCACCTTCTGCATGCACAGAGTGAGCTGCTGCTGCAGATCTCCCTGCTTTGCAATCACATACAGGATTTGTGTGAAAAGACCGAAGAAAAAAGACTGTGACCCAAAAGCCTGAATTGTCTTTTTCTTTTTTCCCATTTGTCCACAGATATATATCCAGGGGGGAAACTCCCTGCGGCCCCCACCTTACCCCTATACGTTTTTTATTAACTTTACCCCTCAACACGCATATATATATATATATACATATATAACATATAAAAAACTTTGTTAACGGGACGTTATGGTTAAGTTGCGCTAATAAAAACCCATGAAATTCAGTAAAAAAACTTTGTTAAAGGGACGTTATGGTTAAGTTGCGCTAATAAAAACCTATGAAATTCAATGAAAAAACGTTGTTAAAAGGGACGTTATGGTTAAGTTGCGCTACTAAAAACCTATCAAATTCAGTAAAAAAACGTTGTTAAAGGGACGTTATGGTTCAAAGTAAAACCGAAAACCCCCTGAAATTCGGCAGTTATGGTAAGATAAGCAACCATAACTCGCGCCACCGTGCACTGCTAACACTAACACTCAGGACATCAAAGATGACATCACAAATGTCATTGATGACATCACTGATGACATCACATGTGCATTTACTTTTCATGAAAACTCTGTAGGAGGGATTCTTATAATGTTGACCAAAAAGTGTCAAGGATCATTTGAATAAATATCATGAGCTAATTAGTGCATTAAGCAATGCATTGATATAAATAGCATTCTATTATGAAGTTCTATCCAGTATACTAAGCAACTCATGCAGAAACTTAGGCAGTGTGTGCAGTATACATGATAAACGTGCAATATTCATAATCTTGCCATGTAGAATAATGAAATGATAACTGCTCTCTTATTAGAGTTTTGCGTGCTGTGAAACATGTAATAAGTAGCTAATAAAACCCGCTAAATACATAATTACACTTAATACAAACAAAACACAAAGAGACAACAACACATACAAATATGAGTATATACAGGGACAGAGAAGTAAGCAAACAAGCAGAAGTAGTAGCAGAAAGAGTTCATGAACGAACGGATTATCTTTATGCAGAGAAATGATTGCTCTGTTTCAAAGCTGCTACTTACTGTATGTATGTGTATCAAATGATGTCAGTGAACCCTAAGGAAAGGAGTGTGAGTACAATGTATACAAATATGAGCATATACAGGGAAGGTATAGTAATACAAATAAAACTATGAGAAAGTGCTGATAACTCTAATGATTATCTTCATGCACAGAAAGGATTGCTCTCTTTCAAGCCTGTGTCTTCCGCTATATATATGTTTCATATGATATGACTTGACCCTAAGTCTACAAATATAGTACCTTTTCAATTTTTACTTCCTGACTGTTACTGAAGAAAACTATGTGGCTTAGATATGTCAGTAAAGGAAAAAAAGGGAGAGCCAGCCATGTGATGTCATCAGTGATGTCATCAATGACATTTGTGATGTCATCTTTGATGTCCTGGATGTTTGTGTTAGCAGTGCACGGTGGCGCGAGTTATGGTTGCTTATCTTACCATAACTGCCAAATTTCAGGGGGTTTTCGGTTTTACTTTGAACCATAACGTCCCTTTAACAAAGTTTTTTCACTGAATTTGATAGGTTTTTAGTAGCGCAACTTAACCATAATGTCCCTTTTAACAAAGTTTTTTCATTGAATTTCATAGGTTTTTATTAGCGCAACTTAACCATAACGTCCCTTTAACAAAGTTTTTTTACTGAATTTTATAGGTTTTTATTAGCGCAACTTAACCATAACGTCCCGTTAACAACGTTTTTTTACTGAATTTCATAGGTTTTTAGTAGCGCAAATATACAATATACAAAGATGGAGTGTAAAAAGCAATTTCTCAGGGATGGCTTTACACAGAATGTTGCAAAGTAAGAATTTATGCTCGTTCACAGTGAAGGTCAGCTGCTTCCATTTTTTGCTCGCGGGCCGGAGTGGCCCACGACTCGCACTATAAGGTTCTATTGTTTTTTGACCTTGACAGACAGGGATCGTGCCAAAAGACTTCTTTTGAAGGAGGGGTGCAAAAACGTAAGAGACGATAAGGATGAAATTTCTGAAACGAAACCGCTTTTATATATTATATCACTATGAGAAAGATCGTTGGCACAGACGGAGTCGTATTTAGGGACTGCATTACGCGTAGACAATGGAAAATGGCAATATAATGTAAGTAACCCTTTAAATTATTTTATACCGGAATATAATAACAATAGCGTGGCGTTAAAGCCCGGTTAAGTTGTACTTGTTCGTTCAATGTGGCATATTGTTTTGTACCGCACACTATCACCGCCGAAGTGGTTTGCTGGCGCTCAGACGGCTCTGCAAAAGGCACAGGAGAGAGGGTGGGTTAGTGGGAATAAGTTAACATACTCCGTTGCACTATCCTCGCTAGCAAATAGTTTCACGCCCTAATAAATAAAACTAATATTTTTAATGAAGATCGGCTTGTGAGACTAATTTATGTTTTTAAAACAGGTACATCCTTCCCTACTGTCAATGCCACGATTTTCAGACCCCGGCCGATGCATTTTTTAACTGCCAGGTGCAGCTCCTAGTAAACAACTTCATGACCCTCACCATTTTATGGGACAATCGCCAAGGACCAATATGCCCTTACGCGGTACTAGCGGCTAGAAGCAACCTACCAACCGTTATGGTGGTCTAATGCCTCGTTGTTGGAACAGCCTTCCGATTATCAGTGCGACCACAGTCCTTCTTTTATCATAAACCAACACCCTGTGTAACGCAAAGGAACAGCACGTGACTCAAGATGAACTTTTGCAGATTGACAGCAAAGACAAATGCAAATCGCTGAATATTCTCTAAACATTTGATGTCAAATAAATGTACTTTACGAAATGTACAATCTTGCTGTTTGCTTTTAAATCACAGTTTCATATTCCGAATTGTGGCGCGCTGTGTTGTGAGATGATCTGTGTTGTTTTCCAGATTCTGTATGAAGTTGCGTAGGAGCAGTGTTGGCAACTCCTTAGTAAGAAAAGTAGCTATTGGCCGTCATAAAAGTAGCTAGAAGTAGCTAAATGACGTCATAACCTAATTTGCATAATGCACCAGGTGCATGATGGGTGATTGCCGAGGGCATGGTTGTTATAGCCTCTCATTGAGCGCACCCCTTTTTTGTAATGAAAGTCACGAATGCACAGATTCAAACTCATTACATACATATGCATACATTCACATGCAAATGCACTAGTATTTAAATAAACCCCACAATGATTAGGTTGTTCTGTTGTCGCTTCTTAAACGTGTACTGCCATTTTTAATATGCTAGTATTTTATAATCCATAATGCCTCGTTGTTGGAACAGCCTTCCGATTATCAGTGCGACCATAGTGCTTCTTTTATCATAAACCAGCACCCTGTGTAGCGCAAAGGAACAGCGCGTGAGTTAAGATGAACTTTTGCAGATCGACAGCAAAGACAAATGCAAATCGCTGAATATTCTCTAAACATTTGATGTCAAATAAATGTACTTTACGAAATGTACAATCTTGCTGTTTGCTTTTAAATCACAGTTTCATATTCCGAATTGTGGCGCGCTGTGTTTTGAGATGATGTGTGTTGTTTTCCGGGTTCTGTGTAAAGTCGCATAGGACTGGAGACGACTGGGCGCGTTAGGCTACGCACCCTTTAACGTCACGGAGAGAGGCGGGGAATATCAATGCTTTAATAATGTCAGGCTTAGGGGCGGGAGATATGATTTAGTGTCGCCAAAACAGGTCAGCCAGTTCGATGGGGCAAGTGATAGGATTATCACATAATGTCGGCGCACAGCAGCCTGATTTATCATTTGTTTAGTGGACAAAAAGTCGGGTAAGGCCCATAGGAAATTGTAATGTCAGCGGACATAAGGAGGGTTCTTAGAACACTTTCAACCTGACAACGAACAATACGAACAGCATTCTCAGAACACCCCCATTTAGTTTAATTGCAAACATTTCAGCACCGCGAGTGTTCTTAGAACACATTCAACTTGCCAGAATACAATACGGACAGCGTCCTCAGGACACCCCCATTTTGTTTATGTACCAACATTTAAGGACACCGCGAGTGTTCTTAGCTCAATTTTAGCTTGCTTACGGACAAACAAAACGGACACATACTCTGTCCTCGGAACACCCGACCATTTAGTTTATATAGAAAATTTCAGAACAGCCGTGTTGTCCGCAGACAAAGCGAACACAACAAAAGCGTCTAGCACATAAAAAAAACAGAACATTGAACCTATCTCATACTCCCCCACCCTCCCCAAACACTTGTACACACCAACACACTCCACTAAATACAATTTTTAATCCAAGTATCACTGCGCTGTCTGCGGTCGTCGGCGAATGCAAGATGGCGGGCGCCACAAAAAATCTGACGTGCTTCACGCACCACGCTGTCCAATCAGCGAACACGTCGCATGTCCGCGTACATCACGCAAGCCGCTTGGCCAATCGGGGCGCTGTCCGCGGAGTGAACAGGGAAGTCTGTCTGCGGAGCGAACGGAGATATCACACATTTTTTTGCCTTACATTTTGGTCATTTTTTAAAAAAAATGACTGGACGGATTTACACCAAATTTGCAAAAGCACGCTTTCGGGACCAAGCCCCCGCTCCTGCCGCAAATTTGGTGTAAATCCATCCAGCGGTTTGGGTGTAGACGTGCGCAAAGTTTTGGGACCCCCCCTATAACTTTGCCCCCCTGGACCAACCCTCTCCAACCTTTGCAAAACAATTCAGAGTGGGCCGTATACTTTTATTGCAAAGTTTGGTGAGGATTCGTCCAGAGGGAGCGAAGTTATAAGCCACCCAAAAAATGCTCTTCCTATGGAAACACCAACTTAACCATAACTACATGGACGCTACCGCGTCCATGTAATATATATATATATATATATATATATATATATATATATATATATATGTATATATATATGTGTGTATATATATATATATATATATATATATATATATATATAGACAAATGGGGTCGGGCTTTTAGGCTTCGGCCTTTTTGCCCTCAGACTTTTCGCACACCTATGGTCACAAACACTGCAGTGCATCCTGCCGGGTCCTCATAAGCCTCTTAAACTCCAGGGGGTTTGGCCAGGTAATCTAACTCGCAGGATGTCTACTACGGCGCCAAACAGCCTCCTGCGGGGTCCTCACAGCTCTTTTAAGCTCCATGGAGCGTGGCCAGGTAATCCAACTTGCAGGATGTTTCCTATGGCACCAAACACCGTCCTGCAGGGTCCTCACAGCTCTTTTAAACTCCAGGGAGCGTGGCCAGTAATCCAACTCGCAGGGTGTTTCCTGTTGTCATGTGACCCTCCTATGTGTGTTGCCCCTTTAAGGGGATCTGTCCCTCCCACGTGTATGGCCCAAGCTAATAAAAGGAGCTCCTGCAGGCACGTGCAGTAGAACGGCTGCAGACTCCAAGATGGAATGACCTGAATCTGTGTCTCATTTTAGGCCTGCAGGCCCACACCGTACCAACACGGGCCTGCAGGCCATGTTGCCATGGGGCCTGTTAGACAGAATCCACTGCAGTTCCCTTGGGGTGCACTACAGCAGATTAAGACTACAGGTATATGCAATAAATTCCCTTTGGTATCAGTCTGTACCACAAAGATGTAGTTGGTAGCTGTGGCTGAGCAGTCAGACTTATCTCAAGAGGAAGATGAGCAGTATTCAGGGTTTACACATCACGACTACAGTACTATGGTACAAGGAAACACTGACCAAAGCTTTGTATTAAAAAGAATATATATTTATTTTACACTGTTAGGGAGAGTTCTCATTTTATGGCTAATTTCCCTTACCTAAAGAGTCCCCCAGCAGCTTTGCTGGATTTGAAGGGTTTGTTTCTTTTTACCTGCTAAGAGTTAGACTCTTTTTACCACTCTTAGGCATTTTTGCTATGTGTGTTCTAGGCTTTTTTTGTGTTTAATGCTTATGGGATCTTTCTCAACCCCATAGGAACCATCTTTATTCACATGTGTTACACAGCACCCTCAGTGCAGTGACACAGGGGTGTCGTAGCGACCCCCAAACATAGACTCCATACCCTGGGACTGACTACTGTCTATCAGGGCATGTAAAGTCCCCATTGACTTTACTAGTAAAATCCTATGAACTAAACTAGTACAACCCATCTTACTATGGAGGTACTGGAAGGGGTTAATAGTTTTTCCCTTATGTTCATTTTCGAGAGGGTACCCTACAGTCCCTCTCTCAAAAGTTTCTGGGTGGTGGCAGTGGTTACTACCATAAATATTGACCGTGAATATTTCCCTATGGGATTTTCCCATTGTTCGAGGCTACCACTTTTTCTGACAGCCTCTAACATACTGCCGGTGCACTTTAATATTAACTTTGCTCCGGTAGGTTTTATTTGCCAGAACTTTAACATAACTTCTTTCTCGTGTCTTTCTCTAAACTCCTAACCCAGGTCGGGGATCTTTTGTTCGTCCTTTTGGCGGGCTTCTACCGAGAAGCCCTCCTTTCGGCGCCACTGAGTCTGGGGTGGGTCCATTGTGTGGAAGGGGGAGTAGGACCCCTGGACAGGGTTGATTCAGCAACCCATGTCGCACTCTATCCTGATAGGCTGGAAGGTCTCCCGCCAAGATGACCACTCTACTGTGTGAGTGACAGCTAGGCTGTATGAATGGGGATCTTTTTGCATAAAAGCAGGGTCCTGAGGACTGGAAGAGCAAGACGTCGCCACTGGAACTAAGAAGCCAAAGAGAAGAGAAGCCAAAGACATCTGCAACGACTGAACCACCGGTGAAGCCCTGCTGCAGCATCTCACCACATTTCTCCACACGACGAGAGAAGATCTTCACCTGCAAGAGCCTTTTTCCCTTGAGCTGGTGGGGCCAACCAGTTTGCCAATTGCCTTCCCGGACCTGCCTTGGTCGAATCTCCCGTACCCTGTACTCAGAGGCCGGATAGCCAGGCACCAGTCCACCCGGACCGCGATTTAAAGGAGCGTACCTTTTATTCGTCGGGCAGCACCGCGGCTGGTTTCATCCCTGGGTAGTGCAGTAACTCGAACCTTCCTCCACGATGAGATCATCTCTTCCTCTGCTGGATCACCCGAACTGCAGGTACTACCAGGAACAACAGCCACCGCAGGAGCCACTTCTTCATTTTAAGGTACATTGTTCCGCCAGGCCATCCTTTCTTCGCGGTAGTGCTAAAGGTGTTTTAAATCCTTTACCTACCTGTTGGGTTGGCCACCCCTCTCTCTTAACATTGTCTTTTCAACTCCTGCAACCACCTTTTCAAATTCGTTAACCAAAGACTTGACTGCAGCTACAAGAACATTTTGCTCCTGGGCCCTTGCCCTGTACCACTGACTCTGGCGCAGGCCTACTGGTCACATTTGTTAGATCTGCTTTCGTTAGATTGATTCTCATTGAGAACTGTTTGGTGCACCTATTTCTTTTAACTACCCTTTCCTTCCCATTCTTAAACATTGTGAAATGCCATTTTGCTCAGTTTTCATTTTAACTACTGCCTATACTGATGCACTGTCTTGCTGAGCTGGTTCACAAACTGATGGGAAGTGTTACTAGGGTGTATAAGAAACTATTTCTAGATAACTTGTGTTTTCCCTCCCTTGTGAGGAATTGTTAGAGAATCCCTTGTGTGTAGTTTTCACTGTGCCGTTTTGCTCAGTTTTCACTCTGGTTCACTTGGTCTACAATTCAACTTGGGAGTGTGTATATTTTTCCTTGGACTTAATTTAACTTGCTTGATGACTGTGATACATGTGTTTTATTAGAAGTGTATAAAATAAATATATATATACTTTTTAAATACAAAGCTTTGGTCAGTGTTTCTTTGTACCATAGTGCAGTAGACCTATTGTGTAAACCATGAATACTGCTCATCTCCCTCTTGAGATAAGTCTGACTGCTCAGCCACAGCTACCAAGTAAATCTTTGTGGTACAGACTGATACCAAAGGGGATTTATTGCTCTCACCTGTAGTCCTAATCTGGTGTAGTGCTCCGTAAGGGAGCTGCACTGAATTCTGCCTAACACTGGTGGCAGAAGTGGGATAAAAATATTGGATTTACATTTTAGAGTTCTGCCAGTGCGTTGGTTCAAATAACCACAAGGCTAACTATCACAACAAGTTTATTTTAAACAAAAGTCAAAATTATGGAAAGTTACAGCCAGGAGACCCTCCTTACTAATACTGCTGATTATTTAAGGGATCTGTGTAGACAGAAAGGTCTTCCTGTCAAAGGCAAGAAACAAGAAATGGTTGATAGACTGTTAGAGAAACAAAGTCTGGATAGTGGTGCTGTAGTGCCCACTACTCCAGCAAATGTAGAAATCAGTAATGAGGATAATGTTGAAGATGTTATTGTTGAGACAGATGAGGAAGAGAAGGATAACAATGCCACCCCCTCTTGCCCTTTACCTGCTCAAATGCCTCAACCTGTGGCTACTGAACCCTTACCAGGTCCCACATTAAGTCCTGAATTTATCTCACTAGAAATAATGAGACTTGAACTTGAATTCAAAAGAATTAGTGCCCAAACTGATCAGAGACATCAGGAACTAAGGCTCAGAGAAATGGAGCTCAACCATGAGCTTGAGATGAAGAAATTGTCTTTGGAAAATGCTTCTCTCCCCGAATCTTCTAGATCTTCCAGTCCAAAAAGACCCCAGATGCCTAAAGAGATTGTGGGTATGTATGAACCGAAGTTGGATGTATTAGATTTTCTTGCTATGTTTGAATATAATCATGGGCTCCAGGATATCACAGGGAATCAGTTGATCCCCCGGTTATTCTCTAGGCTCCCCCCTGTTGCATCTGATGTGGTAATGGAGTTGGGGGAGTTGGATAGGATGGATTATGAATGTGTAAAGCTAGCTTTGATAGCTAGATTTGGGAAGACTCCTTCACAGTACCTTAAGAGGTTTAGGAGCCTCATAAAGCATGATAGTACCCCATGGGCTACTTGGGTGAATGAGTGTTTGAAGAACTTAGAGGGATGGATTAAGGGTTATAGAGTTAACACTTATGAAGGAATGAGAAATCTTGTCATGATGGAGTCTATCTATGATGCCTGCTCTCCTGAGCTCAGACAGCACTTGGCTGATTCAAAGGAACTTGATTCTAAGAAGTTAGCTCAGGCTGCTGACTTGTGGGTTGCCAACAGGGCTACTCACAAGGATTCAGGGGTAACTCAAAAAAAGGATGAGGGAAAGCAGCCAAAGAAAGACAACAAACAGAATTCAAATAATTCCAATTCCAAAGAGGGCCCCAAACAAAATGCTAAGGGTAAGCCACAAGGGAAACCTAATCAGGCTAGTGAGAGTAGTCAGTCCAGGATATGGAGTCTATGTTTGGGGGTCACTATGACACCCCTGTGTTACGGCACTGAGGGTGCTGTGTAACACATGTGCAAAAAGATGGTTCCTATGAGGGTGAGATAAACCCCATAGACATTAAACACAAAAAATAGCCTAGAACACACATAGCAAACATGCATAAGAGTGGGAAAAAGAGTCTCACTCTTAGCAGGAGAAAAAAACAAACCCTTCAAATCCAGCAAAGCTGCTAGTGTACTCTATAGGTAAGGGAAATTAGCCATAGAATGAGAATTCTCCCTAACACTCGCCGCCCCCAGACTAAGGGACAGGAGGATCTAATCCACTCCTGGATGAGTCTCTTACCTCTTGTCGGTTTAAAACATCCTAGAGAGACCATCAGCATTTTGGTGGTGACATCCCGACCTGTGCTCATTGGTGAAATCAAAGGTTTTCCTTTGAAAGCTATAGGACCTACATACCCTTTGAGAAACATCTTTCGTTTTAAATCTATAGGGGATCTGGTTGACCAGTCCCTCAGAAGTTGGTACAACTCCGGAACCTGTGATAGGCTTTTTCAAGAGGTCCCTATAAGGGATCCTCTTAGATCTAGGGGGTCTCCAGGTTTCCTCACCACCTCCCTTTTGGGAGCAGGTTGGGTCTCAGGCATCTTGGTTGGAGGGGCTGGGGATAAGCAAGGTATATGCTTCCCCTTCCTCTTAGATATAACCTTACCTACTTTATGAGTTTTCCTCCTAATATTAGGATTTTGGTTGGAGTCTTCTGTAGAAGGTCCAACAGTCTGAAGGTTTTTGGCCTAAGACTTTTCTTTTCTGGTTTAACACCAGCACTGAGAATTACCAGTTCTCTTAGGCCTAGAGAGGGGCCCAGTTGGTCTATCCACCTCTTCCTCAGAAGCAGGGGGAGTCAGAGACTTTGAAACTGGGGGAACAATGATGGAGCTTGGTTTGGGCTCCCATTTCCCAAACATACTAGCCTGAAATTTGCCTGGGTTAGAGGTCAACTTTCGAAAACCAGGACTTGTAGTGGGGTTCTCTGTAGAGGTTCCAACAGGCTCAGAGGGGTCACTTAAGGTTGCCTCTCTAGCCAATTTGGTTTGGTCCTGTGTCTCTGTACTGAGAGGCCTGGGGGTACTGGATACTACTCAGAGTTTTTAGATCATTCCCCAACAGGACTCTCCCAGGCACCTCAGTCTGAACACTGACAGGAGTTCTCACTGTCATGGTATTACACTGCATGAGGGCTGGTAGAATAGGAACCAACTGGACAGGACCTCCAGAAAATTTAGTGGGACCTTTGGGTGCCTTAGCAACATCCTCAGGTTTGAAAAAGCTTTCATCCACTACTGTTTTGCTGGCCCAGTGTTTCTCCTGGCAGGAGTATCCTGGCCATTGACAAGAACACTGTCCATGTAATATACTTTAGAGTTTTCTGGAAGGGAGTCATACACACCCTTATTCTGTTTGCTACCAGACCCATGGATCTAAGGATACAGTTGCTTGAAGACCCAAGGGTTCTTCAGCAAACAATTAATAATGTGCACTAGCCATTTGTACTTCCTCCTCAGGAGCGAAGGCTAAGGAGACTGTGCTGATCCCTGCAGGTTTATCCTTGCATCTGGGATCACCCTTTACATGATCAGTAGACCCCCCACAAACATGGCATTTTCCAAATGCTCTCAGGAATGGGGGTTTCTGCTTACCTACATCTGGTTGGGCCCCAGAGGGTTCACTAGCCCTATTTGGTTTCCCAGGTGGCTTTCCCTGGCTATTTTGTTGTTTGTGGCCCTCTTTGGGATGGGAGGTATTAGAATTCCCTTGGTTCTCTTTAGGTGGCTGTTTTCCCTCATCCTTTTTCTGAGCGACCCCAGATTCCTTGTGAGAAGCCCTGTTGGCAACCCACAAGTCAGCAGCCTTGCCTAACTTTCTAGGATCCATTTCCTTAGAATCAGCCAAGTGCTGTCTGAGCTCAGGAGAGCAGGCATCATAGATAGACTCCAACATGACAAGATTTCTCATTCCTTCATAAGTGTTTACTCTGTAACCCTTAATCCATTCCTCTACGTTTTTCAAACACTCATTCACCGAAGTAGCCCAAGGGGTACTATCATGCTTTTTGAGGGTCGTAGACCTTTTTAGGTACTGGGAAGGAGTCTTCCCAAATCTAGCTATCAGAGCTGGTTTTACACATTCATAATCCATCCTATCCACCTCCCCCAACTCCATTACCACATCAGATGCAACAGGGGGGAGCCTAGAGAACAACCAGTGGATCAACTGATTCCCTGTGATGTCCTGAAGCCCATGATTGTATTGAAACATAGCTAACCAATCTAATACATCCAACTTAGGTTCATACATACCCACAATCTCTTTAGGCATCCAAGCTCTTTTTGGACTGGAAGATCTAGAGGATTTGGGGAGAGAGCATTTTCCAAAGACAAGTTCTTCATCTCTAGCTCATGTTTGAGCTCTATTTCTTTGAGCCTTAATTCTTGATGTCTCCGTTCAGTTTGGGCACTAATTATTTTGAATTCAAGTTCAAGTCTAATTTTTTCTAGAGTGATGAATTCAGGACTTAATGTGGGACCTGACAAAGGTCCAGTAGCCATAGGTTGAGGACTTTGAGCAGGCAGAGGGCCACAGGAGCTGACATTGTTATCCTCCTCTTCCTCATCTGCTTCAACAATAACATCATCAACATTATCATCCTCAATGTTTGCTACATTTGCTGGAGGGGTAGGCACTACAGCCCCACTCTCCAGACTTTGTTTTTCTAACAATCTTTCAATCATTTCTGCTTTCTTGCCTTTGACAGGAAGACCTTTCTGTCTACACAGATCCCTTAAATAATCAGCAGTATTATTAAGGAGGGTCTCCTAGCTGTAACTTTCCATACTTTGAATTTGTTTAAAATACTTTTTGTGATGGTTAGCCTTGTGGTAATTGAACCAAGGTACTAGCAGCACTCTAAAATGTAAATCCAATACTTTTATCCTCACCGCTGTACACCAGTGTTATACAGAATCCACTGCAGCTCCCTTGGGGAGCACTACAGCAGATTAAGACTACGGGTATATGCAATAAATTCCCTTTGGTATCAGTCTGTACCACAAAGATTTAGTTGGTAGCTGTGGCTGAGCAGTCAGACTTATCTCAAGAGGAAGATGAGCAGTATTCAGGGTTTACACATTAGGACTACAGTACTATGGTACAAGGAAAAACTGACCAAAGCTTTGTATTAGAAAGAATATATATTTATTTTACACACTTCTAGTTCAACACATAAATCACAATTATAAAAGTAAGTTAAAACTGTCAAGAAAGTATATATAACTCCCTATTTAAATTATAGACAAGTTTGAGCAAGAGTGAAAACTGAGCAAAATGGCACAGGGTCAACCAAGCAAAAATGTCACTCTAGTAATTTCTCAAAAGGGAGGGAAAGGACAAGTTATACAGAGTTAACCTCTTAGACACACTAGCAACACTTCCCAAGTGGATTGTGAACAAGTTAGGCAAGGTAGCACTTTAGCAATTGTCATGCATAGGTGAAAACTGAGCAAAATGGCACTTCAGCAATACTTAAGAGGGAAGGAAGAGTGGTTATAAGAGTTTTGGTGCACCAACACAGTTGAGGGCTAAAAAGCAATCTAGTGAAGGCAGTTGTAACAGATTTAGCCAAAGTCAGTAGTCCTGTGCCAGAGTTAGTGGTACAAGGCAATGTGCCCAGGATCAAACTGTTCTAGTAGCTGCAGTCAAGTCTTTGGATTATCGATTTGAAAGGAGGGTGCAGAAGGTAAAAGATAATGTTAGTCGATAGGGGCGGCCAACCCAGGAGGTAGGTAAAGGATTTCAAACACCTTTAGCAGTGCCCCACGAAACGGGAGGCCTGGCAGAACAATGTACCTGAAAAAGTGGAAGCGGCTCCTGCGGTGGCCGTAGTTCCTGGCAGTTCCTGCAGTTCGGGTTGTCCAGCAGAGGAAGAGAGGCTCTCGTCGTGGAGGAATGTTCGAGTTACTGCACTGCCCAGGGAAGAAGCCAGCCGCGGTGATGCCAAAACGGATTAAAAGGTACGCTCCTTTAATTCGCGGTCGTGGTGGACGGGTGCCTGGCTATCTGGTCTCCAAGTGCAGGGCACTGGCGATTGGACCAAGGCAGGTCCTGGAAGGCGATTGGCAAATTGGTTGGCCCCACCAGCTCAAGGGAAGAAGGCTCTTGTAGATGAAGGTCTTCTCTCATCGTGTGGAAAGAAGTGGTGAGACACTGCAGCAGGTCTTCACCAGTGGTACAGTCATTGCAGATGTCTTTGGCTTCTCACCTCTTCGGCTTCTTAGTTCCAGTGGCGACGTCTTGCTCTTCCAGTCCTCAGGACCCTGCTTTTATGCAAAAAGACCCCCATTCATACAGCCTAGCTGTCACTCACACAGTGGAGTGGTCATCCTGGCGGGAGACCCTCCAGCCTATCAGGGCAGAGTGCGACTTGGGTTGCTTAGGCAACGCTGTCCAGGGGGCCTACTTCCCCTCCCACACAATGGGTCTACCCCAGACTCAGTGGTGCCGAGAGGAGGGCTTCTTGGCAGAAGCCCGCCAAAAGGACAAACAAAGGATCCCCGACCTGGGTTAGTATCATAGAGAAAGACACGAGAAAGAATTATTATAAAAGTTCCGGCAAAAAAAACCACTGGATTAAAGTTAATAAAAATATAAAGCGGCGGTTCGTTAGAGGCTGCCAGTAAAAGTGGTAGCCTCGAGCAATGGGAAAATCCCATAGGAAAATATTCGTGGTCGAATATTTATGGTAGTAACCACTGCCACCAGCCAGAAACTTTTGAGAGAGTGACTGTACGGTACCCTCTCGAAAATAAACATAAGGGAAAAATTATTAACCCTTTCCAGGACTTCCAGAGTAAGATGGTTTGTACTGGTTTAGTTCATAACTATTGACTAGTAAAGTCAATGGGGACTTTACATGCCCTGTGAGACAGTAGTCAGTCCCAGGGTATGGAGTCTATGTTTGGGGGTCACTATGACACCCCTGTGTTACGGCACTGAGGGTGCTGTGTAACACATGTGTAACAAGATGGTTCCTATGAGGGTGAGATAAACCCCATAGACATTAAACACAAAATATAGCCTAGAACACACATAGCAAACATGCCTAAGAGTGGGAAAAAGATTCTCACTCTTAGCAGGAAAAAGAAACAAACCCTTCAAATCCTGAGGCACTGGGCATCCGTGGTGCTGGTGTTCCATAGCACCCACAGGGTGCCGGCTTGATGCCAATGGCCGGCCTCCACAACATCTCCTATGGTGCCAAACTGCAGTGCTCCCTTGACACTGCGGGCTACGAAGTGTTGTATGATATTCTGCATCCCCATGGCAGAATAATGGAGTTTAATCAAAAAAAGTGCCATGTGCACTTTAAAAAATAGATGATTAAAAATGTGCAAACATGTTTTTGAAACATGATGGGGAAAAAATCAGCTTTGTCTCCGCTACTGCCCCTGATCTCGGCATACACACACCCTTCTCCTGCAGACCGCAATTTATTTCACGCGGTGTCAATCGAAACTAGGTTCTGAAGGAGGGCAAGGCTACCCTTTGCCAAAAGCCTATCTGGTAGCCTCACCCACCTTTGCGACACGCCTACCTGGTAGCCTCGCCCACCAGGGCCAGGGCGAATGGGCAAGCATGGCTGCAAGACTGCCGAACACCAGTCCATCATTCTGCCATGGGGATGCAGAATATCATACAACACCGGAAAAACTTGCTTCCCTTCCCTTTTAATCTGGGTTCTGGGACAGGCAAAGGGTGACTTCAAGAGGCGAAAAGTCCTGTCTCATTAAATGCAAACTTTAGACAAGCATCCTAACGAGATCTGCAATAAACAGATTGGCAAATGTGTGTGCAAACATGTATCAAAATGTGTCAGTGCAGTGGAGGGGAGTATTTAAGGACACGTGTATGTATGTCCTTTTGTATTTATCGTGTGCAAACCTCGATAGCATGTAGTAGAGGCAAATAAAGAATACGAGAGGGGAGAAGCAGATGGCAAGGTCATGCTGTCCGAGTGAGCCATTGAGCACACGTTACTAGTGGGGAAATGTCAGGCGAGTCTTCATTTCTTTTCTGAATTGTAACAATTTGGACGCTACTGGGGGCAGGTTGGTATATATTTTTAGGGGTGTCACAGAACTGAGTGGCATCAACACCAGACCGATACATACATAGATTAAGTGAAACACTTGTGTATAGGCGCGTTATAAATGCCATATCATATCATGTAGAGGTTTGTTAAGGGTAGTTGCAACGTGGGGCCAAAAGAAATATACTGCCCTACAACCGCTTCCCAGAAAAAGATGGCTTTTCTGGAGTAACTAACACAGGAAATTAGCAGAACATTTTTTCTTGAGCCAATTAAACTCTAATTAAGAACCAGATTGGCTTCTCCTTAAATTTTAAGTATCACGTCTCTGTTTTTTGTAACCCTCCTCGGGAGGTGCTGTCACTTCTCACAAGTGCAAATGTAGCTCAACAAGATGCTTTCATCTTAATGTTTATCCGACATAGTCTCTGGGTGGCCGTAATGTTCAATCTGGGAACCCCTTACCAGGATATGGCCTCATTTCTCAGTTACTTATCGTCTTGGGGTTTGAGTGTCCTTCTTGGCACCTTCCTCCATTTGATCAAGTCCCCGGAATCTCATCCTGGACTCCTGGTAGACTCCTCTTCCTGTGTCACGCCCCCACTGTGTGCATGCGCAATAGGCCTGAGTGATGGCAGGCAGAAGCGTGACATAGTGCCATGTGGAGCCTCAGGGCTTCTACCAGAATTCCAGCCACCTGTGGTTCTCTACAGGTTAGCTCTGGCTATGTTCTTATCCGTCCTGCCTTGGGGTCCTGGTTGTATTTCCCAACACCCCATCCACATCTATTGTCTCAAAGAAAAGCAGTGGTCTGGTGCCTAAGGAGATCTCTCCTACTCCTCCTGTCCTCTCCTCTTGCACCATCTCAATTTTCTGCCACATGCTCGTGCTTCTAACCCCCTCAACTACCTCGCTATTAGGCTTCATGTTTTAGAGCTCCTTGTCCTCAGATCCTTTAGACTCCTCTATACTGTGCCGCCTCTTCCTTTCTTTAACTTCCTCTTCTCCCAACTTCTTCATCCTGGTGTCTCCTCTGACAACCTCCTCGATACATACACCCCAACACCTTCCTCCAGATGTTCTTCCCATCCCCTTTGGTATCAGTCTGTACCACAAAGATTTAGTTGGTAGCTGTGGCTGAGCAGTCAGACTTATCTCAAGAGGAAGATGAGCAGTATTCAGGGTTTACACATTACGACTACGGTACTATGGTACAAGGAAACACTGACCAAAGCTTTGTATTAAAAAGAATATATATTTATTTCACACTGTTAGGGAGAATTCTCATTTTATGGCTAATTTCCCTTAACTAAAGAGTCCCCCAGCAGCTTTGCTGGATTTGAAAGGTTTGTTTCTTTTTACCTGCTAAGAGTGAGACTCTTTTTACCACTCTTAGGCATTTTTGCTATGTGTGTTCTAGGCTATTTTTGTGTTTAATGCTTATGGGATCTTTCTCAACCCCATAGGAACCATCTTTATTCACATGTGTTACACAGCACCCTCAGTGCAGTGACACAGAGGTGTCGTAGTGACCCCCAAACATAGACTCCATACCCTGGGACTGACTACTGTCTACCAGGGCATGTAAAGTCCCCATTGACTTTACTAGTAAAATCCTATGAACTAAACTAGTACAACCCATCTTACTATGGAGGTACTGGAAGGGGTTAATAGTTTTTCCCCTATGTTCATTTTCGAGAGGGTACCCTACAGTCCCTCTCTCAAAAGCTTCTGGGTGGTGGCAGTGGTTACTACCATAAATATTCGACCGTGAATATTTCCCTATGGGATTTTCCCATTGTTCGAGGCTACCACTTTTTCTGACAGCCTCTAACATACTGCCGGTGCACTTTAATATTAACTTTGCTCTGGTAGGTTTTATTTGCCAGAACTTTAACATAACTTCTTTCTCGTGTCTTTCTCTAAACTCCTAACCCAGGTCGGGGATCTTTTGTTCGTCCTTTTGGCGGGCTTCTACCGAGAAGCCCTCCTTTCGGCGCCACTGAGTCTGGGGTGGGTCCATTGTGTGGAAGGGGGAGTAGGACCCCTGGACAGGGTTGATTCAGCAACCCATGTCGCACTCTATCCTGATAGGCTGGAGGGTCTCCCGCCAAGATGACCACTCTACTGTGTGAGTGACAGCTAGGCTGTATGAATGGGGATCTTTTTGCATAAAAGCAGGGTCCTGAGGACTGGAAGAGCAAGACGTCGCCACTGGAACTAAGAAGCCAAAGAGGAGAGAAGCCAAAGACATCTGCAACGACTGATCCACCGGTGAAGCCCTGCTGCAGCGTCTCACCACTTTTCTCCACACGACGAGAGAAGATCTTCACCTGCAAGAGCCTTTTTCCCTTGAGCTGGTGGGGCCAACCAGTTTGCCAATTGCCTTCCCGGACCAGCCTTGGTCGATTCTCCCGTACCCTGTACTCGGAGGCCGGATAGCCAGGCACCAGTCCACCCGGACCGCGATTTAAAGGAGCGTACCTTTTATTCGTCGGGCAGCACCGCGGCTGGTTTCATCCCTGGGTAGTGCAGTAACTCGAACCTTCCTCCACGATGAGATCATCTCTTCCTCTGCTGGATCACCCGAACTGCAGGAACTACCAGGAACAACAGCCACCGCAGGAGCCACTTCTTCATTTTAAGGTACATTGTTCCGCCAGGCCATCCTTTCTTCGCGGTAGTGCTAAAGGTGTTTTAAATCCTTTACCTACCTGTTGGGTTGGCCACCCCTCTCTCTTAACATTGTCTTTTCAACTCCTGCAACCACCTTTTCAAATTCGTTAACCAAAGACTTGACTGCAGCTACAAGAACATTTTGCTCCTGGGCCCTTGCCCTGTACCACTGACTCTGGCGCAGGCCTACTGGTCACATTTGTTAGATCTGCTTTCGTTAGATTGATTCTCATTGAGAACTGTTTGGTGCACCTATTTCTTTTAACTACCCTTTCCTTCCCATTCCTAAACATTGTGAAATGCCATTTTGCTCAGTTTTCATTTTAACTACTGCCTATACTGATGCACTGTCTTGCTGAGCTGGTTCACAAACTGATGGGAAGTGTTACTAGGGTGTATAAGAAACTATTTCTAGATAACTTGTGTTTTCCCTCCCTTGTGAGGAATTGTTAGAGAATCCCTTGTGTGTAGTTTTCACTGTGCCATTTTGCTCAGTTTTCACTCTGGTTCACTTGGTCTACAATTCAACTTGGGAGTGTGTATATTTTTCCTTGGACTTAATTTAACTTGCTTGATGACTGTGATACATGTGTTTTATTAGAAGTGTATAAAATAAATATATATATACTTTTTAAATACAAAGCTTTGGTCAGTGTTTCTTTGTACCATAGTACAGTAGACCTATTGTGTAAACCATGAATACTGCTCATCTCCCTCTTGAGATAAGTCTGACTGCTCAGCCACAGCTACCAAGTAAATCTTTGTGGTACAGACTGATACCAAAGGGGATTTATTGCTCTCACCTGTAGTCCTAATCTGGTGTAGTGCTCCGTAAGGGAGCTGCACTGAATTCTGCCTAACACTGGTGGCAGAAGTGGGATAAAAATATTGGATTTACATTTTAGAGTTCTGCCAGTGCGTTGGTTCAAATAACCACAAGGCTAACTATCACAACAAGTTTATTTTAAACAAAAGTCAAAATTATGGAAAGTTACAGCCAGGAGACCCTCCTTACTAATACTGCTGATTATTTAAGGGATCTGTGTAGACAGAAAGGTCTTCCTGTCAAAGGCAAGAAACAAGAAATGGTTGATAGACTGTTAGAGAAACAAAGTCTGGATAGTGGTGCTGTAGTGCCCACTACTCCAGCAAATGTAGCAATCAGTAATGAGGATAATGTTGAAGATGTTATTGTTGAGACAGATGAGAAAGAGAAGGATAACAATGCCACCCCCTCTTGCCCTCTACCTGCTCAAATGCCTCAACCTGTGGCTACTGAACCCTTACCAGGTCCCACATTAAGTCCTGAATTTATCTCACTAGAAATAATGAGACTTGAACTTGAATTAAAAAGAATTAGTGCCCAAACTGATCAGAGACATCAGGAACTAAGGCTCAGAGAAATGGAGCTCAACCATGAGCTTGAGATGAAGAAATTGTCTTTGGAAAATGCTTCTCTCCCCGAATCTTCTAGATCTTCCAGTCCAAAAAGACCCCAGATGCCTAAAGAGATTGTGGGTATGTATGAACCGAAGTTGGATGTATTAGATTTTCTTGCTATGTTTGAATATAATCATGGGCTCCAGGATATCACAGGGAATCAGTTGATCCCCCGGTTATTCTCTAGGCTCCCCCCTGTTGCATCTGATGTGGTAATGGAGTTGGGGGAGTTGGATAGGATGGATTATGAATGTGTAAAGCTAGCTTTGATAGCTAGATTTGGGAAGGCTCCTTCACAGTACCTTAAGAGGTTTAGGAGCCTCATAAAGCATGATAGTACCCCATGGGCTACTTGGGTGAATGAGTGTTTGAAGAACTTAGAGGGATGGATTAAGGGTTATAGAGTTAACACTTATGAAGGAATGAGAAATCTTGTCATGATGGAGTCTATCTATGATGCCTGCTCTCCTGAGCTCAGACAGCACTTGGCTGATTCAAAGGAACTTGATTCTAAGAAGTTAGCTCAGGCTGCTGACTTGTGGGTTGCCAACAGGGCTACTCACAAGGATTCAGGGGTAACTCAAAAAAAGGATGAGGGAAAGCAGCCAAAGAAAGACAACAAAAATAATTCAAATAATTCCAATTCCAAAGAGGGCCCCAAACAAAATGCTAAGGGTAAGCCACAAGGGAAACCTAATCAGGCTAGTGAGAGTAGTCAGTCCCAGGGTATGGAGTCTATGTTTGGGGGTCACTATGACACCCCTGTGTTACGGCACTGAGGGTGCTGTGTAACACATGTGCAAAAAGATGGTTCCTATGAGGGTGAGATAAACCCCATAGACATTAAATACAAAAAATAGCCTAGAACACACATAGCAAACATGCATAAGAGTGGGAAAAAGAGTCTCACTCTTAGCAGGAGAAAAAAACAAACCCTTCAAATCCAGCAAAGCTGCTAGTGGACTCTATAGGTAAGGGAAATTAGCCATAGAATGAGAATTCTCCCTAACACTCGCCCCCCCCAGACTAAGGGACAGGAGGATCTAATCCACTCCTGGATGAGTCACTTACCTCTTGTCGGTTAAAAACATCCTAGAGAGACCATCAGCATTTTGGTGGTGACATCCCGACCTGTGCTCATTGGTGAAATCAAAGGTTTTCCTTTGTAAGCTATAGGACCTACATACCCTTTGAGAAACATCTTTCGTTTTAAATCTATAGGGGATCTGGTTGACCAGTCCCTCAGAAGTTGGTACAACTCCGGAACCTGTGATAGGCTTTTTCAAGAGGTCCCTATAAGGGATCCCCTTAGATCTAGGGGGTCTCCAGGTTTCCTCACCACCTCCCTTTTGGGAGCAGGTTGGGTCTCAGGCATCTTGGTTGGAGGGGCTGGGGATAAGCAAGGTATATGCTTCCCCTTCCTCTTAGATATAACCTTACCTACTTTATGAGTTTTCCTCCTAATATTAGGATTTTGGTTGGAGTCTTCTGTAGAAGGTCCAACAGTCCGAAGGTTTTTGGCCTAAGACTTTTCTTTTCTGGTTTAACACCAGCACTGAGAATTACCAGTTCTCTTAGGCCTAGAGAGGGGCCCAGTTGGTCTATCCACCTCTTCCTCAGAAGCAGGGGGAGTCAGAGACTTTGAAACTGGGGGAACAATGATGGAGCTTGGTTTGGGCTCCCATTTCCCTAACATACTAGCCTGAAATTTGCCTGGGGTAGAGGTCAACTTTCTAAAACCAGGACTTGTAGTGGGGTTCTCTGTAGAGGTTCCCACAGGCTCAGAGGGGTCACTTAAGGTTGCCTCTCTAGCCAATTTGGTTTGGTCCTGTGTCTCCGTACTGGGAGGCCTGGGGGTACTGGATACTACTCAGAGTTTTTAGATCGATCATTCCCCAACAGGACTCTCCCAGGCACCTCAGTCTGAACACTGACAGGAGTTCTCACTGTCATGGTATTACACTGAATGAGGGCTGGTAGAATAGGAACCAACTGGACAGGACCTCCAGAAAATTTAGTGGGAACTTTGGGTGCCTTAGCAACATCCTCAGGTTTGAAAAAGCTTTCATTCACTACTGTTTTGCTGGCCCAGTGTTTCTCCTGGCAGGAGTATCCTGGCCATTGACAAGAACACTGTCCATGTAATATACTTTAGAGTTTTCTGGAAGGGAGTCATACACACCCTTATTCTGTTTGCTACCAGACCCATGGACTCTAAGGATACAGTTGCTTGAAGACCCAAGGGTTCTTCAGCAAACAATTCATAATGTGCACTAGCCATTTGTACTTCCTCTTCAGGAGCGAAGGCTAAGGAGACTGTGCTGATCCCTGCAGGTTTATCCTTGCATCTGGGATCACCCTTTACATGATCAGTAGACCCACAAACATAGCATTTTCCAAATGCTCTCAGGAATGGGGGTTTCTGCTTACCTACATCTGGTTGGGCCCCAGAGGGTTCACTAGCCCTATTTGGTTTCCCAGGTGGCTTTCCCTGGCTATTTTGTTGTTTGTGGCCCTCTTTGGGATGGGAGGTATTCGAATTCCCTTGGTTCTCTTGAGGTGGCTGTTTTCTCTCATCCTTTTTCTGAGTGACCCCAGATTCCTTGTGAGTAGCCCTGTTGGCAACCCACAAGTCAGCAGCCTTGCCTAACTTTCTAGGATCCATTTCCTTAGAATCAGCCAAGTGCTGTCTGAGCTCAGGAGAGCAGGCATCATAGATAGACTCCAACATGACAAGATTTCTCATTCCTTCATAAGTGTTTACTCTGTAACCCTTAATCCATTCCTCTAAGTTTTTCAAACACTCATTCACCGAAGTAGCCCAAGGGGTACTATCATGCTTTTTGAGGGTCCTAGACCTTTTTAGGTACTGGGAAGGAGTCTTCCCAAATCTAGCTATCAGAGCTAGTTTTACACATTCATAATCCATCCTATCCACCTCCCCCAACTCCATTACCACATCAGATGCAACAGGGGGGAGCCTAGAGAACAACCAGTGGATCAACTGATTCCCTGTGATGTCCTGAAGCCCATGATTGTATTGAAACATAGCTAACCAATCTAATACATCCAACTTAGGTTCATACATACCCACAATCTCTTTAGGCATCCGAGCTCTTTTTGGACTGGAAGATCTAGAGGATTTGGGGAGAGAGCATTTTCCAAAGACAAGTTCTTCATCTCTAGCTCATGGTTGAGCTCTATTTCTTTGAGCCTTAATTCTTGATGTCTCCGTTCAGTTTGGGCACTAATTCTTTTGAATTCAAGTTCAAGTCTAATTCTTTCTAGAGTGATACATTCAGGACTTAATGTGGGACCTGACAAAGGTCCAGTAGCCATAGCTTGAGGACTTTGAGCAGGCAGAGGGCCAGAGGAGGTGACATTGTTATCCTCCTCTTCCTCATCTGCTTCAATAATAACATCATCAACATTATCATCCTCAATGTTTGCTACATTTGCTGGAGGGGTAGGCACTACAGCTCCACTCTCCAGACTTTGTTTTTCTAACAATCTTTCAATCATTTCTGCTTTCTTGCCTTTGACAGGAATACCTTTCTGTCTACACAGATCCCTTAAATAATCAGCAGTATTATTAAGGAGGGTCTCCTGGCTGTAACTTTCCATACTTTGACTTTGTTTACAATAAACTTTTTGTGATGGTTAGCCTTGTGGTAATTGAACCAAGGTACTAGCAGCACTCTAAAATGTAAATCCAATACTTTTATCCTCACCGCTGTACACCAGTGTTAGACAGAATCCACTGCAGCTCCCTTGGGGAGCACTACAGCAGATTAAGACTACGGGTGTATGCAATAAATTCCCTTTGGTATCAGTCTGTACCACAAAGATTTAGTTGGTAGCTGTGGCTGAGCAGTCAGACTTATCTCAAGAGGAAGATGAGCAGTATTCAGGGTTTACACATTAGGACTATAGTACTATGGTACAAGGAAACACTGACCAAAGCTTTGTATTAGAAAGAATATATATTTATTTTACACACTTCTAGTTCAACACATAAATCACAATTATACAAGTAAGTTAAAACCATCAAGAAAGTATATAAAACTCCCTATTTAAATTATAGACAAGTTTGAGCAAGAGTGAAAACTGAGCAAAATGGCACAGGGTCAACCAAGCAAAAATGTCACTCTAGTAATTTCTCAAAAGGGAGGGAAAGGGCAAGTTATACAGAGTTAACCTCTTAGACACACTAGCAACACTTCCCAAGTGGATTGTGAACAAGTTAGGCAAGGTAGCACTTCAGCAATTGTCATGCATAGGTGAAAACCGAGCAAAATGGCACTTCAGCAATACTTAAGAGGGAAGTAAGAGTGGTTATAAGAGTTTTGGTGCACCAACACAGTTGAGGGTGAAAAAGCAATCTAGTGAAGGCAGTTGTAACAGATTTAGCCAAAGTCAGTAGTCCTGTGCCAGAGTTAGTGGTACAAGGCAATGTGCCCAGGATCAAACTGTTCTAGTAGCTGCAGTCAAGTCTTTGGATTATCGATTTGAAAGGAGGGTGCAGAAGGTAAAAGATAATGTTAGTCGATAGGGGCGGCCAACCCAGGAGGTAGGTAAAGGATTTCAAACACCTTTAGCAGTACCCCACGAAACGGGAGGCCTGGCAGAACAATGTACCTGAAAAAGTGGAAGCGGCTCCTGCGGTGGCCGTAGTTCCTGGCAGTTCCTGCAGTTCGGGTTGTCCAGCAGAGGAAGAGAGGCTCTCGTCATGGAGGAAGGTTCGAGTTACTGCACTGCCCAGGAAAGAAGCCAGCCGCGGTGATGCCAAAACGGATTAAAAGGTACGCTCCTTTAAATCACAGTCGTGGTGGACGGGTGCCTGGCTATCTGGTCTCCAAGTGCAGGGCACTGGCGATTGGACCAAGGCAGGTCCTGGAAGCCGATTGGCAAACTGGTTGGCCCCACCAGCTCAAGGGAAGAAGGCTCTTGTAGATGAAGGTCTTCTCTCGTCGTGTGGAAAGAAGTGGTGAGACACTGCAGCAGGTCTTCGCCAGTGGTACAGTCATTGCAGATGTCTTTGGCTTCTCACCTCTTCGGCTTCTTAGTTCCAGTGGCGACGTCTTGCTCTTCCAGTCCTCAGGACCCTGCTTTTATGCAAAAAGATCCCCATTCATACAGCCTAGCTGTCACTCACACAGTGGAGTGGTCATCCTGGCGGGAGACCCTCCAGCCTATCAGGGCAGAGTGCGACTTGGGTTGCTTAGGCAACCCTGTCCAGGGGGCCTACTTCCCCTCCCACACAATGGGTCTACCCCAGACTCAGTGGCGCCGAGAGGAGGGCTTCTTGGCAGAAGCCCGCCAAAAGGACGAACAAAGGATCCCCAACCTGGGTTAGGATCATAGAGAAAGACACAAGAAAGAATTATTATAAAAGTTCTGGCAAAAAAAACCACTGGATTAAAGTTAATAAAAATATAAAGCGGCGGTTCGTTAGAGGCTGTCAGTAAAAGTGGTAGCATCGAGCAATGGGAAAATCCCATAGGAAAATATTCGTGGTCGAATATTTATGGTAGTAACCACTGCCACCAGCCAGAAACTTTTGAGAGAGTGACTGTACGGTACCCTCTCGAAAATAAACATAAGGGAAAAATTATTAACCCTTTCCAGTACTTCCAGAGTAAGATGGTTTGTACTGGTTTAGTTCATAACTATTGACTAGTAAAGTCAATGGGGACTTTACATGCCCTGGGAGACAGTAGTCAGTCTCAGGGTATGGAGTCTATGTTTGGGGGTCACTATGACACCCCTGTGTTACGGCACTGAGGGTGCTGTGTAACACATGTGTAACAAGATGGTTCCTATGAGGGTGAGATAAATCCCATAGACATTAAACACAAAAAATAGCCTAGAACACACATAGCAAACATGCCTAAGAGTGGGAAAAAGAGTCTCACTCAGGAAAAAGAAACAAACCCTTCAAATCCTGAGGCACTGGGCATCCGTGGAGCTGGTGTTCCATAGCACCCACAGGGTGCCGGCTTGATGCCAATGGCCGGCCTCCACAACATCTCCTATGGTGCCAAACTGCAGTGCGCCCTTGACACTGCGGGCTACGAAGTGTTGTATGATATTCTGAATCCCCATGGCAGAATAATGGAGTTTAATCAAAAAAAGTGCCATGTGCACTTTAAAAAATAGATGATTAAAAATGTGCAAACATGTTTTTGAAACATGATGGGGAAAAATGCAGCTTTGTCTCCGCTACTGCCCCTGATCTCGGCATACACACACCCTTCTCCTGCAGACCGCAATTTATTTCACACGGTGTCAATCGAAACTAGGTTCTGAAGGAGGGCAAGGCTACCCTTTGCCAAAAGCCTATCTGGTAGCCTCACCCACCTTTGCGACACGCCTACCCGGTAGCCTCGCCCACCAGGGGCAGGGCGAATGGGCAAGCATGGCTGCAAGACTGCCGAACACCAGTCCATCATTCTGCCATGGGGATGCAGAATATCATACAACACCGGAAAAACTTGCTTCCCTTCCCTTTTAATCTGGGTTCTGGGACAGGCAAAGGGTGACTTCAAGAGGCGAAAAGTCCTGTCTCATTAAATGCAAACTTTAGACAAGCATCCTAACGAGATCTGCAATAAACAGATTGGCAAATGTGTGTGCAAACATGTATCAAAATGTGTCAGTGCAGTGGAGGGGAGTATTTAAGGACACGTGTATGTATGTCCTTTTGTATTTATCGTGTGCAAACCTCGATAGCATGTAGTAGAGGCAAATAAAGAATACGAGAGGGGAGAAGCAGATGGCAAGGTCATGCTGTCCGAGTGAGCCATTGAGCACACGTTACTAGTGGGGAAATGTCAGGCGAGTCTTCATTTCTTTTCTGAATTGTAACAATTTGGACGCTACTGGGGGCAGGTTGGTATATATTTTTAGGGGTGTCACAGAATTGAGTGGCATCAACACCAGACCGATACATACATAGATTAAGTGAAACACTTGTGTATAGGCGCGTTATAAATGCCATATCATATCAAGTAGAGGTTTGTTAAGGGTAGTTGCAACGTGGGGCCAAAAGAAATATACTGCCCTACAACCGCTTCCCAGAAAAAGATGGCTTTTCTGGAGTAACTAACACAGGAAATTAGCAGAACATTTTTTCTTGAGCCAATTAAACTCTAATTAAGAACCAGATTGGCTTCTCCTTAAATTTTAAGTATCACGTCTCTGTTTTTTGTAACCCTCCTCGGGAGGTGCTGTCACTTCTCACAAGTGCAAATGTAGCTCAACAAGATGCTTTCATCTTAATGTTTATCCGACATAGTCTCTGGGTGGCCGTAATGTTCAATCTGGGAACCCCTTACCAGGATATGGCCTCATTTCTCAGTTACTTATCGTCTTGGGGTTTGAGTGTCCTTCTTGGCACCTTCCTCCATTTGATCAAGTCCCCGGAATCTCATCCTGGACTCCTGGTAGACTCCTCTTCCTGTGTCACGCCCCCACTGTGTGCATGCGCAATAGGCCTGAGTGATGGCAGGCAGAAGCGTGACATAGTGCCATGTGGAGCCTCAGGGCTTCTACCAGAATTCCAGCCACCTGTGGTTCTCTACAGGTTAGCTCTGGCTATGTTCTTATCCGTCCTGTCTTGGGGTCCTGGTTGTATTTCCCAACACCCCATCAACATCTATTGTCTCAAAGAAAAGCAGTGGTCTGGTGCCTAAGGAGATCTCTCCTACTCCTCCTGTCCTCTCCTCTTGCACCATCTCAATTTTCTGCCACATGCTCGTGCTTCTAACCCCCTCAACTACCTCCCTATTAGGCTTCATGTTTTAGAGCTCCTTGTCCTCAGATCCTTTAGACTCCTCTATACTGTGCCGCCTCTTCCTTTCTTTAACTTCCTCTTCTCCCAACTTCTTCATCCCGGTGTCTCCTCTGACAACCTCCTCGATACACCCCAACACCTTCCTCCAGATGTTCTTCCCATCCTCCTAACTATCCTCCACCTCACCTCCCATGATATTTCCTCCAACCTCCACTAGAATACACTGTGTGCCTCATCCCTTGCTGATCTCCAACCTCCACTATATTTCGATCTCCTTCCTCTCACCTTTAGCTCGACCTCCCATCCCCTCACTTCTTCTGATGTTCTGCCTCACTACCTCCTCATTCTTGAATCCCTCCTCATGTTCCACTCCCTCTAAGCTCCTCTACTGTTCTCTGGCCTCCTCCTTCCCACCTCCTCATGCCTGCTTTTGCTCTAAAACCTTTTAAAGAACTCTCCTCCTGTGCCTACACACGGTCACTCCAGCCTGTCCCCAGGGAGCACACTCATTTAACCCCATTCAGATGTCTATAATTCTGAGACTGAAAACTGCCTACCACGTCTATGGCCCCACCCCTTCCTGCTTAGAAATGTAGTCCGAGCCCTGATAAAGGCTAAACGTCACCTTCAAACTCCACTTGTGGCATGCAAGGAGTGATCTGCTGCAGCGGATCTCCGTGCTTTGCAATCACACACATTATTGCTCATGCATGTATGCAGATCAGAAAACTGAAGGTTTGTTATTGTGAGGTTGCATGCGCATGTGGACTGACTGCGAGCGCCAGACTCCTCTATACTGTGCCGCCTCTTCCTTTCTTTAACTTCCTCTTCTCCCAACTTCTTCATCCCGGTGTCTCCTCTGACAACCTCCTCGATACACCCCAACACCTTCCTCCAGATGTTCTTCCCATCCTCCTAACTATCCTCCACCTCACCTCCCATGATATTTCCTCCAACCTCCACTAGAATACACTGTGTGCCTCATCCCTTGCTGATCTCCAACCTCCACTATATTTCGATCTCCTTCCTCTCACCTTTAGCTCGACCTCCCATCCCCTCACTTCTTCTGATGTTCTGCCTCACTACCTCCTCATTCTTGAATCCCTCCTCATGTTCCACTCCCTCTAAGCTCCTCTACTGTTCTCTGGCCTCCTCCTTCCCACCTCCTCATGCCTGCTTTTGCTCTAAAACCTTTTAAAGAACTCTCCTCCTGTGCCTACACACGGTCACTCCAGCCTGTCCCCAGGGAGCACACTCATTTAACCCCATTCAGATGTCTATAATTCTGAGACTGAAAACTGCCTACCACGTCTATGGCCCCACCCCTTCCTGCTTAGAAATGTTGTCCGAGCCCTGATAAAGGCTAAACGTCACCTTCAAACTCCACTTGTGCCATGCAAGGAGTGATCTGCTGCAGCGGATCTCCATGCTTTGCAATCACACACATTATTGCTCATGCATGTATGCAGATCAGAAAACTGAAGGTTGCATGCGCATGTGGACTGACTGCGAGCGCCAGTATTTATGCAGCTGGACTCTATTTCCTAGAATGTAGCACCTCTGATATCATTCTAACTTTGTGGGGAGAATTTGTCAAACCCGCATGCCAGAGGTAATGACATATCACCAGAATTTACCTTGGGAGATGGGGGTGCACTATTCCCATATGGAATGACTTTTAGGCATCATTATGCTGAAAGAGCGCTCTGTCAAAGATGGTCTATTCTTGCTGAGAGCTTCCTTTAAAAGGACAGGAACATGTTCTCGCTCCTTGTGACAAGACCCTGACAATGATCGGGGCACAATGGGTAGGTCAGGGGATGCTCCCTACAGAACCCCAGGATCACAAAGGGAGTGGAGGCACCCATCCCCCTGTGTTTACTGCACTCTTTATCCCAAGGGTCACGCAGGGGACCGTATCATAGTGGGTAGCTCCAGAAGGTCTATCTCCATGTTTTTTTTTAGTTTGTGCACTTTTTGATTTCAAGCCAGGTTATGTTGCTACTTCCTGTGCTGCATTAGCCTCCTTAGATAATTAAGCTGTCTGCTAAGTAGGAAGATGATTTCCTGAAGATGTCTTTATAGATTGATTCTAATGCGAGTATGGCTATTACAGGCCCTGATAGGAGTTGCAGAACGTGCAGCTCCAGAGAGACACCATTCGACAGAACCCTAGCAAGGAGCAATGGCAGCACCGTAAGTGAGCATCTCCGGGCACTAGAAGCTCAGGGGATTAACTTTGCATTAGCAGCCGGAGTGAGGGGAGCAACCAATCAGGTTGCTTGGATCGCGGGCTGAATCTACCAATCCAAGCCCACATTCCATGCAACCTGATGGCTGCTTCCCCTGCCCTGCCATCTTACCCCTACCCCACCTTCATTTCCCTTCACATTTTCCATCCCTCCGACCCCCACTAACGTGATTACTTCAGTGGCGGCAGTGTATGCCACTTCCTGATCCATGGTGGCCATCTTAAGTAAGTGTTTTGATTCAATGAACAAGTATGCTGCGAGGCCGTTCTGTTCATTGAATCAAAATACTTTCCTTTTAGCACCCCGGTTTCCAGATTACAAACCCGGGGTGCTAATAGCAATAATACCCAATCTCACGTGCCGGATCGGGTGGTAACGGCACCGGGGCCCAACCATAAGATGCTTGCTGAGCTCGGGCCTGTACCTTCGGCCCTGGGCCGTTACCAGCCGGATTGGGTTTTATTGCTAAAGTGAGCTAGTAAAATGAAACCCCTCTGAGTCTAGAAGATCTTGCAGTGCTGTAAAGGCGGTGCTAGGTGAATGAGCAGAGCAGACGGTCAGTGCGATGCATTCTCTGGGCCATGTGGGGAGTAACTCTGAGTGTTTTGGAGAGTAGCAACCTGACCCTGGCTTGTTCAGGTATACAGATTCAGAGGCTGACCTGGGGCAGACTACCAAGGAAGGCTGTGAATGTTATCAGAGGTGCTTTTCTAAGTCAGGCGAGGATTCCCATCAGCCTGGAGATTGATATTTTCTGCTCCATTCATACTTCATGCTCTTCCACGATTTCTTTACAAATGTGGTCTGGAGGTCAGTGAACGCGGCAGTGCTCCTTTTTCCTGCTGGAGAGACTGGCTTGTAGTCTACTGACCTTAAATCTCAACTAGCAAGGTGGAGGCACTGTACATTGGGTCCTTAGTCTAGTTTAAAAGTGAGGGGTACACCAGGCCATAGCTTGCCAACCAGCAGGTATGACCTCCCAGATCAGTCAAATCCCCACACGATTCCGAGCCATCTAACCTAAACGTCCATGGATACATGTACTCTGCTAGACGTAATGCTTTAAAGAAAATCACTATGATGAGCTGGGGAAAGGGATGATTTATTTTGGAGAAACCACTGGCAGTCACAAGGTTTCTGTAGGTGTAAATGAAGATCCCCTGGTATCACCAGGGTTCTTGATTCAGGAAGCTGTGTTCTTTAGAGAAACTGTGTTGTTTTCCATGTGTTGTTATCTTGCCACGCAATGTGTCCTATTCCAATGTTGGCATCTCCTCCTAAGAATCCTGCCCAACTTGTTATTAACTACCTAATGCGCTTTGCAAACTGCCTCGCATAACCACATCAGACAAAAAGAAACGGTTGCTTAGCAGCTCTCAATGACTTATCAAGCAATTGGAATGCTTAAATGACAGTTCACAAGCATAGTTATGCATTTGCATTTTACAAGCCGTTCATGTATCCTCTATCCATTAGGTTAACGTCTTAGAAATGTTGACTGACTGTTTATTTAGCTAATTTACATTTATTTGTTCCTGCCCTGTGGATGCCTAGGTATGGATTAGCAATGCTTGATTAGGGCATTTTGGAAGCAGTGCGCATGCTCAGTCATTGCTTAAGAAATGCCTTTCATTTTTACTAGGGATTAACTGCAGTCACATAGATTTGGGTGTAGGGAGGGTGGTTGGGATGTGCGTTTTAGTGCTGAGGAGAGGGGAAGCATGACTGCGTCAGCTGCCAATTGGCAAACAACATTGATAACCCACTGTTACTGGACTGTTTTGATCTTGTGGTGAGGCCTGTAAAACTTCTTTGTGTAATATTTGATTGACGCATTGTTTCTAGTAAGATCGCTAATGAGTGCTCATTTTTGTAGTGAAAATATAAATGTGTTTCATACCTTGAGGTGTTTGCCTCTTCTACTTGCTCAGCAGTACAACAAATATTGGAGGTCCAAGAACTATTGCAAAAAAAACAGACAATAACAAACACAGCACCGATCTGCTCCCATCTTCCCCTGCAAAACACACAAACACAGTGTTGGTACATTATTGCCTTCAAAGATTATAACACTTAATGTCACACAACTGTAAACGGGCCTGCCAGCCTTCAGCTGCCCCCTCCCCGTAGCCCATCAGGTACCCTGCCCTTCTTTCCCAAGCCCGCTCATCAGTAATCTGCCCACATCACTGAGAGGAAGCACTTTAAAATGCTCACTACCACCTTGCTTCGAAGCCTCAGCCAGGAATACAGGGCTTGAATGAGCTCTGGGGCTGAACATGTGGGTGATGCTGAGGCAACGGATATGGCTGTGGATTTTTGCTATCAGTCACCTTTTATGGCCTATGCATTTGCACCTTAGAAATGCACACATGCACATTGACACGTTGACTCGTTGACTGATACAGTTCAGTGTGTTCTGTGCAAAGTATGCCTCACACTCTCATTCACTTAATATAGTGCAATCCCCTCAACTTTGAGCACTTGTCTGGTGGTAAGTAAATATGCACATGGTGAGCGAGATGACGGCAGCAGTCTTTTTATGGGACAGGACAGGCTGTTTCAGGCTTGCGGCCTATATCTGCAATGGGTTTTTGTGCATCTTCGGAACCTCTATAAAGAAAGTTGCAGTGGTGATTCAGCTCCCGCTCCCTGCACTGCACCATCATCCCTAAATCTCTCTGCACATGTGCAGGCGCCACCCTAAAATCTACAATCTTTCCCTACATCCTCACCCCTCTGTTTCCTTCTAACCACTGTCCTCGCTTTTGCCTGTTTGATATGGGGCCATACAGCTACAAAGCACTTTGTGACAATGTAAATATGCAGAAATGTAGAACGAAAATAGTGAGATCATAAAAAATGCACATGCGCAGAAATACACAAGTTAGTTGCCTCGCTGGAGGTTCATTAAGAGATTTGTATTTTCCTCTGAATTACTGAGGTAAAATATAGTGAATTATGATAGAAGATGCAAAAGTAGATATTAAAAAGTGAGCTTCTTGATATGTTGAGTTATGGTACTATCATGCAAAAATGCAACAGTAGATTTGCAGAGAAAAGGTACAATCACAACTTACTCAAGGATTCCCTGAATAAACACACATGCATTTTTGTTAACTATTCGGAAGTTTTATATACAGCATTATTAGAGCACTTGACTTTGTGCATACCACATGATGGTAGCAGCTGCAGATGAGGGGGGCCACACCTTACTATATGGTAACTATACACCGATAAGGTGGTATAATAAGGGCATTTGAGGCCTGCTCTTGACATATGACAGCCAAAACCTAAATATTTGCCATCGCTTGTTTTAACATTTTCATAGTTTTTTCATTCATAAGTATAATTTATGTTAGTTCTGGACCAAATTGATAAGAGGTTGATGTGAATTTGCTATGGAAATTATCTTGTAATTCACACTATATGAAGTAATGTCCTATGGTCGCTAGTGGTAAATACTTCTAAGGTTCCACATCATCTGTATTCTTCTTGTTTTGACCATTGCTTGAATATCCGTGGAACAAGGTCATCTTTTATAAATCGTCCTAATGATATGAATACTAAAATGAACTGTTTGCAGGTTGGTACGTTTCCTCGTTTTATCAATAGAGCCCAATCACTTGGGTCCCCACTATAGCTTGCCTCAGCAGGTAGGGAAGCAGTTGTTGTTTACGTCATGAAACAGAGTTCTCGCTACAGTTGTTGCATCCCAAACATCGATGGGTGCAAATGAGATGGAGCAAATATTGCTGCCTCTTTAGTTGTCCAGGAATCCGATGAACATAGCTCAAGAAACTCCCAAACTCAACATAACATGATAAACCCCCTTGACTATGGTCTACTGATTAACAATGACATTAAATTTACTTGAACAGAGGTCTTCATTTTCAAAAATATTCACGGGCAGAAGTGAATTACTGGAAATTAATAAACAGGCAGGAGAATTTGCAAATTAACTGCCAGGAAAACCCAATCTTGGAATCCATATTGGTAGTGCATTTTTCATCTTTGTTTAAACAACCAGTTTGTGGGAAGAATGAGGTATTGAGTAGTGTACCATGGGCTCTCTCTTTTGGCCGGCAGGATGTTGTGTTGATGATTTAACAAAGTAATGATTACTGAGCCCCAGGCCATCGCAGCCTTTGTAACCATTCTTTAAAGATGATCCTAAATTGTGGGCCATTTACTTGTACACCCTAGTTAAACAAATATTAGTACTCCAACAGCTCCTGGAAATTTGGCACTGTGCACATGTAATTCCCATTTACAAAAAGGGAAAAAACTTGATCCTTTTAACTATCGTTCAATTGCTTTTTTGGACGCAGATGCAAACATTTTTGCATCCCTGGTTTTGAGAGATCTTAACCATTGGGCTCAGCAAAAAGGGATTCTAATGCGCTTGCAAACGTAATTAGGAAAGGGGTGGGGACCCCCTTGCCAGGAGTAGCAATGGACTGTTTGAAACATATGCCAGTTAAAAGGGCTTCTTCCCCGATATATGTGGCCAGTATCGATCTGTCCCTCGCTTTTGATACTGTTAACCGACAGGACCTGTGGTAGAATCCTAAATTGTGGAACATTTCAACTCCTTTCTCAGCATATTGAACAGTGTACATAATGATCCAATAGTAAGACTTAGGCTCAACCTTCAAGGTGATCTCTCACAGCCTGTGAAAACATTTAACTGTTTAAGGCAAGGATGAATCTGAGACCCACTTGCATTTAATGTCTATCTATCAGACATGAGGCAGCATTTAACCCTTGTATCTCTTATATCCCCACAGATATTTGATGTAAAGGTTTCCTGCCCCTTATGCACAGATGCTATTGTTCTGTTGGACTGTACATGTCTGAGGCTACAGAGACTCCTCAATGCTTTTTCTTTCTACGCCCAACAGCATAATCTCGCCATTAACCAAAATAAAACACATATTTTGCAGTTTACTTGATATAAGAGCAAACAGCCAAAGAATTGGAGGCTGATGGAACAGAAATTGGACAATGTGGACGAGCTCTCATATTCGGGACTTAAAATCCAGTCCCGACCTAATAAAAAAACTATGATGATATCGATTAAAAGGAAAGCAAGAGCCTTTGGTTATGAAATGAGACATTTTTTAAATAAATGTGGGTAATTTACTATTTTATAAGTAAACATTTTTTTACATGGGAAAAGTTATTCCAGGTCTGTTATACGGTCTAGAGACATACCAGTCTCTCTTTTATAATGATGTTTACTCCCAAAGAGAGACTTTTAAAATTATTTTTATTTGTATTTGGTTTGTACCAAAACCTTTACAAAATAGTAGAATTGTAGTAACAAAAAAATAGAAATAGATACAATTCATCTACATAACAATACATCTTACATATTTACATTGCGATTATTGCAAAAGATTGTCACATGGTTCCATGTTATAAACCGAGTTTAAGCAATTCCACAACAAAAGCTTCATTTCCTCCTTGAGATTAAGCAAGATTTCATGCACCATATATAATTAAAATGTAATTCATCAAATAGACCTTTACAATTTGCGATTTTACTCATCCTCAGCCTTCGATCGACGCAATTCCATGTTAATGATTGTCAAAAAGTGAGTAAGAGCAAGTATCATCAACTGGTTTTAACCCCACATGGACCTCAACCAGAAGAAAATCCTTGAGTATTCTGTTTTACTGACATTCTCTAGACCAAATGTTTTAGCCTTTCAAATTCAAAATGAGGACATGTGGTGTTGAGATGTTTTAATGTTTCCATTTGAGTCACATTCGAGAAAAATCTTGGCCCTTTCACCATTGAGGCCCAATGTTTTGTCTGCTCTTTTGTTTTAAAATGATTGAATTTAAACCTCATTTAAGCGCACATGCTTTGTTGCATGGAAATCGCATCAGATATGTACAACGCTGAGATCATATGCGTGGAAAGCATGCGTATTCTTGATGCAAACTATAGTTACCCAAGGAATAACTATAGTTACAGACCAGTCATAACTGTATCTTTTTTTTAACACTCACAGGTCTTGTAATTAGTTCTTCATTTGCTTCAATATTGATCAGTAAGGATTGCATTCTTAACTGACATTTTCCTACAGAAAGAGGGGGGATGTCCCTTAACATATCATTGAGATCTTCATATAAAGAGTGACTGGGTGGGTCTAGAAATTTGGAGTTATTAAGCAGTAGCCTCCATAGATATCCAGATTATAATGAGTTTAACCCCAGTTTATGCCTAGCAATCACATTAGGTAAGAAACTAGAAAAACATAGGACCTCCATCCAGATGCACCCTTGAATACCATTCCAAAATTCCCCCATGTCCAAGAGGCACATCATACCTTACAACAGTATTGGTTCAACCTTGGAAATATAATATTCAATAGCTGGCATCAGAGAAAATTTACAGTTTGTTAAAAATAAATTTCATCTGTGACAGCAATGGCCTTAATTTGTGTGTTAAGGAGTCCCTCCACATCAACTGAGAGGAGATGTTACACAAGTTGTAGCCAAGGTATCATAGTTGCGATACATGTTCGATGTGTTCACCTCCCATGGATCAGGTCATAGTTTTTCTTTTTTTACAATCCGAAAATACAACAATTTTCGATTTCTCTGCATTCGCCTGTAAATTATGTTTTAAAGCGTAAACCGTAAAGAGCTGTAGTTTAGTGTGTGGCCCATATGTCATTCTATCAAAGAGTATGAGGTCGCAATTGCCTAATCTTACGGGAGTGATCCCCTGACCTTGCCATATTTCATCAAGATCACACAAGTAGAGATTAAACAAGGTGGACGCCAAGTTACATCCCAGTTTGACCCCAACATGTGTATGTATAGCACCTTTGAGCGAGCCCTCCTGGTTGATGCGTCCTCTATATGTTGTATTCTGATGCAACACGGACACAAGCAAGATATAGTTAGCAAGTATACCATATTTTCCCATCTTTTGCCATAAAATGGCATGAATAACACAATCGAACACAGATGTCATATCCAAAGAGGCCATAAATATTGGCCCAATTTAGCTGCGTTTGACAGTTTCTAGCAAATGGGACAGGATGGTGGCATTTAGTGCGGTGCACATTCTCTTCCGAAATCCGACCTGGAATCAGGAGAGAATGGCAGATTTTCAAATAATATTTTCAAAATCGTTTAAAGGAATAGTGTTCGGGCATGTGTTTTTAAGCATACGTTGATCGATCGTAAAAACATTTTCAATGCACCTTACCGTAGTTTTCCTCTTTTGTACACATGCGAAATCAGGCAGCAGGGTGCGGCCATCTTGTGATAATCTGACCCGTTGCCGCATCGCCCAAGGTGGACTGCCCTGGCGGCACTAAATCATATCCCCGCCCCTGAGGCTGAGATCACTAGACGCGTACCGCCCATTTCACAACGCCAATGCACGTCTCGTGTCAACATTCTCTGCGCTTCAGCTAATAACGTGTCTCCATGGAAATGGCAGGACGCCTCTTTCCTCAATAAGTATAAACAGACTGCTTCACAACAGACATCAGATTTGCTTTTCCATTCCTTTCACTGTCTTTTTTTGAGTATTCTGTGCCCCATTTCTGTGCTCTGGTCAGCTACCTTTTTTCCCCATAATGGGAACAATACAGCCCTACCAGTACGAGCTGCAGTATTCCGAGGCAGAATTACTCGAAAGAGAAAGATGCGCAAACGATGGGGCTTCGGACGACAGTTGGGAGGACGATTCAACAGATCAAGCCTAGTCACATGGATGGCGTTTCCACCTGGTGTAGCTGCAATCGGTGCACGCTAATGCCAACCGAGGAGGAGAACTCCTGCTGCCAAGAAAACTCTGGATGCTTGTCCTACATATTGGAAGGCGAGACACGGCCGCAATGCGTTACCAAGCTGCCAGACTTCAGGGCAGCCTGCCTCACACGGTCTGTGTTGAGGATTATGATGGTGCTTATGCACGAACTTCGCGCAACAGTTTGCCCTCGCAATCCAAGCAACGAGTAAGTGTACTCTAGTTGGGATGTCACTTAGGCCACTACCATTTCATGATTGTCTCCTATATTGTCGTACCTTTGATCTATCATTGCCAAACGAATGTAGTCTTGCAATTCTATACATCACTCGCAATTTGGGGAAATCATAGTGGTCTCCTTATGTTTATTTCATGTACAGCCATGAAGCAATATTTCTTTGTGCCCCAAATGTAATGAAGTACATAGACGTTCAATATTGTACAGTGTCTAGGTAACATTTGTACTGGCAACAATGCCATTGGATACAAGAATTGTCATTGGCAACTAAGGTTTAATACACTTATCTTGTTCATTTAAAAACAGTTTGTATCTTTCTTTTTCACAGGTGGTACAGGCTGGTGGCCTATCGTTCGTTTACATGGTGGCTTCATGGGAGGCTTGGACACCGCGTCGACGAGTAATACCCGCCTGTGTCGTTGGTGCCATTAGAGAAACTTTCCCCAGTGACAGTGGTCAGTTCAGGGGATTTTCCCTCACTGTGCTGCAACCAGAACTTTATAATGTGTAGTACATTTGTGCCATCAAAATCAGCAACAAAATAAAACACAACAGAACTATCATCAATGGTTGTTTCAATTTTTCAGTGATTCAAGTGTGTCTCCATTCAGCAGTGTTCCGGGCCTTGTCTGCACGCCTCAGGCACATCCATCCCCCTCCATTATCAAAAGCAGTTCGCACCAGTGGATGTGCGTTGCCAAAGGGGGCTGGCAGGGGTGGGAACGGCCAAGGTGCCAAACACCATGTACACTTCAAAGGTATCTTACGCGCAGGGGTCATTGTTCACATGCCCTCCTCAGAGCCCGTGTCCCCAGGCAGGATCCCCTGAAACAGGCCGTGCATTTACAATCCACATAAGTGTGTCTCTCTTTCAGCACTGTTCCGGGCCTTGTATGCACGCCTCATGCCCATCCATCCCCCCTCCATTATCATAGGCAATTCGCACCAGTGGATCTGCGCTGCGAAAAGGGGCTGGCAGGGGTGGAAACGGCCAAGGTGCCAAACACCATGTACACTTCAAAGGTATCTTACGCGCAGAGGCCATTGTTCACATGCCCCCCTGTTAAGACGGATTTCTGAACTCTGTCCTGGTGGCGCAGAAGTTCAGAAGGCCAACCTAATTACTTGGAACAGGGTAACCTCTGGACGAGCCAGACCAATCAAGGTAGCGATCGCGGCGGTCAAGACTAGGTCTCAAGAGGGGTGAGGGTGACTGAAAGCCCGCAATGAGCACACAAAGCAAGAGCGCTTACAAACTACTCCAAACAGTTGTTATATCAAAAATATATACACATTTATTTTAAGGCCTTTAAAACAATGACCGTAGCGAGAAAATCACAATATCACAATATTAAACCAACACATACCATATCAACACAATATATATACAAATACAACAGTCGCTAGCGTTATAAGCACGAAATGTGTAGTCCACCTGAAAGGGAAGGAAAACAGGCAGTGCGATAACGCTTTAGACTCAGTTCGCCTTCAGAGGCACCTAACTAGATGGAAGTCCGAGCCCTGCGAAGAGTGGAGCCTTGTGCTCAAAGTACCTGCCACGCCGGTGCCAACGGGCAAAAGGGGAAGCTCTTCGGAGGAAGTCAGGCAGTTCGGGTTAGTGCCCAGCAGAAGGAGAACAGGTTCCGCAACTCAAGCGCAGCCTCCACAGCAAGCAGAAGCAGAGCGCGAGTACGGACAAAAGGGTGCTGTTTTTACACAGCGGGGAAAAGCAATGGGCTACTGCAGGAGGGCGACCAGATCCTAGCTAAACTACTCACCGGTCCCCGAAGCAAGCAGACCCAGGCTTCTCCACGTTAGTTTCAGCAGCTGGCAGGTTCAGAAGAGCAGGGAACGCCTCGTAGTCGTGTAGAGCAAAAAGACGTCCCAATCGACGAAACCAGCACAGTTTGTTGCCGCAGCAGGACAACGGAGCGGCCGTGGGTATCCGAGCCAAATGTACACTCCTCCCTTCAGACTTGGGAACGCCAAGTGTACGAAGCGTGGGAGAGTGACCAGGACTCGAAATACAACACAACCTGGCGGCGGTGACAGAGCAGGACTCCCTTGTAAGCTGGTCAGTCAACTGGATGGCCCAGAGACACTTCCGAAGGCTTACTTGGCAGGAGATGATGAAGTCGCCGGGAATAGCTGTTCCTGCTATTCCAAAGGTCGAAGCACCAGTACAGGCCTTCTGGTTCGATCAAAGGAGGAAAGGGTTTCACAGGACGACAGCAGTGCAAAGGAGGATTCCTTCAGCGGGTCACCAGCGATTCCTCGGTCCAGCCTCTTGGTTGCAGGATACTTGGCTCCTGTATTCCTTCGTTCGTGAGAACTCAGGAGATCGACATGGTAGTGGTGTTTCCAGCCCCCTCTTATCCACGGTTCCCTTCGCGCCAAAACGGAGGGGAGCCAATGGGAGATCCGCTCATCAACACACATACCATACGTGGACCAATCACGGACCACGGTGGTCCCAGGCATTCACACTACCCTAGACTCTCTGGCACCCAGGATGTGTATTGGGACCAGACATCCCAGCCCACACCCTGGAGGCACACAAACGACATGTAGAAGCCCGCGAAAGCAACCACGTTTCGCGGGAAAGTACATGCCCAAATAAGGAAGGCCCCGGGTCTCTCGACCTGGGGAAGGTGAAGGGAGCAAGACGGTCAGTGGACAAGACAAAGGAGCCTCGTGGTCTGGCCATTTTGGGAGCCAGGCCACCATTTTGGGTTCAGTGCGAAAAACGTGCTCAGAACGCCAAAAGGAGCTCAAAATAAACAAAACGATCGCTGCCACCATTCGAGTCCCTGAATGACTTGCACCGATCAAATACCATCCTAAAAGAGTATCTAGGGCCTGTAGAAGGCTAGAGACCCAAGAGAGCTGTAACTTAGCTTACAGTGCCCTCTTGTGTCATGTTGCACGAAAGTCGCAACACGATAAAAGAAACTACGGGAAACAGCGTTCCCCGGTACTGACTGTCTTAAGGGCATGTCAGTTTCCCCGTAAGAAGGAGCGAAAGCCCAGAGGAGTGCAGCAGAAGGCTGCACTTCTCTGGCAAAGTCAAGAACAAGGTGCAAAACAACAGCAAAAAGTTTAGGGGTTGCCACATGGAAGGAAAATTACCTACAATTATGAAATCTTTCCTAACACTCGCCCCTCCCAGACTATGGACAGGGGGAACTAATCCACCCCTGGATGAGTCTCTTGTTCAGGTCGGTTAAACATTCTGGACAACCCATCAGCATTGCTATGTTGGACACCTGGCCTATGCTCAATAGTGAAGTCGAAGCCTTGTAGACTTATGGACCACCTAAGCAACTTTGGATTCTCCCCCTTCATGTTCATTAGCCACTTTAACGGCTTATGGTCAGTCTGCACAGTGAACTGGGTCCCATAGAGGTAGGGCCTCAGCTTCCTTAGGGCCCACACAACAGAGAAACATTCTTTCTCTACCGTGGACCATCTGAGCTCTCTGTCCTTAAGCTGGCGACTAATAAAACCGATAGGGTGTTCCTTACCCTTCTCATCTACTTGTGATAGTACAGCTCCTATCCCAGTGTCAGAGGCATCCGTCTGCACGATAAAAGGTCTTTGATAATCAGGGGCCCTGAGGACAGGGGCCTGGCACAAGGAGTCTTTTAAGCCATTGAAGGCCTTCTCACACTCGTCGGTCCAAGTTACCTTCTTGGGTTTCTTCGGAGTTGTGAGGGCAGTCAGAGGAGCAGCTATGGTGCCACAGTCTGCCACAAAATTGCGGTAATACCCCGTGAGTCCTAAGAAGGCTCTCACTTGGGTTTGCGTAGTGGGGGTAGGCCAGTCTTGTACTGCTTGTACCTTACTGGATAGAGGCTGTCTCCTCCCTCCACCTACTTCATGTCCAAGGTAAACCACTGAGCCTTGTCCATTTTGGTGAGGGGCCACTCGGACACCCTCAAAAGAGCTTTCTGAAGGACTGCTTTTGAACAGGTCGGGGAGAGGTTCAGACTCCTCTTCCTCAACGTCTGAAGCCAATAGCAGTGCTGCGATTTCGCCGCTTGGGACGAAAGCCTTCAGCCTATTCACGTGAAACACTTTTGGAGCCTGTCCAGGCCTTCCAAGGTCCACTGAATAGTTAACCTCACCCAGGGGCTCCACCACTGGGCAAGGGCCTGACCATTTGTCCTGTAAAGCTCGAGGCCTTATGAGATTCATGATCAGGACTTGCTGACCAAGTGTAAAGTTGATGAGGGAAGCTTTCTGGTCGTACCAATGTTTCACCAGCGCTTGCCCTGCCTTCAATTTATCACTAGCCAAGCCCATCAGAAGTACCATCCGTTTTCTGAGCCCTAGCACATAATCAACTACATTGGTAGTAACAGGGGGAGTGGGCATCTCCCATCCCTCTTTGACGATGGCTAAGGGTCCCCGCACGGGATGACCGAACAGAAGTTCGAAGGGGCTGAAGCCAACACCCTCCTGTGGTACCTCTCGGTAGGCAAACAGTAAGCATGAAACAAGAAGAACCCATTTTCTTCTCTGAGGCTCCTCCAGAGCCCCAATCATGCTCTTTAACGTCCTGTTGAAACGCCCCCCCAGACCATTGGTCTGGGGGTGGTATGCAGAAGAGAACCTGTAGGTGACCCCACATTCTTTCCACATAGCCTGCCTATACTTCGACATAAAGTTGCTGCCATCATCCGGCACAACTTCTTTAGGGAAGCCAACCCTAGTAAATATGCCGAGTAAAGCTTCTGCAACTGACTTGGCAGTTACAGTTTTCCATGGGATGGCCTCAGGATACCTGGTTGCATGGTCGACCAGCACCAGGATAAACCTATTGCCCGAGGATGTTTGCGGGTCAAGGGGACCAACCATGTCGATCCCTACCCTTTCAAATGGTACCCCCACAACTGGGAGCGGTACCAACGGAGCTTGGATTGTCGCGCCAACCTTACCAGACAACTGGCAGGCGGCACAACTCCTGCAGTGACTTTCTACTTGCTCCCCCATCTTGGGCCAGTAGAAGTGCATGGATAACCTTTGCTTGGTCTTCCTCATACCGAGGTGACCAGCAAGGGGAACTTCATGCGCCAACTGCAGGAGGAAGGGCCTAACAGCAAGGGGAACCACCAACCTCCTATGGTCTCCTTCTGTAGACTCTGTGGGCTCACTATACAGGAGTCCACCTTCCTGGTAAATCCTATGCATCCCAGGAGGCTCACCCTCAAGGTGGGAGCAGGCCTGTCTCCTTAGGCCTTCCAGAGATGGGCACTCACGTTGGCCTTTACTGAATTCATCCCTATCAGGACCTCCTTCAACTAACAAGTCTTTTAGTTCAGGATGATCGTTGGGGTCGAATACTTCAGGCATCGCCACCTCCTCGTCAGGCCCAGGCGATTGACCAACTTCCTCCACCGCAGTGGTAGGCGAGCTCGGGGGAATATTCTCTTTCCCTCGTTTTGACTTGTAGACTCCTTTCGCCTTGGGTTTCCCCTTTGGCTGGGGCGGCGTATTGGACTTGGCCAATGCTGCCCGTGCTTGAGACCGTGTGTAGGGTCTTTCGGCAGTGTCTCCTACGAGCCCTAAAGCTCTGAGATCATTACCCAACAAGACCTTTCCCGGGACGTTTCTCTGAATGCTCACTGGAATCCTGACTGCTGTACCATTTAAAGTAAGATTTACAGGTATTACTGGAAACATACGGAGGGGGCCGTCAGCCAACTTAGTGGGCATCAGAGTAGCTCTGGCAACTTCCTCTGAGTCTACCAAGGTAGAATCCACTACAGTGCGGCTGCACCCACTATCCCTAAGAGCTGGAGTATCCACTCCATTGATCAGCACACTGTCTTTAAAGTAGTGCTTGGTATTATCCGGAATCCTAGCATAAGCCTCTGCGACTTTAGGCTCCCAGGAACCCAGGGACACTAAAACTACCTCAGCCTCTATTCCGCTGGGAAATGAGTCTGAGGAGAAGGATGCTCCTGTAATCTCTTCTTCCTCGTAGGAGGAGAAGGCCAGATTAGCGGAGTGGACCCCCAAAGGTCTAACCTTACAACGGGGATCCCCCTTCACGTGGTCAGTTGCTCCACAAGAAAAACAAGCCCCAGTGGGTCTGTTTACGTAGGGAGGCTTATTGTAACCAGAGTTCTGTTTCGGAGGCTGACCTCCACTACCCTGTGAGTTCTCTTGTGTCGTACCCTTGTTTTTCTTTTTGTGGCCCTTATGGGAAGAAGATTTAGCAGATTCCCCACCCTCCATATCTTTGGACTTTTTCCCTTCCTCCTGCTTACCAGGATGAGTTTTGTCCTTATGGGACACTCGATGTGACACCCATAAGTCTGCTGCAATGGCCAGCTTCTTAGGATCTATCTCCTTCGAATCGGCCAAATGCTGCTTAAGCTCCGGGGAAGAAGAAGCAAAAATGTGTTCCAGCATGACAAGATTTATCATGCCTTCGAATGTAGAAACCTTATAACCTTCGACCCAGCCAGTTAAGTTTTTCAAGGATTCAGCGACATAAGATACCCAAGTACCACCTTCCTTTTTCTTATACTCTCGAAAACGCTTTAAATATTGGGCCGGAGTCTTCCCAAACTTTAAAATGAGAGTTTGCTTTAACATTGCGAAATCAGCTCGCTCAGCCTTTGACATTTCCATAATGGCACTACAGCCAGAATGGGGCAGTCTACTGAGCAACCACGCAATCTTATCAGCATTGTCAACTTCTTGAACCTCGCATGCATACTCAAACGCATTCAGCCAGTCCATAATGTCATTCCTCTCTTCATACACACTGAGCAGATCTTTTGGAAACCGTGGATGAGAGGAAACCCCAGACCCATGTCCAGGACCCTTGGACCCATTTGCAACCTGAAGCTTGGCCAGTTCCAACTGGTGATCCCTGTCTTTCTGTTTTTCTGCCTGTTCGATTTTTAGTTTGGCTATGCTGAATTCAAGCTCCTGCTGCCTAAACCGCAGCTCTTGCTTCTTGAATTCAAGCATAGCCTCCCCATCAGCACTGGCAGAGGAAACATTAGACATTACATCCTCCCTGTCCTCGTGGTCGCGATGGATCAGTGCAGCGGCAGAACCGTCGGTTCTACCAGTGAGAGCAGCCCCACCACCTTCTGCACTGTCCTCAGAAGTAATAGCGTCAAGCTGCGCTTCTTGCCACGCCACGATTCTTTGGATCATTTCCAATTTAGTGCCTTGAGAGGAAACCCCTCTCTCCGCACACATCTTCTTCAATGTTTCTGATTTGGAAGCATTTAAAGTTAACAAGGTATTTGTTTCCATACTGTTTGATAGGACTATGGCCTTTTTAAAGTTATACTACAACAATTCACTACGTGTACTGGTTGGAATAACCTGAAATGCCTTAGTTCGAGCGCAACACTGGATACCTTCAGTCGTATCCCACCGCTGTACACCAATTTGTTAAGACGGATTTCTGAACTCTGTCCTGGTGGCGCAGAAGTTCAGAAGGCCAACCTAATTACTTGGAACAGGGTAACCTCTGGACGAGCCAGACCAATCAAGGTAGCGATCGCGGCGGTCAAGACTAGGTCTCAAGAGGGGTGAGGGTGACTGAAAGCCCGCAATGAGCACACAAAGCAAGAGCGCTTACAAACTACTCCAAACAGTTGTTATATCAAAAATATATACACATTTATTTTAAGGCCTTTAAAACAATGACCGTAGCGAGAAAATCACAATATCACAATATTAAACCAACACATACCATATCAACACAATATATATACAAATACAACAGTCGCTAGCGTTATAAGCACGAAATGTGTAGTCCACCTGAAAGGGAAGGAAAACAGGCAGTGCGATAACGCTTTAGACTCAGTTCGCCTTCAGAGGCACCTAACTAGATGGAAGTCCGAGCCCTGCGAAGAGTGGAGCCTTGTGCTCAAAGAACCTGCCACGCCGGTGCCAACGGGCAAAAGGGGAAGCTCTTCGGAGGAAATCAGGCAGTTCGGGTTAGTGCCCAGCAGAAGGAGAACAGGTTCCGCAACTCAAGCGCAGCCTCCACAGCGAGCAGAAGCAGAGCGCGAGTACGGACAAAAGGGTGCTGTTTTTACACAGCGGGGAAAAGCAATGGGCTACTGCAGGAGGGCGACCAGATCCTAGCTAAACTACTCACCGGTCCCCGAAGCAAGCAGACCCAGGCTTCTCCACGTTAGTTTCAGCAGCTGGCAGGTTCAGAAGAGCAGGGAACGCCTCGTAGTCGTGTAGAGCAAAAAGACGTCCCAATCGACGAAACCAGCACAGTTTGTTGCCGCAGCAGGACAACGGAGCGGCCGTGGGTATCCGAGCCAAATGTACACTCCTCCCTTCAGACTTGGGAACGCCAAGTGTACGAAGCGTGGGGGAGTGACCAGGACTCGAAATACAACACAACCTGGCGGCGGTGACAGAGCAGGACTCCCTTGTAAGCTGGTCAGTCAACTGGATGGCCCAGAGACACTTCCGAAGGCTTACTTGGCAGGAGATGATGAAGTCGCCGGGAATAGCTGTTCCTGCTATTCCAAAGGTCGAAGCACCAGTACAGGCCTTCTGGTTCGATCAAAGGAGGAAAGGGTTTCACAGGACGACAGCAGTGCAAAGGAGGATTCCTTCAGCGGGTCACCAGCGATTCCTCGGTCCAGCCTCTTGGTTGCAGGATACTTGGCTCCTGTATTCCTTCGTTCGTGAGAACTCAGGAGATCGACATGGTAGTGGTGTTTCCAGCCCCCTCTTATCCACGGTTCCCTTCGCGCCAAAACGGAGGGGAGCCAATGGGAGATCCGCTCATCAACACACATACCATACGTGGACCAATCACGGACCACGGTGGTCCCAGGCATTCACACTACCCTAGACTCTCTGGCACCCAGGATGTGTATTGGGACCAGACATCCCAGCCCACACCCTGGAGGCACACAAACGACATGTAGAAGCCTGCGAAAGCAACCACGTTTCGCGGGAAAGTACATGCCCAAATAAGGAAGGCCCCGGGTCTCTCGACCTGGGGAAGGTGAAGGGAGCAAGACGGTCAGTGGACAAGACAAAGGAGCCTCGTGGTCTGGCCATTTTGGGAGCCAGGCCACCATTTTGGGTTCAGTGCGAAAAACGTGCTCAGAGCGCCAAAAGGAGCTCAAAATAAACAAAACGATCGCTGCCACCATTCGAGTCCCTGAATGACTTGCACCGATCAAATACCATCCTAAAAGAGTATCTAGGGCCTGTAGAAGGCTAGAGACCCAAGAAAGCTGTAACTTAGCTTACAGTGCCCTCTTGTGTCATGTTGCACGAAAGTCGCAACACGATAAAAGAAACTACGGGAAACAGCGTTCCCCGGTACTGACTGTCTTAAGGGCATGTCAGTTTCCCCGTAAGAAGGAGCGAAAGCCCAGAGGAGTGCAGCAGAAGGCTGCACTTCTCTGGCAAAGTCAAGAACAAGGTGCAAAACAACAGCAAAAAGTTTAGGGGTTGCCACATGGAAGGAAAATTACCTACAATTATGAAATCTTTCCTAACACCCCCTCAGAGCCCGTTGTCTCCAGGCAGGATCCCCTGAAGCAGGCCGCGCCCCTGCAATCCACATAAGTGTGTCTCCATTCAGCAGTGTTCCGGGCCTTGTCTGCACGCCTCAGGACCCTCCATCCCCCTCCATTATCAAAGGCAGTTCGTACCAGTGGATGTGCGCTGCCAAAGGGGGCTGGCAGGGGTGGGAACTGTTAGGCAGAATTATATGCAGTACCCTTTGGGAACACCACACACAATTAAGACTACAAGTGACAGTACAAATTCACCTTTGGTACAAGCCTGTACTACACAGTAAAGTGGTAGCGATGGCTGAGCAGCCAGACTTATCTCAAGACCAAGTGAGCAGTATCAATAGTTACACAAAGGACAGCAATTACTATGATTCAAACAAACAGTAAAAGAATATACATTTATTTACACATCAGTTGTATAACATCTCACTAAAGTAAAGCAGTCGAAAAATCAAACTCTTAATACACCACACCCCTCCCAATAGATTCTGGACAAGTTAAGCTCAAAAATGAAGTGTGAGCAAAATGGCACTTCAACAATTTAAAAAGGGAGCGAAAGACAAAGTTAGATACAAATTGAGCAGCACCAACAGATAAGTAAGCAGGGTAATCTAGAAAGAGGAACTACAGTGATGGAATCAAATCAAAAAGACTTAGGGCCCAAGTCAATAGGACAAATGTCTTTTGCTCAAGATCACACAGTTCAGGGTAGTTCGCGGTTAAGTCTTTGCCAAGAGTTCCGGACGAAGTTGGTCGGCAGAAAAGTTAGTTTAAAGAGCAGAGAAGGACAAGCCCTTGGATTGGCGAAAGGTTTCACACACCTTCTCCGCGGCTGTCCGAAACGAACAACCGGATTTGCACAGTACCTTTAAATGGAGAAGAAGCTGTAGCTGAGGCGGACGTTCCTGGCAGCTCCTGCAGGCTCATGGTTCCTGAAGCGACTGTCGGACTGACATGAAGTAGGAAGGTTGGAGGGTCTTGCACTGCCCAGGGAAGAAACCAGCAGCAGAGCAAAGCAACGAATAAAAGGTGCGCTCCTTGAAACCCAAGCAGGGTCCGACCTTCCTGGCTATCCGGTTCACTGTAGCTCTGTACAGCAAATTCGACCAGAGGAGGGAGTCCTGGCTTGCAGTTTGGGAGAACTGGTTGGTCTCACCAGTTCAGGGGAAGAAGATTCCTGGTAGATCTTCTCTCTCGTTGGACGCTGAAGATTCGGACCTGCAGCAGGGCTTCACCGGGCGGTTCAGTCGTTTTAGGGGTCCTCTTCTGTCAGCTCCTCATCGGTTTCTTTCGTTCCAGTGGCGACTCTGCCTTTCCAATCCCAGAGACCTGCTTTTTATGCAGTTTTCCCCCATTCACACAGCCTGGCTGTCAATCACACAGCAGGGTGGCTGTCCTGGCGGGACAGTAACCTAGCCAATCAAACAGGAGTGCGACTTGGGTTACCAAGGGAACCCATGGCAGCGGTCCTAAAACCCCTCCCTCACATCCTGCCTACCAAGACTTTCAGGCACCTAAGGAGGGCTTCTGCGGAGAAGTCCGTGAAAAGACGGTGAACAAAGGAACCACAACCTGGTTTGGGGCGCAGAGTAAAAGACGAGAAAGACATTTTCAAAAATAAATGGCTAATAAACCCAGCCAGAACCGTATAAAAACGTATATGGTCCAGCGGGTTTAAGTTCGAGGCTACCAAGATAGCCTAAAACAATACCAAGGTAATTTAAGATAACCGTGGTAGGAAAAATAGGGTAGTTACCACTGCCACCAGTTGAGTCTTGATGAAAAGGGAGCGAAACAATGCTCCAAGAGAAACAGACAAAAAGGGATAAGTATTAACCCTTTCCAGTACTCTATGTAAGATAGTTTGCACTGGGTCTGTGGATTTTAAACAGACTAATAAAGTCAATGGCAACTTTACATATTCTGGGAGACAGTAGTCGGTCCCAGAAAATGGAGTCTGAGTTGGGAAGTCTAAAATACAACCCTGTGTCACTACACTGAAGGTGGTGTGTAACACACAGTAAAAAGATGATGCCTATGGAGTAGGTGAGGCTCCACAGTCTATGAACACAAGAATGTTAAAACACATACAGCAAAACACATGTAAGAGTGGGAAAAAAAGGCTCACACTGTTACCAGGTGAAACAAATTAATCCTAGAAATCCATCAAAGCTGCTAAGGGACTCAGTAGGTAAGGGAAATTAGCCATTCTGGAGAATTCTCCCTAACACTCACCACCCCCAGACTAAGGGACAGGAGGATTTAATCCACTCCTGGATGAATCTCTACCTCTAGTCGGTTAAAAACATCCTAGAGAGACCATCAGCATTTTGGTGGTGTCAAACTGCTCTGTGCTCAATGGTGAAATCAAACCCTTGCAGGCAGATTGACCATCTCAGAAGTTTTGGGTTTTCCCCTTTCATTTGCATTACCCATCTCAAGGCTTGGTGGTCTGTCTGAATCACAAAAGTAGATCCATACACGTATGGTCTAAACTTCTTCAGAGACCACACAATGGCAAATCATTCACGCTCTATGGTTGCCCACCTTGTTTCTGGTTCCTTCAGTTTCCTACTGATGAAGCAAATGGGGTGCTCCCTACCTTTCTCATCCAGTTGACTAAGGACTGCACCTATACCTGTATTGGAGGCATCTGTCTGCACAATGAAGGGGTGGTGATAATCAGGTGCTCTTAGGACTGGAGCTTGACAAAGGGCTTTCTTCAGGTTTTCAAAGGCTTGAGTGCACTTCTCACTTCTCACTTCTCACTTCTCACTTCTCATTCCATCTAACCTTTTTTAGGGAATTTTGGAGAGGAGATCAAATTCAAGGGAGAAGCTATGGTCCCATAGTTCTCTATGAAATTTCTGTAGTACCCAGTGAGACCTAGGAAATCTCTCACCTGTCTTTGAGTAGCAGGGGTGGCCCGGTTTTGCACAGCTTGTACTTTGCTAGGCAATGGCCTTATTTCACCTCCTACTACCTCATGACCAAGGTCAGAACAAACCCCCATTCATCAAGACATTTGGGAAATGTTATGTTTGTGGTTCAACTGACCATGGGAAAGGGGATCCTAGATGTAAGGGTAAACCTTCTGGGGTCCACACTGTCTCCTTAGTCTTCTCCCCAGAGGAAGAAGTACCTATGGCAAGTGGAAACTTTCACCTACTGGCTGATGAACCCATGTGAGTCTCAGCTAGTGTTTCTTTAGTGTCCCTGGGCTTGTGGGAACAAAAGAATTTAGATGTCTATAATTCCATCCCAGATAATACTAAAGAGAATTATAAAGATAGTGTTCTTGTGAATGGCCAGGAGACTCCTGCCATCAGAGACACTGGAGCCAGAAAAACTGTGGTGGATGAATAATTTTTCAAGGTGGAGGATGTTGCTAAGGCACCCAAACGCCTCACCAATTTAGCTGGAGTCCCTGTGCAAATGCTTCCCCAGTTACCAGCTCTCATCCAGTGTAATGATATGACTGTCAAAATACCTGTTAGTGTGCAGAGTGAAGTGCCTGGGAGAGTTCTGTTGGGTAAAGACCTGAAAACTCTTGGAGTTGTGTCGTCCCAGTAAGAGGAGACAGGAGCTCACTAGGCCTGTCAGGGAGAGGACCTTAAGAGGCTCTCCAGAGGAGTTGATAGAGGAAACTATCACTTCCACTCCACAGGAGTTGCTCAGTGATATTTCTGGAATGAAAGAGGTAAAGGGGAAACCCAAGACCTCAAGGAAAAAGTCAGACAGCACCCCTGTGCTACCAACAAGGACATCCCAAGATTGTCCAAGATCACACCTGTGATCCCTCCAACTGCTGAGGCAGAGAGTGAGGTACAACCTTGTGTGGTTGAGCCAGTTTCTTTAGAATCAGATCTGGAAGAAGACCCTGTTTTGGTTGGAGATCTTGACCCTGTTGACCATCCTGAGCTGCAATCTTTACTGGCAGAAGGTGAACACAACAGGGCAGACTTCAGCAGAGGACAAAGAGAGTGTCCTACTCTCGAAGGTCTTCGACAACAGGCTGCTAACCAACTTGATGGGCAAGAAGTTGGAAAGCACAGGTTAAGCTGGGAAGATGGCCTCTTCTACAGTGAACTGACTGAGTCCATCCCTGGGGACTGAAAAATAACTGTAGTGCCCCTTGCCAACAGACTCCAGTTCCTACAGTTGGCCCAGCAGATACCTTTTGCTGGTCATTTAAGTTTCAAAAAGACCAAGGAAAGGCTCTCCTTATACTTCTACAGGCCTAAAATGGGTTCAGAAGTTGACAAATTCTATAGGAGGTGTCACACTTGCCAAACCTCTGGCAAGAGTGGAGCCAAGAATGTGGCACCCCTGGTGCCTCTCCCAGTGGTGGGAGTTCCTTTTGAGAGGGTGGGCATCAACATTGTTGGTCCCCTTGACCCTCCCACATCTTCAGGGAACAGGTTTATCCTGGTTGTAGTAGACCATGCTACAAGATACCCAGAAGCTATACCTATGAGAACTGTTACGGCTCAGGCTGTGGCTAAGGCTCTACTTGGTATTTTTACCAGAGTAGGGTTTCCTAAGGAAGTGATATATGACAGGGGATACAATTTTATGTCCCACTACATGCAAGCCATGTGGAAAAATGGTGGTGTCACTTACAAGTTCTCTACAGGCTACCATCCACAGACAAATGGACAGGTAGAGAGGTTTAATCATACTATGAAGAGCAATATAGGTGCTTTAGAGGAACCCCTTAAAAGAAAGTGGGACCTTCTACTGCCATGCCTTCTCTTTGCTTATAGAGAAGTCCCTCAGTAGGGAGTTGGTTACAGTCCATTTGAGCTTCTCTATGGCCATCCAGCAAGAGGTGCATTGAACCTGGTTAAGGAGGGGTTGGAGAGTGCTCCTTCCCCCAAGCCAGTCAGAGTGACTGACTATGCGATAAGTCTCTGGAGGAGAATGTCACACATGATGGCAGAAGCTAGTGATAACTTAAAAGCAGGTCAGGCTCTGGTCAAACATTGGCATGGCCAGAAGGCCGGCATGGTTGAGTTTACTCAAGACCAGCTTGTATTAGTTATGGTGCCAACAAGGCAGAGGGTCTTGCAGGACAAATGGATAGGACCCTTCAAGGTTGTGGGCAAATTTGGAGAGATGAACTATTTGGTGGACTTAGGCAGACCTAAGGAGGCTCCCAGAGTCTTTCACACCAACCGTTTGAAGGCATATGTCTCGAGACCAGAAGTGGGAGCTTTGCTTCTAGCTTCAGCTCAAGAGGAGGAGGAGAGTGAACCTCTACCTGACCTCGTCAGAGGCCAACCTTTGGATGAGAAAATAGAAGGAGTTAATCTCTCTTCTCAACTGACTTCTGAGCAACAGGAGGAGTGAAAAGTTCTGTTAAATCAGTTTGCCTCCTTGTTTTCACTTTCACCAGGCCTGACCCCTTGGGGCCAGCATGATATTCTCACTGATGACTGTTTACCTGTGAAAAGCAGAGGTTACAGAATGTCAGAACATGTGAGATCACACATCAAAGGAGAGGTCAACAAGATGCTTGATCTCAGGGTTATAGATCCATCTACAAGCCCATGGTCTAGTCCAGTTGTCCTAGTACCAAAGGCAGGATTCAAAGAGTTGAGATTCTGTGTGGACTATAGAGCTCTAAATGCAGTCACTAAGACTGATGCCCATCATTTACCAAGGACAGATGAACTGGTGGACAAACTTGGTGCAGCCAAGTACCTCAGTATATTTGATCTGACATCAGGCTATTGGCAAATAACCCTGACAGACCATGCCAAGGAGAAAACTGCATTCTCAACCCCAGCAGGCCTCTACCAGTTCAAGGTTATGCCTTTTGGACTAAAGAATGCACCTGCTACATTCCAGAGGATGGTCAATCAAGTTCTGAATGGGATGGAGGACGTCTGCATGGCATACTTGGATGACATTGCAGTGTTCGACCCTACATGGAAAGAACATATTGACCACTTAGGATATGTTTTGCAGGCTCTTGAGCAGGCCCATCTGACCATAAAGGCAGGCAAATGTCAAATTGGTCAGAGCAAAGTGGTCTACCTTGGTCATGAGGTAGGAGGAGGTGAAATAAGGCCATTGCCTAGCAAAGTACAAGCTGTACAGTACTGGGCCACCCCTACTGCTCAAACCCAAGTGAGAGCTTTCCTAGGTCTAGGTCTCACTAGGTACTACAGAGAACTAGGGGACCATAGCTTCTCCCTTGAATGTGATCTCCTCTCCAGAATTCCCTGAAAAGATTAGATGGAATGAGAAGCGCACTCAAGCCTTTGAAAAGCTGAACATAGCCCTTTGTCAAACTCCAGTCCTTAACTTTATTAGCCTCTGTAAAACCACAGACCCAGTACAAACTATCTTACCTGGAGTACTGGAAAGGGTCAATACTTATCCCTTTTTGTCTGTTTCTCTTGGAGCATTGTTTCACTCTCTTTTCATTAAGACTGGGCTGGTGGCAGTGGTAACTCCCCTATTTTTCCTACCGCGGTTATCTTAAATAACCTTGGTATTGTTTTAGGCTATCTTGGTAGGCTCGAACTTAAACCCGCTAGACCATATATGTTTTATTACGGTTCCGGCTGGGTTTACTCGCCATTTCTTTTTGTAAAAGTCTTTCTTGTGTTTTACTTTGCGTGCCAAACCAGGTTTGATTCCTTTGTTCACCGTCTTTTCGCAGCCTTCTATACAGAAGCACTCCTTAGGCGCCTTTATGTCTGGGGGGGACAGGATGTGAGGGATGGGTTTAGGACTCCCTGCACAGGGTCTCCTTGGAGACCCATGTTGCACTCTGAAATGATTGGCTGTGGGACCGGTGGGACAGTCACCCTGCTGAGTGATTGACAGCCAGGCTGTGTGAATGGGGAAAACTGCATAAAAAGTAGGTCTCTGGGTCTGGAAAGGCAGAGTCGGCACTGGAACGAAAGAACCGATGAGGAGCTGACGGAAGAGGACCCCTACCATGACTGAACTGCCCGGTGAAGCCCTGCTGCAGTTCCGAATCCTCGAACTCCAACGACAGAGAAGATCCTCCAGGAATCTTCTTCTCCTGAGCTTGTGGGACCAACCAGTTCGTCCAAACTGCAAGGCAGGACTCCCTCCTCTGGTCGAATTTGCTGTACAGAGCTACAGTGGGCCGGATAGCCAGGAAGGTCGGACCCTGCTTGTGTTTTAAAGAGCGCACATTTTATTCATTGCTTTGCTCTTCTGCTGGTTTCTTCCCTGGGTAGTGCAGAACCCTCCAGTCTTCCTACTTCGTGTCAGTCTGACAGTCGCTTCAGGAATCCGTGAGCCTGCAGGAACTACCAGGATCGTCCGCCTCAGCTACAGCTTCTTCTCCATTTAAAGGTACTGTGCAAATCCGGTTGTGCGTTTCGTTCAGCCTCGGTGAAGGTGTGTGAAACTTTTCGCCAACTCGAGGGCTTGTCCTTCTCTTCTCTTTAAACTAACTTTTCTGCTGACCAACTTCGTCCGGAACTCTTGGCAAAGACTTAATCGCGAACTACCCTGAGCTGTGTGATCTTGAGCAAAAGACTTTTTTCCTATTGACTTTGACCCTAAGCCAATTTGATTTGGTTCCATCACTGCACGCCTCAGGCCCCTCCATGCACCCCTCCAAAGTCATTGACTGTCAGCACCTGGTCAAAGGTATCTTACGCGCAGTGGCCATTGTACACATGGCCTAGCCAGACCTGTGTCTCCATGCAGGCTCCCCTCGAAGCAGGCCACGCCCCTGCTATCCACATAAGACCACACCATACACACGTCATTCATTCACATAGACACACACTTTTCTAATTCTTAATAAACCACTTGATATTTATCATGAGAACATCTTTGAGCACTGCAAGTCAACTCGTGAACGTGCCACCTGAGAACTTCTGTGACCACTGTGAGTCAGCTCCTCATCGTGTGTTAGGGAGAATTCTCCAGAATGGCTAATTTCCCTTACCTACTGAGTCCCTCAGCAGCTTTGCTGGATTTCTAGGATTTATTTTTTTCACCTGGGAAGAGTGTGAGCCTTTTTTCCCACTCTTACATGTGTTTTGGTATGTGTGTTTAACATTTTCTTGTGTTCATAGACTGTGGAGCCTCACCTACACCGTAGGCATCAACTTTTTACTGTGTGTTACACAGCACCTTCAGTGCAGTGACACAGGGGTGTCTTTTTGACTCCCCGTCTCCGACTCCATTTTCTCGGGCTGACTACTGTCTCCCAGGACATGTAAAGTTGCCATTGACTTTATTAGTCTCTTTTTAAAACTCACAGACCCAGTACAAGTTTAGTTTAGTTTATTCATTTATATTGCATTTATACAAACTATCTTAAAGAGAGTTCTGGAAAGGGTTAATAATTATCCCTTTTTGTCTGTTTCTCTTGGGGCATTGTTTCGCTCCCTTTTCATTAAGACTTGGCTGGTGGAAGTGGTAACTACCCTATTTTTCCTACCGCAGTTATCTTAAATAGCCCTGGTATTGTTTTAGGCTATCTTGGTAGCCTCGAACTTAAAACCGCTAGACCATATACGTTTTTATACGGTTCCGGCTGGGTTTATTCGCCATATCTTTTTGTAAAAGTCTTTCTCGTGTTTTCCTCTGTGCGCCAAACCAGGTTTGGTTCCTTTGTTCGCCGTCCTTTCGCGGGCTTCTACACAGAAGCCCTCCTTAGGCACCTGTATGTCTGAGGGGGACAGGATCTGAGGGAGGGGTTTAAGACTCCCTGCACAGGGTCTCCTTGGAGACCCATGTCGCACTCTGATCTGATTGGCTGTGGTGACTGTCCCGACGGGACAGCCACCTTGCTGTGTGATTGACAGCCAGGCTGTGTGAATGGGGGAAAACTGCATAAAAAGCAGGTCTCTGGGGCTGGAAAAGCAGAGTCGCCAATGGAACGAGAGAACCAAAGAGGAGCTGACAGAAGAGGACCCCTACCACGACTGAGCCACTCGGCGAAGTCCTGCTGTAGGTCTGAATCTTCATACTCCAACGACAGGGAAGATCTGCAAGGAATCTTCTCCCCTTGCGCTGGTGGGAACAACCAGTTTACCAAACTGCTTGCCAGGCCTCCTTTCTCTGGTCGAATTTGCTGTATAGAGCTACAGTGAACTAGAGAGCCAGGAGGAGCCGCACCTACTTGCGTTTTAAGGAGCGCACCTTTTATTTGTTGCTTTGCACTGCTGCTGGTTTCTTCCCTGAGCAGTGTAGGACCCTCCAGTTTTCCTACTTTGTGTCAGTCCGACAGTAGCTTCAGGAACCGTGAGCCTGCAGGACCTGCCAGGAACATCCGCCTCAGCTACAGCCTTCTTCTCCATTTAAGGCACTGTTCAAATTCGGTTGTTCGTTTCGTCCAGCCGCGGTGAAACATGTGAAACCTTTTGCCAATTCGAGGGCTTGTCCTTCTTCATGCTTTAAGCTAACTTGTCTGCCGACCAACTTCGTCCTGAACTCTTGGCAAAGACTTAACCGTGAACAACCCTGAACTGTGTGATCTTGAGCAAAGACTTTGGTCCCTTGACTGTGGGCCAGGACCCTTGAATTTGATTTCCTCACTGTAGTTCCTTTTTCTAGATTGCCCTGCTTACTTACTTGTTGGTCCTGCTCAATTCTTGTCTAACATTGTTTTTCCCTCCCTTTTAAATTGCTGGAGTGCCATTTTGCTCACACTTTATTTTGAGCCTAACTTGTCCAGAATCTATTGGGTGCGGTGTAGTGTATTAAGAGTGTGATTTTTCAACTGCTTTACTTTAGTGAAATGTTTTACAACTGATGTGTAAATAAATGTATATTCTTTTACTCAGAAACCTTGAGTCAGTGTTTGTTTGAATCTTAGTAATTGCTGTCCTTTGTGTAACTATTGATACTGCTCACTTACTCTTGACATAAGTCTGGCTGCTCAGCCATCGCTACCGCTTTAATGTGTAGTACAGGCTTGTACCAAAGGTGAATTTGTAATGCCACTTGTAGTCCTAATTGTGTGTGGTGTTCCCAAAGGGTACTGCATATAATTCTGCAGAACACCTGTTCTCCTGCTACTAACTACCCTGCTTGCTGAATCTAACTGTTTGTTGGTCAAGGTAAGGGCAGGTCACCTAATCATATCTCCTTGATCTTTACATTTCTATCTATTTCGAACGAACGTACCCAGTAGTGCAATGTTCATTCATCTCATTGCCATTGACTTGATTTTAATTTGTTATGTTATCGATATATAGCAATTGTCATCAGTGTCAATTGGGATCGAATTGCATCCTTCGCGGACAGTGGCCCTCATTACGACCCTGGCGGAAAGTGACTGACCGGACCGCAACAGCGTAAATAGCGTTTCCGCCATTGCACGAAGGAGCAAAGTGCGGCTAATCACGACCCATCGGGCACGAGCATTACGCCATGGCGGAATCCGAAAGGCTGCGATGGCGGAAATGACCCCAAAACGGCCCTTACCGCCGCCGTACGCTGCACCAGGTGCAATACCGCCACCCATCTTAGCGGTCACCGTAATGAGCGGTCACCGTAACGAGCGGGCACCGCAAATTACGGCCACCGTAAATATACGGAAACGGAAGTAAAAGCATGTGGCCGGAACGGGAAACAGCACGCCGCACAACTATAAAATCCGAATCCCAACACAACCATTAAAAATCCGACCCTGACACACATCCCAACCCGTTAGCAACCCCAGTTAAAAAAATAAATATGGGAAAGGTAGCCAAGAAAGCGTGTGACCGCAAGCGGCAGGTACACTTCTCCCGAGAGGAACTGACCGTGCTCACCGAGACCCTCCAGGAAAATGCCGCCGTCGTCTTCTCCAGTCAAATGACCAGGACGGCCCTTGCCAACAAGAAGGCCATATGGGCCCTGGTGGCACAGCGCGTAAGTGCGGTGGGGACAACACCCCGCACGCCACAGCAATGTCGCAAGCGGTGGGACGACCTGCGGATCCGCGTACGCAGCATACTTTCTGCGAACAGGAACATCGCCACAGCTACCGGGGGGGGTTCAGAGTCGCCCATCAAGTTGACCCCCTGGGAGGAAATCTGCGCCTCCACCATAGGAATGGAGAGCATAGAGGGAGTCGGAGGGATGGAGAAAGGAGTGCCGACATCCGGAGAATCAGGTAGGTTGGCCAAGAGAAACAATGCGAAATCCACAAACCACGAACATGTGCAGTACCATGTGACCCCATAGTGCAATACATACTTTGCCCTGACAGCGCCCTCTAAAAGTCAGAATGAACAAACAAATCAATCAAGAAGCCATAAACAACCCCTACATGTGCAGCATGCACCCCCTAACTGCAGGCAGCCAAATGAATGCATCCTCAATCCACACGAAAATGAGACCACCTCCAAGGCCCAGTCCCAAATCAGCCTCATGTACCACCCCAATGCATTTGATACGTTGCCATTCCAAATCCGACAGACCCATAACTAACGCTCGCCCCTCTTTACTCCACCACAGGGTCCGATACCAACGACGAGCTGCAGGACACCCCTACCAGCACGCCTGCAAAGAGGGCCAGGACCAACGTCCCAAGAGCCTCCACCTCAGGTGCAAGGATCAAGACACGGCAGCAGCAGGAATCAAGTGGCAGCACACTGGAGGGGACTGCAACAGGCACCCCAGCAGCCAGCAAGTCCACAACCCCAGCACCACAGGTCCCCCCAAAGAACGTATCTGATGGCACTGCCTCTGGTGGTAGCAGCACCATAGGTGACACAGCTGTCATGCCAGCATGCTCCGACACGGAAAACAGTGCTGGCGACGTAGGTACCATCCATGACCTTTCCCAATCCCCCTGCATGTTCCATCCCCTACACCATGACGAAACCACGCAGGGGCACCCTGAAGACGACGACTGGCCAACCCCCACAAGTCCTGTGCCAAGGCAACATGTGTTGAGCAGCCCCCCTGTCACACCACCGCAAATGTCCATGGCCCAGCAGAGGCAACAGTCCCTCGACCTGCTGATCGAGCAACAGCAGGAAGTGTCCACGCTACTCAAGGACCATGCAAATGAATGCGGGGGTTCCAGGGCAGCCATGGAAACATCCACCGAGACACTCAGGGCACAAATAGAGAAAAGTAGTGAGAGCCTCAGGGGAGAAATGGAGAGAAGCACCGAGAGCCTGAGAGCACAAATGGAGAAAAGCACCGAGAGCCTGAGAGCACAAATGGAGAAAAGCACCGAGAGCCTGAGAGCACAAATGGAGAAAAGCACCGAGAGCCTGAGGGGGGAACTGCATGCGACGTCCAAAGACGTTTGTGCTGAACTTGCTGCTGTGCGCCGTGTGCTCTCGGAGCTCTCACAAACCCTCAGAGACATGCATGGACGCGAGCAGGCAGAGACATCATCCGTGGCAAGTTCCGTCCAGGGCAGCCCCCAACGCAGATCTGGCAGGAACCTGCGCTCCACGGGCAGGGGTGCCCCTGATACCCGTAGAGGGGGCTTGCAATAGCGTCCAACCACGGACAGCATGCATATTTGGACACTGGTGTTGGGGGGTGAGGTAGTAGGGTGGAGGGGGTGTGTTGGGCTTCACTGGGTGGCGGGTCCATAGGGTGTATAAATCAAATCACATTAACAATACAGCATCTCATAATCATCCAATGACATGTGTGGACATTGATATTTGCGTACGAGGCCTTCATAGGCGTACAGTCCACAATGTGCCTGTACTACACACACACAGTGCCACAGGTCCCCTTTCCGTGTAATAGGCACCATGCGTGGTTGCTAGAAGCATGCATCTATGATGCTCTGTCGGATTGCACGTGCATCCTGTGCCTCATGGACTCCTTGAGGTGCCTCCACATCCCCACCCTCATCATCATCATCATCTTCAGGTGCATGCAGTACAGCGTCAGGGGGCATGGGCACATTCCTACGTATGCACATGTTGTGCAGCATGACACATGCCATGACCATCTTAGAAACCTTCTCATGGCTGTACATGAGTGCCCCGCCAGACCTGCTGAGGCTGCGGAAACGAGCCTTCAGTAGGCCGAATGCCTGTTCAATGACCACACGGGTACGTGAGTGGGCATGGTTGTAGTCCTCCTCATGCTCGTTCTGTGGGTTCCGGATTGGTGTAAGGAGCCATCTCTTCAGTGGATACCCGGCATCACCTGTATGAGACGAATAAAGGGTGTCAGTGGAATGATAGTGCTAAGTAGCCCCCCCCCCCCCTGCAAGGTCATTGACGCATCAAATGGGCCACGATGTCATGCATGGAATGAGACTCACCGAGTAGCCAGGATCTGTGCCCTGCGTGTCGCTCCATGTAGCGTGGTATTCTTGTGTTCCTCAGGACCATAGAATCATGGGTAGATCCTGGAAATCTGGCACAACAATGCGTAAATATCTTGTTGGAGTCACACACCATTTGCACATTGATTGAATGAAATTGTTTCCGGTTGCGGTACTGGACCTCCATGGCATGTGGGACAACCAATTCAACATGGGTGCAGTCGATGGCACCAATGCAACCCGGGATGCCGCCAAGTGCATGGAATCCCACTTTTGCGTTGGTAATCTCCTGGTACGTGCGTGGTAGTGTGATGTGGTCGTCGGCGTGCTTCAGGAGGGCATCGTGCACTTGGAAGAGTGTCCGTGAGAACAGTGGCTGTGAAATGCCATGCAACTGTCCCACTGTGTGCTGGTAGGTGCCTGTGGCCAGGAAGTGGAGTGCAGACACCACCTTCAGTAGGGGTGGGATGGCGGTTGGGCTATCTATCATGCTCACGAGGTCAGCATGTGTCATGTCCACAATGGCGATTATGGTGTCCCGGTCCAAACGGTAGAGGGTGTGGATCTGCTCAGCAGTGAGGTTGAACGGATCGGCTCGGAGGCGTGGGATTGCGGGCCGCCTGCGTGGTGGTAGTGGCAGTGCTTGTGGGCCTTGCTGACCCTGCCTTGCCCTCCTCCTCCTCCTTCTCCTCCGTCTCCCCTGTGCGCCCGGTTGTTGTACCTGTTGTTGTTCGTCGTCTTCTTGTAGTTGTAGCACTTGCAGTGCTATCTGGTCCCCCAGGCCCAACATCGCTAGTCCTGCCGGTAGCATTTTGGAGTGGGAGTGGTTGTGGGAGGGGTTTGGGTCTGCTATATATGTGCTGTCGGCCTGTATGGCCTCCACCTGTGCTGATTGAATGATTCTGTGGCAGATGCTATCCCTTCTGGCCGAGCACGTCCCGCACGTAAGGCTGCATTTGGCCGCATGGCATCTTGGGATTGGAATCATGTATCTAATCCCGATGGCAGTGTGATGTACTTTGACTGATCTTCATGGTATGCTCCCATTGTTACACATGCTATGATTGCAGCCGCTTACATACCTGTGAAGAGTCAGTGGTATGTAGGGCTCGATCGATGGCCGACCCTCATGCAGCACAGTAACGTACTTCACCGACGGGCGTGGCGTCCCATTTGTGATTGCAGCCAGTTAGCATCATGACACACAGCCGCACTACATTGATGTAATTGTGAATGCAAGCGTTCACAGAAGCCTTTTCGACGTAATGTTGCAAGTGAGGAATTCGAAGGCCAGCATTTTGGGTTTTGAAGTAGCGGCGAGGATACGCCCACAGGTCTGGCTGGAAATGTAACGTTCTATTGTAGAATGTCCTTGGGACATGGCCCATAACGAGCAGGCAATGAATGATATGAATTGAATGGGATGCGCAATAGCGTAGTGGACGATAAGGCAGGACGTTCCCAAATCCATCTTGCTTCACAACACTACAGATCCGGCCAGGGGCACAGTGGTTTTTGCGGACTGCATTACGCACAGACGCGATGGAAGTTTCACATATTATGTGAGTGAATATTCATGCGTTTTCATTGCGGGATGAGGGAATGATGAATGGATGCATGGACTGATGATTCCGTTTAGGGTCTGCCATGTACATGGGTTTTTTGATTCACTCCCCTTCCCCTGCGTTATGTGATGCAAGGCTGCCATAGTGGGACATACGTCTATCTGCCCTTGTCGGATCCTCCCTGTCTCAACGCGCCTTCATACACTTGTGTCTAGGCACGTTACTAATCCCATGTCATGGGTTCTATCTTGACGGACGCATGCACAGTAACCGACGTTGCCAATGGTGTATTTAGCTCGATTGGTTTCGTTATGATTCGATACTGATTTAGGGGTGTGTATATTCCTTTGGAGTGGGCTAGCATGCATATGGGTGTGGATTTGGTGTGTTGAATGAAGATTGTAATGCATCATGAGTCCCGTAATGCAATCGGTTAATTTGTGTTTCTTTTGGGTGACAGGTATCTCCTGCCCTATTGCAGATGCCATCTCTACGCCACTCCTCCAGATGGTTTTTACTCTCGACTCCTGCAGCTTCGGGTGAATCAGTGGAGCACCATTTCGATCTTATGGGACGATCGCCAATGGGCCACATGCCCTTACGCTGTACTGGTGGCTAGGTGCAACATTTCGGCCTTTCAGCTCGACTAGTGCCTGCCTCATGGGACGGACCTGCGGTTCTTGCCGCTTCCATGTTGCCTTTTGGAACGTTGATGTAGGCCCTGTGTGCCATGATGGTACAGGGCGTCACACAAGTGGAAGCCGGTCAATTATTGCAGATGCAGCCCTCGGTGATGATGGTTGTTTTGGTGGTATTTTGCAAATTGCTGTGGGGCCTTTGTCATTTGGATGTGCATTTAAATTGTATTCCGATATTTGTCGTGTTGCGTTGTTCTTTGCAGGTGATGTGGCGATTTTCGCTTTGTGGCGGTATGTATTGCGAGATGATCTGCATTGTGTTCCGCCTTCTGAGTTGAGTTGTGTGGTACAGTACTGGCCGCGTTTGCCTACGTAGCACAGTATGGTCACGGATAGGGGCTGCCATTGTGTCTGTTTACATGATGTGCTGTTCAGGGGCGGGGGATTGGCTTTTGGCCGACTGGTGCCTGTCAGCCAGGTCGATTGGTGGAATGATGGGTTGTTCAGAATGTGGCTGGTCACAGGTGACTGTGTTTGCGTGCGTTTGTTGGAGGGGGACTGGGGTCATGTCCATTGGAATAGCTTCTGTATTGATGCCATCTGTGCCCTGCAGCTCCCATCGGCCCCTCTTGGGATGAGCCTGGCTGCTCAGTCACTCTGCCAACTTGTGTGGTACATGCTTCTGCTGATGGTTGGTTTGTTTACTGGCATGAGTACAGGGCTGGTGCAATCCCCCTCAGGATGCTGTTTTGGATGTTGCCTTGCGCTGGTGGCAAGCGATGGGGGACTACTGTTGTTTTGTGTCATGTGTTCTTGATTTTCATTTTGATGTATTGTACCTTCACATGCCTGTGCTGCGTCAGTACGGCTATGGTGACATGCCGTACATGGATGCCCACTCACGGGGCGCTTTGAGCCCCTGCATGCTTTTCTACGTTGGCATGCATGGGTGAATTGTGGATTTCACTGGTTGCATAGTGTGAGTACATTGCGCCTGCCAGGAGTTGTGCAATGTGGCCAGGGAGTGGAGTACAGGCACTCAGTGGGCCATTTACGGTTGGTTCACGTTGCCGTATTTCTCGCCATGGCGGAATGGTACTTTACGACGTGCTTGATGGCGTTCAGTACATGTCCGCTAGGGTCAGAATTCGCGTACCGTTGCGCCATGGCGGTGATTCCGGTTTTGCAAGGCGCGCGTGCGCGTACTTGGTGCAGTTAGCGTTGCCGTTCACTGCGGTGTCGCTAATGGCATCGTACTTTACGGTGACGGGTCATGATCGCAACGAGCGGTGTTCGATGGCGGTATTGCATTTCCGCCATCATTTTTCCATTTCCGCAAGGGTCGTAATGAGGCCCAGTGTCTATAAGCTTGTTTCCTTTTGATTCACGATAGTACATTGCGTCACATCAATGAATTGTTTATGAAAGTTATCCTATAATAGAGCCGGCTACGCTACATTGGTTTTGCTTTGATGACCAAAACATAGATTGCATAGAAAAAAATGTATGGTATAATTCCATCTTTCTCACGCTTTTATGCAAAGTAATTTTCTAATAATGTTGACCTTATTTTTTACAGAATTTCCAACAATGCCTACATGTACGGTTTACGGTTGCCGTTCTAAGACCCATAACAAACCTAAAGGCACTACAATGCATGTATTCCTGAGGAATATAGATCTAATAAGAGAATGGGTCAGATATTGCGGATTTGCGCCGGAAGAGCTTGAAAGTAAAGCCCATGAAGTCTTGGGGGACTCGAGGGGTGATCGATTCCGCATCTGCAGCCTGCACTTTGCCACGAATATGTACGACCAATCGAAGTACACAAAGAAGCATCGACTCACATCGTCTCGTAAATTGCTTCCAAATACAATTCCCACTCTATTCATGCACAGGCCGCCTCAGGTGAGTCATGGTTCTTGATTTAGCTGATTTATCCGGTTGTGCGTTTCGTTCAGCCTCGGTGAAGGTGTGTGAAACTTTTCGCCAACTCGAGGGCTTGTCCTTCTCTTCTCTTTAAACTAACTTTTCTGCTGACCAACTTCGTCCGGAACTCTTGGCAAAGACTTAACCGCGAACTACCCTGAGCTGTGTGATCTTGAGCAAAAGACTTTTTTCCTATTGACTTTGACCCTAAGCCAATTTGATTTGGTTCCATCACTGCACGCCTCGGGCCCCTCCATGCACCCCTCCAAAGTCATTGACTGTCAGCACCTGGTCAAAGGTATCTTACGCGCAGTGGCCATTGTACACATGGCCTAGCCAGACCTGTGTCTCCATGCAGGCTCCCCTTGAAGCAGGCCACGCCCCTGCTATCCACATAAGACCACACCATACACACGTCATTCATTCACATAGACACACACTTTTCTAATTCTTAATAAACCACTTGATATTTATCATGAGAACATCTTTGAGCACTGCAAGTCAACTCGTGAACGTGCCACCTGAGAACTTCTGTGACCACTGTGAGTCAGCTCCTCATCGTGTGTTAGGGAGAATTCTCCAGAATGGCTAATTTCCCTTACCTACTGAGTCCCTCAGCAGCTTTGCTGGATTTCTAGGATTTATTTTTTTCACCTGGGAAGAGTGTGAGCCTTTTTTCCCACTCTTACATGTGTTTTGCTATGTGTGTTTAACATTTTCTTGTGTTCATAGACTGTGGAGCCTCACCTACACCATAGGCATCAACTTTTTACTGTGTGTTACACAGCACCTTCAGTGCAGTGACACAGGGGTGTCTTTTTGACTCCCCGTCTCCGACTCCATTTTCTCGGGCTGACTACTGTCTCCCAGGACATGTAAAGTTGCCATTGACTTTATTAGTCTCTTTTTAAAACTCACAGACCCAGTACAAGTTTAGTTTAGTTTATTCATTTATATTGCATTTATACAAACTATCTTAAAGAGAGTTCTGGAAAGGGTTAATAATTATCCCTTTTTGTCTGTTTCTCTTGGGGCATTGTTTCGCTCCCTTTTCATTAAGACTTGGCTGGTGGAAGTGGTAACTACCCTATTTTTCCTACCGCAGTTATCTTAAATAGCCCTGGTATTGTTTTAGGCTATCTTGGTAGCCTCGAACTTAAAACCGCTAGACCATATACGTTTTTATACGGTTCCGGCTGGGTTTATTCGTCATATCTTTTTGTAAAAGTCTTTCTCGTGTTTTCCTCTGCGCGCCAAACCAGGTTTGGTTCCTTTGTTCGCCGTCCTTTCGCGGGCTTCTACACAGAAGCCCTCCTTAGGCACCTGTATGTCTGAGGGGGACAGGATCTGAGGGAGGGGTTTAAGACTCCCTGCACAGGGTCTCCTTGGAGACCCATGTCGCACTCTGATCTGATTGGCTGTGGTGACTGTCCCGACGGGACAGCCACCTTGCTGTGTGATTGACAGCCAGGCTGTGTGAATGGGGGAAAACTGCATAAAAAGCAGGTCTCTGGGGCTGGAAAAGCAGAGTCGCCAATGGAACGAGAGAACCAAAGAGGAGCTGACAAAAGAGGACCCCTACCACGACTGAGCCACTCGGCGAAGTCCTGCTGTAGGTCTGAATCTTCATACTCCAACGACAGGGAAGATCTGCAAGGAATCTTCTCCCCTTGAGCTGGTGGGAACAACCAGTTTACCAAACTGCTTGCCAGGCCTCCTTTCTCTGGTCGAATTTGCTGTATAGAGCTACAGTGAACTAGAGAGCCAGGAGGAGCCGCACCTACTTGCGTTTTAAGGAGCGCACCTTTTATTTGTTGCTTTGCACTTCTGCTGGTTTCTTCCCTGGGCAGTGTAGGACCCTCCAGTTTTCCTACTTTGTGTCAGTCCAACAGTAGCTTCAGGAACCGTGAGCCTGCAGGACCTGCCAGGAACATCCGCCTCAGCTACAGCCTTCTTCTCCATTTAAGGCACTGTTCAAATTCGGTTGTTCGTTTCGTCCAGCCGCGGTGAAAGCATGTGAAACCTTTTGCCAATTCGAGGGCTTGTCCTTCTTCATTCTTTAAGCTAACTTGTCTGCCGACCAACTTCGTCCTGAACTCTTGGCAAAGACTTAACCGCGAACAACCCTGAACTGTGTGATCTTGAGCAAAGACTTTGGTCCCTTGACTGTGGGCCAGGACCCTTGAATTTGATTTCCTCACTGTAGTTCCTTTTTCTAGATTGCCCTGCTTACTTACTTGTTGGTCCTGCTCAATTCTTGTCTAACATTGTTTTTCCCTCCCTTTTAAATTGCTGGAGTGCCATTTTGCTCACACTTCATTTTGAGCCTAACTTGTCCAGAATCTATTGGGTGCGGTGTAGTGTATTAAGAGTGTGATTTTTCAACTGCTTTACTTCAGTGAAATGTTTTACAACTGATGTGTAAATAAATGTATATTCTTTTACTCAGAAACCTTGAGTCAGTGTTTGTTTGAATCTTAGTAATTGCTGTCCTTTGTGTAACTATTGATACTGCTCACTTACTCTTGACATAAGTCTGGCTGCTCAGCCATCGCTACCGCTTTAATGTGTAGTACAGGCTTGTACCAAAGGTGAATTTGTAATGCCACTTGTAGTCCTAATTGTGTGTGGTGTTCCCAAAGGGTACTGCATATAATTCTGCAGAACACCTGTTCTCCTGCTACTAACTACCCTGCTTGCTGAATCTAACTGTTTGTTGGTCAAGGTAAGGGCAGGTCACCTAATCATATCTCCTTGATCTTTACATTTCTGTCTATTTCGAACGAACGTACCCAGTAGTGCAATGTTCATTCATCTCATTGCCATTGACTTGATTTTAATTTGTTATGTTATCGATATATAGCAATTGTCATCAGTGTCAATTGGGATCGAATTGCATCCTTCGCGGACAGTGTCTATAAGCTTGTTTCCTTTTGATTCACGATAGTACATTGCGTCACATCAATGAATTGTTTATGAAAGTTATCCTATAATAGAGCCGGCTACGCTACATTGGTTTTGCTTTGATGACCAAAACATAGATTGCATAGAAAAAAATGTATGGTATAATTCCATCTTTCTCACGCTTTTATGCAAAGTAATTTTCTAATAATGTTGACCTTATTTTTTACAGAATTTCCAACAATGCCTACATGTACGGTTTACGGTTGCCGTTCTAAGACCCATAACAAACCTAAAGGCACTACAATGCATGTATTCCTGAGGAATATAGATCTAATAAGAGAATGAGTCAGATATTGCGGATTTGCGCCGGAAGAGCTTGAAAGTAAAGCCCATGAAGTCTTGGGGGACTCGAGGGGTGATCGATTCCGCATCTGCAGCCTGCACTTTGCCACGAATATGTACGACCAATCGAAGTACACAAAGAAGCATCGACTCACATCGTCTCGTAAATTGCTTCCAAATACAATTCCCACTCTATTCATGCACAGGCCGCCTCAGGTGAGTCATGGTTCTTGATTTAGCTGATTTATCCGGTTGTGCGTTTCGTTCAGCCTCGGTGAAGGTGTGTGAAACTTTTCGCCAACTCGAGGGCTTGTCCTTCTCTTCTCTTTAAACTAACTTTTCTGCTGACCAACTTCGTCCGGAACTCTTGGCAAAGACTTAACCGCGAACTACCCTGAGCTGTGTGATCTTGAGCAAAAGACTTTTTTCCTATTGACTTTGACCCTAAGCCAATTTGATTTGGTTCCATCACTGCACGCCTCGGGCCCCTCCATGCACCCCTCCAAAGTCATTGACTGTCAGCACCTGGTCAAAGGTATCTTACGCGCAGTGGCCATTGTACACATGGCCTAGCCAGACCTGTGTCTCCATGCAGGCTCCCCTTGAAGCAGGCCACGCCCCTGCTATCCACATAAGACCACACCATACACACGTCATTCATTCACATAGACACACACTTTTCTAATTCTTAATAAACCACTTGATATTTATCATGAGAACATCTTTGAGCACTGCAAGTCAACTCGTGAACGTGCCACCTGAGAACTTCTGTGACCACTGTGAGTCAGCTCCTCATCGTGTGTTAGGGAGAATTCTCCAGAATGGCTAATTTCCCTTACCTACTGAGTCCCTCAGCAGCTTTGCTGGATTTCTAGGATTTATTTTTTTCACCTGGGAAGAGTGTGAGCCTTTTTTCCCACTCTTACATGTGTTTTGCTATGTGTGTTTAACATTTTCTTGTGTTCATAGACTGTGGAGCCTCACCTACACCATAGGCATCAACTTTTTACTGTGTGTTACACAGCACCTTCAGTGCAGTGACACAGGGGTGTCTTTTTGACTCCCCGTCTCCGACTCCATTTTCTCGGGCTGACTACTGTCTCCCAGGACATGTAAAGTTGCCATTGACTTTATTAGTCTCTTTTTAAAACTCACAGACCCAGTACAAGTTTAGTTTAGTTTATTCATTTATATTGCATTTATACAAACTATCTTAAAGAGAGTTCTGGAAAGGGTTAATAATTATCCCTTTTTGTCTGTTTCTCTTGGGGCATTGTTTCGCTCCCTTTTCATTAAGACTTGGCTGGTGGAAGTGGTAACTACCCTATTTTTCCTACCGCAGTTATCTTAAATAGCCCTGGTATTGTTTTAGGCTATCTTGGTAGCCTCGAACTTAAAACCGCTAGACCATATACGTTTTTATACGGTTCCGGCTGGGTTTATTCGTCATATCTTTTTGTAAAAGTCTTTCTCGTGTTTTCCTCTGCGCGCCAAACCAGGTTTGGTTCCTTTGTTCGCCGTCCTTTCGCGGGCTTCTACACAGAAGCCCTCCTTAGGCACCTGTATGTCTGAGGGGGACAGGATCTGAGGGAGGGGTTTAAGACTCCCTGCACAGGGTCTCCTTGGAGACCCATGTCGCACTCTGATCTGATTGGCTGTGGTGACTGTCCCGACGGGACAGCCACCTTGCTGTGTGATTGACAGCCAGGCTGTGTGAATGGGGGAAAACTGCATAAAAAGCAGGTCTCTGGGGCTGGAAAAGCAGAGTCACCAATGGAACGAGAGAACCAAAGAGGAGCTGACAGAAGAGGACCCCTACCACGACTGAGCCACTCGGCGAAGTCCTGCTGTAGGTCTGAATCTTCATACTCCAACGACAGGGAAGATCTGCAAGGAATCTTCTCCCCTTGAGCTGGTGGGAACAACCAGTTTACCAAACTGCTTGCCAGGCCTCCTTTCTCTGGTCGAATTTGCTGTATAGAGCTACAGTGAACTAGAGAGCCAGGAGGAGCCGCACCTACTTGCGTTTTAAGGAGCGCACCTTTTATTTGTTGCTTTGCACTTCTGCTGGTTTCTTCCCTGGGCAGTGTAGGACCCTCCAGTTTTCCTACTTTGTGTCAGTCCAACAGTAGCTTCAGGAACCGTGAGCCTGCAGGACCTGCCAGGAACATCCGCCTCAGCTACAGCCTTCTTCTCCATTTAAGGCACTGTTCAAATTCGGTTGTTCGTTTCGTCCAGCCGCGGTGAAAGCATGTGAAACCTTTTGCCAATTCGAGGGCTTGTCCTTCTTCATTCTTTAAGCTAACTTGTCTGCCGACCAACTTCGTCCTGAACTCTTGGCAAAGACTTAACCGCGAACAACCCTGAACTGTGTGATCTTGAGCAAAGACTTTGGTCCCTTGACTGTGGGCCAGGACCCTTGAATTTGATTTCCTCACTGTAGTTCCTTTTTCTAGATTGCCCTGCTTACTTACTTGTTGGTCCTGCTCAATTCTTGTCTAACATTGTTTTTCCCTCCCTTTTAAATTGCTGGAGTGCCATTTTGCTCACACTTCATTTTGAGCCTAACTTGTCCAGAATCTATTGGGTGCGGTGTAGTGTATTAAGAGTGTGATTTTTCAACTGCTTTACTTCAGTGAAATGTTTTACAACTGATGTGTAAATAAATGTATATTCTTTTACTCAGAAACCTTGAGTCAGTGTTTGTTTGAATCTTAGTAATTGCTGTCCTTTGTGTAACTATTGATACTGCTCACTTACTCTTGACATAAGTCTGGCTGCTCAGCCATCGCTACCGCTTTAATGTGTAGTACAGGCTTGTACCAAAGGTGAATTTGTAATGCCACTTGTAGTCCTAATTGTGTGTGGTGTTCCCAAAGGGTACTGCATATAATTCTGCAGAACACCTGTTCTCCTGCTACTAACTACCCTGCTTGCTGAATCTAACTGTTTGTTGGTCAAGGTAAGGGCAGGTCACCTAATCATATCTCCTTGATCTTTACATTTCTGTCTATTTCGAACGAACGTACCCAGTAGTGCAATGTTCATTCATCTCATTGCCATTGACTTGATTTTAATTTGTTATGTTATCGATATATAGCAATTGTCATCAGTGTCAATTGGGATCGAATTGCATCCTTCGCGGACAGTGTCTATAAGCTTGTTTCCTTTTGATTCACGATAGTACATTGCGTCACATCAATGAATTGTTTATGAAAGTTATCCTATAATAGAGCCGGCTACGCTACATTGGTTTTGCTTTGATGACCAAAACATAGATTGCATAGAAAAAAATGTATGGTATAATTCCATCTTTCTCACGCTTTTATGCAAAGTAATTTTCTAATAATGTTGACCTTATTTTTTACAGAATTTCCAACAATGCCTACATGTACGGTTTACGGTTGCCGTTCTAAGACCCATAACAAACCTAAAGGCACTACAATGCATGTATTCCTGAGGAATATAGATCTAATAAGAGAATGGGTCAGATATTGCAGATTTGCGCCGGAAGAGCTTGAAAGTAAAGCCCATGAAGTCTTGGGGGACTCGAGGGGTGATCGATTCCGCATCTGCAGCCTGCACTTTGCCACGAATATGTACGACCAATCGAAGTACACAAAGAAGCATCGACTCACATCGTCTCGTAAATTGCTTCCAAATACAATTCCCACTCTATTCATGCACAGGCCGCCTCAGGTGAGTCATGGTTCTTGATTTAGCTGTAGGCCTTGGGGTAGTGAACAGGTAACTAAATGGACGGATTGGTGTTTTATGTGTAAATGTCCCTTATAATACTTTTCATATTTACGAGATTGTATTGCTTTATAACTAAACCCCATTTTGCTAAACATCTGTCCTTGGTTTTAGGAGCATCATAGAAAACGATTTATGGGCACAGAGTACCATGCTCTAGTGCTATTTGAATTAAGCATCATCTTTTCGTAATCTGTCTCTTTACATGCCAATTTTTAAGATTGGCATTTCTAAATCAAATCAAATTTTCCCTTTACAACTCCATGACTATGCACTGAATATGAAGGAGCAAGATTCTGCATCCATGTCTTGCCTGGAGTCAACAACAACTTCGAGCGCGTATCAGGTAGTTTTATTTAGCTATTCAGTTCCAGAAATGTTTTATGCATGGATTTTGAGATAATATGATCAAATTTATGTATTGTGTCGTTCGTTTACACAATGTTTAATTTATGGTTTTTTACTGATATGTACCATTGTCTGCGTCACATTGTGTGTGTTCAATTTCAATTTTTTCATCCATACTAAAACAAGTACTGTGTTACAGGGAGATGCTGATACTTCGACTACAATGACATCATCCCTCATAGTTGATCCAGAGCCAGAGGTATGCGTACTGACAGTTCCCTAGAATGAAAGAAAGTAGGTCCTAGATCTCATACTATTAGACAGTGACATTATTATAAACGAGCAGCTTTTGCAAATTGCTTGAGTGCAACATTTCAATCAGTGTGTTTCGCACAGTCATCTTTGATCGAGTAAACTAGCCATCAATCAGGTGAAATTCGAAATGTATATTTTTACTAAATGACCTACACGGTGTACGAGTGTATCTGTGTAAGCCATGTGTGCGATGGAATAATTTTGATTTAAAAAACAAATTACTTATTTTTAATGGATACTCTTTTCTAGGGATGTATAAAAGATCGGGATATAGAAGAGGAGGCATGTGGATCCGAGTCGGTGGACCAGCTTGCTGATGCTGTTGTTACAGTAAAGAAGAAGGATTCACAGAAAAGCAAGAAAGATACAGTAAGTTATAAACGATTTCATTTTCAAACAGTGTTTTGTGCTGGTGCCTTCATAACATGCTTTTAAAAAAATCTAAGTTGTCCAATACTGTATGTTGGATTAACATTGAACATGTTTTTCCAACGTGTCTTCTAGTTGCCCGATGCTGTACGAACTATGCAGACACAGACAGCGACAGAAATCAGAGATGCTGCTTGCCAAACTGATTTCACCATGGAGCAACTATTATTTGAGGCGCAGCTTGTTCAGATCAATAAGCAGACTCGAGATGCTTTTGCCCAATTGCCAGAAAATAAATTTCATGTGACCGGCGTAGCCAGCAAAGTGTTGTTGGACCATTGCTACAATGTGACTGCTCCACCAGATGAAGATGAAACTGAATGTAATAAAGATGCTTTTGAATTAGTCACAGACCACTTGACGCAATCGACACCCGCCAAAAAAGGGGCACCAAAAAACCAATCGACATTGATGTTTTCTCCGATTCATGTTCAAGTAACAGACGCTAAAATGACAGAGACTGAAGCATCAATACAATTGCCCGAGGAACTAGACAAAGATTTCGACTACAGTATGTCCAGTTTGGCTGATATGTCAACCACAGTTCAGTCAGAAACAACATTAATGCAGGATGATAGTCTAATAAAGGAGCCCAAATACATTGTATTCAACAGCTGCTTGATTGAGATTATAACGATGCTGAAATGTGTGCATTCAGTGAGAGGGGAAGTATGTGGGAAGCCATTGGTGAATGTAACTTGTGCATCACAAGGCAGTAACCTCAAAATACATGCCCCCTGTGAGATGCTCCATGAAAAACTTTCATGGTCCGCTCAACCGATGCTGGGCAAACTGCCAGCTGGGAATCTACTGTGTACAGCTGTTTTACTTTTCAGTGGCTCTAGTTTCAGTAAGTTGTCCAGTTTCTGTCAATTTGTGGGACTCCATTTCCTTTCTAAAATGCAGTAGTATAAATATCAACGTCAATATCTATTCCCTGCCATTTGTGAAGCTTGGAAAATTGAACAAATGTCTATTCAAAGTACAGTCTCCGAAAAACGGTTCAGGCTAGCTGGCGATGGACAGTGTGACAGCCCCGGATTTTCAGCAAAGTACTGCACATACCACTTTCAGGAAATGGAAACTAAATAAATTGTGAGTTCGGTGGTCGTGCAGGTGTCCGAATGTAAATTCTCAGTGGCCATGGAGAAACTTGGTTTTATAAAATCACTGGAAGATCTCCAATCGAGGGGAATGCAAATAGACCTCATAGCCACGGACAAACACGTTTCAATAGCAAAGACGATGAAAGAGCAGTTTCCAAATATTCACCATCAATTTGATGTATGGCACGTTGCCAAATCAAACAATAAAAAAATCTCAGCTGCAGGGAAAAAAAGGTTCTGAAAATATTTTACAGTGGTCCCAGTCTTTCAGCAACCATCTTTGGTGGAGCTCCAAAACTTGTGATGGGTCTGTGGAAATTCTACTAGAAAAATGGCGGTCGCTAATGCACCACTGTTCCAATGTTCACTCTTGGACAGAAAACCAACATTTCCACCAATGTGAAAATGGCCCTTTGTCGCCGGAGCAGGAACGGAAGAAGAAGTGGTTGATTCCATCTAAATCTCCACACAAAGCCCTTGAGAAGATTGTGTTTGATAAAAACTCTATCAAGAGATCTGAAGGGACTCACAGAATTCTGTCACACAGGAGATGTGGAGGTGTTGCACAATATGTGCCTAAAGTACAGGCCAAAGAGATTGCATTTCGGCATAGACGGGATGAAATATAGGACATTACTAGCGGTATTAGCGCATAACGAGAATGTAGGGCGTGAACAATCGAGGACTGCGGGAAACATTGGGATACTTCGCTACACAATGGCCTTTATGAAAAGAAGCAAAAAATGGGTGGTCAAGCCAATATATTAGGAAATGGAGTTCGATTTTGTGAAAGATCTTATTATGACTGTCTTGGAGATACATACTCACGGAATCACGCGCAATTTTGTTCCGAGGACACATACATTGCCACAAAATATTGCCAACGTGCCATGTCCACCTAAAGCAGAGCTTGTGGAACAGTTCACTTGCAGGTTCAAATGATTACCATCTGTTTTTTTGATCAACAATGTTTTTATTAAGTGTCCAAATAAAGCATCCAATTTGTCTTTTGAAATCTATCCTCTTTGTCAATTTTTTTTTCAACAAATACCATTTTTACGAATGCCATACAATGTAACGCTGTGCTTTCACGCTTCCCAGTTTTGTCGAGCTACTGTGGGACCTTCACTGATCGTGGGAGGGCCAGATGGATAACAGTATGAAAGCAACTTTGGGGTTCTGCAGTTGCCTTACCAAACAGTTGCCCAAATAGCTGAATAACTACTCGTCCCACAAAAGGGATGAGACCTAGGCTAGATAAGATACTCGGCACGCAAGAACTACTGACTGTGAGCAAAACATTTTCTGTAACCTCGACTCCAACTTTGGACTAGGCCACATTCTGTCATTGCGAAGTTTCCTCTACCACTCAGCAGCGCCGCAAACAGCGAGCACTGACAGTCCCCACAATTTTCCTCCTGTTCCTGTGCCTCACATGTCCCTTTCTCATGGATGCACTGAGACAAGATGTTGCAAACTAAGAATGTATCTTCATTCTGAGTGAAGGTCAGCAGCTTTGAATTTTTGCTTGCGAGCTCAGCAAGCCCACGCATCGCACACAGTATAAGGTTCAATTGCTTTTTGACCTTGATTCCGAAAATATGATAAGGTACACCATTCCAAAACTGGACAAAGGAACATGTACTTTCATTTCATTAAAAATCGTTGATCTGAACGGAGTCTCTGCGTTACTCCAAGAGAATGGAAATGCCGAATATAATGTAAGTTTTACTTTCGCCGATTTTATAGACCAACGAGTCAACTTATCATTAGCCAACCATTATTTCTGGGTTACATTGTACTGGGTTGTTCTTTGTGGCATATTGCAATGAAACGCAAGTACAACCTGTGTGTGTACTTGTCTTTGTTCCCGGGCACATGGGCAGTCCAGCGTCGAGATACATGTAGACCACCACTCGGTTCCCCCAGGTTCAACGCTAATATTTAATTAAAATGCCGTTTATGTGTTCTTCGAATTGTAGCGTCAGCTTCCGCTTCCCATTTGGAGCTGAAAATAATCATAGCACTAACCTCTGAAGCAAATTGTAGACTACTTTCCACGTTGTTTTCTCTGTGTTCCCAAATTTTCACATCTGTGTTCATCATTAGTTTTAACACGGGGCCGAATTAATGGGTAAAATGATAAATTGTAATAAAGATCGGCTACTGAGACACATTTCTGTTATTATTTTCAAACAGCTACATCCTGCCTTTCTGTGATTGTCATCGATTCCAGGTACCAACAGACAGGTTCTTTAACCGCCAGCTGCAGATACTTTTGAATGGCTGGATCACAATGACCCTTTTTTGGGATGATCGCCACGGGCCGATATGCCCTTACGTGGTACCAGCTATAAGGAGCAACCTGACATCGTTTACGGTGGCCTAGCGCCTAGCTGATGCCCAAGCCTTGCGATTCACGGTGCGTCCGATGCGCTTCTTATACCTACCCAAACGGAACACCGCGTGACTCACGAGAAACATTTGTGGACGGGGAAAAAGAAAAAAATTACCCATTTGAGTGAATATGTCAATCGCCGGATGTTCTCGGAGCGTTTATTGTGAAATAAAAGTACTTTACAAATTGTACAGTTTTGCTATTTCCTTTTAAAGTATAGTTTTATATTCCGAATTGTGACGCGCTGTGTTGTGAGTTGATGTGTATTGATTTTCGGGTTCTGCGTCACGTGACGTAGGTGATGACGGGGTATAACGCTCACCTGACTCCCACGGAGGCGCTGGCCTGGTTCGCGCTGCTGTGACCTCTTCTAAGGTGATGCGCAGGGTTCGGAAGACGGACTGGACCGGGCCCCCAAATCTGGCTTGTCTGGCTCGCAGAAGTATCCTTCTATAGGCGAAAATAGGGGATTAACTGTCTGCGGGGTAATGCAATCAGCCTCCCACTTTCCCCTCTCACCCTCCTCGAAACCCTTCTGTGATTCCTCATAGCGTCTCACCTTAGGGTCTGGAAGGACGAGCTCTCCATCCTGCTTCTGATGCAGGGGCACGTTGGTATCCAGTTACTTCACTGTATTTTCGGATTGGTGAGAACCAAACTTGCTTGGCTTCCAGGTACGTTTCCAGGTACGTTTTTTGATAAGAGATTCCCCTTGTGTCCATTTTTTTTTTGGTAATGTCTTTTCATTCGCTCATTAACGCTGATGTCTCTTTTTCCCCTTAGGGGCCGGGGTCCGGAAATGCCAGGATGCGGCGCGGACCCGAAATGAAGAGGGAATGAATCAACAGGTAAGTCTTAACATGGAGATTTAGCTTTCCTTATTCCCTTTTCTCTCTCACCTTTTGTTCTGGTCTTTTTCTCCCTAGGCGCTGGGGCGTGACTGCGAATCCGGATGATCGCTGCTGAACATGGAGGCGCCCAGTAAAGGTGAGTGGAATACGGCGCTGCAGCGATCGACGCGATGAGCTTTTAAATAAAAGTCTTCCTTTTCAGGATTGTCGGCGAGATGTCTCCGGGATGCGGATTTAGCAGGTAAGGACTTTTCCTTCTTCTGTTCTCTTCTTCTCTTCCTTTGCAGGTGATCCAGGATGCTGGCAGGCGTGGCAGAAGTCAGGATGCAGGAGCAGACACGGTGAGCGTCCAGCTGCTAGATGCAGAACAACGCGATGCACGTGTGGCTGTTCGGGTGGGGTTTAAATAGCCTTGGAAGAAGTTCCAGGTATGTATCCTTCCTCCAATCAGGTATGTATCCTTCCCCGACCACGCCCGGATGGTAAATTAGTCCCACAGATAAAGTAGTTCCTTTCAGGCCTCAAGGAGGCCGGGATCCTGCAGCATGGTCTGCATCAGGTAAGTGCACCCAAGCACATCCATAATGAGCCTGGCGCCTATGGCGCCAGGACTGATGTCTTTTATGAGCCTGGCGCCATAGGCGCCAGGACACTGTCCAAAGGGCCCATATATGGGGTTGCTGTGTCCTTCCTTGGGGACTGGATGTCCGCTTTCGGGGACGCAGGGCTTTAACCGGCTCCCTGGGAGCGGGCATCATGACACTGGGTGCGTTTGGCTACGCTGCCCAGTAACGTCATGGAAATAGGCAGAGAATATCACTAGGTTTGGTGATGTCAGCCTCAGGGGCGGGGGATATGATTTAGTGCCGCCAGGGCAGTCCACCTTGGGTGATGCGGCAACGGATCAGATTATCACAAGATGGCTGTGCCCTGCTGCCTGATTTCGCATGTGTACAAAAGAGGAAAACTATGGTAAGGTACACTGGAAATGTTTGTACGTTCTATCAACGTATGCTTAAAAACACATGCCCGAACCCTGGGGACAATATTATTTCTGAGCGCACTATTCCTTTAAGAGTATGATGGAGAATACTTTTGATGTGGCGTCAGTTAGGGAAATAGGTCTATAGTTTGAGGCATTCAATGGATCACCTTTTTTTTAATAAATTGGCACAATAAGAGATTGCGTCTAAGATTTAGGAACACAGTTGGTTTGGAAAATAGTCTTGTATTTAATTTTTAAGATGGAGGCCTACAGGCTAGGGTCAGATTTTAGTACACATGCAGGTATGCCGTCAGTCCATTGGCTCTTGAATTGTTTCATTTTGAGATAGCCCACTCAATGTCTTTGAGTTCCCAAGTGCACACGCCAGGAATAGATCTTCCCATATGAGGATTTATTATATGCATGAAAGATGTGGGCAAATGATATTTTTGTGTAAAGAATTTAATCCACGCCTCCTCAGTGATTGAGGTGTTGGGGACAAACTCCCAGGGAGGTTCGAGGGCTACTAGGAGTTCGCAGACTCAGACCCTTGGAAGGCCCAACACCTTCCCCCAAAAGGAACGCAGGCCCATTCAGACAGCAAGTTCAAACTGCAGTTTATTACAGCCAAAACCAACAGGGATCAGTACGAGGATCGTAGAAATCCAAGAACCACTCAATGTTTCCTGGCTCGCAGGCCAGTTTTGTGCCCTACTGACATCAGAGTGAAGCTACAACCTGGGTCCCTCTCCAGAAAACCTATCATCATCTGGGATTGGACATTGAGTGATAGTCCACCTATAATGGACCCTATACATGTTAGTCAACTGGCTCGCGCATGTCAGGTGGCTGGCCTGGTCCATCCCCTATTTTGCGGTGTGAGGGTTTTACCATTGGTTCTTGCCCATTGCTACCCACCCCTAGGATGCTGAACTGTGGTTGGCCAGAGCTGACCTCCCCAGGACTGGGACCCAAAATGATTCCCAGCTCTTGGCGTACCTTTTCAAGGTAATGAGAATAACTATGTGTCTGCATTGTAATTTGTGTGTACCACCATAGTCTATGAGAGTGCCCGTTCACATTGTGCAACATTTGTCTCTCGTTGTAACAACTTTGTTGCAAGCTTCTGTCTGGCGGCATGAGACTGACTCACTTTCCCAGCTGTGGTTTTGATTCATCATCCGAGTCGGCCGGGTCACGTGTCCGGAGACCGTGATTTAGTCTTCTGTAGCTCTGAATTACTCTGAATTATGAAGAATTATTCGCATTTTCTGCAACCAGTGTTACTGTCATTCAGGGAATGGAATGTTGTTCGTATCTTGTGGCCTTGGCAGTGGGCTCTGTCTCACACGTTTGCTCTGTGTTCAGTCTGAATTCACCTCAGCTCAGCTCGTGATGAGGGCTTGTGGCCTACTGTAATTTCCTAAACCATAACTCACCTTCTACATGTTTGTGCTACTCTATAGTGTCCATATATTAGTCACAGATGGCTCTATCAGGTGCCATAGGTGCTCCTGCAGTTTCATAAGGTTATTTGCATATAAGCATCTGCAAACTCGTTCAGGATCTCTTGCTTCTTGCGGTTTCTGCGTTGCTGCGTTAAGCTAACGACAAAATAATAAAAGCAATTGCGGTGTTTATATGTATCTGTCCTCTAAGTTATAGAACTGTTACACATGTGTTATTCATGTATTTGGGTGCTTGTTTATGTCCCGCTGTGTGGATGGCACGTGTGCTTCCTGTCTAACGCTGCTATGTCGTGGTGTCTCTAACAACATCAGCACATGACTTCTTAGCACTTTTATCTATATCGTCAATTGAGGTCTCCTTGTTCGCAGCCTGAGGCTCTTCGTTCTCTCTGGGCAAGGTTTGTACTGCTCCTACTCTGTAGGACTGGCTGAGTGGGTACCTCTCGACATGCTGATCAATCATGGGAGCACTGGTAATTGGTCCAAAATAGTATGGGTGATCATGGTATCTCCTGTTCTTCTCCCACATCATGTACTTAGAGGGAGGGGGAGGAGGAGGTGATTTTTTCATGCCTTGTCAGTCCCCCCTCTGGTCGACTTGTCGACCACATTCTTATATGGCCGTCCTAGTACTCTGGGCTGCCATATCTTTGTTATTCCTCTGAGGTGTCCATAATAATTTCTCATACACCTTCAGCGTTGCACCAAACCCACTTTCCTTCGTAGAACTTCAGATCCTGGGGATTATCCAGCTTTATTGTTCCCGCCGGGAGGAATAGTTTGCATTGAGTAATCTTTGCAATTAGCTTTTCTCGTGTGCAACAATCTCATCCTTTGTTCCACCTATATTCACGTCCATTAGGATCTGTATTCCGATAGCCTTTTCTGCTGTTTTCTTGCACCTTCCGATACAGATCTTTATCCCACATACTGATGCTTCTCCCAGTATGAGGGCTCCAGCTATCACCTTCGGTCCATCTGACAGCCATGATGGCATCCATTACCATATATATGCTAGCCAGCTCTTGTCCTTCCCTGTTCCTCGTGCTTCATCCTCCATCTTTGCATGCATCTGTGCCAATTGTGCTACTGCATCTGAGAGTGTTCCATTATCTTCATTGTTAGCTGGTTTAAATGTACAACATGAACTCCCTATCTTTGTGCAAACTCCTCCTTCCATCACAGTGAGGAGATCCAGAACATATCTACTCTGGAGCGCCACCAACCTTATTGCTCAAGGCTCTTGTTTTATGGCATTGAACCCATTTACTGTAGAATTAATCATTACCAGCAGCTCCCAACGAGTGATTTATAACCATTTGGCATTTGTGTATGTCTGTATTCCTGGTATGATTGATGCAAAGAACATCTGTGTTATGCTGAACAATTTGTGTTCTGCTGGGATCTCATCTAGTGCCGTTTCTGATGTTTCTGAAAAATCCCCCCCCCTCTTTTCACTCTGCTCCATGTGACCGGTTTCTCCACCTTCTCTGCCTGGGCTGTTGGTGTTATCTCAGCCGATCTCTTCTTTCGTCTGTTGTTATCCATTTTCGGGAACTCATGAAGCTTCACATCTTTCTTGGGTACGGCCAATGAAGACATGTTGATGTGTACCAGGGAGGATACTCCTCCACAATCAGGTGGCAGTTTTTCACATGCCTTTGATCCGCATGCCCAGTAGTGATCCATCAGTACTGCCGTTCCTGCTTTCATTGCTGGAAGCTGTTTAACTGTTTTGCATCCTATGTTGTCAGCAACCTCGACATCACCTTTGTTCTGATAGCACATAGGGCTGGCGTCTTCAGGGGAATAATTGGCATTTGTCCAGTTTCGTTCTCCACCCATGTTAGCAAATTTGCACTCGTATCCCACTCTTTCAGGCACTTGTCATTTTCTTCCTGCACCTTATTATCTGCCGATTGCGCCAGTTTCAGTGCTTTGCTTCCCACCACTCCATCTTGCCAGTCTTCATTAGTGTACACTTATCCATACACTAATATATGTGGTCTTTCCCAACATCCTGGCTCTCCTCCTATCTCCTTTACTCTTGTCCAGGGACATGGCAACTCCTTCAGTGTGATAGTCTTTGTCTCTCCTTTCTCAGGTCTGTCAGTATGTACTGCAATTCTTCATCTAGCTGCCAATAATTGTTCATCATGTATAGTGTCTTTATGTAGTTATCTTCATAGGGGAAGGTCCCTTTGGACATCCATCTCAATGTTGCTGTCATCCATTGGAATCGTTCTTGCATCTGCACCATCATGAGATACATCAGGCATTGTGCTGTTGCTGTGGGTATTTCAGTTGCTATGAACATTTGAGAAGCACTCATGGCGTAAGGGATTAAAGAGCAGACAAAACAGCTCTCCCCGGTGGTTTCCTTACCTACTTTGGTCATGTGTTTGTGCCACATGTTATTAGATACTCATGCTGTGTCAGTGAGATACATATCAACTCCGTGCATGTCTGTGTCAACACTGTGCTAACCTCTTCTTACATTAACAGCAGTGTCTTCTTGTCCACCTGACATGGTTGTCCCCACTGCTGAGGCCGGGGTAATGTTAGTAGGGGGTACATCAGTAGTGATAACGGCTACATAGAGTTGCCAAAACACAATTCCCATTAACCCACTGGGAAGTAATAAACACACCATGATGATACTGTTCTTTATTGTTTCCTTCATACCCACTTACGCTGATGGGTCATTATCAGCCTGATGAGATGATAAAGTTGCCCGCTTGAAATTCGTGAAGAAAAGCATTATTATGTTAGTGCTTGTCAGTACCCTCAACCTCTGCGAACGAAATAATCCATTATTGCAAAGGCAAAGACCTCCTCCCAGACTTTCCTTACTGAGGGGTCTCTCAATGTGGCCAACACTAGGAACACTCTGTGTTCAAGTTGTGGGTATGTTTGGGCCAGATATTCTCAAAATCTGAGGACACTTCCTCGTCGATCTCCTCACCTTGCTCTTCAGAGGATTCCTATGGAAAATTCACTCTTCTTCTTCCGCCGTCTGGATTCAGTCTTCTTTTCTTTTTTCTTGAAGAGATAAGGGTGAGCTCCTCCGGAGGCCACTTTGCCTGAATGACCAACACGCCAGGCAGTGTGGACTCCGATGAGCCAACCCCTGACCAGGAAAAAAACCTTAGGGCAGAAAAAACCCTAGAGGTCTTTATCAAAACTGGAAAGATCTTTGGGAGGCTTTACACTGGGAGGTTGAGGTTCCAGGTCCCAATGCAATGGGATGTGGAATTGCAGGAGAGAGGAGCGAGGTCAAAGGAATAAGCACCAGTCTGAATGGTGAGACACAACCACGGAGTGTGAATGGTAACACAGCTGTAGGAAAATGAGCTGCCTCCAAGGAGGGAGCACGGAAAGAGGAAAGAAAAACAATGCTACCAGCAAGATGGGAGGAGGCACAGCTGAATGAAGGGCAGATGCCTGTGGTAGCGTGTAGTGACAGAACAGCAGGAAACGGGGGATACCGCTATGTGCTGTGAGATGTCTGCAAAGGAGAATGAAAAACTGCTGTGCACAGAAAAGGAGCAAGCTGGAAAGGAGTACACTGCTGTGCACTGTGAGATGCCTGCAAGGGAGGAGGGAAAGCTGCTGTGCATGGCAAGGAGCCAGTGGAAGAGGAGCACCCACTGCACACAGAGTGTAGTGGGCAGCACAGGAATGCAGGGCAACAAACAGCACGGATAAACAGAGCAGGGAAAGAAGTGAACTACAAGCATCTTACCCCAGAGAGAAAATGAGGGTTGCAACGCTCCGACTGGTGGATGTGCTGCCAGTATAAGCCTGCGTCAGCCATCTTGAAAAAGACTAGACCACTGCACAATGCGGATGGGAGAAAGTGGAGTGACAAACAGAGCCCCCAACGCTTCCATAGTCTCCAGGGCTGGTGCATGACAGATATTCTACAAAGACAAGGTAATATGCTGAAGGGGATCGGGCTCCGAATCGTCTGGGTCTCCTTATATAGTGCACTAACTGATTGGAAATTGCTTTCAGCTGATGAATGGGAGGTAACATCAGGACAGTTCCCTAAACAACCCTCACAACATTTACGTAGACCTGCATGCGCGGAAATAAAAAGTAACAAATAGACAGTGTTTTATTTGTCCCTTTGTACAAGTGTTTCTATTGCACCTGCTACTTGTGATAGTCGAACCATGGGATGTTCTTATCTCCCTAACTCTGTAATGTCCACTCGCACTCATAACTCATCAAGGTCTTGAACGTTGGCCTTGTTGGTCACTGCAATTATGTTGCCAGGTGAGGCCCCTGCTTTGTATCTGCTACTGCCCCAACCACATGAGGTCTGGTAATCCGTGGTGCATTCCAATTCCGAATAAAATTCTGGAGAAGGACAATGTCCCCCACCTTCACTAACTGTTTAAATTCAAGTCATCGCAGTCAATGTCTTTGTTGTCTTCAGGCCTGCCCTGGGTCTGCTGTATCTGGTGAGATATAAGAAGCACTAGAAACCAGAGAAGTAATATATGCATACATTTTGTGACCTAGCACATTTGGTTGCGGGGGATACACACAGGCAAATGTGTGTTTAATGCCTAGCAGGGTTGTGATGTAAAGACAAGTGTGTGGAGCTACGAGCTCCATGCAAACAAAGAAAAGTGCGTGGTAGCAGGCGCCACGCAGCCCTGTAGTCAGGCAGGCCCAGCCAGGCAGTGAGCCATGCGCTTGCAAGCTGCAAGCAGAGAGAGAACAAACAAGCAAACAGATTCCCATGTCGTGACGGTGTCCAAAAAAGAGTGCCGGTGCTGCCCACCAGCCCAAATTAAGCACTGCTGTGCACTCAACTTCCTGAAATGAAGTTTAAACCTTCAGCATCCAAAATTGTTAATGCCAGAATAAATATGTCAATCGGAAACAAACTCTCGCCACCATGTGCACTGCAATGCGCTTTGCTATATTCTCAGGAAGCAATTCAGTCTTTGCTCCTGTTTTCTTGCCTTAGATGTGTATGTAGATCTTGGGCACTAGGTTATGTGCCATTCAGGGACGTCATTTCACCAAAATGCCAGGGGTAGCGGAAGTGACATCACACAACCCGTGACCTCTGATGACATTACAGGTAGTGATGACATTTGACCCGGCCCCAAAATTACATCACAGGAAGCGATGGAACACGACCTTTCAACCCTTGATAAAACAGTATGTGGCATTATATATCATTGTTTCTAAGTACACGAGGAAAATATCACTATCATGTGATATAAATTTCATATAAGAATGGATCACCATATGTATCGTTAATATCAGTGTGTATAGGCCCATAATACCAAATTACTATGAATGCAAGCATACGACCAAGCCCAAATGATAATGATGTGTAATTATAAAGCTCTTACGCTTAAGCGCTTTATATAGAACAAATATACATACAATATCAACCAACCTGTGTTGGTACTCATTTATCAACCTCAAATGGATGAAAGGCTGAGATGAGATGTTTAAGAATAGACTAAATCAGTGACTCACACCCTGAAGTGTGCTTGAAATAAGCTTTTAATGAGTCTAAGCAATTATTGTATAGAATTCCAGAAAGACACATTATTTGTTATTCCTATTCTTTCTTATTTAGGGTTACTGCTCAAATTGTTCCACTTGTGGAACACCCTATTTTGAAGAAGCTTTAACAAGAAAGACAGCCATTCCAGAAACAAAGAGCCATATGGCGCTGGCAACAGCCCAGGAGCTTACATTTAAAAAATGATGCCCTTCTCGTCATCAATCTTGTACATGCAGATTCCAGTGCCTTTGGCCTGCACTATGCCTGGCACCTTCTGCCTCCTTTTTTCTCAAGTGTCACCATTTCTTTTCCTCTATGAAGTTGTAATTTGCCACCTATCCTGGAAACTCTTGTTCCCCTCCCCTTTTGTTTTAGGACAGGCAAAGTGTGACTTCAAGGGGCAAAAAGTCATTTCTCATTAAATCCAAACTTTAGACAAGCATTCTAGCAAGATCTGCAATATACAGATTGGCTGAGGTGTGTGTGGATGCAGATATTATAAAAGGTGTCAGTGCAGCGGAGAGGAGTATGTACAGACATATGTATGTATTTTGATTTTTATACTGTGCAAACCTCGATAACATGCAATAGAGTTTTGTTTTGCCTGAGCGAGGAACCATTTCAAATTGTGTTCCGAGGCAAATAAAGACAACAAAAAGACGAAGAGAAGGTAGAAGCAGATGGCAAGGTCATGCTGCACGAGTGGGTCATTGAGCACAAGTTACCAGTGGCATCCTAGGATAGGGCTGGGGGCTCTGGCATCCCCAGAAAAATGTTGTGTTCCCCCTTGTGCCCCCCTTACCCAGGGACAGATGTCTGAGGACCTGCCCTGAGAGTGTTGCCAAGTCCGCTTAAAGTGGGCTTGTTGACTTTGCAGCAGCAAAGCACATTACATCTCACTGCTGAACAGAGCTCCTTGACTGTCTAGCACACAGCCCTGCCCTTTATCGTGGCCTTAATTGCCTGCAATTACTCCTTTCTCTTATGTCTTTTCTGGTACATTCTGTATTCCATCTGAGAGACTCCTAACAGCTGGTTTACCTAGTACACGGATGTACACTTACAAGATAAATAAAGTTACACAAAAATGCTTACTAGTTAGTAATTAAGTCTACTACTTAAACATGGAAACATTGGATTGCATTATATGGATAGTTAAATGTTCTTTAAAAGTTTTACAGCAAGCTGGAAGTTTGTGACAAATGTAATATTTAGACTAGTGACTTTACTACAAAACCTTTTTTAGTGAGTTTTAAAGTGAGAAAAGTACAGTTGTGTAAAAGGTAGGCTTTATTCAGGCTTGCATTATTTTGCATTCTGCGACTTAAATATGTTTCCTTTCAGGATGTGGAAAATAAAACTACAACAATATTCTTTTGGCTTAACATGTTTCACTAAGGAATTACATATTATATGATATGATGTGATAAGTCATTTATAACGCGCCTGTACACACGTTTTTCTAGGCGTGACAAGACAAGGAAGGGAGGACAGAGATAGGACAAAACAGCGATCTTATTAGGCCTTTTGTCATTCAGATCGCGCAAGTGAGGGGGGAAAACGGGGGTTAAGTGCCAGGGGGATGGGGGAAAGTGCAGGTAGCTCATAAGGGCTGCTGGTAAGTGGTTCATAAGTACAGAGAGTCTGGGGTACTGTAGGGTTCCAGATACAGACCTCTAAGTGCATGGGAGGCCCGGAGGCAGTGCAAGGGCAAATGGACATGCAGGAGCCAGGACCCGAAGTTCAGAGGGTGGCCAGGTGATCAGTGTGCAGAGCAGTCAGGGACACCAGCGAGGGAGAGAAAACGCAGAAGCGAAAAGAAAGGTCTTGAGTTGCTTCCGGAACCGGAGGTGGTCATGCTCAAGTTTGCGAGAGGCAGGGAGGCTGTTCCAGAGGGGGGGGGGGGGCAGCAGATGAAAGATATCTAGCCCCCACTCTCTGTCTGATTAAGCGTCTGACCCTCAGAGAGTTGAAAATGGAGGAGTGGAGGGCTTGAGAAGGAAGACGCTTAGGAGGAAAAAGTTGGAGGTAGTGCAGTCCCTGGCCCCAGGAAGCCTTTTGAACGATGCAAAGGGTCTCGCACTTGATCCTTGCAGTGACAGGGAAACAATGGACAGATTTCAGAGCTGGAGAGATACAATCCCTCAGCTTGAGGCCAATGACAAGCCTTGCTGTCCTGTTCTGGATAAGTTGTAAAGGGTGAAGAGTAGAGGCAGGTAGATTTAGAATCAGGCTGTTACAGTAGTCCACCCTAGAGAGGACCAGGGCTCTGGAGACAGTGAGCTTCTGGGGGAAGTGAACAAAAGAAGAATACCTCTGAAGAGGTGTAACTGATAATATGTCTTCTTAGAGATGTCAGAAATGTGAGGAGAGGAGGAGAGGGTGGAGTCCAAGGTGGCCCCAGGGTTCTTAGCCACAAAGGAAGGAGCAGGAAGAGGGCCCAGGGTGGGCAGCCAGAATGAGAGAGGAAAGGAGGGAGCAGGTGTCCCAATGAGGACGATATCAGTCTTTTGGCATTAAGGCAGAGATCATTGAAGGCACGCCATCCCTGAATTGCAGACAGGCAGTCTGGTATGAGAGAAGGACCAGAAATGGCTGCGGGAGCCTCAAGGAGAGGTGGGCGTCAACTGCATAACACTGAAAGTTAGAACAGAAGGTAGAGATGCAGTGGGATAGGGGTCCCAGATAGTGGTTGAAGAGCCAGGGAGAGAGGTTAGACCCCCGGGGAACACCACAAGTGGAAAGAGAATTAGAAGAGAGGAAAGACCCAAGTTGGACATGGGAGGGTAGATCAGTGACATAGCAGGTCAACTAGGCCAGGTCCTGACCAGAGATACCCAGGTTGTCCAGGAGGTGATTGAGCAGGATGGTGTGGTTGACTGTGTCGAAAGCAGAGGATAGATCAAGGAGAATGAGGACAGAAGGAAGGTTATAGTCAAGATTAGGGAGTACGTCTTAACGTGTGTTCATTAGAGCAGTTTCCATGCTTCTGGCTGCTCTGAAGCCAGACTGGTGGTTGTGGAGACAACCAACAGATTCAGTATGTAGATTAATCTGGGAGATGGCCAGCTTTTCCAGGAGTTTTCCCAGGAAAAGGAAGGATCGGCAGAGGGCTTCTTAAGAAGGGGGTGCACAAGGGAGTGCTTAAGGGGGAAAGGGAAGGTTCCAGTGGCAAAGGAGTGATAGTAGAAATCGGCCAAGGCTGGAGTAAGGGTGTCGATGTGGCCCTTAATGGTTCTGGAAGAGCAGGGGCGCACCTGCTTTGACGAGACTTTCATAGATCAGACTGGTCTATAAATGTTTTGATGGGTGAACAGAGGAAAGGAAGGGAAGGTAGTAGGAGAAATGGCCGAAGAGTGGCAGAGGTGGTAGAGGAAGAGGAGGTGGAGGAAGAGAGAGTGGACAGGATGTCCTGAGTTTTAGTGGTGAAAAGAGACACCAAAGCCGTGCAAAGGGCCTTGGAGGGAACATGAGAGGTAGAGACTGCAACAGGATTGGCCAGCTTCTTGCAGATTTTGAAAAGTTTGTCTGAGTCGTTTGAGGCTGTCGAGAAGCGGGCTTGGATGTAGGCTCTCTTCTTCGAGAGGACAGAGAGTCTGTAATGCCTTTGGAGCAGGTGGCAGGCCAATATGTCAGAGGGTGAGCTTGATGCCCTCCACTTGCTCTCAGCCCCCCTACACTTGCGCTTAAAGGTGGTGAGGTCGGAATCCTTCCAAGAGTTGCACTTGGATTGAGGCTTCAAACGGATCCTCATGACAGGGGCAAGGACATCAAGAATGTTAGAGGTAAGTAGGGGGTTGGAGGGTGGAGGTGTGGGTAGGGGTAGGGGTGGGTGGGGGTGTGGGTAGGGGTTTGGACAAGTCGGTAATGTTCAGGGGAGAAAAGATCTAAGATTATTTCAAAAAAATAATCTTCGGTCTTTTCTCCCTCGAACATTTTGACTTTGGTAAAACAACTCCAAATCACTGAGAAGGTGGGTGGCAGTGCTGGGGTCAGCTTATCCTGAGGGGTAGAGAGAGAACGGTGGGATGAAAGAAGAAAGTGGTCACTCCAAGAGAGAGGAGTGATGAGAGGGTTGGAGAGGGGAAGGTCTGAGGAGATCAGAACATCCAGGGTGTGCCCTGCAGAATGAGTTGGGCCAGAGGGAAGAATAGAGTGAGAGAGAGAGTTGCAGACGTTGCGAAAGAGCCCAGGAGGGGGGCTAGTAGCATCCAGGTGGATGTTCAGGTCTCTGAGAAGTTGAGAGGTAGAGGCAGGGAGGGAGGAGGAGAGGTCAGCCCACTCAGAGAGGAAAAGGGCGACCTGGCCAGGTGGCCTATAGAGTGTGAACACAGTCAGAGAGAGGCCAGGAGAGATAGAGAGCCTGCAGACCAGGCATTCAAAGGAGGAGTAGTCCTGCATTGGAATGACAGAAGCAGGGATCCACTCTGGGAAATTCAGGGCTATACCCCCACAGGGATGGTTGGTTCTGGGTTGGGAGAGGATCGTGTAGCCATCTGGAAGGAGAGTATCAAAACTTGTGACAGAGCTGGCCGTGAACCATGTCTCGGTGAGACAGAGTACCTCCAAATCAAGCTCTTCCAGGAGACGGCAGATGTCAGAGGAGTGTTTGACTGCGGAGCGAGAGTTAAGAGTAGCAATGTGGAACAGGTTGACACCTTTTCAGGACTCCGTGGAGGTGTACATGATGAGGTATGCCCTGTGGAAGTATTAGAGGTGCCCGAGAATGGGCAGAGGAGGAGGGAAGAGAAGGCAGGGTAGTCAGAGAGGAAGAAGAGAGTGCCAGAGAGGTGCCTGAAGGAGGAGGCAACAGGGTGGCCAAAGAAGCAGCAGATGGTGCAAGAGAGGTGCGGAGGACGGAGGCAACAGTGCAGCCAAAGAAGCAGCTGAGGGTACCAGAGAGTTGGCGGAGGAAGGAGGTGGCAGAGGAGCCAGAGACGGGTAAACAGGGATAGCAGAAGAAGAAAGGAAGTTGATAAGGTGCGTGAAGCGTCTATCAAAAAAAGGAGGAGATTGGCTTGAGGACCCTGGACCATTTAAGTAGACATTAATGATGCTCTTAGAGGAGTGGAAGGGGGCAGGAGTGCCTCCCACCGGGTGCCACCATTAATGGTAGAGGAGGAAAAAGGAGAGAGAACAGAGACCATATGGAGGGTCCATAGTCCTGGAGAGGGAACAACAAACAGGATGTTGGTAAGGGTCTGTCTGGAGGAAGCACTAGTCTCGGTATCAGGGATAGGGAGGCGTGGGCTAGAGACCAGGATGTCCCTTTTGAGCTTCTTCCTGCCAGACTTAGTGAGAGAGATAGGATAGTCGATAGAATAGCAGTTTGAGAAGATAGGGGAGACAGAGGGTAGAGGGTGCGTGCGGAAAGTAGAGTGCGGAGGGGCGGGGGAGCCCAAGCTGGAGGGTGGGGTCCCAAACAAGGGGCAGACAGGAGGGGCACACAGGAAAAAACACAAACAGAGAGGGGGAGCAAGCACCATAGAGGGTGCGGGCGGAAAGAAGAGGGGTGCGGGGGAGATTATAAAGTTACCAGGTTAAAAGGTTACCAAATTATAAGGATACTTTCATTTGAGATATGTGTATTTTGCAAGTAAACTATCAGAACTCTCATGTTGCCAGTGGCCAGGCATGAGAAGTACAGTAGAACAGAAATTGAGTCAAAAGCTACCCTAACCAGAGGTGTATTGAGCTAGCAGCCTTCTAGCTCCACTGCAAACTCGGTGACCCCATGTCACGCCTCTGGTTAGGGTAGCTTTTGACTCAATTTCTGTTCTACTGTACTTTTCAGCCTCTCGAGTCAAGCCCCCATACAAAAAAGAGGGTACACCCACCTATCTCTCATCCCTTCAGGCATGAGAAGGCCATCCAGTCCTGTTTTTACCCCTCTGGATTCTGGGACTTGCCTTTTTTTCTATCCCATTCGAAATTTAGGAAAACTACACATCTCACATTTACAAGCAGTAAAAGAGAACTGGGTCGCCTTCTCAAGCATGGCCATGGGGAAACTTCAGCACTCTGTCTATCAGGCAGTATTATGGTAGGCTTTGAAATCTAAAATTTACATATTTGTAACAAGTGGAGCTTGAAAGTTATGTGTTCAAATGCCTAAAATGTAGATTGGGTTACAATTACAGTTTTACTGTTTAACCAAAGTGTGTGATCCTGGGAAAATAATGTAATCGCTTCATGTATAGTGGACTGACCTCAGCAGAGCCAACAATTATTTTCTCCTTTGTTGCTGCCAGTCACCAAAATGGTGTGGGCCATCCATAGTATGGCCCCACAGGAGAATGAGAGAAACATTTTGCTATGCCCTGTTATGCTATGTTATAGAGTTGTGTATAGTACACAGCCCACCATTTTCACGGTTTCGTGGGTTTTTAGGATCTTCAATAGGTGGGGTAGGAGATTAATGCAGAAGCAGGGGAAGGTTGCTTTGTTGCAATGTTGAGGTGTGCATGATCTGAAAATGTAGGATTCTCTGTGGTGTGCAAGCTTGATATATGTTGTGAGTTGTCTGGAGCATTAGTTAATATGTGCTACAGGTTGGCAACTTAAATTGATTATGTGATTATTGTGTCTGTCCTTGTGGGCAGCTGTATTGGTGTATCTGTGGTAGGTGAGTGTGGTATTTAGTGCATTTCTTCGGGGTGTTATGTCTATTGTGTAATCCGTATTGGTTCAGTGAGGAGTTGTATGTGAGGATGGGTTGTTTATTAGGGGGGTGTAGAGTGATTTTCAGGTAGTTACTGTTACCATACATTGCTCAATAGACCACCTGATAAGAACTGGGAGAAACCTTTTTCACTTTGGAAAAATCACAGTGATTTATTTGCTTATATAAATGGAAAACATTATTATGTGTCTTAGACTCCGGTGTTGTGGGGGAAAGGATGACAGGTTTGGGGCTTGTGGTCTGGCCTCTGGCTGTTGAGGAGGCAGTATTCCAGGTATGGGGCTTGGGTTCTGGTGGTGGGACTGCAGAATTGCAGATATGGGGCCTAGGCTATGTTGATGGGGAGGCAGGATGCTATGTACGGGCCTGGACTATGGTGGTGGGGAGGCCGGATGCCAGGTATGCAGCTTGCGTTCTGGCCTCTGGCTGTTGAGGCGGCAGGATGGTGGGTATGAGGCCTGGGCTATGGAGGTGGGGAGGCACAATGACAGGTATGGGGCCTGGGCCCTGGGTAATGGGATGAGGGGTAATAGACCAGGTATGGGGCCTGGGATCTGGTGGAGGAGAGGCATGATACCAGGTATGTGGCCTGGGCTCTGGGGAGGCAGGATGCCAGGTATGGGGACTAGGCTCTGCATGGTGGGAGCGAAAGCATGCTAGGTATTGGGCCTGGGCTCTGGGGAGGCAGGACGCCATGTATGGGGCCTGGGCTATGCATGGGGGGGTAGAAGGATTTTAGGTAAGGAGTCTGGGTTCTGTCGGTAGGGAGGTGTTAGGGTTGCTTCCTCCATGTGTGTTTGAGGTGTGTTTGTTTGTTGTAGGAAAGGAGGTGTTAGGGTTGGCTCTTATACTTGCATGTGTGCTGAGCCAGGATTGATGTCATCATCGGAATGTAGGCTTTGAGTGTGGAGTGTGAGATTAGAATGTTTAGAGTTGAATGGGGTCTAACCCAGGCAGTTAGATTATGTGAGCCTGGGTGGTGGGAGCCAGTGGGCTACTGTCCCTGTCCCTGTCCCTTTCCTCTTCACTCCTAATAACTATGACATCTGATCCTTGTAACAGAAGAACCCTAATAAAGTAGCCACTATGCGTACCTGGCCTGTGTATCCTGAGTGTCCCTTGGAGTGAACCCTATGACCAAGAGCCGGTCATAACAGGAGGTGGGATGCCAGCTATGGTGCTTGGGTGCTGGTGGTGGGGAGGCAGGATGCCAGGAATAGGCCCTGCGTTCTGGGAAATTTGTGGGGGCAGGTTGGTGGAGGCTCTGTGCATTGAATGCTTTGTCTAGTTTAAAAGTGAGGGGTACACCAGGACATAGCTTGCCTTCCAGCAGGGTAGGGTCTCCCAGATCTGTGAAATCCCCATAGGATTCAAAGCTATCTAACCTAAACGTTCATGGATTCATGTACTGTGCTAGACGTAATGCTTTAAAGAAAATCACTATGATGAGCTGGGGAAAGGGATGATTTATTTTGTAGAAACCACTGGCAGTCATAAGGTGTCTGTAGGTGTAAATGAAGATCCCCTGGTATCACCAGGGTTCTTGATTCAGGAAGCTGTGTTCTTTAGAGAAACTGTGTTGTTTTCCATGTGTTGTTATCTTGCCACGCAATGTGTCCTATTCCAATGTTGGCATCTCCTCCTAAGAATCCTGCCCAACTTGTTATTAACTACCTAATGCGCTTTGCAAACTGCCTCGCATAACCACATCAGACAAAAAGAAACGGTTGCTTAGCAGCTCTCAATGACTTATCAAGCAATTGGAATGCTTAAATGACAGTTCACAAGCATAGTTATGCATTTGCATTTTACAAGCCGTTCATGTATCCTCTATCCATTAGGTTAACGTCTTAGAAATGTTGACTGACTGTTTATTTAGCTAATTTACATTTATTTGTTCCTGCCCTGTGGATGCCTAGGTATGGATTAGCAATGCTTGATTAGGGCATTTTGGAAGCAGTGTGCATGCTCAGTCATTGCTTAAGAAATGCCTTTCATTTTGACTAGGGATTAACTGCAGTCACATAGATTTGGGGGTATGGAGGGTGGTTAAGGATGTGCTATTTAGTGCTGAGGAGAGGGGAAGTGTGACTGCATTCATCTGTCAATTGGCAAACACCAATTATAGCCCACTGTTACTGGACTGTTTTAATCTTGTGGTGAGGCCTGTAAGACTTCTTTGCGTAATATTTGATTAACGCATTGTTTCTGGTAAAATGTCTGTGTGGCTCATTTTTGTAGTGAAAATATAAATGTGCTGAATGGATCTGTTGTAGGAGACATTCCTCCTTGAGGCACTTGGCACAGAGCCTCACAGAAGGCCACACTAGATTATGTATTTAGTGATAAGAAATTTGCGAATTTAGTTACCTCATTAACCATTAAAACAACGGAATTGAGTGACCATCATCAATTATGTCTTATGTGGACTTGGCCATCGTATCAAATGAATCAGCATCGCAACACGCATACAATTCAAGTTGCTGTTAACAATGCAGTTAATCGGATGCGGTGGACAGCAAACAAGCTTGTCCAACTGGAACAATCCCTTACAAATGCTTATGGTAGATCAAACCTTTGCGATGAAGGTTGTTATGTCAGACCGATGCAAAGGTTTGCGCAGGGCAGGGCGCCCGACGGTCAACTCACACAAACACCTGCATGCTTTTGATATAGAATTAAAGGAGAAGACGGCCCAGTTAAGGCAAACGACCCGAAGCCTCAAAAGTGAACCTTCAGCCACCAGGGCCACCTACATTAGGCACCTGAAATCTGTATATAAAAACTGGTTGCGTGGCAGAAAGGCAATTCAGTATTAGAAAGATGGTGAAAAAATGATCCACCAAATAATGACGAAGTCAACGGGGGGAATATGGGCCCTTCTGAACGAAGTGCAACATAAAATTCAGACCTCCGTTCAAATAAATCCTATTACCGAAAGAGCATGGAGAGACTATTATGGTGAAGTCTATTGATCGCCCTTCCCTGGATGTGAAGTCAATTAATAATAAATCTTGATCATGAACTCATATTTGATAAGGATGATACACTGTATATCTAAGCTGAGTAGATCCAGAGCTACAGGGCCAGACGGTTTTCATAATTGTGCTTTGAAACAAAACCCTCATGCATGGGCCTCTATTTTATATGTAGTGTACAAGCACATTATGAGAACCGGCAAAATACCAATTTCCTGGAAGAAATCAATAATCTTGCCTATATTTAAAAAGGCAGCTAGATCGGATCCAAAATCATATCGACGTATCGCCCTCCTGGATTGTCCAGGCAAGATATTTGCACAATTAGTATTGACGGAATTCAATAAATGGTTAACAAATGCATAACTCAGGGATCCCATCCAGACAGGTTTTCTTCCAGGTCTGGGATCAGCCATCAATTTGGTGACATTAACCTCAATTATACAACATGCAAAACAATGTAAACAGCCCATCTATGCAGCTTTCATAGACTTCCGCAACGCTTTTTATGCCGTCCCTAGAGAGCTATTATTAAAAAAATTATCAGGTTATGGCTGTCCAATGGCTCATTGACCTGCACTCGGACACCAGTATTCAAGTCTGTTTAAGTTGCGATCTACCTCAATTCAAACAGACTGAGGGCTAAAGCAAGGGTGCTTACTAGCCTCAGCAGTGTTTAATGTCTTCATTGCTGACATAGGTGTGTGTATCAAAGGTCTACTAACCGACGCACCGAGATCAAAGGGATCTCCTATAAATTGGCTCATGTACGCAGATGACATGATTTTGATGTCTAAAACACCAAAAGGCCTGAAAATAATGCTAACAGCGTTGGATATCTATTCCCAGAATAATTGCATAACAATCAATACAAATAAAACTCAAATTATACAATTTGGAAATTTGAAGCAAAGAAATATCTACCACTCTTGGCAGCTACAAAACATCAAACTACAAGTAGTCCCACACTACACTTATCTAAGAGTCATTGTCAACAACCATCCATTAGATAAACCATACGAGGAAAATATAAAACACAAAATATCTATCAACAGCAATATCCAAAATAAAAATCAGTATAGCAAAATATTGCAAATTTACGATTGGACCAATAATAACATACTATAAACAGAAAATGACACCGATACTACTCTATGGTACAGAAACCATATTGGTACAGAAACCATATTCCCATTGGGCAAAATTTTAAGGATTATACTGGAAAAAAGCTCTCGGTCTACCCATGTCTGAATCGATTGCAGTAATTAGGCATGAACTAGGCTTAATATCCTTATAGGCATTGTATATGTGCAAATTATGCTCATTGTATCGTAAATTTATTATGGTTGAACAGACAAATAGACTCCTATTGTTAAGGTTCCATGTAATAATGTCCCCTCAAAAATATCGCCATGCAAAAATGTGTTACGCTCACCTGGTCCCCACAGGGGCGTCGATCGGACCCGGACAGCTGCTGTCTCCACCAACGTGATGCGTAGTGCTGAGATGACTGTCTGGACTGGTCCGACTAATCTCGTCTGCTTGATCCGTAGAAATATTCTCCTGCAAGTGGAGAAAGGGATTTAACCACCCGTGGATTTCAGTACGGCCCCCTCCCACTGTTCTCCCTTCTGGTCACCTCCGATATCCCCTTAAGAGCCTCACCTTATGTTTTTGAATGATGAGCTCTCCATCCTGCATGGATTGCAGGGGCGTGTTGAATGCCAGTTATTTCACTGGTTTGTTGAAGGCGTGGAAGAGTTTCCGCCGAGTATTGACTCCTAGGTTCCTGGCAATATCCAGTAAGTATCAAGTTCATAGAGTTCAATATGTCCGATGTTCACTCTTGTCCCCCCTTCTTTGTCTTGCAGCTGAGATCGTGAGAAGATGCTCTTGTGGCAACTGGTGGCGCTCAGGTAAGAGTCTGTATTACCCGGCGCTGTCCGGTAACTGTTGCACGTGTTTGACGTGTTGTTTTATCTCCCTTTGCAGATGCGGCACATGAAGATGTGGGGAATTATAGAATAATGCCTCCGGTGGTAGATCAGGTAAGTCTATGGTGATAATAGTTATCTGTGTTGGTTTTCTCGGCTCACCTTGTTGTTTTCTTTTGTCCCGCAGGTGCCAGAGTTCGGCTAAGAGATGATGGAGGCAGCGCCTAATCGAAAGATGCTGTGAAGACTGGTGAGTCTGGCGCGGCGCTGCAGCTGGGGATGCGGCGCGTACAGAAATGATGCTCTTTCCAGGTCCGGAGGCGAGATGAATCCGAAATCAGGTGAGGAATTAGAAAATAGTTCGTTTTAACCTTGTCCTTCTCTTCCCTCTTTGTTTTAGGAACTCCAGATGCGAGGCGGGTATGGCAGAAGACTGGATGCAGACTGCAGGCACGGTGAGCGTTACGCTGCTGAATGCAGAATAACGCGAAGCATGTGCTGCTGATCGGGCGTGGTTTAAATAGCCTCCAAAGTAGTTCCAGGTAAGAAGTTCCCAAGAACCACACCCGAGTAAAAAATAGTTCCTATAACAAAATAGTCCCACCCAAGCCTCACGTTGGCTTGGACTCACTAGCAGCATGGTCTGCATCAGGTAAGTAAAGTTTATGAGCCTGGCGCCTATGGAGCCAGGACTGATTTCCATGATGAGCCTGGCGCCTAAGGCGCCAGGACTGATCCCAAACAGCCCCCAGCCGGGGCTGTTGGGGTTTTAGTAAATATCTGGATGCTTGCTCCCGGAGCTGATGGGCTTGCTCCTGATGCCCGGGGGTAGGCATCATGACAGCACTCCCCCCCAAGGCCCCTCCTAAAGTTGTTCTTCTCCTTGGTCCTGGTTTGTCTGGGAAGTCCCGATGGAATCTCTTCACCAACCGAGATGCATGAACGTGGTCACTAGGCTCCCATGACCTTTCTTGTGGTCCGTAGCCCTTCCAATCGATTAAATAAAAAAGTTTTGATTTAACCATCTTGGAGTCCAGAATATTTTTTACCTCAAATTCAGGTTCTCCATCTATCAAGATGGGGTCGGTGGTTTGGTTAATCTTGTTCCTGGTTGAACTGGTTTTAAAAGTGAAACATGAAAGACAGGATGAATGCGCATATTAGAGGGTAATTCCAATTTGACGGCCACTGGGTTGATAATGGCCTTAATGGAGTAAGATCCCAAATATCTAGGGTTAAAAGTCCGAGCTCCCTTCAGAGGAATGTGTTTTGTAGCCAGCCAAACTTGATCCCCAATCTGGTATCGTGGAGTTTCACTTCTCTGTTGATCAGCATTTTTCTTATATTTCTCTTTTGCTTGTTTCAAATGTTCTGTCGCCTCCTTAAAGGCTTGTGTAATAGTAGAGTGCAAATGACTAACTGCGGGCATTTCTAAATGCTGAGGTGAATCTAGTTCTGAGGTTCGAGGATGATGTCCATATATGGTATAAAAGGGGCTTTGTCCGGTAACTGAATGTACAGAGTTGTTGTATGCATACTCGGAGATCCATAAAATATCTTTCCAATTACTTTCGGTCTGGTGTAGCATGCAATGTAGGTACTGTTCAAGGGTCTAGTTGGTCCTCTCCGTTTGACCATCGGTCTGGGGGTGGTGACTGGTTGATAATCTCACGTCAATTTGTGCCAATTGACAACATGTCTTCCAAAAATGTGAAATTAATTGACTACTTCGGTCAGAGACCAATACGGAAGGAAATCCGTGTATTCGAACAATGTTTTTGAAGAACTCCTTGGCCAGAATTGAGGCAGATGGTAATCCCTTTAAAGGAATAAAGTGGGCCATCTTGGAAAAAAGATCTACAATAACGAGAATGGTGTTAAATCCATTACATGGAGGTAGATCTGTAATAAAGTCTAAAGATAAGGTGTGCCATGGTGTAGGTGGAATATCCAGAGGTTGTAAAAGGCCAGCTGGTTTTTTCTTCTGACTTTTATTTTGGGCGCAAATGCCACAAGACATCACAAATGACTTTACGTCTTTTCGCCAGGTGGGCCACCAGAATTGTCTCTTAATTTTAGCCTCTGTTTTTGCGATGCCTGGGTGTCCTTCCATCAGGTTGTCATGATAATTGGAAATAACGAGTTCTTGTAGTTCCTTGTGTGGTAGAAATAGTCGCCCTTGATAATAAGGTAGGTCATTGATGACTGAGTAGTCCGGGCCTTTCCTTACCCAGGCCTGCAGGGCTGTTGGATCGAAAGAGTTGTTGGATTTTTCCCTGAATATCCACTAGTGTCTGTAGAGTAGTTATGCCAAGAATTCTTTGTTCTGAAATTATAGGCACCGGTTCCGGGTTCGCATATGCTTCACCCATTCCTATTCGGAATAAGGCATCTGCCTTGCCATTTTTACAGCCTGGTCGATAAGTGATCACGAAATCGAACTCGGCAAAGAACAATGCCCATCGAAGTTGGCGCGACGATTGGGCTTTGGCTGTTTTTAAATACTGCAGGTTCCGGTGATCGATGATTACAGTAATGGTATGCCTGGCACCGAGAAGGTAATGCCGCCAAGCCTTGAAGGCGGATTTGATGGCTAATAACTCTTTATCGGTAATCGCATAATTTAACTCGGGTGCCGAGAACTTTCTGGACCAAAATGCTACTGGGTGAAGTTGACTGGTTTCAGGATCCTTCTGGGACAGGACAACTCCCATGGCTAAACTGGATGCATCAGTTTCAACTATGTATGGAAGTTCAGGGCGTGGATGCTTTAAGACAGGTGCAGACGTGAATTTTGCTTTCAGCTCTTGGAAGGCCTTTTCAGCTTCTTCAGTCCACAAGAAGCGTTTGTTTTTTCGCAAAAGTGCTGTGATAGGGTGTACAACATGTGAGAAATCCGGAATGAATCTGCGGTAGAAATGAGCAAATCCGAGCATGCTTTGTACCCCTTTAACTGAACTGGGTGGTGGCCACTTGACAATTGCGTCCACCTTTCGAGAGTCCATTCGGACGCCTTTTGGAGTCAGGATAAATCCAAGGAATTCAACTTCCGTAGCATGAAAAACGCATTTTTCCAATTTTGCATATAACTTGTGCTGGCGTAGTTTCTCAAGGACTGCACGAACGTGCTTCACATGGTCTGATTCTGAGGAGGAGTACACTAGAATATCGTCTATGTATACGACGACACAGACGTCAATGAGTTCACGAAGGACATCGTTCATAAAATACTGGAAGCATTGCACAACCCGAAGGGCATCACCTGGTATTCGAATAACCCGTACTTAGCGCGAAAGGCAGTCTTCCATTCGTCGCCTTTCTTTACACGTACCAGATGATATGCCCCTCGGAGATCTAATTTAGTGTAGATGCAAGCGTCCTTTAGTTGGTCTAGTAATTCGGGAATCAGAGGCAATGGGTATCGGTTCTTAACCGTGATCTGATTTAGTGCGCGGTAGTCTATGCACGCTCTGAGGTCACCTTCCTTTTTTGGCACGAAGAACAAAACTGAAGGTGCAGGGGACTTGGATGGCCGAATGAAGCCATTAGCAAGGTATTGGTCCAAGTATTGTCGTAGATGAAGGTTTTCGGGTTCCGTAAGGGCGTAGATCCTACTACATGGAGGTTGTGCACCAGGTATGAGATCGATTTGACAATCGTATGATCTGTGAGGTGGTAAGGTGTTTGCCTGTTCTTTTTGGAAAACATCCTGGAATTCTTGATATTCCTGAGGTAACTGCACGACTGGAGTAGTGACTGTGGCCAGGCCTTTGTTCACGGGTTTTTCCAGATAACAAGTATGTGCACAATCCGGGAAGGTTATTCTCTTCTCTCGCCAATCAATACAAGGATTATGTGCTTCCAACCAAGGTATCCCCAGTATTATTTGGAACTGCAGGGCTTTGGTTAAATCAAACACAATAGTCTCTCGATGCCCATCCTGACCCAATAGTGTCATCTCTGCGGTGGAATGAGTTACAGGCCCAGAGGCAATTTCAGTTCCATCGACTGTGGTGATGACATCTGAAGTTGTCTTTTTGCAAAGAGATAGATTCATCCTAGTAGCCAATTCGTGGTCCACATAGTTTCCTATGGCCCCGCTATCAATGTATGCCCTTACTGCGTGCAAACGTGATGGCTGCCTTGGATCCATGAGGAACATTGGTATGATGAAGTGCGAGGTCTGAGTATCCTTCTTCAAGCTCGGCAAGCGGACCTCTACGCTTGTCGGGCGTGGTCGTTTCCCGAATCAGGCCCTGTTTGATTCTTATCAGCAACTCCGACTACTTTTTTGGATGGTTTTATAGGGCAATCCCGTAGAAAATGTCCCGAGGCCCCACAGTACAGACACAATTGCATCTGCCGTCTCCTTTCTCTTTCCTTTTGAGTTAAGGGTCCCTTGACCCCGCCGATCTGCATCAGTTCTGATGCATTTGTTCCTTTGAGGGTCACATTGGGTGTAACCAATACCCGATTCTCAAACTTAGCTCGATCAGTCTTTCGATTCTGAAGTCGGTGGTCTATCTGGACCACTAAGTCTATATATTCTGCGCAATCCTGGGATGGGTTCACAACTTGGGCCAAAACATCTTTGAGTTCACCCCGAAGTCCACGATGAAATAATGTCATTCATTTTACCTCTGGCCATCCGGTTTCCACCACCAACCTATTGAAGGTTGCGATATAGGTTAGTAGATCCTGGCTACCTTGTCGTAGGGATAAACGTTCGTTATCCAGGGCCTGTCCCTGTGAATGTCTGGCGAATAGTCTTTCCATGCTCAAGTGAAAACCCTAAAAATACCGAAGAAGAGGGTCATCCTGGTTGACTAGTGGAATTGACCAATCCGCTGCGGTGCCACTAAGGTATGATAGTACAAAGGCTACTTTGGCTTGGTCGTTCGGAAAGGCTACAGGTCTGCATAAAAAGTGCAAGCGGCATTGGTTCATGAATGCAGTGAACCTTTTCGGGTCCCCAGCAAAACAATCGGGTGGAGCTAAAGGAATGCTGCCTGGTAGAACCATTTGCCCAGGATTGCTCGATGAAACAGGAGTTGAATTCCCCCCGAGTCCAGGTAATGGTCTTTGCCCAGCTTGGTTTTGCAGCAATTGCCTAGCAAGATCATCAGTGTGCTCCTTTGACACAATCAGTTCTCTCCTGAGGGCATTAGTTTCTTGGTGCGCGGAGTGCCCTACGTTCCCCTAGCAATAGGGCTAGTTGGTTGGTTTCTGAGGTTTCCATTACGCCCGGGTGGGGATTTGTAGAGAGGCTTTGCATTCTGTTACGCTCACCTGGTCCCCACAGGGGCGTCGATCAGTCCCGGACAGCTGCTGTCTCCACCAACGTGATGGGTAGTGCTGAGATGACTGTCTGGACTGGCCCGCCTAATCTCGGCTGCTTGATCCATAGAAATATTCTCCTGCAAGTGGAGAAAGGGATTTAACCACCCGTGGATTTCAGTGACGGCCCCCTCCCACTATTCTCCCTTCTGGTCACCTCCGATATCCCCTTAAGAGCCTCACCTTATGTTTTTGAATGGAAACATTGCAGGGGCGCGTTGAATGCCAGTTACTTCATTGGTTTGTTGAAGGCGTGGAAGATTTTCCGGCGAGTATTGACTCCGAGGTTCCTGGCAATATCCAGTAAGTATCAAGTTCATAGAGTTCAATATGTCCGATGTTCACTCTTGTCCCCCCTTCCTTGTCTTGCAGCTGAGATTGTGAGAAGATGCTCTTGTGGCAACTGGTGGCGCTCAGGTAACAGTCTGTATTACCCGGCGCTGTCCGGTAACTGTTGCACGTGTTTGACGTGTTGCTTTATTTCCCTTTGCAGATGCGGCACATGAAGATGTGGGGAATTATAGAATGCCCCCGGTGTTAGATCAGGTAAGTCTATGGTGATAATAGTTATCTGTGTTGGTTTTCTCAGCTCACCTTGTTGTTTTCTTTTGTCCCGCAGGTGCCAGAGTTCGGCGAAGAAATGATGGAGGCAGCGCCTAATCGAAAGATGCTGTGAAGACTGGTGAGTCAGGCGTGGCGCTGCAGCTGGGGATGTGGCGCGTACAGAAATGATGCTCTTTCCAGGTCCGGAGGCGAGATGAATCCGAAATCAGGTGAGGAATTCGAAAATAGTTCGTTTTAACCTTGTCCTTTTCTTCCCTCTTTGTTCTAGGAGCTCCAGATGCGAGGCGGGCGTGGCAGAAGACTGGATGCAGACTGCAGGCACGGTGAGCGTTACGCTGCTGGATGCAGAATAACGCAAAGCGTGTGCTGCTGATCGGGCGTGGTTTAAATAGCCTCCAAAGTAGTTCCAGGTAAGAAGTTCCCAAGAACCATACCCGAGTAAAAAATAGTTCCTATAACAAAATAGTCCCACCCAAGCCTCATGTTGGCTTGGACTCACTAGCAGCATGGTCTGCATCAGGTAAGTAAAGTCTATGAGCCTGGCACCTATGGCGCCAGGACTGATTTCCAGGATGAGCCTGGCGCCTAAGGCGCCAGGACTGAACCCAAACAGCTACCAGCCGGGGCTGTTGGGGTTTTAGTAAATATCTGGATGCTTGCTCCCGGAGCTGATGGGCTTGGTCCTGATGCCCGGGGGTAGGCATCATGACAAAATGTTGCCGAAAAATGGCCGTTTTTTGAGGGGACATTATTGCATGGAACATGCGGGGGACACCCCTGCAACCCCCAAACCCTTTTTTTAAATGTTTTCTTTTTTTTTGCTGCCCCTATCCCCATATATATGGTCACCCATATAATATCGCCACGACCTTTTCCCGGCGATATTATGTACGGCGACCATATATATGGGGATAATATTACCTGATACCATTGTTAATAGCAGATTACTTGCAAACATCAACTGATCATTTTCCAAAGTTATGGTGAAATAAAGCACAGAGAATTTTGAATGATGCAGATATTTCTACCAGCCTCTTAATTGAGAACCCGGACAAAGCCAAACAGAAGTTATGGAAGTATGACAGGATTCAAACCAGAGAGCATTGTATGCAGTATAAGAACATTAAACAAAATCCTTTTGCCCACAAAAGATTTGGAGTAACAGCAGCATATTTGATAAAGTCGCCAAACCCACAGCATCGTTCAGATTTTCTTCGCTTTAGATTGAACTTGTGGCCAACTAAAGAAATACTGTGTAAATGAAGAATTGAGCTAAGCACAAATATACTGTGTCGTTTTTGTCATCGAGCTCCTGAAACCCTAAGACACTTGATGATAGAGTGTCATGAACTGTTATCCCAAAGGTGTAATTATTTTGATGATAGACTGTCATGAACTGTTATCCCAAAGGTGTAATTATTTTAAGTCCCATTTTGAGGCATGTGTAGATTTAACCCATCATCAGTTATGGCAAGCGTTGTTCCACGCAGATAGGAGACTGATCAGATATGCTATTGTTAACTATTTACAAAAGCTGAATCTAAAGGGATTTGTATAACAACTGGCAATGAAAACTTTAAGAATATCTCAGTGCCAGTGATTTGTAAAATCATGAAGAATTTCTTTTAAGTAGTGACACCCATTGTAACCACATAGTTGAGAATTTAGATGGAACATATATGAATTTTATGCGTTATTGTTCACATTTTATTTTAAATTTTTCTCTTTAGATATGTAAATATTGTATATAAATATTGATGTATATTCAGCCAAACAACGATAACAATAACAAATAATAATAAATGCATTTCATACCTTGAGGTGTTTTACATATTACAAATGCCAACATGATTGCTAAAGGAGAGCATATTAACAAATACAGCAGCCATGAATTCTTCTCTTCCGATCTGCTCTCATCTTCCCCTGCAAAACACACAAACACAGTGCTTTGGTACATTATTGCCTTCAAAGATTATAACACTTAAGGTCACACAACTGTAAACGGGCCTGCCAGCCTGCAGCTGCCCCCTCCCCGTAGCCCATCAGGTACCCTGCCCTTCTTTCCCAAGCCCGCCCATCAGTAATCTGCCCACACAACTGAGAGGAAGCACTTTAAAATGCCCACTGTCACCTTGCTTCACAGCCTCAGCCGAGAAAATCAAGGGCTGAAAGAACCCTGGGGATGAGCGATGTGGGCGACGTGGAGGCAACGGATATGGCTGTGGATTTTTGCTATCAGTCACCTTTCATGGGCTATGTATTTGCACCTTAAAAATTCACACATGCACATTGACACGTTGACTCGTTGACTGATACAGTTCAGTGTGTTCTGTGCAAAATATGCCTCACACTCTCATTCACTTAAATGGTGCAAGCCCCTCATCTTTGAGCACTTGTCTGGTGGTAAGTAAATATGCACATGGTGAGCGAGGTGAAGGCAGCAGTCTTTTTATGGGACGGGACAGGCTGTTGCAGGCTTGCGGCCTATATCTGCAATAGGTTTTTGTGCATCTTCGGAACCTCTATAAAGAAAGTTGCAGTGGTGATTCAGCTCCCGCTCCCTGCACTGCACCATCCTCCCCAAATCTCTCTGCACATGTGCAGGCGCCACCCTAAAATCTACAATCTTTCCCTCCATCCTCACCCCTCTGTTTCCTTCTAACCACTGTCCTCTCTTTCCCTGTTTGATATGGGGCCATCCAGCTACAAAGCACTTTGTGACAATGTAAATATGCAGAAATTTAGAACGAAAATAGTGAGATCATAAAAAATGCACATGCGCAGAAATACACAAGTTAGTTGCCTCGCTGGAGGTTCATTAAGAGATTTGTATTTTCCTCTGGATTACTGAGGTAAAAAATGTGATTTACGATAGAAGAAGATGTAAAAGTAGATTTTAAAAGTGAGTTTCTTCATATGTTGAGTTATGGTACTATCAGGCAAAATTGCAACAGTAGATTTGCAGAGAAGGGGTAACTTGTCTCAATCACAACTTACTCAAGGATTCCATGAATAAACACACATGTATTTATTTTCGTATTTAGAAGTTTTATATACAGCATTATTAGAACACTTGAGGTTGTGCATACCATATGATGATAGCAACTGCAGTGTGGGGGGTCACACCTTACTATATGGCAAGTATACACTGATAAGGTGGTATCATAAGGGCATTTGAGGACTGCTATTGACATATGAGAGTCAAAACCTAATGACTTTGCCAGTGCTTGTTTTATAATTTTCGTAGTTTTTTCATTCATTATTATAATTCATGTTAGTTCTGGACCAAATTCTTAAGTAGTTTATGTGAATTTGCTATGGAAATTATCTTGTAATTCACACTATATGAAGTAATGTCCTATGGGTCTCTAGTGGTAAATACTTCTAAGGTTTCACATCATCTGTATTCTTCTTGTTTTGACCATTGCTTGAATATCCGTGGAACAAGGTCATCTTTTATAAATCGTCCTAATGATATGAATACTAAAATGAACTGTTTGCAGGTTGGTACGTTACCTCGTTTTATCAACAGGGCCCAATCACTTGGGTCCCCACTATAGCTTGCCTCAGCAGGTAGGGAAGCAGTTGTTGTTTACGTCATGAAACAGAGTTCTCGCTACAGTTGTTGCATCCCAAACATCGATGGGTGCAAATGAGATGGAGCAAATATTGCTGCCTCTTTAGTTGTCCAGGAATCCGATGAACATAGCTCAAGAAACACCCAAACTCAACATAACATGATAAACCCCCTTGACTATGGTCTACTGATTAACAATGACATTACATTTACTTGAACGGAGGTCTTCATTTTCAAAAATATTCACGGGACGAAGTGAATTATTGGAAATTGATAAACAGGCAGGAGAATTTTCAAATTAACTGCCAGGAAAACCCAATCTTGGAATCCATATTGGTAGTGCATTTTTCATCTTTGTTTAAACAACCAGTTTGTGGGGAGAATGAGGTATTGAGGTGTGTACCATTGGCTCTGTCTTTTGGCCGGCAGGATGTTGTGTTGATGATTTAACAAAGTAATGATTACTGAGCCCCAGGCCATCGCAGCCTTTGTAACCATTCTTTAAAGATGATCCTAAATTGTGGGCCATTTACTTGTACACCCTATTTAAACAAATATTAGTACTCCAACAGCTCCTGGAAATTTGGCACTGTGCACATGTAATTCCCATTTACAAAAAGGGAAAAAACTTGATCCTTTTAACTATCGTTCAATTGCTTTTTTGGACGCGGATGCAAACATTTTGCATCCCTGGTTTTGAGAGATCTTAACCATTGGGCTGAGCAAAAAGGGATTCTAAAGCGCTTCCAAACGTAATTAGGAAAGGGGTGGGGACCCCCTTGCCAGGAGTAGCAATGGACTGTTTGAAACATATGCCGGTTAAAAGGGCTTCTTCCCCGATATATGTGGCCAGTATCGATCTGTCCCTCGCTTTTGATACTGTTAACCGACAGAACCTGTGGTAGAATCCTAAATTGTGGAACATTTCAACTCCTTTCTCAGTATATTGAACAGTGTACATAATGATTCAATAGTAAGATTTAGGCTCAACCTTCAAGGTGATCTCTCACAGCCTGTGAAAACATTTAAGGGTTGAAGGCAAGGATGAATCTGAGACCCACTTGCATTTAATGTCTATCTATCAGACATCCCCTATCTCTTAAATCCCCACAGATATTTGATGTAAAGGTTTCTTGCCCCTTATACACAGATGCTATTGTTCTATTCGACTGTACATGTCTGAGGCTACAGAGACTCCTCCATGCTTTTTCTTTCTATGCCCAACAGCATAATCTCGCCACTAACCAAAATAAAACACATATTTTGCAGTTTACTTGATATAAGAGCAAACAGCCAAAGAATTTGTGGCTGATGGAACAGAAATTGGAAAATGTGGACAAGCTCTCATATTTGGGACTTAAAATCCGGTCCCAACCTAATAAAAAAACTATGATGATATCGATTAAAAGGAAAGCAAGAGCCTTTGGTTATGAAATGAGACATTTTTTAAATAAATATGGCGAATGTACTATTTCATCAGTAAACATATTTTACGTGTGAAAAGTTATTCCAGCTCTGTTATAGGGTCTAGAGACATACCAGTCTCTGTTTTATAATGATGTTTATTCCCATTGAGAGACTTTTAAAAAGAAATGTATTTGTATTTGTTTTGTACAAAATCCTTTACAAAATAGTCGAATTGTAGTAACGTAAAAATAGAAATAGATAACATTAATCTACATAAAAATACATCTTACATATTTACATTGCGATCGCAAAAGACTGTCACATGGTTCCATGTCATAATAAGAGTTTAGCCAATTCCACAACAAAGCTTCATTTCCACCTTGAGATTAAGCAAGATTTCATGCTTCGTATATAATTAAAATGTAATTAATCAAATAGACCTTTACAATTTTGCGAGTTTACTCATCCTAAGCCTCCGATCGACACAATTTCATGTTAATGATTATCAAAAAGTGAGTAAGAGCAAGTATCATCGACTGGCTTTCACCCCATGTGCACCTCAACTGGACAAAAACTTTCAGTATTCGTTTTTACCGAAATTCTCTAGACCAAATGTTTTTAGCCTTTCAAATTCAAAATGAGGACATGTGGTGATGAGATGTTTTATTGTTTCCAGTTGATTCACATTTGAGCAAAACCGCTACGTTGTATTGTGCGCCCCTTTCACCATTGAGGCCCAATGTTCTGTCCGCTCTTTTGTTTTAAAATGATTACATTTAAACCTCATGTAGAGCGCACATGCTTTGTTGCACGGGAAATCGTATTAGATGTGTACAACCCTGAGATCTTTTGCATGGAAAGCATGCATATTCCTGATGCAAACTATATTTACCCTAGGAATTAATATCTACAGACCAGTCATAAGTGTATAGGTTTTTTTAACACTCACAGGTTTTGTAATTAGTTCCTCTTCATTTGCACCAATTCCGATCAGTAAGGATTGTATTCTTAACTGAAATTTTGCTACAGAAATAGAGGGGGATGTCCCTTAGCATATCATTGAGATCTTCATATAAGGAGTGACTGGGTGGGTCTAGTAATTTGGAGTAATTAATCAGCAGCCTCCATAGATAACTAGATTATAATGAGCTTAACCCCAACTCATGCCTAATGATCACATTAGGTAAGGAACTAGAAAATCCTAGGAACTCCTTCCAGATGGACCCTTGAATACAATTCAGAAATTCACCCATGTCCAAGAGGCACATGTCCAGATCATACAACAGTATTGGTTCAACCTTGGAAATATAATATTCAATAGCTGGCATCAGAGAAAATGTAAAGAGTTTATTAAAAAGAAATTTCATCTGCGACAGCAATGGCCTTAATATGTGTGTTAAGGAGTCCCTCCTCATCACCTGAGAGGAGATGTTACACAAGTTGTATCCAAAGTATCGTAGTTGCAATACATGTTCGATGTGTTCGCCTTCCATGGACCAGGTCATAGTTTTTATTTTTTTACAATCCGAAAATACAATTTTCGATTTCTCTGCATTTGCCTGTAAATTATGTTTTAGAGTGTAAACCGTAAACAGCTGTAGTTTTGTTTGTAGCCCATATGGCGTTCTATCAAAGAGTATTAGGTCATCAGCGAACGCCAACCAGTTTATACGCAATTTTCCTATTCTTACGGGCGTCATACCCTGACCTTTCCATATCTCATCAAGATCACACAAGTAAAGATTAAACAAGGTGGACGCCAAGTTACATCCCTGTTTGACCCCAACGTATATGTGCATAGCACCTGTGAGCGAGCCCTCCTGGTTGATGCGTACTCTGTATGTTGTATTCTGATGCAAAAGGGACACAAGCAAGATCACGTTAGCAGGGATACCATATTTTGCCATCTTTTGCCATAAAATGGCACGAATACCAAAATCGGACACAGATGTCATATCCAAAGAGTCCATAAATATTGGCCCATTTTGGCTGCGTTTGGCTGTTTCTAGCTAATGAGAGAATCGTGAGAGAATCGCAGATTTTCGAATAATATTCTCAAAATCATTTAAGATTAGGATGGAGAATACTTTTGATGTGGCGCCAGTTAGGGCAATAGGTCTATAGTTTGAGGCATTCATTGGATCACATTTTTTATAAATTGGCACAATAAGAGATTGCGTCCAAGATTTAGGAACACAGTTGGTTTTGAAAAAAAGTGTTGTATTTAAATTTAAGATGGAGGCCCATAGGCTAGGATTAGATTTTAGTACACATGCAGGTATGCCGTTGGGGCCATTAGCTCTTGAATTGTTTAATTTTGAGATAGCCCACTCAATGTCTTTGAGTTCCCAAGTGCACACACCAAGAATGGATCTTCCCATGTAAGGATTATTTATATGCACGAAAGATGGGGGCAAATTATATTTTTGTGTAGACAATTTAACCCACACCTCCTCAGTGATTGAGGAGTCCATCGACATGGTTTTCTTGCCAACTAAAAAAGATTATTTATCATGACTACAGACATGTGTAATCATTGTCTGATTATCACTAATGTACATATACATTTTTAATGACTTAACTAAGTTCTTATGCGCTTGAATGATATTTTTTTTTGTTTGGTGATACTGGGCATCAGAGAGATTGTGAGCCAGTAGTTCTGTGCATTTTTTGTTTTTTTAATTGCTTGGAATCTGCAACGTGAAGATCATAAGTGTGTCTTTTATGTTTGGAATTTTTATGGCTATGTCAGACACACATTTTGAGACAGTGCGTGATGATTTGGTTAATGTGTTCAGCTCTTTCCGGAAGATTTAACTAAAAAATCAAGCTGTGCCAACTATTTACAACTCTCTCCTTATAACATAATAAAGTGAATGCGCATCCTTCCATTCCACCTGAACGAGATCCCAGATCGTTCGAGCTCCAGGAAGGCAAGAGTGGGATAAATCTCATGTACCAGGGTGTTGCTGTTAAGATTATATTGAAAGAACATATGATCTCCTAAACATGGATTAGTGATCTTTATCTTTTCACACATAGGGCCTCATTACACGGAAGGTGGTAAGGGTTAACGGTCACCGGTAAGAGTACCGGTGACTGTTAACCCTTACCGCCTTACTACGAGGTCCCTTTGCGGGACCCGACCTTAACGCCTGGTGTAGACCAGCCGTTAAAGTTGGGTCCCGCAAAGGGATCTTGGTGCTAATTACGGTACCGCAATTTGCGGTACCGTAATTAGCTCCTTCCCCATTCCCATTATGCCCTATGGGGCAAAAATGGGAATGGGGAAGGGCCATGGAGAAAGGGGGAATTACCGCCCGCCAACCTTGGAATGGGGTGGTAATTCCCCTTTTCTCCATGGTGGTAACGGTATGGTACCGGCGGCAACCATGGTGCTAATAGCACCATGGTTTACCGCCTTTCGTATAATGAGGCCCATAGTTATAATAGCAGCCGAAGCATAGAAGTGATCAATCTGAGATTTGCAACTGCCTCTTCACCAAGTGTATTACCCAGTCTCTTTGGTGAAGTCTAACAGAGTTATATCCCATTCTGAGGAAAATGTGTCCCAAACTTGTCCCATGCTGTAAGTGATGGTGTATCATTTTTTAGTCTTTGAATACTTGTTAATCTTGGCCCCCTCAGCACAGTTACAATTAAAATCCCCTCCTATAATGAAGAAATAGTTGGGGTTAGAACGAATTGTGTTTTCAAGCAGTCCTGTTATTTTTTTGAGAATACCAGACAATACAACTTTGATGGGATTCCAATAAAGATTTATAATCAGAAGAGTGGACTCCTCTGCATCCTTTAGTTTTAATTCAATGGCCAATAAATCATTGGATGATGACATTAACTTTGACCTAGCTTTGACGCTATTGTCTGGCAAAGGTCGTCCCATTACACCTCTATTAGCTAAGGAAGTGTACGTTACATAGCCTCTTAGGTTGAACTTTTTAATCATCATGGTTTCTTGTAGCAAAATGACGGAGGGTTTGGTAGCGAAGGCTTGATTAATAAACCATGAATACATATTCTTAAAGCCACAAGTGTTCCACAAGAGGAAGCTTAGTGTTTTTGCTAGGGTTGTGAATTCCCTTGTTGTATTGTCAAGAAGGTTTTCATCAGTGGTTGAACCCAGGACCAATAGTGTACAGTTTTTGCCAAAGTTGATAATTGATTAATCAACATTTCATTGGGTTCCGCTGTAGTATTGTCTTGTGATTGATTTATATTTGCACTAACAAATTCGTTTTTATAAGTTTCAATGAATAGTTGTGCTTTGTCCTTAGAATTCAACAGATTCACATGGTAATTCATAGAATTTCGCAGAAAAGTGTCGCAAGCGGCTGGCGCAGAGTGTCCGCGTGCGATTGACTGCGCCAGGCACGTGCGATAAAACCGATTTCCGCGCACAGCGTATTCATGGATTTCATGCTCCCAAACCAGCCGTGGCGCAGAGTATCGCAGCGACCCTGCAGCAGCGCCAGTAACGCCCCCAAGAACGCCCTCGCGCAAGGAAAAGCCAGCAAAATCGCTAAATCATCGCAAAGGGCTGCGCTAACCCTGGACCAGTTTACAGGGCAGCCAAACAAGGAACGCAAAGCGGGTAACGTGCATATCAGGGGTACACGTGAAGTCATACACGCGATTAGCCAGGGTACGTGTATTACAGGGGTACGCGGGAAGTTTAACACGCGATTAGCCAGGGTACGTGTATTACAGGGGTACGCGGGAAGTTTAACATGCGATTAGTCAGGGTAAGTGTATTACAGGGGTACGCGGGAAGTTTAACACGCGATTAGCCAGGGTAAGTGTATTACAGGGGTACGCGGGAAGTTCAACACGCGATTAGCCAGGGTACGTGTATTACAGGGGTACGCGGGAAGTTTAACACGCGATTGGCCAGGGTACGTGTATTACAGGGGTACGCGGGAAGTTTAACACGCGATTGGCCAGGGTACGTGTATTACAGGGGTACGCGTGAAGTTATGCACGCGATTAGCCAGGGTACGTGTATTACAGGGGTACGCGGGAAGTTTAACACGCGATTGGCCAGGGTACGTGTATTACAGGGGTACGCGGGAAGTTCAACACGCGATTGGCCAGGGTACGTGTATTACAGGGGTACACGTGAAGTCATACACGCGATTAGCCAGGGTACGTGTATTACAGGGGTACGCGGGAAGTTTAACACGCGATTGGCCAGGGTACGTGTATTACAGGGGTACGCGGGAAGTTTAACACGCGATTGGCCAGGGTACGTGTATTACAGGGGTACGCGTGAAGTTATACACGGGATTAGCCAGGGTACGTGTATTACAGGGGTACGCGGGAAGTTTAACACGCGATTGCCCAGGGTACGTGTATTACAGGGGTACGCGTGAAGTTCAACACGCGATTGGCCAGGGTACGTGTATTACAGGGGTACACGTGAAGTCATACACGCGATTAGCCAGGGTACGTGTATTACAGGGGTACGCGGGAAGTTTAACACGCGATTGGCCAGGGTACGTGTATTACAGGGGTACGCGGGAAGTTTAACACGCGATTAGCCAGGGTAAGTGTATTACAGGGGTACACGTGAAGTCATACACGCGATTAGCCAGGGTACGAGTATTACAGGGGTACGCGGGAAGTTTAACACGCGATTGGCCAGGGTACGTGTATTACAGGGGTACGCGGGAAGTTTAACACGCGATTGGCCAGGGTACGTGTATTACAGGGGTACGCGGGAAGTTTAACACGCGATTGGCCAGGGTACGTGTATTACAGGGGTGCGTGGGAATCATCACACGCGATTAGGCTGGGTGGGTCCTCACAGGTGTTCCCTGTACACCCTCCACGGCCCCTGCAGGCAGCCTACAAAACAGGGGACTACCCTGCACACCTGCTCATGTCCCCCTGCACCCCCACCCCCCCAGCAGTGCAGGGGCAGCCTCCACCAGGCCCCCACTCATGTCTCCCACCACCCCCACCCTCCCGCCACCAGGGGCAGCCTCCACCAGGCCCCCACCCATGTCTCCCACCACCCCCACCCCCCGCCACCAGGGGCACTCTCCACCAAGCCCCCACCCATGTCTCCCACCACCCCCACCAGTGCAGGGGCACACTCCACCAGGCCCCCACCCATGTCTACCAACACCCCCACCCACCAGCACTGTGGGGCACGTGGCCAGCAGGCAGTCAGGCAGCAGCAGATGGCAGGTGGGAGCGTGCTCAGGGCTCTGGGGGGCAGTAATTTCGCCTCCTGGCCAGGAGCGTGGTCTCTCGTGTGTGAACGCGTGGACAGCCTGATAGGTAGTGAAATCCCACACGTCAGCAAAGGCCCTTAGCGCGTAAACCCGTCAACAGCATATGCGCGCCTATAGTCACCTGCACGTGCAGGAAATTGTTGCGTGACACGTCCCAGTGTCAAAGCGTGTGATTGGTGAAAATGGATGTACACGTAGAAGTGACAAAGCGTGTGATTGGTGAAAATGGATCTACACGCAGGAGTGACAAAGCGTGTGATTGGTGAACGTACACGCCGTGTACGTGTGGGCCTGTATATAAGGTACATGTAGAACACCATTTCCTTGTACGTGCTTTTCGTGGAGAGCGAGTGGGTGAAATCTGTACTTCTTGTCGTTTCACACGCGATTTACTTCACGGCGTTTCCAGTTCGTATTCCCTGTTACCTCTGACAGCTTTTTCTCTTTTTTCTCTTTTACTGGTTTACCTGGGCCTGTTCCCTCAAACAGTGTCCCCTTCTACTGTTGTCCTGTCTTCTCAGACAGCGTACACATCTTCTTTTGGCGGGGGTTTAGCCAGCCAAACGCGCTCATTCTTCACGCTCTTTTACCTGGCAGACGGTGAGTCACGCACGTATCCAACTTCTGTGCTTGCCCCGTGTGTTGCCTACCCCTTCAGAGGTTATTCTAGGCTGCGTGTGACACGCATACGTTCATTCTTGTGTTACTGGGTGCCACAGCGTAGTGCAGGTTTTTCTTTCTGCACACGTGGTCTAGGAGGGGTTGCGTGCACGTCATCTCCCTTTTTTGGGCCTCCTGTGCGTTGCGTGACCCGTCATCTTTCCCCAGGGGTTACAATCAGCCGTGCTAGAGCACTAGGGTACAATTACCATCTGGTACCCAACCCCTTTGACCCCCAATTGCCCAGGACAATTGTCTACAGCCACTCCCATACGCACATTAATATCAGTGCCATGGCTGGGAGGCGAGGATTCCGTAAGGGTGGCAAAGGTGGAAGAGCCACAAGTGGTGGCCGTGGTGGATACGGTAGGGGACGTGGTCGTAACTTGCAGGGTGAGCCTGTCCCCCCATGTGTGGAGGACCAGTCAAGGGCACCCATCATCCACCCCCCCCCTCCCCCCCCCCCCCCTCCCGTTGAGGCTGAAGTGGCTGACACCATCCATGCTCAGCCCTTGTTGGACCAGCCCATTGTGGCACCAGACCTGGCTGACTCCATGGCTGACTTCCAGGTCAGCAGGGCTACGACACGTGCGCTGGTGCACGTTGATGCCATCATGCCACGTGGATCTGGGGCAGCAAGGTCATCCGCTGCACCAAGGAGGCAGGGCGGAGTGGCTGCAGGGGCAGCTGCGGCTCCATCCACCCCAGCCCTCACACACCCAGCCAGGACAGTGTCGGTCCTAGTCCATGCTGCTGACATTCCCCCTGACACCATCACACTCGAGCCAATGCCTGCACCAACTCCCATGCTGAGTGTGCAATCCCACACTCCTGATACAGAGTCCACCAGGGCTCCTGCCCCTAGTGTCCAGAGCGGCGCAGGACACTCAGGATCACCACCACCTTCCAAGCGGAAGAGGAAGAGTGCTCGTCCGGCACAGGCTGATGCCCCAGACACGGCTACACAGTCCGGCCCGTCCAGGAAGCCCAGCTTCACGGATGACGAACTGAATGCACTTGATGGTCATTGTTGCAGGATCCAAGACCACACCTGCACAACGCCAGGCACACTGGCAGACCGTTGCAGACATCGTAAGTGCCCTTGGAATCGTGAGGCGCACAGCCAATGATTGCTATAAGCGCTGGAATGACCTAAAGCGCAGGGCAAAGAGTAAGCTGGCCTCAAGTCATGCCGCAACTCTAGTGACTGGAGGTGGGTCTCCAGTAGTAGACATGGAACTCACTCCACATGAGTCAGTCGCTGGGACCTACGTCACGGAGGAACAGATCCAAGGCGTGGGAGATCTGGCTGATTACGAGGCATTGTCCGGTGAGTGCACATGCATGTGTGTGTCATACATGTGCATGGTGTGTGTGTGAGGGCTTCTGTTTGGGTGCCAGGTGAGAGTGTGTGCGCCTCAGTCGTATGGGTCAGCCATGTGCTTCATGCAATACTTCCTGCGCAGCTGCATTTGGCCATAGCAGTATCCCTTCTGCCAACAGTAGACATCTAGCACAACTGCACGCCAGTTGCCCTTGAAGTGTCACCTTGACACAACAGATTTGCTTATTTTTCACTGTTCATTCAGTCAGTTTGTTTGCATTCCACCACTTTCACTAGGCATGTCGCTGTCCACTAGTCACATGTCTGACATGGGTATGGTAAAGGGGAGTGACTTTGTTACCTGGATATCATTTGTACACACATGTCCCTGTGCAATTTGACCATTACAGACTGGCAGCTCCAGGTGAAAAATCTGACCTGTTAGAATCAGAAAAGCTATTACATGCGGGAACTGGACTGAATGAATAGGTGCTGCCCTCCTCTCCATCTTCACTCAATAGCAATGGTACATGCCATCTGTGTGATGGCATGTGTGTTTCACCTGCCAATCACAGGCCAATGTGTGATGCCACTGCCAGGCAGCATGCAGAAAATTTGTTCATCTTCCATCTTGGTGTCATCAGTGTGTGCCGTTTGCCTGCACTTCATACGCAGTGAGGGTGCATGCATGGGAGGGTTTTAGTCATGTGGGACATGTCAATCAAGTACTGGTTCTCTTGCTTCTCAGCCCTCAATGTGTGCCATGGTGCTAATGCCTGTTTCCATTACTTTGTTTTCATGTCTTTGCAGGGGAAGACGCACCTGATACTGCTGGGGTTGTGGAGATGGTGCAGACCCAGGAGGTGTCCCAGGGCCGACCAACCACCAGTGAGGGACGTGGTGTGGTGGTGGGGGAGAACCCACAAGTGCTGCAGGTCGTGCTCTCAAGGGGTGTCTCTGGCTGCACCTCCCCCGAGCTGTACTCAGGTGTTGATTCGGATGAGACCTACGTGCCGTCGCTGGTGAGTGTTCCAGGGAGGGATTCTGTTCTGTCTCACCCACCTGCACCAGGGTCATTACCCTCCATGGGGATGTCAGTGTTGGCAGCTACGCCTTCGGTGGTTACGGATGCAGGGTCACACTCCGCGACATCTGATCCTGTTCCTGGGCCAGCAGATCAGAGGGGGAATGCAGTCCTGCAGCCTCAGGCAGTGCCGGCACAGCAAGGCGCAGTTCGCCTTGCCCCAGACAGGTGTGGTGCCCGCCGACGTGGTGGCCGTACGCCACCTGGCAATACCGCATGGGAGCAATCCATTTACGGTATGGCTACCCAACAGGCTGCATCATCCGAGATGATGGCTCAGGCCATGGATAGGGTGGCCACTTCCATTGTCCCCCCAGAAAGGCTGATGGAGCGACTAGAGCAGGCAACTGACTCCATCTGCCAGTCACACAGGGAGGACATGTTGGGGTCCAACAGGGACAGGCGGGCGGCACTGGCGACTCTGCAGGAGGCCATCTCCATTGAGTCCCAGGGCCACAGGGAAGCCCTGAGGCAGGAGCTCCTACACCTCAGGACGACTCTTGTTGAGCTTGAGGCTTCAACACACCAAAGGACAGAACAGCAGCTGGAGCGTCTCACCCGTACGCTCTCAGCTGAGATGCAGGCAACGAGGGCGGAGGTCCGGGCATCCCGTGAGTTGTTGCATGGGGACCTCCGCACACTCATCCTCCAGAACCAGACCTACCACACCCGCATGCTTGCAGCCATGGAGGAGCAGACTAGGGCCTTGCGTGGGCTGCCTCCCATAGTGCAACCACCTCCGGATGCAGCTGCACAGGGTGATAATAGCGACAGCAGTGACACTCCCACAATAGGGTAGCCGTGTGGGCCATGAGCCCATGGAGGTGTTTTATTTTCCCAGGATCCACGCAGGTGGGTTCTGGTGTGCATCCTGTCCTCGGACCTCCTGGGTGGCCTCCCCAACCCCCCCGGGCCCATCAATGGCCATTTTTGATTGTTTCTTATTTTTATTTTTATTTTGATTTCTTTTATTCCCAATTTTTTTGGGAGGATCTGTTGGCTCCGATCTGTTGGCTCCGATCTGTTGGCTCCGATCTGTTGGCTCCGATCTGTTGGCTCCGATCTGTTGGCTCCGATCTGTTGGCTCCGATCTGTTGGCTCCGATGTGTTGGCTCCGATCTGTTGGCTCCGATCTGTTGGCTCCGATCTGTTGGCTTCCGTGGTTCCTGTGGGCATACGCTGCATTGTGGCTGGGCACATGCAGGCTTGTAATGTATTTGGTTCAGATGCTTGGGTTTGAGTCACACACACCCCTCCTGCTTCCCGTTTCCATGGGCTTGCAAAGGGTGTGCCCAAGTGACAGTGAATTACACAGTGACGTTGGACTCCCATGAGCTGTGTGGCCAGTCTGTAGTCAATACTGTGTATACATTCATAGTGCATATTGCTGTTGTGTTGTACACTGCATGTTGCATTGATGTGTAACTCTTCTTCTGTGTCTACCTCCCAATTTGCAGGTCCCTTCCTCAAGTCCACACAAGGACCTCAAGTCTGGCGATGGGGACCATGTTGGCAGCAGTGCACCTACAACTCTACATGGCGCCAACACTGCACAGTTGGTAGTGGTGGGAGTGCAGGCATTTCCAGGTGGTGAGACTACTAATATGTAACATTTTTGATGTCATGTTTATGGTACTACGTGCTCAAGTATGTTGTTGGTCCGGCATTGCTGTGAGCATTTCAGGTGTTGCAGGTTTCTAATAGTGCCACTGTACATAGTGAGAGTGATGTCATGTTGTGGGGATTACTTTGTTTACCTGCAATTAGCATGACATGGCACGGTGTGTCGCGTGGCAGTGCTGGGGTTGGGTTGGCTGACATGGCACTGTCCTCATGTTGCATTTTGCAAGTGGGTATTCATTTTAGCTGCTTCAATGTGTAACTTCACAAAACTGCATTGGTGGTGTCTGTGTGGGTAGGGATGCACACATTGTGACACTTCCAGGTGAACAATCTCAGGCTGACATGGAATTCCCGGTTCATTCTCCACACATTCAGGATCAGTGTCAGGTTGAGTCATCATTGATTGTCAGATGGAATGTGCCAGGGCAGTGTGCACTCCACAGGGGTGTGATTTCTATGTGAAGTAATTAGCCACTAGCTGTGTACGGGCTGCCTCCCCCCGTGCCCTTTCCCCTCCCATGCGCAGTGGCTGTGCATGTGGTTGGGGATGTGGGGCCACCACCATGTCCACGGCCAGGCCCCGGCGTGTTGCAACGTTGTGCAGGACACATGCTGCCACTATGATCCTGCACACTACTGGGGGAGCGTATAACAGCTGCCCGCCAGAACGGTCAAGGGAGCGAAAGCGTGACTTCAGCACTCCGAATGTGCGCTCCACTATGCCCCTGGTTGTAATGTGGGCTGTGTTAAATCTTACCTGGGGTGGCGTGGTGGGGTTCCGAATTGGCGTCATCATGTGGGGGCTGAGAGGGTAGGCACTGTCCCCTGTGGAGGTGGGGATTGGTATCATTGGTGAGGTTGTGACCTTGCTCAGTATCCAACATGCATGCATGTGCAGTGGCATACATACTCACCAAGCAGCCATGTATCGCCATGCCGCCCAGCTTCTAGGTCCCGGCTTAGGGTGGACATTCGGTAAATGAAGCTGTCGTGGGTGGAGCCGGGATAGTTGGCATATACTGAGGTGATGATTCCCTTGGCATTACATGCTACCTGCACGTTGATGGAATGCCAGTGCTTGCGGTTCCTATAGATGTGCTCAGATGCCCTGGGGGGACGTAGAGCCACATGGGTGCAGTCGATGGCACCTAGCACTTTGGGGAATCGTGCCACTGCGTAAAAATCCAGGGCGGCAGCATGCCTTTCTGCAGGTGTTCTGGGCAGGTATATGTGCCTGCGGACTGATGGGCGTGCAGTCATGATGTTCAAGACCTGGTGTAGGCAGCGTGACTGGGTGGCCTGTGACACCCCACCCACTATGGCACTTGTCCGCTGAAATGATCCAGTGGCTAAGAAGTGCAGTACATTGAGGACCTTCTCCAGGGGGCTGAGTGCTTGGGAGCACAGGGTGGGTGATGTGAGGTCATCCTCCCACTCACTCACCAGGTCCAGTATGATGTGTGGTGGAAACCTGTACCTCCCATACACCTGGTCATCAGGCATCCCGAAAAGGCTGGTTCTGGGTGTGAATATTCTGGCCCTGACTATCCTCCTCCTCCTCCTTTGGTAGCCCACTGCCACTGCTGCTAGGAACGGTATGTTCATCCTGGCGTCTGAGCTTGTTATTGTTAAAGTCCGCAATTTATGCTTAGCGCGTGTTCTAGGCGAGCGTGTGACCCGCGCACCCCTGGAATCCAGTTCCCAGTCCAATAGCGTGTGGAAATTCACACGCACCACGGGATACAGCGTGTGACCCGCGCACCCCTGGAAACCAGTTCCCAGTCCAATAGCGTGCGGAAATTCACACGCACCACGTGATACAGGTTCGCTGACGTACTTGCGTGTGTAAGTGGCCGCGCACCCATTAAATACACGTACATAGGCCAATCGCGTGTACGCGCACTTTTGTCCAATTACACGCGATGACACTCTGACGTGCAGTATCTCCACGTGTGCCCCGTCATCACGTGCTGAGTGGGGAACACCCGTGCGGGTCACGTCACAGACGCGCTTACGCGCTGAGGGACTCTGGTCCAATAGAATCGCGTATGCGTGCTGACGCGCTTACGCGCTAAGGGCCTTTCCTCGGATTTCACGCTGACGTGCAGGATTTTCACGTGCCAAATCACTCCGTATCAAGCTGGCCACGCGAAAACACACGGAAGCCCACGCTCCTGCCCAGAAGGCCGAGTTACTGCCCCCCAGTGCCCCGAGCAGCCTCCCACGTGCCATCTGCTGCTGCCTGCCTGCCTGCCTGCCTGCTGCCACCGTGCCCTGCCATTTGGTGCCTGCACATCAGCCATCTGCAGGGGTCCAGTTGCTGTGTCCACCCCTGCTGGAACAGAAGACTCCCGACTGGTATTACATCGCTCCACAGCCCAGCCCCAGGACCCAGTTGCCCACCCACACCTGCCTCTGGGGTTGCCATGTCGGGCACTTCAACATCTGGCACCAGTGGCAACCCCAGGCCTGAGGGGCAGAGGGGCACCAGCTTCACTGTCACCGAAGTCCTGGTGGAGCATGTCCTGGGGCAGTATGATGCCCTCTTTGGATCGTCCCGCGCCAGCAAGGAAGGACGGCAGAGGATCTGGGCCGACTGTGTGGTTGCCATCAACGCGGAGGGGGTGGCAACCCGCGACGTCCTGAAGATCAAGAAGCGCTGGGAGGACTTGAGGTCCAGGACCCTTGTGAAGGCCCGGCGCCTCGTGGAGGGGGGCCGGGGCCGCATGAGTTCCATCCAGATGAGGGTCCTGGAACGCGTACGCCCAGCGCTCCACGCCCAGATCCTTGAGAGGGAGGCCCGTCTAGAGTTGAGCGGTAAGTGTCCATGCATTACTGTGTGAGACAGGGCATGTTGCGGTGTGCTGGTTCTATGATACTTGCCTGTATGTGTGCCATAGGCCATGTATGCATGTATGTGTGCAGGGACATCATGGTAATGCATGTGCGACCAGTGATGTGTGATGCACATGGTTGTTGCATGTGTTGAAATGCCGCATGGGGAGCCCTATTCAGATTTAGAACATGAGAGCATGCCAGTCTCTGTACGTGGACATGGGTGGGGGTGAGGGATGGGTGCTGATGCCAGGTACATATATGGTAGCCATGTCTGTGTGCCTGACCTGCGTGTCTGTGACTTGTGCATGCCATGGATGCATGACACATGTGTGTGACAATGCAGAGATTCAGTAAAGCAGCCAAATTACCCTTGTAACCGCTGTGTTTGGTGTGTTTGGGGCCAGATGGATGTGACTGAGGTGAAGTGTGTGCTTGTGATGGGCATGAGGCATGATGCATGTGAGTTACATATCATTGAATGTTTCAAGAGTCCATTGGACATGCATGGAAATGTCCATGGCATGCACCATGCCTGTTACTGTGTGTGTTTTGCCTGGACTGACCCATGTGTTGTGGAGGGACATGATGGAAGTGTACTTTGACAGTGGTGCTCATCTGCTATTGCTTCCTGTCTAGGGGACCATTGTACAGTGCCCTGATGCTTGTGTTCTTTGTCTCCCTCTACGCAGCTGCTAGTGAAGAAGAGGGCGGAGACGGCGCTGTGGAGCAAGGCGGCGGGGATGCCCCCACGGCTGCAGCGGAAGGGGTGGGTGAGCCCCCACAGGGGCCTGCTACGGTGGGAGACGGTGAGGAGCCATCCAGGTTGGTGGTTTGCACAGAGGAGGAGGAGGCCGCCACTGGGGCACACATGGGGCCTGGTGGGGGCATCCCTGCTGGTGCAAGTGGTGCAGTCCAGGGCCAGGGGCAGGAGGCAGCACAGGTCACCGTGGAGGGGCCTGTGCATGTCGCTGTCCCTGACCCTGTGAGTGCACCACCATGCACCAGCAGGGATGCCCCGTCCCAGGCCCGTCCGCAGGTAGTGGGGATGTCCATGTCACCTGACTCCCCTCCACCTGCGGACGTGGGAACCCCTGGCCGTGCGGAGAAGGTCCTGATTGGGGTCGCGATGCGCACGGCTGTGATTCGTGATGCCGTGCGTGCTTCCCCGGAGGAGCACGCACGTCATCACGAAGTGCACCGTGCCGACGTGGCCCAATTGGGATCGGCCATGTTCGGGGGTTTCCTGCATGTGTTGGCCAATGTGGCGGCCCTCTCCTCCTCTGTGCAGGCTATCCACCAGTCGTTCTCCTTGCCGTCTTCCAGCCCAGATGCAACCAGGGCCCCCTGTGGACCTGCCCCGACCAATGCAGCCAGCTCGGTGGGGATCCCATCCCTGCCACAGTCGGGAGTCAGAGATCCAGCAGGGGTGGACACCAGAGCAACTGGACCCCAGCAGATGGAGGATGTGACGGCATCATCGGGCAGGGCACGTGCACGACGGCGTCGGTGGTTTCCATCAGCCTGGATGCCGTCGTGCTGGCACAGGCAGTTGCGTCGGAGGCAGCAGCAGGCTCAACGTGGGAGGCATCATGGCTCGGGGCCATCAACATCGGGGGTGCAGGCATCGGCCGGAGGGCAGGAGAACCCTGGAATGGGAGTGGCTTCCGTGTGGGAGAGGTTGTGCCAGCGGATAGGTGCGGAGCGGCAGCGGGCAGAGGAGGAACGGCTCACGATGGTCAGGGCGGAGGACTCCATGCGGAGGGCGCTGAGGCGGGCTGAGTGCCTCGAGGGTCTTCGCAGGGAGTTAGAGCTGGACACTGCGTTATCCCTGCGGGACCTCGGGGCCAGGGAACATGCCCGCCTCCAAGCCATTGACCAGGAGTTCGATGATGCCCTGGCCCATGACAACAACCAGTGAGCCGTCCGAATAGCCCGCTGCCTTTGTATATAGTTGTATAGTTAGGGTTAGGTTTCCTTTGTTTTTTTGAATTTTTTTTGGTTGCGATTGGACAATGCACCACTTTTTTGTATATAGTTCACTTTTTAGTTAGTAGTCAGTTAGGTTTAATTTGGTAGGGCTCATGGACCCAGGATGATCTTCTTAATTTCCTTATTTTAATAATTCAGAATTTTTTCTTGGACATTCTTCTTGTTTAGTTTGATTTGCTTTGTGTTTTTTCTTGTTTGCTGTTCAATACATAATATTTTTTTATTCTTCAATGTGTCGTATCATCTCATTGCTTTCAGGCATGTCATGTTGGGTGTTTTGTCATTCACTTGCAGCCATTGTGTGTGACAGACATGTGTTAAATTGCATTATTTACATTGGGGGTGTAACATGTAATTGCCTTTGATATGTGGGTGGGTGTGATAGTTGGTTGGGCCTTTTGGCAGGGCAGGATGGGCATTACGGACATGATTGGGGAATGTTGGGACCCAGGTGCAGGGGGGCATGGATTGGACATGGGTGGGGGCCTGCTGGCAGGTGCCCCACAGTGCTGGGGGGTGGGGGTGGTGGGTGACATGAGTGGGGGCCTGGTGGAGGGTGCCCCTGGTGGCTGGGGTGTGGGGGGGGTGGGAGACATGAGTTGGACATGGGTGGGGGCCTGCTGGCAGGTGCCCCACAGTGCTGGGGTGTGGGGGGGGTGGGGGACATGAGTTGGACATGGGTGGGGGCCTGCTGGCAGGTGCCCCACAGTGCTGGGGGGTGGGGGACATGAGTTGGACATGGGTGGGGGCCTGCTGGCAGGTGCCCCACAGTGCTGGGGTGTGGGGGGGGTGGGAGACATGAGTTGGACATGGGTGGGGGCCTGGTGGAGGGTGACCCTGCACTGCTGGGGGGTGGGGTGGTGGGTGACATGAGTGGGGGCCTGGTGGAGGGTGCCCCTGGTGGCTGGGGTGTGGGGGGGGTGGGAGACATGAGTTGAACATGGGTGGGGGCCTGCTGGCAGGTGCCCCACAGTGCTGGGGTGTGGGGGGGTGGGGGACATGAGTTGGACATGGGTGGGGGCCTGCTGGCAGGTGCCCCACAGTGCTGGGGGGTGGGGGACATGAGTTGGACATGGGTGGGGGCCTGCTGGCAGGTGCCCCACAGTGCTGGGGTGTGGGGGGGGTGGGAGACATGAGTTGGACATGGGTGGGGGCCTGGTGGAGGGTGACCCTGCACTGCTGGGGGGTGGGGTGGTGGGTGACATGAGTGGGGGCCTGGTGGAGGGTGCCCCTGGTGGCTGGGGTGTGGGGGGGGTGGGAGACATGAGTTGGACATGGGTGGGGGCCTGCTGGCAGGTGCCCCACAGTGCTGGGGGGTGGGGGTGGTGGGAGACATGAGTTGGACATGGGTGGGGGCCTGCTGGCAGGTGCCCCACAGTGCTGGGGTGTGGGGGGGGGTGGGAGACATGAGTTGGACATGGGTGGGGGCCTGCTGGCAGGTGCCCCACAGTGCTGGGGGGTGGGGGTGCAAGGGGACATGAGTTGGTGTTCATTAGTTCAAGGAGACATGTGCCTTTGCTGGGGGGCATGCCCATGGTGGGTGGGCTGCCTGCGGGACATGACCAGGGATGCAGGGTAGTCCCCTGTGGTGTGGGCTGCCTGCAGGGGCCGTGGAGGGTGTACAGGGTACACCTGGGAGGACCCACACTGTGAAATCACATGTGGAACTTCCCGCGCACCCCTGAAATACACGCGCCCAGGCTGTTCGCGTGTGGAACTTCCCGCGCACCCCTGAAATACACGGGCCCAGGCTGTTCGCGTGTGGAACTTCCCGCGCACCCCTGAAATACACGCGCCCAGGCTATTCGCGTGTGGAACTTCCCGCGCACCCCTGGAATACACGCGGCCAGGCTATTCGCGTGTGGAACTTCCCGCGCACCCCTGAAATACACGCGCCCAGGCTGTTCGCGTGTGGAACTTCCCCCGCACCCCTGAAATACACGCGCCCAGGCTGTTCGCGTGTGGAACTTCCCCCGCACCCCTGAAATACACGCGCCCAGGCTGTTCGCGTGTGGAAATTCCCGCGCACCCCTGAAATACACGCGCCTAGGCTATTCGCGTGTGGAACTTCCCGCGCACCCCTGCAATACACGCGCCCAGGCTGTTCGCGTGTGGAACTTCCCCCCGAACCCATGAAATACACGCGCCCAGGCTGTTCGCGTGTGGAAATTCCCGCGCACCCCTGAAATACACGCGCCTAGGCTATTCGCGTGTGGAACTTCCCGCGCACCCCTGAAATACACGCGCCCAGGCTGTTCGCGTGTGGAAATTCCCGCGCAGCCCTGAAATACACGCGCCCAGTCTGTTCGCGTGTGGAACTTCCCGCGCACCCCTGGAATACACGCACCCAGGCTATTCGCGTGTGGAACTTCCCGCGCACCCCTGGAATACACGCGCCCAGCCTATTCGCGTGTGGAACTTCCCGCGCACCCCAGAAATACACGTAGCCCGCTCCCCCAGACCCGATCGCGTGTGAAACTTCACGCGAACCCCTGTGATGCACGTACCCTGCTGAAATCGCGTGTTAGACTTCCCGCGCACCCCGGTATACACGCACACGTATTTTTTGTCAGCGGGTGTCCGTGTTTGTGGGTACCCCTTTGCACGTCTTTGTTCCTGGAGGGCCACAGTATGGGACATTCATCATGGCAGTATATAGGTGCGATTAGTTGGCGCACCTTTTGGCGCACATTTCTTACAGCCGCAGAGACGCTACCGCCTGCTTTCCTGTGGCGGTTGTGTTTGTGCCTGTGCGCTGGTTTGAGCGTGCGCTTTTTTCCCCTATTCTATTCCATGAATACGTGTTGTAGGCGAGCGTGTGGGCGTTCCGCGCACTTGTGCCCTGTACTTCCCCCGTGACGCCCACGTTTTGGCAAGTTGTTCCCCATTCCGAGTGTTACGCCCGTGTTCCGCCTACTTTTGTTGCGTGCGCCGCGCTATGTGCGATTTTCGCTGTGGCCTGTGCGATTTTCGCAGTGACCTGGCGCACGCTGTTAGATGGCCTGTGCGCTAACGTGCGCCGCGCACTTTTTATCGCACATCCGCTGGTTTTCTCGCGCACGGCCTTCCATGAATCGACGTGCGCTGCTTTTCGTGCGATTTTCGCACGTTCACTGCGATTTTCGCTATTCCACTGCGATTCGCACGTTTTTGCCCACTTGCGCCGCGCTAATTATTCCATGAATCTGCCTCTGAGTTGGTATCCCTACATCATGAGATCTTCTCGTTGTTCCCAAATGAGCTTTGTTATAATTAATGAATGAAATTGACAAACCATGCGATTATTGTTTTTCAACGGTAAAGTCACCCAGTCAATATCATCGGAAATCAACAATCTCAACCCAGGATTTTGCTTGAACATATCAAGCATATGCGATTGATTCTGCTGGTGCCATTCATTTTGATATTGCTTTCCCACCCTATGATGTTTGTGGCGAGAATGGTGATTGATTAGGTGATGGCAGAGTCATTGGTTGTACATTTTGTGTAAGATCTACTTTGCTGTCAGACTGTTCCTTCTTGTCATTATAATGGTTCTGGGTTAACAGAACATAACCTGAGGTTAACAGGCTATCTAGGTTCTGAGTGGTAGGATCTATCTTTACTACAGAGACTAAATCTCCTCGTAGAGATTTCTTTTACTTATGATGAAAGAAAACCTCAACATTGTGCTTTGTTTAATGCCTGTTCCTCCCATAAGTAACTGTGTGGGCAGAGACATGGAGTCAACTGACGGGATGTATGATTCTTTGTCTGTATTAACTGGAACTACGTTCGGTTGACATAATGACAGCAAGGTATTATTTGCCTGACTGATCCCAGGTAGGTCATTTGTGACTTTAACAACCTCATCAGACCATTTCTGTTTTTTGTTTGAATTCTGTTTGTGTTTCTCATTGAGATCTATAATCTCATCTTCTTTGGGCAAGTTGCATACGTTTTTAATTGCAGAATTATGTCCTAATATTTTAGTCGACTGCATATTTGTCGTTTTTTTTTGTTGTCAGAGTTATTCCTATTCCAATTCACTCTTTTTTTGTGCTCTCATCTCTTTTCGCTTTGTTCTATGTGAGGGTGGCGAACTTCAGAAATGTCGGACTAGCTAGGCAGACATTGCGTCTCCAGCACTAGCACTCCATCCTAAACCAGCAACAGCACCCACCCCTGTGCCTGACCTCCAGGCTGCTTACTGGGAGCCTAGCCAGCCCACCTAAGTCCCAACCAGGCAAAATGCACACACGCATCTTTAATGAACTCTTAGAATCCCACACACAGGGACTGCGGTCACCAAGGGTGTCCCAACCACAAAGCGCCTTGAGGCCATGCAAATGGGGAAAGGACACTATATACATGACAAATAAAATACAATACAATTTAGCATTCATCGTGTTAAGAAGCATTTCTTTTTGCAGTTTACCATCTATTGACATCAATGGAATCCCCTGAATTGTGCTGTGGTTTGATCCCCAACCTGACTTTTGTAAGTAAAATCTTTTTAATGTATTTACCTTACTCAACTAATCTCTTTTTTGATAGCCCTTATTGTTATCAGGGAAGGGGGGCACTGTCCCCTTTGCAAGCGTCCTTTGTTGCTTTACTGTTGTACATATCACCTTACAGTGAGGTGCTGCAGGGGTACTAAACATTCATTTTCATTTTCATTTGTAACTATATTTGTTACCTTTTTTGCAGTATCCAGGGCAGGCTGGTGGCAGTAGATATCTTGTACCCCGTTTTTAGTTTTTATCACTTTTATATTTTACTTTCATATTTTATTGCATAATGCAATTTTTAAGTGCCATATGCTCAAAATGTCCGTGCTGTGCATTTTTACGCCTATCCTTTGCGCAATTGTCCTTTGGTTTTCTTCCTGTCTTTTTAGATCAGGAAATACCATATATGATGAGCCATTTTCTGGGCTCTGGCTTGGGTTTACAAGGAAAAGTGGTGGTGTGTATCCTGCCCACATGTGGGACTGGGGACCGTCTTGTCCCAGTCCACCTTTCAGCCAGAGGATGTCTGTTGCTTAGCAGATGTGGCACAAGAGGGTGTCCATGATTGGACAACCCTTGCCAGTTTGAATAGTGCAGATCCTTGCCATTGGTGAGCTGGGGCAACTCCCAGCTCAAATACTGGCAAAAAGTAGGAGTCCTGCATTAATTCCTCAGAGCATAGGTGGGAGCCAAGACCACGGAGAAGAGCAGAAACACAATGAAGGCCTGAAAACTACCACTTAAGACTTAAGCCTTGCCTGCTCTAAAATGGGCCCCGGAAAAGAAACTTGTTACAAGGCTAGACCCTGACAACTACATGCTGCGCGCACGTGACAGACATAATTTATGTCAGCAGGCGTTATGGAACTGGTGTTCCATTTGAGTTTAACAATACTCGGATGGCAAACGATAGAGATGGCGAGCAAGAGCTTTTATTCCTGTTAAAAGTAAGAAACAAACCATGGTGTCTTTACTATAATGTAGAAGACACTAGGTGCACATTTAACGAGCATTATATATTGCTTTAAAACAAATATGCAATATATAAAATCGAGCATACATTTGTGTTATTATCGTCCGGCAGATTCAGCATTAACACGCCGATGCTTGCAATACAGAAAGAAAGATTTTTCTTCCGATGTCCACGCCCCATTGTCTGGACGTGCAGTCACGTTACTAGTAAGTGCGAGGCATCATTACAGTAAATAGTTGTAGTGAATGTACTCCTTGTTTCGACAATCACTTATTGATAAACTGTGTGGTGTCTCCTTCCCTCTATTACATTTATATTATTGCAGTAGTGTCAGATATTTTGGTGTATCTAGAAGAATTATGAATTTCGAGCTCTAGTTTCCAGTAGGTATATCTATCTAGCAGCAGTTTGCCCATATTAGAGGGAAAGAGGGTAGTCTGAACACACCGTGTGTTTATTCCGTTGGCATTTACAGGTATTTGTGTATTTGCAAGATACTTGACCCACCGTCATTTAACAGAATCAGTGGTTAGCGGTCCTCAATGTATTCGTTTTATGAGGTGTACTAATATATTACAAAAGCACGAATTGTAGCTGTTTCGGCACTGTTCCTCAGGTGATTCAACACCACAGTATTAAGGAATCTACATATACTGTTTGTATTCAAGAGCACTCTGATCAAAGAGAGTATTTTCTTTTTTTTTTTAAACACATTAACATTTTATGTTTTAACAAGTGCATAAATCATACATGTAGAAAATAAGCAGAGGACAAGTAATTCAATAGTGCATACTGTCATTTGACAGCAGATTCCGCCCTAACTGTGGACGGGGGGTTCCACCGGCGGGAAAGGTGGAGGAGGAGTGGGGGAAGGGGGAGGGGGGAGGGGAAAGAGAAAAAGGAAGAAAGGGAAGGGGGGGCTTTCATTGCTCGTCCATCCATTTGCCCCAGACCTTTTGGAACTTGCGTGTGCAGCCTCTTGCCGTGTAAATGCGCCGCTCCAAAGTGGCGCACCTGGTGACCTTGTATGACCAACGGACTAGGCTCAGTGCTGCAGCTGATCCCCAATTGGCAGCGATTAGTCTCTTGCCCGCCCCCAGTGCCACGGCCGTGAACAGTTTCACAAGCTTAGTGAGGCCCAGTTCTCCCCATATCCCGAGCAGTATCAACTTTGGTTCCAGTGGTATTTGGGATCCTACTATTGCAGAGATCGTGCGCACGCACCCCGCCCAGAAGGTCTGTACTATTGAGCACTCCCAGATTGTATGGAAAAAGGTACCCCTTTCGCATTGGCATCTAAGGCAGACCTCCACACCCTCCCCGCTCCATCTGGCCAATGTGGTACGGGAATAATAGGATCGGTGCAGTATCCTGAGCTGGGTCAGGCGAAGTCTCGCCTCAATACCGATTTGGCGAGGGAACATCAGGGCCTCCACCCATTCCTCCTGCTTCAGTCTGCCCATGTCCCTTTCCCATTTCCCCTTCAGTGTAGTAAGCTCTTTAGTGCCGAAGGAGTTGAGGGCCTGGTATAGCCTAAAGGTGATCTTGGAGGGAATGCGTTCCTCAAGGATGTTGGTTTCCAGGGGGGAGCAGGCCGGGACCTCCCCCAGGTCCGGAAATTGTGCCTTCATGGCGTGGGCCAGTTGCATGTATCTGAATCGGTCACCCGGGCCCAAATTAAAATGTTCCCTGAGAGTGTCAAACTCAACCATGCGCCCCCCCTGAATCACCTGCGCCAATGTGTGTATCCAGAGCTTTTCCCAGGGGTCCCATTTTGTGAATTTCAGGGAGGTATGCATTATGCCAGAAAGGTTGGGCCAATGTAGGCCTAGAACCCCAGCCTACATGTTTTTGTGCTTCTTCCCATGTACGGCGGATGTGGAGTGACATGCGTGGTGTTTTGGCCATTCCGTCCTGGGGGGCGTACAGCACTTGGAGGGGGGATAGCGGGTGCATACCGAACAGTTCCATGCAAATGTGGGGGAGTGCGCTGTCACGATGCAGCCAGTCGTTTACCACCCTGTTCTATGCCGCTAGGTAGTATGTGTGGATGCATGGTAGCCCTACCCCTCCCTCCCAGATAGAGTGTTTTAGTGTCATGAGAGCGTTTCTGGGTTGTTTCCCACCCCAAAGGAGAGTCCATATGTGTCTGTCTATTAATTTGAGGATTCCTGGGGGAATGGACAATGGGGCATTCTGCAGAACGTATAATAGTCTCGGGAGTGCCAACATCTTGAATAATGCGGCCTTACTCATTAAAGACAGTGGTAGGGGTTGCCAATGGGATATGTCTGTTGCGAGACTGTCAAGGACCGGTTGAAGGTTCAATTGGAGGAACTCCTCCAGCGAGGCGCTAATCCGTATACCCAAGTACAGGAAACGGTGAACCAAAACCGGATATGGACAGGGGTCAGAGATCACTCCCACTCCCCCCCTGGAATGGAAAGAACACTGTTTTCTGGGTGTTCACCCTGAGGCCGGAAAACCTTTAGTAGTCCGGGAGGATTCGGGACACCACTGGGCATGAGGCCACCGGTCTGCTGAGATAGATAAGAAGGTCGTCAGCATACAGCGAGACCCGGTCTTCCCTCCCCCCTGGCCATGCGAATCCTGACCATCCGTCGTCCCCTCGGAGCCTGATCGCCAGCGGCTCAATTGCGAGGAGGAACAACAGGGGAGAGAAGGGGCAGCCCTGCCTAGTCCCTCGCCCCAATGGAAATGATTTAGATTGTCTGACGTTCACCCTGACTTTTGCAACGGTGGACTCATATAGGAGCTTGGTCCAGGAGAGGAAACCGTGTCCGAAGTTCATTCTGTCTAAGATATCCCACAGGGCCTCACATCCCACCAAATCAAATGCTTTATCAAAGTCAACCGCTAATAACGCTAACGGGTCGGATATCTCTGAGGCGCGGTCCAGGGCCAATTGGAGTCTGCGTAGATTCATTTGTGTGGACTTATTCGGCATGAATCCACACTGGTCGGGGTGGATCAGGGATTCAATTGCTCCCAATAATCTGTTGGCCAGGGCTCGGGCTAGAATTTTGGCCTCCCCATTTATCAATGAGATGGGCCTGTCTGAGGCACATCTCTCTTGGGGACGTCCCGGTTTGGGTAGACCTGCGATGAGATGCAGGTCTCCCGGAGGTCCGGAGGGAGGGAGCCGGGTTCCCTACTCCAAAGGAACATGCGTGTAATTAGGGAACCGCCAAGCCGTTTCCAGGTGTTAGGCGGAATCCTGTGCAGTTCCCTTAGGGAGCACTACAGAAGATTAAGAATACAGGTATGAGCAATAAATCCCCTTTGGTATCAGTCCGTACCAGAAAGATTTAGTTGGTAGCTGTGGCTAAGCAGTCAGACTTATCTCAAGAGGGAGATGAGCAGTATTCAGGGTTTACACAATAGGTTTTGCAGCACTATGGTACAAGCAAACACTCACCAAAGCTTTGTATTAAAAAGAATATATAGATTTATTTTTACACACTTCTAGTTCAACACATAAATCACAGTTAATAAAGCAAGTTAAATTCAGTCATGGAAAAGTATACACAACTCCCAAATTACTTGTAGACAAGTTTGCGGTAGAGTGAAAACTGAGCAAAACGGCACAGTGAAAACCAACTACAAATGGCACTCTAGCAGGTTAACGCAAGGGAGGGAAAGCACAAGTTAAACCGAAATATCTTCAAACACACCCTAGCAATACTTCCCTGAAGCTTTGTGAACAAGTAATGCACAGTAGTACTTTAGCAAAAGGATATGTAAATGAAAACTGAGCAACATGGCACTTCACAAGTTAAAACAGTGGGAAGGAAGAGGTGTTTAGAAGATTCAGGCTCATCAACACATTTCTAGATGAAAATCAATCTAGTGAGAGCAGATCTAACAAATCAGCCAGAGTCAATAGGCCTGAGCCAGAGTCAGTGGTACAGGACCAAGAGCTTAGGAGCAAGAAATGCTCTTGTAGCTGCAGTCAATTCTTTGGTTAACGAAGTTCGAAAAAGGTAGATGCAAGGCGAAGGACAATGTTAGATGAAAGGGTGGCCAACCCAATAGGTAGATAAAGGATTTAAAACACCTTTTGGGCTACCACACAGAAAGGGAGGCCTGGCAGAAAAAAGTACCTTAAAAAAAGAAGTGGCTCTTGCGGTGGCGGTTGTTCCTGGTAGTTCCTGCAGTTCGGGGGATCCAGCAGGGAAGAGAGGCTCTCGTCGTGGAGGAAGGTCCGAGTTGGAGGAAGGTCCGAGTTACTGCACTACCCAGGGATGAAACCCGCCGTGGTGCTGCCAAACGAAAAAAAGGTACGCTCCTTTAAATCGTGGTCCGGGTGGATGGCTGCCTGGCTATCCGGCTTCCAAGTGCTTGGCACTGGCGATTCGACCAAGGCAGGTCCGAGGAAGCGATTGGTGAACTGGTTGGTCCCACCAGCTCAAGGGAAGAAGGCTCTTGCGAAGAAGATCTCCTCTCGTCGTGTGGAAAAAAGTGGTAAGACGCTGCAGCAGGGCTTCACCGGTGGTGCAGTTGCTGAAGATGTCCTTGGCTTCTCTCCCCTTGGGTTCCGTAGTTCCAGTGGCGACGTCTTGCTCTTCTTGCTCCTCTGTTGTACTCGCCAAACTCATGCACAAGGGCAGTAAGCAGGTCAGACCGCTGTGGCCCTGCGGGTGCACCTGTTGAGATTGTTGGTCCCTGCCTGTCCTGCCCAGCCTGCTCAGCCTCCCTAGTTGTCAAAATGGGACTAAAGTGCCCTTCCGTCTGCTCCTGACCAGACTGCTCCGGGGTGGTGGCGTGCTCTGTATCGAGTGATGATATTTGTGGGGATGCCGGTGGACTTGGCGTACGGACCACTTCCGATACATCGTCCTCAATGGGCACCCATATGTCGTCCTGTGGGTCCGCCACAGCCAGGGGTGCTGTGGCTGCCACCTCCCCAGCCAAACTGGACTCCTCTGACTGTAGTGCCTCGCCTGATTCGTCAGGATGGCCGATGGGTGGTGGTGGTGCTTCGCCCTCTACGGGCCTTGGTGGCACCGGTGTAATGGCTACCTGGGGTGTCTTGCCAGTTGGTGCACGGCGGCCCCTGGGTTGTCCCCTCCAGGCCGAAGGGCGGTTGGCATCATCCCGGGACCTCTTCCGGGGTTGGGACTGTGCAGGGGTTGCGTCCTGCCCATCGCTGTCATAGTCGGAGCCTGTGGGGGTCGAAGAGAGGGACGGCATGAGTGATGTTTTGATAGGCATCATAAATACATCTGGACAATTGATCATTCACAACATTGTTGGTAATAGGCATTTGTGTTTGGATGAGCACATTGTTTGATACATGGGTGGGTTATGTAGGCATATGTCGGCATCACTCATGTTGGCCAAGAGCAATGCTATCTGACATGCATGGTATTTTGGGCCTGCACGCTGTGTGACATCATGGCATTTACAACTTTGAGTGGTATGTGTGAGGTACGGCATTGCCTTGCAGCAGGCATCTGCATGTGTCTGTGATGCGTCCCCCTACTTTGCTGGGAGTGTGTGTGTGTTGGACCATGGCTTGACTCTTTGGACTGACATATTGGTTGACTTTCATCAGACTTGGCATTACAATGTTTTCTTAGGACACTCACCTCCATCGCCCGATGTTGTGGTGCCACACTCCATCTCGCCAACACCTTCGATCCCCTCCATCTCTATCATGCTGGCGCAGATGTCCTCCCATGGCGTGAGCTTGATTGGAGAGCTGGGACCTCCTCCTGTTCCCATTGCCTGGCTCCGGTTCACTGAGAGAATGTTTCGGACTCTCAGTCGCAGGTCGTCCCAGCGCTTGCGACAGTTTTTGATGGTGCGTGGGGTGTTCCCAACAGCACTGACCTTCTGAGCAACAAGTGCCCAGGTCTCCTTCTTCTTCAGTATTGCCTCCCTCTTCATGTTATTGGAGAATACTATGCCAGCATGTTCCTGCAGTGTGTCAACCAGCATCTGCAGCTCATCCTCATTAAATCTTTCTTTCCGCTGGCGGGCAGCTCCCTTCTTCAGGGCCTTGGGCATAGTGGTGTAATAGGTGAATCTATTAACGACAACAGCAGAGTCCAAAGGGTCCTGTGTGGTGAGGATGGCAATGGATTGTGTTTTTAAAGGTGGCCGCCGTGCTCCTTCCCGTTCCTGTGCGATGACGCTACTTCCGGTTCCGCTTATTAGCTGTGACCGTTATTAGCGGTGACCGCTAAAGGCGGTCACCGCTAATAGCGGTCACTGCTATTGTCGCGTTGGACCTTGTCGGTAGTGCTATCTGCGCTATGCTTGATGCCGCTAAGGGCATTTAAGGTGCCTTTAACGGCATGCCTGTAATGACCTTACCGGCATGGCGTAAAGCTCGTATCCGCGAAGTCGTAATAGTCCTCTATTAGCGGACTGATGACTGCACGGACACGCTATTTACGCCATGCCGGTAAGGACTGTTACTTACCTCCAAACTCGGAATGAGGGCCAGGTTATAAAATGTTGCTGGATGTTCATTGCCGGAGATGGGTCTGCTGCTGTTGGACATGTCTGTGAGTGTGGCCAGGGTTTGCAATTTGACCTCTGCAGCATCCAAGCAAACAATTGTAGGCAGGTGATTGGTCATGATTAGACCCCATTTTAGTCTGGCAGGTTCTGGGACTGTGTGTGAGTGGCTTTGCATACAGGACTCCATTTTTTCAATGGTGTATTTGGCAGGCTTGCATGGATGCTATGGTTTGTGCCAACGGTTCTGTGAGCTCTGAAGGTCCAGGTAGGATGTCTCGTTTGGCTTGTGGTGAATAGCAGTGTTTTGTGAATGGGGCCTGTCTGTGTTAGTTGCCCCTGGCTACGTTTTCGCAGGGCCAGCTGTTTGCAGAATGATGTGTATTTGCCGATTGATGGTGGTGTGATGGCATGAGGCACAAATCCTCTGTGTTGGCATGGGCTCTCAGAGAGGGTGGTATCGCTCGTAATGGTTGCGTCCCCTATGTTGCAGTCCTTTCTCCTTCAGTGTTGACTTCAGGTTTATCTGTTGTTAACGGTGCAAATCATATATTGTAATGTGGGTCCTTATCACACTCTTTAGGGGGATTGCCCTTGCAGATGCAGTTTGTGTGTTTGATGGCTCATTTCTGAGGGTGGAGTGTTTACCACTGTGTGTGAAAGTCCCAATTGTTTGTTGGTGCGTGGACTTCTCTTGTCTTTTGGCATTGTATAGACTATGGGCCTCATTACACTGATGGCGGTAAGGATTTACCGGTACCGGTAAAATACCGGTACCGGTAAATCCTTACCGCCTTACTACGAGGTCCCTTCGCGGGTTGTGGGATTTAACGCCTGCTTTTTGCAGGCGTTAAAAACCAACCCGCAAAGGGACCCAGGGAGCTAATTACGGTACCGCAATTTGCGGTACCGTTATTAGCGCCTTCCCCATTCCCATTATGCCCTATGGGGCAAAAATGGGAATGGGGAAGGGCAATGGTGGAAGGGGGAATTACCGTCCCGCCAACCTTGGAATGGGGCAGTAATTCCCCTTTCCGCCAAGGCGGTGCCAGTATTTTACCGGCATGAACCATGGCGCTAATAGCGCCATGGTTCTCCGCCATCCGTGTAATGAGGCCCTATGTATCTATCGTGCCTAAGACCATTGGGCCATAGTTTACTCACAGCAAGGGAAGGTTATGTTATGTTAATTACATTTATAAAGTGCACATTCGCCGAAGCATCCTGGCGCTAAAATTATCCAGGATTTTTTAAGGGCTGACACAATTGTTTAAAACAGATATGTTTTAGAAGCTGACGAAAGGCAAGAAGATTGTTGGTAGCGTGAAGTGTCACAGGCAGAAAATTCCATAACTTAGTGGCTTAGTCACTGAAAAGGAGCGCCCACCCGACCCGCTGTTGTGCATGGGGGGGGTGCGTCAATGGGGTTTGTGGGGTGCGGTGCAGGCTAGTAGGGACCATAGTTCCACTACTTCTTTTCGTACACTTCGACCACTGCAAGAAACATATAATCTGGCCGTTACTTGGTTGGCCCTGAGGGATTTTTTTCCATCGATTGGTCTAGGTAAAGTTTTTATGCTTTTCTGAGTGTTAACAAAGACTCTTGTGACAAAGCTGTTCAGTCATTCCAAAATGGCTGCGGTATTTCACTAAGCCACTGAAGGCCATTTCTCCTGCAACAACTACCAGTAGATTGGCAGCGCCGCACTACATCAGAGGAACCCCCGACCGGAGGCGGAAGCCGGCCTCTTTCCCTAAAGGGCCGCGCTCTTAAGGGCCTGTCTGCGGCTTTCCGTGGCCGGACACGGCGATCAGGGCCTGCCCATGCCACCTTTGGCACACCCGTAAGTACACTACTGCACATGCCTTACGACTTATTTATCAACGCCTGACTCGCTCAATTGCATAGTTGTCTGCTGCGACCTTCGCTGCAAGTGGGTGCCCTCCTGACACTCAGTCCTTGCATTCTGACTTTCGAGTGCCTAGTCTAATTGGGTGGGCCATACTCAAGCACATTTACAAGACATTTATTATCTTATGAGACCCTGAACCCCCCGCGAATGCCGTGGACCATACTAAGTCATATTCCCCACTACCATGGAGCTATTGAAATGACCCCAGCATAGCACTGCCTTGGTTATTCTTTAATATGCTTTATTTAGGTTGCAATACCCTGTAATTATGCCTGTCCATGCAACTATTACACATGTATTTACTGTACTGTTATAGGCCACACTATTTTCGTTGTTCCCCATATTTGCATATAATATAACGTTACTATATGTATGTCAGGCTTAAATACTAGCTGATCTGATGATGGTTTAACAATAACGTAGCACTAGCCTCATTTATCCCTAACAGGCAGACCTATGCCCTTTAGTCTTTGCAACCAAGCCCCTACTGAAAGATAGAGGTACGATCTAAGCAGGTGCAAATCATACTGTACTATACTGTATGCTACTTCCTCATTCACTGACTATGCTAGGCTTTATCATTGCCATCATGTTCCCATTTTGTGTTATACACAATGCCACACCATGCTCAAGAGGACTATTCATCTCACATGATAACGGCTTTTCTAAACTTGGTTGCCCACGCCACTTCTCTATTCCTTGCCCGACCCCATTCCTACCTCGCAAGGTGCCATTCCCCTTCCAAGCTAATCAAGAAACCAACCTCCACCCCAACATCACTTTTAGTCTAAGTCCTCCCACCGCCCTTCATTCATCGCATAACCACAAATCAATCAACAATGCCGCGAACAACAGCACCCCAATCCAGGGCGCTGATAGATACTACAGACTTAGGACCAGGACCAAAACCAATCACCTGAAACCCAAACATACACGTATCACTACTGAACACCTCAAAAGCCATTCTTCATACAAGGCCTACCAAACCAAAATGTCACCCATGCCACTAGGTAATGTACACAAAAATACCAGTGACCAACGGCCCTCAATCACAGTTGACAGTTTAGATTCAAATTCAAACTCCATCCCTAGTATGAACTGCGCATTGATAAACGCACACTCTCTCAGAGCTCATGCAATAGAAATACATGACCTTATCATTGACCAACAACTGGATATCCTGGTGGTGGTTACAGAAACTTGGCTTCATCCAGCCGCAGGTCCCCTGCTTGCCATCGCCATTCCCCCAGAGTATAGTATTCTTAGATCTGACAGAACCAGTTCCCAAGGTGGTGGAGTTGCCACAATAGCCAAATCCATCTTGCAAATCAGGGCCTGCCCCCTTGACGAAATACAGGGATATGAACTCCTGAGCAGTATCAACTTTGGTTCCAGTGGTATTTGGGATCCTACTATTGATGAGATCGTGCGCACGCACCCCGCCCAGAAGGTCTGTACTATTGAGCACTCCCAGATTGTATGGAAAAAGGTACCCCTTTCGCATTGGCATCTAAGGCAGACCTCCACACCTCCCCTCTCCATCTAGCCAATGTGGTACGGGAATAATAGGATCGTTGCAGTATCCTGAGCTGGGTCAAGCGAAGTCTCGCCTCAATACCGATTTCACGAGGGAACATCAGGGCCTCCACCCATTCCTCCTGCTTCAGTCTGCCCATGTCCCTTTCCCATTTCCCCTTCAGTGTAGTGAGCTCTTTAATGCCGAAGGAGTTAATGGCCTGGTATAGCCTAAAGGTGATCTTGGAGGGAATGCGTTCCTCAAGGATGTTGGTTTCCAGGGGGGAGCAAGCCAGGAACTTCCCCAGGTCCGGAAATTGTGCCTTCATGGCGTGGGCCAGTTGCATGTATCTGAATCGGTCACCCGGGCCCAAATTAAAATGTTCCCTGAGAGTGTCAAACTCAACCATGCGCCCCCCCTGAATCGCCTGTGCCAATGTGTGTATCCCGAGCTTTTCCCAGTTTCCCAGGGGTTCCATTTTGTGGATTTCAGGGAGGTATGCATTATGCCAGATAGGTTGGGCCAATGTAGGCCTAAAACCCCACCCTACATGTTTGCGTGCTTCTTCCCATGTACGGCGGATGTGGAGTGACATGCGTGGTGTTTTGGCCATTCCGTCCCGGGGGTGTACAGCACTTGGAGGGGGGATAGTGGGTGCATAACGAACAGTTCCATGCAAATGTGGGGGAGTGCTGTCACGATACAGCCAGTCGTTTACCACCCCGTTCTATGCCACTAGGTAGTATGTGCGGATGCATGGTAGCCCTATCCCTCCCTCCCAGATAGAGTGTTTTAGTGTCATGAGAGCGATTCTGGGTTGTTTCCCACCCCAAAGGAGAGTCCATATGTGTCTGTCTATCAATTTGAGGATTCCTGGGGGAATGGACAATGGGGCATTCTGTAGAACATATAATAGTCTCGGGAGTGCCAACATCTTGAATAATGCGGCCTTACCCATTAAAGACAGTGGTAGGGATTGCCAATGGGATATGTCTGTTGCGAGACTGTCAAGGACCGGTTGCAGGTTCAATTGAAGGAACTCCTCCAGCGAGGCGCTAATCCGTATACCCAAGTACAGGAAACCATGAACCAAAACCGGATATGGACAGGGGTCAGGGATCACTCCCGCTCCCCCCTGGAATGGAAAGAACACTGTTTTCTGGGTGTTCACCCTGAGGCCGGAAAACCTTTGGTAGTCCGTGAGGATTCGGGACACCACTGGGCATGAGGCCACCGGTCTGCTGAGATAGATAAGAAGGTCGTCAGCATACAGCGAGACCCGGTCCTCCCTCCCCCCGGGCCATGCGAATCCCGACCATCTGTCGTCCCCTCGGAGCCTGATCGCCAGCGGCTCAATTGCGAGGAGGAACAACAGGGGAGAGAAGGGGCAGCCCTGCCTAGTCCCTCGCCCCAATGGAAATGATTTAGATTGTCTGCCGTTCACCCTGACTTTTGCAACGGGGGACTCATATAGGAGCTTGGTCCAGGAGAGGAAACCGTGTCCGAAGTTCATTCGGTTTAAGATGTCCCACAGGGCCTCCCATCCCACCGAATCAAATGCTTTATCAAAGTCAACCGCTAATAACGCTAGCGGGTCGGATATCTCTGAGGCGCGGTCCAGGGCCAATTGGAGTCTGCGTAGATTCATTCGTGTGGACTTATTCGGCATGAATCCACACTGGTCGGGGTGGATCAGGGATTCAATTGCTCCCAATAATCTGTTGGCCAGGGCTCGGGCTAGAATTTTGGCCTCCTCATTTATCAATGAGATGGGCCTGTATGAGGCACATCTCTCTGGGAGACGTCGCGGTTTGGGTAGACCTGCGAAGCGAATCAGGTCTCCCGGAGGTCCGGAGGGAGGGAGCCGGGTTCCCTACTCCGAAGGAACATGCGTGTAATTAGGGAACCGCCAAGGCGTTTCCAGGTATCAGGCAGAATCCTGTGCAGTTCCCTTAGGGAGCACTACAGAAGATTAAGACTACAGGTATGAGCAATAAATCCCCTTTGGTATCAGTCCGTACCAGAAAGATTTAGTTGGTAGCTGTGGCTAAGCAGTCAGACTTATCTCAAGAGGGAGATGAGCAGTATTCAGGGTTTACACAATAGGTTTTGCAGCACTATGGTACAAGGAAACACTGACCAAAGCTTTGTACTAAAAAGAATATATAGATTTATTTTTACACACTTCTAGTTCAACACATAAATCACAGTTAATAAAGCAAGTTAAATTCAGTCATGGAAAAGTATACACAACTCCCAAATTACTTGTAGACAATTTTGCGGTAGAGTGAAAACTGAGCAAAACGGCACAGTGAAAACCAACTACAAATGGCACTCTAGCAAGTTAACGCAAGGGAGGGAAAGCACAAGTTAAACCGAAATATCTTCAAACACACCCTAGCAACACTTCCCTGAAGCTTTGTGAACAAGTAATGCACAGTAGTACTTTAGCAAAAGGATATGTAAATGAAAACTGAGCAACATGGCACTTCACAAGTTAAAACAGTGGGAAGGAAGAGGTGTTTAGAAGATTCAGGCTCATAAACACATTTCTAGATGAAAATCAATCTAGTGAGAGCAGATCTAACAAATCAGCCAGAGTCAATAGGCCTGAGCCAGAGTCAGTGGTACAGGACCAAGAGCTTAGGAGCAAGAAATGCTCTTGTAGCTGCAGTCAAGTCTTTGGTTAACGAAGTTCGAAAAAAGGTAGATGCAAGGCGAAGGACAATGTTAGATGAAAGGGCGGCCGACCCAATAGGTAGATAAAGGATTTTAAACACCTTTTGGGCTACCACACAGAAAGGGAGACCTGGCAGAACAAAGTACCTTAAATGAAAAAGTGGCTCCTGCGGTGGCGGTTGTTCCTGGTAGTTCCTGCAGTTCGGGGGATCCAGCAGGGGAAGAGAGGCTCTCGTCGTGGAGGAAGGTCCAAGTTACTGCACTACCCAGGGATGAAACCAGCCGCGGTGCTGCCAAACGAAAAAAAGGTACGCTCCTTTAAATCGCGGTCCGGGTGGATGGCTGCCTGGCTATCCAACCTCCAAGTGCTTGGCACTGGCGATTCGACCAAGGCAGGTCCGAGGAAGCGATTGGTGAACTGGTTGGTCCCACCAGCTCAAGGGAAGAAGGCTCTTGCGAAGAAGATCTCCTCTCGTCGTGTGGAAAAAAAGTGGTAAAACGCTGCAGCAGGGCTTCACCGGTGGTGCAGTTGCTGAAGATGTCCTTGGCTTCTCTCCCCTTGGGTTCCGTAGTTCCAGTGGCAACGTATTGCTCTTCCTGCTCCTCTGTTGTACTCGCCAAACTCACGCACAAGGGCAGTAAGCAGGTCAGACCGCTGTGGCCCTGCGGGTGCACCTGTTGAGATTGTTGGTCCCTGCCTGTCCTGCCCAGCCTGCTTAGCATCCCTAGTTGTCAAAATGGGACTGAAGTGCCCTTCCGTCTGCTCCTGACCAGACTGCTCCGGGGTGGTGGCGTGCTCTGTATCGAGTGATGATATTTGTGGGGATGCCGGTGGACTTGACGTACGGACCACTTCCGATACATCGTCATCAATGGGCACCCATATGTCGTCCTGTGGGTCCGCCACAGCCAGGGGTGCTGTGGCTGCCACCTCCCCAGCCAAACTGGACTCCTCTGACTGTAGTGCCTCGCCTGATTCGTCAGGATGGCCGATGGGTGGTGGTGGTGCTTCGCCCTCTACGGGCCTTGGTGGCACCGGTGTAATGGCTACCTGGGGTGTCTTGCCAGTTGGTGCACGGCGGCCCCTGGGTTGTCCCCTCCAGGTCGAAGGGTGGTTGGCATCATCCCGGGACCTCTTCCGGGGTTGGGACTGTGCAGGGGTTGCGTCCTGCCCATCGCTGTCATAGTCGGAGCCTGTGGGGGTCGAAGAGAGGGACGGCATGAGTGATGTTTTGATAGGCATCATAAATACATTTGGACGATTGATCATTCACAACATTGTTGGTTATAGGCATTTGTGTACAGCACTTGGAGGGGGGATAGTGGGTGCATAACGAACAGTTCCATGCAAATGTGGGGGAGTGCTGTCACGATACAGCCAGTCGTTTACCACCCCGTTCTATGCCACTAGGTAGTATGGATGAGCACATTGTTTGATACATGGGTGGGTTATGTAGGCATACGTCGGCATCACTCATGTTGGCCAAGAGCAATGCTATCTGACATGCATGGTATTTTGGGCCTGCACGTTGTGTGACATCATGGCATTTACAACTTTGAGTGGTATGTGTGAGGTACGGCATTGCCTTGCAGCAGGCATCTGCATGTGTCTGTGATGCGTCCCCCTACTTTGCTGGGAGTGTGTGTGTGTTGGACCATGGCTTGACTCTTTGGACTGACATATTGGTTGACTTTCATCAGACTTGGCATTACAATGTTTTCTGAGGACATTCACCTCCATCGCCCGATGTTGTGGCGCCACAATCCATCTCGCCAATACCTTCAATCCCCTCCATCCCTATCATGCTGGCGCAGATGTCCTCCCATGGCGTGAGCTTGATTGGAGAGCTGGGACCTCCTCCTGTTCCCATTGCCTGGCTCCGGTTCACTGAGAGAATGTTTCGGACTCTCAGTCGCAGGTCGTCCCCGCACTTGCGGCAGTCTTTGATTGTGCATGGGGTGTTCCCAACAGCACTGACTTTCTGAGCAACAAGTGCCCAGGTCTCCTTCTTCTTCAGTATTGCCTCCCTCTTCATGTTATTGGAGAATACTATGCCAGCATGTTCCTGCAGTGTGTCAGCCAGCATCTGCAGCTCATCCTCATTAAATCTTTCTTTCCGCTGGCGGGCAGCTCCCTTCTTCAGGGCCTTGGGCATAGTGGTGTAATAGGTGAATCTATTAACGACAACAGCAGAGTCCAAAGGGTCCTGTGTGGTGAGGATGGCAATGGATTGTGTTTTTAAAGGTGGCCGCCGTGCTCCTTCCCGTTCCTGTGCGATGACGCTACTTCCGGTTCCGTTTATTAGCTGTGACTGTTATTAGTGGTCACTGCTATTGCCGCGTTGGACCTTGTCGGTAGTGCTATCTGCGCTATGCTTGATGCCGCTAAGGGCATTTAAGGTGCCTTTAACTGCATGCCGGTAATGACCTTACCGGCATGGCGCAAAGCTCGTATCCGCGAAGTCGTAATAGTCCTCTATTAGCGGACTGATGACTGCACGGACACGCTATTCACGCCATGCCGGTAAGGACTGTTACTTACCTCCAAACTCGGAATGAGGGCCAGGTTATAAAATGTTGCTCGATGTTCATTGCCGCAGATGGGTCTGCTGCTGTTGGACATGTCTGTGAGTGTGGCCAGGGTTTGCAATTTGACCTCCGCAGCATCCAAGCAAACAATTGTAGGCAGGTGATTGGTCATGATTAGACCCCATTTTAGTCTGGCAGGTTCTGGGACTGTGTGTGAGTGGCTTTGCATACAGGACTCCATTGTTTCAATGGTGTATTTGGCAGGCTTGCATGGATGCTATGTTTTGTGCCAACGGTTCTTTGAGCTCTGAAGGTCCAGCTAGGATGTCTCGTTTGGCTTGTGGTGAATAGCAGTGTTTTGTGAATGGGGCCTGTCTGTGTTAGTTGCCCCTGGCTATGTTTTCGCAGGGCCAGCTGTTTGCAGAATGATGTGTATTTGCCGATTGATGGTGGTGTGATGGCATGAGGCACAAATCCTCTGTGTTGGCATGGGCTCTCAGAGAGGGTGGTATCGCTCGTAATGGTTGCGTACCCTGTGTTGCAGTCCTTTCTCCTTCAGTGTTGACTTCAGGTTTATCTGTTGTTAACGGTGCAAATCATATATTGTAATGTGTGTCCTTATCACACTCTTTAGGGGGATTGCCCTTGCAGATGCAGTATGTGTGTTTGATGGCTCATTTCTGAGGGTGGAGTGTTTACCACTGTGTGTGAAAGTCCCAATTGTTTGTTGGTGCGTGGACTTCTCTTGTCTTTTGGCATTGTATAGACTATCTATCTATCGGTGCCTAAGACCATTGGGCCATGGTTTACTCACAGCAAGGGAAGGTTATGTTATGTTAATCACATTTATAAAGTGCACATTCGCCGAAGCATCCTGGCGCTAAAATGATCCAGGATTTTTTAAGGGCTGACACAATTGTTTAAAACAGATATGTTTTAGAAGCTGACGAAAGGCAAGAAGATTATTGGTAGCACGAAGTGTCACAGGCAGAAAATTCCATAATTTAGTGGCTTAGTCACTGAAAAGGAGCGCCCACCGACCCGCTCAAAATGGTAGCGTGGGATCGGAAGAAGACAGGAGTCCCTACAGCATAGTGCACGAGATGGCACATACGGCCGAAACTTCTCTTGCAGAAAAGTGTAGAAGTGGTTGATAGGTGCGGATCGCATGGGAGTATGATTCTTGTTTTGCACTTGCACAGTGTTTTTTCCTGATGTACTCAGTGATGCGTGCTGGTAAATGTGCCTACATGGCGGAATCACCTTTATGCTTTGTGCCAAGAAACATATAATCTGGGCATTACTTGGTTGGCCCTGTGGGATTTTTTTCCATCGATTGGTCTAGGTAAAGTTTTTATGCTTTTCTGAGTGTTAACAAAGACTCTTGTGACAAAGCTGTTCAGTCATTCCAAAATGGCTGCGGTATTTCACTAAGCCACTGAAGGCCATTTCTCCTGCAACAACTACCAGCTGATTGGCCGCGCCGCACTACATCAGAGGAACCCCCGACCGGAGGCGGAAGCCGGCCTCTTTCCCTAAAGGGCCGCGCGCTTAAGGGCCTGTCTGCGGCTTTCCGCGGCCGGACACGGCGATCGGCGCCTGCCCATGCCACCTTTGGCACACCCGTAAGTACACTACTGCACATGCCTTACGACTTATTTATCAACGCCTGACTCGCTCAATTGCATAGTTGTCTGCTGCGACCTTTGCTGCAAGTGGGTGCCCTCCTGACACTCAGTCCTTGCATTCTGACTTTCGAGCGCCTCGTCTAATTGGGTGGGCCATACTGAAGCACATTTACAAGACATGTATTATTTTATGAGACCTTGAACCCCCCGCGAATGCCGTGGACCATACTAAGTGATATTCCCCCCTACCATGGACCTATTGAAATGACCCCAGCATAGCACTGCCTTGGTTATTCTTTAATATGCTTTATTTAGGTTGCAATACCCTGTAATTATGCCTTTCCATGCAACTATTACACATGTATAGACTGTACTGTTATAGGCCACACTATTTTCGTTGTTCCCCATATTTGCATATAATATAACGTTACTATATGTATGTCAGGCTTAAATACTAGCTGATCTGATGATGGTTTAACAATAACGTAGCACTAGCCTCATTTATCCCTAACAGGCAGACCTATGCCCTTTAGTCTTTGCAACCAAGCCCCTACTGAAAGATAGAGGTACGATCTAAGCAGGTGCAAATCATACTGTACTATACCGTATGCTACTTCCTCATTCACTGACTATGCTAGGCTTAATCATTGCCATCATGTTCCCATTTTGTGTTATACACAATGCCACACCGTGCTCAAGAGGACTATTCATCTCACATGATAACGGCTTATCTAAACTTGGTTGCCCACGCCACTTCCCTATTCCTTGCCCGACCCCATTCCTACCTTGCAAGGTGCCATTGCCATTCCAACCTAATCAAGAAACCAACCTCCACCCCAACATCACTTCTAGTCTGAGTCCTCCCACCGCCCTTCATTCAACGCATAACCACAAATCAATCAACAATGCCGCGAACAACAGCACCCCAATCCAGGGCGCTGATAGATACTACAGACTTAGGACCAGGACCAAAACCAATAACCTGAAACCCAAACATACACGTATCACTACTGAACACCTCAAAAGCCATGCTTCATACAAAGCCTACCAAACCAAAATGTCACCCATGCCACTAGGTAATGTACACAAAAATACCAGTGACCAACGGCCCTCAATCACAGTTGACAGTTTAGATTCAAATTCAAACTCCATCCCTAGTATGAACTGCGCATTGATCAACGCACACTCTCTCAGAGCTCATGCAATAGAAATACATGACCTTATCATTGACCAACAACTGGATATCCTGGTGGTTACAGAAACTTGGCTTCATCCAGCCGCAGGTCCCCTGCTTGCCATCGCCATTCCCCCAGAGTATAGTATTCTTAGATCTGACAGAACCAGTTCCCAAGGTGGTGGAGTTGCCATAATAGCCAAATCCATCTTGCAAATCAGGGCCTGCCCCCTTAATGAAATACAGGGATATGAACTCCTCCTAGCCAAACTCTCATCCAACCCCAAAACCATCATGAACCGTCTGATTGAATATAGGTCACCAAGCACAAATTCCCACCCAGAACTAGAGATCCCTTTATTACTCACACCTTTCATCAAACCTAATACTAAATGCATCATCCTGGGCGACTTAAATCTAGGATACAACGACCCGCGGGATCAGAAAGCTACATCCTGTCTTTCAACCCTGCAAGAAATGAACTTTGCTCAGTTAGTCAAAGCCCCTACCCATAACAAGGGGAGAACACTGGACTGGATCCTCACTTTAAACACTCAAGTCTCGATTGATTCCATCCAACCTCTTGACTGGTCAGACCACCATCTCATTAACTTCATCATTAATGCCCCAGCTACTGACCCCAACGTCTCAACCAAAACTACGACCTATGAAACTATAAACATTAAAAAACTAACAGAAGAAAGCCTCTCAGCCGCCTTAAAGAAAGAATTGGCTATTAACGCACCTAAAAGCAACAACCCTAGCTGCCTAGCAGACCACTACCAAAAATGCCTATTAAACACTATTGACTCATTAGCTCCTGTCATAACAAAAACCCGACGTTCCACTAAAAGATTGAGTTTCTGGTTCAACAACGAATTAGTTATTCTACGACGAACTAAAAGAACGCTAGAACACACCCACAAAAAAAAATAATATGCCTGAATTGGCCAATGCATTCAATAATGCCAATAAAGCGTAATAACTCAGAAAGCTGATGCTCTTAAGTTGCGCATCAATAATGCATCCTCTAATGCAAAGGAACTGTTTACTATACTTAGAGAGCTAGAAAGTCCATGTCAAGACACCACACCCGTCAATTCCAGTACAATCTGGTGCAACACTATCCAGAATGCATTAGCATCCAATAGCTCTCCTACAAACGAAAATAGATGACAAAAGAGAAGCCTTAGCAAATAAAATTGCGCCTACCCTCATAGAGGACACACCCAATGATAACCATGGGAAACTATTTTACTTTAATCCTGTTACTCAAGAAACTGTGTTGGACACCATCTCCAAATTAAAAGCCTCTAATTGCAAAGGAGATCATTTTCCAGCCCATTTAATAAAACTCTGAGCTCCCACATTGACACTGATTATCACCAACTGTATCAACGCCTCATTCCATTCCAATTCAGTCCCTGCTAGTATTAAAGAAGCCTGAGTCACCCCCTTACTCAAAAAGCCAACACTCGACCCATCTATACCTACTAACTACCGACCAATAACAACTGTCCCTTTCCTCTTAAAAATAACAGACAAAATAGCATATACCCAAATTCAAAACTACCTAGAGCAATATCACCTCTTAGGCGCCAGACAATCAGGATTTCGCCCAAACCACAGCACTGAAACTGCTCTTCTGGATCTGAAAATCCAGATGGACTCCTCAAGAGAAGCCGGCAAACTATGCCTATTAATGTTGCTAGACCTTTCTGCCGCGTTCGACCTAGTAGTCCACGAAAAATGATGTTCCACCCTAAATAAAGACTTTAGCTTCTCTAAAGATGCAACCCAATGGGTAAAATCCTTCCTAGCTGAGAGAACCTCACGCATCACAATAGGAAAAGAGTCGGCTGACCCCATACCAGTTCCTATCGGCGTTCAAGGATCCTGCCTCTCTCCCACCCTCTACAATGCCTATACAAAACTATTATGTGCAGCCCTAGATGCTATGGGTGTCATCTACACCAATTTTGCAGATGACACCCAGATCCTCATCCCCCTATCAGGTAACCATGAACAGGATACCCTACTCATTAATCAAATCTATGCACTAAATCAAAATTGGATGGCTCAAAATAGCCTTTGTCTTAACAACGAAAAAACAGAGTTGCTCATAGTCGGACCTCCAGCCAAAATAGCTACTTTACAACCTAAATATGGTGCCTTCAACATCGACGGCACTACTATACCAGTCTCCAAACATGTGAAAACCCTGGGTGTTTACCTAGATGCCAATCTAACTATGACTAAACAAGTAAATGCCCTCTCCTCAGCCACCTCCTACACGGCCAAGCTCATCTCCCTAAATCGGAAATTTCTCACTCCCAAAAATGGTATCACATTAGCTAGAGCTCTAATCCTCTCAAAGTTGGACTATTGCAATGTACTCCTCCTAGGCACTTCCAATTCTAACCTTGCAAAACTTTAATTGATGCAGAATAAAGCCCTACGGGCAGCTCTAGGAATTAAAAAATCGGACCATATTTCCCACATCAGGAGAGAACACCACTGGCTGCCTATCAAAGCAAGAATCATCTACAAAACCCTCTGCATCACACACAAATGTATCTTCAACAAAGCTCCCAAATACTTCAACAAAGTTGTCATTAAAAAAACATCCACCGGATCACTTAGATCCAACCCTAACTCACTCTTGGAAATCCCAAGATATAAAAATGAAAGAGCTGGAAGTAGCAGCTTTAAAGTATTAGCCCCCAAACACTCGAACTCCCTTCAGTTAAACATCAAAAATGAAGCAACTTTCCTTCCATTTAAAAAATCTCTAAAAACGTGGCTCTTTAACCTAGAGTAATCCATTTTACCCTGACTGCTTTTATCGTAACACATGCGCTACTGTAGATTACCACTACTGTATATGTATCCATTTATGTAACTGTCATTATTCTAAGTATGTATTATACTGTCTGTAACTACGCCGTGATACCTCAGGGTCTGGGCGTATTCTAAATGTAAATGTAAAAAAAAAGAAATGTAAAATGTCCATTGTCACACTTGACTCCAAGTCGCTGTTTCCGTGATGGGGCTACATACACGAATGTCTCCAAATCCAAATACTAGAATTGTATTTAGTAAATGTTGACATGGTGCCACTTGAGATTTCCCTTTGCTTGCAGTCTTATGTTATTCACCTGAAAGCAGTATACATTTAAGTTGACTGAGCTGGTAAGATGGCTCAGCGGGTTAAGCGCTCGTTGCTGTGATCTGTGTTTCAGGTTCAAATTCTGGCAAGGTTGACTCAGCATTTCAGACTTCCAATGTCATTAAAGTGAGTATCAATTTCCATTGGGTAATAATAATGTATGTGCTATGTAAAGTGCTTTGAATCAAAGTGCTATATAAATATCAAATTATTATTATTTCTATATGGTTCCTACTGGAGCAGGTTACTCACATGTATGTTTTTGTACATCCGGCCTGTGGGTTTTTGTACATCTCCTGAAGTTCTGCTAGCATAATCTATACACAGCTTACATAATAAATCCCACCTGTGCCGTAACGAGACTCTGCTGTCTCAGGTTTTTAACTTGATACCACAATATCTGATGGAAATGCAGCTTGGCCATTTCCAAATGCTGTCTACTGGCGACAGCTGCTGATATATGGGTGTTTGTGCATCTTCTGTACTCCCATAAACAAAGTTTCAGTGGTCATTCAGCTCCAGCTCCCTGCACTGCACCATCCTCTCTTAATCTGTCTGCACCTCCATCCTCACCCCTCTTTTTCCTGCTAATCACTGTCATCTCTTTCCCTGGTTTATATAGGGCCATTCAGCTACTAAGCACTTTGTGACAATGTAAAAATGTACAAAAGGTACTTGTGTCAATCAAGGATTCCCTTAATAAACACACGTTTTTATTTACCTATTCAGAAGTTTTATATAGAGCATTATTAGAGCACTTGAGTTTGTGCATACCATATGACGGTAGCAGCTGCTGATGAGGGGGTCACACCTTACTATTTGGTAACTATACAAAGCATAAGGTAGTATCATAAGGGCATTTGAGGCCTGCTCTTGACATATGACAGCCAAAACCTAATGACTTTGCCAATGCTTGTTTTATCATTATAGCATTTTTTTCATTCTTAATTCATTTTAGTTCTGGACCAAATTCTTAAAGTAGTTGATGCCAATTTTGTATTGAATTTATCTTGTAATTCACACATCTGAAGTAACGTCCTATGGCTCTCTAGTGGTGACTACTTCAACATCACCTGCATTCTTCTTGTTTTGAGCATTGCTTGAATATCCGGGGAACAAGGCCGTCTTTCATAAATCCTGCTAATAATATGAATACTAAAATGAACTGTTTGCAGGTTGGTTCGTTACCTCGTTTTGTCAACGGGGCCCAATCACTTGGGTCCCCACTATAGCTTGCCTCAGCATTTAGGGAAGCAGTTGTTATTTACGCCCAGAACAGACTTCGCTCTACAGTTGTGGCCGCCAAACATCGATGGGTGCAAATGAGATGGAGCAAATATCGCCTTTGCAGTTTTCCAGGAATCTGATGAACATAGCTCAAGAAACTCCCAAACTCAAGATACCATGATGAACCTCTGGAATATGGTCTACTTTTTAACAATGACATTGATTCAATTGACTTAAACAGAAGTCTCACTTTTCAAAAATATTCGCTGGAAGAAGTTAATATACTTTTTATGACAAGTCCTTCATTCACAAAGTCTTTCTGAAGTGCAAGAATGCCATTTCCTGCCTCAAAGGCTACACACATGTTGGGTTTTTCAGGATTAGCCCTCATGGAAATTCATGAGATGAATTTGCATGTATTTCGAATCATTGTATGTATATTAACTTCATGCACATGAATGAGGGATTGAAAACCTGGCATGTTTTTGACCCTCCATGCCTACATATTGACGCCCAAACATCAGCATATATTTTGCATGTATAAAGGAATTAACTTACTGTGAACCGCAAGTAGAACGTGCTGTGGTGTAAAGCTTTCCTATACAACACACTCAGTTTCAGAAAAGACATACAGGCCAACCAAAGGAAACCCCGGAAAACTTCAACGAGAACAAACATTCTCCGAAAATGAAAAAACAGACTGCAATTTGAGAAATCTCTGGATACCTTCTACACAAATCTGGACAACTACAACCCCCCTCGAAGATATTCTTTGGACCAACTTAATAGAATGCCGCCCCTAATAGGTACACCAACAATGCGGCCACTATCTCCACCAAAGACTAGATCATCTTCTCAAAGTCCAGCTGCACTTAAAGAAACGCAACCAAAAAAAGCAGACATGTGTACTCTGATGTCGGCAATAACGATCGCCTTAACACCTTTTACTAAATTGTACGAAACAATTGGGGATGCACTCAAAGATCATACATCGATCCAAGCAACAATGCTAACCAAACTGACCTTCCTCGAAGGTTATATTATGGCATTAGAGCTAAAGCAAAATCTCGCAGTCCCCGTTCCAGAGCAACAATTACCTTCAACTTCAAGTCCACAAGAAGACACATTGGTCATGAGACAATCACGTCAAACACGAGTTCCTTCCAGGTCAGAAGGCACCCAAACTCTTCTTTTTATCGACTTAACATCAACAGTGACTTCACCAACCGCAAAGCTGTTGACCCCTAAATAAACCATAGGAGTAAAACCAAAGCCTAGTGTGAAACCAACACTTGAACCTATCTTTAATCACCCGGGGATAGCAAAAGGTAAAACAACGCTATCTTCACCACTCCTAAGAATCTCAACGAAACAACCAAAGTCAAAAGTAACAGTAAGAGAAATCCAAGTCCCTACTGAAGAAAATGAGCCAATCAATCAATCAATCGCCTAGAGGGATTGAAGACTTCCAAGGAAATGAAGACATGATGAACATTACACAATATCTAACTGATTCAATCACAAGCTTACACCTGGAGTCTCAAGAAAACCTTGAAATTGCAAAAATGACTCCTCAACCTCAACTAACCTCTAACGACGATCTAGAGTACCCAGAGTCACCATTTCTCACCCTTGAACAGTGCCAACGTCGTGTGATTATGAAACACAACGATGACTCCAAAGCTCAAGTTCATCATTTCACTCCCGTCACACCTCCTAGGAAACACCACCGAAATCTAGACTCAGGAAAGCGAGACCAACCTAGACACCAGCCGAAGGAGCTCTATGAAGATAAGTCCTGTAGGAGAACCCGGGATCATCAATCCACAGAACGAGCTAAAAAAGAACTAATTCGAGAGCAAGAAAAAAGACCCTCAAAGGTCATCTACAAATCAAAGACAGAAATCTATCCAAAAAAAACCAGAAACTCGATGGATACTCAAGCTCGAACAGATCCCCGGAAATCACGATGATGTCATTCTAAACAGAAGAGCAGTAATTGAATTATTGCACCATATCCCAAAATTACGCTCAGTGAAATCATCAGATCTTCAGATCGTCGACCCAAGCCATGAGCGCTCAACGGCGATCTCTCACCTTTATATAACATCATCGACCATAAACAACTTTCTAAGAGCAGCAGCAGAAGATCTTCAAATTATGGGCTACGATTTAACGGAATCCTCCAGAAAAATAAAAGACAACAGAAACCTGGAAGTCAAAAAGAACTTGAAAACCAGACAAAAAAATGCTTAACTTAAACCTAATTTAGTGGAGCATTGTAGTACACCAAAGAGTACCAGAACTGCCTCAACGGTTAACGAGATCCACACTACTGATCACCACAAAACATCGACGGTGGTGCGTTCAAAGCCAGCAGCTCAACTATCGAACTTCGCCCACCAAAACCCAGCAAAAGCTAACATAAAAGGAACCCAAGACCCCCTCACAGACTTAAGTTCTCATTTTAAGAAACTGCACTCAGAAGAATCACTAAAAATTCTAAGGAACGTCCAGAACGAGACTTGTTCCACCACGACAAAACCAAATCAAAGTTCTTCACTCCAGACCATGTGGTCATGGCTCCCAAAAGCCCTGAAGATGCAACGCCAAAAATAGCCACTCAAGAACAAGGAAGACAACTCCACGAGCGACTTTCGACCGGCAAACAATCAGGACAATATAAAGATGTGCTCATGGAATACCCGCGGCTTTCTCGATCTAGCAGTCCCGGGCACCATAAACCTGAGTGACTACGATATTATATGTCTTCAGGAGACGTGGCTACTCCAACCCCCTATTCTTGATGGCTACGAGATCAACATAGCTTCAGCAAAAAAAGGTTCCACTGGGCGCCCCACAGCAGGATTATTAATTGCGATCCGCAACGGACGTGGCCTAACGGACATTCAGAAACGCAAAGAAAACCACTCCATGCTGATGGTGAAGATAAATTGGTCAACAACTGACGTGGTGAAAAATACAACCTTGACAAGGATGGTCGTTATTATCACCACTTATTGGAACCCTGCAGCTGTCGATTGTACAAAATTCATTAATATGATGGAGACCGAAATCGACTGGATCCAAGCAACCCACCAAGCAGACCACATTATTATGTGCGACGATCTTAGCATCAGCTGCCGGGATAACATTGAAGCCAATAAGAGCAAACCCAAGAGACCACTAACTGATCAGAGGGCAAGTAAATGGATGAAGTTGATGGAATCAAGATCTTTTTCCAACCTCGACCTGGTCTTTAATGACCCCAACAGACCTCCGACCTTGGAACGATCCAACTCGAAATCAACGATCGATCATATTCTTGTGACACGTTCCTTAATACCACAAATAACATCATTCGAAGTGGTGAGGACACCTGCAAGTGATCATAATCTCCTCCAAACCACCTGGTCTTCAAGTCCTCCAAACAATCCATCTATGATCTCGAACCTTGAGCTAAACTGCCAAGGCACAAGACTCAGAATGACTGAAAGGGCAATCAGCTCCTTAACGGAGGCTTACAAGGATTTAAAAAAGCGGGAAAATACTATGGTGGTGGATTACACTACGCTACTGAACACTTTCAAAGTCCCACAAGGAAAGAAAAAGCAATCAAAGATACAACAGAAGAACAAGTTACTTCTTACCTTGTAACGTTCTTTCGATGGGATGTTCCTCCGACGTATTCCTTATCTTAGATAATTCATCTCCAGCTTGCTGGCCTCGGAAATTTTTTCTGTAGAGGGCGCTGTGCATCGACGTCCGCCGAGTCGATGTCCCTCGACAGCCACCGTATCAGCGCCAACGTCACCACGTGCACAAATAGCCGCGCGCAGCGTCCGTTGCTCAGTTCCGTTTTGTAGCATAAGATATTTTTGTCTGAATTGGCTAATCACCTTGAAGGAGCGTGAGCTGCAACCACAAGGGAAGTATTACTGCGGGGATGGATGGGAGGGGTGATAAGGAATACGTTGGAGGAACATCCCATCGAAAGAACGTTACAAGGTAAGAAGTAGGGCTGTACCGAATAGTACATTTACTATTTGGCCGAATACCGAATAGTTGCAGAACTATTCGGTCGGAACCGAATAGTGAACCGAATAGTAGATGGAGGGAGCGCTGGATATTTTAAATTGGAGAAAGACAAGCGGAAGTCAAGAACTTTTAACGTTTCCCACACAAAGGTTAAGTTGCCATGTTTGTCCTTAGAGAAACATATGCAGCATGACAGCCTGATAGCATGTTTGTTGCCAAGGAAGAGAGCACAATATACAGTGAGTCTTTCTGGCACTGTGTCCCGTCAATCGTTACTCCCTGCTGTCCTGGCTGCCTGGAATCTATTTTTACAATCTGTTGTTCGTGTCTGAACAGCTAATGCCTCTGGGGTGTTTCTGTGGAATTTGTGACCTGCTATAGGAACTACCAGGCTCCAGATGTGAGGCCATGCAGCCCCCACCCTCCACAGCCTCAATCTCCTCTTGAGACTGCCCAATGACAGGGCGGAGGGTCAACAATGCCACCACCCAGGATCGTCTGCCTTGGCGAACAATGGGCAGTAGTGGCCTTGGCCATTTACATGCAAATGCCTAGCCCTGCCGAGAAGGCAGCTTTGAAATGCTCAATTTGTTTGGGACTGCTGTGGTGTTTCAGTGGGCAGGCTGTGGTCCGCCATGGGGGTTTTCTCAAGCCAGGGTGTTTCCAGACTGCACTGATCCTCTAATAAGCTGATGGCTGTGGCCATTTACATGCAAATCTGGAGCTGTGTGGAGGAGATGGCTTTGAAATGCTCATGCTAATCAATACAGCTGGTGCCTTGGCTTTGTCTAACTTTAATAGGGTGCATGGACTTCCCTTGAGAAAGGGGGGGGGTAAGAAAATGTACTACGAGATTAGAAGACCAGACGGACTGTATGTACTACGGCAGTTCCACAGTTGCAGAGTCATACCACAAAGGCCCGTGAGGTAATCACGGAACAACCGTGCTCAGGGAATTTCTCTTTTAAGACAAAGTCAGACAAGAACTAATCCCAGGAATGTCAAGGACAGCCGAGCAACAGGAGGTGACCGGCCAATGCTCTCGTGCGTGCTGGTACGTGCAAATACTGCACTCGCTCCATCGTTCATAGCCACTGCCCCCAGTTTTTTCATGAACACTGAATAGTCATTTATACCCGGCCATTGTTGATTTCAAATATGCCCGTGGTTTTCTTGTGTGAATGCTAGTACATTCTAAACATACGTTTAATAATAATATTGGCGCACCTCTCTGTTAGCTGAGTCTCAGAGCGAGGTGATGTCAGAGGGAGTTTTGGCTCATACCACTGTAGTCGCCGGGATGAATGTTTTTTTTTAAGATGAATGAAATTGATAGCGCAATCCAATGGATGTCTATCCGATGAATTTGGCTTGTTTAAATGATGGACTATCCAAGGAGGGTGACACTTTCCACACGAGATATCTCAAAGCCAGCATTGATCATTTAAAGCTCATGTAGAAATGTCTTTTGGTTGTCAAACATTTCACGCTGATCACCATCTTCCAGCGGCGGGTCTTGCAGAGGTTTCCCTTGAAACATTGCTGCAGTCATTAATGGCTATTACTGCTTTTACTCGATTCTCAGAAAAATACAGTTCTTGTCCTTTTCTCTGTGTCTTTGGTGGCAATTTGTATTGCAACTGTAACACTCTAGAAAGTGTAAAAAAAATGTGCATAAAGTTTATTTTAACTCTATCACGCGTTCATTTAAAAAAGTAAGTAATACGTGAGCACACGAGGAGCGAGAGGGAGCTTCTGCTTTTGCTGAAAGTTGTGCTATCTGAGAGGTGGCGCAGCAGTGGGTGGGTTCCATCATTCATGTATTGTAGAAAATGAAACAAATAAGACGTCTCGGGCATGCATTGGCTTTACTTGTACATGTAAATGAAGAACTGCAGGGCAGGACGGAGTCAGCCAGAAACACTCCCTTGTGTGGCAGTGTCTACACGACATATACATATGGCAATGCTGCCTTCCGGTGGCTCCAATGCAATACTGCACCCTACTAGTACCAAATAAAAATGGCAAGCAGATGTATATTGAACTTCGGCTTCGAGTAAATATTACATTAGCTATTCGGCCGAAAGCCGAATAGCTAATTTCAGCCGGAATTCGGCCGAATGTTTACTCGAAGCCGAAGTTCGGTACACCCCTAGTAAGAAGTAACTTGTTCTTCGGAGGGATTGTGTCCTCCGACGTATTCCTTATCTTAGATAGACTCCCATAGCAGTGTTGTGAAATCGGAGGTGGGAGTAAGAATGTCATGCTTCTCTTTTAGGAATGAACCGAGTGTAATACGGCTTTGCCAGATCTGGTCTCTTGACTGGAGGAGGAATCCAGGTTGTAAAATCTTGTGAATGTATGCGCGGATGACCATGTGGCAGCTGCACATATGTCTCTGACCAGTACCCCTCTCTGGAGGGCCGAAGAGGCTGCGATACCCCTGGTTGAATGAGCAGTAAGATTTTGTGGGGGCTCTTTCCCTGCCAGTTTGTAACACTCCATAATGGCCAAAATAATCCATCTGGAGATGGTTTGTTTTGTTATGGGAAGTCCCAACTTGTGACCTGAATAGCCCACGAATAGCTGGTCTGCTTGCCTAATCCTAGCAAGTCTGCTGATGTAAAAGCTTAGAGCTCACCTTGGGTCCAGCCTATGTAGCCTTTCTTCCTCTTTCCCTGGATGGGGAGGAGGGTAGAACGAAGGTAAGGTGATTTTTTGAGTGATGTGAAACTCAGAAACCACTTTTGGGAGGAAATTAGGCTTCACTTGCAAGACAACTTTGTCCTTATGGAAAATGGTATGAGGGGGTTTACAAGAGCTTGCAATTCACTCGCCCTCCTAGCAGATGTTAGTGCTACTAATAATGCAGTTTTAAGGGTAAGGAATCTCAACTAACAGAATGGAGTGGTTCGAAGGGAGTACACATTAGGACATTTAAAACTAAGTTTAAGTCCCATAAGGGAACTTGGAAAGGCCTTGGAGGATAGACATTAGTTAATCCCTTTAGAAATTGTATTACTAAGAGTAGTTTGAAATACGATGGTTCCTCCGCAGTGCGCTTGAAGATTGATAGCGCTGCGAGATAGCCTTTGACAGTGCCAACTTGAAGGCCTGAGTTTGCCAAGTAAAGTAGAAAGGATAACACTGTTGGTGTACCGCATGAGAAAGGGTCAATATTCTCTTCTCTAAACCAGCTGCAAAATTTGTTCCAACGGCAGAGGTATAAAGATTTTGTTGCTGGCCTTCTGGCCGAAAGCAACACCTCCATGACGTCATCTGGGAGGTCCCAATCCTTGTACTTCAACCTTTCAGAAGCCAAGCGTGAAGGTTGAGGGTTCTGATGTCTGGATGGAGAACCTGACCTCCCTTCTGCGAGAGAAGATTCTCTTTGAGTGGAAGACGGATTGGAGGGCAGATGGACATATCCAGGAGGTCCGGGTACCACGTTCTCCTGGCCCAGTCCGGGGCAACTAGGATCATGGTTTTTCGGAATCTTCTCAACCTCCTGATCATTTGAGGAATGACAGGGACTGGCGGAAACGCGTACAGAAGTGGAAAATCCCAGTCCACTACGAATGCGTCTCCTAGACCTCCTCTCGGGGGAAATTCCCTTGAGCAAAAATGAACACACTTCCTGTTGATACTGGTTGCGAACAGATCCACTTGAGGGGTTCCCCAAAGGGCGAAGATCTCTTGAAGGACTTCCTGAGCTATCTCCCACTCGTGAGAGAATGTGCTCTGCCTGCTCAGAGCGTCCGCTGTAAAGTTCTTCTCTCCGGCTAGGTGAATTGCCGATAGAGAGATCCCTTCCTGAATTGCCCAGAACCAGAGCTGCATCGCCTCTCTGTACAGTGGCAGTGATCCTACGCCTCCTCTTTTGTTGAGGTAGTGCATGGCCACTGTGTTGTCCGTCATTATCAGGACATTTCTCCCCTGTACAGATGGTAGAAAAGCCTTCAGCGCTAGTCTGATTGCTCTCAGCTCTAACAGGTTGATATGTAGTCTGGACTCCGATGGAGACCAACGACCGCTGATGGTCAAGTCATTGGCATGGGCTCCCCACCCTGTGAGTGAGGCATCCGTGACTACTGTTATCTCCGGCCATGGTTGCCAAAACAGTTCTCCTTTCAAAATGTTCTCCCGACAGGCCCACCACTGAAGGTCTCGAGCCACTCTGTCCGGAATCTGAAGGAGATCTGTCATTCTTCCTGAGAATTGTGACCACTGAGTTCTTAGTGCCCACTGAAGAGATCTCATTCTCAGGCGAGCCTCTGGCACAAGGAAGATGCAGGATGCCATGAGGCCTAGAAACCTCAAAAAGTCGAAGGCTGGGAGATGTTGGGCATTTTGAAACTTGGTGACCATCTGCAGAATATCTTGAGCCCTCACCTCTGGTGGCGAGGCTTTCCCCAGGGAAGTGTCCAGGACTGCTCCGATGAACTGGAGTCTTTGTGATGGTATCATCAGTGACTTCTTTAAATTGAGGGAGAAGCCCAGTTTGTGAAGGAAGTGACACACATAATCTAGTTGGGTCTGAGCTTGTTCCGAAGATACTGCTCTGATCAACCAGTCGTCTAGGTAGGGGTAGACGTGGATCCCTTCCCTCCTTAGACTCGCAGCCACTACCGACATTAGCTTGGTGAAGACCCTCGGGCGGAGGTCAGCCCAAATGGCAGTACTCGAAATTGATAGTGAGAATTGGCAATTGCGAACCTCAGGTACTTCCTGTGCTTGAGATGGATTGGCACATGGAAATAAGCATCCTGAAGGTCCAGAGATACCAGCCAGTCCTGAAGCTGGAGGGCCTGAAGGATCTGAGAGAGAGTTACCATCTTGAACTTGTCCTTCCTAAGGGAACTTGTTCAATTCTCGTAAGTCCAAGATGGGTCTCAGTCCTCTGTCCTTCTTCGGTATTATGAAGTAGGGGGAGTACCAACCCTTGTTCCTCTCCGCTACAGGTACCGGTTCTATGGCACCTTTCTCTAGCAGGTCTAGAATGTCCTGCAAAAGGAGCGGATCTGGAAACTTCAAAGAGTTGTTCCCCGGTCGATGACTCTGAGGGGTTCGTAGAAAAGACAGGCAGTAACCTTGGGCCGCTGTCTCCAGAGCCCAAGCATCTGACGTAATAGCCTGCCATTCCGCCAGATGATGAGTTAACCTGCCCCCTACAGGTGTCTTGTCAGGAGAGACCTCAGAGGGGTTTGGATGCGGCTGATGCAGATGCCGAGGGTAAAGAGGCACCTGCTGCTGCTGTTGCGGCTTTTGTATTTTTACCCCATCTACCTCGGGTGAATCTTCCTTGGCCTCTTTGAGCCAGCCGTCCTCTGCCTCTCCCGAATGCGGAATAATAGCGGAAGGACCTTCCTCTCCAAGAGGTTCCTGAGGGGCGAAAAAGAGTTTGGCGGATTGCATCTCCCAAGGATTTTGCTGCTGCTTTAGATGTTTGCAGCCTTTCCAGGCTATCATCCGCCTTTTTACCGAATAATGATGAGCCGTCAAAGGGCATATTCAAAAGTCTGGCTTGCACATCTGGAGCAAAGCCAGACTTTCGCAACCATGCATGTCTGCGGATTGTGGTACTTGCCGCCATGGCCCTGCTGATACTGTCAGCGGAATCGATGCCAGTTTGAAGAGACTCGCACATGGCATCTTTGCCATCTTTAATGATGTTGAGGAAAGCTTCCTTTTCTTCTCCTTCCGGTATGCAGTCAGCCGCTGATGAAGCACACTCCCAAAGTGTATGACTGAACTTGGCGAGCGTACAGGTGGCGTTAATGGATTTCAACGCCATACTACAGGCAGAAAAGACTTTTTTTGCCATAGAATCGTACCTCTTGTCATCCCTGTCCTGTGGAACAGTAGGATAAGGGGATCTGTTGCTTGATGAAGATGCCGCTTGAACCACTAGGCTCTCTGGAGTCAGATGTTTTGATAAATATTCAGGATCAGCAGAGGATACTCTATACTTTGCTGACAATTTTTTATTTACTGCCGGGATAACCTCAGGAGTTTCCCAGTTTGTTGAAATTTTCCTTTGTAATGCTGCATGAAAGCGAACCACAGGATCCTCCTGTGGACCTTTATCTAGAATGTCTGTAAGGTCATCCTGTTGAAAAACAGGTGAAGGCGCAGACCAACCCATGAATCCATAATTCTTGCCATCAAGACTCTATAAGGTGTTTCAGCATGTTCCCGTGGGTCTGGTTTGGCAAATTCCACTTCTGGGGAAGTGTCTAGGCCACTTGCCTCATGTAATACCTCCTGTAGGTCTTTCAACCTTCTTTCCTCAGAGGTTAAAATCTCTGGTTCAGGTGACGTGGTCCTCTGCAGCCCAAAGGGTCTTTCCTGATCAGAATCCTCCCTTTCTTCATAAATTGAAGATAAAGGTCTGGGGTACTCTGACCTATGAAATGGTGTAAAACCCATTTCTAAAGCAGAAGGAGCCAAACTTGTCATCACTGGCCTGGAAAAGGTCGATGTCGTCGACGCCGATGTAAAAGGCTTCGAAGGCGTCGAGAAAACTGGAAGAGGCCTCGAAGAACTCGAGAGGATCGGGATCCTGCTCGAGGATGTCGACGCTGTGTTCGGCGTCGTGCTGGAGGCTCTTGATCTAACCGTTAGCTGTGGAGTAGCCGTGGTTTTTTCTTTCATCGGCGTCGATGTCGACGTCGACTCGATCGACCGATGCGTCGAAGAATCCTTCGATAACGGCATTGATGGCGCCGATCTATGAGTCGAAGGGACTTTCGACGATGGAGTCGAAGATGCTTTGCTGCCCGATGGCCCCTGGCGCTCTCGGGTGGACTCTTTCACCGGGTGCTGCGACTCGCGGCGTTTAGATTTTTTGGGCTTTTCACCCAGGGTATCACCCTCAGCTGTCTTCGAGGGGGTCGAGGCCGCTTTCTCGAAGACGCTCAGCATCTTTTTCCTGAATTCCTCCCACTCAGCCTGAGAGCTGTGTTTTGTGGGGCAGGAGACCCTTTCCGGGGAAATAGAAGATGACGATGAAGGGGATCTTCTACGTCTCTTTTTAGAGTGTCTAGATCTCAACGAGTGGTGGGAGCTACTTCGAGACCTAGAATGGGAATGTTTTCGACGGTGAGATGACGAATGCCTCGACTCGATCGAAGAAACTTTCGAGGAGGTTTTAATGTTTAAGGTTTAACTTACCTCTCTCGAGCTTCCCCTTACGCTCCTTCAAGGCTTTCGCCGTCAATGACATGCAGTCTTCACACTCCGAACAATGGTGTTCGACTCCCAGACACCACAAACTGATCCTTTGAGGATCCGTCAACGACATTTTCTTTCTGCAGTGTCGACATTTTTTGAAGCCGGACCGTGGAGTCGTCGGTTCGGATGAGGAAGCCATCGAGTACGAGTTGGTTTTCTCGAGAAATATTAGGATATTATCTAACTGAACTGAGCAACGATATTCCGAGGCCCCACGAAGAGCGGAAAAACGGAACTGAGCAACGGACGCTGCACGCGGCTATTTGTGCACATGGTGACGTCGGCGCCGATACGGTGGCTGTCGAGGGACATCAACTCGGCGGATGTCGACGCGCAGCGCCCTCTACAGAAAAAATTCCCGAGGCCAGCAAGCTCGAGACGAATTATCTAAGATAAGGAATACATCGGAGGACACAATCCCTTCGAAACACGTATATGATAAACTGGTTGCAGAAAAAAAGAGGGACCTTAGAAGAATCATAAGACAGACACGAAAACTTGAACCTCAGACCACATTGACCATCGTGTGTGAGGCTCAAAAAACATACAAAGCATGGTTGAGAGGCCATCGCCACACATTATACCAACAAGACGCCGAGAACATTCTGGTAGCTGTAAACGGAAACCATGCAAGAGACTTCTGGTCTCTCTTACACTCAACATCAGCAGGCGCCCTTCCATCTCAACTGAACGGAATTGAAGAATCGTCCTGGGAGACCTACTTCAATACTCACTTTCAACGTCCTAAAATCACTCAAGAGGATACGAGTAGTTGTGACAGCACATGGATACGGTTAGACAACAAAGGAGACATCCTGGACCTAATAAGAAAATTAAAACCATCACGCGCACCTGGTCCGGATGGTATAACTAACCTTGATTTGAAAACTCACCCAGAAGCATGGTCATCTCTTCTAAGTGTAATCTTCAGGCGCTGTGCGGTTTCCAAATCAATCCATCCATCATGGAACTGTGCGCACATAGTTCCCATTTACAAAAAGAGAAACAGGGCTGACCCAGCAAACTATTGCACAATCGCCCTTCTAGACCCAATAGGCAAAGTCTTTGGGTCTCTTCTTCTTCAACACTTCACAACATGGGCCAATAAAGCCCCCTGTCAAGACCACCAACAGACCGGATTCAAAACGAATTTGGGCACGAATGCGAACATACTCTTCTTGAGTTCGTTGAAAAGTAAGATCTTAGAAGGAAACCCCAGAATATTCACCACCTTTGTCGACCTAACCCAGGCGTTTGATCGAGTCGATCGCTCGAGATTGTGGCAGAAACTTACCTCTTGGAAATGCCCAGAAGAATTGTTGGATCCAATCAAAGCCTTATACTCCAACACGACCAAGCAAGACCGATTGAACCAACAAGGGACTCTCTGGAAAGATCACCACTGCCAGAGGTGTTAAACAGGGCTTCCCCCTGGCCCCGGCCCTATTTTGGATGTATTTAGGCGACTTCCAAGAATCTGAAAAACTAATGATTTCCACCAAAGCTTGGAGGCGAGCAGATCAGTCGCCTACTATACGCGGACGACTTGATCCTTTTAGACCACACTCCAATAGGTCTTCAACGACAACTTAATAACCTACAGCAATACATGGCGGAAAACAATTTGGACATCAACCAAGAGAAAACGAAAATGATGGTAATTGAAAAATCAACCAAGAAGAACGAAAAGATTTCTCTTTGCTTGGGTCTAGTCACTGTTGAAAGAGTTACCAACTTTAAGTACCTGGGTGTCATACTGTATAGCTCGACAAAAGAAAAAGCTATGCAAGAGGTGCTTTATGAGAAAACAAAAAAACTTGCCGCCCAAGCAAAAGCCATTGATACTAAATTTGGACGCTACTCATCGATCTCGGTCAGAGACTTTTATAAAAAAGAAGGTTATACCATCTTTAACCTATGGTGCTGATGCAATGCCAAACCTCCCTTCTGACCTATGGCCCAAACTAGAAGCTATCTTCTGGAGACAATCTTCGGCCTACCAAAATCAACTTCGGTCACAGTGATTAGACGCAAACTCTGTCTTTCTTCATTGGAATCAACAGCAGACTCGAACAGCATTATGTTATACAGGAAATGCATCCTGAAAGACACTCCGTACGTCTACCGTTTGATAAACCAAGAAATCCGGCTCGGAACCTGTAAAATGCTGTCTAAATGGGAAACCAAGAACGTGGCTCTTCTACAATTAGTGGCAAGTTGTGAAGATGAGCTTGGAAACAATCCAGTCTAAGTCATAAAAAGGATCTGAGAACTGGACTGGATAAAGACCTTAGAAACAGCAAGTAAAAACAAACTTACCACACACCTTCCCCCGTTCTTCAAGAAATTGGATATTTTACAACCTTATCTCAACCTATTCCCGAGTAGGTCAGCTCGCAACTTTTTTCTGAAAATTCACCAGAATTTACTAGAAACAAATGAAGTTCTGACAATTAGAGGCTTAGCCTCGGCAAACTGTTGTCGTTTCTGCAGATCGACAACAACAAAGGAAACTATCCGCCGTCTGCTCTTGGCCTGCCCAGCAACGAGAGACATTCGTTCTCTATATCTGAATAATACCCTCTCTAACTTTACTCTTCAGGACGAAGAAAACTGTTGGAATAAACTGATTGGAGGAGATAAATATTCATCATGTTTCAGTTTTGTTAAAAAATCTGATTGGATTAAATACAAATAAAAAAAACAAAAAGCTTTCCTTTTCGTATACAATGCAATGACACGTGTAATGCCCAGCATCTGATGATCTCAGGTTTTTCAGTAAAAGGGATGCATTACCCTTAGGAAACTGCCCAGGAAATAGCTGGGTCCGCCCCTTGAACTCCTCAGCCTGATACTGCGGCTGGTCTGATCCATGGAAGTAGCTGTGCAGGACCTCATCACTGCCTGAGTGCTGCCAGTTAATGACAAGGCGGCCCGACTCGAATACCCCCGTATAGGCTCCATGGCAAGGCAGGAGCACCTCTCCATGTAAAACCCCAGTCAGTAAAGGGGTAGTGCCTAGCAAAACAACAGACATTAGATATAAGAGAGAGACATGCCAAATCAAGTGTTCATTACATTGTAGCAAAGATTGGATCAATGACTCATGAAATAGCTAAACCAAGCTGGGATTTGAAGAATGAACAAACATATATGCAAATATATTCACCACTAAAAATGCAGTGATGTGCATTTTTGTCAAACATATTCATGTTGTTATTTAGTGGGTCCAGGGGTCCAGACGTAAATATACGTATGTCTATGATTAATTAGAATAGCATGGACATTGCATTACATTTGATCTATTCTATATTTCCCATATTTTATCCCATGAACATGTATATTTGTAAACTTACCTATTAAGATGTTTTCACCTGTGATGATAGATGGGCTTTGCCAAATGCTTTCTTTTTGATCTTTTTTTCTCATTGGGTTTTAATGTTTCTTGCTTTAGTCTCACAGCTGATACTCTATTCCAGGGGATTTTAACCACGTAGCCCACAATCCACAGACTACACTTCCCTAAATAATAGTGCCGAACACCGTGCATATGACGCTTTTCAAGCTGGCACATTTTGGCCTCACTGGGCATCATCAGTGAGGTGCAGATTGGCCAATGAGCTTGACACATGTCTGCGTTTGCTTGTTGTCCTGAGGAATACATACAAGACCTAGCAGTGTAGGCTGCACTGCCCCTTTTGAGGTACAAGCCAGATTTGAAGATAATCTTTACCCTTCTGTAATGGCTTTGCAGGCTGAAAAACAATGGCCTGGAGGATTGGCCAGAGCAATGCCCGGGGTTATTATTAATTAAAAATCTTCCAATCATCACCCTTCAGTGTTGCTACTTGTTACAGACCACACAACACCTGGCGTGTACCTGTGCCAAAGTAGTAACATAACCGCCAAATCATGTGAACCATGTTTCTTGTTAAAGTGTAATTTGACAAGATCTTGCACAATAAGAAGAAAAGATCATTCACAATTTTTCACTGCATCCCAGAAAGCGTCAGCACTATATTCAGCTGTAGAACGTTCCTCAGGGGGCAATATTTGGGTTACGACATCGGACTTGTAGCCCTGGAACCTTTCTACAGTTTTCAGTCAAATCTGTTGCCCCATGTGGGAGCTGAAAAGCACAGATTGCAGAAAACATTAGTGACAGGGTTTTGGTTGACTAGTAGGGGTGGGCCCGATAGCATGTTTGCTATTCTTCAGAATACAGATTAGTTTGTGTTAGGAATGATTTTCTTTTTCAGCTTTCCCTCTATTGACATCAATGGAATCCTCTGACTTTTTGCTGTGGTTTGAACCCCGTCCAGACTTTTCAAGGTAAGTAAAATCTTTTTAATGTATTTACCTTACTCAACTCATCTCTTTTGGGGGCACTGGTCAGCTGTTATGGTTATCAGGGAGGGGCGGGGGCACTATCCCCTTTGCAAGCTGCCTTTGTTGTTTTACTGTTGTACACATCACCTTACAGTGAGGTGCTGCAGGGGTACTAAACATTCATTTTCATTTGTAACAATTTGCGTTACCTTTTTTGCAGTGTCCAGGGCAGGCTGATGGCAGTGGATATTCTTTAACCGTTTTTAGATTTTACCATGTGCCCTTTTATGTTTTACAGCATAATGCCATTTTTAAGTATTGTTGGGAACGAGAGTGGGTCTTCCCACCCCCCTAGGTGACTCTGAACAAGAACTAGGTGCTAATAGGGACATCCAGGAAGCAGGGGGTGCACATATAAGGGGGTGTGTGATCACCTTAGTGCATGCATTACAAGCTATACGGTAGATGCAGGTGTAAACGCCCTCTTGGCAAGCAGCAGCCATCTTAGAGGTTAGGCCCAAGCGCGTCAAACAGTATTTTGTGTCTTAGCATTTGGCCTCTTGCATGAGCGCGCACAACAACCCCATCCTGGCCAGGTCTGAGAAATTCACAACCTCCTCCATTGTTCAGCAAGTTACAGGCCCTCGCACCCTGGAAGAATGCGCCGTGCAAGGTCATGAGAAGGGAGCCAAGAGCCTCTTGGCAGCACCATCCCATGGAGCAGATGGCAAGGCCCTCCTGCCCCCAACGATCCCCACATGACAAATGCAGCTTTGCCAGACTTTCATCCCATGACCTTGTATGCAACAGCACCCCCCAAACTCAGACCACCGACCATAAAACCTTTACACCCCTCGATTGATCACTAAGATCAGAAGGCAAGGCTTTTGCACCTTCAGGATATGGGACACATGATTTGTGCAGTGAGGTACAGAGTGACATCAGAATTATAGCCTAAAACTAAGGTGGAGGACGTTGGGGGTTGCTGATATGTCTGGGAGCGAGTGAATTGTGTGTGAGTTAGTGTGACCTCAGCTCTCCCCCGAGTCCATCCATGCATCTGCCAGTTGCATTGTTACAATCATAAGAATAACATTGTGTGTCAGAGTAGCTAATTCATTGTTAGGTCAGCTCACCGCGAATGACGAGCCCAGCAGCACCTATGTGAACAAAGATGGACAGATGGAGATGGACCAATGGCCTGACATCCCATATGGAGCAGGCCCTACATCTATAGGCCTCCACCAATCCATATTGTAGATTTATAATATATGATGACATCATTAGAGATGCTTTTCGCGCTTGTAATGTACTGCACATGCCAACGGACCTCAGAACGTTCCGCAGCATTAGAGTTCTTTGCTGATGCATTCCTATTTTTGTAGAAATAAATACTTGTTATCCTTGCAAGAGTTTCTTGGGCCTTTTTCCCTAGAGGCTGCATTTTTTCTGGTGTGAGCATACAGGAGCATGCCTTCATTTGGTGACCAAGATGTGATCCCAGCGACTCCCACATTGATGGAGGCTTCCAGGCTGCTTCTCCCAAAGGGCCACGCCTACCTGCAGCGACCAGTCCCAAACGCGTAAAATCCCAGAGGTTTGCAGAATTCCTCTTTTCAGAATTCCTGTCTGCTCTTTGAAGCGTGCCGCGGCTGTTCCAGAGACAGTGCAGGCTGGTGTTGTAACCCCGTGACAGAGGAGTTTTGGTGAACACGCTTATTTGAGTATACCCTTGCAAGGGATAACAAGTAAGGAAGGGTATGTGGATAAGAGTGTGGGTTGTGAGCAAGTGGAGAACTAGGTTGTCTGTGTAGTGTATGTGTGCTTTTTATTATTATTGCATTTTTAAGGAATATATTTAGGGTTTCCTGTTTTAGGGGTTTCTTTTTTTTTTACGTCCCGGGGTGTTTTTCCGGTTTTTTAAAAAATGTCGGAATCTGTGTTTATCAGTGTTTTCCCGTTTGCCCCTTTCAAAAAATCGCGGACAACTGTTTTTCCAGGTGTAAACACAGAAATGTTATTTTATTGCTTCATTGCGTGCATATGTAGGGTAATCTCTCAATGCGAGATGTTCTAAACAATTTCATGTTAATCCAGTAATCTATTGCAATTCTACAAGTCAAAATTATTGTAATAAATCATGCAATACTTCTTCAAGGACTCTTTACCCATCCGTGCCCTTTCTTTTCTTCCCATAAAGACTTTTATTTGGGAAAAAGACCTTTCTGCTTTGGCACTGGACACGAACTTCGACGCAGGAGACAATTGGGCGCGCCCATTTTGTCACACCCAGTTCGGCGCTGCAACGTTTGGACGCAGGGATCTTTTGGCGCGGGATAGTCTCATTACTGTTTTTTTGCAGAGGTTTCTCCAGAGGTGTCATTACTGTTTTTTGCCCGAGGAGAGAGGTGGCATTATTTATCTTTTATTCTTTTTTTCAAAGTCTCATTTGGGACGGTTCAGTCTTTTTTATTGTGAAATGCTCTAATGCTCTTTTTTTTTTATTAGACTGGTGTATCATGGCAGTTAAATATGTAATTTTGCTGCTTCAGGCACAAGGGCACTTTGGTCTTGTGGTTAAGTTCCAAGCCTCACAATCTTGCAGGCCATGGTTCGTGGCTGAGCTAAAGCTTTTTATTTTATTGTATTTGCAAAATATCCCATGGCCTGCAAGACTGTGGGGTAGAGAACTTAACACAAGGCCAATATCTCCATCGAATTTACAAATACGCCACTCATATAAGAATGCAAGTGCCTGGAGGGGGTAAGCCCTGTGATGGGGAAAGAGGTGGTAGTGGGCGGGGGTTAGAGGTGGTAGTGGGCAGGTGGTGGGAGGAGAGAGGTGGTAGTGGGCAGAGGGTGGGGGAGAGAGGTGGCATCTTGCAGGGGGTGGAGGAGAGAGGTGGTAGCTGGCAGGGGTTGGAGGTGGTAGTGGGCAGATGGTGAGAGGAGAGAGGTGGTAGCTGTCAGGGGGTGGAGGAGAGAAGTGGTAGCTGGGAGGGGAGGGAGGAGAGGTGGTAGCTGACAGGGGGTGGATCAGATAAGTGGTGGCTGGGAGGGGGTTAGAGGTGGTAGTGGGCAGAGGAGAGAGGTGGCATCTTGCAGGGGGTGGAGGTGAGAGGTGGTAGCTGGCAGGGGGTTAGAGGTGGTAGTGGGCAGGGGGCGGAGGAGAGAGGTGGTAGCTGGCAGGGGGTGGAGGAGAGAAGTGGTAGCTGGGAGGGGAGGGAGGAGAGGTGGTAGCTGGCATGGGGTGGAGCAGAGAAGTGGTAGCTGGGAGGGGATGGAGGAGAGGTGGTAGCTGGCAGGGGGTGGATCAGAGAAGTGGTAGCTGGGAGGGGGTTAAAGGTGGTAGTAGGCAGGTGGTGGGAGGAGAGAGGTGGTAGTGGGCAGGGGTGGGAGGAGAGGTGGAGCAGAGAAGTGGTAGCTGGCGAGAGCTTTGACCAGTTTGGCGCAGCGGCCAGTTCGGTGCTCCCATTTTCTCCTATTTATTTTTTTAGGTGCAATTATTTTCTCTTATTTTTTATTTTTTTATCAGACTGTTGCATCATGACGGTTAAATATGTACATTTGCTGCCCCAGGCAGAAGGGCACTTTGGTCTTTTGGTTAAGTTCCAAGCCTCACAATCTTGCAGGCCATGGTTCGTGGCTGAGCTAAACCTTTCTTTATTTTCTACGTAAAATAAAAATAATGGGATATTTTGGTACTACAATAAAACAGAAAGCTTTAGCTCAGCCACGAACCATGGCATGCAAGACTGTGAGGCTTGCAACTTAACCACAAGACCAAAGTACCCTAGTGCCTGAAGCAGCAAAATTACATATTTAACCATCAAGATGCAACAGCCTGATGAAAAAAAAATATATAAGACAGAAATATAAGCAGAAAGAGCGGTACACCCTCTTTTGGCGTTGCTGTTTACATCAACCCAAAGCCACAATTCTTTTCAAATGCAATACGATAACATTTCCTGCCAACGTGTTGCATTTGGAAAGAATTATTATTTGGAATCCACATAAATAAATAAACCAGGCCTTGGCTGTGGCCTTTTAACTGCCTCTGCAGTAACAGTCCTTCACACGTCCTGCTCCTCTGCCACGGCTGTGTTTATTTATTTATTTGGACAATGTTTTTTGGGTCAGTGGACCCGATTCATTTATTTCCGCGATGTTGGTCGGGACCAACATTGCAGAAATAAATAAATTAATAGGATCCACGGACCTGACAAACATTGTCCAAATAAATAAATAAACAAGGCCGTGGTTGAGGCCTGTCACTGCCTCTGGCCATGGCATGCCACTTACACACCTGCAGAGAGGCAAAGCTGCCTACAATGCACGCCCACACCCCACTCCACCTCCCCTCCCATTACAACGCTGGCACAAAACAATTCAGTGACTAATGGCCCATCATTAGCAGTTTCCTGCCAGCATTGTGATGGGAGAGGCTAGTATTAGTTGCAGGGGGAACTGAAGTGCCCTTATTGTTGCGCTTATGTAGAAATAAGCCAACAATAAGGGACTAATTGACAGAGGTAAAAAAAAAGCAGTTCGCAAAAATGCACTCAATTCACCATTCGGCCACAAGGTGGCAATGGTGCATAATCACTTAAGGCATTAAATACAACTCATTCATAGAGCTGCTAGGTTAGCTCACTGGCAATGCTTGTGTCTTGAATACAAGACATCACAGCTTATAATCCCACTCTTTGCACATAAGAAATAAGTATTATTTAATGAATTACTGTGGTTTATGGAGTCCCCCAAGTAATAAATAAATATTAACAGGATCTAGATATGGGGAAAATCAGTAATCACCGAAAACCAGACTCCCTAAATGCATTATGGAAAAGGAAAACAGAATTGTAGGGAGCCCCCAGGAGTAAGGGGAGATGGTGGTACCACTTTTATTGTGTAACGTAGAAAAAGATAATAAATAGGAGCCCTGCATAATTAGTGGGCTTGGGAATAGTAGTGGTTGCTATTTTAGCTTGTTCTTTTAGCTTATTGTTTTCGTGTTTTTATTGTGTAGGGTGGAGGCCCGAGGAGGGGTGTTGTGTTAATAATAGTGTGTTTGGAGTGTTTGGAGTGTGAGACGGGGTGTGTGTGTAGGGGAATGAGAACAATGTGGGCTGGCAGAGGAGGAAACAACAAATAGATTTTTTGGTTGTGATTTATGCAGCGTGTGCAGCATGCGATTAGAATCGTAGGGATGCCTTACAGCACATGCATCACTGCAATTGGAGGGGAGACACCTTTAGAATACATGTACAGGGTCTTGCCCTTGTACAGGGAGAAGATCGAGATGTATCACAAACAGTGGGGGACAAAAACACGAGGGGGATGCCACGCTCATGGCCAGAGCAAGGCACCCATAATAAGGGAATCCTGGAACACACAACTACATTTCTAGCAGCAAAATACAAGGGTAAACAGGTGCAGAACAGAAAGGAGATTCTAGATTTGTGGAAGCTGATTGAGGATGTGGAGGACTCTAATGAGAGAAAGGCACGGAACACCATTGAAGGGGGCAAGCAAGCAGAGGTGGGTGGGGCACGGACAGAACACAATGAGGTATATCCATTGGCAGCGTCCCAGCGACAGGGTTCAGTAAACCCGACCTATGTGTCCACACGGGCAACGGTCCCGCCGTCCCATATATACCCGCTCCAGCAACCGCTTTACCGGAAGAGTGCGCAGGACAGAGGTAATTAGAAGGTGCGCTAGAGTCAGCGTGAGCAGAGCTATAGCGACTACGAACAGCACAGAGTGAAGCAAAAGGGAGAGGCCTAGACGAGTGGAGAGTGTGGGGACACTTTGTTCAGACTAGATAGCACAGCAATACAAGATGTACATGTAGAGAAAGAGGAGAATAGATGAGCAGCCAGCACAGGGTATGAAATATAAGGTCGGACAGAGGCTTAGGTGGAGACACGTGTGAAGAGGGGTGGAGTACAGTGGATGAATTTGAGGATAACAGTCAAGAAAAAGCACAGCAGGGAACGTAAAGGACACCCCAGGTGGAACGTTTATGGGATGAGAGGGTAAGGAGGTTTGGCCGGATGTCAGTAGCAAGGAAAAAGGGAAGTGACAAGAGAGGAGAAAAAAGTAGGGATATAATTGCCACTGATACACAAAGGCACAGGGAGGGCACAGTATGTGCGGCGCAGATGGATAAGAAAAATTCGATCAAGGCGCTCCCGCCATTAACAGCTGGGGCGGGAAAGTGGATATACGCATTTGAAAAACAGACTGCGGGTGTACCTCTCATTGTGGGTGATATGAAGAGTTTACTAGTGGCGATAGTGGGGGACCAAGTGGGAAATGTTTGGAATAAAGCAGGGTAGCCGGGAGTGAGGTTAGCCGACGATGCGTACAACAGCGCACCGATCAATAACATTAGAGCACAGGTGTGGGGCGCACTTCAGCACACCTACCCAGACATGCCCTACATACAATCGATCATGCAATATGTTATGGGTGAGGACAAAGACCCCGCGCAGTACATTATTAAGGTTCAGGAGCTGTGGAGAGCGGAGACAAGGGAACCATTGGGACCGATCAGTTCCTCTTTTCTATTTCGTTATCAAAAGGGGCTTACCGAAGGAAGTGCAGAAGGCGCTAGACAATATTGTGTGCATTGAAGCGAAGGGGTGGCCGGAAATTCGGAGTATAATAGTACACCACTGCAAGCGAATAAAGGAACGCAAAAAGGAAACAGTGCAACAATAACAGGAAAATTAGGCGAAACTGGTACAAAGGAAGTTAGCTAAAATAGCAGGGGCAGTGTCCACACCTGCACAGACAGAGGCAACAGGGAGCAAGCAGGGAACTGTCATGATGCCTGCTCCCGGGGAGCCGGTGCAAGCCCTGCGTCCCCGAAAGCGGACATCCAGTCCCCAAGGAAGGACCCAGCAACCCCATATAGAGGCCCTTTGGACAGTGTCCTGGCGCCTATGGCGCCAGGCTCATAAAAGACATCAGTCCTGGCACCATAGGCGCCAGGCTCATTATGGGAGTGCTTGGGTGCACTTACCTGATGCAGACCATGCTGCAGGATACCGGCCTCCTTGAGGCCTGAAAGGAACTACTTTACCTGTGGGACTAATTTACCATCCGGGCGTGGTCGGGGAAGGATACATACCTAATTGGAGGAAGGATACATACCTGGAACTTCTTCCAAGGCTATTTAAACCCCACCCGAACAGCCACACGTGCTTCGTGTTTTTCTGCATCTAGCAGCTGGACGCTCACCGTGTCTGCTCCTGCATCCTGACTTCTGCCACGCCTGCCAGCATCCTGGATCACCTGCAAAGGAAGAGAAGAAGAGAACAGAAGAAGGAAAAGTCCTTACCTGCTAAATACCGCATCCCGGAGACATCTCGCCGACAATTCTGAAAAGGAAAACTTTTATTTAAAAGCTCATCGCGTCGATCGCTGCAGCGCCGCATTCCACTCACCTTTACAGGGCGCCTCCATGTTCAGCAGCGATCATCCGGATTCGCAGTCACGCCCCAGCGCCTAGGGAGAAAAAGACCAGAACAAAAGGTGAGAGAGAGAAGGGAATAAGGAAAGCTAAATCTCCATGTTAAAACTTACCTGTTGATTCATTCCCTCTTCATTTCGGATCCGCGCCGCATCCTGGCATTTCCGGACCCCGGCCCCTAAGGGGAAAAAAAGACATCAGCGTTAATGAGCGAATGAAAAGACATTACCAAAAGACGCTCATTAAAGACTTACCTGATTTCTACAAGGATTTCACCTCTCATCTCGGTGCCTGTTCCCCAGCATTCCGTACCCCGGCCCCTATGGGGAAAAAGACACTAGCATTAGTACATTAATGCATGGACACAAGGGGAACCTCTTATCAAAAAACTTACCTGGAAGCCAAGCAAGTTTGGTTCTCACCAATCCGAAAATCCAGTGAAGTAACTGGATACCAACGCGCCCCTGCATCAGAAGCAGGATGGAGAGCTCGTCCTTCCAGACCCTAAGGTGAGACGCTACGAGGAATCACAGAAGGGTTTCGAGGAGGGTGAGAGGGGAAAGTGGGAGGCCGATTGCATTACCCCGCAGACAGTTAATCCCCTATTTTCGCCTACAGAAGGATACTTCTGCGAGCCAGACAAGCCAGATTTGGGGGCCCGGTCCAGTCCGTCTTCCGAACCCTGCGCATCACCTTAGAAGAGGTCACAGCAGCGTGAACCAGGCCAGCGCCTCTGTGGGAGTCAGGTGAGCATAACAGGAACCACAGATGTCAGAATAGCAGCATTTTGGCCAGAAAGTGGACAAGGGCAGCGGGGAGACGGACAGCAGTACCCCACCCAGATGTTGCCACCAGGAGATTAGCAGCACAGGAGGGGTGGTTTTAGGGGGTAAAGAGAGGGCTTTGGAGGTATGGGACTGAGAGGGGTGGGTATGGGTTCCTCAAAGTGTTGGAACTGCAGGAAGTGGGGACATTTTTCAAGAGAATGTAGAAGCAGGTCTGGGCTCGGGTACAACACGTACAATAATTATCACCCATCACTGCAGAATACACAACAAATACAGACACTAAGAATGACCTCAATACCCTGTGAGATACACCAGGCATATACACAGCTCCCACCCTAGCCGCCGGGGGCTAATCTCCAGCAGCAGCACCCACAACAACAGTACACACAGCAGCAGCACCCTCAACAGCAATATGCACAACAAACAATGCCCCGAAATGGAAATGGCAACATGAACGCACGCAACAAAGTACCGAATGGCACTATAGTGCCATACAGAGGGGTGAGCGTGATAGGAAACAACCCTTTCACGTTCCCAGGGTCAAACACATAACCGGATTAGGACAGCCTGCAGAGAGCGCTTGCATGCCCAGTCCCGTCTATGACAATCCACCCTGATGAGGAAAAGGGAATTTGTATGGTCGACATAGGTGCCACTAAATCATGCATCAGTGAGGGAGATTTCCCACTATCAGGCCACACTCTTGACATACAGGGATTCTCTGGGGCTGTCACCATAATTCCATAAAATAAAGAGGTTGACATCAAATTAGGGGGGAAGGTGGTGTGGGCCCCCCTACTATATTCTGAGAGTTTGCTAGTGAACTTGCTGGGCAGACACCTGTTCAGTAAGCTCAAAATGACGATATCATTCACAGACAATGGCATAGTTTGCGCAATGCCAGGTATATGCACCATCAGAGTAATGTTGATAATTCATGCAATGGGAGGAGAGGTGGTGGTTTGTGGAATTCCCATAGATCTGGACTTGTTTGTGTATGGAATAACAGTGCTTGTGGAGGCGGTGCCTCAGATTGGCAAAGGGTGTTGGCGAGTGCCCGCAGATTTCATTTTTGGCCCTGTTGTGTCCCCTGAAATGGTGGCAGGCACAATACTGTCCGTAGATTTACAAGGACTGGTGGTTTCAGCAAAGAGGATTTTGTGATAGGGACTGACCAGGACGGGTGCGAGTGACGCACAGTACTTTGCATACCTCTGAAGGAATTGACTGATGCAGAATTGTTCGAAGACAGGTCAGATGACAGAGAGATTGTACTAACAATATGTATACCCTGTGAGATAATGGTACAGCACAGAAAAGCTCAGTGTCCCATGATGGCCCTTGTGGCCCCACGCCAGTTCGTCGAGGCAGATTTGGAGCAAGTGCCAGAGAAGCTATGGACAACAAAGCCCCATGACGTAGGGCTCCTACAGGGAGTGATCCCAGTACACATCACATTGAAACAATACCCACTTTACAGGGAGGCAGAATAGGGAATTAAGGACACCATCAGTGTACTACTCAACTAAGGGATAATTGTACCATCTACCTCCCTGTGCGACATGGTTATCTACCCTATAAAAAAGGCAACGGGGGCCAAGTAGAGAATGATTCAGGATCTGCACCCCCCAAAAGATATTTTACAGCAAGAATTTCCTGTAGTTTCCAACCCTGCCACAATCTTGTGTAGCATCCCCAAAAAGGCAACACATTTTTCGGTGGTTGATCTCAAGAACGCATTCTTTTTTCATACCATTGCACCCAGATGGACAGTACCTCACTGCCTTTACTCATGAGGGGATGAGGTTCGAACATACAAGATTACCTCAGGGGCACTGTGAGAGCCCCAGTATTTTTAACAGAATACTCCATGCAGATTTAGGTAACATTCAAGTGTCAAGCACGATCATCCAGTATGTGGACGATCTGCTGGTATGCAGCGACACTAAGCAACAATGCAGACAAGACTTGATCACAGTCTTACAGCTTCTGGCTCGCAAGGGGTACAAGGTTGACAAGGCAAAAATGCAATACTGTCTACAAGAGGTTTTATATCTAGGGCAGTTGATATCAGCACATGGCAAACAAATAATACCTGACTACGCTGCCTCTGTACGTGCCACCCCCAGCCCACGACAGTGAAGGAAATGCAGATGTTTTCGGGGTTGTGCAATTACTGAAGGGCATGGATCCTTGACTATGTAGCGTACACAAGGCTGCTTTTACAGGGCCTCAAGGAGGCACAAAAGACTGACAACAAAAATGCATGGACTGAAGAGATGTTAAAACATTTTGATGAACTTAAAATGGTATTCTCAACTGCACCTGTGTTGGAGACCCCAGACTATACACAGGAATGGTACTTGTTCTCACACTCCAATAGCCAGATCATGACTGCTGTGCTCACAGAAAAGCACAATGGGCCACAAGCCACTGGCCTATTACAGTGGCACGATACATTCAGTAATGCAAGAGCAGTTCACTTGCGAACAGGCTCTTGCATCTGCAGCATTTTCTATTGAGAAAAGTTCCACAATTGTGATGGGCTGTTAAATTATGCTATACGTGGAACATGCCATTCTAGAAAGGTCGAAAATCTACCCTGACTACTCAAAGAGCATCTGCATACAAGATCACTCTTCTCAGCCCAAATATACACATCATACCGTGTAAAACAGTGAACCACATGACATTTATTACAGAAATGTGCACAGGTGAGGATTTGGACAGGCACTATTGTGTGACGTACAAGGGGCGGAGGATGATATCCCTAAAGCACAAAGCAGTCCACTCGAAGGAGGGTCCTATTCGTTGATGGGTCAGCAACAATTGACCAGGACACAGGAGTTAGGCATACTGGTGGAGCAGTGGTGCGCCTAGTGGATGGTGAATACAAGACATTGATTTTAAAAATAGTACCTATGCATTATTCAGCACAGGCAGCAGAACTCATTGCACTCATTAAGGTGCTACAATCATCCCAGGGGTGCCTCATGACCATTTATTCAGACTCTGCGTACGTCACTATGACAGTGCATGCCGGTCTATCGCGATGGAAAAGGAGGGGCTTCAGGAGGGCGGATCGGTACCCAATATTTATTTATTTATTAAAAATTCGTATAACTTCACGCTACATGGCCATAGGCCTCAGAGCACACACACATAGGACCACAGGACAAACAATCAGTACAAATATCATTAAAGGTGATGCGAGGAGAGAAAAACCAGGGGCGATGCTCAGAATCCAGATGGAAAACACCTAGTGTGGAAGCGTCCTAATCAGGCGGCAGATTGAAGAGAAGCGTCTTTAGCTCTTTTTTGAACTTGGCTGTTGTCTCGACAGCTCTAAGGTTCAGAGGCAACAGGTTCCAGAAATTGGGACCTTGCACATTGGAAGTATGCCCACTGGCCTTCATCAACCTAAATCTGGGTTTAACCAGTTTAAGGTGTTTTTGGAGTCTGGGAGAGCCGGAGGGAGCGTGAAGTTGAAGGCGCGCTGTGAGCTACTGGGGTGCCGTGTTCATCACACATTTGTGTGTGAGGGTTAAGATTTTGTGCCTGATTCTAGATTTTACAGGCAACCAATGTAATGCACACCTGGTCGCGGTAACATGGGCTCGCCTAGCAAGACCCGAAACTGCCCGCACTGCACCGTTCTACGTGACCTGTAATGCAGCTATGATGGAATTTGTGCAGCCACTGAGCAGGCTGTTACAATAGTCCAGCCGCGTGTTGATAAGGACTGAGGCCAGGGTTGCTAAATTCTCACGTGAGAGAAAAGGAAGAATATTCCACAGGAGCTTAGTGATCAACCCACAGGAAGATCTGAATTCAGCATCCAGGACCACCCCTAGAGATTTTACTTTCTCCGCCACCGGGATCAACGTGCCCAGATGTGAGAAGTGTTTATACTCTACTGGCAATTACCTCAACTTGATGGTAGAAGCTACAATTAAAAGCTCAGTTTTACCGGCATTTAGCACCAGGGAGTTAGCTGCCATCGACACATGGATGGACTTATAAATGATGTTCAGATTAGCTGCACCCTCAATGTATGAACCAGAGAGTTTTATGATCACCTGAGTATCATTTGCATAGTTAGCCAGCTGGACACCCAAGCTGATCGACAGAAGCAGAAAACGGGATCAGATAAACATTAACAATGTCGGGGAAATACAAGATCCCTGAGGCACACCCCAGGTAACCGTGGTAGGCTCAGAAAAAACATCATCTACGTTCACTCTCGAATTCCTGGGGCCCAAAAAGGAGGAGATCCAGCTGGCAGCTTTGGAGGAGCACCTGACCAAAGATTGTAATCTATCCTCAAGCAGAGCATGATCAATGAGGTCAAAAGCTGAGGATAGGTCCAACAGCATAAGGACCGATAAGTGCCCTTGGTCCATATTCTGGGGTAGATTGGTCTGCAGGTCGAGCATGGCGGTTTCAGTGCTGTACCCTTTCCTAAAACCAGACTGGTGAGGCAATAAAATGCCATTACCCTCCAAAAAGTTCTGAAATTGTAAATGTGCCACTTTATCCAATATTTTTAACAAGAATGGCACATTGGTAATGGGAGGATAGTTATCCAAGACAAATGGGTCCAAAGACTCCTTTTTTTAAAGTGAAATAACCCAAGCCTCCTTCAAGAAGAGAGGCACGCTACCCTCTGCGAATGAGTAATACACTTAGTCACCCAAGGGTCAATAATATCCTTACACTTTATAAACAGGCTAGATGGGAACACATCACTCTGACAAGAGGTTGGTTTCATCTCTGATATGGTTTGCATGATGAAGGATTCAGAGCATGAAGTGAAGTCGAAGACAGGGGACACTACATCAGATGGAACAGCCTCTTTAAGGACATTCACTGACACTTCTAAGGGGGTATAAATGTCCTTTATCCGTTGGATATTAGACTAGTGTAAAATGACCTTATTAGAAAAGACATTGTAAATAGAGTGCCACCATTCCTTGTCCTTCACTGGTGCTAAGGAGGCTGGGGATTTATTCTTAAACTCACGCAGAATGGTGAACAGTTCCTTTGAAGACAATTTTGTATTCTGGATCCTATGGTTATAGATGTCAGACCTTAATAAGGGCCTCCTTGTATTTTTTTACCATATGTTTATAATTAGCTAAAGTTGGGTCTTTATGCCAACTGCGTTCTGCTGTATGTTTTTTCTTCCTAATGACAAGGATATCCCCATTAAACCAGGATTTCTGGATGGTTTCAGTTTTTATATGATGAGTCTTAAGAGGCACCAATTGGTTAGTGGCGTCTGAGAGAGACTTGGTATAACATGCAGTGTTAATAGACAAGCTAATTTTCACACTGTTGCTGCCTTCTGTAGTGGCGGTCTTTAAATGCACCGCCCATACTAACAACACTAACAAAGTGTCACTCGGGAACGCCACCGCAGATGCAGCAGCAAAGATAGCAGCATATTTCCCAGTGCCAACCGTGGCGAAATATATTGTCACAACCCCCACTGCTGACCAGCAATCAGTCCCATTCAGTGTCCTGCCCAGAGCACAAATAATTGAGTTACAGGGAACGGCCCCAGAAGAAGAAAAACAGCTGTGGGTAAAAAGAGGATGCACGCCGTTCCCTACTGACTTGTTGTGGAGGCAGGAATGTACAGGAAATGCAGTGATGCCAAACAAATTGTTGATAATAGCGTTTGATCAGCTCCATCACGTCTCCAAACAACACATCACTGCTGACATACAAGAGGACTGTTTCATTCCAAACATCCAGTAACATTTAACAAGCATGGTTATTAGATGCACCACGTGTCAGAGCTTCAGCACAGGTATGACATTGAGAACAATCAGGGGCAGTTTGCCCCGCCCTGCTGGAGCATTCCGTGAGTTGCATATCAACTACACAGATATGGGTGAGAGGTGCAGCGGAACCCGGTATTTGATTGTTGTCGTTTGCCCCTTTTCACGTTGGGTGGAGGCTGGTCCTTGTGCACATCCGGATGCCAATTGCACAGCCAAATATCTGGTCCGTGAAGTGTTCCCCAGATGGGGCATGTGTGATGTGTTAGGTCAGATAATGGCACACATTTTTTCAATTAATTGTTTAAAGAGATTACTGCACTGCTTGGCATTAAACACTGGATGTGTACGATTTATCAACCCAGGCCAACAGGGTTGTTGAGAGGATCAACAGACTCCTCAAAAGAAAACTGTCAAAGCTTTGCACCACGTTGAAGAAAAACTGGGTGCATTGCTTGCCCTTGGCAATGTTTATTTTGCGGACACAGCCCAGCAAGGACCACCACTTGTCACCCCATGAGGTGGTAACTGGTCACTGCATTCACACACCAATATCACCCCTCTGGAGAGCGTCAGCCGCACATAAGGCAGCAGCTGTTTTAGGAAACAAATTCAGTGACTACTTAACAGCACTAACACAAGCAATTTTAATCAAGAAGCAAGTTCCTTTAAGTATGATTCAACAAATACTTCTCATGGCTAAATTGGAACTCATTCTTTAGGGAATGGGATATTCATATGGTGGAATTTGAATAAGGTGAATTTGACTTTACTTGGCAAAGAGGCAACCTAAAATCTCATATTGATTATTATTACATTTCTGTTCATCTATTAAATAAATGTGAAAAAGTAAAAATCTCCAATCCGATTATTGGTGATCATATGGTCATAAAACTCAATGTTAATTATAGACATTGGATACATGAAATAGACCCTGTTCTTTTGCTACTTGAAGTGGAAGGCTCTGGACTTGCCGTTAGGTGGAACAACAAAATCTGTAACCAATTTGTTGCCACACTCAGGAGTCAGTTAAAACTCAGAGAAGGAGCAACCCATTGTGTGTATCAAAATCAATTATCTGAGACCTCAATTAATTATGCAATCAGAAGTGCGCTTGATCAAGTTACTAAATTACCATGTGGTAATCATACACGTATCAAGCACACATAATTCTGAGGTTGCATTAAAGAAGATCAAAAATAAAAGAATTAGAGAACTACTACCATGTAGATTTCCTGTTGCACAGCAAATACAGTTAAAAAAACAAATCATACAAAGGCACAAGAATAATATAAAATCTTTAAGAATTGAGATGCACATTGCTACATAACCAGCAAATGGTTACAAATCTATGTAATCATCATAGAAAATCAATCTGTGATCTGATGAGGGCATCCTCTAGTTTACCGGCCGTCTCTCTGGAATCATCATTTCCCGCGGAAGCATGGGTTACGCATTACATGCAGAAATATCAACTTCCTCCTGTGTATGCTGTGGGATACATTTACCATCCCCAACAGAAATCCCCTGCATCACAGAACTGCCTTTCAGCAGTTATTCAAAAATAGTTGTGCTGTGTCTGCTGAGCACATATGGGCTGAGAGTTAAAAACAGCCACCCCAAGAATGGCTGCATGGTTGTTGTTCTCCATGTGAATCCGGAGAAAATAACTTAAAGGCAGAATGGCCCTGCAATTCTCTTCTAGCATTGAAAAACTCATGGCTGCATCTGAAAATAACCTGCATGAAGAACGGCACCACATTGGCTGTTCTGTTTTCTGACTACTAAAGCTGCACACATGACATCCAAGACGGCTTTGCAATTTGCTCATGATTTCATTTTTAAAACATCACAAAGTTGTGCTCTTCATGAAAACCCACCCTGGCATGCTTTACTTCTGCTGAATACCAAGAAGTGAGGCCATACATTCCCAGACAGCTGATGTACTGGGAAATCACTTTTAAGGAAAAGAATTCAGATTTCCATTTAAACACAGCTTGTTTTCTTTTGCTACACACCATCGCGCACAAACTGGAGTAAATGAAAGGAGTAACACAGTGTTTCTTTCTCATGTCAATTTCAAAGAGATGTTTGGCAGTATATGTTTATGTGTCCCGAAACTGACTGTATCTGTAAAAGTCCTCCAGAAGGCAAATTGAAGTGAAAATATATGCGGCAGAAGCCGCATTTCTGAAAGTGACATAAAAGGAAAATCAACCCATGTGTAAAACAGGGTTTCTGCAAAGCAGGAAAATGCCTTTTGAAAGTGAAGTGTTAAATGATGCCCTGTACTTGCACAGAAATGTGACTGAATATGGGGGGGTTGCACTAAAATGTACATTATATTTATTCCCAAAAAGACTTGGGGCCTCATTACACGGACGGCGGTAAGGGTTAACGGTCACCGTTAATGGCAACGGTGACCGTTAACCCTTACCGCCGTACTACGAGGTCCCTTAGCGGGTTGGAGTTTTAACGCCTGCTTTTTGCAGGCGTTAAATACCAACCCGCTAAGGGACCTCGGAGCTAATTACGGCACCGCAAAATTGCGGTGCCGTAATTAGCGCCTTCCCCAGTCCCATAGAGCCCTATGGGGCAGAAATGGGAATGGGGAAGGGCAATGGCGGAAAGGGGATTTACCGCCCCTCCAACCTTGGAATGGGGTGGTAAATCCCCTTTCCGCCAAGGCGGTGCCGGTATTTTACCGGCATGGTCCAGGGTGCTAATAGCACCCTGGACCACCGCCTTCCGTGTAATGAGGCCCATGGTTTCCGTGGAAAGAAAAAAAAAATTTGAAACCAGCAGAACAAGTTTGGCCCAGGCACTTACTTCAGAAGTTCCCTGCCTTCCATGGGAAAATAATTACCTCCACAAATGAACCAGCCCCATGGGCTTATTAAAGAGCCAAAGTGTGGAAATCCGCGACCTCGTCAGACTGGCTGGCATTTCTACAGCAGGGGACAATGGACCCAAGGGGAACTAGCACTGTCACAGAGAGGTGTGATTTCCTTTGACTCCCCTCCTCAGATTCCACTGCCTGGATCAGAGGATGCCATGGAAACCCTGTTGTTCAGACTGATAGAGAGGGGGCAGGTTGGCTGTGGAGATTTGAAGGATCACCCATACAGTGACATATGCCCTCCACAGACTTTAAAGAATGTTTTACATTAAGACATTTATTTCAATGCTCTGAATAAGCAGTAATGTAAGATCATAAAAGTTTTTATGGGATTTTTAGACACACAGAATGAGACTAGATGTGTCTGTGTAGTCCCTGGAGAACTGGAATGACATAAACATTGTATTTCAGTGTGAATCATAAATGGTGCAGAAATGAAACTTGAGGAAATTATGCCCTATACTAGCATGCACATATAGAGCCAGTTGCAGAATTTTAGGTGTTTTATTTCTCCTGAAAACCACGAGATGGGGCCCAAGGGCGAAGCAGCATCGTACAGAATTGGGGTTTGAACTGGCATATTCCTTGTGAAATATGGGATCTGTTGATCTGACTCATATAATGGTGATTATTGTAAATATAAAGTTGTGTTCTACAACTCTTTTTTGTGAAAAATTAGTCTTGTGGGACAAAAGGAGTCATAAAATGCATGCACCTAAGGGGAGATCACCTCCTTCAATTCAATCAGCTTGGAGGGAGGTGGCAACATTAATAGCCTGGCCTATCCTACTCAAGGGGTATGTCCAGATTACTTCCGCCCACATTGTAAAATTCTCTGACGTCAGTTTGCCTGTATAAGAGCTAGGCAGGGAGGCATAAGGAATTCAACATTCAAAATTCACCCTGCAAGATTCCAAGACTCCAGAACCAGGTCCAGAGGTAGCTGATCTAGAACCACCTATCCAGAACCAGATTCATCCCAATAATTCAGGGAGAAAGGAGGAAAGGCTGATGATTCCTTTGGGAGAATCCAGCAACTAGACCCTCTGCCCAGCTGATGCATCTTGCTGCCCACAGTGACCAGACGCCTGTTGCCCAGCTGTTCCCATAAAGGAGCGCCTAGCTGCTGCCCAGTGACCTGATCCTTGCTTCGCTGTCTAGAGACCCGGTTAGCTGTCCAAACTGCCCAACTAAAGTGCATTTTGTAAGTATCACCCTCACAAGTACCAAAAATCTGCATACCCCACTCTGTTACTTTGCATTCTGTCCAAATCCTGTAAAAATCCCATAAGAACCCTAGTAGTTTCCCAAATTGTCAGCATCTTCTGTTAATCTGGTCCTTAGAATAATCTGTGCTAGTCTATATGTGTAGCATAATTCTTTTCAAATCATTTCAGTTATCTGTTTAAGTCCTTAGTACCATTTTTGAGATAAATTAATTAATTCCCCTATAAGGAGATACGCAGCATCGAGCTAGTTAACATTGCAAATTAACCCCCTAGCGTGCAGTGTCTTTCTTTAATAATCTAACCACTAAAATATAGTCTCAGTAGAACCTGTCATTTTCCTGTCAAAACCGAATTTGCCCCGGTCTTGTGCTTTTCTCTAAAAACCGATTTGCCGTTTTCCCATTAAAACCCATAACATCATCCTTTAAGAGTATCCCCTTCCCATTAGTATCCTACCTGACTGTACCTTTGTTCTCCATCACAAAAAACAATTTCCGATTTTGACTGTTTAGCCTATTTTTTAGCTGTTTGCTTGTTTAAAGTCTGTGTAAAATAAGAAATTGCAATTCTGCCACGTGTGATTTTGCTGCAATGTGTTCTTCCCAAAATCGTATTTCTTACCTTTGTTCACGTTGCTTTAGCACCCTGCTCAGTAGCTTGTAAGAGTCCTGGCCTCTGTAGTACAGCCACATGAATCTCTGTCTGATCTATCCTACCGCATGTATAAACTGATCTATAAGTAACAAGTGCAATTTTCTTCTTTGACTTCCCATTCTGGAGTGGTAGGTCGAATTTAAAATCCGATTTTTCCCTCTTATTTCTACTCCTTGCTTTTCCATTCCATCCACACAGAATTAGTAAGCAGGTGTTTGGGGGTGGGTTGTAAGGGGAGTGCATAACATCAGTACCATCTATGAGTGTGACAAAAAGTGATCTCGCTTCCATTCAAAATGTATGTATCCAATGTCAGAAAGTTGAATCCATTGTATTATAACATTGTGCATTATATTGTCACCACACTTGTGATTGCTGCCCTAAATTTGATTTGTTTGATTTTTCATTTGAATTTTAAAAATAAATAAATATTTCATTATTACACATCGGTCTGGTTCATTGTCCATTGCAACACGGGGTGTCTGTTAAGGGGTGTATGAGACGGGTTGGGTGCCTTCTCAAAGCAGAATCCGAATTCAATAAAGTTAAAAGCGTTTATTATTGTGCGCCACATTCCTAGCCAGTAGAAAGAGTCCTGGTCTAGAGGGTGCCGTGTCGTAAATCCGTTACACAGTATTGGCTCATTTGCCAGGATTGAGATAAGTGTTTCTACCTGTGACAGCTTAACACAGCAGGCTGACCCAGAAAAGGTAGTGATACTTTTTGTGGTTAGAAAACTTTTACACAGTAAATGCACCATCCCAAAACTTAGACCCTAAGTGTCAGGCCCGTGTGTAAAAATATAGTAAAAATAACCCTGAACTAGACAAAAGCAACAGAGTACAGATTTGTCCTGATATAAATAATTTAATAAAGGAAGAACACTTTTCATAATGAGCACTGTTGAGATCAACATGGCTAGGCAGCACCTTCTGTCCAAACTATTCATTAGAGGGGAATGGGCAGAGCAAGATCAGGAAGCCTGGCTAGCCAGCATGATGCATATGACTCCATACATTAAAGAAGAACAGCTTAAAATGGTCAGACTCACTGCCTACATATATCTCCACATGGGGGTTATTGAGGAGAAATATAAAGAAAATACAAACCGTGCGCAAAATCAGTCTGATCTCTTAAACCAGACCTAGAATGAATTAAAACCAGTAGAAGAAAAACTGCAAAAAAGCCAAAATTCTGAGGTAGAATTTAAAAACAGCATCAAGCAGATAAAAGAGGAGTTGACAGCACAACAACAAACCAATATAGTGCAAGAGGCCAAATTAGATACATTAAAAGAGGAGTGTCAGGAAAAGGTTGAAGAGAGTCAACGAAAATTGAATCAACAAATAACATATAACAGAGCCTGCTCAGAGCAGATAACTATTTTACAATAACAGATTGAGTAATTGGAAGAGGAAAGCCATACATTAATTATTAAGGAACTCCATTCCCAAACAGAATTCGACCAAGAGCGCCAGAAGTTAGGCGCTATAAAACAACAAAGAGATGAATTGACTGAGCAGGTTGGCACCCTGTATCAGGAAAAAGATGCCCTATACCAGGAAGTGTGCAAATTAAAAACCGATCTGGAGAGAAGGGAGTCAGACCTTCAGGGACTGACTGACCTAAAGGAAGAGTATGAAAAATTAATGGGACATAGGAGACAAATGGAACTTGATTTAGAGCAGGCCATAGAGGCTCAAAATGTGCAGAGAAAGGAGATTCATCTCCTGCAACAAAAATGGTCTCAGTGTTCCCAGGCAATGCAGGCAGCACAAAAAGACAATGAGGCACTTTGTGAGGAGAACAGTGGACTCCAGAGTCAGGTAGCAGCCCAAGAGAAGGTAATAGAGGTCAGACAAGCCCTGATAGCGGAACAAAAGGCTGAGGTCTTTACCTACTATCAAGAGGTAGGGGCTGAGAAGGAGAAACTTGGAAGTTAGAAAAAGAGTGTGCTAGGCTGAATCAAAACTTGAGGGACCCCGAACAAGTAGAGAGTGGCAGGGCAACCCCTGATCACAGCATGATGCCCTCTGTGCTAAGGGCCTCAAACCCATTGACCCCCTTGCACACCCAAGACACTGCTCACTTCATGTCTACAGGTTCACATGAGCCAGAAACCATGAGGCGACCAGACTTAAATAGGCCTAGCATGATTGAGCTGACAGGTCAGTGTCCATCAGAGCTTGATGGGCGGACATCCCTGTACATATTCCAAAATATTATGGCTGATGTATCTGACCAGGAAAGCTCCTAAGAGGAGAAAATTAGGGAGCTAGACCTACAGAAACATCCCCTACAGAGGAACCACTTGGTTCACTTTGCATAGAAAAGGGAGTATGAGTTGAGGCCTCAAAAGAGTATTCTAAAAACCTCCACCCAATCAGGGTAGCGGGGGGAATTCGCCACCAACCCTGGAAACAGGAAGGAGTCAGAAGACTACTCTCCTGTGCGAAAGAGGTAGTCCAAGGGGAGTGACCGAGAGACCAATACACAACAGGGAAGATGAGACTAGGCCCCACCATTCTGAGTGAAACTCACAAGCTCGAAGAATCGGGGAGCGCCTAGAGGATAACAAGGGGACCTCAAATAGCAACAGCTCTGAGTCTGAGGGCGAATGGACTCAGGTGAAGTGGCAAAAGAAGGCTAATAAACAAAAAAGAGCTCTAGTGAAATACCCCATTAAACAGATTAAAGCTATTAGGAGTTTCATGACCTTGTACTACAAGAATATCAAATATTCTGTCTGGGAACATCTGGAGCTATATGAACAGATGATGACCTCTTTTGACATCAAAAATAGCCAGAATTACATAGAATTTGCCAAATGGACGTTCTCTCCAGAGTACTCCAGCTTCTTTGCTGGGCTGGAAGACCAGAACCGTTCAATGTGGTCCACCTACAAGGCGGCCATCTTGAAGCACTTCACCACACACAGAAACCCCCAGGAGGCCTGCACAGTGGCCTAAAATCTGCAGTGTGGAGAGTATCGGGCCCCAAGAGAATTTGTGCAGGAGTTAAAACGGGCAAATGCGCAAACTACTAGGCGGGTGCGCACGAATAGTAGGGAATTCATAAACACCTATTTTCATGCGCTCCCAAAATATATTATGACACAGCTGGTAAGAGATTTTCATGATGAAAGGACCCTGGACTGGGTAATAGAGCAAGCTACCCGGATCTACGAGGTCCAAAAACCTGTAGAAAACAGAAACCAAACCAAAGAACCCAAACCAACCAACACCCCCGCTGCTGCTATGGTGGCAGAGGTGAAGGATGCCCCTGTTTTGGATCTAGAAATGGGGGGGCCTAAAAATACACCTTCACAAAACCAGCCAAATCAGAGGCAAAGAAGACCTTCTGATCAATCAGCAGCAGGTGGTAGTCAGGCCGGGTACCCCACCAAAGTGCCCTCTAACTCTGCCAATTACGTTAGTCCCAGGTATAAGGTCAACAGACATATCTTGGGGTACATGTGGACTCCCCCAGCCCAAGGGGGGGGGGTCCAATCAGGTGAATACTGCCTCAGGAAACTTCCCTCCTGACTTCCCTCAGGAGGGCAGTAATCCTCCAAATACTGGGTTAAGTTTCTTCCCCCGGTACCTTCCAAACCCCAACATGCAAGACAACCCTCGCTACTCTCCCCGCTTTCAGGAGTCCATACCACCCAATCCGGGAAAGGGGAGGCCAAGGGTGGAGGGTTACCAAAGGAAACCCCAGTACCCAGGGTACTCTGGGAGAAGGGATAGTTACCCTTCCCGAGAACAAGCTAGATTTGATCAAAGACCCCTGTATCAGCCGGAGCAGGTTTCCCAATTGGAGCGCCAGGTCCAGAACCTAACTCAGGATCTGAGTCGCATGTTCAGAGCTCAGCAGAACCCTCAGATTAACATGGTGGCTCAGATCACCTCAAACCAAGGGTCTGGCACCCCAGAACAATGACCGGGAGAGAGCCAGATAACCCACCGGTTCCCAAGGAGGAGGCAAGGGAGGGAGGGGGGTGAAAGCCCTAGAGGAAGCTTCCTTCCTCACCCGTGAAAAGTCCCTAGACACCCCAGAACCAGAACTAAAATCTCTTGCCCCTGAGAATCTGCAACCCAGGGAACAGAGGGTGGGTAGGAGAAACAAAGAAACCCAAAAGGCCCATTTTGTGGAGGAAGTCAGTGTCCTCCAGTTTGAAGGGGAAGAATCCTTGGAGGATTCTGGGAAGAAAGTCTTCTCCTTCAGGGACAGGGGAATTCCTCCCAAAGAAAAATGGGACCCAAGAGACCAGAACCCAGACTGGGTAGGTGTGGGGACTGATTCAGAATCGCCCATCCCTGAACCCCAGAAATATCATCCTGTGCATGTAACTGCAACTGAGGGATCTTCCCCACAAACCGGTTCTAGTTACTGCCATCAGGTAAAGGGGGACAGCAGAGAGCTAAGGGAGAAAGGGGATTCTGAAATACCATCTATTTCAGGATGTCAAGTTTTCTTTACAGATTCCCAAACTCCGACACAGAAAACTGTCCAAAACCCCACAGTGTTGGAGTCCAAAACAAAGAAACTGACCGCCCAGCTTGCCCAAAATGCCCATTTCCTTTGCCCCTTGGAGAAGAAAAAAGGGAGGTTCTTTGCCCCCGTCCGGGTGCAAGGGCAATGTGCATTTTTAGCACTGGTGGACAATGGATCTCAAGCCACCCTTCTGTCCAAGAGGGCCTTTGAGCAGCTAAATTCAGGAAGGGGGGAGAGACACCAGATCGCTCTTACCCCTCTTCCTGGACAACTCCAGAACTTCAACGGGAATGAAATTCCCATCGAGGGGACTGCGGATCTGAAAATTAAAATTGGGCGACATAAGGTGAAGCACGCGGTCATAGTCGTGACTCCAGAGGGAACCCCATGTCTATTAGGAAATAACCTCCTTCAGAGGTTGTCTCCTTTAATAGACTGTGAACAAGGTCCTCTGGACTCAGACTAACCGGCAATAAAACACAGCATCAACTATGTCAGTTTAAATGGCACATGCCACATGGTTGAACAAAAATCTGATCAAATTGAGTTCCATTTCCAAAATAATCAAATACCTGACATTACAGTAATTGCTGTAGGACAACAAACTGGTGATGGGAACTCCTCTCCATTCTTGAAAATCAACCTTCCTTCCAGTTTCAAGTGGCATTCCACATTGGAAGGAAATACCTTGAAATGTTATACCAATCCCCAATCTGACAATCCAAATCTTGTAGACAAAAGTGATGAAAACCGAGCTCAAAGCTTGGCTGACATTCAGAAAATGTGAGAACAGCTGTTCCTCCCTATTCAGTTAAATGAGGGGAGGGAGGGAGTCTGTTCCCGCCAGAGTGTGCCTGAATAATGGAAAAAGATTCATCACCGAGGCGTTGTTCAGGAAACTTCCAAAAGATCCAGCCATTCCCTCATTTAAATTGATTGATAAATGGCAAATGGGCCTGGAAGCTCCCAAATCCAGACATCTCCTGCCGAGCAAGTGTATGCTAAAAATGTTCATAGGTGATAAAAGCATACAGCATAATTGTTGGGTCGTGCGAGATGTCCCTGCTGCATTATATCCCTGCTGCATTCTATTTAGGCAGTGACATTCTCAATCGATTTGCAATTAATTTGGACCTTATAAATTACAAGGCCTGCTCCCGACTGGGGGGCAACCCCATGGGCTATGATGATTCTGAAAAGGCATTTTGGTCAGCTCAATTGCTGCCATATGCGGTTGAAGTTCAAATTGGAGAAGAGGTCACCATCCCAGGACGTACCCGACAATTCCCACTTGACTTAAAAATTAAAAGAGGACAGAAACTACAAAATCCTGATGCATATGTACACCTCAATGCCCATCTTCAACAGCAGGGGTTGGGGTTAAACCCAACACCATTAGTCAATGTAGAACACAACAATATTACAATATTGGTGGATAAGAGCGACCCTAGGAGTATCACTCTGGGCTCAGGCACCATTATTTGAATGGCTGTTGATGACCAGCCTTTTTCCATGGACTTAAGGAATTAAATTATAGGACCAATCCCCATTGACTGCTATGACAGTGATGATGACATACCGCCAGAAACGATCTTCACCCGGCAAGGGGGGAATTTCCTGGTGTACTCTTCCTGCACTTAAGAGGTGACCTGTGACATCAGGAAGGATGAGGTGATATTCCAGGTCCACAATGACTGTCTCTCCTACCTGAAACCCTCTATCCAAGTCAACACCCTCACCAGAAATCTCTCCACACAGCTGGAGGAGGCCGCTGAGATAGCAAAACCTGAGGTCTTTCCAGGCTTCAGACAGATGGTTGAAGACCGGGTCAACCTCGCTGATGCCTGTGAGACCGAGGAACAAAGGCAAACGTTTAAACAGGTGTTTTTAGATTTTCAAGATATCTTTGCTGTGGACTCGTACTACTGCGGTCGCACCAAGATACATATTTATTTTATTTATTATACGCCCAGACCCTGACATACCACCTCAATTCCCACGGACCCTGGAATGACTCCTGTATTCCTGTAGCAATATCGCTTGCCTCTCGGGTCTATGGAGTCCCTTACAGAATTTATAAAAAACCTAGAGTCCCGTGGGATAATTCGCCCAGTCCATAGTACCTTTAATAATCTGGTACTGGGGATTTTTAAACCAAATGGCCAATGGAGATTTAGCGCAGACCTTAGGGAGCTGAACAAATGGGTTCACATGTCCCGATGGCCTCTTCCCTACATTAACCAGGGGTTGGCCCAGATCCAGGGGTCAAAGGTGTACACCACCATTGACCTGACCAATGGATACTGGACCATTCCCGTCAGTAGGGAGGACCAGAACAAGCTGGCCTTTACCTTCAGGGGGCAGCAGTACACATGGACCCGGACTTTCTTCGGATATATAAACTCTGACAATGAATTCAACATCTTCCTACACAAGGCCATGCCCGACCTGCGTGAAAGGGGTAACCTGGCCTATGTGGATGATGTCCTGATTAAAAGCTCAACTGTGGAGGAACACATAGCATAAATCCGCTATGTTCTGACCCAGTTGAGGGTTGCCGGAGCAAAACTGTCCTTCCAGAAGGCACAGTGGTGTAGAACCTGTGTCAGCTTCTTGGGACATGAAATCACCCCTGAGGGTCCCTGTCCCCAGGTGAAGCAAGTGTAAGCACTACTAAAACTGAAAGACCCCTGTGTGAGATAAGAAGCCTTCTGGTACTGACTAATTACAGTAGGAAGTTCATTGAGTATTACGCAGAGGTCACAAGACCCCTTGTTTATCTGTTGAAGGGGGGTCAAGTGGGAGTGGGGTCCAGAACAAGCCAAGGCAGTAAAACAACTCAAAAGAAGTCTCTCACAAACGCCTTGTCTAGCTTACCATATCAAAAACAAGGAGTTCTTCTTGGAGACGGGATTCTCGAATACATTCTTGACAGCAGTATTATACCAAAAGCATGACAAGGTCAATAAAGTCATCTCTTATGCAAGTAAGACTTTATCCTCTGTGGAGGAAAAATTCAACGATTGTGGAAGGCACTCCTGGCAACGGTGTGGGCATTGAAAAATTACTGCCCGTTCTTCCAGGGGGAGCACATCATAGTGGAGACTCCACACCAGCCTTTGCAATATCTCCAAAGTGACAGAATCCGAACAGGAAATGATAGTAATTCCAGAATTACCTCCTGGATTCTGTCCATGCAAGGCTTTCATGTGGAGGTCAGATATGGCCAAAACAAGACGAGCCCCCTCGCGCAAGGTCTGGCTGACTTGCATGATTGTGCCAGAGAAAAGTGTCTCGAGGACGAAAGTGTCAAAACCCAAGACAACATGGAGGCGTACCCGAATTCCGCGCACCAGGTCTATGAAGAAGACATGTGCCAGGGGATGCCCACAGTTTATGTGGACGGGGGCTCCTACCATGTTGATAACAACGGGGAAAAGGAACTGGTGAACGGCATTGGGAATGCCTGTGTGAATGATGCCCCGGAACCCTCCGCTGGGTACAAAATTGGTACATGCAGTAGTCAGGTGGAGGAGTTGATGGCAGTTCACGAGGCCATCCTCACTGCTGTGCAACACCGACTTCACAAATTGGTCATAATAACTGATTCAGATAACCACTTAAACATGGCAAGTTCATACACAATATTGATGATTGTTAGGGAGAATTCTCCAGAATGGCTAATTTCCCTTACCTACTGAGTCCCTCAGCAGCTTTGCTGGATTTCTAGGATTTATTTTTTTCACCTGGTAAGAGTGTGAGCCTTTTTCCCACTCTAACATGTGTTTTGCTGTGTGTATTTCTACTTTTTGTGTGATCTTGGGCAATGGAGCCTCATCTACTTCATAGCATAACTTTTTCATGTGTGTTGCACAGCACCTTCAGTGCAGTGACACAGGATTGTCTTTGAGACTTCCCACTGACTCCATTTTCTGGGGATGATTACTGTCCCCCAGAAAAGATAAAGTTGCCATTAACTTTATTTAGTCACTTTAAACCACAGACCCAGTACACCCCATCTTACATGGAGTATTGGAAAGGGTTAATTCTTATCCCTTTTTGTCTGTGTCTCTTGGAGAATTGTTTTGCTCCCTTTACATCAAGACTTGGCTGGTGGCAGTGGTATCTACCCTATTTTTTATACCGCAGTTATCTTAAATAACCATGGCATTGTTTTAGGCTATTATATTAGCCTCAAACATAAACCCGCTTGACCATATATATTTTATTACGGTTCCGGCTGGGTTTATTCACCATTTCTTTTTGTAAATGTCTTTCTTGTGTTTTACTTTGCACGCCAAACCAGGTTTGGTCCCTTTGTTCGCCGTCTTTTCACAGGCTTCTGCACGGAAGCCCTCCTTAAGGCACCTGAAAGTCTGGCTAGGCAGGATGTGAAGGAGGGTTCTTAGGACCCCTGCCATGGGTTCCCTTGGTAACCCAAGTCGCACTCCTGTTTGATTGGCTGGGTGACTGTCCTTGCCAGGACAGCCACCCTGCTGTGTGATTGACAGCCATGCTGTGTGAATGGGGGAAAACTGCATAAAAAGCAGGTCTCTGGGACCGGAAAGGCAGAGTCGCCACTGGAACGAAAGAACCAACGAGGAGCTGATGGAGGAGGACCCCTACCACGACTGAACCGCCCGGTGAAGCCCTGCTGCAGGTCTAAATCTTCAGAATCCGACGACAGAGAAGATCCTCCAGGAAACTTCTTCCCTTGAGCTGCTGGGACCAACCAGTTCGCCCAAACTGCGAATTCGCTGTATAGAGCTACAGTGGGCCGGATAGCCAGGAGGGTCGGACCCTGGTTGGGTTTTAAGGAGCGCACCTTTTATTCGTTGTTTCGCTCTGCTGCTGCTTTCTTCCCTGGGTAGTGCAGGACCCTCCAGTCTTCCTACTTCTTGTCAGTGCGACAGTCGCTTCAGGAACCGTGAGCCTGCAGGAACTACCAGGAACGTCCGCCTCAGCTACAGCTTCTTCTCCGTTCTAAGGTACTGTGCAAATCCGGTTGTTTGTTCCGTTCAACCACGGTGAAAGTGTTTGAAATCTTTCTCCAATCCGAGGGCTTGTCCTTCTTTTCTCTTTGAACTAACTTTTCTGCCAACCAACCTCGTCGGGAATCCGTGGCACAAACTTTACCACAAACTACCCTGAACCGTGTGATCTTGAGCAAAAGACTTTTGTCCTATTGACTTTGGCCCTAAGCCTTTTCGACCTGATTCTATCATTGTATTTCCTCTTGCTCAACAGCCCTGAGTACTTACCTGTTGGTGTGGTTCAATTTCTATTAACTTTGTCTTTCCCTCCCTTTTAAATTGGTGGAGTGCTATTTTGCTCCCACTTCATTTTGTGAGCTTAACTTGTCTGGAACTTATTGGGAGTTGTGTGGTGTATTAAGAGTGTGATTTTTAAACTGCTTAGAATAGTGACATGTTATACACCTGAAGAGTAAAATAAATGTATATTCTTTTACTTGAAAACCTTTAGTCAGTGGTTGCCTGAATCATAGTAATTGCTGTCCTTTGTGTAACTATTTGATACTGCTCACTTACTCCTGAGATAAGTCTGGCTGCTCAGCCACTGCTACCACTTTAACTGTGTAGTACAGGCTTGAACCAAAGGTGAATTTGTACTGTTAATTGTGTGTGGTGTTCCCAAAGGGTATTGCATATAATTATGTCTAACACTGGTGTACAGCGGTGAGGATCAAAAGTATAGTAATTACACTTAGAGTGCTGCTATTACCTTGCATCAACTAACCACAAGGCTAACATCACTATAAAAGCAATATTAATCATGTTTGATATGGAAAGCTACAGTCAGGAGACCCTCCTGGGTTAGAAACAAGCCTTAATATAACTATATAGGAAGACACAAAGATGAACCACTGAATAGTTACGGTTGAAGCCTAAGTGATTTCGCTATTTGTCATGGGTTTGCATTCAAACAGGAACTGCTACAACAGTAAACTGCTACAACTATTATTGCTATGCTAACCAAATGTTGGAAGTCTGCCCTGCAGAGTAGCCGTCATTATGAGGCATTGCGTGGTTCTTGATCTATCACTAAACCGAGACTATTGTTATCTTAAAGCTTTGTGATGATGACTTGATGGTTTGTTTGCCCAGGGAATTTGATGCTTTTCCCTTTACTTATATTTCTGTAGTTAAATTGCTATGTATTCCCTTTTTATGATAATTTTTATTCTTTGTATGTTTTTTTCTACGTAAAAGCTATATTAATGTGTAAGGTTTCAATGTAAACTAGATCACAATAAATATTAAATTAAATCAAGTAATTACACTTAGAGTGCTGCTATTACCTTGGATCAACTAACCACAAGGCTAACATCACTAAAAGCAATATTAATCATGTCTGATATGGAAAGCCACAGTCAGGAGACCCTCCTGAGTTACACTGCTGATTATTTAAGAAATCTGTGCAAGGAAAGGAAACTCTCTGCCAAAGGCAAAACGTCTGAATTGATTGAAAATGTGTTAAAGAATCCAAGTCTAGAAAGTGGGTCTGAAATGCCTGACTCCTTAGCAAATGTGGAAAGTATTGAGGATGATAATATGTCTGTTACTGATGAGTTGGAAGAGGCAGATATGTCTCCTAATGTAGGTCTCTCTGCTTCCTTGCCTGCTCAGCAACCTCAACCCTCGTCCACTGCGACCCCCACAGGCCCTGCACTCAGTCCTGAATTCATTGCTCTAGAGAAAATGAGGCTTGAACTGAAATTCAAACGTTTAAATGCTCAAACTGAATGCAAAAATCAAGAACTGAAACTCAGAGAAATGGAGTTGAATCATGAACTAGAAATGAAAAGGTTATCTCTTGAAAATGCTTCTCTCCCAGAGTCTTCTAGGTCTCCCAGTCCTAAGAGACCCCGTATGCCTAAATAAATTGTGGGTATGTATGAGGTTAATCTGATATTTTGGATTGGTTGGCAATGTTTGAATATAACCATAGTATTCAAGGATTTACAGGGAATCAATTGCTTCCCTGGCTCTTCTCTAGGCTACCCACTGTCGCATCTGATGTTGTGATGGAGTTGGGGGAGGTGGATTCGATGGATTATGAGTGTGTGAAGCTAGCTTTAATTGCTAGATTCGGGAAGACCCCTTCCGAGTACCTTAAGAGGTTGAGGACCCTCAAAAAGCATGATGGTACCCCTTGGGCTACCTGGGTATGTGAAAGTTTGAAAAACCTAGATGGTTGGATTAAGGGTTACAGAGTAAACACTTATGAAGGTATGAGGAATCTTGTTATGTTGGAGTCTATTTATGATGCCTGCTCTCCTGAGCTCAGACAGCACTTGGCTGATTCTAAGGAGATAGATCCAGAGAAGTTGGCTAAGGCTGCTGACTTGTGGGTTGACAACAGGGCTACTCACAAGGATTCTGGGGCTACTCAGAAGAAGGATGAGGGAAAGCAGCCAAAGAAGGATAACAAGGAGAATTCAAATACCTCCAATCCAGAAGAGGCCCCCAAACATAACCAGGGTAAGCCACATGGGAAACCAAATAGGGCTAGTGAATCCTCTGGTGCTCAACCAGAGGGAGGTCATAACAAACCCCCATTCCAGAGAGCATTTGGTAAATGCTATGTTTGTGGGTCAACTGACCATGTCAAAGGAGATCCCAGATGCAAAGGTAAACCTGCAGGGATCAGCACTGCCTCCTTAGCCTTCTGCCAATGTGGACTTCTATATATTGGCCAAACAACTCGTTCAGCCCGCGAAAGATGGACTGAACATAAATCTAACGTACGGTGCAAGAACAAAAAATCACCCGTTGCAAGACGTTTTACATTATTGAGACATAATCTGTCACAAATGCAATTTCAAATTCTCGAAGTGGTAAGGAAACAGGCAAGAGGCGGAGACTATACTAGACTCCTAGCCCAACGTGAAATGTTTTGGATCCATTTGCTGGACACGGTTTATCCCAGAGGTCTCAACGAGGAGTTCTCATTGAATTGCTTTATTTAAGAGAACATGATTTTAAGAATCTGTAAAACAGGGAACAGAATCATACACTAGCAAAAGCCGGTGTTATTGAATACATAATATTCTAGTGATTGATTAAAGGCTTCAATGTGGACCGGATGACATCACCACGTCACGGTCTCTCAAGAGCCAGTAAATTTGATTTGTGAATATTTTTGGGAATTATCTGGTTATTATTGATCTAGATACACTCCAGCACTTTAAAGATAGACTAGTTACACCAACTTTGTTGTTTCCTATAAAATACCCAATAAGTATGGGTAGACTATTCACACTGCTTTAAGGATCAACTGGTCATTTATTCTGTTAGACTATATGTCTAGCACATCAGAAGTCGGAGAAATCGGACATGTAACGCTCTAGTGGCTAATTTAAAGCTTCAACGCAGTGCGAATGACGTCATCACGTCACCCGCACATACGTATATAATCACGTGACCTTCCCAGTCACCTGATGGTAGATCGGATGTTACTGAACTACCTTTCCGGTGGATACGATTCTTCCCGCGACGCGAGATTGAAGAATCGAGACAGCGAGTGAAACCAGCACCAGCTTAGTGCATCGAAAGAGCTGTAAGACATCTTGGGTAAGCTAGTCACTTGACTCTATGAGGCATATGGATCTTTCAGAACATTTTGAAACAGATAAGAAGGGAGCGTTTCTAAATGTACTTTTGTTAAAAAGTTAAAATGGTAAAAGGGTACAGTTAATGGGTACAGTGACCAGAGTGGAGTCATACATTTAATAGCGCATCACTATGTGAATGAGGCCTCCTCTATAGATACACATGCATTTTAACACAACCTAATATCTCTTCCAGCAACAGGTGACTGCTGTGAAATTGCGCAATTGTAATGAATCATTGGCCATGCAGGACTGAGTCTCCTCGCTAGTGAATTCCAGCCGAAACCAACATAATGGGTGAGACTTATGTTACTCTTTGGAGTGGTAAAAGAAAGGTAGAGACTGCACAAATATCCCTTTATGGTTTTCTCATGATTATTTTAGGACATCAATCGTGATATTGAAGCAGTATTCAAGAGTTACAAATGGGTATTGCAACCAAGCAGAGATGAACAGTAGAGTCAGCAGCTCTTCAACTCCTTAGACAAATTACATACAGGTAGAGAATAAGTATTTTTGTTCGTTTTGCTAGTCTGAATCTGCGTAGGAGTGAAATTATTTAAATATTAGATTCAATCCTCCATTGGCACCTGGGGTGGTGTAATAATTGCAATTAATCAAATCATATATTCGAGTGTCATGTATATCTGGGAGGACAGATCTAAAATTAGATCACTTAGAGAATGGTTCTCAATTATGGTTGAATCTATGGCAGAATGAAAGGTTGGTGAATATGTCTTGTACAGTTAATTAATTCTAGAGAAGTAGTGTAAATTAATTGAACAGTGAACATGGATACTTTGTGTATTTATAGGTCTTTTCTATATATCTCAACAGATTGTGTTGCTCCTGAAGAAGGGGGTCCCACCCCAAAACGTGTAGAGCTTCAACACTGAACCTGAGATTTTACTGATTCATTTACTGTTTGTATTAAAGAATTATAGGAGAGGCCATTGATCTTCTAAGTCTGATTTATGTATCAGTGTATTGTCATTGACATTTTTGTTAATGCAGTATTGCATGAGCATGTCTTTTGAAACTTGTATTGTAAAACTGTTCATTGTCAAACAACGAAAATATATTTATTTTTTGAACACTTTAAACTATATTCTTGACTGATTTATTCAGCATTGATGGTGTGCAGGGGACGGTAGTAACTGGGATCGTGGTGCCATCAATGGTGAAGGCAGCATAATCGGGCCAAAGGGAGTTCAGTCTGGGGGCGGATCCAATTATGAGCAGCTCCGTTTTTTCGTCATTGAGAAAGAGACTATTGTGGGCCATCAAGTTTTGGATTAGAGCATACATTTGGTTAATGAGCAGAGAGTCCTGCTCGTGGTTGCCTGATAGGGGGATTAGGATCTGGGTGTCATCGGCAAAGTTGGTGTAAATGACACCCATGGCACTGTAGTATCTTAGTATAAGAATTGTACAGGGTGGGGGAAAGGCAGGATCCTTGAGGAACACCTATGTGGCCTGGCATAGGGTCAGCTGAGGCTTTGCCAATGGAGACTCTTGAAGTCCTATCTGCTAGGAAGGATTTGACCCATTTGGTGGCTTTCTTGGAGAAGTTAAAGTTGTTGGATAGAGTGGTACATAGTTTGTCGTGGTCACTAAGTGAACGCGGCAGAGAGATCTAGCGGCATTAGGAGACATAGTTTGCCTGCTTCTATGTTGGCATCCATTTGTATTTTCAGATCAAGGAGAGCTGTTTCAGTGCTGTGGTTGGGGCGAAAGTCTGATTGTCGGTTGCCCAGTAGTTGATTTTGTTCGAGGTGGTTTTGGATTTGGTTGTACACAATTATGTCTATTATTTTTAGTAGGAAAAGGACTGTTGTTATTGGGCGGTATTTGGTGGGAATGTAGGGGTCTAGTGTTGGCTTTTTTAATAGGGGGGTTTACCCAGGCCTTCTTGATGCTGATGGAGACCGTGCTGGAGTAAAAAGAGGCATTGACAAAGGGTTACTGTGGGTACACAGAGTTTTACTAGGTGTGGGGGGAATTGATCTTCTTTGCAGTTGGAGGCTTTTAGTTTGGCTATAGTATCTAGTATCTCTTTTTGGGTGACAGGGGTGAAGTGGAAGGAACTGCTGGGCTTGGTGGGTGGAGCGTCCTCTGGGGTGGTGAGAGGATTTTTGCCAGCTAATATGTGTTTTTTGCTAGCGATTTTGTTTTGTAGTAGGAGTATTTTGGAAGCTAGTGCATCTTGGATTGTGGTGCACCAGGTTTTGCTGGCGTTAGTGGGGGGTGTGAGTTGACAGGGGTTCTCTAGTTCTCTGAGTATGGAGAACAGTTCCTTGGTGTTGGAGGAGGCATTAGTGATTCATAGGTTAAATGCAGTCACTTTGTTAGTTATTATGGCTGCTTTGTAGGTTTTGTTGGCGTTGTTAAAGGCCATGACTGTCTCTGAAGTATTGTTTTTTTTGTAGGCGTTTTCAAGCGCTCTTTATGTGCGTCTTAGGGAAACTAATTCCTTGTTGAACCAGAAGCTGGTGCGTTTGTCTGTTCTGCGGGTTTTAGTTATGATCAGAGATAGAGAGGCATTTTTTGTAACACTCTGCCAGGTCGGCAGGATTGTTGCTGTCTGGGTTGATGGAAGCTAAAGATTCTCTTAGGGCAGGGGAGAGGTTTTCGGCTGTGAGTTTTTTGATATTTCTGGTTTCATAGGTTTCCGGTTTATTTGTCACTAAGGGGTCAGTGACGCTGTTATTTAGGGAAAAGCTAACAATGTGGTGGTCAGACCAGTCCGTGGGTAGGACAGATACGAGAGATATTTGTGAATTCAGTGTAAGGATCCAATCCAATATTCTCCCTTTATCGTGGGTGGGGGTATTGACTGGTTGTACAAAGCTCATGTCTTGCATGGCAGAGTAGAAAGCTGTGTCTGAGTGGTCAAGAGGGTCTTTATAGCTTAGGTTGAAGTCTCTGAGTATGATGCATTTAGTGTTAGGCTTGATGTGGGGGGCGAGCAGAAGAGGGAGGTCTACGTCTGGGTTTGTATTTTTGTTCGGGGCTCTGTAGACGACCAGGAAGTTGGTTGTGGTTTTAGGGTTGGACGTGAATTTGGCTAATAGCAGTTCGTATCCTTGGGTTACTTCACTAGGACAGGCTCTGATTTGTAGTGTTGATTTGGCTATTAGGGCGACTCTGCCTCCTTGTTGAATCCAGGGGGGGTGGCGAGAGCTAGCAGGGGGCCTGAGGCAGGGTGTAGCCAGGTTTCTGTGACCACTAGTATGTCGAGTTGTTGGTCAATGATGAGGTTGTGGATTTCAATGGCATGGGCTCTGAGTGAGCGGGCATTGATGAGTGCACAGTTAAGATTAGGCAAAGGATCTGGTGGAGAAGTTTTCGGGCTGGGCGTGGGTGATGCGGTTTTGGTGCTTCAGAGTTGTTTAGGTAGAACTCTCTTGGGGCGTTTTTGTTGGAAGCTGTTCACTGTGTTAATGGTTATAATGGGAGTGGGCAATGTGGCATTGTGGAGTGAGTTGGTACGGGGCCTGAGTCTATTGTATCTGGCGTGGCCCAGGATAGGTTTAGTCTTATTAGTGGTCTCTTTGGTGGAGGAGGGAGAGGAGGTGATCTGAGTGGAGGTGGATTCTGGGTTGGTAATGGCTTTGTTAGGTGTCATGGTACTTTGTTCAAATGGGTGGGAAAATGAGGGTGTGGTGGGCAAGAATGGGGTGGGGCAATGGATAGGGTGGTGGCGTTAGCAGGCAAGTCTAGCTAGTCCATTGTTGAATTTGAGGAAGTTGCCGCCTGTGCATGGGATGTTGTTTGGCATAATGCAAAATGGGAACATGATGACTAATAGGAGGCCTAGCATAGTAGAGGGTCTAAAGTAGGCCCGCTAGAATGTTAGCAAGGCAGTTGGAGCATAGGGCACAACACAGTGGTGTAATGATCAACTGGTGTACTGGCGCTGAGAGTTTGTGGCAGAAGGGAGCAGAGAAATGGCAATATATGTGTGAGGTCACAGGTCTATGCAGATGGGACACAAATAGAGCACTGAAGCAGTATGTCTGGCAGGCTGGAGCTAAGTTGGCAGCATGAGCAAGATGGCACAACACAAAGCTGATAGGATGCGGCTGGCGGGCTAGAACAATTTTTTGGCAGCAGGTTGGTGCTAAATTGGCAGCAAACACATGGGGCACAACACAATGCTAATAAGATGCAGCTGGCGCGCTAGAACAAGGTTTTTGAAAGCAGGTTGGTGCTAAATTGGCAGCATAAACATGGGGCACAACACAATGCAATACCCAATTCCATTCACTTAAGATAATGATGATCAAGGACATAATGATGTCTGTTTCCCTGCCCTACGAAGATCATAGATGTTGGAAATCAAGATGTTAATATTTTTAGAAATATACTTATCATACATTTGTATGCTAGCACACAAAATATGCGGATGCACAATAGCGGGATTAAATTCGACCAGCGAATACTGAGAATTAGCACCAATCGTGAGGCCTCCACATGGTCTTCCTAAATTTCCCTTGAGTGTCTTTCTTTAAATTGTGTATACCATCAGCAGCTGTTTTCATCAATTAACCATGACTCTTGTAATGAAAAAAGATCATATGTGGATAATATTTCATAACTAACGCGTGTTCCAAGAGACTATGGAGAAATCTAGAGTGTCAGCGCAAAGGGTAACCGCGCCCAATTATCTGGAGAACATTTTGTTAAAGTTATATTTGTGGTAACCATGTGCACTTTTCTCCCTCTATTGTTGCATGTATCCTGAAGTAATTGTCGTCTGTCTTTGGAGCATCGCAGTAATCATGGGAGCCATATACAAGTGCAAAACCCAATTTCTAGCAGATTAGGTGAAAACATCATGATTAATTCAGTCATTTGTGTGGAATTAAAATGTAAACATGACCTATTAATCGTAAAAGAATTAGGTAGTTCAACTAAATCCAAGTCCTTGAAAGTAACTACCCTAAGCAGAGGTATGCAATACATTTAATAAAAAAGATCAGTTCATATAAGGGCTCTGTTTTGTAGGAAAAGGATCTGTGATGGTCAATATCCTTTGGTCCACCTTACTTGATTTAGATAATTACTGAGGAAAAGGAATATGTTTTTCCGGTGCAGGGTTGGGGACAATGGCCGTCAATTTAGATGGATTCATGGGCAACAGGGATGAGGATGGGATCCCTAGATCATCAGTGTTATCGTCCAACGTCATAACAGTTCCTTCCAGTTGGGAATGTTCAAGATCTTCAAAAATTATGTTTTCTGGATATAATTCCTCTTCACTTGGACTAGGTCTTACAATCCTTTCGTGTAATGGGCCCAGTATGGGCTTTCAGTTAGAACGACTTTTCTTCTTTTTTTCTGGAAGGTCTGTTGTTTTCTTACAACTCATATTTATTGTCTGATGTCTCGCGTACTTCATGCGAGTCAGAGGAAGTAGCCAAAGATTTCTTTTTTTTCTTTGCAGTTATTCCAGAATGTGCCTTTTTTGCTTTTCTTTCCATTTTTGCCAAGTTTTTTGTTTTTGACCACGTTTCATACTGCGTGCTTTGCCACCCACTGGCAAAGTGGGAATTGAGGTAATTTCCTTCCTTCTATCACCAGTGGGCTCAAGTGCTATTATAATGTGCAGAGCATCGCTCTGCATATCCATGGCTGGTGTTATAGGTCCTTGAGATGTATTCTGTACAACAAAGGCAAGAGGTATCTCTTAGTCTCTCTGCGTCTTTGCACAGCGGGAGAGAACAGGGCAGCCATATTAGAATCATCTAAGAGGCTTCCATTCAAGGTGGAAGAATGTGGATGAGTTGAAGAGACAGTTTCATTTATCCTTTTTAAGGAAATGCAGATTTCCCTTTGTTCTTTTTGTGTTGTAGCACAAATGGTCATAACAGCTTTCAACAAAGTGACTAAGGCACTGTAATTGGCTGACGGAATGCCGGAAGAGATGGCCCTTAACAAAGAATCTTAACTACAAAGTCTCCCTTCATTTTCAACCAAAGTAGCAGGAGCAGATAAATTTGATACTATTATATTAGATATCACCTTGGATTCCTCTGCCAATATCTGCCAGTTGGGGCTCTGTTACCTCTCTCTGAAGACTATAACATAAATCTAAAATGGAGTTATTGGCAATAGGAGGTAACATCTGAGATGAGTTAGCTTGTGGGGCCAGCAAGTCAGAGTTTATATTGATCTCCATTTGCTTGTTAGAGAAAAAAGCTGTGATTTTTCCCCTGCTTTTTGCTACACCCACATATATTTGTGAGATTGTGAGTACACTACCTCTCTTCTGTTATATGCTGTAAGAGGTGGCCGTCTATGAAGCAGGCGCTAAACCGCAAGGAATTTTAGTCAATGCAGGATCACGCTCTGCAGGGTCTAAGTTATATGACTTGGATGCCATTTCGAGATCTTATCTAAAAGACAAGGCAGAGTACAGAAAAACGGCATGTCCAGAAAAGAGTAAAGGAAAGAGTCTTACCAGAGCTAGTAGCAGGCTACAGCCAAAGCAGAAAGCAGACTGCAAGACTGCTCTTTGTCGCACTTTGCGCTACTTGGCCTCACTTCTTTGTGAGGTATTAGGTGGGCTGGTCTTCCACGCCGCATAAACTTTACTGCTCCACACAATGAGGGCAACTGGCTTCTAGAGGAGGCAGATGGGATCAGCACTCCAGCATTGTCCTCCACATTCACTGAGCTGAAAGCCACCAACCCGAAATCAAGCTCTACTGCTCCGCTACTGGTAAACAACTCCAGAGAGTCACAGTGAAAGATTGCACTTTGTTGCACTTCCAGGTGGCTTCTGTGGCTTGGAAGTCTGATTGGTAATTGTATGTCTTGTGTGCCTGTAGCCAATAAAATGCACTGTGCAGGAGGTGGCCATGCTGTGGCCATTACATGGCTAGTTGAGAGCTTCATGTTGTACTTTGATCATTGTTCATTGTGCTTTTTTATGAAGCCCACGCGTACAACCCCATAGCCACACCTCCTCCCAAGCACCTTTGAAAGACATTCTTTTAACATGGTAATGATATACATTTTCTCCCATTTTATGTGCAGCACAAGGGGTGTTTGGCTCCTAATGAAACCTTTTGGAATATTTGCCAAGCTGTAGGTGGGTTGCATACTAGAGCTGTTTTGTTAACAGTTCTATAGATGTGCTATCCGGTGTGGTGAGTGCCCCAACCTTCCATGTTGCTAGGAGTGGAGTTGATCTAGCCACTACCCGATGTGCCACCCCGAGGGTAGAGAAGGTAGGATTCTGTTGCCCTGCTACCAACCCTGAGATGCAGTGTTCCCTCCCCCAAGGTCCCTTTGAGGAAGAAGGGCTCTAGGAAGTCCCAGGCCCAAGAAACAGTGTGGCAGGTACCCGCAATACGATAGCGAAACAATCAATATAACTAGCTTGTGAATCCCGCAGTCCATGAACCTGTGACATCTGTGGATGTTGGGGGGAAACAGTTTGAAAGATTACCTGGAAGAGACCCCAAGATTGCTTATTACGTAGAATGCACTTTTCTATTCCCAGAGCAAAGACAGCAACAAAGCACCAACAGGGAGACTGAGACTTGCAACCCAGTGAGGCATATAGGGAGGATGACCAAGACGGTGCCAAACACCATGCATTCCTATAACTCCTCGCCCACTCCCATTAAGACTAATCAGGCAGATCAGAGAATTAACTAATCCAACGGAGAGGACTATACCTCATTAATATGGGAGAACTAAGCACTGGTTTGGGAATAACCAACCAGGAACAAGGATTTAAACAAATAATTGATAGGATGTGAAAGAAGATACCATGCCCCTCCTAACAGAGGATAAAAGGGTCTCAGAGTCCTTGGTGCTCTTTTGCTATGAAGGGAAATACTCTATGGAACATGTGTGAGACAGAGAACAGCTTGAAACAAGGCTACCACTGTTTTAGAGATGGTGAAAAGATCCAGACCTGAAGCAGTACATACCTGTAATCCCTGGAGGGAATTGTTGACCAGGACATTGAGACAAGCACTCCCACACTCTGAATAAATTGGAAGGCCCACAGCCTTTATATCTTTCACCAGCAACCCCAAAGTAATAGTGAGAAGAACAGCACCCAAGAAAGGCGGATGTAAAAATATTGTCTGCCTGGCATGGACCTTAATGGGAGTTTAAATACCCATTCAAAGGGTTGAGAAACATAGCCCGGCAGAGATCCGCTGCAATAACGGAGCTGAGCTAAAAGTCCAGAAGGGACCTCTTCAGAACCAGAGAACTGAACCAAAGGTCCAGATGGGGCTGTCTCAGAAAGAGTAAAGAAGCAAAGATCCATGTGGCACTGGCTGAGATAGAGAACTGAACCAAAGGTCCTGGTGGAGCCACCTGACAAAGAAAACTGAGCAAATGGTCCATGTGAGACTGGCGAAGAATGTGAACTAAACCAAGTGCCAGGAGTGACCCGCTGAGGAACCAAGCTGAACCATAGGCCCAGGAGGGATATGCTGAGAAACAGTGGTAAATCCCTGGTCAAGTTGGGACCTGTGAACAAACCCAGAGACTTCTGAGACCAGGGAAGGTCTAGAGAGACTTGTTAAGAAGATTGGTGGAACCTCAAGGCAGAAATGCCCTAACAAGACTGAGAACAAAGCACAACAGTAGAAGACCCATACGCCTACCAGAGATGAAAAAAGCAATGGGCACATCTAGAGAGTATTAAGGCAGGTTATCCAAAAGGCCAAGATCAAGGGTGAAATCTTGGAAGAGCACAGGCAAGCAAAAAGGCCAGACAGGTAAGAACACACTGTGAGTACCTGTTCCAAGAGCCTACCATGAAGAATGGTTAGTTTGTTAGCTAGAATAGGGATGGATGTCTTAAGTGTATGGTTGTCAACATTTACATTGGAACAATCCTTGGAGCTTTTCTGTTGTAGAGAATAGTGTAGCTCGGAGGCTATGTAATGATTAAGATTAGGTTCTGGATTTTAAGTTGGCCATCCTTATGAGAGACTTTCTGTTTCTAGAATAGGTTGCCTATGGAAGAGACAGAGAATCATACGTGAAGGTATCATTTACATTCCCTGTGAATAAAAGCACTGGATGTGCCTGGCAACTAAGGGAACACCACTTTGTGTTGACCCAATCTATTTACAATTTAACCTAGAGAAAACCTTATTAGTTGTTGTTTTTCCGCAAGGTACTGTGGTAGTTTGTCAAATCCCTACCTGTAAAATACTCTCATTAAAGAACATGAAGGTTAATATCCCCCACTTATGTCTGGCGCATCACTGTTTGCCAACCAGAAGTGGTGTCAGAATTAGGATGGCAAGCCATGACACCATGACTCCAATTCCATGCCAGCCAATGGCAACGACTATGCGAGTAGTAAGAACCTTCTACCAAGCAATGTTACCAGTGCAAGCGACTCCTGGCTCCTTTGGCCTTGAATACTTTCACATTGAGGAAGTGGTCCTCCTAGCAGGCAGCAGTAACAATGGTAGAAATTACAGTCATCCTCACAAATTATGACCCCACCGTCTGCATTGGTGACACCATCACACAACTCATTTGTGAAGTGTTTGTTACAACTCTGGTTGGGGAAACAACTCCCTGGATACCACAAAAAGGGGCGGAAAAGGGGTTGGTTGTACCACAACTCCCCCCACGTGCTCCTGAAGAGGACTCTGACTGAGAGCAACATTTTTGTCACGCACTCGCCCCAATTTGCATGTTCCCAGTGGAGTGATCCTAGTCTGTTAGAGACCTTCACACAGGTCATACCCGAGGCAGTCAGGAAAGATTAACATGGCGCATTTTATTGGGAAAGCTGGGCTGCTCAGATACAAACAAATGCTAAAGGAGAGAGTAGAGCCTGTTACAGTTGTTCACCTTCTTCTCACGTGTTGATAATAAACTTCTGGCCAAGTGGCATGAACCACATAAAATCATTGACATGGCTAGCAACCTGAATTATGAGTCCAGCAAACAGACAAAAAAACAAATGAACAAATCGATCACGTAAACCTACTCAAGGAATGCAAAGATCCAAATGCAACACCACCATCAGTGCCTGCCCTTATATGTGCTGGAAGCACTCCTGAACTTACTCCGCGAAATCTTGACATGCATTGGCAACACGATCTAAAACACATTTTTGGTAACCAACCAGATGTATTTTCAAAATATTCTGTGCAAGTGGTTGGATTCTACCACCATATCCATACAACTCCAGAGCAGAAAATATGACTAAAATCATGTTGAGTATCCGTAGCTTGAAGCGAGATTATACGTTAAGAAGAATAAAAGATTCTGAAGCTTGGGGTTACCTTTCCAAAGCAATGGGCTTCTCTAGTTCTCCTGTTAAAGAAAAACAGATGGAACCTGGAGATTTTGTATCAACCTCGAATGGGTAAACTAAAGTTTGATCTTTGACACACCCAATGCCCAGAATAGACAATCTGGTGGAATGACTTAAGAATGCCAGATATACCTCAACACTACACCTTATAAAACAATATTAGCAGGTCACCTTGGCTCCTGTTGCTAGAGAAAAACACATACACTTTATGGTTCTACCATTTATTAATATTATTGTTATTGTTATTATTATTTGTATTATTATTATTATTAGGGAATGTATTGAGCATGGATCTAGCTTAGGGAATCAACAGAGTGCTATACAATCATAGAGGGAAGAACACAATGAGGGAAGCAGAGAAAAAGTGAGCAGTCAGCTAACATTAGGGGAGGAAGGACAATTTGCATAAAGGGATTGTGAGAAGCTAGAAGGTGTCTCACCAGCTACACCTCGGGGATCTGTCATCTAGGTGACCAGGAGACGGCCATCGCTTTTGGATCCAGTTCCTGAGGGTGGATCAGTGTGGGAGGATCACCTATGTGAGGGATCTTCACGGAGTGGGAGTGGGACACTTGATGGCGAGACGTGGTATCCCTCTCCCTGCAAAACCTTTACCCCATCCTACCCGGTAGGATATGTGGGAACTCTACCCCCCATCCCTTTCTCTTCATGAACACATTCATACGGACAGCCCGCTCTGGAAGAAAACAGACTCACACCCAAGCAGTGTACCTGACATGTCCCACTACTATAGTCAGGCAATTACTGGTAACCATTTACATCTGACTTCAATTAAGCTTCCCCACACGGATAAAAGGTGGAGCACAAGAGCACACTCTGAGCGAGGCAAAGCACACAAAGGAACAGCATTTTCGAGACAGCAGCTGAACGAGGGAAGAAAGACAGCAAACCAAGAAGGGTGCGAAAGGAGGGAGATACCCTTGACCTTTCCGGCAGAAAGATGTTACTTTCTAGAATCCTTCAGAGTAAAAAGCGTAAGGCCTGAAAACCAGACTGAAGAATCCTGCATTGTGTGTCAGAGGTACCCGGGGCCCTCCTGCACTGCTGACTAAGTCGGGGAGAATCAGCAGCCGCTGTGGTACTATCCTTGGCTCCAAGATCAAAGCTGCGCCAGAGAGATCCACACAACCGGTGAGTTGGGGAGACCGATGCAAGACCGGTCTATGTTGATGTCAAGGTTGCAAGCAGCAACATTGAATAAAGAGTGCAAGAACAAATATTGGTAACGTGTGTGATAAAAGACGCAAGGAGAACCTAATTGCTGATGGATGTTTGAACTGTAGCAAAGAAGATTTAATGTCCATGACAGAGTGGTCCGGCAATGCGAGTTTGTTCAATCGAAGGTCTCTGTGAGGTATTCAGCCAAGAAGTGGCAGAAGCGAAAGTGAAAGATAAAGAATAAGAAATGGAGTGAATCAAAGTGGTCCTGCAACGGTTTAAGCAAAACCCATCGCACAATCGAAAGTCTTTGGTTTTTGATACAAGGAGGAAAGCTTGGAAAATGAGCTTAAGTGGTCCGAGTCCGAATGAGGGATACCAATTGTGAACTTTGTGCTAAAGGGGACTGAGCCTGAACAAGGGAGTCCTGTGCTCCGAGCCCGAATGAGGGAGACCAATTGTGAACATTGAGCTAAAGGGGTCTGAGCCCGAACGAGGGAGATCAGTGGTCCGATCCCAAAAGAGGGAAGACCAGGTGCGAACCTGTGAATTTGAAAATCCTGAAGGAACTTTGGTGTTTGTTTGTTACATCTGGCCCTCTTCAATAAGAGACTGTCATTGGGACAGAGACTTTGGCAGAAGGCCCTGATATCTATGCTTTGAACTGTTTTTCTTTGTGGCCAAGAAGCCAGAGTGTATGCACAGGTCAGGCGTGCCACCTTGTCCCAGGCTGAAAACGTGGGGAAGGGACTCCAACTGCTTAACTATACTGACTTATCATTTCTTGAACACTTTTCTTTTGCCAACATTGTTGTCCCACACCATTTGTATTTAGAAGGATTTGCAATAGATTTATTAGTATAAGGCCCTTTTATTTTGACACAGACTCCACTAGGACTGCATTATTATTATTAGATGGTCGTAGCTTTCTCCCATCCTTAGATTTGGATTAGATAGGCGTTCAACCAACCCATTGAAGTTCAATAAACACCCTTGAACTGCGATCACTTGTGTCTGTCTTCACTGTTTGAAACCATCCCTTCCTTACAGGATCGACAAGCACCCAGGGGAGCAAACAGTGGGGAGCAAATCACTGAGTCTCAGATAGGGTGGGGAATGCAGGGTGTGTGGACCAAGTGTTAGGGAGGAGCCAATCCACGAAGAGGAAGGTATTGAGCACTTTCCTGAACTGTAGAAGTGATGGGGCAAGTCTGATGTTGATGAGGAAGAGGTTGCAGAGTCGTTGCACATAGACAGAGTAAGGCATGTCTTCCGGTTCTTTCCTTCCTGCACTGGAGGAGTTGAGGTCTGCACATGTTGATACTTCTGGTGGATCACAGGCCTCTGGGGATGGTGAGTTTCTCAGTGAGGTAGCTTGGGGACTTCAGGGTGACAGCCTTATAGATGATGCAACAGTACATGATTTGAAGATGATACAGGCTTGAAGCTGGAGCCAGTGCAGTTCGATGAGGGGAAGGATGATTTGGTAGAGTTTGCAGAATCCTTTGATGAGTTGTGCTGCCATTTGGCTCCCACCACTTTTGAGAGGCTTGTGGATGTTGATTTAAAACCATACCAGGCCTTCATTGGGGCATACCTCAATTATTTCATCATTAATAGCGCCACGTGTGCTGATCACATGTTCCACCTCATTGACATCACCTGAGCCCAAGCTCAGACCTAACGGCAGACCTAACTGCTAACCCTGCTGAATATCATATGCTCCAAAATGCAGTTACATTTTTGTGGTTCTTTGCAGTGAACAGCCTGATTACACACCAGGAAAAAAGGTGGAGGTTATGATGAGCCCCCTCCCGCATGTCACATACACAAAACAAGACTGTTAGGATTCCATAGATGTTTTACACTTTTCTTTTCCACTCTGGCAGCTCAGACTGATTGATAAACTAAAAAACAACTGCCCAAACATCTTAACGGTGGGATAAAAATGAACACTGTGCATTTGACCAACTAAAGGACCACCTGTCATTATTTAGGATGTGTGACTTTTCAAAACTATTCATATTGAAAATTGATGCCTACGAGGTGGGACTGTGGGCAGTCCTTCCAAAAATCCATGATGGAAAGGAACACCCATTTCAAATACAAACAGAAAACTGTTCCCAAGACAAAAAACAATATGGCACAACAGAACTGGAGACCCTGTGCCCAAAATAGGCTACAAAAGCCCACAAATATTATGTAGAAGACCACAAAGTCACCCTAATTAATGGGAATTCTCCCCTGGTAAGGTTGATATGCCAGAAAGATTCCAATGTGAGAATCATGAGATGGATTCTAGCTCTGAAACCATACATGTTTGAAGTGAATCCTCCTAAGAGCTGTGAACAAGGCAACGTTGACTACCTGAGTAGATTTGCCATTCACCATATTGATGAAAGGAATGGGTGGGAGCGTCAAAAAGAATTGTCTTAATTTCTGGTAATGATTAAGGCTCACAGTTTTATGGTATTTATTTTTTCAACCTTTATTTTTCAACATTTCCGTCTGTATTTATCCATATTTTTTCTTTAGCAATTTTCTCTATATTTATCCATATTCATATTGGCTCTGTAAAAAATAAAATTGCACCTGGTGCATGTTAGGGAGAATTCTCCAGAATGGCTAATTTCCCTTACCTACTGAGTCCCTCAGCAGCTTTGCTGGATTTCTAGGATTTGTTTTTTTTACCTGGTAAGAGTGTGAGCCTGTGTTTTCCCACTCTCACATGTGTTTTGCTATGTGTTTAACATTTTTGTGTTCATAGACTGTTGCCATTGACTTTTTTAGTCTTTTTAAATTCACAGACCCAGTACAAACTATCTTACATAGAGTACTGGAAAGGGTTAATAGTTATCCCTTTTTGTCTGTCTCTCATGGAACATTATTTTGTTCCCCTTTCTTTAAGATTTTGCTGGTGGCAGTGGTATCTACCATATTTTTCCTACCGCGGTCTATGATAACAGGCTTGGTACTGTTTTAGGCTATGTTAGTAGCCTAGAACTTTAATCCGCTGGACCCCATTTACTTTTATTTGGTTCCGGCTGGGTTTATTCGCCATTTCTTTTTGTAAAGGTCTTTCTCGTGTTTTACTCTGCGCGCCAAACCAGGTTTGGAACCTTTGTTTGCCGTCCTTTGGCGGGCTTCTGCACAGAAGCCCTCCTTAGGCGCCTGAGAGTCTAGGCAGACAGGATGTGAGGGAGGGGTTTTAGGCCCCCTGCACAGGGTCTCCTTGGAGACCCAAGTCGCACTCTTGTTTGAATGGCTAGGGGACTGTCCTGCCAGGACAACCACCCTGCTGTGTGATTGACAGCCAGGCTGTGTGAATGGGGGTAAACTGCATAAAAAGCAGGTCTCTGGGACTTGGAAGGCAGAGTCGCCACTGGATGGAGAGAACCGAAGAGAAGCTGAAGGAAGAGGACTGCTGCAACTACTGAACTTCCCGGTGAAGCCCTGCTGCGGATCCGAATCGCCTAAACTTCAACGACAGAGAAGATCTGCAAGGAATCTTCTTCCCTTCAGCTGGTGGGACCAACCAGTTTGCCAAACAACAAGCAAGGCCTCCCTCCACAGGTCGAATTTGCTGTGCACCGCTGCAGTGAACCGGATAGCCAGGAGGACCGGACCCTGTTTGGGTTTTAAGGAGCGCACCTTTTATTCGTTGCTTTGCTCTGCTGCTGGTTTTGACACTCCAGTCTTGCTTCTTCGTGTCAGTCTGACAGTCGCTTCAGGAACCGGGAGCCTGCAGGATCTGCCAGGAACTTTTGCCTCAGCTACAGCATTCTTCTTCTTCTAAGGTACTGTTCAAACCCGGTTGTTCATTCCGTCTGACCGCGGTGAAAATGTTTTAAATCTTTCGCCAATCCGAGGGTTTGTCCTTCTCTACTCTTTTAAATAACCTTTCCTTTTACCAACTTCGTTTCGAACTCTTGGCAAAGACTTAACCGCGAACTACTCTGAACTGTGTGATCCTCTGCACAGACTCTGAACCATTAACATTGACCCAGGTCTATTGATATGAATCCTCAGTGTAGTAAGCCTTTTCTAGATTGCCCTACCCACTTACTTGTTGGTGCTGTTTGATTTTGTAAAACCTTGTCTTTCCCTCTCTTTTTAAATTGCTGGAGTGCCATTTTGCTCACACTTCATTTTGAGCTTAACTTGTCCAGAATTGATTGGGTGTTGTGTAGTATATTACGATTGTGATTTTTCTGCTGCTTTACTTAGTGAACTGTTTTACAAATGAATGTCTAAATAAATGTATATTCTTTTACTCAGAAACCTTGAGTCAGTGTTTGTTTGAACCATAGCAATTGCTGTCCTTTGTGTAACTTCTGATACTGCTCACTTTACTCTTGAGATAAGTCTGGCTGGTCAGCCATCGCTACCACTTCACTGTGTAGTACGGGCTTGTACCAAAGGTGAATTTGTACTTGCACTTGTAGTCTTAATTGTGTGTGGTGTTCCCAAAGGGTACTGCATATGATTCTGCCTAACACTGGTGTACAGTGGTGAGGATAAAGTATAGTAATTACACATAGAGTGATGCTATTACCCTGGATCAACTAACCACAAGGCTAAACATCACTAAAAAGCACATTTTAATCATGTCTGATATGGAAAGCTACAGCCAGGAGACCCTCCTTAGTTACACTGTAGATTATCTGAAAAATCTGTGTAGAGAAAGGAATCTCTCTGTTAAAGGCAAAAAGTCAGAATTAATTGAAAGGTTTTTAGAGAAACAAAGTCTGGAGAGTGGGTCTGAAATACCTGACCCTCCAGCAAATGTGGAAAATGATGAGGATGATAATGTGTCACTTATTATGGATGAGTTAGATGAGGCAGATGTGTCTCACAATGTAGGCCGTACTGCTCCTCTACCTGCTCAGCAACCTCAACCTCTGTCCTCTGGGTCCCCATCAGGTCCTACACTCAGTCCTGAATTCATTGCTCTAGAAAAGATGAGGCTTGAATTGGAATTCAAACGTATTAATGCTCAAACTGAACAAAACCATCAAGAACTTAAGCTCAGAGAAATGGAGTTGAATCATGCACTAGAAATGAAGAAATTGTCTATTGAAAATGCTTCTCTCCCAGAGTCTCCTAGGTCTTCCAGTCCTAAGAGAACCCGCATGCCTAAAGAAGTTGTTGGTATGTATGAGGCTAAGCTTGATATTTTGGATTGGTTGGCAATGTTTGAGTATAACCATGGGATTCAAGACATTACAGGGAATGAGTTGCTTCTTTGGCTCTTCTCTAGGCTACCCACTGTTGCATCTGATGCTGTGATGGAGTTGGGGGAGGTGGATAGGATGGATTATGAGTGTGTGAAGCTAGCTTTAATTGCTAGATTTGGGAAGACCCCTTCCCAGTACCTTAATAGGTTTAGGACCCTCAAAAAGCTTGATGGTACTCCTTCGGCTACCTGGGTATGTGAATGTTTGAAAAACCTAGATGGTTGGGTTAAGGGTTACAGAGTAAACACTTATGAAGGTATGAGAAATATTGTTATCTTGGAGTCAATTTATGATGCCTGCTCTCCTGCTCTCAGACAGCACTTGGCTGATTCTAAGGAGATAGATCCAAAGAAGTTAACTAAGGCTGCTGACTTATGGGTTGCCAACAGGGCTACTCACAAGGATTCTGGGGAAACTCAGAAGAAGGATGAGGGAAAGCAGCCAAAGAAGGATAACAAGGAGAATTCTAATACCTCCAATCCAAAAGTGGGCCACAAACAGCAACATAAGGGTAAACCACAGGGAAAACCAAATCAGGCTAGTACACCATCTGGACCCAAACCAGATGGAGGTCAGAACAAACCCCCATTCATCAAGACATTTGGGAAATGTTATGTTTGTGGGTCAACTGACCATTTGAAAGGGGATCCCAGATGTAAGGGTAATCCTTCAGGGGTCCACACTGTCTCCTTAGCCTTCTCCCCAGAAGAAGAAGTACTTATGGCAAGTGGAAACTTTCACTTACTGGCCGATGAACCCATGAGAGTCTCAGCTAGTGTTTCTTTAGTGTCCCTGGGTTTGTGGGAACAACAGAATTTAGATGTCTATAATTCCATCCCAGATAATACTGAAGAGTATTATAAAGATAGTTTTCTTGTGAATGGTCAGGAGACTCCTGCCATCAGACACACTGGAGCCAGCATAACTGTGGTTGATGAATCATTTTTCAAGGTGGAAGATCTTGCTAAGGCACCCAAACACCTAACCAAGTTAGCTGGAGGCCCTGTGCAAATGCTTCCCCAGTTACCAGCTCTCATCCAGTGCAATGACATGACTGTCAAGATACCTGTTAGTGTGCAGAGTGTAGTGCCTGGGAAAGTCATGTTGGGTAATGACCTGAAACTCTTGGAGTTGTGTCTAGTACCCCCAGGCCCCCCAGTAAAAGGAGACAGGAGCTCACTAGGCCTGCAAGGGAGAGGACCTTCAGAGGCTCTCCAGGGTGTTAGGCGGAAACCTGTGCAGTTCCCTCTGGGACCAGTGGAAAAGATTTAGGACTACATGTGTTTGGCAGTAAACCCACTTGGTAGCAGTCTGTACCACACAGATTCACTTGGTAGCTGTGGCTGAGCAGTCAGACTTCCCTCAAGAAGAGTTAGGCAGTATGTGGAGTATACAAAATAGGGCAATTCACACAGTAGAACAAGCAAACACGGAACAAGGCTTCGGTGTAAAGATATATAGATATTTATTTATAAAAACACATCTATGAAAAACACTCGGGCACTAATACGGTAAACACTTCAAGCACAATTACTATACGAAAAAATCAATCCCCCTAATAATAGTTCGACAAGTCTAGGTTCAACGGCACCACTTATTTGCAGACAGAGGTGAATGCTTTAACCTAGATGGCACTCTAGTATTCGTTAGGACGGGAGAGAAAAGGCAGGGTATGAAATCAATTTGGTTCCAACACTTTTACGAACAAATGCAAGGCAAGTAAGGCAGGGTCTACTGTAGATCGCCAAGTTTAGAGGCCAGGCCCACTCGGAGAGAGGCAAGGCGATGTGTCCCAAAAAAGTATCACAGCGGAACTGCACTTTGAGTCTCTGTCGCAAATTGTTATTGAAAGATTGGAACAGTTCAGAACAGAAGATGAGAAAGCTTGGAGGCGACCCAACGGAGAGGCGAGGATTCAGACACCTCACACTAACCGACAGAAGGGACACCAGGCGAACACAGTACCTTGTTTGTGGAGAGACAGCTCCGGCGGGGGCAGTTGTTCCTGGTGGTGGATGCACGTCGGGTCTTTGCCAAGAGAAGAGATGATCTCGTCGTCGAAGGAAAGTGGAAGATTGTTGCACCACCAGGGAAGAGACCAGCCGCGGAGTGCTCCGTCACAAGGCACCACCTTTTGGTCGCGGTACAGGGGTAGTGGCTATCCAGTTGCCGGGGTGCTCTGCACGGGCAATTCGACTACTACGTCCTGGAACGAAGAAAAAGCAAAGGGGACTGGTTGTTCCCACCAGTCAGGGGAAGAGACTCTCCGGCGGGGAGATCTCCTCTGTCGTCGGGCGGTGGTGAGTCGATTCAGCAGGGCTCCACCGGAGGTGTCGTCGTTGCAGGTCGGCTCAGCTTTACCCTCGTCGGATTCTTAGGTCCTGTGGCGACTTCTGAGGATCCAGTCCCAAAAGCCCTGCTTTTATGCAGAGAACCCCCATTCATTCAGCCTAGCTGTCACTCAAAACACGCTAAGTGGTGAGCGGGGTGGCTCACCACTTGGGCCAATCACACCAGAGTGCGACTTGAGTTGGCAAGGCAACTCAGTCCAGGATGCCTAAACCCTCTCCCACACCCCCTGTGGTACCCAGACAGAATGGCACCACTTTGGAGGGCCTCTGTGTAGAGGCCCGCCAAAAGTGGAACAAAGGGCTCAACCTTTGGTTTAGGAGTCACAGAGACAAACACAGACGCCATTTTAAAAACCGAGTTCTGGCAGAAAATACCAACCGATAGATTTATTTAAGATAAATAAACCGGTGGTATGTTAGAGATTAACGAGAAAAAGTATTAACCTCCAACAATGGGAAGAATCCCATAGAGTTATATTCGGGGTCGAATATAACAAGTAGTTTCCACTGCCACCAGCCAAAACTCGACGAGGGGGGACGGGACAGTGCCTCCTCGAATAACAGACCCAGGAGTAATCGAATTACCCCTACTAGTACGTCCACAATAGGATGTTTTGTACTAGTTCTGTTAGTAAATTTAGGTCTAGTAAAGCCAATGGTGACTTTACATGCCCGGGGAGACAGTCGTCAGTCCCCGGGTATGGAGTATATGATGGAGGTCCGCTAGGACGCCTCAGTGCTACGGCACAGAGGGTGCGGTGTAACACACATAGAAAAACATATGAGACCCTATGGGGTAAAAGACCCCATAGCCCATAGAACACATTGACATTCACAGGAATTACACACATTCATGTCCAAGAGTGGGAGAAAAAGAGTCTCACTCTTGGCAGGATGGAAAAAAACAAACTCCAGAAATCCAGCAAAGATGCTGGGGGACTCACTAGGTTAGGAAATTCAGCCTAAACAGAGAATTCTCCCTAACACTCGCCCCCCCCCCCCAGACTAAGGGACAGGAGGATTTAATCCACTTCTGGATGAATCTCATACCTCTAGTCGATGACATACTTCCTAGAGAGACCATTAGCATTTTGGTGGTGACACCCTGACCTGTGCTCAATGGTGAAATCAAACCCTTGCAGGCAGATCGACCATCTCAGTAGTTTTGGGTTTTCCCCTTTCATTTGCATTAACCATCTCAATGGTTGGTGGTCAGTCTGAATGACAAAAGTAGAACCATACAAGTATGGCCTAAACTTCTTCAGAGCCCACACGATAGCAAAGCACTCTCTTTCGATTGTTGCCCACCTTGTTTCAGGATCCTTCAGCTTGCGGCTGATGAAGCAAACAGGGTGCTCCCTACCTTTCCCATCCAGTTGTCTGAGTACGGCACCTATTCCTACATTTGAAGCATCTGTCTGCACAATGAAAGCTTGGCGGTAATCAGGAGCTCTGAGTACTGGGGCTTGGCAAAGAGCCTTTTCAGGTTTTCAAAAGCCTGATTGCACTCCTCGTTCCATCTAACCTTTTTAGGAAATTTGGGCGAGGAGATGACATTCAGTGGAGAAGCTATGGTCCCATAGTTCTCGATGAAATTCCTGTAATACCTAGTGAGGCCTAGGAAGGCTCTCACCTGGGTCTGAGTAGTAGGTGTTGTCCAATTTTGCACAGCTTCAATCTTACTGAGCAAAGGCCTTATTTCTCCACCTCCTACCTCATGTCCAAGATAGACTACCTTACTCTGTCCAATTTGGCATTTACTCGCCTTTATGGTCAGATTGGCTCGTCCAAGAGCCTGCAAGACATCTCTCAGGTGGGTTACATGCTCTTCCCAGGAATTGCTTAACACTGCTATGTCATCCAAGTATGCCATGCAGAAGTCCTCCATCCCATTCAGAACCTGGTTTACCATCCGTTGAAATGTAGCAGGTGCATTCTTCAATCCGAAAGGCATTACCTTAAACTGGTATAAGCCAACGGGGGTAGAAAATGCAGTTTTCTCCTTGGCATGGTCTGTCAAGGCTATTTGCCAATAGCCTGACGTCAAGTCAAATGTGCTGAGGAATTTGGCTGCGCCAAGTTTGTCCACCAATTCATCTGTTCTTGGCAAAGGGTGGGCATCAGTCTTGGTGACTGCATTAAGAGCTCTATAATCCATGCAGAATCTAAGTTCTTTAGATCCGGCCTTTGGTACTAACACAACTGGGCTAGACCATGGACTAGTAGAGGGCTCTATTACCCCGAGATCGAGCATCTTGCTGACCTCACCTTTGATGTGGGTTCGTACATTTTCTGACATTCGGTATCCTCTGCTTTTGACTGGCAGACAGTCACCAGTGAGTATGTCATGCTGGCCCGAAGGGGTCAAGCCTGGCGAAAGCGAGAACAGGGAGGCAAACTGATTCAACATAGATTTGCACTCTTCTTGTTGTTCGGGTGTCAGATTTGAAGAGAGATTTACTCCTTCAATTTTTTCGTCTAAAGGTAAGCCTCTGAGGAGATCCGGAAGAGCTTCACTCTCTTCTTCTTCCTCGGATGATGCTAGAAGCAACGCTCCTACATGAGGTCTTGAGACATACGCTTTGAGTCGGTTGGTGTGGAAGACTGTCGGAGTCTCCTTGGGATTGCCCAAGTCCACCAGATAGTTGACCTCTCCGAGTTTACCCACAACTCTGAAGGGTCCCATCCATTTTTCTTGCAAGGCCCTCTGTCTTGTTGGGATCATAACGAGAACAAGCTGGTCTTGAGCGAACTCAACCATGTTAGCCTTTTGATCGTGCCAGTGCTTGACCAATGCTTGTCCAGCTTTCAAGTTATCACTTGCTTCTGTCATCATGTGCGACATTCTCCTCCGGAGACCTATCACGTAGTCAGTCACTCTGACTGGCTTGGGGGAAGGAGTACTCTCCAACCCCTCCTTAATCAGGGCCAATGGACCTCTGACGGGATGACCATAGAGAAGCTCGAAGGGAGAATAACCTACTCCCTCCTGAGGGACTTCTCTATAAGCAAATAGAAGGCATGGCAGTAGAAGGTCCCACTTACGTTTAAGGGGTTCCTCTAAAGCACCTATCATGCTCTTCATGGTTCGGTTGAACCGTTCTACCAACCCATTTGTTTGTGGGTGGTAAGCTGTTGAGAACTTGTAAGTAACTCCACAGGTTTTCCACATGGCTTTCATGTAGTGGGACATAAAGTTTGACCCCCTGTCAGAGATTACTTCCTTAGGAAACCCGACCTTAGTAAAAATACCAAGGAGGGCCTTAGCCACAGCCGGAACAGTAACAGTCCTCATAGGAATGGCCTCAGGATACCTAGTAGCATGGTCTACTACAACAAGTATAAACCTGTTGCCTGAGGAGGTTGGAGGATCAAGGGGACCAACAATGTCAATCCCTACTCTCTCAAATGGGACCCCCACGACTGGGAGAGGCACTAAAGGTGCCACATTCTTGGAGCCAACCTTACCAGAGGTCTGGCAGGTGTGACAGCTCCTGCAGTGTTTTTCTACTTCGGCCTCCATCTTCGGCCAATAAAAGTAGAGGGAGAGCCTTTCTTTAGTCTTCTTGAAACTCAAGTGACCAGCCAAAGGAATCTCGTGGGCTAACTGCAAGAACTGTGGTCTGTTCTCTTGGGGTACTACAAGTCGTTTGTAGTCTCCAGGTGCAGACTCGGTCGGTTCACTGTAGAAGAGGCCATCTTCGCAGTGCAACCTGTATTTCCCAGGCTCTTGCCCTTCAGCCTGAGCTTCTGCCTGGTGGCAAAGACCTTCCAGAGTTGGACATTCTCTCTGTCCCTTACTGAAGTCTGCCCTGCTGGGTCCACCTTCTGCTAGCAAAGATTGCAGCTCAGGATGGTCAACAGGATCCAGATCTATAAATGAGTTCCTGGCCTTCCATTAGCTCTTCGTCAGAGTCTAATTCTACCACACAGGGTTGTACCTCCCTCTCAGCCTCAACTGGAGGTGGAGTTACGGGTGTAACTTTGGACAACCGCGGGGAAGTCCTTGTTGACTGCACTGGAATGCGGGCGGCTGGTTTCGGGGTAGAAGTCTTAGGTTTCCCTTTCGCTTCTGATTTCTCCGAGACAGCGGCCGACAATTGCAGTGTAGCAGGAGTGATTTCTTTCTACATCATCTCCTGGAGAGTTCCGCGCATGGTCCTCTCTCTTGCAGGTCTGGTTAGCTCCTGTAACCGTTTACTAGGAGGTCTGGGGATATGCGATAAAACTCCGAGAGTTTTCAAATCGTTACCCAACAGCACGCGTCCTTGTACCTCACTCTGTATGCTGACAGGGATCTTCACAGTCATGTCGTTACACTGGATGAGAACTGGTAATTGGGGAAGCATCTGCACAGGCCCTCCAGCTAACTTGGTGAGGTGTTTGGGTGCCTTAGCAACATCCTCAGCCTGAAAAAACAATTTATCCACCACAGTTATGCTGGCCTCAGTGTCCCTAATGGTAGGAGTCTCCTGACCATTCACCTGGACAGTGTCCTTATAATACTCTTTAGTATTATCGGGGATAGAATTATAAACGTCTAAATTCTGTTGTTCCCACAACCCCAGAGACACTAAAGAAACGCTGGCTGAGATTCCAATGGGTTCATCAGCCAGCAGTTGAAAGTTTCCACTTGCCATTTGGACTTCCTCCTCTGGAGCGAAGGCTAAGGAGACAAGCTGGACCCCTGAAGGTTTACCCTTACATCTGGGATCTCCTTTCACGTGGTCAGTCGAGCCACAAACAAAGCATTTACCAAATGCTTTCTGGAATGGTGGCTTGTTCTGGCCCCCTTCCGGTTTGGCACCAGAAGACACACTATTCTGCTGTGGTTTTCCCGGTGGCTTACCCTTCTGGTTTTGTTTTGGGCCCTCTTTGGAATGTGAGTTATTCGAATTCTCTTTTGAGTCTTTTTTAGGCTGTCTTCCCTCATCCTTTTTCTGAGTTGCCCCAGAATCCTTATGAGTAGCCCTGTTGGCAACCCACAAGTCAGCAGCCTTAGCTAGCTTCCTGGAATCCAATTCCCTCGAATCAGCCAAGTGCTGTCTGAGCTCAGGAGAACAGGCATCATAAATAGACTCCAACATAAAAAGATTCTTCATACCCTCATAAGTGTTCATTTTGTAACCCTTTATCCATCCTTCTAAGTTTTTCAACCCTTCACTCACCCAGGTAGCCCAAGGGGTACAATCATGCTTTTTGAGGGTTCTAAACCTCTTAAGATACTGGGAAGGGGTCTTCCCGAATCTAGCTATCAAAGCTAGTTTCACACTTTCGTAATCCTTCTTATCCGCCTCCCCCAACTCCATTACCACATCAGTCGCAACAGGGGGGTGCCTAGAGAACAACCAGGGAAGTAGATCATTCCCGGTGAGGTCCTGGAGCCCATGATTGTACTCAAACAGTTTTAACCAATCCAAAACATCCAATCTCGGTTCATACATACCCACTAATTCCTTCGGCATCCGGGGTCTTTTGGGACTGGAGCTTCTAGAGGAACCAGAGGAGAGCGAAGCATTTTCCACAGACAACTTTTTCATCTCTAACTCGTGATTAAGTTCTATTTCTCTGAGTCTTAACTCAGCTTGCTTCTGCTCAGCCTGGGCATTCATCCGTCTGAACTCGAGCTCTTGGTTTCTTTCAGATTGAGCCTGTGATGCCGGAAATGCATCTGAGGGGCAGGGCCTCTGAATCCTTGTCCTTTTTCTGTTTTTACCGTGTGTTCTGTTATGTTTTCTGCCCAGGAGTCCATTTGCGACTCCTGGCAGTGCAGCTCTCTCTTTTGGTTTGGTGAACAGACCCATGGGATACCCTTATGGCACCCCTGGGTAGGGGTACAACCCTGTGCCCCTAGTGTATGTTTTTGGGCACCTGTGGGTGGCCCACAGAGCAGGGTATGGGCTGGTGGCAGCTCCATGCTGAATTTGACAGGTGCTCTGGGTGTCCTCCATTTTGGGATACCCAGGCCCTGCCATTGGAATCAGTTGATTCCTGATAGGAAACAAGATGGCCCCTGTGGCCTCTTGCTTTCTATTGCCTGTTATCTTGTTTTTCCCAAAGTCCTGGGAAGCCCTGACTCTGTCCCTTCCCCCTGACTGGCTGTTGGGTGGAAGTTCCATATATGGTGTTGTTGTAAAGGCCCAGCTAGACTGACTGGAGCCTTCCCAGTGACTGTATGTTATGGGTACCTCCTGTGGGTGGGACCTGGGTGAATGGAGTGTGTGACCAATATACACTCCTTGTTGTGGTTGTCTGGTTTCTGGCATGAGAGACAAAGACTGAGACAGCCCTGCCCGAAACTGGCCTGAATGCAGTGTGTAGTGTTGAATGGCTGGGTACTTGTCCCAATCCACATTCCTTGTTGTGAGTGTCTGAAAGGGAGGAGTGTGGCCTGAATGCACTGTGTGCCTGATTGGCTGACTGACTGCATGAATGCCCTTCTGTGTGATTGGCTGCTGTGTGTGTGCCAGCAGTGTGGATGAGAGACAGAATAGTATATCTGGGGACCTCTCACCACTGGAAATTGTTCAGAAGCATTCAGAAGCTGAGTCTCCACTCAAGAGTAACTGGATTTGCTGATCCTCGACGTCCAGCTGGAAGAAGAAGACTTGCTGTGGCATTTGCTTCGACGGAACTGAAGGTTGTCGAAATCGTCGAGGACTGACCCGAGAGAGGACCTGGTAAGGCGCCCTCTTCCCGTGCTCCGAGGGACCATCGAGCACCGCTGAATCTTCGCCGAAGCGCCCTGGAAGTCAGACCCTCGAAAGGCTGCCGACCCGAGACGGGACCGCCGAGGAGATCGAAGTGAAGCACCCGGACCTCGACGCTGTCGAAGTCCATTGCCGTCGACCAGGGTTCGCAGGTCTGTGTAACCGCTGGAGGCCCGTCGAAGTTGTGTTGCCCAGCCGTGGGAACCACTTGACGCCGTGCCGCCGACGACCGGAGCCGTCCGCTCCTTGCCTAAGAACATTTCAATCGAAGGACTCCCTCGACCGCATCGTCGACCGCTTATCCTGCCGGAGAAAGTCGAGGACGACCAACGCGCCGAGGAGAAACCTGCCGGTGGGTTTCCCGCCACCCAACGACCTCAAAGACTCGGACGACCCGACGCCCTTGCTGGGCTTCCGTCTCTACAATCTTTGCGGTCCAGAACTATTGTCATCGAGGTGCCCCGCACACCTCCGCCCTGCAGGACGCCGACGCCCCGACGCCGACGAGCACCGCTCGGACGAAGCTGCCGCCTCTTTGACATCGTTCTACCTCGTTTGTCGACGGACGTTCGACGCCCCGTGCCTCCCGCTTGAAAGGGAAGGCATTCAAGAAGGGCCGTCGATTCCCCGTCGCCGAACCCCGAGGTCTTCGACGTTTCTCGACGCCTCTCGACGATCCGTGACTCCCGCTTAAAAGGGGGTCATTCAAGAAGGATCTGTCGACGCCTCTTCGAAGAACTCGACTCCACCAGGTACATTGGGGGGGTAAAAACATTGTGGAGAGAATAAGACTGTTGAACAATATATGGACTGGGCTTGTGTCATATCCCTTTATTTTACAGGTTGCCCAGGTGGGGGGATCTCCACACAGAACTGTGTCCAGTAGCTAGGGCCAGTATTCTGCCTATTGTTTCAACCATCTTTTATCTCTCCTCTCTCTATTGCTGGTTTCCTTCTTATTGATCTGTGTGCCATTTCTACAGTATTGTGAATGCACTTTAATGAGGTCTAATATTAGGGGTACCCCTTTAGAATTGTAGATATTTACCATTGCTGATTTTCCTGAGCACAAAGTGCGTTATTGTGATAAGTGTACATAACCCTTGAATATTAATTATATAAAGACTGTGTTTTCAGTAATACAGTGTGTGGACATTCCTTTGTGGGGGCTTGGGGATACACTGTACTTAAGAACCAGCCTGCATCACCTCCTGAGAAGCTAGGCCTTGATTGCTCGTCCATCGCTACCGTATTAGAGAATCTTGGCTGGGGTCCTCTGTGCCTCCCCTCTACCATATAGAGAGCAGAAGTACAGACCCCCCCACCGGTCTTCTTTACAAAGCTGGTGGCAGCGGTGGGATGCTTATGGTTTTAAGACTCAGTGTATAACCGTGCCACTTACAAAATATCCGCACTTTATTAGATTAAGGTTTGGGTGTGTACCAAATAACTGCATTACAGGCAATGGAGCCCATTGCAAATGGTAAATTGACTCGGATGAGCTTAGAGGCTCTCCAGAGTGCTTGTGAAGCCAGGGAGTTGGACTTTGTGGATAAGTCTAGGGCTGAGCTGATAGCTGCCCTGGTGGACTACCAGACTGATGGTGAAACCCTTGATGAAGGGGGGGATGCAACCAGTGAGGACTCTGCCCCTGGGGTTGTCGCTGAATCTGTTTCTGGGAATGCCACCATTCCTGCTGCCTCTGTTCCAAACCCCAGCAATTCCATGGAACTTGAGTTATTAAGGATGAAATTGGCCTTTGAATATCGCAAGTTGGAAATAGAAGCTGAGCTTAAGAAAGAGGAGCTGGCACAGCAAGTGGAACTCAAGAATAGGGATCTTGCGCTCAAAGACAAGGACACTGAATGTCAGAGAATCCAGCTAGAGAGAGCTAGAGTGGAGACTTCAGCTAGACCAATTGAGAGTGGCAGGTCCCCAGCCACCAAGTTTATGAAAGATTTGGTTGGTGTGTTTGTGGAGGGTTCAGATATCCTCCAATGGATTGAAGCGTTTGAAATGGCTTGTGCAATTCATGATGTAGATAAAAGAGATTGGGCTAAGTGTTTGTTAAGCAGAGTGCCTCAAACTGGATATGACTGTATTCTGAAGCTGAGTGTGGAGGAAAGGGGTCAGTATGAGTGTATGAAGTCTGCTTTGATTGCCAAGTTTGGCAAGACACCTACCCAATACCTTAAAAGGTTCAGGGATTTTAAGAAAAGAGAGAATGTGTCTTGGGTTGACTGGGTGAGTACTGCGCACATGAACATGATGGGGTGGATTGATGGATACAAGGTGAAAACTTTTGTTGAGTTGTCCCACCTCTTGTTTTTTGAGCATTTTTCTGAAGCCTGTTCACCAGAGCTGCGTCAGTATGTGGCTGACCAGAACATTTTGGACCCCTTTAAGCTGGCTAGGTTGGCTGACAAGTGGGTCTCCCACCGGGTGTCCCCTAAGGACTCCAGTGGGAAGGACAAGGACAAAGAAAAGGGGACCTCTCAGAAAGCTGAGGAGTCCCAAAAGCAATCACAGTCGGGTAAACCAAAACCTTCCTCTCCTAAGACCCAAAAATCTGGTGGGGATAAGTCCTCTGTGGGTGGGAATAAGAGTAGTGGTCCACCTGCTGCAAAGCAGGTTCCCAGTGGTTCCAGTACCGTACCCCGCACTCCTGGCACTTGTTGGGATTGTGGGGCTCTGGATCACAAAAGGGGTGACCCCAAGTGTAAAGGTAAGGCACTTGGAGTACAGGCTGTCAGCCTGACCTACCCTTACCCCGTGGCTGAGGTGGAGGCCACTGTCCTCCCCTCCTCTACAGGAATCACATTTGGTGCTCCGGTAGAGATTTCCTTAGTGTCCCTTGGGGCCTGGGACCAGTACGCAGAAGTACTGGCGACTATCCCACAGAACACCCGTAGATTTTTGAGAAGTGTCCTCTTGAATGGCCAGCCTTCTACTGGTTTGAGAGACACTGGGGCAAGCATGACAGTGGTGGACAGGACCCTGCTCAAGCCAGAGGACTATGAAGGTGCTCCTCTGCAAACCACCAGGTTAGCTGGTGGGCCTCCCAAATTATCGCCTGTAGCCCTAGTCACACTCATGATTGGAGACAAGACAGCAAAGCTTCCTGTCCTGGTTCAGGACAATGTCCCTGCTAACATTCTGTTAGGAAATGATCTAGTAGAGTTGGGGTTGATCTCGGATGGTCTTCCCATGACTGCTGCTGCAGTCACTAGGTCACAGGTGACACCGGGTCTGGCTGTGAGTCAGGTATCCGAGCCAAAGGCGAGGCCTAAGGCAAGAAGAAGGAAGACCAAGAAGGCCACCTCTGTGGAGGGAACACCTTCTCTTCCTGCTGTTCCGACAGCACCCAATGGGATCCATGCTCCGGACGGGCTGGGTCCAGCGGAAAACCCAAACTCAACTCCTGTGGGAGAAGAGACAGAAGACTCTCCTGTGGGAGAGGTTCTCAACCCGGAGGATCATCCCGACCTTCAATGCTTGTTAGCTGAAGGGGGACCCTCCCGGGCAGACTTCTGTAAGGGACAGAGAGAGTGCCACTCTCTCGAGGGCCTGAGGAAACAGGCCCTGTCCCAGGCACAAGGTGAAGTGCCTAGGACATTCAAGATTTATTGGGAGGGTGAGCTCCTTGTTAGTGAGCCCACTAAGCCCGAACCTGGTGCCCGCAAGAGGTTGGTGGTACCCCAGGTTTACAGGCCCTTCCTACTGCAGTTGGCGCATGAGGTGCCCTTGGCTGGTCATCTTGGGACCAAGAAGACTAAGCAGAGGCTCTCTGCCCATTTCTACTGGCCACGGATGGGAGTAGAGGTGGAGTCCCACTGCAGGACCTGCCCAACTTGTCAGTTGTCTGGCAAGACTGGAGGCAGGGTCATTGCCCCACTGCAGCCATTACCAGTGGTTGGCACACCATTTGAGAGGGTGGGCATCGACATCGTCGGTCCCCTTGACCCTCCCACTTCAGGTGGACATCGGTTCATCCTGGTCTTGGTAGATCATGCCACCAGGTACCCTGAGGCAATACCCCTTCGGACTGTTACTGCCAAGGTGGTTGCCAGGGCTCTCCTGGGCATTTTCACCCGTGTTGGATTCCCCAAGGAGGTTGTCTCTGACCGAGGATCCAACTTCATGTCTAGTTACATGAAAACCATGTGGAAAGAGTGCGGGGTAACCTACAAGTTCTCCACCTCTTACCACCCCCAGACCAATGGTCTGGTTGAGAGATTTAACAAAACTCTCAAGGGCATGCTAGGTGCTTTGGAAGAGCCCCTAAGGAGGAAATGGGATCTCCTCCTGCCATGCCTGCTGTTTGCTTACAGAGAGGTACCTCAAGAGGGTGTTGGTTTCAGCCCCTTTGAGTTACTCTTTGGACATCCCGTGAGGGGGCCCCTCGCCTTGATCCGAGAAGGCTTGGAAGCCACCCCTCCAGGTCCCGCCAAGCAAGTGGGGGACTATGTGTTAGGCCTCAGGCGGAGGATGACACAAATGATGGGTCAGGCAACAGCAAATCTCAAGGCCAGCCAGGAATTGAATAAGTACTGGCATGACCTGAAAGCTTCGCAAGTGGATTGGACTCCGGGACAGGAAATCCTTGTGATGGAGCCTACCAAGCCTAGAGCTTTGGCAGACAAGTGGACTGGACCCTTCAGGATCATCTCCAAGATGGGCGAAGTCAATTATCTGGTGGACATGGGAGCCTCTGGGGTAGCCCCCCAGGTATTCCATGTCAACAGGCTCAAGCCTTTCCACAGGCGAGCAGAGGTCTCATGTCTCTTGCTAGCTTCAGGGCAAGAAGAGGATGAGAGTGAGCCCCTTCCTGATTTGCTGCATAGCAACCCTCAGGATGGCTCAGTGGAGGGAGTACAACTCTCTCCCGATTTGACAACAGAGCAGCAGAGGGCCTGCCGGGCTTTGCTCCAGCAGTATGCCCCTCTGTTTTCACTGACACCGGGCCTTACACCGTGGTGTAAGCACGAAATTGACACTGGTGACAGTGTGCCTGTCAAAAGCAGGAGCTATCGTATGTCAGATACCGTCAAAAACCACATCCAGGCTGAGGTCGCCAAGATGTTGGATCTGGGTGTTATTGAACCCTCCACCAGTCCCTGGTCCAGTCCAGTGGTCCTTGTCCCCAAGGCAAGTTCCCCGGCGGGTACCAAGGATTGGAGGTTCTGTGTGGACTACCGAGGAGTCAATGCCGTCACCAAAACTGACGCGCACCCATTGCCCAGGGCTGATGAGCTCGTGGACACTATAGGTGCTGCCAAATTTGTGAGCACCTTTGACCTTACCTCAGGCTATTGGCAAATAGCTCTGACGGACCATGCCAAGGAAAAGACGGCATTCTCCACACCTGAGGGACTCTACCAGTTTAGGGTCATGCCCTTTGGGTTGAAGAATGCCCCTGCCACCTTCCAGAGATTGGTCAACCATGCGCTCAGTGGGCTGGAAGCCTTTTGTGTGGCTTACTTAGACGACATTGCCGTCTACAGTTCCACCTGGGAAGAGCATTTGACACATCTGGATAAGGTGTTGCAGGCCTTGAAAAGGGCTAACCTCACTATCAAGGCCACCAAGTGCCAGATAGCTCAGGGGAAAGTTACCTATCTTGGTCATGAGGTAGGAGGGGGTCAAATCCAACCTCTCTCCAGTAAAGTACAGGACGTACAGAACTGGGAGACTCCCACTACTCAAACCCAGGTGAGAGCCTTTTTGGGCCTCACTGGGTACTATCGCAATTTCATGGCAGACTATGGAACCATAGCTGCACCCCTGACAGCTCTAACTTCACCCAAACAGCCTAGGAAGGTTAATTGGACTGAAGACTGTCAGAGGGCCTTTGATGGCTTGAAAGAAAGTCTGTGTAGGGCACCTGTGTTGAGTGCGCCTGACTACAGCCGACCCTTTATCGTCCAGACGGATGCCTGCGACACCGGAATTGGAGCTGTCTTGTCCCAGTTAGATGACAAAGGGAGAGAACATCCTATCATATTCATCAGTAGACAACTCAAGGGTAGAGAACTTAGGTGGGCTACTGTTGAAAAGGAATGTTTTAGTATAGTTTGGAGCCTTAGGCGTTTTAGGCCCTACCTTACGGGGTCCACCTTCAAGGTCCAAACAGATCATAAGCCCCTGAAGTGGCTTATGCAGATGAAGGGTGAGAATCCGAAATTGCTCAGGTGGTCGATTAGCCTACAAGGGCTAGACTTCACCATAGAGCACAGACCAGGGAAGAGTCACGATAATGCAGATGGCCTTTCCAGAAGGTATGTTGACCGTCTGGATGAGGGTGTCTATCCCGTGGGAGATTAGGCACCCTCCACCTCAGTCTGGGGGGGGCGACTGTGATGCCGGAAATGCATCTGAGGGGCAGGGCCTCTGAATCCTTGTCCTTTTTCTGTTTTTACCGTGTGTTCTGTTATGTTTTCTGCCCAGGAGTCCATTTGCGACTCCTGGCAGTGCAGCTCTCTCTTTTGGTTTGGTGAACAGACCCATGGGATACCCTTATGGCACCCCTGGGTAGGGGTACAACCCTGTGCCCCTAGTGTATGTTTTTGGGCACCTGTGGGTGGCCCACAGAGCAGGGTATGGGCTGGTGGCAGCTCCATGCTGAATTTGACAGGTGCTCTGGGTGTCCTCCATTTTGGGATACCCAGGCCCTGCCATTGGAATCAGTTGATTCCTGATAGGAAACAAGATGGCCCCTGTGGCCTCTTGCTTTCTATTGCCTGTTATCTTGTTTTTCCCAAAGTCCTGGGAAGCCCTGACTCTGTCCCTTCCCCCTGACTGGCTGTTGGGTGGAAGTTCCATATATGGTGTTGTTGTAAAGGCCCAGCTAGACTGACTGGAGCCTTCCCAGTGACTGTATGTTATGGGTACCTCCTGTGGGTGGGACCTGGGTGAATGGAGTGTGTGACCAATATACACTCCTTGTTGTGGTTGTCTGGTTTCTGGCATGAGAGACAAAGACTGAGACAGCCCTGCCCGAAACTGGCCTGAATGCAGTGTGTAGTGTTGAATGGCTGGGTACTTGTCCCAATCCACATTCCTTGTTGTGAGTGTCTGAAAGGGAGGAGTGTGGCCTGAATGCACTGTGTGCCTGATTGGCTGACTGACTGCATGAATGCCCTTCTGTGTGATTGGCTGCTGTGTGTGTGCCAGCAGTGTGGATGAGAGACAGAATAGTATATCTGGGGACCTCTCACCACTGGAAATTGTTCAGAAGCATTCAGAAGCTGAGTCTCCACTCAAGAGTAACTGGATTTGCTGATCCTCGACGTCCAGCTGGAAGAAGAAGACTTGCTGTGGCATTTGCTTCGACGGAACTGAAGGTTGTCGAAATCGTCGAGGACTGACCCGAGAGAGGACCTGGTAAGGCGCCCTCTTCCCGTGCTCCGAGGGACCATCGAGCACCGCTGAATCTTCGCCGAAGCGCCCTGGAAGTCAGACCCTCGAAAGGCTGCCGACCCGAGACGGGACCGCCGAGGAGATCGAAGTGAAGCACCCGGACCTCGACGCTGTCGAAGTCCATTGCCGTCGACCAGGGTTCGCAGGTCTGTGTAACCGCTGGAGGCCCGTCGAAGTTGTGTTGCCCAGCCGTGGGAACCACTTGACGCCGTGCCGCCGACGACCGGAGCCGTCCGCTCCTTGCCTAAGAACATTTCAATCGAAGGACTCCCTCGACCGCATCGTCGACCGCTTATCCTGCCGGAGAAAGTCGAGGACGACCAACGCGCCGAGGAGAAACCTGCCGGTGGGTTTCCCGCCACCCAACGACCTCAAAGACTCGGACGACCCGACGCCCTTGCTGGGCTTCCGTCTCTACAATCTTTGCGGTCCAGAACTATTGTCATCGAGGTGCCCCGCACACCTCCGCCCTGCAGGACGCCGACGCCCCGACGCCGACGAGCACCGCTCGGACGAAGCTGCCGCCTCTTTGACATCGTTCTACCTCGTTTGTCGACGGACGTTCGACGCCCCGTGCCTCCCGCTTGAAAGGGAAGGCATTCAAGAAGGGCCGTCGATTCCCCGTCGCCGAACCCCGAGGTCTTCGACGTTTCTCGACGCCTCTCGACGATCCGTGACTCCCGCTTAAAAGGGGGTCATTCAAGAAGGATCTGTCGACGCCTCTTCGAAGAACTCGACTCCACCAGGTACATTGGGGGGGTAAAAACATTGTGGAGAGAATAAGACTGTTGAACAATATATGGACTGGGCTTGTGTCATATCCCTTTATTTTACAGGTTGCCCAGGTGGGGGGATCTCCACACAGAACTGTGTCCAGTAGCTAGGGCCAGTATTCTGCCTATTGTTTCAACCATCTTTTATCTCTCCTCTCTCTATTGCTGGTTTCCTTCTTATTGATCTGTGTGCCATTTCTACAGTATTGTGAATGCACTTTAATGAGGTCTAATATTAGGGGTACCCCTTTAGAATTGTAGATATTTACCATTGCTGATTTTCCTGAGCACAAAGTGCGTTATTGTGATAAGTGTACATAACCCTTGAATATTAATTATATAAAGACTGTGTTTTCAGTAATACAGTGTGTGGACATTCCTTTGTGGGGGCTTGGGGATACACTGTACTTAAGAACCAGCCTGCATCACCTCCTGAGAAGCTAGGCCTTGATTGCTCGTCCATCGCTACCGTATTAGAGAATCTTGGCTGGGGTCCTCTGTGCCTCCCCTCTACCATATAGAGAGCAGAAGTACAGACCCCCCCACCGGTCTTCTTTACAGAGCCAAGAACCGTTTGTATTCTAATTCGAGCTTCATTTTTTCAAGTTCAAAATAAGCAGGGTTACATGTGGGACCTGGTATGGGCCCCGTAGGTACAGTAGGTAAGGCAGACAGAGGCTCAGAGTGGCTAACTTCATTAGGTTCACTTTCCTCTTCTGACTCATTATCAAGACTTTGATTCAGATCAATACCATTACTGTTTTCTACATTCGCTGGAGAAGTTGGTTCTTCTGAAGCAGTACCCAGACTTTGGTTTTCCAGCAATCTCGCTATCAGTTCCACTTTCTTGCCTTTTACAGAAAGATTCTCTTGTCTACAGAGGGCTCGTAAACTCTCAGTATTTTCACCCGACAAGGATTCTTGACTGTAAACTTCCATATTAGACATGTTTTTGAAAGTTGCTTTTTAGTGCTAAGCTTTGTGGTTAGTTATCCTAAAGTGTTAAAAAGCGCTCTAAACTGTAGACTCGATACAAATCCCATCACTGTACACCAGTGTTAGGCGGAAACCTGTGCAGTTCCCTCTAGGACCACTGCAAAAGATTTAGAACTACAGGTGTTTGGCAGTAAACCCACTTGGTAGCAGTCTGTACCACACGGATTCACTAGGTAGCTGTGGCTGAGCAGTCAGACTTCCCTCAAGAAGAGTTAGGCAGTATGTGGAGTATACAAAATAGGGCAATTCACACAGTAGAACAAGCAAACACGGAACAAGGCTTCGGTGTAGAGATATATAGTTATTTATTTATAAAAACACATCTATGAAAAACACTCGGGCACTAATACGGTAAACACTTCAAGCACAATTACTATACGAAAAAATCAGTCCCCCTAACAATAGTTCGACAAGTCTAGGTTCAACGGCACCACTTATTTGCAGACAGAGGTGAATGCTTTAACCTAGATGGCACTCTAGTATTCGTTAGGACGGGAGAGAAAAGGCAGGGTATGAAATCAATTCGGTTCCAACACTTTTACGAACAAATGCAAGGCAGGTAAGGCAGGGTCTACTGTAGATTGCCAAGTTCAGAGGCCAGGCCCACTCGGAGAGAGGCAAGGCGATGTGTCCCAAAAAAGTATCACAGCGGAACTGCACTTCGAGTCTCTGTCGCAAATTGTTATTGAAAGATTTGAACAGTTCAGAACAGAAGATGAGAAAGCTTGAAGGCGACCCAAAGGAGAGGCGAGGATTCAGACACCTCACACTAACCGACACAAGGGAAGCCAGGCGAACACGGTACCTTGTTTGTGGAGAGACAGCTCCGGCGGGGGCAGTTGTTCCTGGTGGTGGATGACGTCGGGTCTTTGCCAAGAGAAGAGATGATCTCGTCGTCGAAGGAAAGTGGAAGATCATTGCACCACCAGGGAAGAGACCAGCCGCGGAGTGCTCTGTCACAAGGCACCACCTTTTGGTCGCGGTACAGGGTTAGTGGCTATCCGGTTGCCGGGGTGCTCTGCACGGGCAATTCAACCACTACGTCCTTGAACGAAGAAAAAGCAAAGGGGACTGGTTGTTCCCACCAGTCAGGGGAAGAGACTCTCCGGCGGGGAGATCTCCTCTGTCGTCGGGCGGTGGTGAGTCGATTCAGCAGGGCTCCACCGGAGGTGTCGTAGTTGCAGGTCGGCTCAGCTTTACCCTCGTCGGATTCTTAGGTCCTGTGGCGACTTCTGAAGATCCAGTCCCAAAAGCCCTGCTTTTCTGCAGAGAACCCCCATTCATTCAGCCTAGCTGTCACTCAAAACACGCTAAGTGGTGAGCGGGGTGGCTCACCACTTGGGCCAATCACACCAGAGTGCGACTTGAGTTGGCAAGGCAACTCAGTCCAGGGTGCCTAAACCCCCTCCCTCACCCCCTGTGGTGCCCAGACAGAATGGCACCACTTTGGAGGGCCTCTGTGTAGAGGCCCGCCAAAAGTGGAACAAAGGGCTCAACCTTTGGTTTAGGAGTCACAGAGACGAACACAGACGCCATTTTAAAAACCGAGTTCTGGCAGAAAATACCAACCGATAGATTTATTTAAGATCAATAAACCGGTGGTATGTTAGAGATTAAAGAGAAAAAAGTATTAACCTCCAACAATGGGAAGAATCCAATAGAGTTATATTCGGGGTCGAATATAACAAGTAGTTTCCACTGCCACCAGCCAAAACTCGACGAGGGGGGACGGGACAGTGCCCCCTCGAATAACAGACTCAGGAGTAATCGAATTACCCCTACTAGTACGTCCACAATAGGATGCTTGTACTAGTTTCGTTAGTAAATTTAGGTCTAGTAAAGCCAATGGTGACTTTACATGCCCGGGGAGACATTAGTCAGTCCACGGGTATGGAGTCTAAGATGGAGGTCCGCTAGGACGCCCCAGTGCTACGGCATGGAGGGTGTGGTGTAACACACATAGAAAAACATATGAGACCCTATGGGGTAAAAGACCCCATAGCCCATAGAACACATTGACATTCACAGGAATTACACACATTCATGTAAAAGAGTGGGAGAAAAAGATTCTCACTCTTGGCACGATGGAAAAAAACAAACTCCAGAAATCCAGCAAAGCTGCTGGGGGACTCACTAGGTTAGGAAATTCAGCATAAACAGAGAATTCTCCCTAACACAGGGGAATTGATAGAGAAAGCTATCTATCACCCAAAGTCCACAGGAATTGCTCACTGCTATTTTAGGAAAGTAAGAGGCAAAGAAACCCAAGACCTCCAAGCAGAAAGCAAATCGCACCCCTGTGCTACCAACAAGGACATCCCCAAGATTGTCCAATGTCACACCTGTGACTCCTACACCTGCTGAGGCTAAGTGTGAGGTACAACCCTGTATTGTTGAACCAGCTTCTGAAGAGTCAGATCTGGAAGATGACATAACTGTAGTTGGAGATCTGGATCGTGTTGACCATCCTGAGCTGCAGTCGTTACTGGCAGAAGGTGGACCCAAAAGGGCAGACTTCAGCAGAGGGCAAAGAGAGTGTCCTACTCTTGAAGGTCTTCGACAACAGGCAGCTTCGCAGCTTGATGGGCAAGAAGCTGGGAAGCATAGGCTGCACTGTGAAGATGGCCTCTTCTACAGTGAACCGACTGAGTCTATCCCTGGGGACTGCAAAAGACTTGTAGTGCCCCTAGAAAACAGACTCCAGTTCCTACAGTTGGCCCATGAGATGCCTTTGGCTGGTCATTTGAGTTTCAAAAAGACCACGGAAAGGCTCCCCTTATACTTCTACTGGCCTAAAATGGGTTCAGAAGTTCACAAATTCTGTAGGAGCTGTCACACTTGCCAAACCTCTGGCAAGAGTAGAGCCAAGAATGTGGCACCCTTGGTGCCTCTCCTAGTGGTGGGAGTTCCTTTTGAGAGGGTGGGTATCGACATTATTGGTCCCCTTGACCCTCCCACATCTTCAGGAAACAGGTTTATCCTGTTTGTAGTAGACCATGCTACTAGATATCCTGAGGCAATACCTATGAGGACTGTTATGGCTCATGCTGTGGCTAAGGCTCTACTTGGTATTTTTACCAGAGTAGGGATTCCTAAGGAAGTGATATCCGACAGGGGATCCAATTTTATGTCCCACTACATGCAAGCCATGTGGAAAAACTGTGGTGTCACTTACAAGTTCTCTACAGCCTACCATCCACAGACAAATGGACTGGTAGAGAGGTTTAATCATACTATGAAGAGCATGATGGGTGCTTTAGAAGAACCCCTTAAAAGAAAGTGGGACCTTCTACTGCCATGCCTTCTCTTTGCTTATAGAGAAGTCCCTAGGAGGGAGTTGGATACAGTCCCTTTGAACTTCTATATGGCCATCAAGTCAGAGGTCCATTGGCCCTTATTAAGGAGGGGTTGGAGAGTGCTCCTTCCCCCAAGCCAGTCAGAGTGACTGACTATGTGATAGGTCTTCGGAGGAGAATGTCACACATGATGGCAGACGCAAGGGATAACTTGAAAGCAGGTCAGGCTCTGGTCAAACATTGGCATGACCAGAAGGCCAACATGGTTGAGTTTACTCAAGAAAAGCCTGTACTTGGTATGGTGCCAACAAGGCAGAGGGCCTTGCATGACAAATGGATAGTATCCTTCAAGGTTGTGGGAAACTTGGAGAGGTGAACTATCTGGTGGACTTAGGCAGACCTAAGGAGGCTCCCAGAGTCTTTCACACCAACCGTTTAAAGGCATATGCCTCGAGACCAGAAGTGGGAGCTTTGCTTCTAGCTTCAGCTCAAGAGGAGGAGGAGAGTGAACCTCTACCTGACCTACTCAGAGGCCAACCTTTAGATGAGATGATAGAAGGAGTTAATCTCTCTTCCAATCTGACATCTGAACAACAGGATGAGTGTACGTTTCTGTTAAATCAGTTTGCCTCCCTGTTTTCACTTTCACCAGGCTTGACCCCTTCGGGCCAGCATGAAATTCTAACTGGTGACTGTTTACCTGTGAAAAGCTTACAGAATGTCAGAACATGTAAGATCACACATAAAGGAAGAGGTCAACAAGATGCTTGATTTCGGGGTTATAGAGCCATCTACAAGTCCATGGTCTAGTCCAGTTGTTCTAGTACCAAAGGCAGGATCCAAGGAGTTGAGATTCTGTGTGGACTATGGAGCTCTAAATGCAGTCACTAAGACTGATGCCCATCCTTTACCAAGGACAGATGAACTGGTGGACAAACTTGGTGCAGCCAAGTACCTCAGTATATTTGATCTGACGTCAGGATATTGGCAAATAGCCCTGACAGACCATGCCAAGGGGAAAACTGCATTTTCAACCCCAGCAGGCCTCTACCCGTTTAAGGTTATGCCTTTTGGATTAAAGAATTCACCTGCTACATTCCAAAGTATGGTCAATCAAGTTCTGAATGGAATGGAGGACTTCTGCATGGCATACTTGGATGACATTGCAGTGTTCAGCCCTACCTGGAAAGAACATGTTGATCACTTAGGATATGTTTTGCAGGCTCTTGAGCAGGCTCATCTGGCCATAAAGGCAAGCAAATGTCAAATTGGTCAGAGCAAAGTGGTCTACATTGGTCATGAGGTAGGAGGAGTGAAATAAGGCCATTGCCTAGCAAAGTACAAGCTGTACAAAACTGGGCAACCCCTACTACTCAAACCCAAGTGAGAGCCTTCCTAGGTCTCACTGGGTACTACAGGAATTTCATTGAGAACTATGGTTCCATAGCTTCTCCTTTGAATGTAGTACCCTCTCCAAAATTTCCTAAAAAGGTAAGATGGAATGAGGAGTGCACTAACGCCTTTGAAAACCTGAAGAAAGCTCTTTGTCAAGCTCCAGTCCTAAGAGCTCCTGATTATCACCAACCCTTCATTGTGCAGACAGATGCATCCAATACAGGTATAGATGCAGTGCATAGTCAACTGGATGAGAAAGGTAGGGAGCACCCCATTTGCTTCATCAGTAGGAAACTGAAGGAACCAGAAACAAGGTGGGCAACCATAGAGTGTGAGTGTTTTGCCATTGTGTGGTCTCTGAAGAAGTTTAGACCATACTTGTATGGATCTACTTTTGTGATTCAGACAGACCACCAACCCTTGAGATGGTTAATGCAAATGAAAGGGGAAAACCCAAAACTACTAAGATGGTCAATCTGCCTGCACGGGTTTGATTTCACCACTGAGCACAGAGCAGGATGTCACCACCAAAATGCTGATGGTCTCTCTAGGATGTTTATAACCGACTAGAGTGAAGAGATTCACCCAGGAGTGGATTAAATCCTCCTGTCCTTTAGTCTGGGGGGGGGAGGTGGGAGTGTTAGAGAGAATTCTCCAGAATGGCTAATTTCCCTTACCTACTGAGTCCCTCAGCAGCTTTGCTGGATTTCTAGGATTTAATGTTTTCACCTGGTAAGAGTGTGAGCCTTTTTTCCCACTCTTACATGTGTTTTGCTGTGTGTTTAACATTTTTGTGTTCATAGACTGTGGAGCATCACCTGCTCCATAGGCATCATCTTTTTACTGTGTGTCACACAGCACCTTTAGTGCAGTGACACAGGGCTGTCTTCTTCAGACCTCCCACTTTAAACTCCATTTTCTGGGACTGACTACTGTCTCCCAGAACATGTAAAGTTGCCATTGACTTTATTAGTCTTTTTAAATTCACAGACCCAGTACAAACTATCTTACATAGAGTACTGGAAAGGGCTAATTATTATCAATTTTTGTCTGTCTCTCATGGAACATTCTTTTGTTCCCCTTTCTTTAAGATTTGGCTGGATAACAGCCTTGGTACTGTTTTAGGCTATGTTAGTAGCCTCACACTTTAATCCGCTGGACCCCATTTACTTTTATTTGGTTCTGGCTGGGTTTATTCGCCATTTCTTTTTGTAAAGGTCTTTCTCGTGTTTTACTCTGCGCACCAAACCAGGTTTGGTTCCTTTGTTTGCCGTCCTTTGGCGGGCTTCTGCACAGAAGCCCTCCTTAGGCGCCTGAGAGTCTAGGCAGACAGGATGTGAGGGAGGGGTTTTAGGCCCCCTGCACAGGGTCTCCTTGGAGACCCAAGTCGCACTCTTGTTTGATTGGCTAGGGGACTGTCCTGCCAGGACAGCCACCCTGCTATGTGATTGACAGCCATGCTGTGTGAATGGGGGAAAACTGCATAAAAAGCAGGTCTCTGGGACTTGGAAGGCAGAGTCACCACTGGATCGAGAGAACCGAAGAGAAGCTGAAGGAAGAGGGCTTCTGCAACTACTGAACCTCCCGGTGAAGCCCTGCTGCGGGTCCAAATCTCCTAGACTTCGACGACAGAGAAGATCTGCAAGGACCAACCAGTTCGCCAAACACCAAGCAAGGCCTCCCTCCCCTGGTCGAATTTGCTGTGCACTGCTGCAGTGAACCGGATAGCCAGGAGGACCGGACCCTGTTGGGTTTTAAGGAGCGCACCTTTTATTCGTTGCTGGTTTCTTCCCTGGGCAGTGCAGGACCCTCCAGTCTTCCTACTTCGTGTCAGTCTAACAGTGGCTTCAGGAACTGGGAGCCTGCAGGATCTGCCAGGAACTTCTGCCTCAGCTACAGCATTCTTCTTCTTCTAAGGTACTGTTCAAACCCGGTTGTTCGTTCCATCCGACCGCGGTGAAAGTGTTTTGAATCTTTCGCCAATTCGAGGGCTTGTCCTTCTCTACTCCTTTAAATCACTTTTCCTTCGACCAACTTTGTTTCGAACTCTTGGCAAAGACTTAACAGCAAACTACTCTGAACTGTGTGATCCTCTGCAAAGATTCTGAACCATTAACATTGGCCCAGGTCTATTGATTTGAATCCTCAGTGTAGTAAGCCTTTTCTAGATTGCCCTGTCTACTTCTTGGTGCTGTTTGATTTTGTATAACCTTGTCTTTCCCTCCCTTTTTAAATTGCTGGAGTGCCATTTTGCTCACACTTCATTTTGAGCTTAACTTGTCGAGAATTGATTGGGTGTTGTGTAGTATATTAAGATTGTGATTTTCTGCTGCTTTATAATAGTGAACTGTTTTATAACTGATGGTGTAAATACATGTATATTCTTTTACTCAGAAACCTTGAATCAGTGTTTGTTTGAACCATAGTAATTGCTGTCCTTTGTGTAACTTCTTGTACTGCTCACTTTACTCTTGAGATAAGTCTGGCTGCTCAGACATCGCTACCACTTTACTGTGTGGTACAGGCTTGTACCAAAGGTGAATTTGTACTTGTAGTCTTAATTGTGTGTGGTGTTCACAAAGGGTACGGCATATGATTCTGCCTAACAGTGCGTTTCCACATTATTCAAATAGAAAATGCAGCACGTTGATGCCTGTAATAGGTAGCTCATAAGCTTGGTTCTTGCTCATCAAGCCAAGATCCTTTTCACCTTAAAAACAAACTGCTCATTATGCCGATGTAATAAACATATAAAAACAGAAAGGAAACAGAGTGATTTCCGTCTGTATGTATGTGTAGAAATCATTAAAAATAGAAAACAGGGAGCACTAGTTAGGTTTAGGCAAAAGGTTTTATTTGCATTTGCTTGCAAGACAAACAGACAACATCCTATCCCCTAACCCATTTCCAACCACCTAACCTACCCCGCCATCGAGAACTGCTCCTTTCATTTGCTTTCAGAAGCTCCTAGCCGAATCTCGGAGAACCGCTAAGTGGGCCTTCCAGCAGAATATTCTCGCCTCCGGCACAAGCAACAGTCCCAAGGGGCTAGTCCACACTTATTGTTCATGCCCCTTTCAAATTACATGGTGGGGTTCTTCTGGGTCACAATTGTTGTGCACACGTACTTCTTACATTCTCCTCAGGCGAAGGACACAGGGCAAACATCCCTGACATTATTCAGGTGCTGATGTGAAGACCATTGACAGGGGTGGTTCAGACCATCATGATCTACTGGCACAAGCTTAGTGACCTTTCGCCAGTCACCTGAGGCAGGACAAATGTCCATGCTTAGCCATTTGGACACACATGCACAGTCGAGTTCACTTAAGGCACAGGTGACTCCTCTCGTTCTCACTTTTATTAATGGGAATATGTAGTGACTTGGTGAACGTTGTCCTGTCCTGCAGGCCATCAGTGAATGTTGATGGAATGTTGGTGCATGGTGTGACTGAGAGCTCAGGAGAATGTTAATGACTGATTGAGTATGAATATTCTGAATGGGTCAGTTGGGGGCCTGAGCTGGAGTGCATGTGGATGGCTGGAGGGTGGTCTCACAATGTATATATTCAAGAGTAACTGGAACCTATAAACCTATTTAAATATGTATAATAAAGCTTACCTGGACTTTGAAACAAGAGGCTCACAACTGGTTTGTGTCTGGGATACCATCAATACCCCTCCAGGTTCGTCCAGGTCACTACATAATTTGGAGACTAGTTAACAAGAATCCACAGAACTGCAAGCAACAAGGAAAACTAGGAAACCAGTAAGGAGAACTGTGGTGGTGGGAGCAGCGCAAAATAGACCACCCACTGACCCCCAAATGGTGTCTCCCATCCTCAATATAGAATGCTGAGGGGAAAGGGAGCCACGGATAAGGAACAGACACTTGTCTTCCATCCTCAAATCCAGCTGCACCAGAGAAAGAAAGCTCAGATAATGAAAGCTAATGTAAAGGTGTTCCATGGAAGGAAAAAGAAATAATGGAAAGGAAGCACAATAGAGACAAGATGTTAACAGGCTCTGCAACAGGTACAAGTGAACCCTACCCGGACATGGAAAACATAGCGCTCTCAGCCTCAACTGGAGGTGGAGTTACGGGTGTAACTTTGGACAACCGCGGGGAAGTCCTTGTTGACTGCACTGGAATGCGGGCGGCTGGTTTCGGGGTAGAAGTCTTAGGTTTCCCTTTCACTTCTGATTTCTCCGAGACAGCGGCCGACAATTGCAGTGTAGCAGGAGTGATTTCTTTCTACATCATCTCCTGGAGAGTTCCGCGCATGGTCCTCTCTCTTGCAGGTCTGGTTAGCTCCTGTAACCGTTTACTAGGAGGTCTGGGGATATGCGATAAAACTCAGAGAGTTTTCAAATCGTTACCCAACAGCACGCGTCCTTGTACCTCACTCTGTATGCTGACAGGGATCTTCACAGTCATGTCGTTACACTGGATGAGAACTGGTAATTGGGGAAGCATCTGCACAGGCCCTCCAGCTAACTTGGTGAGGTGTTTGGGTGCCTTAGCAACATCCTCAGCCTGAAAAAACAATTTATCCACCACAGTTATGCTGGCCCCAGTGTCCCTAATGGTAGGAGTCTCCTGACCATTCACCTGGACAGTGTCCTTATAATACTCTTTAGTATTATCGGGGATAGAATTATAAACGTCTAAATTCTGTTGTTCCCACAACCCCAGAGACACTAAAGAAACGCTGGCTGAGATTCCAATGGGTTCATCAGCCAGCAGTTGAAAGTTTCCACTTGCCATTTGGACTTCCTCCTCTGGAGCGAAGGCTAAGGAGACAAGCTGGACCCCTGAAGGTTTACCCTTACATCTGGGATCTCCTTTCACGTGGTCAGTCGAGCCACAAACAAAGCATTTACCAAATGCTTTCTGGAATGGTGGCTTGTTCTGGCCCCCTTCCGGTTTGGCACCAGAAGACACACTATTCTGCTGTGGTTTTCCCGGTGGCTTACCCTTCTGGTTTTGTTTTGGGCCCTCTTTGGAATGTGAGTTATTCGAATTCTCTTTTGAGTCTTTTTTAGGCTGTCTTCCCTCATCCTTTTTCTGAGTTGCCCCAGAATCCTTATGAGTAGCCCTGTTGGCAACCCACAAGTCAGCAGCCTTAGCTAGCTTCCTGGAATCCAATTCCCTCGAATCAGCCAAGTGCTGTCTGAGCTCAGGAGAACAGGCATCATAAATAGACTCCAACATAAAAAGATTCTTCATACCCTCATAAGTGTTCACTTTGTAACCCTTTATCCATCTTTCTAAGTTTTTCAACCCTTCACTCACCCAGGTAGCCCAAGGGGTACAATCATGCTTTTTGAGGGTTCTAAACCTCTTAAGATACTGGGAAGGGGTCTTCCCGAATCTAGCTATCAAAGCTAGTTTCACACTTTCGTAATCCTTCATATCCGCCTCCCCCAACTCCATTACCACATCAGTCGCAACAGGGGGGTGCCTAGAGAACAACCAGGGAAGTAGATCATTCCCGGTGAGGTCCTGGAGCCCATGATTGTACTCAAACAGTTTTAACCAATCCAAAACATCCAATCTCGGTTCATACATACCCACTAATTCCTTCGGCATCCGGGGTCTTTTGGGACTGGAGCTTCTAGAGGAACCAGAGGAGAGCGAAGCATTTTCCACAGACAACTTTTTCATCTCTAACTCGTGATTAAGTTCTATTTCTCTGAGTCTTAACTCAGCTTGCTTCTGCTCAGCCTGGGCATTCATCCGTCTGAACTCGAGCTCTTGGTTTCTTTCAGATTGAGCCAAGAACCGTTTGTATTCTAATTCGAGCTTCATTTTTTCAAGTTCAAAATAAGCAGGGTTACATGTGGGACCTGGTATGGGCCCTGTAGGTACAGTAGGTAAGGCAGACAGAGGCTCAGAGTGGCTAACTTCATTAGGTTCACTTTCCTCTTCTGACTCATTATCAAGACTTTGATTCAGATCAATACCATTACTGTTTTCTACATTCGCTGGAGAAGTTGGTTCTTCTGAAGCAGTACCCAGACTTTGGTTTTCCAGCAATCTCGCTATCAGTTCCACTTTCTTGCCTTTTACAGAAAGATTCTCTTGTCTACAGAGGGCTCGTAAACTCTCAGTATTTTCACCCGACAAGGATTCTTGACTGTAAACTTCCATAGTAGACATGTTTTTGAAAGTTGCTTTTTAGTGCTAAGCTTTGTGGTTAGTTATCCTAAAGTGTTGAAAAGCGCTCTAAACTGTAGACTCGATACAAATCCCATCACTGTACACCAGTGTTAGGCGGAAACCTGTGCAGTTCCCTCTAGGACCACTGCAAAAGATTTAGAACTACAGGTGTTTGGCAGTAAACCCACTTGGTAGCAGTCTGTACCACACGGATTCACTAAGTAGCTGTGGCTGAGCAGTCAGACTTCCCTCAAGAAGAGTTAGGCACTATGTGGAGTATACAAAATAGGGCAATCCACACAGTAGAACAAGCAAACACGGAACAAGGCTTCGGTGTAGAGATATATAGTTATTTATTTATAAAAACACATCTATGAAAAACACTCGGGCACTAATACGGTAAACACTTCAAGCACAATTACTATACGAAAAAATCAGTCCCCCTAACAATAGTTCGACAAGTCTAGGTTCAACGGCACCACTTATTTGCAGACAGAGGTGAATGCTTTAACCTAGATGGCACTCTAGTATTCGTTAGGACGGGAGAGAAAAGGCAGGGTATGAAATCAATTCGGTTCCAACACTTTTACGAACAAATGCAAGGCAAGTAAGGCAGGGTCTACTGTAGATTGCCAAGTTCAGAGGCCAGGCCCACTCGGAGAGAGGCAAGGCGATGTGTCCCAAAAAAGTATCACAGCGGAACTGCACTTCGAGTCTCTGTCGCAAATTGTTATTGAAAGATTGGAACAGTTCAGAACAGAAGATGAGAAAGCTTGGAGGCGACCCAAAGGAGAGGCGAGGATTCAGATACCTCACACTAACCGACACAAGGGAAGCCAGGCGAACACGGTACCTTGTTTGTGGAGAGACAGCTCCGGCGGGGGCAGTTGTTCCTGGTGGTGGATGCACGTCGGGTCTTTGCCAAGAGAAGAGATGATCTCGTCGTCGGAGGAAAGTGGAAGATCATTGCACCACCAGGGAAGAGACCAGCCGCGGAGTGCTCCGTCACAAGGCACCATCTTTTGGTCGCGGTACAGGGTTAGTGGCTATCCGGTTGCCGGGGTGCTCTGCACGGGCAATTCAACCACTACGTCCTTGAACGAAGAAAAAGCAAAGGGGACTGGTTGTTCCCACCAGTCAGGGGAAGAGACTCTCCGGCGGGGAGATCTCCTCTGTCGTCGGGCGGTGGTGAGTCGATTCAGCAGGGCTCCACCGGAGGTGTCGTAGTTGCAGGTCGGCTCAGCTTTACCCTCGTCGGATTCTTAGGTCCTGTGGCGACTTCTGAAGATCCAGTCCCAAAAGCCCTGCTTTTCTGCAGAGAACCCCCATTCATTCAGCCTAGCTGTCACTCAAAACACGCTAAGTGGTGAGCGGGGTGGCTCACCACTTGGGCCAATCACACCAGAGTGCGACTTGAGTTGGCAAGGCAACTCAGTCCAGGGTGCCTAAACCCCCTCCCTCAACCCCTGTGGTGCCCAGACAGAATGGCACCACTTTGGAGGGCCTCTGTGTAGAGGCCCGCCAAAAGTGGAACAAAGGGCTCAACCTTTGGTTTAGGAGTCACAGAGACGAACACAGACGCCATTTTAAAAACCGAGTTCTGGCAGAAAATACCAACCGATAGATTTATTTAAGATCAATAAACCGGTGGTATGTTAGAGATTAAAGAGAAAAAAGTATTAACCTCCAACAATGGGAAGAATCCCATAGAGTTATATTCGGGGTCGAATATAACAAGTAGTTTCCACTGCCACCAGCCAAAACTCGACGAGGGGGGACGGGACAGTGCCCCCTCGAATAACAGACTCAGGAGTAATCGAATTACCCCTACTAGTACGTCCACAATAGGATGCTTGTACTAGTTTCGTTAGTAAATTTAGGTCTAGTAAAGCCAATGGTGACTTTACATGCCCGGGGAGACATTAGTCAGTCCACGGGTATGGAGTCTAAGATGGAGGTCCGCTAGGACGCCCCAGTGCTACGGCATGGAGGGTGCGGTGTAACACACATAGAAAAACATATGAGACCCTATGGGGTAAAAGACCCCATAGCCCATAGAACACATTGACATTCACAGGAATTACACACATTCATGTAAAAGAGTGGGAGAAAAAGATTCTCACTCTTGGCACGATGGAAAAAAACAAACTCCAGAAATCCAGCAAAGCTGCTGGGGGACTCACTAGGTTAGGAAATTCAGCATAAACAGAGAATTCTCCCTAACACAGGGGAATTGATAGAGAAAGCTATCTATCACCCAAAGTCCACAGGAATTGCTCACTGCTATTTTAGGAAAGTAAGAGGCAAAGAAACCCAAGACCTCCAAGCAGAAAGCAAATCGCACCCCTGTGCTACCAACAAGGACATCCCCAAGATTGTCCAATGTCACACCTGTGACTCCTCCACCTGCTGAGGCTAAGTGTGAGGTACAACCCTGTATTGTTGAACCAGCTTCTGAAGAGTCAGATCTGGAAGATGACATAACTGTAGTTGGAGATCTGGATCGTGTTGACCATCCTGAGCTGCAGTCGTTACTGGCAGAAGGTGGACCCAAAAGGGCAGACTTCAGCAGAGGGCAAAGAGAGTGTCCTACTCTTGAAGGTCTTCGACAACAGGCAGCTTCGCAGCTTGATGGGCAAGAAGCTGGGAAGCATAGGCTGCACTGTGAAGATGGCCTCTTCTACAGTGAACCGACTGAGTCTATCCCTGGGGACTGCAAAAGACTTGTAGTGCCCCTAGAAAACAGACTCCAGTTCCTACAGTTGGCCCATGAGATGCCTTTGGCTGGTCATTTGAGTTTCAAAAAGACCACGGAAAGGCTCCCCTTATACTTCTATTGGCCTAAAATGGGTTCAGAAGTTCACAAATTCTGTAGGAGCTGTCACACTTGCCAAACCTCTGGCAAGAGTAGAGCCAAGAATGTGGCACCCTTGGTGCCTCTCCTAGTGGTGGGAGTTCCTTTTGAGAGGGTGGGTATCGACATTATTGGTCCCCTTGACCCTCCCACGTCTTCAGGAAACAGGTTTATCCTGTTTGTAGTAGACCATGCTACTAGATATCCTGAGGCAATACCTATGAGGACTGTTATGGCTCATGCTGTGGCTAAGGCTCTACTTGGTATTTTTACCAGAGTAGGGATTCCTAAGGAAGTGATATCCGACAGGGGATCCGATTTTATGTCCCACTACATGCAAGCCATGTGGAAAAACTGTGGTGTCACTTACAAGTTCTCTACAGCCTACCATCCACAGACAAATGGACTGGTAGAGAGGTTTAATCATACTATGAAGAGCATGATGGGTGCTTTAGAAGAACCCCTTAAAAGAAAGTGGGACCTTCTACTGCCATGCCTTCTCTTTGCTTATAGAGAAGTCCCTAGGAGGGAGTTGGATACAGTCCCTTTGAACTTCTATATGGCCATCAAGTCAGAGGTCCATTGGCCCTTATTAAGGAGGGGTTGGAGAGTGCTCCTTCCCCCAAGCCAGTCAGAGTGACTGACTATGTGATAGGTCTTCGGAGGAGAATGTCACACATGATGGCAGACGCAAGGGATAACTTGAAAGCAGGTCAGGCTCTGGTCAAACATTGGCATGACCAGAAGGCCAACATGGTTGAGTTTACTCAAGAAAAGCCTGTACTTGGTATGGTGCCAACAAGGCAGAGGGCCTTGCATGACAAATGGATAGGATCCTTCAAGGTTGTGGGAAACTTGGAGAGGTGAACTATCTGGTGGACTTAGGCAGACCTATGGAGGCTCCCAGAGTCTTTCACACCAACCGTTTAAAGGCATATGCCTCGAGACCAGAAGTGGGAGCTTTGCTTCTAGCTTCAGCTCAAGAGGAGGAGGAGAGTGAACCTCTACCTGACCTACTCAGAGGCCAACCTTTAGATGAGATGATAGAAGGAGTTAATCTCTCTTCCAATCTGACATCTGAACAACAGGATGAGTGTACGTTTCTGTTAAATCAGTTTGCCTCCCTGTTTTCACTTTCACCAGGCTTGACCCCTTCGGGCCAGCATGAAATTCTAACTGGTGACTGTTTACCTGTGAAAAGCTTACAGAATGTCAGAACATGTAAGATCACACATAAAGGAAGAGGTCAACAAGATGCTTGATTTCGGGGTTATAGAGCCATCTACAAGTCCATGGTCTAGTCCAGTTGTTCTAGTACCAAAGGCAGGATCCAAGGAGTTGAGATTCTGTGTGGACTATGGAGCTCTAAATGCAGTCACTAAGACTGATGCCCATCCTTTACCAAGGACAGATGAACTGGTGGACAAACTTGGTGCAGCCAAGTACCTCAGTATATTTGATCTGACGTCAGGATATTGGCAAATAGCCCTGACAGACCATGCCAAGGGGAAAACTGCATTTTCAACCCCAGCAGGCCTCTACCAGTTTAAGGTTATGCCTTTTGGATTAGAGAATTCACCTGCTACATTCCAAAGTATGGTCAATCAAGTTCTGAATGGAATGGAGGACTTCTGCATGGCATACTTGGATGACATTGCAGTGTTCAGCCCTACCTGGAAAGAACATGTTGATCACTTAGGATATGTTTTGCAGGCTCTTGAGCAGGCTCATCTGGCCATAAAGGCAAGCAAATGTCAAATTGGTCAGAGCAAAGTGGTCTACATTGGTCATGAGGTAGGAGGAGTGAAATAAGGCCATTGCCTAGCAAAGTACAAGCTGTACAAAACTGGGCAACCCCTACTACTCAAACCCAAGTGAGAGCCTTCCTAGGTCTCACTGGGTACTACAGGAATTTCATTGAGAACTATGGTTCCATAGCTTCTCCTTTGAATGTAGTACCCTCTCCAAAATTTCCTAAAAAGGTAAGATGGAATGAGGAGTGCACTAACGCCTTTGAAAACCTGAAGAAAGCTCTTTGTCAAGCTCCAGTCCTAAGAGCTCCTGATTATCACCAACCCTTCATTGTGCAGACAGATGCATCCAATACAGGTATAGATGCAGTCCATAGTCAACTGGATGAGAAAGGTAGGGAGCACCCCATTTGCTTCATCAGTAGGAAACTGAAGGAACCAGAAACAAGGTGGGCAACCATAGAGTATGAGTGTTTTGCCATTGTGTGGTCTCTGAAGAAGTTTAGACCATACTTGTATGGATCTACTTTTGTGATTCAGACAGACCACCAACCCTTGAGATGGTTAATGCAAATGAAAGGGGAAAACCCAAAACTACTAAGATGGTCAATCTGCCTGCACGGGTTTGATTTCACCACTGAGCACAGAGCAGGATGTCACCACCAAAATGCTGATGGTCTCTCTAGGATGTTTATAACCGACTAGAGTGAAGAGATTCACCCAGGAGTGGATTAAATCCTCCTGTCCTTTAGTCTGGGGGGGGGGGAGGTGGGAGTGTTAGAGAGAATTCTCCAGAATGGCTAATTTCCCTTACCTACTGAGTCCCTCAGCAGCTTTGCTGGATTTCTAGGATTTATTGTTTTCACCTGGTAAGAGTGTGAGCCTTTTTTCCCACTCTTACATGTGTTTTGCTGTGTGTTTAACATTTTTGTGTTCATAGACTGTGGAGCATCACCTGCTCCATAGGCATCATCTTTTTACTGTGTGTCACACAGCACCTTTAGTGCAGTGACACAGGGCTGTCTTCTTCAGACCTCCCACTTTAAACTCCATTTTCTGGGACTGACTACTGTCTCCCAGAACATGTAAAGTTGCCATTGACTTTATTAGTCTTTTTAAATTCACAAACCCAGTACAAACTATCTTACATAGAGTACTGGAAATGGCTAATTATTATCAATTTTTGTCTGTCTCTCATGGAACATTCTTTTGTTCCCCTTTCTTTAAGATTTGGCTGGATAACAGCCTTGGTACTGTTTTAGGCTATGTTAGTAGCCTCACACTTTAATCCGCTGGACCCCATTTACTTTTATTTGGTTCTGGCTGGGTTTATTCGCCATTTCTTTTTGTAAAGGTCTTTCTCGTGTTTTACTCTGCGCACCAAACCAGGTTTGGTTCCTTTGTTTGCCGTCCTTTGGCGGGCTTCTGCACAGAAGCCCTCCTTAGGCGCCTGAGAGTCTAGGCAGACAGGATGTGAGGGAGGGGTTTTAGGCCCCCTGCACAGGGTCTCCTTGGAGACCCAAGTCGCACTCTTGTTTGATTGGCTAGGGGACTGTCCTGCCAGGACAGCCACCCTGCTGTGTGATTGACAGCCATGCTGTGTGAATGGGGGAAAACTGCATAAAAAGCAGGTCTCTGGGACTTGGAAGGCAGAGTCACCACTGGATCGAGAGAACCGAAGAGAAGCTGAAGGAAGAGGGCTTCTGCAACTACTGAACCTCCCGGTGAAGCCCTGCTGCGGGTCCAAATCTCCTAGACTTCGACGACAGAGAAGATCTGCAAGGACCAACCAGTTCGCCAAACACCAAGCAAGGCCTCCCTCCCCTGGTCGAATTTGCTGTGCACTGCTGCAGTGAACCGGATAGCCAGGAGGACCGGACCCTGTTGGGTTTTAAGGAGCGCACCTTTTATTCGTTGCTGGTTTCTTCCCTGGGCAGTGCAGGACCCTCCAGTCTTCCTACTTCGTGTCAGTCTAACAGTGGCTTCAGGAACTGGGAGCCTGCAGGATCTGCCAGGAACTTCTGCCTCAGCTACAGCATTCTTCTTCTTCTAAGGTACTGTTCAAACCCGGTTGTTCGTTCCATCCGACCGCGGTGAAAGTGTTTTGAATCTTTCGCCAATTCGAGGGCTTGTCCTTCTCTACTCCTTTAAATCACTTTTCCTTCGACCAACTTTGTTTCGAACTCTTGGCAAAGACTTAACAGCAAACTACTCTGAACTGTGTGATCCTCTGCAAAGATTCTGAACCATTAACATTGGCCCAGGTCTATTGATTTGAATCCTCAGTGTAGTAAGCCTTTTCTAGATTGCCCTGTCTACTTCTTGGTGCTGTTTGATTTTGTATAACCTTGTCTTTCCCTCCCTTTTTAAATTGCTGGAGTGCCATTTTGCTCACACTTCATTTTGAGCTTAACTTGTCGAGAATTGATTGGGTGTTGTGTAGTATATTAAGATTGTGATTTTCTGCTGCTTTATAATAGTGAACTGTTTTATAACTGATGGTGTAAATACATGTATATTCTTTTACTCAGAAACCTTGAATCAGTGTTTGTTTGAACCATAGTAATTGCTGTCCTTTGTGTAACTTCTTGTACTGCTCACTTTACTCTTGAGATAAGTCTGGCTGCTCAGACATCGCTACCACTTTACTGTGTGGTACAGGCTTGTACCAAAGGTGAATTTGTACTTGTAGTCTTAATTGTGTGTGGTGTTCACAAAGGGTACGGCATATGATTCTGCCTAACAGTGCGTTTCCACATTATTCAAATAGAAAATGCAGCACGTTGATGCCTGTAATAGGTAGCTCATAAGCTTGGTTCTTGCTCATCAAGCCAAGATCCTTTTCACCTTAAAAACAAACTGCTCATTATGCCGATGTAATAAACATATAAAAACAGAAAGGAAACAGAGTGATTTCCGTCTGCATGTATGTGTAGAAATCATTAAAAATAGAAAACAGGGAGCACTAGTTAGGTTTAGGCAAAAGGTTTTATTTGCATTTGCTTGCAAGACAAACAGACAACATCCTATCCCCTAACCCATTTCCAACCACCTAACCTACCCCGCCATCGAGAACTGCTCCTTTCATTTGCTTTCAGAAGCTCCTAGCCGAATCTCGGAGAACCGCTAAGTGGGCCTTCCAGCAGAATATTCTCGCCTCCGGCACAAGCAACAGTCCCAAGGGGCTAGTCCACACTTATTGTTCATGCCCCTTTCAAATTACATGGTGGGGTTCTTCTGGGTCACAATTGTTGTGCACACGTACTTCTTACATTCTCCTCAGGCGAAGGACACAGGGCAAACATCCCTGACATTATTCAGGTGCTGATGTGAAGACCATTGACAGGGGTGGTTCAGACCATCATGATCTACTGGCACAAGCTTAGTGACCTTTCGCCAGTCACCTGAGGCAGGACAAATGTCCATGCTTAGCCATTTGGACACACATGCACAGTCGAGTTCACTTAAGGCACAGGTGACTCCTCTCGTTCTCACTTTTATTAATGGGAATATGTAGTGACTTGGTGAACGTTGTCCTGTCCTGCAGGCCATCAGTGAATGTTGATGGAATGTTGGTGCATGGTGTGACTGAGAGCTCAGGAGAATGTTAATGACTGATTGAGTATGAATATTCTGAATGGGTCAGTTGGGGGCCTGAGCTGGAGTGCATGTGGATGGCTGGAGGGTGGTCTCACAATGTATATATTCAAGAGTAACTGGAACCTATAAACCTATTTAAATATGTATAATAAAGCTTACCTGGACTTTGAAACAAGAGGCTCACAACTGGTTTGTGTCTGGGATACCATCAATACCCCTCCAGGTTCGTCCAGGTCACTACATATTTTGGAGACTAGTTAACAAGAATCCACAGAACTGCAAGCAACAAGGAAAACTAGGAAACCAGTAAGGAGAACTGTGGTGGTGGGAGCAGCGCAAAATAGACCACCCACTGACCCCCAAATGGTGTCTCCCATCCTCAATATAGAATGCTGAGGGGAAAGGGAGCCACGGATAAGGAACAGACACTTGTCTTCCATCCTCAAATCCAGCTGCACCAGAGAAAGAAAGCTCAGATAATGAAAGCTAATGTAAAGGTGTTCCATGGAAGGAAAAAGAAATAATGGAAAGGAGGCACAATAGAGACAAGATGTTAACAGGCTCTGCAACAGGTACAAGTGAACCCTACCCGGACATGGAAAACATAGCGCTGTATTTCCTGGCATGTACACCAAGCTTAGCTCCCAGGGTTTAGCTAGTGCTGTGTTTTGGGAGCGCGCCGCATTGGAGCGTATCGGGGGTGCCGGCAGCAACCTGTGTATGGCCGGTGTGGGTCTGGAGGCTGGCTGTAGGTGCCTAATTGGTGGAGTGCCGGTACAGAGCAGAATGTAGCTGCTTATAAGTGGCACCTCGATGCAGGCAGAGGGGCAAGAGGAGCGGATTGCCTGGGTGGAGTGCTAGTGGCGTAGCAGCTGGGAGCACCACAGTTCAAATGATGACGTCGCTCGAATGTGGCGCCGCAACCTCACGGTGTCAGCAAACTCAAGGAAGAATGCACGCACTGCAGAAGCAGGTCCTTGCATGGTAAATTTAGAAAAAAAAGGAAAGTAAACTGTGGAACTCCCTTCTGCATCTCGGCTAATCAGATCTCTGCTAGTATTGGGGAAAAGGGGTGCCCTGCTAAATTTAACAGAATTCTTTCTGAAAAAATGTACTATGTAACAAGCGGAACACAGCTGGTCTGTCTGGACTACCATCAATACCCCTCCAGGTTATTAGAGAATACCAGGCACGTTCAGATGGAGATGAATCATGGCAGCTTGTCGCTCAGTTTAAATAAACAGATGGTCACAGTGATAACTAAGAAAACGAATACGATACTCATATACACTCAAAAGCAACAAAAGAGAATTATTAGGGTGTATTATCATGAGGGTATTTATTGAGCATGGACCTAGCTTTGGGAAGCAATGGAGAATTTTATGATTATAGGGAGAAGAACATGGTGACGGGAGGTAGAGAAACAATGGAACAGGGAGCTAACGGGAAGGGAGAGGGCTGGCAGTTTGGTACCAAGGGATCTACAAGCAATCCAGGGAGGAAACAGTGGGGAGCAGATCACCCAGTCTCAGGTAGGGTGCGTAGAGAATGCTGCTTGAATTGACGGAAACTTATGAGACAGAAACACATGTTGGCGTTGACCATGCAAGGGTCATGTAACATTCTGTTTCAGACACGGGATTGTCTTTGTTTCTTGCTGCTATCAACATGAAATATCAGTGGCAACGCATTCGCCTTGGAAGCAAGACAACGCAGTGCAACACAGGTTCGATCCCCGGGTTCGCGCTGAGAAACCTCTGGGTATTATGTGCGTGTAAATGACTAATTATAATTATAACAGATCAGTATGAAAAGTTTGAAACATTGAAATAGTGTGCTAACATCCATCATATAGCTAAGAAAAGTAAATGGCACCACAATTCACACAAAAAGGAAAAAGAAAACTACTAATATCAAGCGGACTGAGACATGACATGATGTACCTACAAAGTAATAGCAAGGACATCTCAGACAACAATACGAGAGTGGTTTTTGAGGAAAGAAACCCCTTTAAGCAACCCCACCATGAATATATCAGAAAAGTGTATGGACTGAAACAACCAACTATACATGGACAGCAGTGCACCATTATAAAATCCGGACACTGACTCAGACCGTTCTATGTAGGGCAGGCATGTAGGCCTAGAGAAATTGGACACTTCTGCACGTCAGCACGCAAAAAACACATACATTATTTGAACCCATATACCAGACCTGCAGTAGAACACTGTGCTAGGCTAAGCAATGATGGGCTAGACAAGAGTGTGGGATTTTAACCTTTGTAATCTATGGGATTCTTGCAAGTGTCGGGCACATTCACTGTTTCACTTCCGATGGAATGTAAATTATGCCTTATTCTTATGACTTTATGGGCCAGATTCTCAAATGTTGCATCAGAAAACAGAGCAGGCTGATTCTCAAAGGGCATCTGAATGAGCGCCTCCCAGATGAGCTCATTCAGATGCTCTTTTTCACCCCTTCTGCCTATCAGGGGCCATTTCAGACTTCACTCTTGATCTTGGCCTCTTGGGCGTCTTGCCTTCATACTCACTCGTTCTGCCCATCTCTCTGGTGTTGGTCCTTTACTCTCAAGCTTTCTCAACAATGCCTCAGGGTCTAACCGTCGTTGAGGTTCCAACCAATCTTTGTAATTGGTCCATTGTAGACCTTGCCAGATCTCAGTATTCTCTGACTTTTTTTAGCAGATCCCTCTTGGACCTTTAGGTTCAGTTGTGGGTTTTTACCAGGTCCCACCTAGATCTTGGATTCAGGTCTGTTTGTCAGCAGGTCCATCCTGGCCCTTTGGGTTCATCTCGGGTTTTCAGCAGGTCCCTCCTGGACCTTTGGTTCAGTTGTTTCTCAGGTGACCAGACATGGAGATTTTGTTCAGTTCTCTGGTTCTTAAAAGGTCATCCTAGATCTTTAGCTCAGCTCTGGTATCACCACAGGCCCCTCGTGGACCTGTGGTTCTCAACACTTTGCATGATCATTTCATTCCTCCCCTCATAAGGATCCAGCCCCTCTTCCTATTATCTTGGGTTGCTGATGAAAGGCTTTTAGGCTGTGGGCTTTGGAATTCACTCAGAGTATGGGAGTGCTAGTCATTATAACCTGGTAAACCACTCCCCCCACTGAATAAATGTATTAGCTGCTTCAAGCCAGGATCTTGTCAACTTCTTGTGTAGTTCTCTTTGAAGGGATGGAGCACGAGTAGGCACATCTGCCTCCTCCAGCATCCCCTATCCAACTGATTCTTCCCAGCTCCTTTTGTCCTCCTCTGGGAGAGGCCTAATCTCTGGTTTCATCGTCCATTGGTTATTCCTCACATTTATTTGAATCATTGTTTCTGATCGGTTATTCTCTCATCGCTGCTTCATTCTTCCTTCTAGCAAATGATGGTTCTCTCCATTTGATTGGTTAATTCTCTGTTGTTCATATTAGTCTTTATGGGAGTGGGTAAGTGTTAAAGGCGTGCACTGAATCGAGTGCCACTGTGGAAATCCTTACTTTGTTCTGCGCATCTCATTCTCACTGCAGTTGCTTTTCTGCGAGCATCACGCTGGGAGCAGCAAAGTGGGCTCCGTTCAAGATGCTCTTCCAGGTAATCTTTCAATCTGTCTTCCCTGTACTCTGTAGATGTCACAGGTTTGCGCAGTGCATAATTCTTAAACCAGTTATACTGTTTTTTTAAATCCTATGTTGTGGGTACCAAATGCTTCTTTTCTTGGGCTCTGTGGTTCCGAGTTCTTCTTCTTCAATGGAACCATGGGAGAGGGAATACCATGTTTCAGGGTTGCTAATGGGCCAACAAGAGCCCACCTCATGCACTCTTGGGGAAGCACATACAACACCGTCCCTAGTTGTTCACTTCCCCCACATAGGTGCAAGGGAACATCAATGTACTCACCACATTATGGACGTGTGCAGCCCCCAGTCAATGAAACATGAAAATAAATAATTTGCAGATCATGGTGATGGGGAGAACTATGAAATGAAGGGGAGGGCCTTGGGGAATTACAATTGTAGATAAGAGAGAGACAAGGATTTTCTGCCCAATCATAAAGTCACCCGCGTACACCGAACCCTAGCATATGTTTTTGATCATTTAAGTGTTGGCAAACTTTGGTTAGGGCACCCCTTTTCCCCTATTGGCTCCAGGTATTGATGGATGCTATAATCTATCTGGACTGTCATTGTGCCCTCATGATTAACAAAGAATTATTTAAAAACTGCAAGGGTCGTAAGATTCCAACAGTAATCGAGTTTCTCATCAGTCAAACCTAAATCTAGACATTCTAAGTTACTCTTGCTATCCTTAGTGGAGCACTTCATAAGTATGTAGTCGCCATTGAAGCGCACACGAATTCAGGGTTGGTAAAAGAAGCGATTTTCGTTACAGGGATTCAGTTGCTTTTTTCAGACATCAATCTGTGAAGAAATGACGCACCAAATGAGAGAATGGGTAGGACCTTTCCCACCTTAGTACAAAACTCCCTATCAGAAATTTGACTCACCAGCTTTGTCAGGTTGTAAATGACTGCTGGCTGTTTTTTCCTCTCCACGCCCCCAGTCGCTCTAGCATCGTCTCGAGGAGAGCTGAGGGTGTAGCAACCTGACGAAAGGTAACACTACATTTACTTCTTTGTATTCGAGGGATTGCCACCCCCGCCCCCCCTAACCGTGCTGTTGTTAGAGGAAAGTACATTGTGAAACCCAGTCCTTGCTATTCCTGTTGTTTCACATTTCCTCAGACAGGAATGCATTTTGGAATGCTTAAGTGATTAAATTCCTTTAATCTGCACATTTTGAAGCTATGGTCTGGGAGGATAGCTCAGAGCAACGCGTTTGCCTTGCACAGAGCAACACATGTTCGAGTCCTGGTCCTGCGCTTAGATACTGGTCTCTGGCGTTAAGCATGTTATAAAAGACACATTACTTAATTATGGTGAGGTTCCTCTCAAGAGGCATCCCTAAGGAGAAAAGCTACACCAAAAGAAGAACATTTTACATACTAATAGCACAGATGCCAACTTTTCACAGAGGACTTAAGGGTTACTTGTGTGCTGGCTGCCCAAACTTCCATGGGTCGCACTTCAAAAATTTGCATAATTTGCATAGCTTCACCCACCTTAATAAAAGGCCAAAATGTTCTGGCAACCCACCACATTGAGGACAACTCCATTAGAATTAGAAACAAGCACAATTCAATTTTAATTACATTTTTGTAATAGTGTAGATATTGCTCCACTAGAGAGTACATTACTTGACTGTAATTTGTGATTAGTTTGACAGACAAGCACTTCATCTTATTTGCATCCCTCGGGGAAGTGTGCACTGGATTTTTCATTTGAGTTACCCTTTAAAAGTAATTCAGCTGAGAATGTGGGTTTACTATCAGTGATTTTCTTGACAAATTGAAGCATTAGTAATTAATATATGTTGATGAAACAAACATAATTATGTGGACTTAAATTAACCCCATTGTAAACACTTGTATATCTGTGCATGATTTATTTTCAGAAATTAGAATTATTTAACCCCAGCACCCGCAATAACTTTTGTACATGAAATTGCTGGCTTGTTTTGGAGATGACACAGCAAGGCTGTATTCTTCAGAGCTGCAAAATCTGCAGATTTTAGGAGGTCATAGAAGGTCAAAGCTCTATGACTCTCTGGAAGAAGCAGCCCTTTATGAAGCCACTGTATGCAGATGAAAAGACTCGCTTTGCATCTAAAAGGATCTTCACTTTAGTAACATGATGACATTGTTTCTCAACCTGCTTGCTCAAAGCTTCCCTGACACGTTTGCAACGTCGAGGGTTTGGTTTTAATTGCGGGCCAAATCCTCGAATTGCAGGTAATTTGACAGCTAGGTAATAGCCTACATGACAACATTTTCCATTCGGGAGACTACATTCCTGCTTTTAACTTTGCATTCTGGATGTTGCAGTCCTGGATTTCTGCATTATAAACTCAGGACTACAAATCCCAGAATTCAAAGGTAAAAGGTGGACTCAACTGGCGTCTCCTTTCCAGAGTGGAATGTATTATATTGGCATATATTCAATAGGGATGGGTGAAGTGTATTATGTTACTTCACATATGTATATCGCCTTGCTGCCAGGATTATGTCTTCAGAGCCCTTTGGGGCGTGTGGCCTTGTGCAGACCGTAGTCTGAACATACATGAAAATATAAAGAGCAATAATATTAGTTGAAATTAACAGTGTAGAAATGTGGGTAAGATTCTCAAAAACAAGTGCAAATTTAAAAAAGCAGTGTGTGAGCCTTTTTTATTTGCACTTGTTTGCAAAATGCACAGCTGACATTATTCTCAAAGGTGACCTGCGCATTTCAGTGGGGCTGGAGAGTAATGCAAAAGATGTACTGTCAAACCCCCTTGCATACATTAGTGTAATATCTGTGAAGTTGAAGGTACTGGGACGAAGAAGATCCTTAAGAGCACTATGCATTTACCTGACCATAGTACTGCGACAAGGTGGCCTCTAGAAGGACATAGGATTCACTTGACAGCTCTCACTGCATGTGTGGACGGTGTGCCACGGTGGAGCTTGCGAAATAAAAAGGAAATTGATAAAGGAATTGGTGTTTTCTCCTTCAGCCCGCAATGAACCCAGGAGTTTCAAATCGCGTGCAGGAAAGAAGAAACAGTTGGCACGGTGGACAGAGGCTAGCAGCCGTAGAGGCCAGGAGGAGGTCACGCAAGAGGCAACCTCCCCGCTAGCCCTGAGAAATCGTGTGGTGGGCTGGCCATCAGAAGCTGGAAGTAGAGCAGTCTTGCTGCATCATCTATAAAGCAGTAGCCCGCAGGCCACCCAACCATCTTGCAGAGAAACTCAGCATCTCCAGTGGACAGTGCACCATCAGAAGCCAGGACACATGCAGACTTGAAATCCGCTGCTGCAAAAAGGGAAAGACCAGAAATCAAGCCCTATCTGCCTATGCCCCAAGACTATGAAACATCCTCCTCATCAGCATCTGACTCGATCCCACGCTCCTACAATTCAGAAAAGAACTCAAGACCCACCTCTTCAAGGGATCTCTGCCTCAACAATGAGGCCAGCACATAACCCCTTGCGCCACCTCACTTATTAGACACCACCCACCACTCTCCTCCCTGCCACCCGGTACAGCTGTACCCTTCCTCTGTGCCCCTCTGTATCCCTTCCCTCGCTGTATAGCTGCTCTGTTGTTATCTCTGAAAAGCGCTCCGTTATGCATCTGCACTGTTATGTACCTCTGCAAAGCGCTCCGTTGCTTCTTGAAGCTAGGCCTGTGCTCGATAAATACAATAATAATAATAATAATAATAATAATAATAATAATAATAATAATAATAATAATAATAAATAGAAGAGAACCACAGACCCGAGCAGCCCATAAGAAGAAAGGCTGGTGCGGCTGTGAATACGCCCGATCCCAGGAAGGACCGGTGAGATACCCCATCCCAGTAACAGGGACAGGGGCGATCAGCTGGCCTGGGAGGGACACAGGGCAGGCGTCAAGAAGACTCTGCAGCAGAGGAGCGCTTCCTCAGCCCAGTGGAGTCACACAAATTAGTGACCAACAGAGACGGGCCTGCGACCCACAAAGAGAAGCAAGCCATCTCCCTCGCATCAGTACTTGGCGGGAGAGCGAGCCAAGCGCGTTGAGCATATGAAGGAGAGAAACGGGGATTGGGACCCCCGCCGAGAAGTGAGGCATGTCCCTCACATCAGTACTTGGCAGGAGAGTGAGTCAAGGGAGTAGAACATAATAAAAGGGAGAAACAATGGTCTGGGACGCACACCAAGAAGCGAGACATCTCCCTGGCATTAGTAGTTGGTGGAAGAGTCAGCCAACAGTACTGAACCAGGGAGAGCGAGAGAAGCAGGGGTCTGGGACCCAAACCAGGAAGTGAGGTGTCTTCCTAATGGTCCCACTTGGCAGGAGAGTGAACCAAGTGGGCCAAACCTAACAGCAAGAGAAGCCAGGGTCGGGTACCCGAAATACGCATACAGCACAAGTCATATTCCTCATCGCAGTGCTTTGCAAAGACAAGATACCAAGTGATCCACATCAAAGAAGAGAAGTTAAGAACTGTGTAATTGAAACTCAAGTGAGAGAGAGACCCCCGGACAGGAGTAATTCCCTCTGGTGATTTGGAAGTGTGCTAACAATTGAAAAGATACCAGGAGAAGGGAGTCATTCTCCTGGTGACTGAAACCAGTTGAAGGAAGTCATTCCCCCTGATTGTGTTGAAATGTCAAAATACTAGGAGTAGGGAGGCATTTTCCTAGTAAACAAGGTGAAAGCCTGAAAAGGGCTGGACCACTTATAGGAATCAAACTGCCTAACTTGAATACCTCCATGGTATTGGATGCAGCATATTCCAGTACTCTTGAGAATTCTGTTAATTACCTGGCCCCAATGAAAACACGCTTAGCAAAGATTTAGCATAATAAAAAGTGGTTTTCCGCAGATATTCAGTCATTGAAAACTGCAAAAATGAAAGCCCTAAAACAATGGAATAGAACTTATTCCACGGAAGACAAAAATACTTATTCTACTGCAGCCAGAGCATACAAAGTAGCAATCTCAAATGCTTCTATGATCAGAGAATTGCAAGAGCATCATCCAGCTCTAGAGAACTCTTTCGAGTTCTTAAAGAGCTTGAGGACCCCTGGGGATCCACATCGCAGGTCACTAAAGATTCCACATGGTGCCCATCTATTCAAGACACCATGATAAACAAACTGCTGAACATTGCAGCCAAGGGGGAATCTTGCAGAATGGCTGACATGGATTCAGCACTATCAAGGGACAATGGTCAATTCCCAAGTTTCAAGTTTCAACCTAGTAGCGAACAATACCTGGCTGAAGTCCAGAACAAAAACTTAAACCTACACAATCTAAGGGGGACATATGTCCAGCCCTCACAATCAAGCTTTGCACCCCGCAACTGGTCCCTGTAATTACTAAATTTATAAATGCATCCTTTAGGGAAAATTCCATACCTACTGACATCAACCAACCTTGGATTTCCCCTTTAATCAAGAAACCTACACTGGATACTAGCATACCAAGTAAATACAGAGGAATTACTAATGTGCCTTCCCTGTTGAAAATACTAGATAAGGTGTGGCGCATCTTCAAATTGAGGTGTTCCTGCAGCGTCATGATATTTTAGGACAGAAACAATCTGGGTTCCGACGTACCCACAGCATTGAGTCTACCCTCCTCGATCTAAAAACGAACCTTTTTAACATCCGGGGGAAGGGTAACACAGACGTGCTTATGCTTCTGGACCTGACCCCGGCGTTTGACCTAGTCGATCACTTCATACTTACATACAGATTTTATGACGCAGCATACTTCTTTACTGCAGCTGCAAGTTGGCAATCCAAGGTTGGCTGCAAGTTGGGTAAAGTCATTTCTGTCAGATCGGATGGCCAGAGTCTTCTTTCAGGAGGCTTGGGCAGAGGAGTTCCTGGTGACTTGCTGTGTTCCACATGGCTCTTGTGGGTCACCAACACTCTTTAACATCTTTACGCTCCCATTATTCAATCAGTTGGATGCAGCTTGTGTAATTTATGCACATTACGCTGATATCACACAGTGCCTTGTGCCGCTTAATGGGGACTATACCTCAGACTCTGATACTGTCAATCGCACATATGGTCTGATTCAAACCTGGATGCGAGTAAATAAGCTTGCCCTCAATGATTTCAAAACTTAACTCATGGTTGTGGGGACAATACCACAACTGCACAAGCTAACTCCGAAATACCTGCAATTTGATATTGCAGGCTGCAGACCCAGTCCAAAGTTAAACCTTTAGGAGTAACTGGGGACCAGGAGTTCTCCATGAAAGCACAGGTTAACAGCTTGGTTTCCAGCACATTTTAGCACCTGAAATTGCTGGCCCAGCTTTGTCCCTTTCTTATTAAAACCAACTGTGCCACTATTACTCACGCTGTTATAGGGGCCAAGTTGGACTATTGTGCGAGTCTCCTGCTCCGCATTTGTAAGGGAGAGCTCTCCCAGCTCCAAGTCATCCAAAATAAATCTGTACGTATTGGGGAAGAGCTGCAAAGAAGAGAGCACATTTCAATAGCCAAAAGAGCCCTGCATTGGCTCCCAGTGAGCAGCAGGATTCTGCTTCATGTCCACTGCATCACACATTGATGCCTGTTTGGGAAAGGGCCCAAGTATTTGTCCAAAAGCATCTCGTGGTTACCAGCTCGTAGAACACTATGTTCTGATAACAGCTTTCTTCTAGCCACACCACAGACCAAACTTGCATGTGTAGCACTTGGGTCCTACCCACATGCAGCCCCGTGACTGTGGAATGCTCTCCCCCAGATTTGAGAGCATGTGCATCATTCAGCAGCTTTAAACGAGGACTGAAAACCATCCTATTCTGCTAACTTCCACTACTTTACTGCCTCGGTATCTAGACCTCCTTAATGTTAATTGTAGTCTGTTCTGTTCAGCGCCTTTATGCCTCCGGGCTCATGTCTCGTGCTATACAAACAAATGAAATAAATAAATGATGTAATTTCATCAAAGTAAATTATCACTATGTAATGAACTTTGATAAAAAAACATACTTAGGCCACAAGTGTGTGTCACAATAAACTTCTATTTATTTGCTGTCACAGTTAAGGCATTTTTGCCCTGCTTTCCTTTAAGTGTTTACTACAAAATGTTAAAGCTAAGACTTTGTTTATTGGTTAACTCTTTCATTGTTTAATATTTTACATCCCAACAATATGGTTCACACTGTATGGATACAACCATCTTAAGTCAGTATATTGACACTTACCTGATGCTAACGATGTCAAAAGTGCTGCCAAGCTGAGGACTTTACTTGCTGACACAGGTGCCATTTGGAAAGTTATTTATGTAGAGGACTTGAAGTCACACAGTCTGCAACTTCTCATCCAATTTCTGTGTCTTTGCTTAGTTTGTGTCCTTGATAAGTCAAACATGCATAGCACTTGGTGTGGCTTGAAGAACTGATGTGGTTTATCTACATGGTAATCAATGGGTACACAAAATAGGTTTAATTGTTTATGAGAACTTCTTGAAGCACTTGGCATAAAACAACCCAAGAAATAAAAATCCATACTGGTCTGGTGCATGCCATAATGTGTTTATTCACATACACTTAAGTAAGACCACTACACTTCCCAGCAGTTACAGAAACCAGGATAGCAACATCATACAGTATTTATTTAATACTGTGAAATTGTTAAAACGAAATTCTGTAGAAAAAGTAACCCCCTCACTAGGATTTTGAAAAAGTGTTGACTCGCCAATTTTTTGTAGCATTCAATTTGGCAACAGCGTGCTGCTAGAGCTCATCTTCCAGAGCTTGAATTACTAGTGACTGCTTCTCACTGCTATGTTATCTTCAGATGTTCTGACATTCCTCTCATTTGTGTTGAATAGTAAATCTCTAACACTGGCTTGCGAAAACACAGGAAAACCTGGTTGACTGATTGATGGAATGACCCGCATGCAAAAGGCCACATATTAGTCCTGATCTTCCAGAGATTTAAGGGCCTGGTGGTTCTGCATCCCCATAAACTCCACTGGCCCACCCATATTCTTATTCTATAATGGACAGCCTGTATTGCCATTGGCACATCAATTCTACTGCCTAATTCTTGCCCCTTTACATGATGGGACTGCCCTCGTTGAGAAGGATCCAACTGGAGGATTACTTATTTGTTAGGCTAGGAGGATACGTTCCATAGGGGATGTTCCCTGAGTTGAACCTCTAGAACAATTAAATATTATGACTGTCTACGAGTACGATCTCTGCCTATACTAGATGGGGTGCCTAAATGACTAAAAGTTCCCTATTCCTTACTTGACGGAGGGGTGGAGTGATTGGTACCTTCACCTGCCATTATGAGGGTTGTGCGATTAGCCCAGCAGTCAAGGTATACCGTACACAGGTGTTTCCTGCAGCGCTCTACGGGGCTGAGCTCCTTGGTTGTGGAAAAATGCTCAAACCTGAAATCATTGATGGCACTGTGAAATAGTACACCAACTGTAGACCTAACATTAGAACTGGGCGTGAAAGTAGCGGATTATCTGGTCAAGCATTGCCACTCCTATTTTGGGCACATATATGCTGCAGCCAGGATCTTGGACAGACAAAGGTGGTACTGATGATGGCTGATGGAAAGCACTGGGAAAAGACTCATCCACCTACAGGCAGTGCAAACATGGTTGGACGCAGGGGTGTTGCTAGGTCTGGAAAAGATCTGGGGCTAGGCCAATGTCAGGACTGTTGGACTCAGGGCTAGCTAGCCTTTTGGTTGTAACTCCTGAGCTTTTATCCAGGGCTACAACCAAAAGACCCAGGGCTATAGCGCCTTCACCCCCCCCACTGACCCCTCCAGCAACGCCTCTGGTTGGACAGGAAGCTTAAGGCACTGGGATATGGGATGAACAGAGAGTGAACAAAAATTCGGATAAGGATCTATTGACGGGAGTGAGTAATACAGCAAAGAGGGCAGTGGTGATGATTAAGGGGAAAATAATTTCCAGGAGTGGAAACTTTAGAGATGCAGGCAACAGTGAAGACTTGCAGGGTAAAGTAAGGAAATATGATGATGGAGCACCAAGGCACCTTGTCAAAGCTGGTATGAGTGACATGCTGGAGAAGCATAATCTGATCAATATTTTATCAAAATAGAGATATCATTGCTTTAATTGGTTAATGAAGCATTTGCATAGTGTGTATATGACAATAGATGGGACACACCTGGGGGAAGATGAAGTGCGTAACGTGTTATCACTAGCACTGAACCCTGAAGACAAAAGGCCAGAGGGGAAAGCATCTTTATTGCCGATCAAGGATCAGAGTGAAGGAGGTAGAGGTCCTAAATGAAGGATCAAGCTGGAGGAATTGGGGGCGTTTTGCAAGGGTAGATGCAAGATATTGTCAGATCAAGAAAGAGTGAGAACATGTTTGAGAGAGTTGACAGATACCCAGTGAATGTAATCAAAGAAAGACAGATTCTTGGTTGTGATTGGGGATGAGGTTACATCAGGTAAAGCAGAACACCCAGCTCATATTTTGTAAAATGAAACTGGAAATAAGGGAGCACATGAATGCTACCATGGACCCAGAGAAGACAGGAAAGTCAGATGAAGAAATAGAAGCACATTTTTCAAAGAGGGTGTATGATTATTGGACTGTGACTGGGGGGGTTGTCCTTCCCTCTAAGGTTCAAAAAATGCATCAATGATTTAGGTGCAAACTGGTATTTAAACCCTTTTGGGTGCCCTTGCAGTTTGGGCAGCCATTGTTAGAAACAACAATCATGTAGGTGGAAAACACATATTGCTTACTCATATGTAAAGTTTTCAGCTTAGGTTTAATTCAAAATATTTTTTAGTAAAGGTATTTGAAAAAACATACGTCATTTGTATTTTCAACATTTTCAACAAGCAACTTGTTATTTAATCAAACGTGTCAATGCGTCAAAACACTGAGATAGAAACACAGTTAGAAGAGATATTGGGCATATGTCTCTGGTGCCCAATACTTTTTAAGGAAAAAGTGTTACAACAAACATAAACAATTTGTATTTACAACAGGCAACTTGTTGTTCAATAAAATTATGCCAATGCATCAACACGCGGTGGTGGAAATTCAGTTGGAAAAAACATTAGGCATAGGTCTCAGCTGCCCAAATACAGTTGGAAAAGACATTAGGCATGTGTCTCAGGTGATTATTGGAGGCAGAAGAGGGAGGGTGTGCCATTCAATGATTTAAAGGAAGGTGAAACAGGTAGTGAGCATGCAGGGCTGTGTGGGGGTCAGCTGTCATATCAGAAGTATTATAGGCAAAATAACAGTGGAGGAAGTTTCAAGGTATTCGAAGAAGGGGAGGTGGATATGTCAATAGAAAAGGGATAAAGGGGCTTTTTGGGGGTCATCTGTCATATCAGAAGTATTATGGGCAAAATAATAGCAAAATAATAGCAGAGGAAGTTTCCAAGTGTTTCGAGGAAGGGGAGGTGGATATGTCAATAGAAAAGGATTAAAGGGGGAGACAATGAGAGATCAGGCAAGTATTGGGCCCCAGAGCTTCATGTATCGCAAGCAAAGAATGATCTCTGAAGTTGAGGCAACAGCTGGCTCAACAGGGGATCAAGCCCTGGTGCAACGGTACCGTTATGAACGGTACCGCTGCTACCATCCTACCCATTCCCATTGAGCCCTGTGGGGGCTCAAATGGGAATGGGGACATACCGGCTCCAGCTCCCGCGCAAGGGGAATTACTGGGCCCGCCGAGGTCGGAATGGAACGGTAATTCCCCTTTCACATGCCGGTAAAAATGGATTGGCTACCTCCATCCTCGTAATGAGGCCAATTGCCTGATATAAATGTTATTTTAGATGTGTAAAAACCCTCCGGTTTAAACATTCCAGATCTTCAAATCGCTGGCTGGCCATACCAATGTGCAAGGTAGATCTTGAATATGTCCTAATGTTCTCCAGAGGAGCTCATGCCTAACATGTTTCTTAACTTAGGGTGCTGATGGAACTTCATCAAGCGTCAAATGGCATCTATTCAGGGGTAATGTACACAGGTGGGGAAAAAGATACATCTACAATAATTTGTATTAGAGAGCACTGGTCTAATAGTTTTTAAGGCTGTTTGGGAGATAGTACTTACAATGGCAGTAGTTATACACAAAGTTAATGGTGAAATTAATGACCCTACCTTAGACTATTCCAGCTCTGCAAATATTTTTATCAATGGGGCTAAATCATTCCCCACCACTGGGGTGAATAAATCATGCAATTCACTAGGGGAGCTGTGTCCTGAAGTGACTAACCTTCCTCCTCTGATTAAACAAAGACAGCTGGTATAGTATCTCTCAAGTCTCACTAGCACGCTTGAATATATTACGTAATATGTCAATGTATTTTTAATATTAATTTATCTGTCTGGAAATATGGTTTTCCAAATGATGAGGTATGGCCAGGGGAGGTTCAATCCCACATGTACACAAATGTCAAAACACTATAAAAAAAATTGTAAGATATTGTAAACGAATGGTGAACCCTAAAGGAGTGGTGGGTCCCGAGTGAAGTTAGTCAAAAGGACACAAGCCACAAGACACAAAAAGGACACAAGATGATGTGTGTGTATTTCAATATTGCACCCTAAATTCACTGCATTTGTGCCTTTCCTTTGGACCGATTTTAGCTGTGTGTGTATTTCAATCCTGCACCCTAAATTCACTGCATTTGTGCCTTTCCCTTGGAACCGATTTTAGATGTGTGTGTATCTCAATCCTGCACCCTAAATTCACTGCATTTGTGCCTTTCCCTTGGAACCGATTTTAGCTGTGTGTGTATCTCAATCCTGCACCCTAAATTCACTGCATTTGTGCCTTTCCCTTGGAACCAATTTTAGCTGTTTGTGTATCTCAATCCTGCACCCTAAATTCACTGCATTTGTGCCTTTCCCTTGGAACCGATTTTAGCTGTGTGTGTATCTCAGTCCTGCACCCTAAATTCACTGCATTTGTGCCATTCCCTTGGAAACCGATTTTAGCTGTGTGTATTTGCACTTGTGCCTCTTCCGTCGTGTTCCCCCTTTGCTACTACTAAGTCACCTGTGAGTTTAGCCCAGAACTGTGCAGTGCAGTCACCCCTCTCCTTTCTACTCCCTTCCGCCACCCAATGGCACTCACCATCTCTCCTATCTTCTCTAATTGCAACCCTCTTGCTCACTAAGTCTGGAATCAAAAAGCACAAAAAAGACATCCTGCGTGCAAACCCTGGCCTTGCAATCGCGGACACCTATGTCAATGCAACCCCCATAGAGGTCTTCATGGATATCCTTTTCTATGTCCCCTCTTCAGATCTATGGACATCTCATCTCTACTCTCTCCTCTTTCTCGTCCTCTCCCATTAATGGTGGCGCCAAGTGGGAAGTCCTCTTGGGGGCTTCTTCTCATCTCGATGCTGCATTAATGTTTATCACAGTGGCACCATCCTGGTTCAGGTCCCCCTGGCCTATCTCCTTCTCTTTGACCGGATCTTGCCGTCTCTCATGAACTTCATTCCTTCTCCTGCCTCTCCCCCCACTTCCCTCTCTACCCGACCTCCTATGACAGAAGTACTACACCCTTGTACTGCACCTCAGAAAACCTTCATAGGCAGAGATCGTCTCCATCTGGCGACCCTCAACGCCCGCTCAGCCAACAAACACTCTGCTGACATCTGCCTCCTTCTTGAAGACACTGATCATGACATTCTCGCACTCACCGAGACTTGGTTCAATGCCAGCTCAGTCACTGCTTTTGACTCTCTCTTACTTGACGGCTTTAAGATTGTTTCCAAGCCTCAACCCCACTGCACTGGCGGTGGAGTTGCCTTAATCTTTCCTGAGTGGGTTCCTTCTTCCATTTTACCCACTCAGCTCTACTCGTCCTTTGAGAGCCTGCTATGCAAATTGGTTATCGCTCCCTCCTACACCCTGACCATTGCTACCATTTACCGGCCTCCCAGCGCTTCCTCCCCATTCCTCTCTGAATGGGCTGATTTCTGTTCTTCCTTACTCTCAACTACTTCCAACCTGCTACTCCTGGATGACTTTAACATCCAATTGGACTCCACTGGCACATCATCCACTCTCTTCATTGCACATCTCTAGCCCTCTCTGTTCTCCCTTCTGGTCCGACCCACTCTGCCGGACATACTCTGGACGCCCTCATCCACTGCGACCTCCCTCTCTCATCTTCTCTGCTTCACCCCTCTCTCTTGGTCTGACCACTCTATTCTCTCCTCCCACCTGAGCCGCTATGGCTTTGCGACAACTCCTGCAAAAGCCCTGCCAACCTCATTCACGAACATCCGTCCAATGAAACGCGTGTCAGCTGCTGCCTTTGCTACCACATTTATCCCCCCTGGCCTGCGCAACCTCCACCTGTCCATCACCAAAACCCTTGACATTCTTGACCCAGTCAGGAAAATTCCGTCTGAAACCTGCGTCTTAAGCGTAACACTTGGTACGACTCCATACTTGCAGACCTGAAACCTAAGTGCAGAGCTGCTGAACGGAAGTGGCAAACCTCAGGTTCACCCTCTGACGAACTGGCCTGACGTCTGCTCCCAAGGCATTACAGGCTCTCTTATCCATACCAAGAAAAGGGCCCACATTCAGACACGGGTATCTGGTGCTTCTAACAACACAGCTGAACTTTCGAGAATCTGCATGGAACTTGCCAACCCTTCCGCAGTATCCTCCCCCCCTATCCCTTCTCAGGCCCTCTGCAATGTCCTTGCCTCCCACTTCACCACTAAAACTCAGGAAATCCTGAACAGTGTTGTCACGCACTCCCCCAGCCCATCCCTCACCCCCTTGCCTTCCTTAGCCACTCACCTTCCTCCTTCGCCCTTGTCTCACCGGAAGAAGTCACCAAAGCTGTCAACTCCATGAAGGTCTCTTCCAAACAGGTTGCCCCTTTCTCATCTAGAACCATCAAGGAGAACATTTCCTCTCTCACCCCTGCACTTGCTGATCTATGTAACCACTCCTTTGCTACTGGTTCTTTTCCATCTTCCCTCAAGCACTCCCTTGTTCACAGCCTCCTCAAAAAACCATCAGCAGAACCTTCCTGTCCTTCCAACTATTGCCCTATTTCAATCACCCCTTTCCTGGGGAATCTGCTTGAGAAGCTGGCCCTGCCCCAACTAAACTCTCACACTGAACTTGTTGGCAGTCTCCTCAAACATCAATGTGGATTCTGAGCATCCAGAGACACGGAAACTGCTCTTCTGAACACCTGTGATGAATTGCTCTCATCCCTTGATTCCAACTCCCCTGCTGTCCTCATTCTTCTTGATCTCTCCCCTGCATTTGACACGGTCAATCACTCCATCCTTATAAAAAGGGTCCATGACACCCTTGGCATCACGGAATGGGCACTGGACTGGCTGGCCTCCTTCCTAACTGATCGCTCATCCCAAGTCATCCTGTGCACCTTCTCCTCGCCTACTTCCTTCTCCACTTGTGGCATCCCCCAGGGCTCTATTATCTCACCTTGGCTCTTTAACATCTACCTTACTCTGTCGGCACGCCTCAGCTCCTCCTTCTCCCCCAACTTCCAGAGCTATGCTGATGAAACACAACTCTTTTTCAGTCTTCCTGAGGACGACTTTGAACCTTCCATCATCCCTGACTGCCTCTTTGCCATTCATAGTTTCTTCATTGAATTTCATAGGTTTTTATTAGTGCAACTTAACCATTACATCCCTTCAAAAACGTTTTTTCAGTGAATTTTATAGGTTTTTATTGGTGGAACTTAACCATAATGTTTTTAATTGAATTTCATAGGTTTTTATTAGTGCAACTTAACCATAACGTCCCTTTAAAAAAGTGTTTTCATTGAATTTCATAGGTTTTTGTTAGTGCAACTTAACCATAACGTCCCTTTAAAAAAGTGTTTTCATTGAATTTCATAGGTTTTTGTTAGTGCAACTTAACCATAACGTCCCTTTAAAAAAGTTTTTTCAGTGAATTGTAATGGTTTTTATTGGTGCAATTTAACCATAATGTCTCTTTAAAGGCATACTCTAGTAAAACATTTTATTGTCCCTATGGGTCGGCCATGTTTTTTTAAGGCTAAGTGGGTCGATTTTAGAAAACTTTCCTATGGACCATACTCGAGTTTTCGTCCATTAAACGCACGCGAAAACAAGCACCTGTGAGCCGCCATTTTCTGATAATCCTATCTTTTCCCCGATCGCCCTGGCTGACCTGCTTTTGCGGCACTAAATCAATTCCCCCGCCCCTGAGCCTGACATCAGCAGACTCGTACCGCCCATTTCCCAACGCCAAAGCACGTCTCGTGTCAACATTCGCTGCGCTTCAGCTAATGACGTGTCGCCATGGAAATGGCAGGACGCCTCTCTCCTCAATAAGTATAAACAGACCGTTTCACAACACACAGCAGCCGATTTTCGATTCCATTCCTCTCTCTGTGTTACTTTGAGTATTCTGTGACTCGTTTCAGTGCTCTGATCAGCTAGCTTCGTCGCTTGTAGCCCGTGTGAACACCTGTACCATCTCAGTAAATTATTTTACTCTGTTTACCACACAATGGCTACAATAATGCCCTACATGTACGAGCCTGAGTATACCGAGGAGGAACTACTGGAAAGGGAAGCACGCGAAAACGATGGGGATTCGGACGGCAGTTGGGAGGACGATTCAACAGATGAAGAGCCTGGGCCTAGTCGCATGGACGGCGTCTCCACCTGGTGCACATGCCATCGGTGCGAGCTAATGCCAACCGAGGACGAGAACTGCTGCTGCCGAGAAAACTCGGGATGCCTGGCCTACATTTCGGAAGGCGAGCCACGCCCGCAATGCATCACCGAGCTGCCAGACTTCTGGGCAGCCTGCCTCACACGGGCCGTGTTGAGAATCTTGATGGTGCTTATGCACGAACTTCGAGCAACTGTTCGTCCTCGTAATCCGAGTAACGAGTAAGTATACTCTGCTTGTCATGCCACTCCTATTTCATGTTCTTCTACTATATCCAAAATTACATCTGCATATCATTGTAACGCATGTAAGGCGTTGAATAGTGGGCATTGTCTAGATAGCATTTGTCCGTGTAAAATGCCATTAGTTACAAGAATTGTCATTGACAACAAACGTTTATTAAACTTATCTGGGTCATTTAAAAACAGTTTGTTTCATTCGTTTTCACAGGTGGTACAGGCTGGTGGCCTATCGTTCCTACACATGGTGGCTTCACGGGAGGCTTGGACACAGCGTTCGACGAGTGATACCCGCCTGTGCCGTTCGTGCCATTAGAGACACGTTCCCGAGTGACAGCGGTCAGTACAGGGGATTTTCTCTCGCTGTGCTGCAACCTGACCTGTATAACCTTTAAAGTCTTCTAATTTTTTTTTTTCATGAAAATAAGATTCAAAATAAAACACCACATTTATTTTAACAACATTTGTCTCGATTTTTTAAATGAATCACATATATCTATACTATCAATTACCATTGGATTATACAGGCCTTCGGGTCTTGGCCACTATAATACACTGGTTGAAGTGTGGGTCTGTGCTCACAAGAATCTGCGTTATGTGGCATTTGTTATTGATAAGCAACGATATACTATCATTCATATAAAGGCGATATACTGTATATTCATATAAAGGCGATCGCGCCGGTGGATGCTCGCTGGCATGGGGGGGGGCTGTCCGGGGCGCGAAAGGCCAAGGTGCCAAAGTACATGTACACTTCAAAAGGTGTCCCACGCCAAGGGGCCATCGTTCACATGGCCTCCTCAGACCCCGTGTCTCCAGCCAGGCCTCCCCTTGAAGCAGGCCGCCCCCCTGCAATCCACATAAGTGTGTCTCCATTCAGCAGTCTTCCTGTGCCTTATCTGCACGCCCCAGGCCCATCCATCCCACCCCCCTCTATCAAAGGCGGTTCGCGCCGGTGGATGCTCGCTGGCATGGGGGGCTGTCCGGGGCGCAAACGGCCAAGGTGCCAAACCACATGTACACTTCAAAAGGTGTCCCACGCCAAGGGGCCATCGTTCACATGGCCTCCTCAGACCCCGTGTCTCCAGCCAGGCCTCCCCTTGAAGCAGGCCGCCCCCCTGCAATCCACATAAGTGTGTCTCCATTCAGCAGTCTTCCTGTGCCTTATCTGCACGCCCCAGGCCCATCCATCCCACCCCCCTCTATCAAAGGCGGTTCGCGCCGGTGGATGCTCGCTGGCATGGGGGGCTGTCCGGGGCGCAAACGGCCAAGGTGCCAAACCACATGTACACTTCAAAAGGTGTCCCACGCCAAGGGGCCATCGTTCACATGGCCTCCTCAGACCCCGTGTCTCCAGCCAGGCCTCCCCTTGAAGCAGGCCGCCCCCCTGCAATCCACATAAGTGTGTCTCCATTCAGCAGTCTTCCTGTGCCTTATCTGCACGCCCCAGGCCCATCCATCCCACCCCCTGTATCAAAGGCGGTTCGCGCCGGTGGATGCTCGCTGGCATGGGGGGCTGTCCGGGGCGCAAACGGCCAAGGTGCCAAACCACATGTACACTTCAAAAGGTGTCCCACGCCAAGGGGCCATCGTTCACATGGCCTCCTCAGACCCCGTGTCTCCAGCCAGGCCTCCCCTTGAAGCAGGCCGCCCCCCTGCAATCCACATAAGTGTGTCTCCATTCAGCAGTCTTCCTGTGCCTTATCTGCACGCCCCAGGCCCATCCATCCCACCCCGCTCTATCAAAGGCGGTTCGCGCCAGTGGATGCTCGCTGGCATGGGGGGCTGTCCGGGGCGCAAACGGCCAAGGTGCCAAACCACATGTACACTTCAAAAGGTGTCCCACGCCAAGGGGCCATCGTTCACATGGCCTCCTCAGACCCCGTGTCTCCAGCCAGGCCTCCCCTTGAAGCAGGCCGCCCCCCTGCAATCCACATAAGTGTGTCTCCATTCAGCAGTCTTCCTGTGCCTTATCTGCACGCCCCAGGCCCATCCATCCCACCCCCCTCTATCAAAGGCGGTTCGCGCCGGTGGATGCTCGCTGGCATGGGGGGCTGTCCGGGGCGCAAACGGCCAAGGTGCCAAACCACATGTACACTTCAAAAGGTGTCCCACGCCAAGGGGCCATTGTTCACATGGCCTACTCAGACCTCTTGTCTCCAGCCAGGCCTCCCCTTGAAGCAGGCCGCCCCCCTAAAACCACGACATACATACGTCATTCAACACACCCCTGTTCCAAATACTTTATAAACCACTTGATATGTCTCATGAGAACATCTTTGTGCTTTGCAAGTCAACTCCTGAACGTGTTACCTGGCAACCACCGAGATCAACGCTAATCTGGTCGTCGTCGTGCTATCCGTGAACTTCTGTGACCGCTTAGAGCAAACCCATCAGTGTGCTACCTGTGGCTATCCACCTATTCTCCTGCAACATACTGCTCTGCTTGCTGAATCCAACTGTTTGTTGGTCAAGGTAAGGCCATGTATCCTAGTCATATTTCGCAGTTTTTTAAATTTCTATCTATTTGCGAGTAGAGTACACAATAGTGCTATGTTCATTGGTCTCATTGCTATTGACTAGAGTTTCCATTGCTATGCTATCAATAGATCTATTTATTTTCCTCTGTGTCTATTGTCATCGAATGGCATCCTTCGGGGGTCCAGTCTATAATGTAAGCATGTTTCCTTCTCGTGCAATACAGAACAGCCAAGGGATGAGTCACATGTTCAGATTTTAGTCACATCATTTATACATTTCTGCAATTTATGCAAATACTAAGCCGCACATAATGAACTGGTACAGTTCCTGCGACCAAAACAAACCTTGCATTGATCATTGTATGATTCATTTACTTTTGTATCAAATCTTTATTCTTGAAGATTGTATAATAATGTTGATATTTACTTTTCAGATTCATCAACAATGCCTGCCTGTTCGATTTGCGGTTGCCCTTCGAAGACCCATGCGAAATCTGAAGGAACTACAATGCATGTATTCCCGAAAACTGTTGATCGAATAAGAGAATGGGTCAGACATTGCGGATATCCACTGGATGAGCTGGAAAGTAGAGTCCAACAAGTCTTAGAGGACAAGAGGGGCGATCGATACCGCATCTGCAGCCGGCACTTTTCCTTGGACATGTACACAACTTCTTGGGTAACAAAGAAGAATAAACGGCGAACTACACGGAAATTGCTCGAAAACGCTATTCCCACTATATTCGTCCACATTCTGCCACCGGTGAGTCAAGTGTCCGGATTTAGCTTTAGGCCTTGCGGTAGTGTGTAGTCGAATGGACTAATAGATATTGTAGGTGTTCTATCCCTTGTAATAATTTCGATATTGATATGAGTGTATAGTTTTTTGAATAATGACATTTATCAATATATTCTTTTTCGATTTTATAACCCACAAACGCAATGTATATATATGGGAACAGGGAACTGTGCTGTATTGAGCATTTTTCAAGTATTCTGTCTGCTTACGTGGCTATTTTTTATATTGGCATTTCATTATCAATCATTGATTGACCTTTACAACTTCTTGACTATCCCTTGAATCTGAAGCAAGAACATTCTACATCCTTGACGTGGTCGCAGTTATCAACCACTTCTAGCGCGTATCAGGTAATCTTACTAGGCTAATCCGCTACATACTTGTGTTATGCATGTCAAGTAATAGTTTTATTCTATCGTGTAATTATTTTACCGAATGTTTGGTTACTGCTTTCCAATTAATATACACCTTAGTTATCGTCCACTGGTGTTTGTTTTCAGTTATAATTAGTGTTATCCATACTAATGCAAGTACTGTCTTTCAGGGAGATGCTGAAGCGTCCGCCACATCTACAACGTTTCTAGATGTTCCTCACCAGCAGGAGGTATGGATACTGACAGCTCCATCGAGCGTCATCATCAGAGCTGGAATTCCTGTCGTTTGATTGTTCTACACAATGTTTCATTCGTGGTTAGCCGTTGATATGTACCTGTGCTGTCGACCCCAGGTGTATGTTATGTTTTCACAATTGTAATCCTCACTAATGCAAGTGCTCTGTTTCAGGGAGACGACGGAGCGTCAACCCCTACACTTGATGCAGAGCCTGACATTCAAGTATACGAATCGGCGCAACAGCTTTCGGAAGTGCGCACTACATTTGCAACATCCATAGATATTCTTCACCAGCAGGAGGTATGTATACTGACAGCTCCATCGAGCGTCATCATCAGAGCTGGAATTCCTGTCGTTTGATTGTTCTACACAATGTTTCATTCGTTGATATGTACCTGTGCTGTCGACCCAAGGTGTGTGTTATGTTTTCACAATTGTAATCCTCACTAATGCAAGTGCTGTGTTTCAGGGAGACGACGGAGCGTCAACCCCTACACTTGATGCAGAGCCTGACATTCAAGTATACGAATCGGCGCAACAGCTTTCGGAAGTGCGCATTACATTTGCAACATCCATAGATATTCTTCAGCAGCACGAGGTATGGATACTGACAGCTCCATCGAGCGTCATCTTCAGAGCCGGAATTCCTGTCGTTTGATTGTTCTACACAATGTTTCATTCGCGGTTAGCTGTTGATAGGTACCTGTGCTGTCGACCCCAGGTGTGTGTTATGTTTCCAATATTGAAAACCATACTAATGCAAGTGCTGTGTTTCAGGGAGATGACGGAGCTTCCACCACAATCACAACATCTCATTTAGATGATGCAGATGTAAAGGAATTGTTGAAATAAGTAGATGAAATGTGTTCATATTTGGATTTTCCTTGATTCTTTTGGACAATGCATCTTTCGCGGTTATCTCTTTATATGTACCTGTGCGTTCGACCACAAGTGTGTGTTATGTTTCCAATATTGAAAACCATACTAATGCAAGTGCTGTGTTTCAGGGAGACGACGGAGCTTCCACCACAATCAGAACATCTCATTTAGATGATGCAGATGTAAAGGAATCGTTGAAATAAGTCGATGAAATGTGATCATATTTGGATTTTCCTTGATTCTTTTGGACAATGCATCTTTCGCGGTTATCTCTTTATATGTACCTGTGCGTTCGACCCCAAGTGTGTGTTGTGTTTCCAATATTGAAAAGCATACTAATCCAAGTACTGTGTTTCAGGGAGATGCGGATGCCTCCTCTCCAATACAACCATTCATGGCAGTCCATGCAGAGCCAGAGGTATGGATACTGACAGTTCCATCGAAATAGATCATCACTGGTCGAATACTTGTCGTTTCATTGTTGCACACAATGTTTAAATCGTGTTTGGCTATTGAGATGTACCTGTGTGTCCTCACGTGTTTTATGCGAACAATATTTTGATACATAGTAATAAAAGTACTATGTTTCAGGGAGACGATGGAGCCTCATTCCTTGCTGTCTATGCGGATACAGAAAATATAGTCCTTGCAGCGCAAGCGGAAGGGAGGACAAGCGGAAACGAATCGGAGCTACAGTGTGCAGATGTTGAAGGTCGAGTCAAAAGAGTTGCAAAGAAAAAAAAACAAAAAAAGGTTAGTTACAAACAGTTCATAACTTTAAAACAATTGTTGTGGTGGGGACTATTTTATGTTTTTTTCTATTCAATTCTACTACACTCCATCTTGTGTTTAAACTGAACATCCCTTTTCCAATCTCTCCTCCAGTTACCCGTCGGCGTCAGAACTATACACACACAGACAGTGAAGCAAATGAGAGATGTGGCTTGCCAGACCATGTACACGATGGAGGAACTATTAATTGAGGCGAGGCGTGTTCAGGCTCGAGATGCTTATGTCCAATGGCCAGAACATGAATTAGCTCTGTTTGGAGACTACAGCAAAGTTGCATTGGACCATGGCTACTGTGCGACCGGACCACCACAAGAAGATGTTATTGAATGTTTTGGAGATAGCTCGGAAGTAGTTGCAGATCAATTTACACAATCTACACCAGCCAAAAAATTGCCACCAAAAAACATGTCGACATTGTTGTGTTCTCCCATCAATGTTGAATTAGCAGATGTTGAAATGAGAGAGAATGAACCAGCCGCAGCATCCATAGACGCAACAATACTTGATAGCAGCGATATTACTTTCCAATGTGTTGACATCTCCACAACGTCAAAGGCCGAAACAACGTTGACGCAGGATGACAGTCTAATGAAAGAGAGCAAATACATTGTATTCGACAGTTGCTTGATGGAAATTATAATTATGCTGAAATGTGTGCATTCCGTTAGAGGGAAAGTATGTGGGAAGCCATTCATTAATGTGACTCGTAAAATGAAAGGCAGTAACCTTAAAATAAATGCCGCCTGTAGATTAAATCATATGTTCTCATGGTTTGCACAACCAATGCTGGGGAAACTGCCAGCAGGCAATTTACTGTGTGCAGCGGCTTTACTTTTTAGTGGCTCAAGTTTTCGAAAGGTAGAGGCTTTCTTTCAGTTTGTGGGACTCAAATTCATTTCAAGTGCGCTGTACTACACATACCAACGTGATTATCTGTTTCCGGCCATTAGTGATGCTTGGAGAATTGAACAATTGTCTCTTGCAAGTACATTCGAAGGCAAACGATTTAGGCTAGCCGGCGATGGACAGTGCGATAGCCCTGGATTTTCTGCCAAGTACTGCACCTACCACTTTCAGGACATGGATAGTAAGAAAATTGTGAGTTCCGAGGTCGTGCAGGTAACACAATGTACATCCTCAGTGGCCATGGAGAAACTAGGATTTATAAAATCAGTGGAAGATCTACAATCGAGGGGGATGCACATCGACCTCATAGCCACGGATAGACACGTTTCAATTGCCAAGACAATGAGAGAGCAGTTCCCACATATTAAACATCAATTTGACGTATGGCATCTTGCTAAATCAATCAATAAGAAAATCTCGGCTGCGGGAAAAAAAAAAGGTTTTGAAAGTATTTTGCAGTGGTCACATTCTATCACCAACCATCTTTGGTGGAGCTCAAAAACTTGCGAGGGGTCATTTGAAATACTACTTGAAAAATGGCGGTCACTGATGCACCACTGTACCAACGTTCACCGCTGGACAGCAAATGAACATTTCCACCAATGTGAACATGGCCCTTTGTCCCCAGAGGAGGCACGGAAGAAGAAGTGGTTGATTCCATCATCACCGACACACAAAGCCATTGAGAAGATTGTTTTCGACAAAACTCTATCAAGAGATTTGAGAGGACTGACAGAATTCTGTCACACAGGAGATTTGGAGGTGTTCCACAATATGTGTCTAAAGTACAGGCCAAAGCGCTTGCATTTTAGCTTTCGGGGCATGAAACATCGCACCCTACTAGCGGTCTTGGCCCATAACAGCAATGTCGGACGAGAACTATCTAGGACTAGGGGCAAAGTAAGGATGCCTCGCTACACCAAGGTGTTTTCAAAACGAAGTAAGCAATGGGTGATCAAACCAGTCTATGATGAAATGCAGTTCGACTTTGTGAAAGGCCTTATTGTTGCTGTGTTAGAGAAGCACAGATATGGAATTTTGGACGTTTCTGTACAGAGCAGTGATCCATTGCCACCAAACATTGCGACTGTGCCATGCCCACCCGAAGCACAGCTGATTGTGAAGTACAAATCGCGGTTTAAATAATTGCAATAGGATTGTATTTTTGTAAATAAATGTTATTGTACAGTGTACCTGTAAACCTAAGCTGGGTGTCATCTTTGAATTCTCTCTATTCACCTCACATATGTGTATGTATATATTTTTCTCATGTCTCATCTCATGTAAATGTAAATGCTGCGCACTGTTAACGGAGGGGAGGCTTGCGTATTGCAAAAAATAAAACAAACAATAAATCTCACTTTTAACTCAACTCCTGTGGTACTTTATACTTTCCCTGACCTTCCGCAAAAAATTAAATGTCTCAATTTGGGCTGCAAAGCTCGCAGACAACGGGGAAAAAATTGGGGCACTTAGAACGCGCCAGCCAAGCAGGCCGTGGCATTTGGGAGAGAAGCCAGTTTGCATTTGCACATTGAGGCGCTCTACATAGACGGGTTCAAAACTTCAAGTTCTCATAGATGCCTATACTACGTGATGTTGCAAATAAAGAATGCGAAGGACAGTGCACAGATGAGGCCCACAAGTCGCACTGGAAGTATAAGGGTCTATTGTTTTTTGACCTTGAGACAGGGACCATGCAGAAAGAACTACATTTGAAGGGAGTGCGCAATAACGTAAGAGAGGATAAGGCAGAAAATTCAGAAACTAGACCGAGTTTCAGTTTTAGGTCAGTATACGAAAAATCATTGTCAAGAGCACGGTCCGTTTTACAGACTGCATTACGAAGAGACACAATGGAAATTTCAAATATAATGTAAGTAAATCTTTACACGCTTTTATACCAGAATGAAGATTTAATGAATGGATGCATGAATAAATGAATAAATGAAGACTGTAAAAGATGTTAAAACTATTCGTAGTGGGCACATGGGCATGCAGGATCACTGGTGTCACCGATCTCGCTGCTTGGCCCAGCCACTTTTCCCTGCACCACGGGACTGTCTCTGTACGCTTCAGCCCCTTGTCCCGGCATTTACCTTGCACTTGCCAACAGCTGGCCCAATTATTTAAATTGTATTCAACTAACCATGTACAGCCCTTCCCCATGCGCGATCAGAAAGACACCTCGCCCAGTAGGATCGTGGCCCAGTAGGATCGTTGTCTGTCTGCCCTTGTTCCCCACCTGCCTCGTCACGCCTAGAAACACTTGAGTATACGCGCGTTACAAATGCCATATCATATATCATATCATTCCTCATGCATGTAGAGTGTCGTTTATCATTGTATGTTGCCCTCGATTTATCTCGTTACTTTTCGCATTTATGTTAGAGAACAACATACTCCATTGAACTACCCTTGCAAGCAAATAGTTTCTGATCGGCCGTAATAAATGAAATGAGTAATATTAATGAAGTTCGGCTAGCGAGACTAATTATCTTTTATTTGTTTTCTTAACAGGTATTTGATCCCTTTCTGCAACTGCCACCTGTTTGAGACACCGGCGGACGGATTCTTCAGCAGACACCTGCAGCTTCGTGTCAACAACTGGAGCACGATCACCATATTATGGGACGATCGCCAAGGGCCCACATGCCCTTACGCTGTACTAGTGGCTAGAAGTAACATAACGAACTTTAGGCTGGACTAGTGCCTAGTTGATGGAACAGCCTTGCGGTTCACCGTGCTTACAAAGTGATTCTTTTTACGAAAATGAACACCCTGTGTGCCATAATGGAACAGCGCGTAACTCAAGATTAAACGGAACAGTTATTGCGGATACAGATAAAAGAAAATAAATGGCTTTCGGAGTTCATATGGCAATTGATGAATATTCTCTAAACATTTAATGTCAAATAAATGTACTTTACCAAATGTACCGTGTTGCTGTTTCATTTTAAAGTACAGTTTCATATTCCGAATTGTGGCGCGCTGTGTTGTGAGTTGATCTGTGTTGGTTTCCGGGTTCTGTGTGGGGTCGCGCAGAAGACGACTGGGCGCGTTTGCCTACGCAGCACAGAAACGTCACAGAGAGAGGCGGGGAATATGAATGTTTTGATAATGTCAGGCTCAGGGGCGGGGGAATTGATTTAGTGCCGCAAAAGCAGGTCTGCCAGGGCGATCGGGGAAAAGATAGGATTATCAGGAAATGGCGGCTCCCAGGTGCTTGTTTTCGCGTGCGTTTAATGGACGAAAACTCGAGTATGGTCCATAGGAAAGTTTTCTAAAATTGACCCACTTAGCCTTAAAAAAACATGGCCGACCCATAGGGACAATAAAATTTTTTACTAGAGTATGCCTTTAACAAAGATTTTTCTGAGAATTTCATGGGTTTTTACCAGTGCATGCTATTTTCCTACAACTTACTAATATCATACTTACCCCAATATAGCAGCATTTGTGTCCAATTTACAAAGTTTCACCTTAATACTCTGCCATTTCCCACCTACTAGCATCATTTTTAACACTTCTATACATTTTCCACTGTTTTTGCTTCCTTCGACGCCAGCAAACATCTGACATCATCAGGGACCTACCGGACAGTGCCACATGACCATGCGCTCGCGCGCAGCATGATGACGTGTCCATGAACGGGTTTGCACTTTGCGTTCGGGTCCTTACCTCGAGGACAGTTCGGAACTGCATTTTCTACTGATCTAGCTCAAAATGTATCCTTGCACATCTCCTACACCTATTCTTACTCATTATCCATTAACAATCTAGTACAAAGTATAAACTTGGAAGAATAGTAGCAAAACTGCTATTTATCTTAAAAATGTCATCAGCTATTGCCATCCCTCCTCCCCAAGAGCCACCACCAGCTGGAGGACCAGATAAACAACAAAAAAAGCACAGTATTTCCAAAGACAATGAAGAGGACCAAGAAGGTGAGGTAGGGGAAGTGCTTACCTCTAGCACCCAGAGAGAATCACGGGTGTGGCGGTTCTTTACCACTGTTGGGAATGTACCAAAGGCTAAAACTACAAAAGTGAAATGCACTGAGTGTACTCAGCCGCGGACTACCTAGACATTACTCCTACGGGACCACCAACATGCGCCGCCACACCAAATTCAACTACCGCAATGCTCTCAGAAAGATTGTTCCTTTCTTAGCAAGTAGTAGGCTGTCTTCCTCCACATCATCTTCCTCAACCAATACTGTAGCCACATAGCCTAGGGACACAAAATTCCACCAGCTACCTTGCAAGCAATAAAAGAGGCTGTTGATCCATATCATTGGAAGACAACAGTCCTCTGTATATACGGCAACACACCACTCTACAGGGGGAAGCAATTTCGAAGTGCTTTTGAAGCTTTAATCAAGAAGAAACACTGGCCACTACCTTAGAAGTAACACACGCGCAACATCTTCCCCTGTCCACCTGCTCCTCCATATTAGTGCTTGGTGCCTCTTTCCTCATTTCCCTCCCCACCTTACATTCCAACCTCTCCTGCAAACATGTTTTTTTAAAAAACAACAAAAGAAAGGTCACTTTAGGAACTACCTTTCACAGTTAAAAAATAGAACTAAAAAGAACATTTTATAGACTCCATCAACTTTACATTTCTCAGTAAAGTACATAGACTCAATACGTTTTTCCAACATTTCCATTAGCATTTTGTGTTATGCTAATGGGAATAATGTGGCGTTCATCACCCATTCCAGGGACTGGAACGGGGATAACGGCCCGGCAGCCCAAGTTACCGGCCCAAGGGAAGTGTGTCTGTGTGTGCCCTGATGCCTGCGGTCTTCGGCGCGCTATAAATAAATAAATAATGAGGCCTCCCGACCATTATCCTCCATTGCAGCCCATGCAATGGGGGATAAAAGCCATTAGCACCCCTGGTTCCCAAAGCAGGAACCCGGGCTGCTAAAAAATAGATTTTTCTTCCTACAAGATGGCCATCATAGAAAGGGAAGGCGGGGTTCCATACAGAGCCCCTCTTCCCTTTCAACCAATACCTGGCAACTCTTGCCCACTGCATTGCCATTTTCTGCTCCAATTTCCAGTGCTACGCGAATGACACCCAACTCATTTTCAGGCTTCCCTCGTCCACCTCTTCTCCTTCTCTCATCTCCAACTACCTATCTGCCATTCAGGATTGGAGCATCGCCAATGATCTCTGCCTGAATGCCAGCAAGACCGAGATCCTCCTCATCGACACACCTTCACCCTCCTTTCCTGTCACTCTTTGGCCGGCCTCCCTCGGACCTCCTCCTACCCCCACCTGCGAGGCTAAGAACCTCAGGGTCATCTTTGACTCTACGCTTTCCTTCTCTGCCCACATCTCTGATGTCTCTAAAAAAATTAAACTTCCTACTGCACCTCCTCAGAGGTATTCTGCCTTTCCTCTCCTTCCCCCAGAAGCTTACTGTCTCTCGAGCCCTGGTTCAGTCTAGGTTGGACTTTTGCAACAGCCTCTTTCTAAACCTACCTGCTTCAACTCTCCGCCCTTTAGATCTTATCCAGAACAGGACTGCAAGACTTGTCCTTGGCCTCAAGCCCTGGGATCGTATCTCTCCAGCCCTGAAATCTCTCTATTGGCTCCCAGTGGCTGCAAGGATTAACTTCAAGACCCTTTGCATTGTCCACAAGGCTTTCTGGGGCCTGGACCCAAAATACCTTCAGCTCTCCCTTCGATAAATACCTTCCCTCCCGAGCTCTTTGCTCCTCCACCTCTAACTTCCCAGGGTCAGTCATTTTTCAAAGAAACGAGCTGGGGGTAGATCTCTGTCTTCGGCTCGGGCCTCGCTCTGGAACAGCCTCTCTGCCACTCTTAAACTTGAGGAGAACCATCTCTGGTTCTGGAAGCACCTTAATACCTTCCTCTTTGCCTCTGCCTTCTCTCCTCCTCTCCCCTGTTGATCTGTTCTGTCTCGGCATCGTGCACCTGGTCACCCTCTGAATTTCGAGCCCAGGTACCTGTTCACCCTGCCACCCACCAGCACTGCCTGCTGGCAATCCCTTGCACTGGGGTCTGTATCTGTAACCCTACAGTCCCCCCCCCTGTGTTCTGCACTTACCTGGCACACCCTGTCTGTTGCCTTATACCTAGCACTTGCCACTTGCTGGCTGCACTACCACTGTTTGTTGCTCTTATTATTTATTATTGTTGTTTTATTTATTTATGTACTCCTTGCTCAGCACTTTCATCCTCGCCCCACCCCTCCCATGTACTTTCCCCTTCTTCCTCTCCCATGCACTTGCACGTTCTCAATGTCACTGGGCCTAGTAAGATTGTTGTTGTTTTTGTTTCTCCCTTGTTCCCCTCCCTTGCCTTGTCACGCTCTGAAACACTTGTATACGAGCGCGATACAAATAAAACATCAATATCAATATTAATTTCCATGGCAGCCTGCAGAAGGTGAAGACAGAACCCTATGACCATATTACCACAAGCAAATCTTTTTTCCCTTTCAAACCTATTCCACTTTCGAATAACTTTACCACACAGCCGGTGCCAGGTGGACATGGCCACTTTAACATCATTTTTCGTCCCTCGCGGTGATGGCCAGTAGCCAGATTGTCTGGGTCATGTGGCAACTGTCCATGGCCAGAGGCTATAGCTCAGTCACCAGAGGTATATCACTATTTTCTGTACCTACATTATGACACTTGTCAAAAATAAAACACGGGCACATTTGCAAAACCATGCTTTAAGGTCTTTGCCAATGCTCCTTACACGAGTTTGCTTGAAATCCGCCAAAGTTTTATTTGTTCAAAAGTGTCAAAATGGATGTACATACAATAGTCATATAACTTAGCCCCCACTTGACAAAATCCATTCAGGCTTTACACAAACATTGAAGGGTGCGTCTATAAATGCTCTGAAAACGTTTGTCCACATTCGTCAAATGGCAACAAAGTTATAAGCCATGTAAAAATGTTGAGACCCCCCTCTAATTTAGCCCCCTCTTGACAAAATCCCAGCAAACTTTACAAAAACATGTATAACTAGATTTAAAATCGTTTTCCAAACTTTTGTGCAGCTTCTTCAAATGGCACCACATTTATAAGCCTTTTATTATATTTTGGGACCCCCCTCTAAATGTGTTCCCTCTTGACAAAACAGCTCCACACTTTCCAAAACTGTTGCGAATCAAGTCAAGAATAATATTCCAAAATTTCATGCAGTTACATTTAGTGGCGCCAAAGTTATAAGCGACGTGATGTCCGCAAATCCAGCATGGCGGGCGTTTCCAAAAATCTGACACACTTCACGCTTTTCACCATCCAATCAGGGGGCCCGTCCGAAGTCCGGGGACATCACGTCGCCCTCTAGGCCAATCGGATGCCCGTCTGCGGACCAAACAGGGTAGTGGGTCCGCAGACCGGACCCAGATATCACTAATTCTTTTGACCTATTTTTTGGTCGTTTTAAAAAAAAACTACTCAACGGATTTACACCAAATTTACAAATGCACGCTTTCTGGATCAAGCCGTCGCTGCTGCCGCAAATTTGGTGAAAATCCGTCCAGTGGTTTAGGCTGTAGGCGTGAGCAACATTTCATTCCATTGCGTCTATGGAAGAAAAACAACTGTGGGACCACCCTATAACTTTGCCCCCCCTTGACAAAACCTCACCAAACTTGCCAAGAAAATTCAGAGCGGGCCAGATACTTTTTTTGGCAAAGTTTGTTGAGGATTCGTCCAGGGGGAGCGAAGTTAAAAGCCGCCCAAAAAGTGTTCTTCCTATGAGTTGAGCAACTTAACCATAATTACACGCCCGCTTCTGCAGGCCGTGTAATATATATATGATGCTCTTGGCAGAACTAGGCTTCTTGCAATGTTTCAAAAAAAGGTGTTTATCTGGCAATGTTTTCAAATATAAACAAATTAACATTCTATTCAATATATTATGTCAATAGAGTAATACAATTAATTGATTGGTCCAACACCTGTTTTACTCATAATATGAGCTTTTTCGGGGCTCAAGATCAATGATAATTTTTAGAAAACATGTATGGTCTATTGGTTCTGATTCAGACATAATGAAATCGTATGTTGAAGAAACAAAAAGTTTAAGATTTCAAATTAAATGTTTGGCAAAGAGCAAACACCCAGAAAAAATAACAACAAAAAAGAGAACACCTTTTGAAAAGTTAATTAGTTAGGAAAATCTTGTACAAATTAAAAGAGAAAAAGATGCATCAGAATGAGTAAGTAAATTAAACAATTGAGACCTGTTAGTTCCTGTTTAGTTGAGATTCATTATGTTGTATTTGGTTGCAAATAGTGCTTTTGATATAAGGTATTTGTTGCTCTGGTATCTACATGGAATATTCATGATGGTTTGATATGGTCCTAAATGAGAATTGCATTTCCATTATATTTTATAACAATACTTTTTGTACCAAATGTTGATAGAAACTTGAAATGTATGAAATTTCAGATTTATGAAATATGCCTTATCTCAATCTTACAGTTGAGTGCTATACTATGTATGTATTTAATTAATGTATTTTATGTTTTATATATGGCTCCACACACCCAAAGGTCTCAGGGCACCCAGACCGACAAACAGATAAGAAAACAAAGAGAAAACAATAAGGGAGATCTAAAGGAGATCTAATTAATTCATGCCTATATTAAAAAGAGGAGTTCTCAAACTGTTTTTGAATTTTCATAGGGCAGGAAAGATTCTGAATTTCAGGGGGATGGTCGTTCCAAATTCTTGAGGCCCATGTATCAAAAGTTGTGCCACCATATTTAACCAGTTTAAATCCAGGTTGACAAAGTAAAAGACTTTTGTTGGAGTGAAGTGTTCTGGTGACTGGCTTAACTTGTAGGAGGTCCATAAGCTATTGCGGGCCAAGCCCACAAATACATTTCTGTGCCAATGACATAACTTTATGGTGAATTCGATGTTTGACCGGAAGTTAATGAAGGGAACATCTGAAAGGAGTTACGCGTTCCTTGTGTGGCGGAGACAGCTCCATTCTGAAGAACTTGCAATTTATTAAGGTTCTTCTTAGAAATTCCATTGAGCATACTATTACAATAGTCGAGCCTGGAATTGTCTAGAGCTGTAGCTGGAAGAGCTCTATTTTCCAATGTGCGATGGTGAAGTGGGCGGGGTGAAGTAGTGTGAAAGTGGTCCTCCGTGGTCCCACAGTGTTTTTCTTTCTTGGGCGAGTCTTTTTACCATTTTCATTACCAAGGAGGAGCTGCAGCGACAGAGCCAGCAAGAACCATTTATAATCTGCAGTCAGGCACGGGGTGAAGTGGTGTGAAAGTGGTCCTTCATGGTCCCACAGTGTTTTTCTTTCTGGGCAAGTCTTTTTACCATTTTCATTACCAAGGAGGAGCTGCAGCGACCGAGCTGGCAAGAACCATATATAATGCCCAGTCAGGCACGGAGCGTGCGCAGGGTGAAGTGGTGTGAAAGTGGTCCTTCGTGGTCCCACAGTGTTTTTCTTTCTGGGCGAGTCTTTTTACCATTTTCATTACCAAGGAGGAGCTGCAGCGACCGAGCCGACAAGAACCATATATAATCCCCAGTCAGGCGCAGAGCGCCCGCGGGGTGAAATGGTGTGAAATTGTCCTTCGTGGTCCCACAGTGTTTTTCTTTCTGGGCGAGTCTTTTTACCATTTTCATTACCAAGGAGGAGCTGCAGCGACCGAGCCGGCAAGAACCATATATAATCCCCAGTCAGGCGCGGAGCGTGCGCGGTGTGAAGTGGTGTGAAAGTGGTCCTTCGTGGACACTCGCAGGCGCAGGGGTGGGCATACGTGTGCCGGGTTGGACCCCTCTGCATTCATCTTTCCATCCAGTGACCAACTTTCCACTGCAGCAACCACGCGGTAAGTAGCGTGTGCAGCGCCTTGGGTAGCGAGTGGGAGACTGCGGGAGAATTTCTCCTTTGATCCCTCGCGTCTACCCATTTTCGGCACTTACTGTCAACTGAAACTGCATGACATGCCCCCCCAAAGCAAGTATTACAAAAACGAATTATAACCGAAGAAAGAATAAGGGCAAACCTAAAGAGGACATGGCGGCCCTTGGTACTGATGGGATACCGTGTATTCCTAACGCACTGCCGAATGAACGTGGTACTATTCCGGCATTATTTCAACGTTCATTATCCATTGCCAAAGATGCAGCGCTAGAGTAGGCAATCACTCCCATACAGAACGGCTCGATTCCCATTGATACAACAAACTATGAGGACATAGATAACAACTCTTTGTTGGATCTATGCCTATCATTACAATGTTCAATGGGGTCGCAGTCTGTTAATGGAGTAGTGTTAGGCAGAATTATATGCAGTACCCTCTGTTTCTTACCCAGACCCATGGACTCTAAGGATACAGTTGCCTGAAGACCCAAGGGTGCCTCAGCAAATAGTTCAAAGTGAGCACTGGCCATTTGTACATCTTCCTCCAGGGAGAAGGCGAAGGAGGCAGTGCTGATCCCTGCAGGTTTACCCTTGTATCTGGGATCTCCATTGACATGGTCAGTTGACCCACAAACATAGCATTTACCAAATGCTCTCTGGAATGGGGGTTTGTTCTGACCTCCCTCTGGTTGAGCACCAGAGGATTCACTAGCCCTATTTGGTTTCCCATGTGGCTTACCCTGGTTATGTTTGGGGGCCTCTTCTGGATGGGAGGTATTTGAATTCTCCTTGTTATCTTTCTTTGGCTGATTTCCCTCATCCTTCTTCTGAGTAGCCCCAGAATCCTTGTGAGTAGCCCTGTTGGCAACCCACAAGTCAGCAGCCTTAGCCAACTGCCTAGGATCCATCTCCTCCAAAAATAGACTCCAACATTACAAGATTTCTCATTCCTTCATAAGTGTTCCCTCTGTAACCCTTAATCCAACCATCTAAGTTTTTCAAACATTCACACACCCAGGTAGCCCAAGGGGTACCATAATGCTTTTTGAGGGTCCTAAACCTCTTAGGGTACTGGGAAGGGGTATTCCCGAATCTAGCACTTAAAGCTAGCTTCACACACTCATAATCCATCCTATCCACCTCCCCCAACTCCATCACAACATCAGATGCAACAGTGGGTAGCCTACAGAAGAGCCATGGAAGCAATTGATTCCCTGTGAGACCTTGAATACTATGGTTATATTCAAACATTGCCAACCAATCCAAAATGTCAAGCTTAACCTCATACATACCTACAATTCGGGGTCTCTTAGGACTGGAAGACCTAGAAGACTCTGGGAGAGAAGCATTTTCAAGAGATAACTTTTTCATTTCTAGTTCATGATTCAACTCCATTTCTCTGAGTTTCAGTTCTTGATTTTTGTGTTCAGTTTGAGCATTGAAACGTTTGAATTCCAGTTCAAGCTTCATTTTCTCTAGAGCAATGAATTCAGGACTGAGTGTAGGACCTGTGGGGGTCACAGTGGACAAGGGCTGAGGTTGCTGAGCAGGCAAGGGGACAGAGAGACCTAATTAGGAGACACATCTGCCTCTTCCAAATCATCAGTAACAGGCTCAATACTTTCCACATTTGCTGAGGAGGCAGGCATTTCAGACCCACTCCCTAGACTTGGACTCTTTAACGATTTTTCAATCAATTCAGGCTTTTTACCTTTTCCAGAGAGATTCCTAGCTTTACACAGAGTTTTACAATACTCAACAGTATAACTAAGGAGGATCTACTGACTGTAGCATTCCATATCAGACATGATTAATATTGCTTTTATAGTGATGTTAGCCTTGTGGTTAGTTGATGCAAGGTAATAGCAGCACTCTAAGTGTAATTACTATACTTTTGATCCTCACCGCTGTACACCAGTGTTAGGCAGAATTATATACAGTACCCTTTGGGAACTCCACACACAATTAGGACTACAAGTGACAGTACAAATTCACCTTTGGTACAAGCCTGTACTACACAGTTAAAGTGGTAGCGATGGCTGAGCAGCCAGACTTATCTCAAGAGCAAGTGAGCAGTATCAGATAGTTACACAAAGGATAGCAATTACCATGATTCAAGCAAACACTGACTCACGGTTTTCAAGTAAAAGAATATACATTTATTTTACTCTTCAGTTATATAACATTTCACTATTATAGCAGTCTAAAAATCACACTCTTTAATACACCACACCACTCCCAATAAGTTCCAGACAAGTTAAGCTCACAATATGAAGTGGGAGCAAAATGGCGCTCCAGCAACTTTAAAAAAAGGGAGGGAAAGACAAAGTTAACAGAAATGCGACCACACCAACAGGTAAGTATTCAGGGCAATTTAACAAGAGGAACTTCAATGATGGAATCAGGTTAAAAAGGCTTAAGGCCAAAGCCACTAGTTCAAAAGTCTTTTTCTGAAGATCACACAGTTTAGGGTAGTTTGCGGTAAAGTTCGTGCCACGGATTCCGGACGAGGTGGGTTGGAAGAAAAGTTAGTTCAAAGAGAAGAGAAGGACAAGCCCTCGGATTGGAGAAAGAGTTTCAACAATTTCACCGCTGTTGAGCGAAACGAACAACCGGATTTGCACAGTACCTTAACACGGAGAAGAAGCTTTAGCTGAGGCGGACGTTCCTGGTAGTTCCTGCAGGCTCACAGTTCCTGAAGCGACTGTCGGACTGACAAGAAGTAGGAAGACTGGAGTGTCCTGCGCTACCCAGGGAAGAAACCACCAGCAGAACAAAGCAACGAATAAAAGGTGCGCTCCTTAAAACCCAAGCCGGGTCCGACCTTCCTGGCTATCCGGCCCACTGTAGCTCTGTACGGCGAATTCGACCAGAGGAGGGGTCCTGGCTTGCAGTTTGGGCAAACTGGTTGGTCCCACCACCCCTCAAGGGAAGAAGTTTCCTGGAGGATCTTCTCTGTCGTCGGATTCTGAGGATTCAGACCTGCAGCAGAGCTTCACCAGGCGGTTCAGTCTTTGTAGGGGTCCTGGTCCATCAGTTCCTCATTGGTTCTTTCGTTCCAGTGGCACTCTGCCTTTCCAGTCGCAGAGACCTGCTTTTTGTGCAGTTTTCCCCCATTCACACAGCCTGGCTGTCAATCACACAGCAGGGTGGCTGTCCTGGCAAGGACAGTCACTCTGCCAATCAAACAGGAGTGCGACTTGGGTTACCAAGGGAACCCATGGCAGGGGTCCTAAAACCCCTCCCTCACATCCTGCCTACCCAGACTTTCAGATGCCTTTAAGGAGGGCTTCTGTGCAGAAGCCCGCTAAAATACGGTGAACAAAGGAACCAAACCTTGTTTGGCGCACAGAGAAAAACATGAGAAAGACATTTACATAAAGAAATGGCAAATAAACCCAGCCGGAAACGTAATAAAATATATATGGTCAAGCGGGTTTATAATAGCCTAAAACAATACCATGGTTATTTACGATAACCACGGTATAAAAAATAGGGTAGATACCACTGCCACCAGCCAAGTCTTGATGTAAAGGGAGCAAAACAATGCTCCAAGAGGCACAGACAAAAAGGGATAAGAATTAACCCTTTCCAATACTCCATGTAAGATAGGGTGTACTGGGTCTGTGGTTAAAATGACTAAATAAAGTTAATGGCAACTTTACCTTTTATGGGGGACAGTAGTCAGCACCAGAAAATGGAGTTGGTGGGAAGTCTCAAAGACAACCCGGTGTCACTGCACTGAAGGTGCTGTGTAACACACAGTAAAAAGATGATGCTTATGGAATAGATGAGGCTCCATAGCCCAAGATCACACTAATTGTAGAAATACACTCAGCAAAACACATGTAAGAGTGGGAAAAAGGCTCACACTCTTACCAGGTGAAAAAAATAAACCCTAGAAATCCAGCAAAGCTGCTGAGGGACTCAGTATGTAAGGGAAATTAGCCATTTATGAGAATTCTCCCAAACAAGTAGTATCCAATGAGAACAAACTGATTAATCCACAAAAAGCTACATTGACAGTGGTGGCGCAGGTATTACAACCTGAAACTGGTCCGTCATTAGAGGTGGCCATGGGGCAGCTTTCATAATCTCCTAACCTTCAGATGCATATTGAGGATTCGGCTACTCTGAATGAAAGCCGACGAACCGAGGTATGCACATCTAATGCCACTGCAATAGCGGACCTACAAGCGTCCATGTCATCATTACAATTTTCCCTTAAAATCCTGCTGAAATTATGTGGAAGAATCCACGTGAACACGGTACTCCAGTTGAATTTGCCGGACTCAGGGCAAATGCCAGAGAATGCGCCTGTAGATAAAACCACAGAGGCAGCTCTGGCAAATGCAAAAGTAATTTTATCTGAAGAGACACTTGCAGAACCTAATGAAAATCTATGGCCTTCTTCTCTCGGAAACAGCGGAGAAGGGCTAAAAAGGCCACTGTAAAAAAAGCCCTGATACCTGTAGCATCACAGTCTTTGGAAAATGCTAATCTTCTATCCAAAAAAGCACAGAAAAGAGCCCTTAAAACTAAAAAACTTTGGCTAAATGTCCAGGAACACTCACCAGTTGGGTATTGGCTGAAAAGACCAACGAGATATCAGTGGTGAATAGCAATAACCAGGCCTCTGACTTTTGTGACAGCACTGATAACAGCATAAACAAATTCTCCAGCCCCTGTGGCAAACCTAAGACAAGGAAACGGGAGTACTCAGTATTGGAGGTGGAATCCCCTGGCACACCCAGGGTTCCCTCACAAGATGATAATAAAGTCTGCATAATAAAAAATCTGAATCAGAAAACGAGTGGGAAATGGCTGTCCAGGTCAGCAGTGCTTTCTTGGCTACATAAGATACCACAACTTAGAGTGATCCCCTCTGAAGATTTTGCTTTCGTAAAACCACTAAAAGGGAACAATCCTAATGTAACTGCACTCCACTGTAAAGTATTTGCGTCAGCACAGCTTATCCGGAGCCATAAACCCAGCCTGTTGCAAGTTGGACTAGGAGTGGGTGTTGATCCAGAGGCGGATGACCCCTTGTTTACTGTGTTGGCTAAAACTTCTAAAAATAATAAATGCAACAAGCCCACCCTGACGGAAGGCAAACAAGTCCAAATGAGTGACATACAAAATACCCTCAAATGGCTAGCTGATGCCTTACCCCTAGTGTTGCATAAACCTTGAGTTTGCTCCCTATTGACATGGAATACATGTAGTTTTAAACATTTGCTTTCGCAGTCTGGTTCCTTACCCCTAATCACTAACCATTCTTTTTTTTATGTTGCAGGAAACATGGTTGCTTTCTCCCGTTGTTATTGATGGTTATATGATATATCACAATTTGGCCTCTAAGGGCATGTTTGGAAGACCCTTTGGGGGCCTCTTAATAGGGGTTGAGAAAACAATTTCTTCCAGACAAATTGTTATGCCCTCTGATGAATATGTCAAGGCTGTTGAAGTGAAGTTAATGGTCCAGGGAGTATGGGAAAAAATATTGTTAGTAAATATCTATAACCCCCCGGGTGCATGCTTCAGAGAAACCATTCAAGAACAGCTAAACGATGTATTCGCTTCATGGAAGCGAGAGACAGTGGGCAACTGTATAATAGTTGCAGGTGATCTGAATTGTCACATTAAAGGGGGTGGTGGTACCACCTCAAATGAATTTCTGCAACCCTACAGTCATATGGAACATGGTATTATTGACTCTGAGGGGGATTGCTGGTCGAGTTCTTTCGGAGATTGGAATCTCGAAATAATCAACGGGTGCACATGTAGTGATTGCCCAGGTAATTATACCTGGAGTGCTGGGAGTGTACGGAGTACTCTTGACTATATATTTACTAGTGGTGAGGTTGCTATGACTGTTAAATGATTGAAGTGATCATGAGGCATTAATCCTGACGATTGGAGATACTAACCATGCACCTAGTATTATAAAAACAGGTAACCTACTAATAAACCATGCCACTACTAGAATAGTATGGTCTGAGAAGAATATAGCAAAGGCTGGCCAAACTATCAAAGTCTGGGATATGAATTACTCCAGCCTGTTTAACTCCATGCCACAAGAGGACATCGAAAAATGGATCCATACCTTCTCTGGCAATCATGCTACTTCTAGGTCCTTGCTAACGATTGGTGCTGCCCGTACAACTCAGGCATTCGATAAAGAGGTGCGTGACACCAAACGCATATTGAGAAGGAACATTCGCAAAATAAGAGTAAGTGGCAGAACCATCTTGGACACTCACAAGGAAATCAGGAAATTAAAAAACAAATATCGCCTTTGGCTAAAATTACAGAAGAGAGATAAAAAACATGAATGTTGGCATCATACCGTAAAGGTATTGTGTTCTAGGAACTCCCGTAATATCTCGGCGTTATTAGGGTCAGCACGGGGGAGTAGGATCATATCCCAGATTAATCCCATAAGTGCACAAGAATGGGAAAAATATATTGAGAATCGCAATGGTATGGGAATTGATTCTGCCCCCGCCGCCCCTTCACAGAACCATTCAAGTTATCCCTCCTTTCACAGTTACTGTGGATGAATTAATACTTACGATCAGCAAAATAAAATCCTACAGAGCCCCGGGACCTAATGATTTATCCAATATTGTGATGAAAAAGAACCCCATATTTTGGGCTAAACTCCTAAAAATCCTGATAGATAAAATATTCAGGGAAGGAAGAATTCCCGCCACCTGGTAGACAGCGATATTAATCCCTGTATTTAAAAAAAGGAGTCTAACTGAACCTGCTAAATATCGTCTTTTGTCAATGCTTGACTGTTCTGGCAAAATGTTTGCCTTTTTAATAATACAAAACCTACAAGCTTGGGTTGATAATTTGGGTATTTTGGACCATTTCCAGAGTGGCTTCAGAGCAGGATACTCGACTTCCCACAATTTGTTCATAATGAAAAGCCTTAGAGCAAAAGCACTGCAACAGCCCTCCTCTCTATGCCCTCTACATAGATTTCAAGGCAGCATTTGATGTTGTGAATCGTGATATGCTGTGGCACAAGTTAGAAATACTGCCTTGCCCTGAGGGCCTGTTGTATTATTTAAAACTACTTCAGAGTAATACTTCAGTACAATTGATACTGGATACTGGAGGCTCTATGACCAGACCTATCGGGCAGAATAGAGGTGTGAAGCAGGGATGTGTTACTGCACCCCTGCTTTACAAGTCAACCTGTTTGTCTCTGACATACCAAGATTTATTTTGGATGTACATAATTGCCCTCCCAGAATAGGTTCAAGCCACTGTGCAATAATGCTGATGATCTAGTTATATTTGATCATACATGTAGCGGACTGCTCCGCTCTGCTGAACGGCTTTGGGAGTACGCTGTGATAAACAAACGAGTCATCAACCAAAATAAGACCGAAATATTATTATACTCACATGGAAAGGTTGCCCGCCCACGTATGCGTATAAAATCCACCGAGATTCACTATACCCATTCATATAAATATCTAGGTATTGAATTTGATAACAAAGGCGACTATGAACTGCAAGTCCGGAAAATCAAGGCCTATCAGTTAACATCTATGATCTGCCAATTTACACGCACTCAGAGTGGATATTCCATCTGGGGGGCACGCCAACTGTATATCCATGTCTGGTCCCTATGAGAACCTATGGCCCCGAGTCCTTGACCAACATAACCCTAGATTGGCTTCAGATCATCGAGGGGAAGTTCTGGAGGAGGCTCCTTGGGCTCTCTCAGAGCATACCCATGGCTATTTTGAGACTGGAGCTGGGGATTTTATCTCTGAAATCTGTGGTATTGAAAAAGAGGGCCGAATTGTATGTTAAAATCTGTAATACTTCTGCTAATCCCTTATTGAAGTGTATCGAGGAAGATATTCGTAGTAATAAACAAACTAAATTTGCAACTGATATGGTTGCATTGTTTAAAGCTATAGATTGGTCTCCGAAATGGGGGGACAATTTGGAACATCTGAAACACCAATTGGGACATCGTCTGAATATATGGGATTGGCAGAACAATTTTGCTCATTTAGAGAATTTGAAAAGCTACAGCTTTGTCACACATATGTCATATACCTACAGAAAGGCCCAGAAATATTTGAACTTGTGTCCATCCGTTAATTTAAGGCGTTTTTTACTCCTTATGCGCATCAACCATTTACCTCTACTTGCTGCCACTGGTCCAGAGCGTTCAATAGCCAAAAAAGATCACTTCTGTAGAATATGTGCTAGGCAAGCTGAACCAGAAACAGCGAGACATATATTAACAAAATATACAATGATGGTTCCTATATTCACTAACTACTACGACAGGCATGTCCACAATTTAAACCACATTGGGGACAAGGGGTTTTGGCATTTGTGTTTAAATTCCCTCAGTCCCAGTCTTCCTTTGTCATTATACAGAGTGTGGTTGCATGCTGACCAACTTCTTAATAACAATGTTCATTAGGAACCTTGGATTGATGTAATGAAATTCACCTGATTCATCTATTCTATTTTTCTATATCGAACCATACTGCTGAATAACTCCTCTGGCTGTTTATGACATTCTAACATCATGTAAAGCTAATTGAGCTCTCTGAGTCCTTGTCCCTTTGAGGTGGCTAACCACAATACAATACATAATTTGGGCTGAAACATGAACCGATATGCACATATATATGTATAAAGGTCTTTATTATTTTTTCTTTCTTCTCATGTTCTTAGTCTTGAGATATTAAGTATATATTATTTGTATTTTGGAAAATGTTTATGAATGAATTGTTGATTTGTTATTGATTTATGTGTAGGTTTTTCTTTGTTAAAAAACTGTATCACAGTAATAATAAATAAATAAATAAATGTGTGATGCGGCCACATTTGTTAGAGTAATTTCTTAATATAGCCACACAAGGCCTAAGATGTGTCACATGGTCTGAAAAAAGTTGGGAGTTTATTTTGACTCCCAACTTTTTCACACAATATGATACTTTGATTGACTTCCAGAAATCACAAAGTGTTCATAGTTAGAATTCAATTTGCTCAGTCGAGGCCCTGGGCCAACAATAAATAACTCAGTTTTGTTATTGTTACGCGCAAGGGAGTTGGACGCCATCCAGGCTCGACCTTCTCATTCAAAGCCTGGGAGTCCTGGTCATAATCATTGGATAGCTACAATAAGATTTGTGAATCATCGGCATAATTGGTGTAAATAATGCTGAAGCTCTCCAACAAATCAAATAGGGGTCTTGTGTATATATTTAAGTGTTGGTGAAGTCCAAGGGCCTAGCATATGCAACACATGCAACACCCACTGCAACCCTCACTGTCTGAGGCCCCAGAAAGGACCTAATCCAGTTTGCTGAACTGGTAGAACAATTGGCCACTTCGCCCAACCTCTTTAGCAATAAGGAGTGAACAACCAGATCGAAGGCCGCAGATAGGTCCAGCAACATAAGTATGGTCATGAGCCCCTTATAAATGATCTTAGTCATATTGGCCTTTAGATAAAATAAAGCTGATTATGTTCCATGCCTAGCCCTCAAACAATACTGTTGAGCACCCAAGACATTGTGTTCCTCAACATTCTCCAGTAATTGAAGAAAAGCAATTCTATTGATAATCTTAATGAGGAAAAGGGCGTTAGTTATTGGTCAATTATTGCTTGCCACCGCCAGAACCAACTTTTCCTTTTTAAGTTAAGGAGTGATCCAGGCTTGTTTCAGAGAGGCAGGAACATTGGAATTAGCAAAAGAGGCACTGACCATTTGGGTGATCGCTGGAAGTAGGAAATCCAAACAATCCTTAAAGGCATGGTCTAGTAAAAATTTTTATTTAAAAAATAGATAGGCCACATAAAAAAAAAAATACTAGCATCCTCCGTTTTAAAACTTCCTATGTAAAATTTTGAGCTATTCAAGCTCAAAATTCGAAAAAGCAAGCACAGGGGCGCCGCCATTTTGTGAAATGGAGGCCCTCCTGTGCTGGCTTTTGCTTTTGCGGCACTAATGAAGGAAAAGCCAGCCAGCTGTAGTAAACAAAGTCTACCGCTGGGTGGCTTTCCCTTCATTAGTGCCGGGACTCGGAGGACGCGGACCGGAGACCAGAGCAGGAAAGCTGCAGCTGAATCTCGGTAAGTGCTATTTATTTTTTTTAATAAAAAATAAGCACTAGCTGCGGTTTTTTTTCTAAGTTTTCCGGGCTGGAGGAGCCCGGAAAACTTAGAAATAAAACCGCAGCTTTAAAAACGTTGTATTTATGTTGTGTCTGCCTGAATCTGCTTTACCATTTGGGGCTCGGGAGCCCGAGAGCCCCAAATGGAAAAGCAGATTCAGGCAGACACAACGCGGCGTTGCGGAAAACAACCGCGTTGTGTCTGCCTGAATCTGCTTTTCCATTTGGGGCTCTCGGGCTCCCCACGGGGAGCCCGAGAGCCCCAAATGGAAAAGCAGATTTAGGCAGACAACGCAGCATTTAGCATTTCCCATTTGGGACTCTCGGGCTCCCCCTGGGAGCACCGGAGACCCAAAGTGATAGCCACAGCAGGCAGAAACACACGCGGTTGTGTTGGAAAACGCTGCGATTTTTCTTTCCAAGTTTCTCAGGCTCCTCCGAGCCGGAGGAGCCTGAGAAACTTGGATCGAAAAACCACAGCGTTTTCTAACACAATAACGTTGTATTTATGTTTGCGGTCGCTTCAAAAGCGACCGCAAACATAAATACAACGTTTTTAAAGCTGCCTCCAGCCCGGAAAACCTAGAAAAAAAAACGCAGCTAGTGCTTACTTTTTGTAAAAAAAATAAATAGCACTTACCGAGATTCAGCTGCAGCTTTCCTGCTCTGGTCTCCGGTCCGCGTCCTCCGAGTCCCAGCACTAATGAAGGGAAAGCCACCCAGCGGTAGACTTTGTTTACTACAGCTGGCTGGCTTTTCCTTCATTAGTGCCGCAAAAGCAAAAGCCAGCACAGGAGGGCCTCCATTTCACAAAAGTTTTAAAACGGAGGATGCTAGTATTTTTTTTTTAATGTGGCCTATCTATTTTTGAAATAAAATTTTTTACTAGACCATCCCTTTAAAGATCTGAGCTGGGCAGACATCTCCTAAACATGCAGTTGCTTTAAGATTGTTTATAATGTCTTGCACGTTATCTTCAGTAACCTGGTGGTCTCATATGCTTCAGAGAGGAAATTGTCTGTTGATGTTTTGCAATTTTTTTCCTTGTATTCATTCTTAGTATCTTGGCACCATGCGTTGGTGACAACAACAGGATCCTTCTGATCTGCCTTAACCTAAGGGTAGCAAATGATTCCCTGCAACTAGATTTCGTGTTCGATATTCTGTGGTTCTAAGTTATTTGCTTGCTGGATAAAATAGGCTGTTTATAATCTTTAACAGATTTCATATATGCCCGTAAATTCTCAGTACTAGGATTCTTGTGCCAAGCTCTTTCCCGGCGCCTTTATCCCTCCCAGTACTTAAGACATCATCACTGAACCATCTACTTTTACTGGCATCCGTTTTGATTCATTCTGAATGGATAGGAGCAAGAGTATCAATTGCTCCATGCAAAGCTTGTTGGAAGCCCTCCAGAAGGTCATTAGAGTGTCTTGTAATGTGGAGTTTCGCAAGACTTTGAGAAACTAACGGTTCTATGCCTGACAGAGTGAGCTTTTTCAAATTCCTCACTTGTTTTACAATTCTCTGGTTGATGTCAACTCGCTGCACTATAGATGATAAAAGCATCTCCAAGTCAATTTATCAATTGTCAGACCAAGGGCAAGATGTAATAATTATGGTGTCTATGTTCAGATTATATGCAAGGAGACAATCGAGAATGTTACCATCTCAATGGGTTGCAACTTTAACATAATGCTGAAATCCGATTGTATCCAAGGCATTAGCAGTGATGCAGCTTGAGAGTCGGCTTGATTGTAAAGCCAGTGATTAAAATCCTCCACTAAAATAAAATGGAAATTGGCTTTCATATTGTCAGAGAGGAGGGACAGCAGTTGTCTTCGAAGTCAGATGTAACAGTGGGAGGCCTGTAGCAAAGACAAATACTGATAGAAGTGTTGTGGTCAAGATTCAATTTAACTAAAAGTGTCTCAGAGCCATCAATAACTGACAGGTTAGATCAATGGATTTTCAAAAAGTCCATGTAAATAAGAGAAATGCCCTAAACAAGGATAACATAGCATATACCTGTGCTGGATAAATGATTATGACTGTATATGCATAATAATGTATTTGGTGCTCACATTTCTGGCAAGCTTCCCCTCAATCCTGTGTCGTTTGTTTCTTGATATAAGTTGGCTGATGTAGCTTGGAAGCTTATTTTAAGCGTGCGTTTTAACTTGAATATTCTGGTTAATCTACAGTGATGAAGAGATATTGTGTGAGGCTACAATTATCATGCCTCTATGATGCAACATAGTAAATGATAATATGGACATAGGTATTTAAGTTACAAACATAGTTTCTAATTGTAGGTGTTTATAGATCTGTTAGTCTTCACACACATCCTTCCTTACAGGGTTGTTGCCTATTATTTAAGTCGTAGGAAATCAGGTGTTACTTGTAGGTTCTAGACAGACTAGTTTTGGTAAGTTTAAAGAATAGCGGTCTTATATATTTAGAAAGGATAGGCGTTGGCTAATAAGTTTCAAATCTCTTACCCTGGAAGAACCAGCTGGTTATATCCTGTGGTTCCTAGCTCACCGATTTTCTCTGGATTGTTCTTTTCCCTAAGCGCGGGTGTTCACCATTTTATGGTGGTATTCCATGATGATGTCATGACATGATGCTGCCATTTTTTTATGACAACATTCTGTAATGACATCATGACACAATGACTTACTGATGTAAATTACTGTGATCATTATTATAGTAATCTTTTCGATAATATTTACTTGATACTGACTTCCACTTAATAGATCAGTTATTGTCAAGTTGAGATGCAAGTAGTTATTGCCATTGAGTTGGTGTCTGTGCAGGGGAATTATTTCTGAATGCTCAATATTTCTTGTTAGACTCACTGAATTATCTGGGCCACACTGAGTGCTCATTTTTACTTTTCAAGTGTGTCTTGCTAAACAAAACAACATCAGAAAGAAATATTGTATCTGGATCATAATTGCAATTGATGATCAACATTTGCAACTTGAATGAATTATTATGATACATTCTTAGTTGTGTACAGTGCATCATGAAATGTGATATTCATTAATCTGGTGAAATATGAATGAATTTATAATGGGCAGGTAATATTTGCGTGCTGTTTTTAATTTGTTTTTCAGGAACTCATGCAATTCATGTCTGTGCTCTGTTTCAAAGGAACACCTGTAGTTCATCATCAATGTTAAGTCCAAACGTCAAATTATTTTAAAAACGATAAGTCTGGCCTCCTTTTGTCTTAACAGATGCTCAATATTTCATCCACTTACAGGTTGGAATATCTTCAGGATTCCAAAGAAGCGGATAACCTCAATGTTGGTAATTTGATGATTTTTGTGTGAATGGATATTTGGTGTCTGCATTCTCGATTGCTCAAAGATGCTCCATGATTCATGACTTGAGTTCTCTCTTTGTGCTGCCTAAGTAATACAATCCACATAGGCACTTAATCACATAAATAACAAGCTTGCTTTTGCAATTAATTAATTGTTTGATTTGGATCTTTTGTCCATTGCATAGCTGTATATTTTGCAATTGCCACATTTGTGAAAACCTTCTAGATTTTGATTCAATCCATTTTTGTTCTTCTTTTCATGTGCATATGGCTGAGACTGGCTTTGTTTTTGATTGTTGCATCCTTCTGTGACAAATCTGGACCATTCATCCCTTCTCACCAGATGGGAGCCACTGTCATGATTCGCTCCCTTCGCTCCCTTTCCCACCACTTGGGGGCATGATTTGGGCGTTATTCCCTACAGGACCTTCCTTCCGAAACGTGTGCTACAGTGCTGTGTTGAATTGGGAGCGCTAAATCATTATTTTCCATGCTACTTCCCTTCCGGATCCATTGTAGGTTTGTGGCAGCCTGCATGCTGCTTTAATCAAAAGACTATGGGCCTCATTACAAGGAAGGCGGTAAGGGTTAACGGTCACCGGCAAGGGTACCGGTGACCGTTAACCCTTACCGCCTTACTACGAGGTCCCTTTGGCGGGACCCGACCTTAGCGGCTGGTGTAGACCAGCCGTTAAAGTTGGGACCCGCAAAGGGACCTTGGTGCTAATTACGGTACTGCAATTTGCGGTACCGTAATTAGCTCCTTCCCCATTCCCATTATGCCCTATAGGGCAAAAATGGGAATGGGGAAGGGCCATGGAGAAAGGGGGAATTACCGCCCCGCCAACCTTGGAATGGGGTGGTAATTCCCCTTTCCTCCATGGTGGTACCGGTATGGTACCGGCGGCAACCATGGTGCTAATAGCACCATGGTTTACCGCCTACTGTGTAATGAGGCCCTATGCTTCCCAGAATGCCTGGCCCGCTGCTTCATCTCCACCCTTATAGGAAAAAGTTGGGAGGAGGATAAGCAACACCTGTGGGTGGCAGGTGCAGCAAGCAGCACACCTGAGGCGTGTGCTTGTTAAGCAGCTTTAAAAGCCTCAGTTTGCTTGAGTCCAGCGCTGGTCATAGATGCAGTGTTCCTGTTTGTGACTGGTCCCTTGTTCCTGGTTCTTAGCTTAGTGTCTAGTTCCTAGTTTCTATTTTTGTCTTCCTTTTTCCTGGATTTCGAATTTAATGTGCTTATTAGTGATATCTGCTTCCTGGATTCCCTTTCTGTCTTCCTCAGTTTTGCAGGCAGCACTTCCCACTGCTTTCCTTTTTCTGTGCAGCCCAGTTTGCCTGTGTTCTATATTTCTTTGACTTTGTCCTATTCTGCTGTGAAACCTTGATCTCCTTTAGTCTCTCCTCATTTATAGATTTAGCATTTTGCCTTTTTTCCCTGGATGGGGAGGGGGAGGTTTTGCCTTTGTAACTTCGTTTTCCCTGCTCCTGTTCCTTTACTTTCTCTTGGAATCTATTCCAGGTTTTCCCCTGCACTTCTCCATTTATTTCCTATTGATCATTAGGTGTGATGTGAATGTTGTAGCTTTGTAGCTAGCTCCTGTGTGAATGCCTATGTTTTCCTCACTATTCTGTAACTACTAGTCCTACTTCCCCTTGTCATGAGTCGTGTGTATTAAGTTATCCTCCCATTGCTGTTATAGCCTTTCTGGGTCCCAGTTTGATCAACAGGGTTTGTGGGCTTGGCTGACATTTCAGGTGGTATTTCTCGTCCTCGTGAGTATTGTCTTTAAGTTACCTTACACAATACCATCAAGATTGTTAACTAACAGATCCTGCCATTGCTTGCCCTGTATGTGGGCTTAGCGCTGTCAGTACCTGTAACAGCAATTGTGGGTAAGGAGCTTGCTGACTTTCTTTGTAATCACAAGGAGCTTCCAAGTGCTTACCCAGCATCCCTTTTCATATATTTGTTTTGTTATCCTGCTCTACCTGCACATCCTGGGCTTTAGTGTACATGTGTCTTGGTTCCCGTGTGCATGCTGTTTGACTCAAAGCTATTCACTGTGTGATCTTGTGCACATTTCCCTTGCCATATTCACTGATTTTGTCCTCTCATGACAGAATGACCAGCCCACTATTCTCATTGAATATGGTAAACTTAAGAATGAAAGGCAGCAAAGCCTCTAAGAAGTTTGTACAGAAAGTTTCCACTACATTTACCGGCAAAAATCAAATCACCAGTTCTGACATAAATGAACTCCTTGTCACGAATGGGCCTTTACGTGCAGAGTATTTTTCCCACAGGATGACAGATCTTACATTGCCAGATCCTAGTTCTGTCTTTTATTCCGATACAGATTCTATGTCAGCACAAGCCTTAGCAGCAGAAATCAACACACTGTTAGGCTTACTACACAAGAGCACCTCTGTTGTTGAACCCCATGTTTCCAGTTATGCTTCTCCTCAGATTGAACAGTTTCATGATAGAAATATAAAGAATGGAGGGGTTCCTTGCATAACTTCTGGTTTCTACCCTCAGTCTGTAGCATACTCCTCTGTACAAGAGCATACTGTAGTCCATAATGCCAACACGTCTGATGTTAATAGTTTGCTTAAGGGAAACACAGACCAAGTTGGTAAAAGAGAGAAGAAATCACAGAACCTGCAAGCAGTGAATGACAATGTGCAAACAGTGCACATCCAGATTGCTAGTGCAGGATCCAGCCCTGATGTTACCATGCCTCCCACTGTGCCTACTGATAGTGATGTACAGTTAATGCATGACATTCTAAAAGCTAAGCTTGAGGAGTTAAGACAAGAATTTGTTTCTTTACAAGAGGAGAATAAAACCTTGCAGTCTTTAATGAATACACCTGAGACCTTATCCTTTGTTGATGAAGTGAGCACTGTGCAGTCCCTGAGTGCAGAGACTTTAGTAGACCATGATATTTGTCAATATGTAAGATCTACTGGGAGTGAAAGTCTTTCTTCTAGCGCAGCGCTTAATCAGGGCACAGGGGGCCTCATTAGGAGTGTGCCGGTCGCGGTTACAACGGTGCCGGTAAGCTACTGGCACCGTTGTTACCGGACCGGCACATTCGGAGTTCTGCTGGTGGGTGCCGTCCTGCATGCCAGGTCTGACCTGGCAGACAGACCAGCACCCGCCAGCAGACTTTGACAGAAGCACCGGCACTGTTGCGCACAGTGCCGGTGCTTCCGTCCTCATCATTCCCATTTGAGTCCTATGAGATTCAAATGGGAATGGGGAGTAATATATTCCGACGCCTGGCTCCAGGGACTGCTGAGGCTGTAATGCCCAGGTGATTCCCCATTGCCATGCGCCGGAAGAAAACAAGACTCCGGCGACAGCCGTGCCATTTTTACCGGCATGGCTACAGCCGGGGTCGTAATGAGGCCCAGTGTCTGACATGCTTCCTTCTGTTTGTCACGGACTCCAGTTAGCTGAAGATGCTCTATGCAGGCCTGTACCTAAGATTTCCTGTGTAGCAGCTTGTCACAACCCTGAGCTAACACACATGCAAGTTTCTGATTTCCAAACACAATCCACAAAAGTGGCCTACATAGATTCAGTCACTACAGTAGGCTTAGGCTCTGCTCTTGGTCTAGCTGCTGAGACTGAAGTAGATGTTCTAGCGGATGTGGAAAATGATCTGTGTTCACTCTTCCTACTGCCAATTTTGGTCACAACGAACAGTCAGAGAAAGTACAGATTCCATGTTCTGATGAACTCATTCCACAGCACACAGAACCAAAAACCCGACAGGCGATTCCTGAACTGTTGATTGTTAATCTGCCACTTTCAGAGGCGAAGACAGATGAGTGGACAATTGACGAAATCTTGATCAACCGAGACTTTACTATGTTGATTCCTCTGGTTAATTTTGACGTCTACAACGAAAGAGACTGTGTCATCCACTAAGGAAAGGGACTGCAAAGGTAAAGCTCAGTCTTTGGTTACTTGTGCCAAGGAGTCTACTGCCCTAGAGGTGCCTTCCATTCCTGAGCCACCAATGTGTTTGTCGACTTCTGAGACGTCTGTCTGTTCTCCTACAGCCATTGAATCTTCTACGTTCCAGTCCCCAGCACTGCAGTCATCTTTGGCACACGTGTCTTCAATCAATGAACCTCTGCCATGTCTGCCATTTACTTAAGGGCCTCAGCCATGCACCATAGGTACTCCCCTATATAGAAGCCGTTTGGATCCTCCTTCTGGGTCATTGTTTATGGACCTGCAGCGTCTGTAAATATCGGGGAGCTGCAGGCCCTTGTCCGATTGGGCTCAGGATTGTCTTGCTATTAAGTGAAGAGGAGACATTACTGAAGAAATGCTTACACAGAGACCCAGCATTGCTAGAAAAGCACTGTTTAAACAAGACTGGATTGAAAATGGAATGCTGACATCCTATAAGGTGTTTAAACACACCATCTATGACATAAAAGCGTATGGGTCTATGAATGGTATCTTGTTAAAATACCCTGCTAAGATAATTTGTCGTACTTGGATGTTTTTAAAGTTAAATCTATTCAACACATTTGAAGTTAAAGGTACTAGAGATCACATACACAGGCAAGACAGGTGATGCCGCCATTGTCATGGTGAAATCGAAGCAATACAGCACATTTTGTTGGTTTGTCCTTGTCTTAACCGCTACTCGCGTTAATATGTTAGGTAAATCTCTGGATACAGCCAATATGATTGGCACTGAAAAGAGTGTGGCACTCTCTTCTTGTGGTGCCGCCAGCATCTTTAATGATTTCTGTGATGAGATTTCTGGTTATGATGTTTCCTGATCAACTATCCTAGTAAATGGTTTTATTTGTCTAATATCGATTTGGCCTCGTTGTTGCTTTTAGACTTTAGTTATTAATCCTGTTTTGTAGACTGCTGTCAATTTATTAACGTCTTAATGAATTAATGTAATAATATAATAATGTATTGATTTGCTTGATGAATTCAGGCTATACAGTTTTATTTGTTCTTAATTATGCCACACAATAAATAAATACAAAAATTAAAAGTTCTCTCCCTTTTCTGCCTCACACCCTTCTTATCAACAGGCCCTTCCAAGTCACTTTAGCAGTGTCCCAGACAGTACATATATCCACCTCCCAGTATCACTAACAAAGAAATATTCCTTTATGCCCCCTCAAATTCTTCCCTAAACCTCAGCTCCTTCCAAAGCGACTCATTACACTGCCAGAGTGAGTGTCAAGCACTTTACCCCAACAATTATAAATCCAGTCAAACCATGTCACAGTCCGACCAGCTAATCAGGAGTATCACACAACCCATTGCACCATCCCATAATTCTCTTGACACGGAAACATAATCAATGCGAGTATACGTCCCATGTGGCGAGAGAGTAAAAAGTGAAACTTCTATCCTGAGGATAAAATAGTTGCCACGCATTGCACAAGTCATGAGAATCCAAGCAGGCCTGCAATCCTCCACAACCAACCGGACAAGCCCTGGCATCACCAGGACATCCCCCGGTGGGCCTCTGGGCATAGTGCCTCTTTGGCGAGGAGCGGAAGGATACAAAAATAGAAGGGCAACGGTCACACGCATCGTGTGATCTGCTTGGATGATTCATATTGAATTGGCTACTGCCACCACCACCGACCAAGGTACGTGACTCTGGCAGATTTCTTTTCTTTCCCAGAAGCTCATACCTGCGCATGGTGATGAGGTGCTGGGAACCCCACATGTCCTGCCTGCTGCTACATACACATTGCACAGGTCAGGTGCAGCTGGGCGGCTAAAGTGCACTGGTGGAGTGGGCAGGGCAGCAGCCAGGCACAGGCCACAGTCAGGCGGCTGCCTGCTGCTTGTGCCTTCCAACGACTCAACGCCACGACCACTAAGGTAAGTGAAAACGAGATAATTGAGGGAGACGGACAGGCTGCACACCCTGGGCCGCCAGTGTCAACCTCAGTGCTGCTGAGTGCGCGAGAACTGAGCCCAGGTGCTGACAATTCAGTTGCGATTCGTCTTTAAATGTGTGCCGATACGATATCTGCCCTTAGACCTGTACTAAATGATGCAGCTGCATGATCCATTTAACATGTGACATGGGTCATGCAGCTGCATCATGTTATCTGTGTATTTGCAGGAGGCAGCAGCAAACCTCCGTCTCTATTCGCCTGCCTGCAATGGGCTCCTGCCGATGGAGCAGGCATGGGCACGTGATGTGAATGAAGGAAGGCCGCTCTCAGCCCAGAGCATTAACGGTGAGGTGAAATAGCGGCACCAAAAGGGGGCCAGGCCAGCGCCTCTCCCCTGCCGGAGCCCCTTTTCTTGATATTAAAGAGAGGCTCCAAAGTTGTGTTTGAAGAGGACTGCGCATGCTGGCGGTCCTCATGAGGGTGCTCAACAAGCCTGAGTGAAGCCCACCCGCCTTCACACCCTCATGTGTACATATGGTATGAAATTGCAGAGCATAATGACAGCTATCCTTATGCAGAAGCATCATTCTCTGTCTTTCAGCAGGAATTTTGATGTGTCTGTCTTTTTTTCCTATTTTTACTGCCCTGTGCCCCTCCTAGATTTCCAGGCGCGAGGCTGCACCACAATGAGGCGCACGTGGATCACACACGTCTGTATTGTGTTAGCATTGCATTGTGGGACTTGTAGTTCTGCACGGATGGTCTACTCACACACCTGGTCTGAAGGCAACCGGCAGCTCATCTTCAATAGTACACAGTAACAGAATATATTTAGTTCCCCTATTAAAACTCCCCTCATCCCAAGATATAACTACGTTTCATCTATGCCACACTAGCTGCACTTTAGATGCCCCCAGAGTGCTTGCCTACGAGTGCAGTTATGCAGGACTCGATCCTTAGCCGGTATAAAGGCTTGGTTTCAATACTTGCCATAATAGCTGGAGTGCACACCTGGCATAACCCTGATTGCTATGCCCAGTATATTAACACATGGCAGCCTGCAAAAGCCATATACCCATTTGGTCATAGCACAAGCAATCTGTCCTGCATGTGCAATACCTAGTCACGCAATACCATCTTACTGATGACCTGTTCCTAAATTCTCCCGATAGCCATGCTTTGGAGGCAAAGGGTGCTCAACAGCGCCCTGGCCTTATGGAACAACGTTCCGAGCTCCATTTGCCCAGCCACCTCCCTGCTGCAAAACAGTAAACTTGTAAGGGTTTTGCTATTCCATCAGGAGTCAGAAACCTGCCCAACAGACTATTTTCTCTACACAGTACTTTTCTCTCACCCCATTACTTTTGCAATTTCCCCCATAGCTCTCTTAGCGCTAGTACCAGCTTACTTATTGGTGCGCTCTGATGCTGTACCGTGTATCATGTATATACCTGGCATACAATGTTGTGTACTTGGCAGCACCCAGGCAACCCAGGCTGAGCCTGTCATAAAATGGCAGTGCCTCGCCCTACGAGGCTGCACGTTGTATTTGATGGCAGCACTTTTGGCTCTTTGTGATTCTGCTGTGGACTTGTAACTTTCATATTGACTATTGTGCTGCGGACATGCCACACCCTTGAAAAAAACGAATACAACTCACCATTCGTCAACTGCTAGCAATAAATGAATGGATCCCTGTCACTTAAATGCATTACGTTAACACTTAAGTGATGGGTATATATAACCATCGTCAAGGGGAAATATTATTGCTCACATTTTCAGAGTGACATGATGCCAGGGCACTGCAGCTGGAGCAGTGGGATAGCCTGCAGGTTGCTGGAAAGGGAGCCTCTGAAGGAGAAATGAACATTCGCAGCACAGCAAACAATCACTGCAAGAATTAGAACGCTGGGGGTACACCGGCCACCCCGCGCCTCATTGCTCAATTCTCAGGGCTACCTACAACCTCCTTAGTGTAGTAGGCATACTCCAATTCTCTTTATTGTGTCAGTCCTTTCCATCTTTCCTGTTCTCTCTCCCGCATAGTCTGTTTTATTCTTCCACCTGCCCTCTATCCTATCTCTTGAATTCTCTCACTCCTCTTATGCTAAACATTTCTCTCTTATCCACCTCCTTCTCCCAGACAATCTCTTTTTCTCTGCTCTCTGATTTCATCTCTCCAATATACCATTCTCTATTGTTATGCATCTCCTCTCTTCTAGAATCTGTCTGTCCTCCCTTCATCCCCTTTCTCACACGTTCTCCTCTTTTTTTGCTCCTTTATGTGTTTTGTCTCGCTTCCCCTGATATTTGTATTTTGTCACCGTTTCTTTCCTTACCTCCATTTTGAAAAATCCCATCACCATGAAGCAGGGATGGGTAGTGCTGGCCAGGACATTGCATAAGTAAATCTTCAAATGTAGTCTTCCCAGCAAAGCTTGGGGCCAAACATCTGGACAGACACAGCTAGATCATGGAGGGAAGGGAGCCGTGGAGAGTCATGCTATGGATATTTGTTATGGAGATTTACATTGTGGACTGTGTGGTTCTCATTGTATACGTATACAGATGTGCAGTGTACGGATCATAGCATCTCTCATATCATTATTGTACTTGCCTCTAAATTGTATTCACAGATCTTGTCTAGCCGATCTACTCGTCCTCCCAACATCAACTCCCTGAATCCTACTATCCACTTTCTCACCCTATGGTGCCTTTTGGGACACATAGCTTGTACATGCTGTTTGGTTATTTATCCACCCATGGCCATGTTAATCCCTATGGCCATTTCTAACTGCTTTCTGCCCTTCACCAAAAACACGTCCTCCTGGGATGTTTTTGAGCTAGCTTTACCAAGCCTTAGCATCAAAGTGTGTGCTTTAAGTGGCTGCCAGTTTTTTCTCAAAGCAGTCTTCTGAGAGTTAATGACTGAAATGGAACTATGAACACACTACTGGTAAAATAAAAATGTCAACCTGGTTTGCTTCAGGTACTCCATTTATAAGCACTACGTCTGTCCCTCACTGAAGTCCTGTTAAAAACAAGCATTGGCAAAGCCAACAGTTTAAGCTTGTGTTTCAATATTAGGCATTCACCAGGCACTGCTAAATTACCACTTTGCAGCTGCTACCATCAATGGACAGTTAATACCACTGTGGCAGTGCCTGGCAAAATACCTTTCCCATGCCTACACAAAAGCCAAAACTCTTGGGATTGCCAATGATCGTTTCTGAATGCTTTTTATCTGTGTGCCCTTCCCAGCACGGGAATAGGGTGAACTGGAATAGGGAATGGAATAGGGGTGCATGTTGTCTGGGCACTTTTAAAAATAGCTTTATTAGTTTTTCTCATCTGCTAAATGCGGAACGTCCTAGGTCCCTCTATCATTGAAAATCTACTTTGGGAGATCATGAACTTATTTAAAACATGACATTTTAATCCGTGTATGTTTAAAACATGCTTTAAGTGCAAACATTTTGATTAATTCTTTTCAAGATTTTCTTGGGGGATACTGGCAATCCCCTGATAGAAGGGTTGGGCTCACGCTCTGTGCTCGCTTGTTTGGTGAAATATGTGTCCGCTTTGAAAACATTTTCCAGGGCCACTTTTGATTCCCAGTCCAGCCCTGCCACCACCCTCACCCGGGACCCATCTATCAAGCGGTGGGTGAGCCCACATATTAAGCTCTAAACCACTATCCGATGCCATTTACAATCTCTCACAACTTTCACTATCGTTGCCCTCAAGAATCTCAAATGTCCCTGATTAGGAGCATACATCATTGCAAACGTAAGCCATACCCCCATAAAGAGTCCCGAGACCATGAGTGCTCTACCATCTCTACTTTTCCATGGCATCACCTTTTCCATCCTTAGTCTCTTGTGGAAAAGGATCCATACCCCATCCTTTTTGGAGTCACCTGTTGCCCAGTATGCCTGTCCAATAAGTCCACAAAGGACACTCCATTCCTCCCTCTGTAAGAAACCTTGTTTAGTGCAAAAAGAGGACATGCATCCCCACCGTCTGAAATTCTCTAGCCACAAACGATAATTTGGTCGGTGAGTTTAACCCCTTCACATTTAACGTACAAACCAGCAGGCAGACCTGCCTCCCACCTTATTCACATCCTGCATCGCCATAATAGAGTTGTGTCCACAAAACATTGCAACTTCAACAAAATCAACTTTCCAGGTCACAAAAGTCTCATGAAACAAATTCCCTATACCAGTTCCCACCATCCCCCCTGTCCCTCAAAGCCACCAAACTACAACCTATTTGCCCTCCCTGTGGCATCCAGTCCCTCACAGTTAACATCACTGGATCGAACCACCAAGAATTCCCGGCCACCGAGAAATTGCAATACGTCCCACTGCTATAAGAGCCCCACAGCCCCCCGCAACCAAATAATCATCAACAACACTTTTCATGAAACCTCCACCTTTTCCCGCTAACCTTGTCCGGGTCCAGCACAACTACTACTCGTGCTCCCGACTCCAGGTGTCCAATGGCTCCTGTTCCCCCTGCTTCACCAACAGACTCGTTCCCCGCTAGTCACCTTACTGACCCGCTCTGAGGTGCCACCACAACCCAATAATTATCAAATGGACAACAACGAATGAGGTGTTAGAAGCACTCGGGATAAATTGTACACAGTTGCAGCCACACAAAAAATTAAGCATCAGGGGTACCCCCCTGGGGGATTATTCCATTTCTTAAATGTGCTTGGTCCTAGGACAGGCCGGCGCCTGCCCCCTTTAACCCTCTGAAAACTGTCTCCAGCCGCCTCATTCCCCTCCTTAGCTTTGGCCTCCGGAGGCACCCATGAGTTCACTCTTGACCCTCTGGATATCGTCTTCTGTAATCAATTCATATTTATGGCCTTCATGCTCGAAAGATATAGACAAGGGGAACCTCACCGATAGCAAACTCCCTTTTCGTTGAGCCATTGGGTAAGGGAGGCACACATCCTCCATCTCTTGAAATTTCTTGAAAGTTATTTTGGAGGATGCGAGCATGACGGGGCCCTCTCTCTGTGCCTTATCAAGAATGTCAATTTTCTCCTCAAAATAATGGAAGCGGGCAAAAATAGATGTGGGGCCCCTGGCCCCTCCCCCAGCCCTATGTGCCCTGTCAATCGTGGGTTCAGGAATCATGTCATTACCAAACAGATTTATCACCTCATAGAGGACTCTCTTGATGTCCATTTCTGTTTCTCATTCTTTCTTCTAAAACCCAAAAAATCTCAGTTTGTTCCTTCTCTCCCAGTTCTCAAAAGCATCCATCTTTAAAGTCATTTCTGATTCCCATCGTTCAAGTTCCGACAACCGCATATCAATATGCACCTCCATTGTGTCCAGTAAGGATTGATTGTTCTCCAATCCTTGAAGTCTGTCATCAATATCATGTATTCGTTTGTCCATCTTGTCAAGTTTACCCCCTATGACGGAGCAAATCCCCCTGATCTCTTCCAACAGGGCGGCTATGTCTTTCTTGGCCGAGGCCATATCGTCTGGTGCCTCAGCAATGCCCAGGTAATTCACCTCCTTCATTTCCTGAAACTGATTAGGGCACATCAAGTGGAACCGCTCAGTGAGGGTCTCCAATCCATCCAATTGGAACTACCATCCCTTGTGCACCTGGAAAGGAGATTCTCTCAGTGAGGGAGAAGGGGAGGAAAACTATATAGGCACTGGATCCCGTACAAACCTCAAGACAGTAGCAGGCTCCGACAGCGGATTTACCCCTGGGTGCCCCCACTGGTCCACTCATCCATGTGGTAAAATGCAATGCCACTCGATAGCTCCCACAGGACAGGGCTGGGCTAAGCAGATGCCAAAGTTCCATTCTCCTTCACCCCTTTGGCAACCGCAATCCAATAACCAAGCTACTCTCTAACGCGCCGTGAGGCATAGCCCACCTGCCGGGCTCTCAAACCAATTCATCCCAGTGGCGCACAAGCCTCACAGTTAGGCTTCCACCATCTGCGCGCCCCTGGTGGCCTCTCCATGGCTACTGATTTTGATTGTTGGTACAGTTGGTCATTGTAAAGAAAACAATTGTTGGTCTGCAAAGTCTAACATTTCTGGTATCCGCATAAATGATCGAACAAAAAAAACGAACAAAAATAACCAAATTATTTTACCTATTTTCTTTGAAATCTTGGGTCGCTTTTAATAGAAAATAGCTGTGGGGTGGGGCAAGGGTAGGGTATTAGTTAAGGTAGTGTTTTGAGGGGGATGTGGGGGCGGCTCCCCCCGCATTCTTAGAAGAAAAAGCAATTCAGTCATTTGTCCTTTTGAACTTTTAATTTTGTTCATTTCATGGTAAACCAACATTTCTATATAAATATTACACTGTTCGTAGTATCTGACTGGCTTTCGATTGAAATAATGTTTTACCGCTGTCATAGCTAGGTTGTGATCTATTGAGGTGTAGAGAGCATTGACGTGAAGTGTGACCGAGAAATATTTTTCTCTCCAAACTATTTCTTTGAGTTTCTAAAAATGTGGATAGAATATCTAATATAGGAGTCTAGTTTGAGCACTGTTGGATGTAGAAAGGAATCTATGAATTTGGAGAGTTGTTCAGTAAAAGACCAATTCCCACTTAGTATGTGTCTAACTTGTGGTATGTTTTTCAAAAGGTATATGTAGTTTGGGTAAAAAGTATAACGTTGGAGTTCTAGGATTGAATTAAATCAAATATTGTCTTTCATCCTCATTAAAAACATGTTAGGATTCAATTCTTACAACTTCGAATTGACTGTGTAAAACAAGAAGGCACCCACCTGAAGCAGATGCAGCAGTGGTCGAAGATATGAGAATATAACTGGTCGCCCTAAACCCACCCGATGAAATGCAATGGTGTAGGCATAGGTGTCACGCCGTTACAGCGCTGGTCTCTTTGGCAGCGCCGCCGATTGTGCGGAGTAATATGCTCCAGCCTGTCCAAGATGGCTGTGGATGTCCGCACCGTAACTGCAGACAACGGGATAGACTATGCACGCTCCACAGAGACGCAGATGGCTGTTCACGAGATCCCATTTAGGGAAGGAAGTACGGCTACCCGCCGCGTCACTACTGCTGATTCCGGCGCTCTTTAAGTTCCACTACTAGGTTGCCCTTCTCTGACCTATGTGAATTCTTATTTCTGTAATATCTCTGCTTATTTGCTCTCCTTTCTATCCAGACTCTCCTCTTCTCTCTCATCTCGGTTTCGCTCAGAGTCCCGTATTTCCTCGACAAGTCTCCCGCTCCCAACTTCCACTTGGGCTGGCCGCACTCTCGACATTCCCATCCAAAGTAAGTTAGCGTTCTTTCTATACCCGCTCTCTGCACCACTTTCCCAATATTACTCTGGCGGAAAATATCTCTCTTTTCCCTAAGGGTGGGCTGGTACTACTTTCTGGACCTAAATACTGGAAACCGGTGTTCCCGATCAAACCTCCTCCAGTAAGTGTCAGGCTACTGCTCCTTCTACAATATTTCAGTCTAATCTTCACTATTGAATTCTTACCTGTCTTGTGTCTAACTCCCAGACTCCATCTTCGATTCAAGTGACTGCTACTCCGAAGACCTCGTCCGGATTCCCCGCGAGCAACATCGTCCAGGGTTTTCTTCCCCAGCGGGTTTCCCTGGGGGGTTTTGCTCCTTCCCGCTCTGGCATATTATCATTTCCAGAGAGGGGAGGGTAGAGCTATCCAGGGGAACTTTCATTTCAGCATTTGCATCTTTCATGGGAAGTCGCTGTAAGATCAGGTTAGTGACACTTTTGAGATTAAATGTTGTTACTAAGTTAACCAAATTATAACAATAGGGTTTCCAGGAAAACCCTCTGGGGAAAAAAACGCTGTTCTGGTTACTCGAGTTGATGTATTCTCCTGGTAGCTGGTTCTCAGGAGGTGAGATGGGCTGGAGGAATGTTGTCCTTCTAATGTTGCTGATAAGGCCTAATCAGTATTCCAGGTCTAACAATGAAAGCAGAGGTAGTTTAGAAAGAGTAGCGCTAGAGATTAACCAACTGGTGAAGGAATTGTGCTCACCAGGCTGTCAGCATGAGCTTGTGCTGCTACATGGAGAGGGAAGTACATTCTGCGGTGGCGAAGGGTCAACAGCAAGCTACAGGTTTCTATGGCAAGATGAGAGGATCAGATAAGAGGAGAGGTGCAGAGAGCAGAATTAGTACAGGTCGTAGAGTACTATGATTATCTAACTGGATACTTTCCTGCCGATAGCTTCGAACAACGTAGCTGTGCACGGCGCTGACGGGTCTGCAGACACGAGAGCTGACTTCCGGGTCTACGTTGCTTTGGATACCACGATGCGTCGGCTAGTAGCGGCTAAACACGGGTAAAGAAGACAATGATAATGTTCGTACACGGGTAAGACAAACATGTAAAAGTGGTCTATGAGAATGTGTAACTGTTTCCTCAAACTGAATGCTGTAACTAATCGGAGCATAGATAAGGATTCCGAGATGTCGGAGCAAGTGCAGTTGTCGCAGGTAGAAACGGACCCTGTCAGATAGAGAGCAAAAAAGTGTTAGGACAGCAAGGATAGGATTAGCATGGACAAAGGAACTGAAGAGACTAGCAACAAACTTACGTAGCGTGGCTAAGAGAAGAGTAGCAACGCGACATTGCTTGGATCCAGCAGCTTGATAATGGGTTCCTGGCAACGGAGGCGGGAACAACCTTCCCATAATCCTGTGAAAGTCTGGAGCACAGAACAAGCTCTGGGAAGCCATCTTGGTAGGGTAAAGGGACACCATCCCGACCCTGTTCCACCGCCGCCACAGGGACCAGCGGGGACGGCGGGACATGACAGAACATCTTGTTGGTACCATTTAATTATTAGTAGTTTAGGTTTGCTTTGGCTACGAGCAAGGGTTTGTTGCCTACTTTTCTGTAGCAACCTGGCATTGAGAGATCTTCTTCAGTCATTTTAATTTAGTCTAGTATTTTCATCACTACCATGTTGCCTGCTTCTTTGATTACTAGATTTTTGGTTGTTGTGATTTTTCTAAGTGCTTGTCTTTCCTGGTAGCTGAGATTGGGTTTCTGGTGTTGGATTCGTTCTTGCTAGTATCTTTAGTTTTGTTCTTATGTCTTGCGTAGCTATTTCAAAAAGCTATCTTTATGGATCTTGGTTGGTAAAAGCAGTAAATATGTGGCGGCTGGTTTGAAAAGTGTAGCTGTTGGTTTGTCTTTATAGATGGCTATGTCTCTGGCTATTCTACTTGGGGGTATGTACTCTTCCAGTTCCAATTGCATAAGAGTACTCTTGGCTTCAAAATCCTGCATGGTTAGACTAGATGTGTCCTGATGATAATCTTTATATACAATCCATGTTCTTCGTAATGAAAGAATTCCTTACGTTTCAATTTGTGAACAAATTTGAACAGATTTATATACGTGTCCTAGGTTCAAAGATAATTCCTTTGTTTAATGCTGATATGTCTTGACTTATAATCTGATAGATTGTATACAATATCAATCAATCAATTCAAGTTTATTTCAGAAAATACAAACAGGCTTTCCATAATAACATACAGCAATGTAATATGATATGATATGATAGTTTATTTATATAGCGCCTATACAGAATGTGTTTCAAAGCGCTTCAAGGCAAGGGAGGGAACAAGGGAAAATACAATGACATTCTTACAGGCCATGAACAGTAAGGATGTGAAATGAACTATAGTACTCAGCCTGACGACATTCCAGATAGTGCAAGAGCTAAGACATAGATAAGGGGGGGAGGGGGAGAGCGGGAAGGAAATGGAAACAGACAGGCGACTGCCATACCAGGCCCGACGACATTTCTGGTAGAGCCGGAGAAAAACAAAAGGTGAGGGAGAGGGGTGCAGAAAGGGAGGGGAGGAACAAAACAAGCGACTTTCGTACTAGGCTTGACGACATTTCAGATAGTGCTGGAGGAGGTGTGGGGAGGAAAAAACCAGTAAGGAGACGGGGGAGGAGACAGACAAGGTTGCTATCATACTAGGCCCAGGGACAATTCTGATAGAGTAAGTGCATAGAAGAAAGTAAGAGGAGGAGATAGGAAAAGAGAGAAGGGAAAAGAGGAGAGAACAGAGAGTTAGCAGTCAAAAGAGTGAAGAAGCAAGAGGGGAGAGTGAATACAATTGCAGAAGTCAGTAGTAACACATAATGTTGCAAGCCAGGATACAAGATGAAGATGGGAACAGCATGGCCACCACTAATATTAAACAAACACAGGAATTAATTAATACAATGACACACAAATCTCAAACTTTCAAGAGAAATAATGATAAAAACACTGTTAAATTATAACAGGCAATACATTGTCTGTCTATAAATTCTTTAAGGTGCTGATAGTAATTTCCTTCTATACCATGCACATGTAAAATATGTTAAAAGTGCCCAGCCCACCTTTGAAGAGTCATCCCAGAGCAGGTGTACTTGAGCTGGGCAATACTGTTTTAATTCAGTCTCTCTTAAAATTCGAATCAGAGTCGTTTTTCTGCTGTAGCCATAGCAGGGACAAATGAACACGAGATGCACCAAGTCTTCTATAGGCACTTGACACACCAAGCAAGATTTGTCTATGCTAATATTGCTTATCCATGTAGAGGTTATGGCTCTGAGTGCAAGGCAATTAAACCTTGCTCCAGTTATTATGGTTCTCTGGTTTGGACTAAGTGTCCAAATAAATATTTTTGCACGTCACACTCCGTTCTAATAGCATGTCTCTGGTTGAACGGTTACGAGAGTTCTAAAACCTCTTGTCTGTCCTGGGTATAGGCCATTAATCTGGTTTTTAGATTGGAATCTATGTCCGGTCAAGTGATAGGATTTAGTCCTGGGCGAATCCTTTTGCTTTTTTATATCATTGTCGCCAACACCAGATATCTATTTTGTGACCATAACAATATTGAAGTAAACTATATTGTCTCGAATGATATCTTTTGGTATGCGCCAATTTTGATACCTTTTTTTATTTGAGTGAATGTTATTAGAAAGAACACATCATATTGTCCAAACAATAGTTGTAAGCTTCAATAATACTTTATTTTTTCTTTGTTGTTGATTGAGCACAAGTTATTCATCACTTTGCTTAATTTTTCTATTTATATTGCAAGTTACTGTATTTCTTCCTCTCAACACGTGTTTCACCTTGAATGTGACAAGGCTCTTCAGGAGAGAGTCTAAAAACCAAATTTAAATCAACAATATTACATACACATTTTTGAAAGGAAGGCTCCTCTGAGCCCCTCACTTATAAGAAGCTCTTATTGTGATTGTTGAGAAAAACATTGGCTTTGTATTTCTTCTGACTCCAGACTGTTAGTTTTTTTAGACAGGTGGTTTGGGATCCTTAAATTAATCAGACAATAATGAATTTGTAAAGTATTATTATATCTAAGTAGTGTTCATATATACTAAAATATATTTTAGAAAGGATTGAGGGATGCTGATACTTGTATTTTTTATATTTTGATTATCCTTGATTTATTGATAGTCTGAAACTTCAGAGAGATATTCTTAATAGTTAATTATAATGCCCTGTAAAAGTCCTGGACCATGGCTTGCCTTTCTGAGGGTGTTCAGGGCATGTATGTGTGCCTGCACACTGAGAGTCGCGCAGTCATGATTGCCAACACCTGGTGTAGGCAGCGTGACTGCATGGGCTGTGAGACCCCCACCCCACTATGGCAGTGGTCCGCTGAAATGACCCAGTGGCCAAGAAATGCAGTACATTGAGCACCCTTTCCAAGGGGCTCAGTGCTTGGGAGCACAAGGTGGGTGATATGAGGTCATCCTCCCACTCCTGGACCAGGTCTAGGATGATATGAGGTGGAAAACTATACCTGCCATAGACCTGTTCATCAGGCATCCCAAAAAGGCTGGTCCTGGGCGAAATAATGAGGGGCCTGGCTATTCTCCTCCTCTTGCGGTGTCCCACGATCAGTGGTGCGAGAAATGGGACATTCATCGTAGCTGTATATGCGTGTTTGTTGTTTGCGCGCACTTTTATATTCTTCTGGGACGCTTCCGCCTGCCTTCGTGTGGCGGACATGTTTACGCCTGTGCGTGTCTTTTGGTGTGCGCGGGTTTCCCGTATTCGATTCCATGAATATGTGTTGCTCGCGTGCGTGTGGGCGTTCCGTGTATTTCCCAGCAGTACTTCGCCAGTTACGCCCTCATTTCCATGCGTTGTTCCCCATTCCGCGTGTTCCACCCCCTTTTTGGTGTGTGCGCCACACGTTGTGCGCTTTCGCTGTGCGTGTCGCACACAGCGTTTGGGATGTCGCTGTGACGTGTGAGCCTGTGTGCGCCACGCACGATTTTGGCGCTCATCCTGGGAAAAACACGCACAGGGCCTGCTAGTTTTTCACGCTTGCGCCAGCGTGCGCCACTAATTTCAGCGCACATTTATTCCATGAATCGGGAAGATAGTCTTTCAACAAAGACATTCTGCATTTAACTATTCCTGTTTTATCCACAAATGAGCTCTCTTACCTTAGATTCGGGAGATATGTTTGCCTCCTTTGCAGTTCATCCGCGATCTGGAAATTACCTTATTTCGCAGGCTTTTAAGCGCGTACGCATTGACGCGCACGTGACGACGTCATCGCATATCTTAGTGCGATGACGTGGGTATGATGACATCATCGCGTATCTTTGCGCGATGACGTCACTACGTTTTTCCACGTTGTGGCCATTTTGGTTAATGAGTTATTTCCTATGTAATGGACAGGGACGCACTCCTCATTTTGTGCCTGTTTTGTATTTTGTATTTATTTATTTATATTGTGCACCTAACCCCTACAGGGGTAGCAAGGCTCAGAAGCAGCAAGAGGATTGCGTAGCTTGGCTACATACAAGGAGTGAGGTCCAGCCGTGGTTACAGTCCTAGACGCGTCAAAAAGAAACAATGCATGCCGATGAGGCATGTGTTACAGAAATATACAATATAAGCAATACTATATAAAAAAAAATCAGTTGTCTCATGAAAAGGTATCTACACGGAGCAATTGACAACCTAAATGTACATATATACAGTCACAGTGGTGGAGCATCAGGGCAACGGGAGAGCAAGAGGTCGTGAATCTTGAGCCAGTGGATGGTCTTAGTTCTGAATAGGCGGTAGGGGAGGTCCTCCCTGCAAGAAGGTGGAAGGGAGTTCCAGTATTGTGCTGCTTTAACAGGAAAGCTGTTCCCACCCGACATAGAACGTTTAAACCTAGGCACCAGGAGGAGATTGGAGTTGGCCATTCTAGAGGCGCGAGAGGAAGTAGGTCTGGTGAATCTAGTGATAAGGTATTGAGGGGCTGCTTGGTGGAGGCATTTGTGGGTCAGGGAAACCGATTTGAGGAATATTTTGTCTTTGGTAGAAAGCCAGTTGACAGACCGTCTAGAATCAGAGATGTGGGCTTTCTTTGGGATACTGAGGGCTGCTCTTAGGGCGTTATTTTGAAAGATCTGAATTTTGTTCATAATATATTTATTGCATCCTACATAGAGAGCGTTACAATAGTTCAACTTGGACAGGATCAGAGCCCTGGCTAGGGTGATGCAGTTAGACGGGGAGAGAAAAGGTTTGGCTGCTCTGATGAGTTTACATGTATAGGATGTGGTGGATGCCATAGCATTAACATGTTTTTTGAAGGTGAGAGTGGAATCTAGGTAGAAGCCAAGGGTTTTGACCTCCTTGGCTACCGTGATCTTATTGTTGTCAATTACGAAAGAGGAGTAGTTTTGGTCTAGTTTGTTAAGGTTGTGTGAGGACCCTAGAATGAGGAGTTCTGTTTTGTCATCATTCAGGCATAGACCGTGTGAGACCATCCATGCCTGGATGATGAGGTACACTTTGTTGACGAAGGCCAAATCCTTGTCATAATCCCCCGTCAACGGGATGAGGATCTGGGTATCATCGGCATAATTAGTGTAGGTGATACCCAGACCATCTAGATCATCAAAAAGGGGCTTCGTGAAGATGTTGTACAGGGTCGGGGAGACGCAGGATCCCTGAGGCACGCCGCAGGTGACAGGAATTGGGTCGGCTGCTGCTAATAGGGAAAAGACTCTCATTGTGCGGTTATTTAGAAAGGATTGGATCCAATCAGTTGCCTCTTGCGAGAAGTGGGCGGCTTTTTGAAGGTGGTCGCATAGGATCTCGTGGTCGACCAGATCGAAGGCAGCCGAGAGATCAAGAAGTAACAATAGTGCCACCTTACCCTGATCTCTCAGCTCATCTATCTGTGCCTTCAAATCTATGAGTGCGGTTTCGGTGCCGTGTTGAGGCCTGAAGCCCGATTGTCTGACTCCTAGGAGATGGAAGTGCTCAAGGTGATGTTGGATTTGTTGGTATGCTATTTTGTCGAGGATTTTGAGGAGGAATGGTACTGTAGTGATGGGGCGGTAATTAGTGGGAGTAGAGGGGTCTAGATTCGGTTTTTTGAGCAGGGGGAGGACCCATGATTGTTTCAGATTGTTAGGTACGCTGCCTGATGTGAATGACGCATTTATTAGTTTGGTAATAAATGGTGCGAGATCACGAGCCGCATCCTTTATCAATTGTGTGGGGCATAGGTCCCCATGGCAATTCGAAGGTTTGAGGGTGAGAATGACCTTTTCTACCTCTTTGGTGGATACTCTGTGGAAGTTAAAATGGGGAATGTGCACAGGGGGGTGTGTCTGAGTTGGGTGTATCTCTTTACGGGTGGGGATGCTAGGTTTAGAGGAAGAGAGAAGGGAATCCTTTTTAATGTGTATCTTTGTCTTGAGAGAGGAGATTTTGTTAGCTAGGGCATTTTGTATACTCGTGCACCAGTTTTTATCCTTGAGGCACGAGTCAGGAGCTTGGATGGGAGATTCAACCTCTTTCAGTATTGTAAAGAGCTCTCTGGTGTTGGATTTGGCTTGTGAGATTCGAGTGCTGTAGGACGTTTGTTTGGCCAGGATGATTTCTTTTTTATAATGAGAGGCTAGTTTGCTCAAGTTTTCCTTGTTTTTTTCTGAGGGAAGTGATCTCCAAATTTTTTCACACCGACACTTTTCCTGTCTGAGGGCTTTAAGATGAGGAGAAAACCAGGCGTTGATGTGTTTTCTTGGTATGCTCTTTTTTAGCTTCAGTGGGGCTATGGCATCAAGAGATGAGAGCATGACCCTATTATATATGTCTACCATCAATAAGGGATCTGTGTGGTCCGGAATGGCATTCAAGGTCGGTGCGATTAATGGGATCAAATTTTCAGGGGTGATGTTCTTTTTATTTCTGGTCTGAACAGCTGGAGCTATACTGTCAATTTGCGCTGGAGTTGCCTCTAGGGTGAACGAGATCAGGTAATGGTCTGTCCAGGGCTGTGAAGTATAGAAGAGATCAGGGCTGTGCAATTGTACACAGCTAGCCAGTCCAGGGTTCTACCTTTGATATGAGTTTTAGTCCTTTTAGGTAATTGTTGTTGAATGGAGTGGTTAGTATATATTTTATCCTGGCTAAGAGAGAAAACATTTGTACATTTCACTCTTGTTTATACTGTTAAGTCTTCATTGTTTTCACATTCACTAATTCCCTAGTTTCCTAAGTAGTCAGTATGTGTTTTATCCCTGCAAGGGAACAGACATTTGTGCATTTCATTCATTTGTTCACATTCTCTAATTCCCTGGTTCAGAAACTTTCTTAAACTTAAAAATTTAAAGTTTAAGAAAGTTTCTGAACCAGGGAATTACAGAATGTGAAAATAATTAATATAGGTTCATACTTAACAGTCTAAATATGAGTGAAATGCACACATGTCTGTCTCCTTGACAGGATAAAACACATCTCTTGGATTAAGGGGAGCAGCTCATCTATTGGTGGCAGTACCTGACTGATTTGCATATGGCTGGACCCTTTTTGCAATGGTGCAGATGGGCTAAAAAATGCTAGTGAGGAAGGTTTCCCAGAGCAATGCCAGTGGTTAAAATTAATTCAAAACCTTCCACCCATCACTTTTTTGGTTTTAGTTTGTCTCTCTATGTGAGAGAGCGTGTGCCCAGACGTGGGTCCCTTGCTCGCTGCGCCATAGGGAACCAAGCTGCACCTCACTGAGGAGGCCCAACAAGGCTGAAACATGTCTGGGGTTGCTTGTGTTTCTGTGCAGATGGAGCCTGGTCTAGCAGTTTGGGCAAGGCTGCTCCCATTGGTGGCAGTACTTGACTGATTTGCATATGGCTGGATCCCTTTTGCAATGGCGCAGACGGGCTAAAGAATGGTGGTGTGGAAGATTGCCCAGAGCATTCCTAGTGGTTCAGATTAATTCAAAACATTACACCCATCACTTTTTTGGTTTTAGTTGGTCTGCCTATGTTAGGGAGGTATGCCCAGACGTGGGTCCCTTCCTCGCTGCGCGATAGTGAGCCACTAGCAGTTCGGGCAGGACTGCTCCCATTGTTGACAATACCTGACTGATTTGCATGTGGCTGGACCCCTTTGGCAATGGTGCAGACAGGCTAATAAACGGTGGTGTGGATGGTTGCCCAGAGCAATACCAGTGGTTCAGATTAATTCAAACCCTTCCACCTTTTTTGATGTTTGCATGTACAGGGCCTTGATAGGACATACATTTTTCGTTTGTGACTATGCACACCCCCCTTTGCATTGCTGTACTGTAGTGCTGCACAATGTAATTGTGTGATGGCAATAGTACTCACCCATTATCCATGTTCGTTGGCCTCTGTGCCTCTTCATGTTTGCAGGTATTGTACTGTTGCACAGAACCATGGCAGCGTGGGTGGAACCAGGGAAGCGGGCACAGCAGTGTGTGATGTATAGGTCAAGATCACAGGTGACCTGGACGTTGAGGGAGGGAAAATGCTTCCTATTTCAGTATACATGTTCATGTGCCTGAGGGGGCTACCAATGCCACATGGGTGCAGTCCAGGGCAGCAATGATATTTGACATGTGGGCAACTGCATAACACTGTGCCTTCTTGGCATTCTCCTGTGCCGGGGTGGTGGGCATGGAGATATACTGGGACACATGACACAGGATGGCTCCCACCACCTGTACAAGCACCTTCAAAAGTCTGGTCTGTGCAACGCTGGGCAGCATGGCCACGGAGTGCTGGAAGGTGCCAGTTCCCAGGAATTGCAAAACAGACACTAGCTTCAGTAGCGAGGGGCACAGCTGTGTTTACATTTATCATGCTATCTAGGTCTTCTTGGATTAAGGTGAGCAGATCAACTATGGGCCCCCTATTCACCTATTCGGTACAGGGTGACCAGTTGGTTGTCAGTGAGTGTCCATGGTGAGGGCCTGACCCGGGGTATGGGCGCTTGTCTTAAATGTCGTCTCCTCCTCCTCCTCTCTTCACCCTGTGCTGGTTTTCCTGCCTGGGTAGGTCAATGCGCAGCATGAGCAGCTGCATGTCCCAGGTTGCAATGGCTAGTGGCAGCATGGTGTTTGACAGTGTGTTTGGGGAGGGCGTGTGCCTTATGTAGCTCTCTTGAGTGGATTGGGTGCAACTGTGGCTTCATTTGTGGTACCTGTCTGCATTTACCTCCACCTGAAAGGTGGAGACAACTGCGCTGTGTTTTTGGAGCTATTAGTGCCATCTCGCAACTTTTGATATGATGGTAATACAGCGTTTGTGTTATTGACAGTATTATCACCATTTCCCAAATTTTGATACATTCAGCGGAATTACCATCGACTCATAATTCGGCAGAACGGTAATTGTGGTGGTAATTCCGCTAATGCCACTTTTATCATATGCCGCCCAACTCGTAACGACCCCCTTAGTCTAGCAATGCTTGGGATTATAAAGTTTCTTTGAGTTGCCAACTAATGAAGAACTTTATCATTTTGATTGTCTTGATAAATTGAATTCTTTTTTGTTATTTGCTTTTGTTCGTTTCTCCACTGCACCTTTGCATGCTAGATGTTTGCATTATAAACCACAACAAAAAAAGAAAAAATATAAATGAAAACGTACAAGCATTAAAATGCAATGAAAAATCCAGGACTGCATAAGGTACTTACATGCAACATGGTAAACTAGGAGAGATATGAAATGGCCCCAATGTTTTCTTTTAGCCGTATAAACCAGCCCAAACGCTTCTCACATTGGGACAACTCTAGTGCACTGCCTGAGTTAACCCGCAACATTCCACCCTTCAAATAGAAGGGCAACGAAACATAACAGCCTCCATCACCCATTACAATACGAAGAAGTGAAGCACAAAAGCAATGCTTAAAGATGGTAAAGATGTAGTCTTACAATCAGTAGAGGACTGTCAATGGAGGACTTGCTACTGATGTGAAAGTATGGCACAGCAGGGGTTTACAACATGTCATCCATGAATAATGTATCAGCTGCATGCCAGTAACCCTAAGCACCAGTTCTCATGGAAAGTGGTTGCCAGACAACCCATGTCTTCCTGAACACCAGTGAGACTGACAAAATAAGTGACTATGCCACGATGGCAACAGCATGTATCCCTGAAACTGATACAACTGCATGAAGCCAATATCTAGAGGCGGGATGTCATGCAGAGCTGTTCTATGAAACTCAGAAACCAATGTTCATCCTCACCACCTGTATCATTTACAGATGGGAAGTATTCAATATGCCTAACACAGATGGGAGGTATCCAATTATATATGCATCAAGGACAATTGTGACCATTTTCTTTCTGAGTGGTTTGGGCTAGTTCAGCAGTTTTCGGGAGAGCATTGGGATCTGAGAGATTGGAGACTTATCAGGGAGACTTGTAAAAGCTCTTCCTGGAGGTGATAACTCTGCTCCCAAACCCTTGTAGTGTCTACATTTACCATAGTTCTCGCTGAGATTGATGACGATATTGCGAAAGAGATGCATTCTTAGAACATTATAAAAATAGCTGAAGTACCTTCTGAACCAGGGTACATTCTGTATTTGGTCTACTCGTTTAACAACGCCCCAATCCGCCCCCTCTAAACTGCCATATTCCCTGCCCTTAAACGCCTTACATCAGATAATTAATTATGTCACAGGGCATTAGACAAAAGATGCATTTTCTCCAAACTTACCAACTGCAAATATACAGCCGGACGATCGCCAGTATTTTCCACGACAAAACCGAAAGTGAAACGATCACCTCTTTGTTTCCTTCCTGAACACGTTGCCATGAAACAGGCAGTGTAAGCGTTACCTATTAGCCTTGGGTAAGAACTATACCTTAGCAGACAACGCTTCTATTTTGGACAAACGAGTGCAGACTTGTTTTATTTTCACTTCTGTTGGAGTGCAACAGAACAGGGCACTCTCTATTTAAACATGAAACTGTTAATACGAATTTACTTTTGTGAAAAATATCAACATCTTTAAATATGAATAAATAGTTTTTGTGGTCTCTTCTGAATGGGCCAATCACACTGCAAGGTGCCAAAAGCGGAATCTGTACATGGGAAGTATAGTAACTAAATTATACTGCACCATAAGCCTCTGATTTTGGGAGCTGTCCGTTAAAATGAAATATGGTAATTTCTGAATATACCTAAACAAGCATTGACAAAGCCATAAGGTTAGCGTTTGAGCGAATTGCTGTTGGCTTGTCTATGTTGAGCATAAAAAGGAGTGTGTTATTTCATGTGTAAAATCATGATTATGTTAATGCAACAAACAATATTGTGTGTAATGTCTGTCCACAGGAGTGTGCCAGTGCACGTTAGGTGGTCAGTGTTGGGACGGGCCAGAAGAAATATGTAATTTTCTAGCCGGCCTAGTGTTCTGTGTCAACTCCCATGTTTTTGTGGCAATAGGGCCTTGGGTTTGGGGTGTCATTGGTTCCAGGAAGGCTATCTTGTTGGGTGTGGAGAGTGATGGTAGGGCAGGGGCAACAATAAAAGTTGGGGAAAGGCCTGTTCAGCTTTTTTGGTCATTCAGCACTCCCCATAATAAGGGGTGCCACCTGCTTTTATTTTGCTTTCCTTCCTCGCCACCCAACCCTTTGTCTCTCCAGTATATCTCCCTGCACAATGCTGGCATTGCTTTCCTGGTACTGTGCCCATCACCCTGGGTACCTGATCATAACCTGAGAATTTGGCTCACCCTTCCTTCCTATTGATTAAGGGCAAGTTGACGGTTACCCCTCCTTCTGAGGTCAGACATGTGGAGGACAAGGTGGTGCTGCAATTTTTTTTGTGTCAAATTTTGGGTGCCCAAGCATTGCATAGCTTTTGCATAGAGGTGTCATTTTTCACCTGCATAAGAAATACAAAAAATGGCCTGAATGGAATGTGGGCTTGATACCTTTTGCTCATATTTGTGGTGTTATACATGTATGCCAAGATAATGACCAGTGGCAGATTCTCTGTGTTATATACATCTTTGTCACTTTGAAATGATTTAGAATAGCCATCTCTGCCTGCAGAAAAACAACTTCCAGGATGTTAAACGGGGACTTGTGCTATAAACCCGCTCCTGGAATATCAAAGACTTTCTGTCCAATATGTCCTTTCCAGCTACTTCATTTATTGTAAAAGAGCAAAGTGCAAAGGTAATGGTCATACGTCTGCCTCCAGTTAGAGTCAATATGTATGTTAAAGTTAAATGATAAGAACTCTCCTTTCACTTTTATAACAGTTTCCCAAATGTGGCCATCTGCTGCTGCTGAATGCTGTACGTGATAACAAGCATTGGCAAAGCCAATAGTTTTGCGTGATGTTTAGTGTAGGCCATTTCATCTAAATGATAGGAGATGGTAACAGTAGTTTTTTCTTTTGTGCAGAAAAGGTAAAGCCTGGTAGAAGACAATTATTATTTTGTTTAGTAAAGAAAAACTAAAGACTATTAGTAACATGTTATTCACTATATTAGCTTGATGTGTAAAAATCGGAGGGTATAAGATGTATGTTACAAATAAATAGGGGAACAATGTCTGCCTGTACAAAGGTCAAACCTGATTTTGGGCATACCCATGTCTGACCTATGTTGATTATTTGGGAGCGTGTAGTGTGCATTGATGTGAGGGCCGGGAAAAATGGAAATATTTGAGAAAATAAAATGTTTCTCTGTTTTATCCAAACACTTTTGGGGGTGGGATGGGGGTTCCCAGTAATTTCTCCTCATCAGGAGCTGCTTAGCTTGAACATTGGGAGATGAGTATCTGTGATTTCTATTCTCTGTGACTATGTTAATTCGTTGGTCACTGATTTAATTGCAGATGCCAGGACCCATGCTGCCCTCGTTTTCAATCTTAGACCGGTCTTTATCCCAGATGCGTTTAGAAATGAAAATGTATCATTTGTCCATTTGAAGTTTACATTGTTATGGAATGAAACACTGGGATCTTTCCTCATTTTGTTTAACTGCACACTTCATCCTGCTTTCCGTGAATACTTCAACAAAAAAAACAATTGAATTGAAAATATCTCCTTAAGTAGGGAGCGCACTGTATCTTTCTTAATTGTAGCATTGCCCTTATCTGACTCGTTTAGTGCTGAAATATCTCTAGGAGTGAATAACAGCCCCTCTGAAGCAAGAGCACACCATCTGCACCCCTTCACCGCTCTGATTGAACTCCATCCTCTTTCAAGCACATCTCAGTCCAACCCATCACTTCCACCTCTCTTACTATTCTCCTCATCTACTGCTCACTGGGCACCCTCATTCTCTTCTTGACCACTTACTTGAAGCACTACCAGATGGTCTCACTGCCGTCATAATGGGTAACCTCATCCTTTCCAATATGTCTAAGGCCCAAAAGCTCCAACTTAATTCCATTCCCTCTGACAACTCACAACCTACATAAAATTCCAACCCACACCCAATACAACCCTCTCAATCTCATATACCTATCGTCTACCCTGGTCTCCGCTGCTCCCACAATCGACACCTCCATATCTGACGAGTCTCATATTCACCTCACCGTATCTCCCCATCCTCATGTATCATGAAATGTAAGCTCCTTCTCTTCCAATTGCTCGATCCATGGATCTCACCTTTACTGAAGTGAACTCTGCACCGGCCACCCTCTTCAATGATCATCGCACTGCCCACTCCTTTAACCCCTCTTGCCCACGCCCTTACTCATGGATTACCAAAGCCATTCAGCTGCAGAGGACAATGATGCATTGCTGCATACTCACTGCAGCATAGGCCAATCCTCGGGCTCAACAGTACCCAGAAGCCCACAAGGGCTCTCTAATGTCCCCTACCACAGCTTTTGGCACAGACAAACTGTCAAAGATCCTCCAGGCCATGCATCCCAAGCCAACAATCAATCTGTTTCCCCCTCTCTCACCCCCAATGATTTGGCCTTCTACAATCAACAAAATATGGGACCCCGTGCCCACCCTTCTACCTCTCCCAACTGCTCACTCCAATCTTCACCATTCTTCCTATAGTCTCCTCCCTATGTCACTTCTTCCTCCCCTCCCCCACTGATGTTCTACTCTTTCACTCTGCCAACCCATCCTGAGCTTCAAGTGACCTCTTGGCAACACACATCATTACAGAACATGCACCTGTGACCTCCACACACCTCCCTGCTTGATTCTACCTCTCTCTCTTAAACAGGATGTTCCTATCTTGTTACAAAATAACGACACCCATGCCTCTCCAACAGAAACGAAGTGCTGAACCAAACAACTCCTCATTCAACTTATCTTTTTCCTTCATTACCACTCTAAATTCCTTGACAGTGTTGCCGCCAATCTGGATTACAGTCGAACCTCTACATATACTACTTTCATTGACATCACCATTGCTCTTAGCACTGCCTGGCACTCTCATGACTTCTTCATTCTCATGCTTCTAGTCCTTTCCACTGCATTTGACACTGTGGATCGTCCCTCCCTTCTACAACCTATTCCCCCTTCTCTTCAAGGACACCGTACTCAAATGGGTGTCCTTCTATCTTGCTGATTGTTCTTCCCCCTCTCATGGCACTCCAGAACTTTTTCTTAGTCACCCCTCCTACTGGGCATTCCTCAAAGATCATTCCTAGGCCAAAATATATTCACCATATATGCCTCCTCCCTCAGCAAACACAATTCCTTCTTTGGCTTTAACTATCACCTCTTTGCTGACAATATGCAGATCTTCTTCTCTTTCTTCACTTTTAATCCTGTAATCTCTGAATACATAATGAACTGCCTAACCTAGGCTGCCTCATGCTCAACTCTTCAAAGATGGTAGTCATCTTTCTCCCTGCCTCCAACACCAACCATGCTCTCCCCTCACCCATATCTTTCCCCCTGACCGCCTCACCCCCTTACACAGGGCTCGTAAACTTGAGGTTCTTTTTGACAGTGACCGGAACCTCTTCAGTTCATCACAGCCAAGTCTACCAGAGCTAGACCCCTAAACATTAGAAAGTTGTGCCCACACATCACACACCACTCAACTAAAACCAGTACCTTTACTAATTTGTTCTGCAAACTAAAACGCTGCTCGATCCTATACCTTGGTTTAAACCATATGCTTTTGCTCCTCATAACAAAGTACCCAACTTTGTGACACTGTTAGGCAAAGTTTTAATGCAGTACCCTCTTGGAACACTACAAGCAACTATGACTACAGGTATAGGTAAGCCAAGCTTGTACTACACAGTTTTGGTAGCGTGTTGAGCAGACAGGCTTATTTTAAGAGGGGAAATGTGAGCTGTAGTGGAGTTACACAAAGATTCACAGTTACAGGTATTCAAATAAACTCTTATAGTCGAAGTTTCTTGCATAAACAATTATTAATGTATTTATCACAGTCAGCTATAAAGCCTTCTTTAGAAGGGAGCAATATACTAGTAACATACAAATACACTTCAATACTGTACACTCTGAGTTTCTGAATCAGACTAGACCCTTTAGGGATGGCCCACAGACACAACCTACACCCACAGGTGACTTCAGTAACAAGGGTGCTGGGGACATTAATATCTTACTGTTGGCATTCAGAATACTCTTAAAAAGTTGTCAAAAGGCAAAGGTTATTAGAACACAGGAAATTACAAATGTTCATAAGCAGGGCAAAATACTTTCAGATAGCACATAGAAGAGTCATTCAATTCAAATAGGCTAAGCCAAAGTCAATGGGCAAAAGTCTTTGTATAGGATGCAGCACTTCAGGTAAGTAAATGGAAAAGTCTTTGCACACGTTCTTAAAAGTCTTTGATAAAAAGAAGAATCAAATGTAGGGCCACAAGCTGATTAGACTTGCGAGTTGCAGAAGTTACAAGCACTTCCACAGTAAGAGGTAAGTTTTCTTAGACTTGTTTTACAGTACCTTGGTAAAGAAGAAAATATGCAGCTGATGACTTCTGTTCCTGTGCAGCTCTGCAGATCTCACTGCTCCTGGGCCTCAGTCGTGGGGACAAGAGGGAGGATGTCGGGGGACTCCTGCACTGCACTGGCACTGTCAAAACTGGCAAACTTTACTTTAAGTGGCTGTTTTGCGTTTCAGCTCCTTGCGGTACAGCAAATAGCAATACGCGCGGTTCCTGGCTGTCAAGGTGGACTGTCCTTACTTCTGGGGTTCCACACTCTTCTGAGGGGGCTCAGGCTTGGTCAGTCCTGCTTCGTGGGAGTCCGGAGGATCTTCCAAAAGCTTTAGGCCAGCTTAAAAGTAAAGCATACAATCTGGTGTCCCTCTCCCTGGCTATACGGTTTCCTGCAGCAACTCTGAGGAAATTCAATCAGCTCCGAGATGGGTGTCCAGGTGGCTTACTTTGGAGTTGATTGGTCCCACCAACTCAAAGGGAGAAATCGTCCTTGCAGGGGCTTCTCTGTCGATATGAACTTGGCAAGTAGTCACTGCAGCAGGGCTTCACCGAGCAAACCAACGGCCCAGGAGTTGCATCAGGCGTCCTCTTCAAGCTCTTCTTCGGTTCCTTCATCCAGTTGTTGACTCTGCCTTCCAAGCCAAAAGACTTGCCTTTTATTCAGTTCTCTCCCATTCATTCCAACCTAGCTGTCACTCACCCAGCAGGGTGGCTGTCCTTGCCAGACAGTCAGCCAACCACTCACCACATAGTGCTTTTGGGTCTCCTAGGAGACTAAGCACAGGGAGTTTCAGGCACCCCCTCACTTCCTGCCTACCCCAGACACACGGGCACCAGAGGCGGGTTTCTCTCAGAAACCCCGCCAAAGGAGAAATGAACAAAGAGACCAAACCTGGTTTGGCGTGCAAAGAAACTGTCTAGAAGGATCTTCCTACAAAGACCTGGTGAAAAAAGAAGACAGGGCACCATTTTAGCAAAGATGGCTGGACGCCATTTTAAAAAAGATGGCTCCCGCGGTTACTTTACTGGAGCCGTGAACGGTCGCGGTAAATGCAAACCAAGGTAGTTCAAAACGAAACCACTGCCACCAGCCAGTCAATTGAGGAAAGGGTAACATAGAAAATGTTACATAAGCATTTAGATACAGGGGATACTAAGTAACCCCTCCAGGACTCTATTGTAAGATAGGGTGTGCTAGGTCTAGCAAGTACAATGCTAAGTAAAGTCTATTTCACTTTACTGCTCTGGGAAACAGTAGTTGATCCCAGAGAAGGTATTTAAACCTTGGGAAATCCGGAAGACTTCCGTGAGGCACAGTGTTAGGGAGAATTCTCCAGAATGGCTAATTTCCCTTACCTATTGAGTCCCTCAGCAGCTTTACTGGATTTCTATGATTTATTTTTTCACCTGGTAAGAGTGTGAGCCTTTTTTCCCACTCTTACATGTGTTTTTGGCTATGTGTCATACATTTTAAGTGTTCATGGACTGCGGAGCCTCACCCACTCCATAGGCATCATCTTTTTACTGTGTGTCACACAGCACTTTTAGTACAGTGACACAGGGTTGTATTTTTCAGACTTCTCACTTCAAACTCCATTTCTTGGGACTGACTACTGTCTCCCAGAACATGTAAAGTTGCCATTGACTTTATTAGTCTTTTTAAATTCACAGACCCAGTACAAACTATCTTCCATAGAGTACTGGAAAGGTTTAATAGTTATCCCTTTTTGTCTGTTTCTCATGGAACATTATTTCTTTCCCCTTTCTTTAAGATTTGGCTGGTGGCAGTGGTATCATTTTTTCCCTACCGCGGACTATGAAAATAGCCTTGGTACTGTTTTAGGCTAAGTTAGTAGCCTCGAACTTTAAATCCGCTGGACCCCTTTTATTTTATTTCGGGTTCCAGCTGGGTTTATTCGCCATTTCTTTTTGTAAAGGTCTTTCTTGTGGTCTACTCAACGCGCTAACCAGGTTTGGTTCCTTTGTTCACCGTCCTTTGGCGGGCTTCTGCACAGAAGCCCTCCTTAGGCGCCTGAATGTCTGTGGGGGACAGGATGTGAGGGAGGGGTGTGAGACTCCCTGCACAGGGTCTCCATGGAGACCCATGTTGCACTCTGTATGATTGCCTGTGGTGACTGTCCCGCCAGGACAGCCACCCTGCTGTGTGATTGACAGCCAGGCTGTGTGAATGGGGGAAAACTGCATAAAAAGCGGGTCTCTGGGACTTGTAAGGCAGAGTCGCCACTGGATCGAGAGAACCGAAGAGAAGCTGGAAGAAGAGGACCTCTACCACGACTGAACCCCCTGGTGAAGCCCTGCTGAGGGTCCGAAATCTCCAAACTTCGACGACAGGGAAGATCTGCATGGAATCTTCTGCCCTTGAGCTGGTGGGACCAACCAGTTCACCAAACTGCAAGCCAGGCCTCCCTCCTCTGGTCGAATTTGCTGTGCACAGCTACAGTGAACCAGATAGCCAGGAGAACCGGAACCTGCTTGGGTTTTAAGGAGCGCACCTTTTATTCGTCGCTTTGCTCCGCTGCTGGTTTCTTCCCTGGGCAGTGCAGGACCCTCCAGTCTTCCTCCTCCTTGTCAGTCTGACAGTCGCTTCAGGAACCGTGAGCCTGCAGGATCTGCCAGGAATGTCTGCCTCAGCTACAGCATTCTTCTGCTCTAAAGGTACTGTGCTAACCCGGTTGTTGGTTCCGACCGCGGTGAAAGTGAAATCTTTCGACAATCCGAGGGCTTGTCCTTCTCTACTCTTTAAAGTAACATTTCTTCCGACCAACTTCGTTTCGTACTCTTGGCAAAGACTTAACCGCAAACTACTCTGAACTGTGAGATCCTCTGCAAAGACTCTGGTCCATTGACTTTGGCTCAGGCCCCTTGATTTCCTCACCGTAGATGCCTTTTTTAGATTGCCCTGATTACTTACTTGTTGGTGCGGCTTAGTTGTGAATAACCTTGTCTTTCCCTCCCTTTTAAATTGCTGGAGTGCCATTTTGCTCTCACTTCATTTTGAGCTTAACTTGTCCAGAATCTATTGGGTGGTGTGTAGTATATTAAGAGCGTGATTTTTCTGCTGCTTTACTTTAGTGCATTGTTTTACAAATGATGTGTAAATAAATGTATATTATTTTATTCAGAAACCTTGAGTCAGTGTTTGCTTGAACCATAGTAAATTGCTGTCCTTTGTGTAACTTATGATACTGCTCACTTTACTCTTGAGATAAGTCTGGCTGCTCAGCCAACGCTACCACTTTACTGCGTAGTACAGGCATATACCAAAGGTGAATTTGTACTGTCACTTGTAGTCTTAATTGTGTGGGGTGTTCCCAAAGAGTACTGCATATGATTCTGCCTAACACTGGTGTACAGCGGTGAGGATCAAGTATAGTGATTACACTTAGAGTGCTGCTATTACCTTGGATCAACTAACCACAAGGCTAAACCTCAATAAAAAGCAATTTGAATCATGTCTGATATGGAAAGCTACAGTCAGGAGACCCTCATTAGTTACAGTGGGCCTCATTACGACCCTGGCACTCCCGTAATGAAGGGGGCTGGTACGGGACCGGCCCTCTTCATTACGGGAGCGCCAATTTCGAGTTTCCCTTTGCGGGACCTCTTTTCCGGGTCCCGCGAGGGAAAGAGGGAGGTAACAATGGGACACTTGTAATGTGCCGTTGTTACCTCCCTCCCCATTCCCATTGAGCCCTATGGGGGCTCAAATAGGAATGGGGAATGGTTCCTGCAAGGAGGACTTACCGGGTCCTCCTATGTCGGAAGGACCCGGTAAGTCCCCATTGCAGGAACCCGGTAATGGAGCCCGGTTTGGAGGCAGCCATGGAGCTAATAGCTCCATGGCTGCCTCCAAACTCGTAGTGAGGCCCACTGTGATTATCTGAAAAACCTATGTAGAGATAGGAATCTCTCTGTTAAAGTCAAAAGGTCAGAATTAGAAACAAAGTCTGAAGAGTGGGTCTGAAATACCTAACCCTCCAGCAAATGTGGAAAATGATGAGGATGATAATGTGTCTGTTATTTTTTTTTTTTAAACTTTATTTAACAATCGTGGTGGTACACTTACTACACAACATAACATACCATAGCATTTCACATTCCGTTTCTCCAATATCGGAACTTGGTTACAGTGGAACGATTTTACACACTTGGCACAGTAACAGTTCCCCCGGGGCTGTTTCCAGCCGACCCCAATTCACACAAGTATACCCTGAATGGGCCCCATATGTCCTTGGGTTTGCATGTACCTGGCAAGGACATTATGTAATGTTCTTCACATTCGTTGACATAGGCCAGCTCTTTAAGGAAGTGGTTTGCACTCGGGGCGTTCGTGCTTTTCCATTGTTGCAATATACATTTTTTGGCCACTGCGCACGCAACGTTGAATAATCGCCGGGCCACTACTGAGATCTTACCAATGTCACCAAATATATATTTCTGAGGAGCTAGGTCCGCTGGAATCTGTGTAATATCTTCTAGGATGGATGCCACTTCACCCCAGAACTTGTATATGAGTGGGCACCTCCAATACATGTGGAATGAGTCGGCCTGTTCGTCTCCACATTTCAGGCACCTGCTCGATCCATCTCGTATAAATTTCGCTACCTTCTGAGGGGTATAATGTAACTTATTTAACACCTTAAATTGGATTTGGCGGAGACCCGCGTTGATGGAGACTCCTTTTGTCAGAGCACAATATTTCTCCCATTTCTCGTTCGGGATCGTGATCCCCAGGTCAGATTCCCATGTCAGTCTGATCCTGTTTGTTGTGGGTGTGTTTGCCTGCATAACTGCATATAGCCCCGAGACACTAACTCCCCCTTGGGCAGTCAACACACCCAGGCATGGATGGGTAGGTGGTTCCTCCGGGAACAGAGGCCATCTAGCTTTAAAAGATAGTCGCATGCGATGGTATTGCAATATTTTCAGCGGATCTCTTCCCATCCCTACTTTAAATTCCTCTAAAGTTATGAACTTGCCATTAGGGTATATGTCCCGGAGTTTAAACTCACCATCTGGGTCCCAGTTTGTGCGGATACCCGGATCGTAGGACGGTGCTATACCGGGAAAGTTCCAGAAGGGTGCTTCCGGGCAGTAAGGGGCTACTATTCCAAGCCTGCCGAAGAGTCTAGACCACGCGTGTACTGTAACGCTAACCGGGTGGAATGGGCAGTCATCCTTATGTTTTTTATTAAAGATTATGGACCTTATATCGGTAGGGAGAGCGGCGTGCTTTTCGATAACAACATGTGGGGAGGTGTCCAGGTCGTCGTACCAGTATTTGATAAATTGGGCCTGTGCTACAAGGTAATATAATTCGAAATCCGGGGCAGCTATTCCCCCCTTGTCATAAGGTTCCACCATCTTTTCCCATTTCATCCTGGCCGTGTTCCCTCCCCAGACAAATTCCACCGCCAGTGATCGGAGGGTTGCAAAAAACTGTGCCCCCGGCCACAGCGGAATGTTGGTGAATATGTATAGCAATTTCGGGAGTATTACCATTTTTAGTATGGCCACTCGACCAACGAGAGAAATGGGAAGCCGTGTCCACAACTTAAGTTTAGCAGATATGTTGTCTAATAGCTGATCATGGTTGTCAGCATAAAGAGAGGCTGCTCCAGTGGACACCACTATTCCCAGATATCTCAGCTTGGCGGGGGACCATTGCAAACCATATGTGTTGGTTGGGCATCTCGTGGCGGGGGTTAAGGGGAATATCTCGGATTTAGACCTGTTGGTTCTGTAGCCCGAGTACTCGGCAAACACATGTATTGTCTCTATCGCAGGGCCTAAATGTACATCTGGTTCTCTAATATATAACAGTGTGTCGTCTGCATATAAGGATATGGATTGAGTCAGACCTGCCATTTTTATGCCCCTCTGCCCCTGATGCTCCCTGATTGCTGCTGCAACCGGTTCCATCGTGAGGGCGAACAATATAGGGGAAAATGGACATCCCTGTCGCGTGCCCCTGCCCAGCTTAAACCAGTCAGACAGCACGCGGTTGGTTAGCACTCTGGCGCCCGGGTCCGAGTATAACAGCCCAACACATCTTAGAAAGTAGGGACCTATACCAAATTTATTTAGCACCCTGAACAGGTAAAGCCATGACACCGTGTCAAACGCCTTTTCAGCGTCTAGTGAGACTGCCACTGCCTGGGCCTCCGGTTTTATCTGGGCCATTATACCGAACAGCCTCCTAAGGTTGAGGGCCGTCGATCTGGTAGGGATGAAGCCGCACTGATCAGGGTGTATCAACGTGGGCATGTGTGGGAGAAGTCTAGTGGCCAGGATTTTAGCAAAAATTTTTGCATCACAATTAAGTAAAGAAAGGGGGCGGTAAGAGGACATCTCACTGGATGGTCGCCTGGGTTTCAGCAATACTGTGATTATGGCTTCTCTCATTGATGGCGGGAGAGTACCCACCTCCACAGCCTCCTCCCACACCGACAGCAACACCGGGGTTAGTTCCTCACTAAGCTCCTTGTAGAATTCTGCACCAAGCCCGTCCGAGCCCGGCGCCTTCCCGTTGGCCAAAGATTTTATCGCATCGGCGATTTCCTCAGTGGTCAAGGGTTGGTCCATTGCCAGCTTGTATTCGGAGGGTAGCGACGGGAGGGTGATGCCACGGAGGTATGCCTCCACCTCCTCGGGCGTTTTCGAGTCATGATTAGAGTATAGATTAGAGTAGAACCGGGTGAATTCCCTATTTATCCCCTCCTCACTGGTGACCACTGAACCGTCCTCCAACAGTATGCTGGAAATCGGTGTGTGTTGCCTCTCAGCTTTCAACAAGTTGGCTAGAGTGCGTCCCGCTCTGTTGCCCTCACCATATCTGCGTGCTCTGCTGGGGGTTGACATGTACAATAATTCTCTGTTAGCCAGTTTGTTGAATTCTAGCAGATTACGATTGATGTCCGAAAGGGTTTCTCTATCGTGTTTTTTAGTGTATCTAGCCTCCAGGTTCGTCAGGCGTTTCTCCACTTCCTCGAGCTCTATCCGAACCGCCTTCAACATACCCGAGGACTTAGAAAGCAGTATACCTCTCACCCAAGCCTTAAAGGCCTCCCATAGAGTGTGGCAGCTATTCACTGAACCCCTGTTGGTGTCGAGGAAATGCCCCACCTCTATATGTAAAGACTCCACTACCTCTGGGTCGCTGAGGATATTTGGTGGCATCCTCCATCTTCTGGCGGGGGGTGTTATGTTTTCTAGCGTGATTGTCATCATAACAGGGGAGTGGTCTGAAAAAGTACGGGGAAGTATTTCGCAGCTGTCTAACTGGTGTATGAGGCTTAGAGAAACCAGCCAATAATCTATCCTGGACTCTGAATCATGTACCGACGAATAAAATGTGTATTGTCTCCTACATGGATGCAGTGTTCTCCAGGAGTCAACCAGTGCCATTTGTGACAAGATCTGCGACAGCATCTCTGCCGCTCTGGAGGGTGTCCGGCGTTTTGTGCTGGAGCGATCCAGCGTGGTGTCAAGGATGGTGTTGAAGTCTCCCCCCCACAAAATGTGTTCATTACCCGTGCATCCTATTTCAAGTGCCACAGTTACATAGAAGTCGGGATCGTCCAGATTTGGCCCATACGTGTTCACCAGCACCACCTCCCTTCCCGCTATACTCCCCCATACTATGACAAAACGACCCAACATGTCCACTTTACTTTTCCCACATCGAAACCCAACCGAGGGATGTATGAGGGTTAGGACCCCTCTCGCCTGTGTGGAGTATTCCGTATAGTATCGGTTATGACCCCAGTTCTTCAAGAAGGCCGTGTTAACTTTGCGAAGTGCATGAGTTTCTTGCAGCATGATCACTTGTGGGCAGTGTCTAGTAATATAGGCTCCCAACTTTCTTGATTTAGCTAGATTGTTCAGGCCCCTAACGTTCCAAGTAAGTAGTCTCAACTTCAATCTCTTATCTTTTACTCCGTTACATGCCATCTCTGTGTGTTAGACTCATCATATTCATTCCGATCGTCCCAGAACGGATGTCCTGTGTAGCGTTGTGTCCACCACTTTTAACTTGAAACACCCTCCCAACTGAGCTCCCCCAACTCCCCAAGCTCCTTACATGAGTCCCGTATATCCCAACATAAATGGTTTTATCCCACCCTGTTGGATCCCTCCCCACATCATCCACCCCAACTTGACGATGTTGCCCAATAACATTCGGGACTTCCCCGATGGGCATACCCCTGAAATAACCTTGGAACTTTCCTGAGGGTAGCTGCCGTCGCTGTCCGACCACCCTGTCGGGGGCTCACGGCCCGGTCCTACCTTAAGTTTATGTCCAGGCCATTCTTTGTGTTGAGACATGTTTCCCGGCGGCATAGTACGACAGTGCAGGCCTTTCAGTCTGCCGCTTCCAGTCCCTCTGCCCCTGGCTGGTTTCCGGCGTTTTTATCGTGTGTTCTGTCCCTGGGAGGGAGAGGGATAGAGGCCTCCACGTATGCCATGGCTTCTTTGGGGTTTTCGAAGAAATGGGCCCTACCTCCATGTTGAATTCTGATCTTCGCGGGAAAAATCAGGGCATAGGGCACATTCCGCATCCGGAGTTGTCTTTTTACCGGCTCATAGGATCTGCGTTGAGCCTGCACTCCAGCGGAGAAGTCAGGGTAAATGTGGATCCTGTCATGCTCGAAGTGTAACGTGCCTTTCTCCCTGGAGAGCCGGAGGATTGCGTCTCTGTCTCGATAGTTGAGGATGCGTGCTATAATGGTACGCGGTGGTGCTCCGGGCTTCGGCGGTGGCGCCAGGATGCGGTGGGCCCTTTCGACCAGAAAATGTTCCGAGAGAGAGTCAGAACCAAGGATAGTTTTCAAAAGGTGTTCCACCTGCCGCTCCATGTCCCCTTTGCCGAAGGTCTCCGCTACTCCGACGATTCGTATGTTGTTCCTGCGGGATCTGGATTCCAAATCGTCGCACTTACTCTGGGTTCTCCGCAGTTCAGATTGGAGTAGGGCTATATCTCGGCCATGTTGGGATATCGTATCTTCGCTTGCACTGATTCTGTTTTCTGTATCCGTTATTCGCGCACTCTCCTTCTCTACTCTGGCCTTCAAGGATCCAATCGTTGCCACTATGTCATCCAGCTTGACATTGACGGCCATGAACCCGTTCTGGACCATCGTCGCCAGGCGTTCCAAGGGGTCCTCTTCCTGCCTGTCCGGGGGGTGCTGCGACCCACCAGACACCCCGCATGCTTGAGAATTAGCGAAGGAGTCCATTGGGCCCACCTTTTTGCCTCCTGCCCCCTTCCTTTCAGTGCGGCCCATATAGGATGGTGAGCGACCCTAAAGTGGGTTATGTCCTCCCTTGGAGGCCAGTTGCACTACGAGTTGTTTTCTGCGACGCGTGGCTACTTCCGTGTATTTTGGGCCACGTAATGTGCCTGTAGAGGATGAGGGAGGCGATGGGGGCCCGTACTCACTTACGTCGCCGGAACGGCGGTATTATCGGCCGCGCTCCTCACGACTCCGGAAGAGGCCGCTAGGCAGAAGGTCCGGGTCTCGTGCCGCTGTGCTCACCAGCACTCCAACGGCGTGCCCCCAGTCGTGCCCCCCTCCTCCCTTGAGCACCGATCAGCAAAACCGGGCCGTCGTTGGTTCTTCCAGGAGGTTCCACGCCTCTCTTCCCTCTCCGCCGTGCCCCTCCCCCACTGCGGCCTGTCCCTCCTGCGGCCTCTAGTGGTTCTGCCGCGGAGCCGTCGGCCGGCGACGCCGCCTCTTCCCAGCCGGTGCTTCTTTCGATTCAGGATTTCTCGGCCGAACAGCTGCGATTTTGTCCAATTTTTGGAGGGTGTCTGCAGGAGATCTCTCGCCACTGGAAACTTCAACTTCTTCGTGTGTAGAACGGTTCAGGAAGGATATTTATTCAAAGGATTTTCTGGCCGAGCCGGAGCTCTCCCTTCAGGCGGCCATTTGCTTTGCGCGCAAGCCACGCCCCCAATGTGTCTGTTATTGATGAGTTAGATTAGGCAGATGTGTCTCACAATGTAGGCCTCACTGCTGCTCTGCCTGCTCAGCAACCTCAACCTTTGTCCACTGGGACCCCACCAGGTCCTACACTCAGTCCTGAATTCATTGTTCTAGAAAAGATGAGGCTTGAATTGGAATTTAAACGTATAAATGCTCAAATTGAACAAAAGCATCAAGAACTTAAGCTCAGAGAAATGGAGTTGAATCATGCCTTAGAAATGAAAAAGTTATCTTTGGAAAATGCTTCCCTCCAAGAGTGTTCTAGGTCTTCCAGTCCTAAGAGACCCTGTATGCCTAAAGAAATTGTTGGTATGTATGAGGCTATGCTTGTTATTTTGGATTGGTTGGCAATGTTTGAATATAACCATGGGATTCAAGACATTACAGGGAATCAGTTGCTTCCTTGGCTCTTCTCTAGGCTACCCACTGTTGCATCTGATGTTGTGATGGAGTTGGGGGAGGTGGATAGGATGGATTGTGAGTGTGTAAAGCTAATTTTAATTGCTAGATTTGGGAAGACCCCTTCCCAGTACCTTAAGAGGTTTAGGACCCTCAAAAAAGCATGATGGCACCCCTTGGGCTACCTGGGTATGTGAATGTTTGAAAAACTTAGATGGTTGGGGGAAGGGTTACAGAGTAAACACTTATGAAGTAATGAGAAATCTTGTTATGTTGGAGTCAATTTATGATGCCTGCTCTCCTGAGCTCAGACAGCACTTGGCTGATTCTAAGGAGATAGATCCAAAGAAGTTAACTAAGGCTGCTGACTTGTGGTTTGCCAACAGGGCTACTCACAATGATTCTGGGGAAACTCAGAAGAAGGATGAGGGAAAGCAGCCAAAGAAAGAGGGACCCAAACAGCAACATAAGGGAAAACAACAAGGGAAACCGAATCAGGCTAGTATACCATCTGGACCCAAACCAGATGGAGGTCAGAACAAGCCCCCATTCATCAAAACATTTGGGAAATGTTATGTTTGTTTGTCAACTGACCATGTGAAAGGCGATCCCAGATGTAAGGGTAAACCTTCAGGGGTCCACACTGTCTCCTTAACCTTCTCCCCAGAGGGAGAAGTACCTATGGCAAGTGGAAACTTTCACCTACTGGCTGATGAACCCATGAGAGTCTCAGCTAGTGTTTCTTTAGTGTCCCTGGGCTTGTGGGAACAACAGAATTTAGAGGTCTCTAATTCCATCCCAGATAATACTAAAGAGTAGTTTTCTTGTGAATGGTCAGGAGACCCCTGCCATCAGAGACACTGGAGCCAGCATAACTGTGGTTGATGAAACATTTTACAAGGTGGAGGATGTTGCTAAGTCACCCAAACGCCTAACCAAGTTAGCTGGAGGCCCTGTGTAAATGCTTCCCCAGTTACCAGCTTTCACCCAGTGTAATGATATGACTGTCAAAATACCTGTTAGTGTGAAGAGTGAAGTGCCTGGGAGAGTCCTGTTGGGTAATGACCTGCAAATTCTTGGAGTTGTGTCCAGTACCCCCAAGCCTCCCAGTAAAAGGAAACAGGAGCTCACTAGGCCTGCAAGGGAGAGGACCTTGAGAGAGGCTCTCAAGAGGAGTTAGTAGAGGAAACTATCACTCCCAGTCCACAGGAGGTGCTCACTGCTATTTCCGGAAAGAAAGAGGCAAAGGGGAAAGGCAAGACCTCCCAGAAAAAGACAGATAGCACCCCTCTGCTACCAACAAGGATATCCCCAAGATTGTCAAAAGTCACACCTGTGACTCCTCCACCTGCTGAGGCTGAGTGTGAGGTCCAACCTTGTGTGGTTAATCCAGTTTCAGTAGAATCAGATCTGGAAGAAGACATTGTTTTAGTTGGAGATCTGGACCCTGTTGACCATCCTGAGCTGCAGTCTTTACTGTAAGAAGGTGGACCCAACAGGGCGGACTTCAGCAGAGGGCAAAGAGAGTGTCCTACTCTTGAAGGTCTTCGCCTACAGGCAGCTTCTCAGCTCGATGGGCAAGAGCTGGGGAAGCATAGGTTGCACTGGGAAGATGGCCTCTTCTACAGTGAACAGACTGAGTCTATCCCTGGGGACTGCAAAAGACTTGTAGTGCCCCTGGAAAACAGACTCCAGTTCCTGCAGTTGGCCCATGAGATACCTTTGGCTGGTCATTTGAGTTTCAAAAAGACCAAGTAAAGGCTCTCCTTATACTTCTACTGGCCTAAAATGGGTTCAGAAGTTGACAAATTCTGTAGGAGCTGTCACACTTGCCAAACCTCTGGCAAGAGTGGAGCCAAGAATGTGGCACCCTTGGTGCTTCTCCCAGTGGTAGTAGTTCCTTTTGAGAGGGTGGGCATCGACATTGTTGGTCCCCTTGACCCTCCCACATCTTCAGGAAACAGGTTTATCCTGGTTGTTGTAGACGATGCTACTGGGTATCCTGAAGCAATACTTATGAGGACTGTTACGGCTCAGGCTGTGCCTAAGGCTCTACTTGGTATTTTTACCAGAGTAGGGTTTCCTAAGGAAGTGATATCTGACAGGGGATCCAATTTTATGTCCCACTACATGCAAGCCATGTGGAAGAACTGTGGTGTCATTTACAAGTTCTCTACAGCCTACCATCCACAGACAAATGGACTGGTAGAGAGGTTTAATCGTACTATGAAGAGCATGATAGGTGCTTTAGAGGAACCCCTTAAAAGAAAGTGGGACTTTCTACTGCCATGCCTTCTCTTTTCTTATAGAGAAGTGCCTCAGGTGGGAGTTGGTTACAGTCCCTTTGAACTTCTCCATCCAGTCAGAGGTCCATTGGCCCTGATCAAGGAGGGGTTGGCGAGTGCTCCTTCCCTCAAGCCAGTCAGAGTGACTGAATATGGTCTCCGGAGGAGAATGTCACACATGATGGTAGAAGCTAGTGATAACTTAAAAGCAGGGCAGGCTCTGGTAAAACATTGGCATGACCAGAAGACCAGCATGGTTGAGTTTACTCAAGACCAGCTTCCTTCTAGTTATGGTGCCAACAAGGCAGAGGGCCTTGCAGGACAAGTGGATAGGACCCTTCAAGGTTGTGGGCAAACTTGGAGAGGTGAACTATCTGGTGGATTTAGGCAGCAGACCTAAGGAGGCTCCCAGAGTCTTTCACACCAACCGTTTGAAGGCATATGTCTCGAGACCAGAAGTGGGAGCTTTGCTTCTAGCTTCCGCTGAAGAGGAGGAGGAGAGTGAACCTCTGCCTGACCTTCTCCGAGGCCAACCTTTAGATGAGAACACAGAAGGAGTTAATCTGTCTTCTAACTTGACATCTGAACAACAGGATGAGTGAAAGTTTCAGTTAAATCAATTTGCCTCCCTGTTTTCACTTTCACCAGGCTTGACCCCTTGGGGCCAGCATGATATTCTCACTGGTGACTGTTTACCTGTGAAAAGCAGAGGTTACAGAATGTCAGAACATGTAAGATCCCACATAAAGGAAGGGGTCAACAAGATGCTTGATCTCGGGGTTATAGAGCCATCTACAAGTCCATGGTGTAGTCCAGTTGTTCTAGTACCAAAGGCAGGATCCAAGGAGTTGAGATTCTGCGTGGACTATAAAGCTCTAAATGCAGTCACTAAGACTGATGCCCATCCTTTACCAAGGACAGATGAACTGGTGGATACACTTGGTGCAGCCAAGTACCTCAGTACATTTGACCTAACGTCAGGCTATTGGCAAATAGCCCTGACAGACCATGCCAAGGAGAAAACTGTTTGGGTTTTAAGGAGCGCACCATTTATTCATCACTTTGCTCTACTGCTGGTTTCTTCCCGGGGCAGTGCAGGACCTTTCAGTCTTCCTCCTTCTTGTCAGTCCGACAGTCGCTTCAGGAACCGTGAGCCTGCAGGATCTGCCAGGAACGTCTGCCTCAGGTACAGCATTCTTCTGGTCTAAAGGTACTGTGCTAACCCGGTTGTTCGTAAAAAAATCAAGTCCTCAAAATACAGCAAAGTTGCTGGTGGACTCTAAGGTGAAGGGAATTAGCACATTTTTGAGAATTCTCCCTAACAGACACAAAGGACCAGATTCACAGAGCGTTTTCCTATGGCATTGTGCAGTTGTAAAACGCTGCAGTGAATCAGGCCCAAAGTCTTTTCAACCTATCCAGATCCTCCTCCGCCACTACCTACGATCAGCACGCAGGATAGCTTTCCATGCAAAATATCTCTCTCTCTCTCTCTCTCTCTCTCTCTCTCTCTCTCTCTCTCTCTCTCTCTCTCTCGCTCTCTCTTTAAATCCTGCTGCTGGTCTATATATCCATCCTTGTCTTGCGGCCCCCAATACCTTGATGCCACCATTGTACTATTCACTCATCGTCTCTTCACAACCTATCAGTCCCTCTGTGCCATCTCCGCTTTTGCTCCTTTTCAACTCTGCTGGAATGTTCTTCCCACGGCCATCAAATCCATCTGTTCAGTGTAACTCTTTAAAGCACAGCTCAAACTCCATCAAAGTTATGGTGGGTTTATAAAAGTAGGAAAAATAACTTTATCCTGAAATGTGATTTCAGCCAAGTCACACATATCACAGTGCCACCCAGTAGTGTACACTGGTAGTTCTACTACAATTTAGAGCCACTGAGCAATGCATTACACATCCTGCCATGTGACTTTTTTATTGAATGTGACACCTAAATATTCATATTTCGGGAGGATAGCTCAGGGACAATGCGCTCGCTGAGCGCTTAGAAACCTCTGGTTATTAAGCGCGTTATAAATAACCCATTACATTTACATTACATTACATATAGGGCAACTTCTTCAATCAAACATTTATCAATATATAGGTTCAATCCTTTAACCTTCCTTCTATGTGCACAACATACCATGGTTTTTGGCTTTGTATAATTGATTTCAAGGTCTTTGGCTTTGATCATGTCAGCAAAAAATTCCACTTGCTTTTTAAGGACTGAAGCCGTTTTTAATACTAAAACCGCATCATATGCAAATAATAAAATCTGATAAGCAGCTTCATTTAACAGCGGCACATCAGCTGTTAAGTTGGGGATTCTTACTAGTAGGGGGTCATTAATAAAAAGATTGAACATTTTCATTAAAATAAAATCCAACTATTTATACCTTTTATTAGACTAACTGAAACTATTATGTTGAGATGGTAGATGCATAAGTCCCAGAGACTTCGCCATCAGATGGTGGTCACGTGATAAATGAGCAACATAGAAAATGTAACACAGAGCTAGACATCTCGTCTACATTTAAAGAAAGAAAATAGGAGATTCTTCCACTTTGAAATGTATTGGCTGCCAGAAGAAGTATGTAAGGAATTCAGTTCTTTAGGGCTCCTTTATCAAAAGGTCCATAACATTGAAAAGAAGCAGACACATACTCACAAACATTAAGAAGCAATTATCGCCAGTACAAGGAAATCATACTTTTAAGCAGGGTCATGTTATTCACCCAATGTTTTGAATGTTATGTACTGTGCAATGCGTCCAAACACTTAAGCACAAAAAGTGTAATAGTGAAACCCATTATGAAAAAACAGTGGTGTTAATGAGAGAAATTCCAAAATGTAAGATTCCAAGGTACACGTAGAGAAAACAGGATATGCTTTTTTCACAACGTCCCTGCACAGTTTAAAGTATGTTGCCCTTGCAGTGGGCTTACATTTCCAGTGTTTCAGGCTCCAGTTTTTCCAACTACAACATTTATAGGTATCTTACTGGCAGCTACAGCTAATGACTTGCCTGCACAGCCGGACTAAGAACTGCACCCTGCACCAGTGTGTTGAGACTAAAACATTGTCAGATCCCAATGCATGTTTTTGCAGCCTCCATGTTCTAGGGTCGTACAGTAGGTCAATTAGAGTTACTTAGGCCTACCTGTATACATGTGGTGGAACCAATGCAGAAATATTCCCTATGCTTCTAAGGTGCCATGTCCACATGTACCCTAGTTGTGCCTAATGTTTTGCAGTGCATTACTGACTTCCATACAAAGTGGCAAATACAAAAATACTTTACCAATAGTAGAATGGTGAAATTTCCACTGTTGGCTGAGCGTGCCTCTTGCTCAATAATGGGTACAAAATATTTGTTCTCAGACATCCAAAGTCATCGGGCATGCTGCCTGTGTCCTTACTCATTGGGGGTCTGAAACATTAGGCCTCATTACGAGTCCCGCGGTAGCCATCACGGAAAAACCGGCAGGCTGCCGCCAGACCCGAAATACCATTCGGCCTCCGTGATTGCCAGAATCACCAGGTTATTACAACTGCAGTGACCCAGTAATTCCGGAGGCAGAATTCCGTAAATCCCCATTCCCATGGAGTCCCATAGCACACCATGTGGATGGGGACAATGGAAACACTGGTTCCATCTATGTTACAAGTTTGGTGGTGCGCGAGAAAAGTGTCAGGAATTCCTGCACCGCCAAATTATCATTTTTGTTGGATTTACCACAGGCAGAATTACTGCATGGTAAATCTGCTGTTTTTGGATGAAAAGTGGCGGATTCACCTCGAGCTTGTTGCTGGAGATAAATCCTCCACTTTACCTCTAATAAATGGCAGATTTACCGTGCAGTAATTCTGCCAGATGTAAATCCGTCAAAAATCCACCTGGTTTCCTATGGACTCCAAAAATGAGGAATTACCACCACTTCCAATTCTGTGGTCACTCCACGGGACCAAGTGGCAGTAACGGTAACTGAGTTTGGCAGTGTTTTGGCAGATTTACCGCCAGAATGCTGACAAACTGGTAATTTTATTTTATCTAGATATTGTGCATTTGTAAGGCGTTTATACAACAAGTAAGACATGCATTACTTACCGTAAAAGCATTTCTGATGATTGTATCTGCTTAGATTCACATGCTGTGCATATGGTCCGACATCCAGTGGTAACCGCAGAGTATTGCATCTTGTCTTTCGGGGACCGAAAGGGAGCGTCGGCATAGGCGTGTCTGTAACACTATCCCTATCGTGACGTGTAGTGTACCCAGGCTCCCTCACGCGCCGAGGTCCCTCCGATGGTATTTTTTCTGCCATCAGGGAGCCCAAGGCAGTGAGTGAGTACATAAAGAGAGAAAGTAGTAAGACGTCTATGTTCCTACCACCCGGAGCGGGGAGGTAGGGAGGGCGCATGCGAATCTAAGCAGATACAATCATCAGAAATGCTTTTACGGTAAGTAATGCATGTCTTCTGATGCTTGTTAATCTGCTTAGAATCACATGCTGTGCATAGACTAGCGAGCAGTACCCGGAGTTGGAGGTGGGTTGTGAGAAGGAACAATATGTGAAGATACTGGTGCTTCCGCTCTCTATATGGTAGAGGAGAGGCACAGAGGACCCCAGCCAAGATTCTCAATAAAGTAGAAATGGACGAGCAATCAAGGCCTAGCTTCTCGGGAGGTGATGCAGGCTGGTTCTTAAGTACAGTGCAGTCCCCGAACCCCCACAAAGGAATGTCCACACACTGTATTACTGAAAACACAGTTTTAATATAATTAATATTCAAAGGTATGTACACGATCACAATAACGCACTTTGTACTCGGAAATCAACAATGATAAATACAATTCTAAAGTGGTACCACCAATGTTATCAAATCTCATTAAAGTGCATCAACTGTATGGTTAAAATGTCACACAGATCAATAACGAGGAAACCAGCAATAGAGATAGGAAGGAACGTAAGATGGTTGAAACAATAGGCAGAATTATGGCCCCTACTGATAGACACAGTTCTGTGTGGAGATCCCCCCACCTGGGCAACCTGTAAAATAAAGATATATAGCACAAGCCCAGTCCATATATTGTTCAATAGCCTTATCTCCTCCTATTAAGGCCCCCCAATGTACCTGGTGGAGTAGAGTTCTTTGAAGATCCAATGTCGATCCAGGCGGTGCTCGTCAGCGACGTCCTGCGAGGATGAGGTGTGCTGGGCACCTCGGCGATGGATTATTCAGGACTGCAAAGAGTTTCAGAAGAACTGTGGCCCAGCAAGGGCGTCGAGTCGTCGAAGTCTTTGTGGCCTTCAGGTGGCGGGAAACTCACCAGCGGATTCTCCTCGGCGCGTTGGTCGTCCTCGACTTTCTCTGGCGGGACAAAGAGGTCGACGCTGCGGACAAGGGAGTCCTTGAATTCAAATGTTCTTAGGCAAAGGGAGCGGGCGGCTGCGAACCCTGGTCGACGGAAATGCACTTAGACAGCGGCGAAGTCCGGGTGCTTTGGTTTGTTCTCCTCAGCGGTCCCGTCTCGGGTTGGTAGCCTTTCGAGGGTCTGACTTCCAGGGAGCTTCGGCAAAGTTTAGCGGTGCTCGATGGTCCCTCGGAACACGGGAAGAGGGCGCCTTACCAGGTCTTCTCTAGGATCAGTCATTGAAGAATTCGGCAGCTGTCAGATTAGGTCGAAGCAAATGCAACAGCAAGTCATCTTCTTCCAGCTGGACGTCGAGGATCAGCAGTTCCAGTTACTCTTAATGTCTAGACACAGCTTCTGAACGCTTCTGAACAATTTCCAGTGGTGAGAGGTCCCCAGATATACTATCTTGTCTCTCATCCACACTGCTGGGTCACTCTCAGCAGCCAATCATACAGAAGGGCATTCATGCAGTCAGTCAGCCAATCAGGCACACAGTGCATTCAGATTAACAAGGGGGGTCCTGGGAGTCCCTCTGCCAGACATTAGTCCTGGTTGCGAGAGACTTACCCAGAGTCTTTAGCTCACTATCTTTCACAAAGAAGAAATATCCTAAACATATCAGTCTTTGTCCTGCCCTGGGGCAGTCCAGCACCGAAATGCTAGGCAATTCTCCTCTGAACAAGAGTACCAACAGCATCCCCAGACACGTGTTTCGGTCTGGTTGGACCTCATCAGTAGGGAGGAGCTGTGCCTCTCTAAGAATAGTGAGCAAGGGGTCCACGTCTGGATTCCCCTAGTAACTTAGGGTGAGACCCAAAGTTACTTGCATATGCAAATTAACAAGGGGGGTCCTGGGAGTCCCTCTGCCAGACATTAGTCCTGGTTGCGAGAGACTTACCCAGAGTCTTTAGCTCACTATCTTTCACAGAGAAGAAATATCCTAAACATATCAGTCTTTGTCCTGCCCTGGGGCAGTCCAGCACCGAAATGCTAGGCAATTCTCCTCTGAACAAGAGTACCAACAGCATCCCCAGACACGTGTTTCGGTCTGGTTGGACCTCATCAGTAGGGAGGAGCTGTGCCTCTCTAAGAATAGTGAGCAAGGGGTCCACGTCTGGATTCCCCTAGTAACTTAGGGTGAGACCCAAAGTTACTTGCATATGCAAATTAACAAGGGGGGTCCTGGGAGTCCCTCTGCCAGACATTAGTCCTGGTTGCGAGAGACTTACCCAGAGTCTTTAGCTCACTATCTTTCACAGAGAAGAAATATCCTAAACATATCAGTCTTTGTCCTGCCCTGGGGCAGTCCAGCACCGAAATGCTAGGCAATTCTCCTCTGAACAAGAGTACCAACAGCATCCCCAGACACGTGTTTCGGTCTGGTTGGACCTCATCAGTAGGGAGGAGCTGTGCCTCTCTAAGAATAGTGAGCAAGGGGTCCACGTCTGGATTCCCCTAGTAACTTAGGGTGAGACCCAAAGTTACTTGCATATGCAAATTAACAAGGGGGGTCCTGGGAGTCCCTCTGCCAGACATTAGTCCTGGTTGCGAGAGACTTACCCAGAGTCTTTAGCTCACTATCTTTCACAGAGAAGAAATATCCTAAACATATCAGTCTTTGTCCTGCCCTGGGGCAGTCCAGCACCGAAATGCTAGGCAATTCTCCTCTGAACAAGAGTACCAACAGCATCCCCAGACACGTGTTTCGGTCTGGTTGGACCTCATCAGTAGGGAGGAGCTGTGCCTCTCTAAGAATAGTGAGCAAGGGGTCCACGTCTGGATTCCCCTAGTAACTTAGGGTGAGACCCAAAGTTACTTGCATATGCAAATTAACAAGGGGGGTCCTGGGAGTCCCTCTGCCAGACATTAGTCCTGGTTGCGAGAGACTTACCCAGAGTCTTTAGCTCACTATCTTTCACAGAGAAGAAATATCCTAAACATATCAGTCTTTGTCCTGCCCTGGGGCAGTCCAGCACCGAAATGCTAGGCAATTCTCCTCTGAACAAGAGTACCAACAGCATCCCCAGACACGTGTTTCGGTCTGGTTGGACCTCATCAGTAGGGAGGAGCTGTGCCTCTCTAAGAATAGTGAGCAAGGGGTCCACGTCTGGATTCCCCTAGTAACTTAGGGTGAGACCCAAAGTTACTTGCATATGCAAATTAACAAGGGGGGTCCTGGGAGTCCCTCTGCCAGACATTAGTCCTGGTTGCGAGAGACTTACCCAGAGTCTTTAGCTCACTATCTTTCACAGAGAAGAAATATCCTAAACATATCCGTCTTTGTCCTGCCCTGGGGCAGTCCAGCACCGAAATGCTAGGCAATTCTCCTCTGAACAAGAGTACCAACAGCATCCCCAGACACGTGTTTCGGTCTGGTTGGACCTCATCAGTAGGGAGGAGCTGTGCCTCTCTAAGAATAGTGAGCAAGGGGTCCACGTCTGGATTCCCCTAGTAACTTAGGGTGAGACCCAAAGTTACTTGCATATGCAAATTAACAAGGGGGGTCCTGGGAGTCCCTCTGCCAGACATTAGTCCTGGTTGCGAGAGACTTACCCAGAGTCTTTAGCTCACTATCTTTCACAGAGAAGAAATATCCTAAACATGGACACTAATGTCTGGCAGAGGGACTCCCAGGACCCCCCTTGTTAAATCTGCATATTTAAGTAACTTTGGGTCTCACCCTAAGTTACTAGGGGAATCCAGACGTGGACCCCTTGCTCACTATTCTTAGAGAGGCACAGATCCACCCTACTGATGAGGTCCAACCAGACCGAAACACGTGTCTGGGGTTTCTGTTGGTACTCTTGTTCAGAGGAGAATTGCCTCGCATTTCGGTGCTGGACTGCCCCAGGGCAGGACAAAGACTGATATGTTTGGGATATTTCTTCTCTGTGAAAGATAGTGAGCTAAAGACTCTGGGTAAGTCCCTCGTAACCAGGACTAATGTCTGGCAGAGGGACTCCCAGGACCCCCCTTGTTAAATCTGCATATTTAAGTAACTTTGGGTCTCACCCTAAGTTCCTAGGGGAATCCAGACGTGGACCCCTTGCTCACTATTCTTAGAGAGGCACAGATCCACCCTACTGATGAGGTCCAACCAGACCGAAACACGTGTCTGGGGTTTCTGTTGGTACTCTTGTTCAGAGGAGAATTGCCTCGCATTTCGGTGCTGGACTGCCCCAGGGCAGGACAAAGACTGATATGTTTGGGATATTTCTTCTCTGTGAAAGATAGTGAGCTAAAGACTCTGGGTAAGTCCCTCGTAACCAGGACTAATGTCTGGCAGAGGGACTCCCAGGACCCCCCTTGTTAAATCTGCATATTTAAGTAACTTTGGGTCCTACCCTAAGTTACTAGGGGAATCCAGACGTGGACCCCTTGCTCACTATTCTTAGAGAGGCACAGATCCACCCTACTGATGAGGTCCAACCAGACCGAAACACGTGTCTGGGGTTTCTGTTGGTACTCTTGTTCAGAGGAGAATTGCCTCGCATTTCGGTGCTGGACTGCCCCAGGGCAGGACAAAGACTGATATGTTTGGGATATTTCTTCTCTGTGAAAGATAGTGAGCTAAAGACTCTGGGTAAGTCCCTCGTAACCAGGACTAATGTCTGGCAGAGGGACTCCCAGGACCCCCCTTGTTAAATCTGCATATTTAAGTAACTTTGGGTCTCACCCTAAGTTACTAGGGGAATCCAGACGTGGACCCCTTGCTCACTATTCTTAGAGAGGCACAGATCCACCCTACTGATGAGGTCCAACCAGACCGAAACACGTGTCTGGGGTTTCTGTTGGTACTCTTGTTCAGAGGAGAATTGCCTCGCATTTCGGTGCTGGACTGCCCCAGGGCAGGACAAAGACTGATATGTTTGGGATATTTCTTCTCTGTGAAAGATAGTGAGCTAAAGACTCTGGGTAAGTCCCTCGTAACCAGGACTAATGTCTGGCAGAGGGACTCCCAGGACCCCCCTTGTTAAATCTGCATATTTAAGTAACTTTGGGTCTCACCCTAAGTTACTAGGGGAATCCAGACGTGGACCCCTTGCTCACTATTCTTAGAGAGGCACAGATCCACCCTACTGATGAGGTCCAACCAGACCGAAACACGTGTCTGGGGTTTCTGTTGGTACTCTTGTTCAGAGGAGAATTGCCTCGCATTTCGGTGCTGGACTGCCCCAGGGCAGGACAAAGACTGATATGTTTGGGATATTTCTTCTCTGTGAAAGATAGTGAGCTAAAGACTCTGGGTAAGTCCCTCGTAACCAGGACTAATGTCTGGCAGAGGGACTCCCAGGACCCCCCTTGTTAAATCTGCATATTTAAGTAACTTTGGGTCTCACCCTAAGTTACTAGGGGAATCCAGACGTGGACCCCTTGCTCACTATTCTTAGAGAGGCACAGATCCACCCTACTGATGAGGTCCAACCAGACCGAAACACGTGTCTGGGGTTTCTGTTGGTACTCTTGTTCAGAGGAGAATTGCCTCGCATTTCGGTGCTGGACTGCCCCAGGGCAGGACAAAGACTGATATGTTTGGGATATTTCTTCTCTGTGAAAGATAGTGAGCTAAAGACTCTGGGTAAGTCCCTCGTAACCAGGACTAATGTCTGGCAGAGGGACTCCCAGGACCCCCCTTGTTAAATCTGCATATTTAAGTAACTTTGGGTCTCACCCTAAGTTACTAGGGGAATCCAGACGTGGACCCCTTGCTCACTATTCTTAGAGAGGCACAGATCCACCCTACTGATGAGGTCCAACCAGACCGAAACACGTGTCTGGGGTTTCTGTTGGTACTCTTGTTCAGAGGAGAATTGCCTCGCATTTCGGTGCTGGACTGCCCCAGGGCAGGACAAAGACTGATATGTTTGGGATATTTCTTCTCTGTGAAAGATAGTGAGCTAAAGACTCTGGGTAAGTCCCTCGTAACCAGGACTAATGTCTGGCAGAGGGACTCCCAGGACCCCCCTTGTTAAATCTGCATATTTAAGTAACTTTGGGTCTCACCCTAAGTTACTAGGGGAATCCAGACGTGGACCCCTTGCTCACTATTCTTAGAGAGGCACAGATCCACCCTACTGATGAGGTCCAACCAGACCGAAACACGTGTCTGGGGTTTCTGTTGGTACTCTTGTTCAGAGGAGAATTGCCTCGCATTTCGGTGCTGGACTGCCCCAGGGCAGGACAAAGACTGATATGTTTGGGATATTTCTTCTCTGTGAAAGATAGTGAGCTAAAGACTCTGGGTAAGTCCCTCGTAACCAGGACTAATGTCTGGCAGAGGGACTCCCAGGACCCCCCTTGTTAAATCTGCATATTTAAGTAACTTTGGGTCTCACCCTAAGTTACTAGGGGAATCCAGACGTGGACCCCTTGCTCACTATTCTTAGAGAGGCACAGATCCACCCTACTGATGAGTTCCAACCAGACTGAAACACGTGTCTGGGGTTTCTGTTGGTACTCTTGTTCAGAGGAGAATTGCCTCGCATTTCGGTGCTGGACTGCCCCAGGGCAGGACAAAGACTGATATGTTTGGGATATTTCTTCTCTGTGAAAGATAGTGAGCTAAAGACTCTGGGTAAGTCCCTCGTAACCAGGACTAATGTCTGGCAGAGGGACTCCCAGGACCCCCCTTGTTAAATCTGCATATTTAAGTAACTTTGGGTCTCACCCTAAGTTACTAGGGGAATCCAGACGTGGACCCCTTGCTCACTATTCTTAGAGAGGCACAGATCCACCCTACTGATGAGGTCCAACCAGACCGAAACACGTGTCTGGGGTTTCTGTTGGTACTCTTGTTCAGAGGAGAATTGCCTCGCATTTCGGTGCTGGACTGCCCCAGGGCAGGACAAAGACTGATATGTTTGGGATATTTCTTCTCTGTGAAAGATAGTGAGCTAAAGACTCTGGGTAAGTCCCTCGTAACCAGGACTAATGTCTGGCAGAGGGACTCCCAGGACCCCCCTTGTTAAATCTACACAGTGCATTCAGGCCATCCTCCTCCCTCTCAGACACTCGCAACAAGGAATGGGGATTGGGACAAGTACTCAGCCATTCAACACTACACACTGCATTCAGGCCAGTTTCGGGCAGGGCTGTCTCAGTCTTTGTCTCTCATGCCAGACACCAGACAACCACAACAAGAAGTGCATATTGGTCACACACTCCATTCTCCCAAGTCCCACCCACAGGAGGTATCCACAACATACAATCACTGGGAAGGCTCCAGCTAGTCTGGCCGGGCCTTCACAACAACACCATATATGGCACTTCCACCCAACAGCCAGTCAGGGGGAAGGGACAGAGCCAGGGCTTCCCAGGACTTTGGGAAAACAAGGTAATAGGTAATAGAAAGCAAGAGGCCACAGGGGCCATCTTGTTTCCTATCAGGAATCAACTGAATCCAATGGCAGGGCCTGGGTATCCCAAAATGGATGATACTCAGCGCACCTGTCAAATTCAGCATGGAGCTGCCACCAGCCCATACCCTGCTTTGCGGGCCACCCACAGGTGCCCAAAAACATAAACTAGGGGCACAGGGTTGTACCCCCACCCATGGTTGCCATAAGGGTATCCCATGGGTCCGTTCACCAAACCAAAAGAGAGAAAGCTGCACCGCCAGGAGTCCCAGATGAACTCCTGCACGGAAAATATGACAGAACACACAATAAAAAGGCAGTAAAGGACAAGGATTCTGAGGCCCTGTCCCTCCGATAAATTTCCAACATCACACAGTAGAGACAAGATGTCTTAGTACTGCTTGTCCCACCTAAGAATCAGCTCTAGAATGAGTGTCTAGGCAGTAGTGTTTTGTAAAGGTGTGTACAGAACTCCAGGTTGCGGCTTTGCAAATGGACTCAAGAGGAACATTTGCAATTAATGCTATGGACGCCCCAGTGCCTCGAGTAGAGTGCGCTCTAGGCTTGAGGGGCAGTTCTCTCTTAGCAAGAGTGTAACATAGTGTGATGCATTTAACAATCCACCTTGAAATAGCTGATTTAGAGACAGGATCCCCTTCTCTACCAGCTGCCACTGAAACGAAGAATTGCCTAGTCTTTCTACGTGGCTTAGTTCTGTCCAGGTAAAACATGACTGCCCTGCGCACGTCTAGTGTGTGAAGGCTTCTTTCAGCCATGTTAGCAGGGTTCTGGAAGAAAGTGTGTAGTTCAATTGACTGGTTCATGTGGAACTTTGAAATAAACTTAGGTGCAAACCTGGGATGTGTGCGCAGAACTAGCTTATCTTTGTGGATGGTAACAAAGGGGTCTAAAACAGAAAGAGCTTAAGTTCGCTAACCCTTCTGATAGAAGTGATGGCCACTAGGAAGGCTGTCTTATAAGTCAGATCTTTCAGACTTGCTTTATTCATAGGCTCAAAGGGGGCCTCCATGAGCCTGGTCAAAACCATGTTCAAATCCCACCCAGGGTCTGGGTGAGAAATGGGAGGATAAATCATTTAACCCCTTCCATAAAGGCTTTGATTAGTGGAATCTTCCACCACGATATCTTTTGTTGAGACGTGATGTAGGCTGACAGAGCAGCCAGATGAACCTTTAGGGAATTGAATACTAACCCAGCGTCCAAGATACAGCACAATGTGAGAAGGTGAGCAATCGATGGGATTGACGCCCTTGGAGTTGCACCAGATGACAAAACGGTCCATTTGCTTGCATAGCAATAACATGTATTAGGTTTCCTCACTTCCCTGAGTATGTCCATGCATCTCTGAGGGAGTTGCAGGTGTCCAAACTCTATGACCTCAGGAGCCAAGCTGCTAAATTCAGCACCTGTGGGTCTGGGTTTAAGGTCTCCCCCCTGTCCTGAGACAACATGTTGTACGGGCAGGGTAGCTTGACTGATGAGGAAAGGGACATTTCCACCAGGTGAGCGAACCAGGGTTGGCGGACCCACATGGGGGCCACCAGTATCATGGTAACTGGTTCCTGGTGCATCTTGTGCACTATCTTGTTGAGAAGGGGTGTCGGGGGGGAAAAGCGTAGACAAATGTCCCCGACCAAGTTATCCAGAGACCGTTCCCCTTGGATCGGTTCTAGGGGTACCTGGAGGCGTAGTCTTGGCATTGGGTGTTCTCCTGAGTAGCGAACAGGTCGATCTCTGGGAACCCCCATTCTGCGAAGACGTTGGCTACAATGTCTTCGTGCAGCCACCATTCGTATTCTTCAGGTAGAGGAAAGTCTTGACTGAGTACGTCTGCTAGAAGATTGAGTTCCCCTGGAACATGTTGGGACAACAGGAACATCTTGTGTTTGAGAGCCCATATCCAAATGTTCTGGGTCAGTTTGGATAGCCCTGGAGAGTGAGTGCCCCCCTGTTTGTTCAGGTAATACATAGTTGTCGTGCTGTCTGTCAGGACCAGCACTGTTTTCCCTTGCAGTTTTACTTGAAAGGCTTTCAGAGCTTTGAATACCACTAACAGCTCCAGTAAGTTTATGTGGTTGGATGCTACTTGAGGAGACCAAACTCTGTGTGCTGTCTGCTGAAGCAGATAAGCTCCCCACCCTGTGAGAGATGTGTCTGTCGTGAGAGTGGCTTCCACTGCAGGGGTGGTGAAGGTCATCCCCTTCAAGAGGTCTTCTCTTGACCACCACTGCAGCGAGAGAATGAGGGCTGGTGAGAGAACTACCAGATCTTTCCATTGTCCGCTGGCCTGACACCGCTGGCTGTTGAGCCACTCTTGCATGGGACGCATGCGCAGCCGCGCGTGGGGAACCAAGTATATGAATGACGCCATCATCCCTAGCAAACGCATGGCTTTGCACACCGTCACCTCCCGAATCGCTATACACTGAGGAATCTGAGAGAGCATGTTCTGAACCTGCTCGTTGGAGGGGAAGACGACACCGTCGTCCGTCCGAATCAGAGCTCCCAGAAATTGTTTTACTTTACTGGGAACTAGACTGGATTTCTTTTCGTTGATCGAGAAACCCAGGCTGAAGAGGAGATCTACTGTTTTTTGGGTGTTCGAAAAACAAACGTCCAACGAGTCCCCCATGATGAGCCAGTCATCGAGATAAGGGTAAACTGGGACTGACTGCCTGCAAAGGTGTGCTGCTGCCACTGCTAGGACCTTGGTAAACACCCTTGGCGCCGAGGCGATGCCGAAGGAGAGCACCTTGAACTGGTAATGTTTGTCCTGGATCACGAACCTTAGGTATTTTCTGTGTGCTGGCAACATTGAAATATGAAAGTATGCATCTTTCATATCCAATGTTGCCATGAAGTCCCCCTGTTTCAGCAATGGGATCACCTCTTGGAGTGTTACCATGCAAAACTTCTGGGGTTTTATAAACTTGTTTGCTGGGCACAGGTCTAGAACAGGACGCATGGTGAGATCCTTTTTGGGTACAAGGAAGTACACTGAATAAATACCCTCGTTTACCTGTAGAACAGGGACAGCTTCTATGGCGTCCTTTCCCAGCAGTGCTTCCACCTCTTGGATCAGGATCTGCAGATGGTCTGGTGAAAGGCGCCGTGAGCGCGGCGCTCTGAACTGTGGAGGTCGGGCGAATTCCACGCAGTTCCCGTGGGCGACCATCTTTAAGACCCACTGGTCTAAAGTTATCCCCTCCCATGCCTTCATGAAAGATGTTAATCGCACCCCTACCAGGGAGACATGGGAGGGGACCTGGACTTTGTGGTCATTTCTGTGCGGAGGCCGTTGCTCCTCTGGGATTGGGGCCTCTGCCTCTACCTTTGCCACGCTTTTGACCCCTTGAGTTGTAGTAAGTGGGGTTTCCAGATGTCTGGTTTGAGTTGAAATTACCCGTGCTGTAATTATTCTGTCCAGCACAGGATTGCCCTCGAAAGGACCGCCGAGAGTTGTTACCCCTCTTTGTGGAGGGTTTCTGTGTAATTTGGTGCAGGGATTTTAACGTCTCATGCTCCTTTTGGCTGTCTCTAACGCCGCATCTACTGCTTTCCCGAAGAGGTTAGTCTCCTCAATGGGCTTGTTAATGAGAGAGGCCTGAGTCTCAGGCCTAAATCCTGATGTACGCAGCCAAGCATGCCTCTTGAGAAGGGTACCTTGTGCAAGAGACCTCCCTGCAGTTTCCGCCGTGTCCAGTGTGTTCTTTACCACATTCTGGTTCACCAGTCTTCCCTCCATAACAATGGAGAGAAGTTTAGACTTGGCGGGTTCGGGAACCTCTTGGAGGCCTTCCTGGAGCAAATTCCATTGGGCATCAGCATAGCTTGCTAATAGAGTCGTATTATTAGCAACTCGTATGGTGTATGCAGCTGCTGACGTGACACCTTTGCCCAGGGCATACAGCCTTTTAGACTCCTTGTCCGGTGGTGATTTTCCTGTGGCAAGGGGTACCCCTACCCTCTTACGAGTGGTAGTCACCACCAGTGAATCTGGGATGGCATGCCCTCTGATGTATAGAGGGTCGGAGGGAGAAGGGCAGAATAATTTTTTGACCCTAGGGTTCACCGCCCGTGTCAAACCAGGTGAAACCAAAGAGGGAGCTACCCGTCTCTTAATCGAGTTAAGGAGAGGAATGGATTGACTTGCTGGAGGTTTTTCTTTAATAATATCCTCCACAAAATCCTGCTCAGGTACTGCCTCTTGTGTGGCAATCTTGAAGTATTCGGCTGCCTTTTTAAACATGGCGTTGAAAGCCATTTGGTCGTCCACACGGGAGGCCTGGCGAACTGGGGTGGACGGAGGAGAGTCAAGGCACAAAATATCAGAGTCCTGATCTTACTGTGTCCATGAATTCTGACCTTCCTGCTGGGTTTCCTCCCAGTTGTCCGTAGTATCTTGTTGATCCTCCTCATAATTTTCAAGAAAAGAGGCTTTTTGTTCTTCATTGTATATACCTCTATAAGTGTCCATGTGGACAACGTCTTCCTGATGGAAAAACTGAGACTGATCTTGTTGCTGGAGATTAGGGTCTACCCAAGCCCTTTTCGGTGGAGGATGATCAGAGGAAATGATAATCTGCTCCAGCCGATCCATACACCCCTCAAATCTTTAAGTAGTCGATTTAGAGGAATCAAACGGGCCTACGCGAGGAGAAACGACGTTCTCTGCACTGCGGCATCGAAAGGAACCTCTCAGGGCATCGGAAAGGGGCTCTTGACTATCCTCGTAAGCTTTCTCGGAATCGGGAACTGAATCCGCAGAAAACTTTTCCACGGCCTGTCCCATATTCGTAGGCGGAACAGACATAAGGCCTAGCGCCGCAGCGATTCTTCGATGCTGCTTTGGATGGTCGCCGAATCGTCGTGAGACAAGGCCTCCGATGATTTATCGGCAGTTGTAACACCGTCCACGGCACTAGAAGGCCTAGCGGTCGGTTTACCGGGTAGAGGCCTGGTCATAGTTTTCGGGCCTACTGAGGCCTTGGAAACGGTTGAAGCGTCGGCTTCCCGCACTTCAATGCGTGTACGTTATGGAGTAGCGCCATTAATTTGCTTAGATTACCCAGTCGTCAAAAACTGCTGCTGATGCGGTGAAGGCTTTGGATCTGAACGATCCGAGGGAACCAGCGAAGATTTCGGCGGCCCCGTTGGCGCTTTTGCTTTTTTTGCCAAAGGCATCGAAATTAGCGTAGGGGTTGTGTGCTTAGTGGGATGTGTTTGTACGCCCCTGTCGCCGGGTGTGGTCCCTGTAGCAAGACCAGAGTCGAGCCTTAAAGGGTCGGGGACGGGGGTGGCGGACCTAGAAACGTCCGCCTCAAGGTCTAAAACATCTGCGTTGGACGTTTGGTCATCCGAAGTACCCCCGTGACTTTCAGCTGTTGTGGCGGTGGGGGAAGGGGGCTCCACACGTGACATGCCATACGCAGCCCACCGCTTTACACTGCGCTCCTTGAGGGTCTTAGGCCGAGGAGTTTGCAATACCGCACACCGCTTCTCGTCATGCTCTAGGGGGAGACAGTCGTTACACGTCCCGTGTTCGTCTCCCCAAGGATAATTAACCCTACACTTAGGGCAGAACCAAAAAAGGAGTCCTTTCCATAGCCAAAGGGAAGGATGACCAGACCAAAAGGGAAAAGAGGGGAAAGGAGGAAAGACATACTAAACAATATGGCCACCCCGACCCCACTCTCCCTACTGTATAGGTCGGCCAGAGGGCCCGACCACGTGGAAAATACAGGCGCCGGATCTAGGCGATGAAATCCACCGGCGTAGGCGGATCCCCCGTAGTCTTCGTCGAAGATGTTCTTTATGGGCGAAGTGACTTAACGGGGAATAAACCGACAATTCGGTAAAGATAAACAATGTCTCTTGTAAGAGCTCCACTATAGGGCAACCAGTATCTGGCCGGAAAAAAACAATCTGAGGGACCTCGGCGCGTGAGGGAGTCTGGGTACACTACACGTCACGATAGGGATAGTGTTACAGACACGCCTATGCCGACATCCCCTTTCAGTCCCCGGAAGACGAAAGATGCAATACTCTGCGGTTACCACTGGATGTCGGACTATATGCACAGCATGTGATTCTAAGCAGATTAACAAGCATCAGAAATTGTGTTTCAAAGCGTCCACAGAGTAACAGGGAGGGAACATGGGATTGAAAATGTAATACACTGGAGGATAAAGACAAACCTACTAGGCCTTGTGAGCATTCAGAGTGTGCAAGTGCAGAGAGAGAGTAGAGGGGAAGAGGGAGTGGAAGGGAAGTGCTGGAGTGCCTGTGCTCGTGGGTGAGCAGCAGGTGTAAGTGCCGAGTGTAAGGAGTGCTAGGGAGCATTCAGCTGTAGTAAGTAAGTAAGTAAGTGCAGGCCTACAGTGGCATAGGCGAGTGGGTGACAAGGCAAGTGCTCTGGGCAGGTGGAGGATGGAGGCGATTGGGTGTTGGAGACCAGTGCCAGAAGGACACATAAGGGCCCTGGTCACCAATCTCAGAAACTGTGGGATTAGCAGAGGAGGGAAGAGGGGAAGGAAGAGGTGAAAAGGAAAGTCTTGAGAAGCTTCCGGAATTTGAGAAGATCCAGCTCAAGACAAAGAGGAAGGGGGAGGATGTTCCACAGGAGGGAGCCAGCTGAGGAAAGAGATCGGACATCGGCCCTCTGTTTAGCTAAATGCTTGACACACAGAGAGTTGGTACCAGAGGGACATAGAGGTCTAGAGGGAGAGTATTTAGAAAGAGCAAGTTGCGGATAGCGTGGTCCCCGGCCACAGACAGCCTTATGGGTGATGCAGAAGTAATTGAATTTGATCCTTGCAGCAGCCGGGAGCCAGTGAAGAGTTTTTAGGGCAGGAGAGATGTGGTCCCTGGGCTTGAGGCCAAGGATAAGTCTTGGTGCCCTAATCTGGATTAGCTGTAGTGGTCATAGAGAGCAAGAGGGTAGATTTAAGGGAAGGCTATTCCAGTAGTCTAGCCTAGAGAGAACCAGGGCTCTGGTAACATTGAGCTTCTGGAGGAAGGTGTGAAATGGGAGAATTCCTTTGAGAAGGAAGAGTTGAAAGTGGGACTTCTTGGCATTGTCCTGAATGATAGGGAGGAAGGAGAGAAAGGAATTGAAGATTACTCTGAGATGTCTGGCTTCAGCTGAAGGAGACGGTGAGAGCCCATAGCGGTTGGCCAGAGTGAGGGGAAGAAAGTGGGAGCAGGGGTCCCAATAGGAAGGATCTCCGTCACGCTGGCATTGAGGCAGAGATCGTTGGCAGTGCGCCAGGACTGGATGGCAGATAGACAGTCCGGAAGAAGGAAGAAGTAAGAGGGTCAAACAGAGGTTCAAGAAGAGTTGTGTGCCATCTGCGTAGCACTGGAAGTTAAAGGAGAAGGTGGAAATGTGGAGTGCAAGGGGAGAGTTTGAAACCTTGGGGGACACCACAGGTGGAGAAAAGAGATGGGGGGGAGAAGGTGCACAGAATAACCTGGGATCGAGAGTCACTTATGAAGGAGGTCAGCCAGTCCAGTGCCCGCTCTGAGATACTCAGGGTATCATGGGGCCGTTTTATGAGGATGCAATGTTTGATCGCGTCAAAGGCAAAGGAGATATCAATTAGAACAAGGACATCTAGGGAGTTAGAATCCAGAGAAGCGAGCAGTTCTTAACGGGTGTTCAGAAGAGCAGTTTCCGTGCCTCTGGATGCTCTGAGTCCACATTGATGGAGACCGCCAACAATTTCAGCGTGTGATGTAAATTGGGGGAATGCCAGCTTCTCCAGGAGTTTCCAGAGGAAGGGGGTGATAAAAATAGGGTGGTAGTTGGCTGGACAAGTGGGGACTGCTGAGGGTTGTTTCAGGAGAGGGCGCACAAGGGTGTGCTTTAGAGAGGAAGGGAAAGATCCAGTGGCAAAAGAGTGGTTTCAGAAATCAGCAAGTACAGGGGAAAGAGAGACAATGTTGTCCTTAATGGTTCTGGAGGAGCAAAGGAAAACCTGTTTGGAGGAGACCTTCATGGAGCGGACAACTCTGGTGACCTCATCAGGTGTGACCTGGGAGAAGGAGGAGAGGAAGAAGGGAGTGGCGAAGGGGTGGGAGGAGAGGAATGCAAGGGTGCTCAGGATGTCCTGGTTTTTAGTAATGAAGTGTGTGGCCAATGCGTTGCAGACCGCTTGGGAGGGGAGGGTTGAGGATGAGACTGCGGAAGGGTTGGCTAGTTTACTGCAGATTTTGAAGAGTTCAGCCCTGTTGTTGGATGCACCAGAGACCCGCGTCTGGATGTGGGCCCTTTTCTTGATGCAGATGGAAAGTCTGTATTGTCTTTGGAGCAGTAGACAGGCCAGTTTGTCAGAGGGTGAGTCAGAGGTCTGCCATTTCCGTTCCGCAGCCCTGAACTTGCCTTTTAGGGCTGCAGTTCAGCGTCGTACCAGGTGTTAAGCTTAGAGGCAGGTTTCAGGCGGAACCTCATTACTGGGGCAAGAATGTCAAGAGTGTTAGTAATGGCCAGATGGAGGTTGCAGAGAGCAGAGTCAGAGGTAGAGTCTGGGTTGGGGTCAGAGGGGGGATGAAGGTGGATGCGAAGGCAGCAGTTGACTCTTGTTTAATTGGGTGGATGCTCGTGAACGAGGTTGGCAGGCCTGGAGGAGGTGAGGTCAGAGGGCCAAGGGGACCAAGGTGAGAGGAGATAGTGGTCTGACCAGGAGAGAGGGGTGGTCAGTGGGGAGGATAGTGAAAGATCAGAGTGGATCAGGGCGTAGCGATGATGTCCAGCCGAGTGGGTTGGACCGGAAGGGAGAATGGAGAGGGAGAGCAAGGTGCAGAGGTCATGGAAGAGAGTGAATTCCATGATAGAGGAGTCCAGATGGATGTTGAAGTCGCCCAAGAGAAGGAGTCTAGTGGTGGTTGACAGGCGAGAGGAGCAGAAATCATCCCATTCAGAGAGGACTGAGTCCCTATGCTTTACACTGAGGTAGCCCTATGGAAAAGGTGAATTGCTTCTTCATATGCTGATTGTTGTTTTGACTCATAGACTGATTAATTGTGTCCTGTGCCTCTGTTACTTCTTTCAGGTGGTGGGCTACACATCCACTGCCTTCACATTCTTGGTAATATTTGTATTGAGCAAAGTATGGGTAAAAACATAAGTAAATCAACCGATCTCCCCCGCTGATGACTGTCATGCAAGTTTGAATATGCTATGCTTTTAGAGAAAAAGATTTCTGGAGCATCCTGCAGTAGTTATGTTCTCATCAGGCAGCACCATGCAGAAGCAGTCATCAAACCCCCATTATCTGTGGAGCACCTCATAGTTAATTTATTCCACCAAGGTCTGTGTTTTCCACAGTGGCAAGGAAAAATGGTATTGTCTCTTTTGAGCCATATCAGTGTACAACCCTGCCTGCTAGGGGTACACACCTTGCAGCAGTGGGATAAGCCCTGGGTAATTAAGGCCACGGCTGCCAGAGTCTGAATAGACTCATTTGTTGCACTAATTCAAGCTCAATGTATACCAGTAACACTGCCTGTCAATTATGACGATGTGTAGTATGCATTGCCCCTACCTCTGACGCAAGTAGGAAGGCAGACCCCTCAGCCACCACCTTCTAAGCAACAGCAGTCCCTCACCATACACGTATAGGCAGTCAGCGGGAGTGTTGTAAGGTATCCTATTCTATTAATTCACCCTGTTTCCTCAACACTGCCCAAATGCAATCCTGGTAATGGCAATTTCACTTCAGGGCACAAGAAGTAGCCCCTGCCTAGCCAGTTCCTTTGAGGCCTCTGGTAATCGTCATCTGTGGGAGGTGGAACATTGATTATTACTGGCCAGAAAACTTTGATGAAGCCGGAATGACTGGCTAGGCTCATAATGCGGGTAGTTTTGAAAAGGTTCTAATGTTGATGTATTCGTATTGTTGAATAGTGCCTTGGTGAGGGGCCACCAAAAGATGACATTTGCATTTATTTGATGACAATGCTTGAGAAATAACAAGAGTTGTCAGCTCAGATGATCAGTGGACAACTGAACAATAACCTAGACTCAAATTGATTTACCAGCTGGAAATTGGCCAGTCTATAATGCAGAATTCAGCAGGACAAAAGATGGCAATTCTGAGATGCAGTGGGAGAAGAAGCAGATAAACATGTGGATTGGGCATATGTCTGGTGGAGTGGCTGGGCATAAACTGGGGTATTCTTTTAGTTTCTCTGGATTTAGGCGTTCCAAAAAGTTCTTGATGGGCCTTCAATAAAAAAGAATTGTGCTAGGGGGCTGGCTCCTGTATATGAAGACACATCTGCTCCCTTTGTCATATCCCTTCACATCCGCAATAGAAAAGCCACAATGAGAGCATCAGGGGGTGCAGACAAGATGGCTGCATAATCATAGAGCTTGGGGTGCCCCACTGAGGAGACCAGCATAGTGCCCCGCCACCCCCCGATGTGCCTGTGTGCACCATCATGAGGTGAAAAACACACACTGGTTCTGGAGCAGTGAGCTTGGCAACTTTGAGCTCAGAGGGGTGTCCCTCTGGGGCTCGGATGCCGTCATCGCAGAGGGAGGAGGGTGGGCCTTGCCAAATGCTCCTTCGCACGAGCGGGCTGTTGAAGGAGCTGGTGGTGTGGAGGACTGCAGGACTGGGGGATTTGTGACAGATTTGAGCAGGATTGTCAGCGATCCCAGATCCGGCTAGGTTGCGGAGTCTGGACCGAACCTCCACACACCACCATACTTAGTGGGTGTGGCGTTCATCGAATTGGCCGGCTGTGATGCTGCTCCTGTCCCAATAGGGGGTATGCAGTGGGAGGTGTCCAAGACCTGACAGTCCGGTGAAGAGGACATAGGCCCTGCGGCTTTCCAGAAAACAGAAGAACATACAAGCCCTAGTTGTCAGCAGCTATGGGGGAACTGCTTGACCCATGGAGCATGTACCTGGGCTGATCCCGTGAAGTAGGTACTGGTATGCACAAATATCTGCACATAGTTTTGCCTGCTGTAGGGGCGCAAGAAAAGTGTAGCAGCCAGGGGGTTAGCAGAGCTTTGCATGGGCACTGGCCTCGGGGACCAGTCTGAAGTGGAGTCTACCTCACGACCTGGACACCCAGAGTGGTGGTATTCTGAGGGCAGCGATGCACAGTATTTGGAGCACCTGTTTGGACAAAACTTGGGTGGTGTGTGAGGGGACATAAGAGGGGTCCACGTGTGTGAAGCTTGGAAGGACTGTTGCTCACTGGCAGGGCCTCCTCCTGTGATGGAACCCCCCTCCCCCGAGGCAGGGGGTCATGGGTAAGCCCACTGGCTCCAAGAGTAGTGCTATCTACCATAGTAGGAGGTGCAATGGCAGCGATAATGAAGAGCCAGGCCTTTCCTCCCACACATCTGGGAGGTGTAGCGTCAACAAAAATTGACATTTTATGTATCTTGCAGGAAATTAAAGCCCTGAGGTGGAACCTACATGACTCACTCACTGAGCTCAAGGGCAGGAAGGCAAATGTGGAGGGCAAGGTCGAGGACAAATAACATAACCAGCAATTGGTGGATGTCTTGTAGGCACAGCTCGACAACCGCCTTAAAGCGTTGGAAGCCAGGGACAGAGACCTCACCTTCAAGATGGAAGACATGGAGGACAGGGAGAGGCGTAACAATATCTATATTTGGGGCTTGCTGCAGTATGAAGGTGAAACTCTGTATGATCTGGATAATAAAGTGGAACAAGTTTGGAGGGTCCTATTTGATGATAATAGACCAAAGTCTACACAGTACGACCACATCCATTGGTATGGAGGCCCCAGGGATGGACCTAAATTAACCCTTCCAAAATGTCATTATTATAAGGACAAGATGGAGATCTTGGTGAAAGCTAGACAGAAAAACTATATCACATACAAAGGGTCCAAGGTCCAACTATGCCAAGACCTCTCGGGGGCACCCTGGCCCGTTATAGGGCTTTTGGACCCCTCACTACCTTGTTGATGGAGAAGGACATCAGGTATAAATTCGGCTTCCTATTTTCAATATCGATAAGGGTACAGCAAGCAAGTTTTCTGAATCAACCTTGATCCCTCGCCGCATGGAGGAGCTAGCTGTAAAGTCCAGGCAATCTATGTGTGAAGGGGTGAAGGAAAAACAGGACAGATTTATGAAGGCTTTCACTGGGAAAGGCACCACAGTCAAGATGTCAGGCTCTTGCAAATTCAGGAAGGTTGCAGGGACCTCTCCGACTAAGTCAAAACATTCATAGTTAGAAGTTGCCATTTCATTTTCACAATTCAAAGTCGGGGTGGGCATAGTACTTGCAGTGAGACATGAAGGGTGGAGCAAAAGTTGGGGGGTGTTGGATGTTCAGGAATATTGTTGAACATGTATCTGCAGTGGGAGGGGGCTGGGGAAGTGGCTCATAGGTGTGCCTGGCTATCTCCGGGCATCGGATTTATCCCAGGATCAGCCGGATTGTGCCCTCTGTTCTGATTGTTCAGAGGGATTCAGGGCAGGGTTTGTTGGGGATTCGTTACTTAGGGAATGATTACAAGTCTATACTCAGGTATACACATGCAGCGAGTTACCTAGAACCCATCGGAAAGTCAGTAAAGGAATGGCACACATCCAAATGAAATGGGGTCCCTGAGGATAGTTTACCTTAATGTGAAGTGTCTGAATTCCCCCGCCAAGAGATCGCTATTGGGGAGGGAGATGAAAATACAGGTGCTGACAGTGATGATGGTGCAGGAAACCCACTTTAAGGAAGGGCACGAAACCAAGATCTATGGCAAACATTAATTGGGCATCAGCCTCAGTCAAAAAAAGAGGGGTTGGAATACTCTTGGGCCTAGGGGAAGAGCTGACAGAAGTCCAGGTTTAGAGGGAAATTAATCGTAGACTACTGATGCTGAAGGGCAAGTTGAGGGTGAGAGAGATCACCCTGGCCACATTATACACCCCGAACAGCCTCCTGTGGCGATTTATTGAAGAGACTTTTAGAGAACTGAAGGGGTGGGCTGAAGGTTTTAAAATCATGGGGGGGGGCAACTTTAACACCACAAGGGACTCAAGACTTGATTGGGGATCTGAGACGGAAGTGGGAGAATGAAACAGGATGGGGAAGGAAGCCCACTTGGACCTGGAAAAAGGTCTTGATAGGTACGCATGATGTGATACGTGGAGGGAGTTCCATTCCTAACCCAGGGGCTACACCTTCAGCTCCCACCCTCATAGATAGCTCATGAGGATTGATTTCCTTTTGGTGGAAAGGGGATGTGGAAATTGGGTGGAGAAGGTGGATGTTCCAGTGGTTGGTAGGTCTGATCACAATGCAGTGCAGATCGAACTTAGGTGGGGACTACCTAGGTCCAGGGGTGGGAGGTGGCTATGCAATTTAGGGACTTCCTAAAGAACGAGATAGATCAATTCTTTATTGGCAACAACACTAGATACATGGATTTGTGCACTATTTGGGAAGTAGCTAAGGTTACCATACTGGGACTGATCATAACTGAGGGCACCATGGTGAAAAGGGTAAGGAATCAGGAGAAGGCCAGACTTGTAGAGGAGATAGCACTGCTAAGGGAAAGGCTGACACTGAGTGGCATGGACTAGAAGGGGATCATTGATGATGTTCAAAGCAAGAGGCAAGAATTGAAATTGCTCCTTAGGCAGTGACTCCCATGCACAATATCTTTCTACCATAGACCTCCGACCCTAGCGGAGGAAGAGAAGACCAAATCAGACTAGTTGCTCAGGTAATTAATGGCTTGATGGTGGTGAAGGCACGTAGGGACAATGGTTTCTCTGCATATTTGTATAAGACATACTCAGGGTGTTTTCCCCTTTCCTCTCAAAGCTCTTCAACACCTTCGACAAAGTGCTCTGACCCTCTTTTCTTAGAGCCACAATAGTGGTAAGACCTAAGGAAGGTAAGGACCCCACTCAGTGCTTCTCAAATAGGCTGATATCACTGCTATATTTCGATGCAAAGATTCTCACCAAGCTTATGGCTTACCGATAGGATCCCTTCCTTCCGAAACTGGTCCACTCAGACCAGGTGGGCTTCATAAAATACAAGCAGGGCACAGATAACCTGTGGAAGACCCTCAGCCTGATGGCACTGCCCAAGGATAAGCTAAGAGACTCATTCCGGTTAGCAATGGACGCAGAGAAGGCCTTTGATAGGGTCTACTGAACCTTCCTCTTGATCAAATTTGGCTTTGTCCTGCAATGGCTGAAAACTTTTTACTCAACGCAGACAGCCAGAATTCTGGTGAATGGTATACAATTGGAAGCCTTGCCTCCTTGATGAGGGGAACAAGACAGGGCTGCCAACGTTAACCCTTCTCTATGCCATTTTAATGGAACAACTCGCACAACCGAAATAACCCAGAGACAGGGGGGTTATTCAAGTCCTCAACGTCCAGTATAAAGTGTCTCTGTTTGCAGACGGCCTGCTCCTATATATTCGAGAGCCCAATAGGATGATGTCATCTGTGGTTAGTGATCTGGCAGACTATGGGAGCCATTAGGTTAATTATTATAAATTGGTTCTTTTTCCAATGGGGGCGTTCTCTGCCACAGTGCTGGATTATTTTTCAGAGTCTCAGTTCAATTTTGAAAAGGCCTCAATAAAATACCTTGGTATAAATATAACAAATCCCATTAACAATCTATATCGTGCAAACTACCAACCGCTTTGGGAAGAGGTGAAGAGCGATCTCGAGAGGTGGGGAAGGATGGTCTGTCTTGGATAGCAAGACTCAACATCATTAAAATGAACATATTGCCTAGATACTTATACTGGTTTCAAATGTTCCCAATCCCAGTGTCCTTAAAGAAACTACTTGTAGAGTTCATTGGGCTGGAGCGAGGCCTAGAATTGCCTACAAGACATTGATCTGAACCAGAGAACAAGGGGGAGTACACTTCCCAGACTTCTTTTCATATTATCATGTGTGCAGCTTAGGATGTTGATGGGCCACCTAGATCCTTAGACCACTCAACAATGGGTGGCTTTGGAAAACAAAATACTATTTCTGGTGCCCTTACATGAATGATTCTGGGTACCACAAATGTATATCTCACACAGGATTCGGACACACCCTATTTTGAGGGTTTTATTGGAACTGTGGAGGGAAAAGGCAGACACGAGATGGCTATCGTCGTGACCCTCCCACCTGAGCGCCACCAGGGGCCCCCCACTTAGAGATAATACCCCAGAACCGAGCCAGTACCAAACTTTGTATGAACTGGACAGCCTTGGGACAATGGGGAATTCTGAAATATTCACCAACTTGAGGAACTTCTTTAAGTGGGAAACCTTTCGGTATTTTTATATCAGACTGAAGGGGGCACACACCGAAAAGAAGTGGGGAAATAATTTGGCAAAGGGTCTTACCACCTTTGAATATATTTTGGTGACAGGGGGTCCGGAGAAGGGCCAGGTCTTGAAAATATATCGAAACTTTTTGCAGCCGGCACCCATAGAGGATCTTATTGTGAAGTCGCAATGGGAACATGACCTGGGAGGGTAACTAGACAATGAGATTTGGCAAAGTATGTGCAGGCCGACCCAAAAAGCTCTATATCTTCCAAACATAGGCTCAATGCCATTAAGTTGCTTCACAGGTGGCAGCTGCCTCCAGCACGATTAGGAAAGATGTACCCCAATGTAGACATGCACTGCTCGGACGGCTGTGGAGCCAGCGGCAATTACTGGCACATGTGGTGGGTCTGCTCCCACATACAACTCTTTTGGAGTGAGCTCCTTTCTTGGATATGCAGCCTATATAGGTTTCAGTTATAGGTCAATTGTTTGAATGCAAAAGGTCGAATGACAAAAGGATCGAGGCAAAATGACAGAATAAAAATTGTCATTTTATTTTTTTGGGGGGGTCCCCCCCTCATACCCCTGTGTTTGGTGTAAAAACACCTTTTTTACCTATACTAAAGCAAAAAAATATATATATACATTTTTAAAAAAAATTCGACCCTTTTGTTTTCGGTCGTTTTGCCTCGACCCTTTTGTCATTCGACCTTTTGCATTCGAACATTTGACCGGACACCGGTTGGACAAAGCCCATCACCCCTCTTGGTCCTACTTGAACTCAAGCAGGAGGAAGAACGGTATGTCTTCACGAAACACATGACTCGCAACTTGCTCTTGGCAGCTAGGATCACAGTAGCAAGGTCATGGAAGAGAAAAGGAAGCCCTAGTAAACGGGAATGGGTTGGTGTCACCAGGGACATTTTCACAATGGAAGCCCTGACTGAGTTAATCAATCAAGTTGACTGCACTGCGCAACAAGTGATTACCCTTCACATCAGAATACATGACAGGGATGATATATGTCTCTGTAACACCTTCGGAATCACAGGTCAGGCTCTGGCATGGTAAATCTCCTTTCTCTCCGACCGCCCATCACAGGTGGAGCTCAGAGCCTTTTTCTCAACTATTGCTCTCTCAACATGTGACGTTCCCCAGGGATATAACCTCTCCACCTGGTTCTTCAACATCTGTATAGCTGCCTTGGCACGTATCATTGGCACTTTCACCTCTAACTTCGAGAGTTACGCGGATGACACACAATTATCTTTCAGGTTACCCTGAGCCACCTCGGCCCAAAATCTACATTTTATCATGAAAAAGTAACGAGAACGGGCCGGAACGCTACCCTAATATATAAAACAGGAGCAAAACTCACCTGAAAATGATGGAAACACACATGAAGAACATTTTGCAAATGAGAAATGTTCAACAATGTGCTGTCATTAACCCATTACTGTCCAAAATCTACATTTTAACACGAAAAAGTACCCGGTACAGGCCGGAACAATGCCCTAATATATAAAATGGCAGCAATACTCGCCTGAAAATGATGCCAACACACCTGGAGAACATTTTGGAAACGGGGAAGGTTAAACATGTGCTGTCATTAACCCACTGCTGCCCAAAATCTACATTTTAACACGAAAAAGTACCCGGAATGGGCCAGAACGCTACCGTAATATAGAAAAAGGCAGCAAAACTCACATGAAAATGATGGAAACACACATGAAGAACATTTTGGAAATGAGGAAGGTTAAACAATGTGCTGTCATTAAAGGCATACTCTAGTAAAAAATGTTATTGTCCCTATGGGTCGGCCATGTTTTTTTAAGGCTAAGTGGGTCGATTTTAGAAAACTTTCCTATGGACCTTACCCGAGTTTTCGTCCATTAAACGCACGCGAAAACAAGCACCTGTGAGCCGCCATTTTCTGATAATCCTATCTTTTCCCCGATCGCCCTGGCTGACCTGCTTCTGCGGCACTAAATCAATTCCCCCGCCCCTGAGCCTGACATTATCAAAACATTCATATTCCCCGCCTCTCCCCGTGACGTTACTGTGCTGCGTAGGCAAACGCGCCCAGTCGTCTTCTGCGCGACTCCACACAGAACCCGGAAACCAACACAGATCAACTCACAACACAGCGCGCCACAATTCGGAATATGAAACTGTACTTTACAATGAAACAGCAACACGGTACATTTGGTAAAGTACATTTATTTGGCATCAAATGTTTAGAGATTATTCATATGAACTCCGGAAGCCATTTATTTTCTTTTATCTGTATCCGCAATAACTGTTCCGTTTCATCTTGAGTCACGCGCTGTTCCATTATGGCACACAGGGTGTTCATTTTCGTAAAAAGAATCACTTTGTAAGCACGGTGAGCCGCAAGGCTGTTCCATCAACTAGGCACTAGTCCAGCCTAAAGTGTGTTATGTTACTTCTAGCCACTAGTACAGCGTAAGGGCATGTGGGCCCTTGGCGATCGTCCCATAATATGGTGATCGTGCTCCAGTTGTTGACACGAAGCTGCAGGTGTCTGCTGAAGAATCCGTCCGCCGGTGTCTCAAACAGGTGGCAGTTGCAGAACGGGATCAAATACCTGTTAAGAAAACAAATAAATGATAATTAGTCTCGCTAGCCGAACTTCATTAATATTACTCATTTCATTTATTACGGCCGATCAGAAACTATTTGCTTGCAAGGGTAGTTCAATGGAGTATGTTCTTCTCTAACATAAATGCGAAAAGTAACGAGATAAATCGAGGGCAACACACAATGATAAACGACACTCTACATGCATGAGGAATGATATGATATATGATATGGCATTTGTAACGCGCGTATACTCAAGTGTTTCTAGGCGTGACGAGGCAGGTGGGGAACAAGGGCAGACAGACAACGATCCTACTAGGCCAGGTGTCTTTCTGATCGTGCATGGGGAAGGGCTGTACATGGTTAGTTGAATACAAATTAAATAATTGGGCCAGCTGTTGGCAAGTGCAAGGTAAATGCCGGGACATGGGGCTGAAGGATACAGAGACAGTCCCGTGGTGCAGGGAAAAGTGGCTGGGCCAAGGAGCAAGATCGGTGACACCAGTGATCCTGCATGCCCATGTGCCCACTACGAATAGTTTTAACATCTTTTACAGTCTTCATTCATTCATTTATTCTGCATCCATTCATTAAATCTTCATTCTGGTATAAAAGCGTGTAAAGATTTACTTACATTATATTTGAAATTTCCATTGTGTCTCTTCGTAATGCAGTCTGTAAAACGGACCGTGCTCTTGACAATGATTTTTCGTATACTGACCTAAAACTGAAACTCGGTCTAGTTTCTGAATTTTCTGCCTTATCGTCTCTTACGTTATTGCGCACTCCCTTCAAATGTAGTTCTTTCTGCATGGTCCCTGTCTCAAGGTCAAAAAACAATAGACCCTTATACTTCCAGTGCGACTTGTGGGCCTCATCTGTGCACTGTCCTTCGCATTCTTTATTTGCAACATCACGTAGTATAGGCATCTATGAGAACTTGAAGTTTTGAACCCGTCTATGTAGTGCGCCTCAATGTGCAAATGCGAACTGGCTTCTCTCCCAAATGCCACGGCCTGCTTGGCTGGCGCGTTCTAAGTGCCCCAATTTTTTCCCCGTTGTCTGCGAGCTTTGCAGCCCAAATTGAGACATTTAATTTTTTGCGGAAGGTCAGGGAAAGTATAAAGTACCACAGGAGTTGAGTTAAAAGTGAGATTTATTGTTTGTTTGTTTGTTTTATTTTTTGCAATACACAAGCCTCCCCTCCGTTAACAGTGTGCAGCATTTACATTTACATGAGATGAGACATGAGAAAAATATATACATACACATATGTGAGGTGAATATAGAGAATTCAAAGATGACACCCAGCTTCTTCGCCACCCATGATGGTGAAGTTGGGGGTTAGGTTTACTGGTACACTGTACAATAACATTTATTTACAAAAATACAATCCTATTGCAATTATTTAAACCGCGATTTGTACTTTACAATCAGCTGTGCATCGGGTGGGCATGGCACAGTCGCAATGTTTGGTGGCAATGGATCACTGCTCTGTACAGAAACGTCCAAAATTCCATATCTGTGCTTCTCTAACACAGCAACAATAAGGCCTTTCACAAAGTCGAACTGCATTTCATCATAGACTGGTTTGATCACCCATTGCTTCCTTCGTTTTGAAAACACCTTGGTGTAGCGAGGCATCCTTACTTTACCCCTAGTCCTAGATTGTTCTCTTCCGACATTGCTGTTATGGGCCAAGACCGCTAGTAGGGTGCGATGTTTCATGCCCCGAAAGCTAAAATGCAAGCGCTTTGGCCTCTACTTTAGGCACATATTGTGGAACACCTCCAAATCTCCTGTGTGACAGAATTCTGTCAGTCCTCTCAAATCTCTTGATAGAGTTTTGTCGAAAACAATCTTCTCAATGGCTTTGTGTGTCGGTGATGATGGAATCAACCACTTCTTCTTCCGTGCCTCCTCTGGGGACAAAGGGCCATGTTCACATTGGTGGAAATGTTCATTTGCTGTCCAGCGGTGAACGTTGGTACAGTGGTGCATCAGTGACCGCCATTTTTCAAGTAGTATTTCCACTGACCCCTCGCAAGTTTTTGAGCTCCACCAAAGATGGTTGGTGATAGAATGTGACCACTGCAAAATACTTTCAAAACCTTTTTTTTCCAGCAGCCGAGATTTTCTTATTGATTGATTTAGCAAGATGCCATACGTCAAATTGATGTTTAATATGTGGGAACTGCTCTCTCATTGTCTTGGCAATTGAAACGTGTCTATCCGTGGCTATGAGGTCAATGTGCATCCCCCTCGATTGTAGATCTTCCACTGATTTCATAAATCCTAGTTTCTCCATGGCCACTGAGGATGTACATTGTGTTACCTGCACGACCTCCGAACTCACAATTTTCTTACTATCCATGTCCTGAAAGTGGTAGGTGCAGTACTTGGCAGAAAATCCAGGGCTATCGCACTGTCCATCGCCGGCTAGCCTGAATCGTTTGCCTTCGAATGTACTTGCTAGAGACAATTGTTCAATTCTCCAAGCATCACTAATGGCCGGAAACAGATAATCACGTTGGTATGTGTAGTACAGCGCACTTGAAATGAAATGGAGTCCCACAAACTGAAAGAAAGCCTCTAACTTTCTAAAACTTGAGCCACTAAAAAGTAAAGCCGCTGCACACAGTAAATTGCCTGCTGGCAGTTTCCCCAGCATTGGTTGTGCAGACCATGAGAACCTATGATTTAATCTACAGGCGGCATTTATTTTAAGGTTACTGCCTTTCATTTTACGAGTCACATTAATGAATGGCTTCCCACATACTTTCCCTCTAACGGAATGCACACATTTCAGCATACTTATAATTTCCATCAAGCAACTGTCGAATACAATGTATTTGCTCTCTTTCATTAGACTGTCATCCTGCGTCAACATTGTTTCGGCCTTTGACGTTGTGGAGATGTCAACACATTGGAAAGTAATATCGCTGCTATCAAGTATTGTTGCGTCTATGGATGCTGTGGCTGGTTCATTCTCTCTCATTTCAACATCTGCTAATTCAACATTAATGGGAGAACACAACAATGTCGACATGTTTTTTGGTGGCAATTTTTTGGCTGGTGTAGATTGTGTAAATTGATCTGCAACTACTTCCGAGCTATCTCCAAAACATTCAATAACATCTTCTTGTGGTGGTCTGGTCGCACAGTAGCTATGGTCCAATGCAACTTTGCTGTAGTCTCCAAACAGAGCTAATTCATGTTCTGGCCATTGGACATAAGCATCTCGAGCCTGAACACGCCTCGCCTCAATTAATAGTTCCTCCATAGTGTACATGGTCTGGCAAGCCACATCTCTCATTCGCTTCACTGTCTGTGTGTGTATAGTTCTGACGCCGACGGGTAACTGGAGGAGAGATTGGAAAAGGGATGTTCAGTTTAAACACAAGATGGAGTGTAGCAGAATTGACTAGAAAAAAACATAAAATAGTCCCCACCACAACAATTGTTTTAAAGTTATTAACTGTAACTAACCTTTTTTGTTTTTTTTTCTTTGCAACTTTTTTGACTCGACCTTCAACATCTGCACGCTGTAGCTCCGATTCGTTTCCACTTGTCCTCCCTTCCGCTTGCGCTGCAAGGACTATATTTTCTGTATCCGCATAGACAGCAAGGATTGAGGCTCCATCGTCTCCCTGAAACATAGTACTTTCATTACTATGCATCAAAATATTGTTAGCATAAAACACGTGAGGACACACAGGTACATCTCAATAGCCAAACACGATTTAAACATTGTGTGCAACAATCAAACGACAAGTATTCGACCAGTGATGATCTATTTCGATGGAACTGTCAGTATCCATACCTCTGGCTCTGCATGGACTGCCATGAATGGTTGTATTGGAGAGGAGGCATCCGCATCTCCCTGAAACACAGTACTTGCATTAGTATGCTTTTCAATATTGGAAACACAACACACACTTGGGGTCGAACGCACAGGTACATATAAAGAGATAACCGCGAAAGATGCATTGTCCAAAAGAATCAAGGAAAATCCAAATATGATCACATTTCATCGACTTATTTCAACGATTCCTTTACATCTGCATCATCTAAATGAGATGTTCTGATTGTGGTGGAAGCTCCGTCGTCTCCCTGAAACACAGCACTTGCATTAGTATGGTTTTCAATATTGGAAACATAACACACACTTGTGGTCGAACGCACAGGTACATATAAAGAGATAACCGCGAAAGATGCATTGTCCAAAAGAATCAAGGAAAATCCAAATATGATCACATTTCATCGACTTATTTCAACGATTCCTTTACATCTGCATCATCTAAATGAGATGTTCTGATTGTGGTGGAAGCTCCGTCGTCTCCCTGAAACACAGCACTTGCATTAGTATGCTTTTCAATATTGGAAACATAACACACACCTGGGGTCGACAGCACAGGTACATATCAACGGCTAACCACGAATGAAACATTGTGTAGAACAATCAAACGACAGGAATTCCGGCTCTTATGATGACGCTCGATGGAGCTGTCAGTATCCATACCTCGTGCTGCTGAAGAATATCTATGGATGTTGCAAATGTAGTGCGCACTTCCGAAAGCTGTTGCGCCGATTCGTATACTTGAATGTCAGGCTCTGCATCAAGTGTAGGGGTTGACGCTCCGTCGTCTCCCTGAAACACAGCACTTGCATTAGTGAGGATTACAATTGTGAAAACATAACATACACCTGGGGTCGACAGCACAGGTACATATCAACGGCTAACCACGAATGAAACATTGTGTAGAACAATCAAACGACAGGAATTCCGGCTCTGAAGATGACGCTCGATGGAGCTGTCAGTATCCATACCTCCTGCTGGTGAGGAACATCTAGAAACGTTGTAGATGTGGCGGACGCTTCAGCATCTCCCTGAACGACAGTAGTTGCATTAGTATGGATAACACTAATTATAACTGAAAACAAACACCAGTGGACAATAACTAAGGTGTATATTAATTGGAAAGCAGTAACCAAACATTCGGTAAAATAATTACACGATAGAATAAAACTATTACTTGACATGCATAACACAAGTATGTAGCGGATTAGCCTAGTAAGATTACCTGATACGCGCTAGAAGTGGTTGATAACTGCGACCACGTCAAGGATGTAGAATGTTCTTGCTTCAGATTCAAGGGATAGTCAAGAAGTTGTAAAGGTCAATCAATGATTGATAATGAAATGACAATATAAAAAATAGCCACGTAAGCCGACAGAATACTTGAAAAATGCTCAATACAGCACAGTTCCCTGTTCCCATATATATACATTGCGTTTGTGGGTTATGAAATCGAAAAAGAATATATTGATAAATGTCATTATTCAAAAAACTATACACTCATATCAATATCGAAATTATTACAAGGGATAGAACACCTACAATATCTATTAGTCCATTCGACTACACACTAACGCAAGCCCTAAAGCTAAATCCGGACACTTGACTCACCGGTGGCGGAATGTGGACGAATAGAGTGGGAATAGCGTTTTCGAGCAATTTCCGTGTAGTTCGCCGTTTATTCTTCTTTGTTACCCAAGAAGTTGTGTACATGTCCAAGGAAAAGTGCCGGCTGCAGATGCGGTATCGATCGCCCCTCTTGTCCTGTAAGACTTGTTGGACTCTACTTTCCAGCTCATCCAGTGGAAATCCGCAATGTCTGACCCATTCTCTTATTCGATCAACATTTTTCGGGAATACATGCATTGTAGTTCCTTCAGATTTCGCGTGGGTCTTCGAAGGGCAACCGCTAATCGAACAGGCAGGCATTGTTGATAAATCTGAAAAGTAAATATCGACATTATTATACAATCTTCAAGAATAAAGATTTGATACAAAAGTAAATGAATCATACAATGATCAATGCAAGGTTTGTTTTGGTCGCAGGAACTGTACCAGTTCATTATGTGCAGCTTAGTATTTGCATAAATTGCAGAAATGTATAAATGATGTGACTAAAATCTGAACATGTGACTCATCCCTTGGATGTTCTGTATTGCACGAGAAGGAAACATGCTTACATTATAGACTGGACCCCCGAAGGATGCAATTCGATGACAATAGACACAGATGAAAATAAATAGATCTATTGATAGCATAGCAATGGAAACTCTAGTCAATAGCAATGAGACCAATGAACATAGCACTATTGTGTACTCTACTCGCAAATAGATAGAAATTTAAAAATCAGCGAAATATGACTAGGATACATAGCCTTACCTTGACCAACAAACAGTTGGATTCAGCAAGCAGAGCAGTATGTTGCAGGAGAATAGGTGGGTGGCCACAGGTAGCACACTGATGGGTTTGCTCTAAGCGGTCACAGAAGTTCACGGATAGCACGACGACGACCAGATTAGCGTAGATCTCGGTGGTTGCCAGGTAACACGTTCAGGAGTTGACTTGCAAAGCACAAAGATGTTCTCATGAGACATATCAAGTGGTTTATAAAGTATTTGGAACAGGGGTGTGTTGAATGACGTATGTATGTCGTGGTCTTAGGGGGGCGGCATGCTTCAAGGGGAACCCCCTTCATCCCACCCCCCTGTATCAAACCCCCTTTGATACAGGGGGGTGGGATGGATGGGCCTGGGGCGTGCAGATAAGGCACAGGAAGACTGCTGAATGGAGACACACTTATGTGGATTGCAGGGGGGCGGCCTGCTTCAAGGGGAGGCCTGGCTGGAGACATGGGGTCTGAGGAGGCCATGTGAACAATGGCCCCTTGGCGTGGGACACCTTTCGAAGTGTACATGTACTTTGGCACCTTGGCCGTGTGCGCCCCGGACAGCCCCCCATGCCAGCGAGCATCCACTGGCGCGAACCGCCTTTGATACAGGGGGGTGGGATGGATGGGCCTGGGGCATGCAGATAAGGCACAGGAAGACTGCTGAATGGAGACACACTTATGTGAATTGCAGGGGGGCGGCCTGATTCAAGGGGAGGCCTGCCTGGAGACACGGGGTCTGAGGAGACCATGTGAACAATGGCCCCTTGGCGTGGAACACCTTTTGAAGTGTACATGTACTTTGGCACCTTGGCCGTTTGCGCCCCGGACAGCCCCCCATGCCAGCGAGCATCCACCGGCGCGAACCGCCTTTGATACAGGGGGGTGGGATGGATGGGCCTGGGGCGTGCAGATAAGGCACAGGAAGACTGCTGAATGGCGACACACTTATGTGGATTGCAGGGGGGTGGCCTGCTTCAAGGGGAGGCCTGGCTGGAGACACGGGGTCTGAGGAGGCCATGTGAACAATGGCCCCTTGGCGTGGGACACCTTTTGAAGTGTACATGTACTTTGGCACCTTGGCCTTTCGCGCCCCGGACAGCCCCCCCCATGCCAGCGAGCATCCACCGGCGCGAACCGCCTTTATATGAATATACATTATATCGCCTTTATATGAATGATAGTATATCGTTGCTTATCAATAACAAATGCCACATACCGCAGATTCTTGTGAGCACAGACCCACACTTCAACCAGTGTATTATAGTGGCCAAGACCCGAATGCCTGTATAATCCAATGGTAATTGATAGTATAGATATATGTGATTCATTTAAAAAATCGAGACAAACGTTAAAATAAATGTGGTGTTTTATTTTGTATCTTATTTTCATGAAAAAATAAAAAATTAGAAGACTTTAAAGGTTATACAGGTCAGGTTGCAGCACAGCGAGAGAAAATCCCCTGTACTGACCGCTGTCACTCGGGAACGTGTCTCTAATGGCACGAATGGCACAGGCGGGTATCACTCTTCGAACGCGGTGTCCAAGCCTCCCGTGAAGCCACCATGTATAGGAACGATAGGCCACCAGCCTGTACCACCTGTGAAAAGGAATGAAACAAACTGTTATTAAATGACCCAGATAAGTTTAATAAACGTTTGTTGTCAATGACAATTCTTGTAACTAATGGCATTTTACACGGACAAATGCTATCTAGACAATGCACACTATTGAACGACTTACATGCGTTACAATGATATGTAGATGTAATTTTGGATATAGTAGAAGAACATGAAATAGGAGTGGCATGACATGCAGAGTATACTTACTCGTTACTCGGATTACGAGGACGAACAGTTGCTCGAAGTTCGTGCATAAGCACCATCATTATTCTCAACACGGCCCGTGTGAGGCAGGCTGCCCTGAAGTCTGGCAGCTCGGTGATGCATTGCGGTCGTGGCTCGCCTTCCAAAATGTAGGCCAGGCATCCCGAGTTTTCTCGGCAGCAGCAGTTCTCGTCCTCGGTTGGCATTAGCTCGCACGGATTGCATGTGCACCAGGTGGAGAAGCCGTCCATGCGACTAGGCCCAGGCTCTTCATCTGTTGAATCGTCCTCCCAACTGCCGTCCGAATCCCCATCGTTTTCGCGTGCTTCCCTTTCCAGTAGTTCCTCCTGGGTATACTCGGGCTCGTACATGTAGGGCATTATGTGGTAAACAGAGTAAAATAATTTACCGAGATGGTACAGGTGTTTACACGGGCTACAAGCGGCGAAGGTAGCTGACCAGAGCACTGAAACGAGTCACAGAATACTCAAAGTAACACAGAGAGAGGAATGGAATCGAAAATCGGCTGCTGTGTGTTGTGAAACGGTCTGTTTATACTTATTGAGGAGAGAGGCGTCCTGCCATTTCCATGGCGACACGTCATTAGCTGAAGCGCAGCGAATGTTGACATGAGACGTGCTTTGGCGTTGGGAAATGGGCGGTACGAGTCTGCTGATGACAGGCTCAGGGGCGGGGGAATTGATTTAGTGCCGCAAAAGCAGGTCAGCCAGGGCGATCGGGGAAAAGATAGGATTATCAGAAAATGGCGGCTCCCTGGTGCTTGTTTTCGCGTGCGTTTAATGGACGAAAACTCGGGTAAGGTCCATAGGAAAGTTTTCTAAAATCGACCCACTTAGCCTTAAAAAAACATGGCCGACCCATAGGGACAATACAAATTTTTACTAGAGTATGCCTTTAACCCATTACTGCCAAAATCTACATTTTAACACAAAAAAGTACCCGGGAATGGGCCGGAACGGTACCCTAATATATAAAACGGTAGCAAAACTCACCTGCAAATGATGGAAACACACATGAAGAACATTTTGGAAATGAGGAAGGTTGAACAAGGTGTTGTCATCAACCCATTACTGCCCAAAATCTAGATCTTATCATGAAAAAGTACACGAAATTGGCCGGAATGGTACACTTGGATATGAAAAGGCTGCTGAAAATGATGCAAACACACGAAAAACATTTTGGAAATGATGAAGCTTGAACAATGTGCTTTCATTAACCCATTACTGCCCAAAATCTACATTTTAACATGAAAAAATCCCAGAACGGTACTTTAATATATAAAAAGGCAGCAAAACTCACATGAAAATGATGGAAACGCACATGAAGAACATTTTGGAAATGAGGAAGGTTAAACAATGTGCTGTCATTAACCCATTACTGCCAAAATCGACATGTTAACCCAAAAAAGTACCCGGAATGGGACGGAACGGTACCCTAATATATAAAACCGCAGCAAAACTCACCTGCAAATGATAGAAACACACATGAAGAACATTTTGGAAATGAGGAAGGTTGAACAAGGTGTTGTCATTATCCCATTACCGCCCAAAATCTACATTTTTTCACGAAAAGTGCATGGAACAGGCCAGAACCCTACCCTATTATATAAAACTTCAGCAAAACTCTATTGAAATTGTTGCAAACACACATGAAGAAAATGTTGAAATGAGAAAGATACACCAATATCCTTTCATTAAGCCATTACTGCCCAAAATCTACATTTCATCCCAAAAAAGTACACAGAACGGGCTGGAACGGTACCCTAATGTATGGAAAGGCAGCGAAACAAAACTGAAAATGATACAAACCGACATGAAGAACATTTTGAAAAGGGAAAGGTGAAACGATGTGCTACCATTAACCCATTACTGCCCAAAATCTACATTTTATCTCGAAAACGTACCCGGAACGGGAAGGAACGCTACCTTAATATATAAAAAGGCAGAAAAACTCACCTGAAAATGATGCAAACACACATGAAGAACATTTTGGAAATGAGGAAGGTTGAACAATGTGCTGTCATTAACCCATTACTGCCCAAAATCTACATTTTATCATGAAATAGTACCCATAACGGGCCGGAACAGTACCCTAACATATAAAACGGCAGCAAAATTCACCTGAAAATGATGCAAACACACATGAACACAATTTAGGAATGAGGAAGGTTGAACAATGTTCTGTCATTAACCATTAGTACCCAAAATCTACATTTTAACATGAAAAAGTACCCAAAACGGGCCGGAACAGTACTTTAATATATAAAAGTCATGCACTGTACAACGGTTTGCCGTTGCACGCCTCTGAGAGTTTGAAGAGAGTCTCAGAGGAGGAGCTGTGCCCTGATAGTAATGCTGCTGAAAAGAAAAAGCGGCAAGTAACATCTAGTGCGGGCGCCCAGCATAGAATGCTATCAGAGCCAGAGCTGGGAGTTGTTTCAGGAGAGCCATGTGTGCGCTGTCAGCATAGTGAACAGCTGGGTGCTGTGTCTGGAGAGCCATGTGGGCACAGTCAGCTCAGTGAACAGCAGGTACCTGAAACAGTCAAGTTGGCAGTGATGGAGGTTGGTCCCAGAGTGTGTTGGGGTCAGGGTCACAGGTAGCAGCTTGACAGCTGCTCCAGGTATGGTGTGAATGGCACTGTGCTGTTTCCGGACTGCATCTCTGGGAATCAGGAATTGGCTGTTCGCTGGGAAGAGCTCTGGGGTTTTTGCCGTGGTTGTGGGGCTGTCCTAGGTGACCCAAGAAGTCAATATTTGGCTGTTTTCCACAAGCTGGATCAGGACTTTGTCATTTTTCAGAGACCTGTCCATGCTCAACCGTGAATATTGATCAACAGTGTTATGTGAGGCCTGTTTAGTTGTACGTTGTCCATTGGTACATTGTGGATTGTGGTGGATCTGAGACGTGTCTGGTGTATTTTGGTAAAGATGTGGCCTCTGTTAGTTGAAGGAATATGACATTTGGTTTGTTCTCGCATGTTGTTTTAACATTTGCCTCCACAGGTCTGTCAGAATATGGACTTGAGAATAGGGCATGGACTTACGGGAGGGCTACTTGTGTATGTGGTGTGTGTTGAGCTCCCTGGGTGGTTTAGCAAACCACCTTGTGGGGTTAGACAGTTTTGTTTGTGTTTTGAGTGGCAGTGTAGTGCCAGCCGCCAGTGCTGCTAGCTGCCTCAGGGGTGTTGTACACCCAGCATTCTGGGGAAGTGTTATGTGCCCATGCCATTTGGGTTCATCGTTGTGGTTGGAGAAATGTTGTGTTTACCACATTAGTTTGTTTCTGTGGAGGTGGACCCTGAATTCACATTTTTTTTGCCATTTGGTCAAGTGTGCTTTGCCTGTGTGCGCTGGGAGGACCCAAGTACCCTTTGTGTGGTATCGCTCCCACACCTTGGATGTGGTGGTCTCAACCCATGTGTTGTTCTTGTGGTTGCGGTGCTCCTTGTTGGGGCACTGGTGGTGCATTTTCGTGCACCATCTATTTGTGGTGGTGTAGTGTTGCTTGTTTGTCGAGCAGCCTCAGTGTTGGTTTGGTTAGGTGATAAAGTGGTTTTGTTTGGTTGAGGTGGGTAGTTGGCAGGCGTTCTGAGTGGTGTGGGGCCGGTACCCTGTGTGAGTTCCAGCTGTTTGGTCAACAGTGTGGATGGTGATGTGTTTTGGTTTGTGATGTTTTTCTAGCATTTCATTGGTAGGACAGCGGGGGGATTTTATTTATTTTAATTGTATGTATTTATTTATATATGGTGCCGAAAGCCTGCAGGCATCGGGCGCCAGTTAACATCAACACCAAAAGACATACAGAAAACAGGACAGAAGTCAGGAAAGTTGGGGCATGTCAAGGGTAGCATTACTTAAAAAGAAAGGTTTTTAGTTGTCGTTGGAATCTTGTATTGTTTTGTTCTTGTCTCAAGGCCAGGGGGAGAGAATTGCAAAGTTTGGCTCAGAGGACTCAGAAGGATTTTATCAGTCTGTTAGCCCACTTGACGCTTGGTATGGCTTGAGTGGCAGGTTTCTGTGTTCTGAGCAAGTTTTATAGTGACTGAATATTGGACCGGTCATGGGTAACTTGGAGATGGTTGTTTTTTTGGGATTGTTCTTTTGTCTCTCTGTTCTGTTCCCTTACTCTTGTTGGTTTTAAGGAGGGAGATGTGTTATGTATTGCTTTCTCCCCTGTTCCTGTGTTGTGACCCTGGGTGCTGTGGAATGCTTGTAGAAAGCCTGCCTGTGTAATGTTGAGAGAGTGTTTGTGTGTTCCTTGGGAGGCAGTTGGAACTGGGCTGCTGGATGAGAGGGTGCCGGTGGATGTCTCCTATGTCTTTCTGTACTTGAAGATCTTTTTGTACTTACCTGCTACTTATTATCCTGGAAACTTGTATCTAAGTAAAGAAGATACCTACCCCTGCCTGGCTTCCCTGTGCCATCACTTAAGTACCCACTTAACATAATGCAAAATAAGTGAAACATTTCACCTCTTACATCAAATACTACTGTAATAGTGGTAACAGAGCAGAGGTAGTCTATGCATGTTTTGACAAATCCCAAGGTATTTCCCATGAGGTCAGGGAGGTGAGGCTGCTACCCGATAGTCCCCCTGTGGGTGGAACTCAGCGGGTGGATTGCATGGAGAGGGAAATCCCTCATGGAACCAGTGACTATTCACTTGGGAGAACGCAGTATTCCCCTCCTTCACTTCTGTCCTCTACTTCCCTTCACCCAACTCAGTCTCCACTTTTCTTATCTTCTATTCAGACCATTTAGGTCCCCCGTACTTTTGTATGTTACAGTGGAGTGAAGGGTATAATTGACAAGAATGGGATGAGGAAGAGGGATGCTCACCCTAGCTTAATGCAAATGATCACTGAGATGAAGGAGGCAAACGCCCACTGCGGAACCAACACACAAGGTACAGTTGTCAAGAAGCAATCCCAATCATAAAAAGGGAAGAAGGACTCAATGGTATGTGGAATCCGCCCTGGAGGAGCAAGGAACAAGACGCTTGTTCTATGCCAGAGAACACAAAGGCTGAGAGGCTAGGTGCAGAGGCGTGTAGCAAGGGGAGAGGTCCAAGCAAGGCGGACCTGGCCAGTGGCAGGGAGAAAGGAAGCCAAACCGCTGAAAGCAGACAGAGAACGAAGATACAGGCAGCCAGAGACAAAAGTAAGAATCCGCAGCTGTGGAACCACGGGAAAGAGAATGCCAAACTCAGCTACAGCAGACTAACTGTACTCTGCCGCCTGATGAGACCGGAGTCCACCCAGATGCTTGCCAAAGGTAGGGAAAGGGTTGGGCTGGTGGTGAGGGCATTAAGGGAGCTAGAGCAGCTGAAACCCCATGCAGGCATATCCCAAAGAGCACACAGAGATGCAAGTGGTACTATATTTGATACAAACTTTGTAAATCACGCAAACATACACTGAAAAGCACAAGGGGATACCAGTGGCATTATATGTGATACACATGTGATAAATCACGCAAATACATCATGGAGAGTACAAAGGGGTGAAAGAACGATGAGAATGCGGTAAAGCAGAGCAGTCATCCTAAAGATTTCAAAGAGATACAAGAGAGGATACTCAGACAAATGCCAACCTCAAGAAAATGCCTATTTGTGATAGTACCTGGCAGGAGAGTATACTAGGTCTGTCTGAGTGGTTGGTATGGTTTTTGGGTTGTTGGGCTCAGCCATATGGGTATTAAAGAGGGGTATGACAGTGACCATCTAATGAAAGGAGCAGGATAAAAAAGGCGTTAGGGAGATGCAGTTTAGAGATGTCAGTCCTTTAACAGTCTGGGGTACAAAGGGGTCTGTGGGAGCACAGGAAGGGTGGCAGAGCAGAGGATGGGAAGTGTTGAAAAAATCTTAGCAAATGGGGGATGAGAATGCGGGATAGTGGAGAAAAGGTACTGATGGGTCAGAGGGGAAGGAGGTTAGTGAGATCAGGGATTTTCAAGCATTTTGCAGTGAAAGATGAAAGATTGAAGAGTGGTCGGGGGAGAAGGCTAAAAACAGATGGGTCCTGGATAGTTTGTGACAGTAAAAATGAAGAGAAGAGATGAAGTTGGTGTAGCACTGTGATGTGGCAGAGTGCAGGATATAGCAGAGTATGGGGAGTGATTCGTTGTAGGAGACAAGAACAACCTGGGAAAGGATTTTACATCAGCAGCAAAGATGGGTGGGCATATAGTATGATGAATCAGTAGTGATTCCCCCCAGAATCTTGGCCTGGGACCCTTCTAATGTGGCCAGGGGAAGGCAGACCCATTGCCAAAGGCAAGCCAGAAACAAAGTGAGACCATATCAGACTTACTGTCCATGTGTTGTGAAATGCAGATCATCAGATGATATAAACAGACATTGCCGAAGCCAAGCCAGAAATAGTGTAAGACCACTTTCTAGTCACTATTTGGTTGTTGGTGCAGAGGGGAACGAAAGGTGGCAACCAGGCTGCCCTTCTGAGGAAGAATATTCAGAGGGACAGAAGCATAGTTACAGAGGAATCCTGAAGAGCACTAATGTGATTCCTTGTTTCACCGAAAATGGTTTGTAGTTTGATACTAACTAAACCTTTTTCAGTTGTTGTTCTAAGTTGGAAGTTACCACTGAAGCAGACTGTGTTCTTTTGTGAAGTATTAGACGGGCAGGCGAGTAAACCTGTGTGGCAAGTTGCTGAAGTAGAAGGCCTGGCATGAATGAAAACCAAGTAGTAGTAAGGAGAGTGCTAAACTGTGGTTATAACAAATAACTATTTTAATCTGTTCTTACTCCTGGAGGAGTTGGAACACACTATTTCTTTAAAAAAATCAAAAGGTATGGAATGGAATGGAATAGATTTGTAAAGCGCAACAGTGCCCGAGGGCATCTTGGTGCCCTCTACAGAGCAGTGAATGAGATAACCTAGAAAATAAACATTTTCAGAGCTTTGCGAAAAGCCAGATGAATCGGGGTAGCTATGAGAGGAATAGGTAGAGATTTCCAGAGAACAACCGCAGCCACTGGGAAAGCGCGGCCACCAATGCAGCTATACCTGACCAAGGGAACAGTCAGCAAGCAAGCGTAAACTGAAGCGTAAACTGAGCTTGGCTCGGGATGTAGGGTGAAAATGAGGTATTCCACCACCTGGATGTAGAAAGTTTGGGGGACCAGGCAAAGGGCCTTGAATTGAATACGTTTGGCCACAGGAAGCCAATGGAGTTTGCGGAGTCAGGGGAGATGTGACAGCCATGAGGAGTAGAAGTCGCCAACCGCGCTGCAGCATTCTGGAGGACTTGCAGGCAATGAGGTATATAAGCAGGTTGGCCAAAGTACAGAGAGTTGCAATAGTCCAATGAGGATGTAACTAGAGCAGAACTGACAGACACGAAGATGCTCCGGGATATAGGGGATGACCCAACAAAAGTGCCTCCGCTGAAAATGGCCCGCTGGCACACAGAGCTGGCTTGTTACTCCATGGACAAGGACACAGTGAGTTTAACCCCAAGGTCCTTGACCATTGACACTGGCTGAGGAAAGGGGCCTAGGGAGGCAGGCTAAAAAGCCGGCGTCCAAAGAGAAGCAGCGGCGTGGGGGCCCACCACCAAAACCTCAGTTTTATTACGTTCAACTTAAGCCAGTTGGAATTCATCCATTCTCCCACGGTCTCCAGACAGGCACGAATTCTGGCAGCTGACTTGGGGTTAGAGAGATCCAGATGAACTAGGATCAGTCATGAGTCTGCGCCAAGTCGTCCATGACAGAGACCAGGAAACTCTTGGTCCCATGCCCTGGGCGAAACCATGATTGTGAAGGGTAAAAGAAAGAGGATTCCTCAAGAAAAGTGGAGGGTAGTGGACAGACCAGGGATTCAAGAAGTTTCATCGGGAAAGGTTAAAGAGAGATAGGACGGAAGTTAGAAGGGATCAGTGGATCCAACAAGGGTTTCTTTAACAGTGGGATCACAGTGGGCAGTTTAAGAGAGGTCGGGATCACTCCCGCAGAGAGGAATGTATTAACTGCTTCCGTCAACAAATAAGCAATGTGAGGAAGGATATCCTTAATAGGATGAAGAGGAATAGGATCAAGAGGGGATAATGACCTGAGCTTAGTAACAGCAGTGGTCACCTCCAGAACAGAGAAAGTAGGAAACACAGACCAAGAAGCGGCCGGCGGAGGCTCATGTGGCCCAATATCAGCCTCAGAAGGAAGGTGAGTAACAGCAAAACTCGATCCAATAGAAATTATTTTATCCCTAAAAAATGTGGACAAGGAATTATAGAGGGCCTGAGAGGAGGGAACAGGAACCTCTAAGCTAGTAGAGAGATTACCAACCACGTTGAACAACTCCCTGGGGAGATTCACAGAAGTTTCAATAAGAGATGCAAAGTAGACATGCTTGGCACATGAAATGGCAAGGTGATACTGGGAGGTGACCAGAGACAAGGCAAGCTTGTCCCTAGGGTAATAATAGCGCCTCCACTTTCGATCCATCTGCCTGCTTTGTAGGCGAGGGACACACAGCTCATCCGTGAACCACTGCTGAGAGGGGCGTGAAGATAGCCTAGATGTCTTGAGCGCAGCAAGGCTGTCTGCAACTTCAGTCAGAGTACTAGTTAAAGAACTCATGTCCACAGGGGACAGCCTTGAAAGTCGGGCAAGTATAAAAGAGGTCATATCAAATTTAGTAACTGAGCGCCATCCACGCCGCTGGATTAATTTGGCTGGTGTGGCAGATGGCGGGCCCTTAATGCCCCAGGTGAAGGGAACAACAAAATGATCAGCCCACAGGATTTCAAAGGCCGCAAAAAGAGTGACCTCAGCATCTGGTGAGAAAATCAGGTCCAAGGTGTTAGCTAAGGAATGGGTCTGTTCATGAACTTGCTGGGGGACGGAGAGTTCTTTCATAGAGGACACAAAGCTTTGAACCTTAAAGTTCGCCACCTCATTGACCTTAAGATGAAAGTCACCAACAATGGCAAATCATCCTGACAAAGACAGTTGTTGTTTACTTGAAGGAGGCAAATGAAAAACCTGTTCTTACTCCAGGAGGAGTTGGAACCTACCACTTCTTTTGGTACATTGTTGATACAACTGAACGTTTTATTATCAGGTGTTGAGTCCGCAAGAACAGTGTTGGAACTTTGTGGCAAAACAGGATTTCCTGTTTCCTTATGACCTGTGGAGCAAAACCTTGCTCAAATCTGGGGAAGGCGAATTAACCCAGGTTATGAGAAGAGACAGTGGCCATATTGTGAATGTGGTCTGATGTTATATATGATTGTTGGATTGAACTGCCATATATTTTCTTTATTGATTTATTGAATGTACAGTGTGACGGACAGATATCCTTTTGTTAGAGTGTTTTCTTTAGTTTATTTTAGGCAGGGAGATTCTCGTCAGGGTAGGGAAAGTGAGGTGCTTATCCAACCCTTTTATTTAAATAAATGGCTAAAGTTGAAAACACTATACAAAGTTGTCCACCTCTCATTTCATACCCCTCACAATAGTTTCTGAGATGTTGGATGGTTGGGGAAATCCAAGGTTCAGGACACGGGCAAGAGGGATAATGGTACTCAACGAGAACACTAATGCTAGGTTAAAATCTTGGAAGGCATTCTTACTATTGTTGGTAACAGATGAAGAGAAGCACCTAAAGGAAGGGCCTGACTTTATTTAGATGAGGAGTCATTTAGTCCACTGAGTTTCAGCAAAATTGGGTTGACCGATTGTGTAGTGAGACCAGAAAATGGTCAGAGTATGAGGAGTCAAGGTGAAGACAGTGGCCGTAGTCATGTTCTGCAGGTTGAATTGCAGGAGTTCAGTGGCAGAGATTGGATTAAGAGGTCTAAGTCATTGGAAAAGGTAGATTGAAGACTCAAGGAGGCCAATAGATGAAAATTATGCAAGAGGATGTGGAGCAAGGATTTGAATACAAACATACTCAAAAGTGAATGAGATTAAGTCATTGGGGAGAGAGGTGGATGGTGTGTCTTTACTGATCAGAAGACCCCTCGACCCCCATCCTGCCATCCTTCTTGGATAATCAGTGAGAGTAGGGGAAGTTACAGGACATCAATGTGAAGGGCTTCTAGTGAGGCTGCTGAAGATAAACAGGTAACTGGTTATCAGCACATAGAGACCCATTTTAGTATATAGTGTGGAGCTTGGGGCCCTATTCTGTTAGACATATAACACACCGATGGCCCTTAGGACCATATTCTGCTAGAGGTGTAATTCATGGGTGAATTCCCCATTTGAAATGAACATTTGCTTTTTACACCCGATTTCTGTCTGGGGATATTACACCTATAGCAGAATAGGCCCCATTATAAAGATAGGAAACAGTTGTAAAAAACAGGTGTACATTCCGAATGGGGATTTCACCCATGAATTACACCTCTAGCATAATTACACCTCCATGAGAACAGGCCCCCAAGTCCAGAGAGCCTTTCTTTATCACTATATCCAGACACCATCCTTCCCCATTATGTCCAGAAATCTTCTTTTATCACTACACCCAGACATCCTTTATTTATCACTATATTATAACCTCACCCTTCAACAGTATGTCTAGATAGAAACATTTTGTATATCTTTTTAAATTCAAAGCAGGTGTTTACTTCTGCTGCAAACATGATTTGTTAATTATTTTGTTTTATTTTTAAATGAAGTTAGAAAAAGGAATGAGATAAGTAAAAAAACAAGAAAAAAGGTAGTATTTAGAGTCTCCCCACATAAACATACAAATTTAAAAAGAAAAAATTGATTAAAAAAAAAAACAGATGTCTTATCCATAGGTGCAAATTAACAAGGGGGGTCCTGGGAGTCCCTCTGCCAGACATTAGTTCACAGGTGTAAAGATGTGCTTTGAATTTGTTAGAGCATAGATGATGTCACGTGGAACCGTCCACGCATCCTTCCTTTATCACTATGTCCCGACATCATCCCTTATCACTGTGTCCATTCTTGAGTAACAAACCCACTGCCTGCGTATTTGTAATGATCTTAGGGTGTGAGGGAAACAGTGTTCAATTTGAATTTAATTAATATTTTTACTTTTTCCTCCAGAATGTGTACCATAGTTTATATGATCAAACAAACGCGGCTTTCACCACAAGAAGTATTCAACATTTTAAGGCATCATGTTAAAGGCAATATTTCCACACTTCGAGCACCTAATCCAGAAAATTGGCAGGTGTTCCTATACAGTTATGAAAGACAAAAGCATAGAAAAGATGATTGGAGATGTGATCAATACAAATGGATTCAAAAAGGAAGGCATGCTCTGCCGAGGGCCAGTCCTCTGATGTGGAAGACATACTTGCAAAGTCCAAAAGATTAATTGGTAGAGAGGAAGTTACATTTTACAGATATGGATATCAAGTTCTTGATGGATAGTGATTGTCCATTATCTAGGTGAAGACAAAACACCTGAGCCATGCATACCTCATGGAAATATTAGAAAATACCCCTTAAGAGCTCATGTTCGCACAATGCCATCTTTGCTGATAGAAATTGCTGAAAATAAAGATTTGGGTCCAACTTCAATTTACTGGGAAAAAATAGCAGGATGCGATGCTTCTTGCAGGATGAGCGCTACAGTGGTGAAAAATATAGGGCAAATAAAAAATAAACTTAAGTATGGGAAACAGAAATCTAGTATCAGTCATGATGATTTATATAACATCTACATGCTTCACTATGCACTGGAAGAGTTTGTATGCCTTTACTCTGGTATTGTAACTTTGGCTCTTCCAGACATTATCAATATTTTTGAGGAAGTGATGAAGTTGAACTCAAGAATCCTAATTTCATTTTATTACACAACTTTTCAATTAGGTGATTTTTACTTCTTTCCACTAATATTTCAATGTTCATTGTTTGAGAAAAATCCTGCAATCCCTGCCTTTATACTGATTCATGATAAACGCACAACAATTGCTCATGAAACATTTTTTTCTTTTGTAGCATAGCGTATGCCTCAAATTAACCAGAGTTCCATTACTATAGTAACAGACAGAGAATCGGCTATTGTGAAATCTGTAGAGAATATTATTCCAAGATGCAAGCAGGTGGTTTGTTGGAAACTCAGACTGAAAAACGTTGAATTCTGGGGTTCAGGCCATTAAGGAGGAAAAGCAGACAGAAAAGTGTACACCAATAATTTTCTACAGCTCTAAGACTGCAAAAGTGAAGGAGACTTTCTAAAATTATAGGAAAAACCAAGGGTAAAATGGAGTGCATCTTTTGTAAAATATTTTGAGGAAAAACTGAGCAAAGACATCTTGACAAAGACAGGCAGAATAGTCTTGGAAACAGTTGGTATTTATAAGGAAACCAGTGGCGTTACAACTAATGTGTCAGAAAGCATGAATGCAGTGATGAAAATACTGACTAAGCACACAGAGGTTCACATGGATGAAATGGTTTTGGCAATCTACTTTTTGCAAACATTTCATCTAAAGGAAGTGTTGAGAGGACAGTGTGGTATGGGGAATTATCACCTGTCAAACAGGCATGCTGGCAGAAATCTTAATTCTGGTGATATTGAATTCCCATTTGATTACATATCTGAGGAAAAGATATTGGACTTTATAAAGACGGGTCATTATGATGAAGAGCCTGTAACAATACCAAAAAGTGATGAGCGCAAATCAAATACAATGGAAGGCCTAGCAGACTTGATAGTTAAGCAAAACCAAGTATTTCTTCAGGCACAGCCTGGATGTTTCATAGTTACCGGATTACGAGACAAAAAGTATGTGGTAAAGTTATTCCCAGTTGAAACATGCTCTTGAAACAGTTTGCGAACATTCTAGAGCATGTTTCAACTGGGAATAACTTTACCACATACTTTTTGTCTCGTAATCCGGTAACTATGAAACATCCAGGCTGTGCATGAAGAAATATGCAGTTTTGAAAGGAATAGTGTACTCTCTGAAAAAGCTCAGTATGAATGTCAGAAAAGGCCAATCTGCAAGGAAAAAAAATATTCGGATAGAAAGATAAGCTGCAGACTAGCCACAGTGGATTATAGTCTGAGTGAAACTAAATTTGATGACACTCAGGAAGATATTAAAGCAAAAAATAAACATACCAGACAATTGAACCCATATGAGAATTTTCCCAAGAAAGAACATTTGACCTCTTTTCTGGTAGACGAGTATGATCTGGGTGTACCGCAGCAGCAGCGGTCAAGCCTTCCTAAACAAACAAATAAAATACTGTGGCACTTCCATGGAAAGTAATACCAGGTTATCCATGCATACAGAGTGTCCTAGTTCAAAATATTTGCATAAATATTGAAAACATCAAGTCTCGCTTAGGTGATAACTTGTGGTTGACACAGTCATTGAAGGTTTCTTGCTTACTAGAGCTTCTCTAAAACACGTCACTGAATGTCATCTACATGTGAGTGTTTTCAGTCCATTCATAATTAATTCCATTGACTTACGTGGATACTGTTCAAGTGTTGATGAGTTCGGCATCAAATCAGATATTATGGAAAAGGACATCTGGATCATCCCCACAAAAGTGCAAAATACTCACTGGGTACTTATGCTGGTTTTCATGAAGTGGAAGATTATTCTGTATTTAGACTCCAATCAAACCCTCTAAACAAAGTACATAAACATGCTACAAAAATTCATGGAGGTGCAGATGGCATCCAACATTGACGGGTCTAAGTGGACAATACATGTTCCTCATGATGTACCAGCTCAGCATAATTCAGCCAGCTGTGGACTATTTCTCTGCTGATTTGCACATATATTGTTAAGTGGGCCACTTGTACCATTCCCTGCAAACATGACTGCTGTACGGCAGTGGATAACTATGGAATTAATTAGTGGAAAATCATTCCTCCCAAAATCAAGAAAACAAAAGTATTACAGAGCAAAGAAAGAAACTAAGCATACTATTAAGAAAGATTTTAAGACACAGTTTTCAAGGAATCTTCCAAAAGGGGCAACATCCACTGTTGAAATCTTAGCTACAGCATTAGAGGGGCATTACACTGCAACCTGGTCCCTCTGTTTCATAGGTAAACTCTGTAAAAAAAAACACAAAATCAAAAATGATACTCTGCCAGGGACTATCATAGTACTGCTATTATTTGTCTTGCCTTGACCTAGCTCATTTCGGTAGTGGTCTGCACAAATGTCCGAAGTGCATTTAAGGAAGCACTATGTATTTGAAAACACTGAATACATCTCTTCAAATACAAACACATGTCTACCTAAAGACCAATAAAGTATGACACTCACACTGCATCAAAGTTTATGAACAACCTTTGAAAGACATTTTATGGTACGTTTTATGTGACTTGTTAGCACAACATTTGCCAGATGCAGCTAGATCAGGCAACACAATCAGCCAGTCTCGTGTGCTAGACTAACAGGAATAGAAGGCAGGTTTTACTGACTTCCTACAAGTGAGATGATCTCCCAAGGCTCTCAGGTAGTTTGGTCAAGAGTTTGAAGAGAGGGATGCCCTATATTATGAAAAAGAGCTCATCCATGAATAATGTCTTATTGGTAGCTGGAAACCATGTTATAGGAGCTTATTTACAATGCTTTTTCATTTATTTATATTTGGTTAAATGTTATAGCATCTATACTGATCTACAAGTAGTAATGTCTCTTGCCTTGACAGATTACACTGGGGGCGGTACGGGACACTGGTGAATTGTACCTGGTTCCATTGCTGAATGTGGGTATTCATTGCAGTCATACCCAATGCAGAAAACTCAGATCTCTTGTCCCATCTTACGAACTTGTCACACAACATTGCACTCCTCTGCCTGTGCCTTCCACGTGTGCAGTGGGATGTATATAAACATAAGCATATCCACAGCACTAGCCAAGTTATCCTGAGCGAGTCACTGTCCGGACAGGTAGCGAAGAGCAGAGAGTCTTATCCTTTGCCAGTGCTCCCCTCACCCACTTGATTTCACTTGCGCAGCCCTACCAGACACTACTGGCGAGTGCCCCTGTTCCCGTGTTCCATTTCTGGTCCCCCCTCCCTCCACTTTCATTTCATCTGTGGTTTTTGCTTGTTTGGTCCTTTCTCAGTCCCTCCCTGACCTTCCCCCCTGCCAACCCCGGGCCGCCTGCAACCCCTGGATTGGGTCATGAGCGAGTCACGTATCCCTCATCTTGAAGAGCCCCAGGGCAGCATTGCCTGAAACAGCCATCGGCTAAGGACCAGAGGCAAAGGGTGGCTCCCTCCTGAGCAGCTCCACTCGCTGTTTGCCCATGGACGCCTGACGTAGACAACCTACAGTGACTGACAAGGGAAGAGTGGTGTGAGCGGGGAGTACAGCCATTACTGTACTCCAGTAAAACACCACCACTCTTATTACCTATTATCATATATCTACATGCATTCCATGTTTTGCATTTAGCCTATCTGTGTAAGTTAGACATGTGTTTCTTCTAACTAACCGTACTAAAAACCATCAAATTCTGCATACTCACCTGCAAACTCTAAACTAGACACAACCATACCTCTACCGCACCACAACCTGCATGCACTTCACAACACCCAACCCAGCATTAAACCAAACCATGCAGAATCATACCTCAACACCGCAGTACGGCTACCAACCGAAAATGCACGAACGCTCAGTGACCAGTTTCTCCGAACTGAAGCTGCCAACATTACATCAAAGCTCTTGTGCTCTTTTCTCTCTCAATCCCACTAACAACCCCTACCCCAACACTCGTTATGTTGTAGATCTGTCAGTGTGCCAAGGCACTACACTAGTGGCATCAGTGCGCGGTACAAGACCCCATAACATTAACATAATTTGCCAGTTTTGACATCAAATGTCCAGCTTCTTCCACCATATGCTCAGGCACTTCTGTACTAAGACTGTGCTCTTCTACTATACAGCATACCTTCATACCTTTAACTGACAAATTATACTGCATATATCCAGGTACTGGCAGACACATCACTATAGACCATGTTCGTGAGTAATGGGTTAAAGACAGCACATTGTTGAACCTTTCTCATTTCAAAAATGTTCTTCATGTGTGTTTGCATCATTTTCAGGTGAGGTTTGCTGCCGTTTTATAAATTAGGGCAGCGTTCCGGCCTGTTGTGGGTACTTTTTCGTGTTACAATGTAGAATTTGGGCAGTAATGGGTTATTGACAGCGCATTGTTCAACTTTCCTCCTTTCCAAAATGTACTTCATGTGTGTTTGCATAATTTTCAGGTGAGTCTTGCTGCCGTTTTATATATTGGGGCAGCGTTCCAGCCCGTTGTGGGTACTTTTTCGTGTTAAAAAGTAGATTTTGGGCATTAATGGGTTAATGACAGCACATTGTTCAACCTTTCTCATTTCCAAAATGTTCTTCATGTTCTCAAAAGAAACTAGCTATTTGTGTCCGGTACCTTGATAGTACAGGTGCACCAGTTACTACATTTTTGTGTAATTTACGCATTGACAACGACAAAGCAAGCACAATTGTAGCACGGGTGACAGAAAAAATGAAAATAGTATTGGGCTTGATATGGGAACGCTTGCATCTCTTGGAACCGATGGTGCTGCAGTTATGTTGGGCTCAAATACAGGTGTTGGTGTGCTGATCTGGGCCAAATACTCACCATTCCTTACACAAACACATTGGCCCTCATTACAAGTCAGCCGGTCCGGATTTAACGGTGGCGGTAAACCCGTACCGGCACAGTTTACCGGACCGCCTCATTCTGATCCACGATGCCGGAAACACCATCACTGCAAAGCCGCCCCTGCGGTGTCAACGCAACCGGTAGCCCCATGCACATAAACAGCAGGATGACTCAGCGGCGTACCCCCAATCACCGGCATTGCGCAACATCGGGCACATTACGTGTAGCACCGACACAGAAATACCACCATAACCATGCTGGAAACACTGTGAACACTGTGCCGGTACTGCTTGCACTGCGGACATGGCGTTAAACAGTGGCAGGTGAGCTGAAATAGGCCCCAGGTGTGCACAATCAGGCCAACTGCAGATCATAGGCCACTGGGAGCCTACAAAAGGGCCACACCCAAGCCACCTTCCAACACAAACATGCTGTCAGCCGCCCTAGCAGCAATTGGGATAGGGAACCTCCAAGCAGCAGTGTGCATTGAAGCAGCACTGAGGCAGAGGAGGAGGCGGCGTAGGCACAGGAGGCAAATCAGGAACCTGTGGCCATCCAAAACCACCCCGCAGGCAGCCAGCAATACCCCACATCAGGGCCTCACCCTGGAACCTGACCCCAAGTCAGATACATACATTATACCGGCTTGACAAGGCCTCAATCATATCCATTGTCACTCTCATTGAAGAGGAAATCAGCAGCCACATCAGCATCCAGACTGCAATCCCCCCCCCCTGCTGAAAGTGGTCTCCGTACTGCATTTCCTCGCCACCGGAACCTATCAGCACACTGTTGGGGAGCTGCACGGGCTGTCACAACCGTGTTTCTCCAGGATACTGATCCAGGTACTGAATGCTCTACTGCGCCATGCGTCAGAGAACATTTCCCTACCCAAAACCCCTGCCCAGGTCATTGCTTCCAAAGTGGCCTTCCATGCCATTGCCGGCACGCCCAGTTGCATAGGCGCATCAGATTGAACGCACGTGGAGTTGACTGTCAGACATGCAATTGAGGCGGTGTAACGCAATCGGAAGCAATTCCCCTCACTAAACGTCCAGATGGTCTGCGATGCCCAACAAGTCATCACATATTGCTGTGCACGTTTCCCGGGGTCCACACACGACTCGATGGTCTTGCGGAATTCTACATTGCCACGCTACATGGAACGTTACGCGGGACAGAGCACATGGCTGTTGGTTGAGTACAACTGCCAGTGCATGACCCCTGTGTATTGGGGGGAGGGAAAAGTCAAGGCCGACAGTGTCCCAGGCAGCTGGGCCAGCAGAACTGTCGGTGCATGGCCCCTGTGTATTGGGGGGAGTGAATAGTCAAGGCCCACAGTGTCCCAGGCAGCTGGGCCAACAGAACTGCCAGTGCATGACCCCTGTGTATTGGGGCAGGGGATAGTCAAGGCCCACAGTGTCCCAGGCAGCTGGGCCAGCAGAACTGCCAGTACATGGCCCCTGTGTATTGGTGGGGGATAGTCAAGGCCCACAGTGTCCCAGGAAGCTGGGCCAGCAGAACTGCCAGTGCATGACCCCTCTGTAATGGGAGGGTGGTGGGGGAATATTCAAGGCCCACAGTGTCCCAGGCAGCTGGGCCAGCAGAACTGCCAGTGCATAACCCCTGTGTATTGGGGGCGGGGGAAAAGACATGCACCAATAGACAAGCACCAGAATCCTCACAGCTCAACGCATCAACTTGCGCATTGCCCCATGCCAGGTCACACAAAAGGAAGCCCTACCTATCTCCATGTACACCCTAGCCATGGGGTGGTACTACATGCAATTGCGACATGAGGATGTGAGTGCCACCCCCGCCCGACGTACATTTGCTACTGCCATGCACACGATGGGTGCATCACGTGCTGTGCGCAGTGGCCATATCTTTGCGGTGATTTGTGTCTGCCTGATGCAGATCTGACCATCACATCACAAGGCCGGAGTCACCCACCACATCTGAACACATGTACATCACAATAATTGGAACATGTCCCTGCCTAACGTCACTCCATGAATCTGAGCATCATAGAACCCAGCATGGAAATGTGATCCAAGTGTGCACAATAGAGGAGTCAAACATTGGGTTATCAGAAGGGGCATCTGTGGACTGCATCTGATACAGACAGTAATACCACAAACAGTAACATGTGCCCTTACTTTCACTCCCATGCAAGTGATGCCGGATTTGCACTCACGCCATGGTTGATGACCCCATATGACGGCCACAGAACAGGCATGAGGAGGCCTACAATCGGGCACACATACGTACACGTGGCGTAATAGAGTGGACCTTTGGACTGCTGAAGGCCCGGTTCCGCTGTCTGAATAGATCAGGTAGCGCCTTGCATTACAGCCCAGTCAAGACAGGGAAAATAGTGGTAGCATATGCTATGCTGCACAATGTGTGTATACGCAGGAGCATTCCACTGCCCCCGGACATCGAGCCAGCAGATGAGGATGATGATGATGATGAAGACGGTGATGGGATGGGTGCACAACCAGGCCAGGGTGCCATTGATGGACAACATGCACGTAGTACACTCATACACAATTTCTTCTGATGTACCACATGTGCACATTCAGCACTTCAGGTTGTAGCACTACAATAAATGATTTCAATGCACATGAAATGAGAATGTCCACTTGTCATTTGCATACGACTATATTGTCGGATTAACAGGGGAAACAGGATTATGATTACAATGTACACCACACGTGCCCACCCACCTCCCCAACGTTCCCACCCACCAACCAGGTCCAAACTGACAAACACCACTAAAGACCACCCCCACCTCCCAACGTTGTCCCCCACCAACCCGGACCCCATCACAACTTGTGGACCAGCAGTTCCGCAATGCACAACCTATTTTTCGGCCATGCTTGTGCTCATGGTTGTCCCTCCCAGACGCACCTGCCAGCCGTGATGACCTCCTACGAGGGCTGCTGGTCACGGAACTCAAGGGTGTGCTGCTGGCAGAGGTCACAGCAGGGTTTGTTGTTCGCGCATGGCCCATGAAAGCCTGCTGGGCAACCAGCATTGTCTCAGCAATATTGGACATAATGTTGTTGCCCTCCCTGACCCACCGTGATAACACCATATTTGTAGTGACAAACCTCCCGATTGCACGTGAGAGGCGGCGCACAGAGGTGGCAGTGCTCTCCTGTTGCAGCCTTGCCTCCTAGAGCTGTTGATGAACAAGTTGTGTGAGGCTGGCCTGGTGCTACTCGATGCGCTGTAGGCGAGTTCCGGGATGGAAGGTGTGGAGGAGCACATCGGACTGTGTAGTCACATGGGGCTGAATGTGGCCAGCTGTTCTGGTGTGGTGTTGCCCCCATCAATGGCATTCTCTGGTGCATCAGCACCCTGTTCTCCTGGCGCACTTTTGACGCAAGTTGCATCAGTGTCGCTGTTTTGCCCACAGGCACTAGTGGGTGCAATGGAAGGGGCTGCAGGTGTATTTGGTGTTGCCACATGCTGTACTGCAGGCGCAGCGGGGATGGTGGTGTCCGTGTTGTCGTGCACGTCACCGTGGCGGATGCTTGTCTGCCGGTGATGCTGGCAGTGGCGTCCTGGGATTCCCTTGTCAGACGGCCTCATGCAGTCCCCCTTACCGTTGGCTGTTGTGCTGAGTCACTGTCGGTTGATGTGCCTGTGGGGGAATGTAGGGCATGCTGTTAGTCGTGTGACAGGATGTGAATGGAGCAGTCACATGCAACGCACTCCTGATACTTCATCCACTTGCAAGTACACACATTGATGGACGATACATTCAGGTGTGTAGATCACGGCTTGTACACAGTTGCACGCCGTCTGCCTGTCCTGGTGGTGTTGTCACATGGGGGTGTTGTGTGTGGTGGGGTCAATGCTGGATGTGTTGTGTGCCTCTGGGCCCAGGCAGGGGGGGGCTCAATGGTGGATGTGTTGTGTGACTTGGGGCCCTGGGTTCAATGGTGGATGTGTTGTGTGCCTCTGGGCCCTGGCTGGGTGGGGGGGGGTTCAATGGTGGATGTGTTGTGTGGCTCTGGGCCCTTGCTGGGGGGGTCAATGGTGGGTGTGTTGTGTGCCTCTGGGTCCTGGCTGGGGAGGGGGGTTCATTGGAGGATGTTTTGTGTACCTCTGGGCCCTGCCTGGGGGGTTCAATGGTGGATGTGTTGTGTGCCTCTGGGCCCTGGCGGGGTGGGGGGGGGGGGTTCAATGGTGGATGTGTTGTGTGCCTCTGGGCCCTGGCTGGGTGGTGGGGTCAATGGTGGATGTGATGTGTTTTGTGCCTCTGTGCCCTGGCTGGGGGGGGGAGGTTCAATGTGGATGTGTTGTGTGCCTCTGGGCCCTGGCTGGGTGGGGGGGTCAATGGTGGATGTGATGTGTTTTGTGCCTCTGTGCCCTGGCTGGGGGGGGGGTTCAATGGTGGATGTGTTGTGTGCCTCTGGGCCCTGGCTGGGGGGGGTTCAATGGTGGATGCGTTGTGTGCCTCTGGGCCCTGGCTGGGGCGGGGGGGCTTCCATAATTCGCACTCATGGCTTTGCACTCTGTGTACTTACCGGCCTTGCCACTTGTGCCAGCTCCAACCTCTGATTGACTGACTGACTCCTTCAATCCCCTCAAGGTGCATGATGCTGCTGCACATCTCCTCCCAGGTCTGGAGCTTCAGTGGGGAATGTGATCCCTCTCCTGTGCCAGTGCTGTGCTGCCTGTGTGCTGCCATCAGGGTACGGACACGCAGCCGCAGATCGACCCACCGCTTGTGGCAGTCCTTCACTGTGCACACTGTGACCCCAAATGCTGTGCACTTCTGTGCAGCAGCTGACCAGATCTCCTTACGCTTCTGCTGTGTGCTGAGCCTTTGATCACAATGTGCTCCACAAGCTCTGCCAGGTCTGCCTCTCTGAAGCGGGGTTTGCGCTGGCGGGTGGCTGGAATCCTTGATGTCATCTTAGTTGTTGTATCTCAGCAGTCACAGGAGCAGTAGACCTTGTGGTTACTGATGATTTCAGTGGATTGTGGTTTAAGTAATGGCTGCCGCTCTCTTTCCGGTTTTCGCGATCAAAGTGTTTCCGGCACCAGTATTTCCATGTCCGGTACGACCACGGAGGAAACGGATGTACCGCTACCATTGTACCCGGTGCATCGGTCTCCGTGGGGGTTTCCGTTACGACGGTGAAACCACTTCTGCAATGGTCTGGGGCGCGCGGCCGACAGACTGTAATCACACCTTACTTCTGCATGCTTGTGGTGGCGGAAATGGTGTCACCGCCTTCACGGTAAAACCGGATTCCAGACCGTCGAAGTTGTAATGAGGGCCATTGACTTGCACACAGACTCAGTCTAGCATGCACAGACTCTATGAAGAAAATGACAGTCCTCAAAAAATCTACATCACAATTTACATACAAATGTAATTCTTTCTATGCCCTATTTCATACTTGTGCAATAAGAACAACAAAACTTGAGAAGGTGCAAGAAGTAATGGACGATCCATTTTTAAAAATGAAAGATGCACACTTTGTTAGGTGGCTTAGTACGAGAAAAGCGGTTGAAGCATTCCACAGAAGCTACCCTTTGGTTGTATTTTCTCTATCTGAGCTTGCTGCTGATGGGAACGCTAATGCATCTTCATTGCACAAATACTTTACTGCATTTATGTTAGATGTGCATAATGTTGTGGGAGTTCTTTGCCGGGAAATTTCAGAAACAGACTTTACTATTTCCTAAAATTCAGCCATTGGTAGATGCTACTTCTGTAAGTCTTGAATCCTTACTCATAGAGGATGGTGATAATTTGGGCAACTTGAGAGTATCTTTGGGGTCGTCTGACACAGAGGGCAAATGTACCTCACTAAAAGTGTAATACTCTCTTATAGTTCTCTTTCTGATGCAGGGTCTAACTTATTAAGAAAACAGCATGTCACAAATCTAAAAGAAAACATTGAGAAGAGTTAGGATAATGCCATTTTCACTTATTTGGGTAACATGTTAGAACCAGCAACAATTTTAGACAATAGTGAGTCAGAAATCGGGGAAGCACTCAATGGCATATGCACATTTTATGGAAAAGCAAAAAAAGTAAAAATTCAGTATGACAGCGAAGGCCTGCATGTTGAGGAAAATTAGATTGCTTCTTTATTAGATGGCAAAACTTTACAGAAACAAGAATGGCCTCTGTTTCATGGTAGGATTAAGGGGAGCTATAAGGGTTGCAGTATGACAAAAATCTGCAGGCGTGTTGCTAGTCTACATGGTGATTTGATGCCAAATATTGCAAAAGTATGCAAAATTGCTTTATGTCTATGTGTAACCAGTGTACAATGCGAACGTGCATTTAGCACACAAAACAGGATTAAAACTAAATTCAGATACTCCCATAAAAGTGAAACCATAGACACTTTGATGAAAATAGTTATGTTAGGACCATCCGTAGGGATTTTGACCCAACTACTGCAATAAAACTATGGCATGCGAAGAAGAAAAGATGTCCAGCCAGTCTTTCACAGCCATACACACATAGACAAAAAAAAACTCAAATTAACTGAATTCCTGTTGGTTTTCTTCACCTTGGTTTCTGCCGTGATGCTTTGAAAAGCATTATACATTTCATGGGTGTGTATTAGCAAGGACACAGCAAGCGTGGAGACATTCATATTCAATCCTCTCAAGCATTGTTGGAGCCAAAGTGGAGACTTTACTTGCCAGAGACTAAGCTTCACCCTCATACAGAGCAGTCATGTACTGTACAACCAGGAAGGTTAGTGGATGCAGATGTTTGCAACAATTATATTTTGAAATGTACACTGAACCGTATATCTCCATTCTCCAGGTGACAATCACAGACACCTATAATCCGCCTGCTTTTTAAGTGTATCAGGCTTGTTTTTTTCATGTTTTAGCGGGTGATGGTGTAATGGGTGGCTCAGTTTACCTTGCTCCGAGCTACCAGCTAAGTAAGTAAAAGTTTATTCTGGCTAGTGAGTAATGTGTGGAATACTTGGTGTTTAAAACAGATTACCTTGGCTCTACGTAAGGGTAACACTTCTGAAGCGTTGCATGTTATTTTCAGAATTTGTGAAGTCGCTTTTCAATTATAGGAAATTAGACCACATGTATTCTTCCCGATGATAACAACAACACATTGAACATGTTATAGAAATTGATTTTGAAGTTATATAGTTCTTAAATTCTAGCCTGGCACTGTTTTGTTGACTGCTTTAACTTCTTTCAAACTATTTAAGCAGTTCTGTACTGTAACACTTACTGACTCACACATCCTCTGCAGGCAAGTCTCGATCTATAATAGTTCTTAACAGAGTTTCTAGGCTCCAGAATTTTGAAAATGAAGCTGCCTATGTAGCATGTACATTTTATGGCAGAATATTTTCCACAAGTGTAATAAAATGGTTAAAGGCAAGCCAGACACCTTTGATCTACAACTCTTTTGGTCTATGGGTCAGATTGTACATATGCATTGGGTGTATATGTTGGATACGTTTTACTCTCTTGCAGAGGAGAAAATTCATTTTGCTCTCTTGAAATTGCATTTACTCTCTAATTTGAAAAATCATGCGTAAAATACTCCCACCTCAAAATCTTATCTGGAGCACTAGAATGGAACGTCATTTTGTAGTTATGGTAGGTGCATAGGCTTGGATGGCCGCGCAGCACAACTTTAGCTCCATAAAAGAACTCGACTAGGCCCAGATCATTAAGACGGGATGAGCCTGCATGGCCAGTTCTCACGGAATGTTCACCTTGTCCCTTCACTGTTGCAATTACTTAGTAGCACTGTGAGGAATGTGCCCTGCAAGGCTGTGAGCTACACCAGGCTCCACGCAGTGCCCATTCATCACAGCCAAACTACCAGCAGACCTCTAACCCCCACCCAGCCTACCCAGAGCCATGACCCAAACCACTGACCAGATCCACAGATCCCTGCATTATATGATAGTGAGTGACCCCAGACCCAACCGTAAAACAAATGGCCATAAAAGATCTGAGCACGTATGCCTGTTTCACCTCTCCACATAGAATCATTCTTTGTAGTGCAAGGTGCAGGGAGGGATAAATTATAGATCAAAACGAGGGTGGAGGCCTTGATATGATATGATATGATATATGATAGGTAATTGATATCGTGCTTAATACCCTGAGGTATTAAGTAGCTAACTGCACCCAGCTGCACACCAACAATCGCCCGCGACGCAGCATTACATGATTGGCTGGCTGGTACTAGTGTAGCAACATGCCCCCTCCCAACATGGGCCGGAATGGATTTTTGTAACTTAAGTTGTACTTGTGTAAGTAAAGTAACATTTCTATGGATTAAAACCGGCCCCAGGGGTGGCTTATAAAAAATCCAATGTGGTTCGGCCGGTGGGCGACAAGCTGTTAGGCCAGTCCACCCCTGCCCAGGCATGTTCACAAGGCCTCACGTCTCTTTCCAAGCCTTTGGCTAATCAGAGTGCCCATTTCCCAGGTGTGCCCCAATCTTGAACAGACACCCTTTTACAAAAGGTCACTGATAAGCATGTTAAGAGATGGAGATTGTGATGTTTCACACTATTAAGTGCCAGAAGACAAAGCTCTGAAGTCTCTCTAACATATGATAGGGGAGCAGTGTGATGTGGGTTAAAGGCATGGTCTAGTAAAAATGTTTATTGGCCCTATGGGTCGGCCATGTTTTTTTAAGCCTAAGTGGCTCGATTTTAGAAAACTTTCCTATGAACCTTACCCGAGTTTTCGTCCATTAAACGCACGCGAAAACAAGCACCAGGGAGCTGCCATTTTCTGATAATCCTATCTTTTCTCCGATCGCCCTGGCTGACCTGCTTTTGCGGCACTAAATCAATTCCCCCGCCCCTGAGCCTGACATTATCAAAACATTCATATTCCCCGCCTCTCCCCTTGACATTACTGTGCTGCGTAGGCAAACGCGCCCAGTCGTCTTCTGCGCGACTCCACACAGAACCCGGAAACCAACACAGATCAACTCACAACACAGCGCGCCACAATTCGGAATATGAAACTGTACTTTAAAATGAAACAGCAACACGGTACATTTGGTAAAGTACATTTATTTGACATTAAATGTTTAGAGAATATTCAGCAATTGACATATGAACTCCGGAAGCCATTTATTTTCTTCTATCTGTATCCGCAATAACTGTTCCGTTTCATCTTGAGTCACGCGCTGTTCCTTTATGGTACACAGGGTGTTCATTTTCGTAAAAAGAATCACTTTGGAAGCACGGTGAACCGCAGGGCTGTTCCATCAACTAGGCACTAGTCCAGCCTAAAGGTTGATATGTTGCTTCTAGCCACTAGTACAGCGTAAGGGCATGTGGGCCCTTGGCGATCGTCCCATAATATGGTGATCGTGCTCCAGTTGTTGACACGAAGCTGCAGGTGTCTGCTGAAGAATCCATCCGCCGGTGTCTCAAACAGATGGCAGTGGCAGAAAGGGATGAAATACCTGTTATGAAAGCAAAAAAATGATAATTAGTCTCGCTAGCCGAACTTCATTAATATTACTCATTTTATTTATTACGGCCGATCAGAAACTATTTGCTTGCAAGGATATTTCAATGGAGTATGTTTGTGTCATGCGCTGCCGAGCCGATTGGCGGTTACTTCCGCGATGGAGGCTCCGGCGCCGACCGTAGTTCCAGCACGTTGTGTTTCCTTGCATGCAGTCACGGTCTAGTTTTCCTTCAACATGGCGGTCACTGGGAAGTACATAAGTCTCCCTCTCCCAGCTGTCAATGCGTTGCAACCCCCGTAGCTTCCGCTTCAGCCTTTTGGGTGAGACGCTAGTTTTCTGTCTTGCGGCTTGCCGCTCTGTCTCTTCGCCTTATCGCTCCTTGCGATACCTCTTTTCTTCCGCTAATCCCCCCTCTCTTTCTCTTTCCCTTCCTGGTTCTTGGTTGGTTTTCTCTTTCAGTTCCGGTGACTCGCCCCTGCTCCTCGGCTTGAGCCTCTCTCCCTTTCTCCTGGGTCCTGCGGCCGCTCGAGTTTTCTTGCTTGAGCTCCTCTCACGCTTCTCCCTTTTAGTGAGAGCGCTTCCTGGTCTCCGCCGCCTTCGGCTCTGCTCCGCCTCCACAGCCCGCAGCGGCCGTTCACCTTCTCTTCTTCGACTGCTGGACTCTCGTACTTTCCCTGGGAAGACTTCTGCTCGACCTCCTGCCTCACAAGGGTTTTTTGTGCCAAGAAGGCTTTTTCCCTTGTCGCCTACTACGGGAGAGGAGTCCCAGGACTGCTTGTTTCAAGCATTCACTGTGGCTTCCTCTCGTGGTAGGCAAGTTGCTTCATCCACAAGGAGAGATTTCTGCGCACGTCGGCGTCTCAATACAGACGAATTGGAGGATTACCACTCAGGTGAGGAGGAGAAAGGGAAGGAATTGGACAGTTTGTCTCTAAAATCAATAAGTAACGAGATAAATCGAGGCCAACACACAATGATAAACGACAGTCTACATGCGAGAGGAATGATATGATATATGATATGGCATTTGTAACGCGCCTATACTCAAGTGTTTCTAGGCGTGATGAGGGAGGTGGGGAACAAGGGCAGACAGACAACGATCCTACTAGGCCAGGTGTCTTTCTGATCGCGCATGGGGAAGGGCTGTACATGGTTAGTTGAATACAAATTAAATAATAGGGCCAGCTGGTGGCAAGTGCAAGGTAAATGCCGGGAGAAGGGGCTGAAGGATACAGAGACAGTCCCGTAGTGCAGGTAGGCAGTGCAGGGAAAAGTGGCTGGGCCAAGGACCGAGATCGGTGAGACCAGTGGACCTGCATGCCCATGTGCCCACTACGAACAGTTTTACTTGCTTTTCCTAGCTCTTCATTCATTCATTTATTCATGCATCCATTCATTAAATCTTCATTCCGGTATAAAAGCGTGTAAAGATTTACTTACATTATATTTGAAATTTCCATTGTGTCTCTTCGTAATGCAGTCTGTAAAACGGACCGTGCTCTTGACAACGATTTTTCGTATACTGAACTAAAATGAAACTCGGTCTAGTTTCTGAATTTTTTGCCTTATCGTCTCTTACGTTATTGCGCGCTCCCTTCAAATGTAGTTCTTTCGGCATGGTCCCTGTCTCAAGGTCAAAAAACAATAGACCCTTATACTTCCAGTGCGACTTGTGGGCCTCATCTGGGCGCTGTCCTTCGCATTCTTTATTTGCAACATCACGTAGTTTAGGCATCTGTGAGAACTTGAAGTTTAGAATCCGTCTATGTAGTGCGCCTCAATGTGCAAATGCGAACTGGCTTCTCTCCCAAATGCCACGGCCCGCTTGGCTGGCGCGTTCCAAGTGCCCCAATTTTGTCCCCGTTGTCTGCGAGCTTTGCAGCCCAAATTGAGACATTTAATTTTTGGCAGAAGGTCAGAGAAAGTATAAAGTACCACAGGAGTTGAATTAAAAGTGAGATTTATTGTTTGTTTGTTTGTTTTATTATTTGCAATACGCAAGCCTCCCCTCCGTTAACAGTGCGCAGCATTTACATTTACATGAGATGAGACATGAGAAAAATATATACATACACATATGTGAGGTGAATAGAGAGAATTCAAAGATGACACCCAGCTTGTTCGCCACCCATGATGGTGAAGGTAGGGGTTAGGTTTACAGGTACACTGTACAATAACATTTATTTACAAAAAGCCAATCGTATTGCAATTATTTAAACAGGGATTTGTACTTCACAATCAGCTGTGCTTCGGGTGGGCATGGCACAGTCGCAATGTTCGGTGGCAATGGATCACTGCTCTGCACAGAAACGTCCAAAATTCCATATCTGTGCTTCTCTAACACAGCAACAATAAGACCTTTCACAAAGTCGAACTGCATTTCATCATAGACTGGTTTGATCACCCATTGCTTACTTCGTTTTGAAAACACCTTAGTGTAGCGAGGCATCCTTACTTTACCCCTAGTCCTAGATTGTTCACGTCCGACATTGCTGTTATGGGCCAAGACCACTAGTAGAGTGCGATGTTTCATGCCCCGAAAGCTAAAATGCAAGCGCTTTGGCCTGTACTTTAGGCACATATTGTGGAACACCTCCAAATCTCCTGTGTGACAGAATTCTGTCAGTCCTCTCAAATCTCTTGATAGAGTTTTGTCGAAAACAATCTTCTCAATGGCTTTGTGTGTCGGTGAAGATGGAATCAACCACTTCTTCTTCCGTGCCTCCTCTGGGGACAAAGGGCCATGTTCACATTGGTGGAAATGTTCATTTGTTGTCCAGCGGTGAACGTTGGTACAGTGGTGCATCAGTGACCGCCATTTTTCAAGTAGTATTTCCACTGACCCCTCACAAGTTTTTGAGCTCCACCAAAGATGGTTGGTGATAGAATGGGACCACTGCAAAATACTTTCAAAACCTTTTTTTTCCCTGCAGCCGAGATTTTCTTATTGATTGATTTAGCAAGATGCCATACGTCAAATTGATGTTTAATATGTGGGAACTGCTCTCTCATTGTCTTGGCAATTGAAACGTGTCTATCCGTGGCTATGAGGTCGATGTGCATTCCCCTCGATTGTAGATATTCCACTGATTTTATAAAACCTAGTTTCTCCATGGCCACTGAGGATGTACATTGTGTTACCTGCACGACCACCGAACTCACAATTTTCTTACTATCCATGTCATGAAAGTGGTAGGTGCAGTACTTGGCAGAAAATCCAGGGCTGTCGCACTGTCCATCGCCGGCTAGCCTGAATCGTTTGCCTTCGAATGTACTTGCTAGAGGCAATTGTTCAATTTTCCAAGCATCACTAATGGCCGGAAACAGATAATCACGTTGTTATGTGTAGTACAGCGCTTTAGAAATTAAATGGAGTCCCACAAACTGAAAGAAAGCCTCTAACTTTCTAAAACTGGAGCCACTAAAAAGTGATGCAGCTGCACACAGTAGATTGCCTGCTGGCATTTTCCCCAGCATCGGTTGTGCAGACCATGAGAACCTATGATTTAACCTACAGGCGGCATTTATTTTGACATTACTGCCTTTTATTTGACGAGTCACATTAATCAATGGCTTCCCACATACTTTCCCTCTAATGGAATGCACACATTTCAGCATACTTATAATTTCCATCAAACAACTGTCGAATACAATGTATTTGCTCTCTTTCATTAGACTTTCATCCTGCGTCAACGCTGTTTCGGCCTTTGACGTTGTGGAGATTTCAACACATTGGAAAGTAATATCACTGATATCAAGTTCTGATGCGTCTATCGATGCTGCGGCTGGTTCATTCTCTGTCATTTCAACATCTATTACTTCAACATTGATGGGAGAACACAACAATGTCGACAGGTTTTTTGGTGGCAAATTTTTGGCGGGTGTAGATTGTGTAAATTGATCTGCAACTACTTCAGAGCTATCTTCAATACATTCAATAACATCTTCTTGTGGTGGTGCGGTCGCACTGTAGCTATGGTCCAATGCAACTTTGCTGTAGTCTCCAAACACAGTTAATTCATGTTCTGGCCATTGGACATGAGCATCTCGAGCCTGAACACGCCTCGCCTCAATTAATAGTTCCTCCATAGTGTACACGGTCTGGCAAGCCACATCTCTCATTCGCTTCACTGTCTGTGTGTGTATAGTTCTGACACCCACGGGTAACGGGAGGAGAGATTGGAAAAGGGATGTTCAGTTTAAACACAAGATGGAGTGTAGTAGAATTGACTGGAAAAAAACATAAAATAGTCCCCAACACAAACATTTTTTTAAAGTTATGAACTGTTTGTAACTAACCTTTTTTTGTTTTTTTTTCTTTGCAACTTTTTTGACTCTACCTTCAACATCTGCACGCTGTAGCTCCGATTCGTTTCCGCATGTCCTCCCTATATTTTCTGTATCCGCATAGACAGCACGGAATGAGGCTCCATCGTCTCCCTGAAACATAGTACTTTCATTACTATGTATCAAAATATTGTTAGCATAAAACACACGTGAGGACGAACACACAGGTACATCTCAATGGCCAAATACGATTTAAACATTGTGTGCAACAATCAAACGACAAGTATTCGACCAGTGATGATCTATTTCGATGGAACTGTCAGTATCCATACCTCTGGCTCTGCATGGACTGCCATGAATGGTTGTATTTGAGAGGAGGCATCCGCATCTCCCTGAAACACAGTACTTGCATTAGTATGCTTTTCAATATTGGAAACACAACACACACTTGGGGTCGACGGCACAGGTACATATAAAGAGATAACCACAAATGATGCATTGACCAAAAGAATCAAGGAAAATCCAAATATAATCACATTTCATCGACTTATTTCAACGATTCCTTTACATCTGCATCATCTAAATGAGATGTTGTGATTGTGGTGGAAGCTCCGTCATCTCCCTGAAACACAGTACTTGGATTAGTATGGTTTTCAATATTGGAAACATAACACACACTTGGGGTCGAACGCACAGGTACATATAAAGAGATAACCGCAAAAGATGCATTGTCCAAAAGAATCAAGGAAAATCCAAATATGATCACATTTCATCGACTTATTTCAACGATTCCTTTACATCTGCATCATCTAAATGAATGTTCTGATTGTGGTGAAAGCTTTGTCGTCTCCCTGAAACACAGCACTTGCGTTAATAGGGAAGAAAGTATAGCAAATGGAATCACGTTATATGATCACGCATGATGGAGCTGTCATTATCCATACCTCGTGCTGCTGAAGAATATCTATGGATGTTGCAAATGTAGTGCGCACTTCCGAAAGCTGTTGCGCCGATTCGTATACTTGAATGTCAGGCTCTGCATCAAGTGCAGGGGTTGACGCTCCATCAACTGCCTGAAACATAGTACTTGCATTAGTGAGGATTACAATTGTGAAAACATAACACACACCTGGGGTCGACAGCACAGGTACATATCAAAGGCTAACCACGAATGATACATTGTGTAGAACAATCAAACAACAAGAATTCCAGCTCTGATGATGATGCTCGATGGAGCTGTCAGTATCCATACCTCCTGATGTTGAAAAACATCTAGAAATGTTGTAGATGTGGCGGACGCTTCAGCATCTCCCTGAAAGACAGTACTTGCATTAGTATGGATAACACTAATTATAACTGAAAACAAACACCAGTGGACGATAACTAAGGTGTATATCAATTGGAAAGAAGTAACCAAACATACGGTAAAATAATTTCACGATAGAATAAAACTATTACTTGACATGCATAAAACAAGTATGTAGCGGATTAGCCTAGTAAGATTACCTGATACGGGCTAGAAGTGGTTGATAGCTGCGACCACGTCAAGGATGTAGAATGTTCTTGCTTCAGATTCAAGGGATAATCAAGAAGTTGTAAAGGTCAATTAATGATTGATAATGAAATGCCAATATTAAAAATAGCCATGTAAGCCGACAGAATACTTGAAAAATGCTCAATACAGCACAGTTCCCTGTCCCCATATATATATACATTGCGTTTGTGGGTTATGAAATCGAAAAAGAATATATTGATAAATGTCATTATTCAAAAAACTATACACTCATATCAATATCGAAATTATTACAAGGGATAGAACACCTACAATATCAATTAATCCATTCGGCTACACACTACCGCAAGGCCGAAAGCTAAATCCGGACACTTGACTCACTGGTGGCGGAATGTGGACGAATAGAGTGGGAATAGCGTTTTCGTGCAATTTCCGTGTCGTTCGCCGTTTATTCTTCTTTGTTACCTAAGAAGTTGTGTACATGTCCAAGGAAAAGTGTCGGCTGTAGATGCGGTATCGATCACCCCTCTCGTCCTCTAAGACTTGTTGGACTCTACTTTCCAGCTCATCCAGTGGATATCCGCAATGTCTGACCCATTCTCTTATTCGATCAACAGTTTTCGGGAATACATGCATTGTAGTTCCTTCAGATTTCGCATGGGTCTTCGAAGGGCAACCGCTAATCGAACAGGCAGGCATTGTTGATAAATCTGAAAAGTAAATATCGACATTATTATACAATCTTCAAGAGTAAAGATTTGATACAAAAGTAAAGGAATCATACAATGATCAATGCAAGGTTTGTTTTGGTCGCAGGAACTATACCAGTTCATTATGTGCGGCTAAGTATTTGCATAAGTTGCAGAAATGTATAATTGATGTGACTGAAATCTGAACATGTGACTCGTCCCTTGGATGTTCTGTCTTGCACGAGAAGGAAACATGCTTACATTATAGACTGGACACCCGAAGGATGAAATTCAATGACAATGGACACAGATGAAAATAAATAGATCTATTGATAGCATAGCAATGGAAACTCAAGTCAATAGCAATGAGACCAATGAACAAAGCACTATTGTGTACTCTACTCGCAAATAGATAGAAATTTAAAAATCTGCGAAATATGACCAGGATACATGGCCTTACCTTGACCAACAAACAGTTGGATTCAGCAAGCAGAGCAGTATGTTGCGGGAGAATAGGTGGATGGCCACAGGTAGCTCACTGATGGGTATGCTCGAAGCGGTCACAGAAGTTCACGGATAGCACGACGACGAGCAGATTAGCATAGATCTCAGTGGTTCCCAGGTAGCACGTTCAGGAGTTGACTTGCAAAGCACAAAGATGTTCTCATGAGACATATCGAGTGGTTTTTAAAGTATTAGAAACTGGGGTGTGTTTGTGAATGAATGACGTATGTATGTCGTGGTATTAGGGGGGCGGCCTGCTTGAAGGGGAGGCCTTCCTGGAGACACGGGGTCTGAGGAGGCCATGTGACCGATGGCCCCTTGGCGTGGGACACCTTTTGAAGTGTACATGTAGTTTGGAACCTTGGCCGTTTGCGCCCGTCACAGCCCCCCATGCCAGCGGGCATCCACCGGCGCGAACCGCCTTTGATAGAGGGGGGTGGGATGGATGGGCCTGGGGCGTGCAGATAAGGCACAGGAAGACTGCTGAATGGAGACACACTTATGTGTATTGCAGGGGGGCGGCCTCCTCAGCGGAGGCCTGCCTGGAGACACTGGGTCTGAGGAGACCATGTGAACAATGGCCCCTTGGCGTGGTCTACCTTTTGAAGTGTACATGCAGTTTGGCACCTTGGCCTTTCGTGCCCCTGACAGCCCCCCATTCCAGCGCTCATCCCCGGGTGTGAACCGCCTTTGATAGAGGGGGGTGGGATGGATGGGCCTGGGGCGTGCAGATAAGGCACAGGAAGACTGCTGAATGGAGACACACTTATGTGTATTGCAGGGGGGCGGCCTGCCTCAGCGGAGGCCTGCCTGGAGACACGGGGTCTGAGGAGACCATGTGAACAATGGCCCCTTGGCGTGGTCTACCTTTTGAAGTGTACATGCAGTTTGGCACCTTGGCCTTTCGCGCCCCTGACAGCCCCCCATGCCAGCGCTCATCCCCGGGTGTGAACCGCCTTTGATAGAGGGGGGTGGGATGGATGGGCCTGGGGCGTGCAGATAAGGCACAGGAAGACTGCTGAATGGAGACACACTTATGTGTATTGCAGGGGGGCGGCCTGCCTCAGCGAAGGCCTGCCTGGAGACACGGGGTCTGAGGAGACCATGTGAACAATGGCTCCTTGGCGTGGTCTACCTTTTGAAGTGTACATGCAGTTTGGCACCTTGGCCTTTCGCGCCCCTGACAGCCCCCCATGTCAGCGCGCATCCACCGGCGCGAACCGCCTTTATATCAATATACAGTATATCGCCTTTATATCAATGATAGTATATCGTTGCTTATCAATAACAAATGCAACATACCGGAGATTCTTGTGAGCACAGACCCACACTTCAACCGGTGTATTATAGTGGTCAAGACTGTATAATCCAATGGTAAATGTTAGTATAGATATATGTGTGACTTTTATAGAGACATAACCTACTGAAAGCCCCTACTGAAAGACTTTGAACAAGTGTGTTTTAGTGCATGCATTATCGAGAATATGTTCTGTTAGCTTAGATAGATAGTGACCATCCTGTTTCACTGCAACTAGACCTTCACCCATTCGGAGCACAGATGTCTGACGTCCATCCTTGAATGGAGACACACTTGATTCATTTAAAAAATCGAGACAACCGTTGTTAAAATATATGTGGTGTTTTATTTTGTATCTTATTTTCATGACACAAAAATACAAGACTTTAAAGATTATACAGGTCAGGTTGCAGCACAGCGAGAGAAAATCCCCTGTACTGACCGTTGTCACTCGGGAACGTTTCTCTAATGGCACGAACGGCACAGGCAGGTATCACTCTTCGAACGCAGTGTCCAAGCCTCCCGTGAAGCCACCATGTAAAGGAACGATAGGCCACCAGCCTGTACCACCTGTGAAAAGGAATGAAACAAACTGTTTTTAAATGACCAAGATAAGTTTAATAAACGTTTGTTGTCAATGATAATTCTTGTAACTAATGGCATTTTACACGGACAAATGCTATCTAGACAATGTACACTATTCAACGACTTACATGCGTTACAATGATATGTAGATGTAATTTTGGATATAGTAGAAGACCATGAAATAGGAGTGGCATGACAAGCAGAGTATACTTACTCGTTACTCGGATTACGAGGACGAACAGTTGCTCGAAGTTCGTGCATAAGCACCATCATTATTCTCAACACGGCACGTGTGAGGCAGGCTGCCCTGAAGTCTGGCAGCTCGGTGATGCATTGCGGTCGTGGCTTGCCTTCCGAAATGTAGGCCAGGCATCCCGAGTTTTCTCGGCAGCAGCAGTTCTCGTCCTCAGTTGGCATTAGCTCGCACCGATTGCATGTGCACCAGGTGGAGACGCCGTCCATGCGACTAGGCCCAGGCTCTTCATCTGTTGATTCGTCCTGCCAACTGCCGTCCGAATCCCCATCGTTTTCGCGTGCTTCCCTTTCCAGTAGTTCCTCCTCGGTATAGTCGGGCTCGTACATGTAGGGCATTATGTAGCCATTGTGTGTTAAACAAACTAAAATAATTTATAGCGCTGGTACTGGTATCTGTTCGCACGGGCTACAAGCGACGAAGGTAGCTGACCAGAGCACTGAAACGAGTCACAGAATACTCAAAGTAACACAGAGAGAGGAATGGAATCGAAAATCGGCTGCTGTGTGTTGTGAAACGGTCTGTTTATACTTATTGAGGAGAGAGGCGTCCTGCCATTTCCATGGCGACACGTCATTAGCTGAAGCGCAGCAAATGTTGACACGAGACGTGCTTTGGCGTTGGGAAATGGGCGGTACGAGTCTGCTGATGACAGGCTCAGGGGCGGGGGAATTGATTTAGTGCCGCAAAAGCAGGTCAGCCAGGGCGATCGGGGAAAAGATAGGATTATCAGAAAATGGCGGCTCCCTGGTGCTTGTTTTCGCGTGCGTTTAATGGACGAAAACTCGGGTAAGGTCCATAGGAAAGTTTTCTAAAATCGAGCCACTTAGGCTTAAAAAAACATGGCCGACCCGTAGGGACAATAACATTTTTTACTAGACCATGCCTTTAATTGCACCCGCAGATGCACAAACTTACATTAATACTGCTTCCGGAATGTATAAAGGGTCCTATTCTAATTATTGAATATTGAGCTACCTCACTGTGTCGAAAAAGGGAGGTCATGGTGGCACCTGGTAGGTTCAACAGTGTGTGTAAGAAAGTTCCTTAGGGAAGAAAGCTCATGATGAGATCAAGTTCACTTGGTACCATAAAGTGATCAGGGTCCTTTCTCAGTCCATGAGAAGTGGGCTGGATCTGGTGGATTTTGAGCGGGAAGAAGCAGTGATGAAGGAGGACAGCCATGAGCATCTGTTAACGTGGATCCTGAAATGTCTCACTCTTGGTGAGAGAATTTTGGTGCTAGAAGGGAAAAGATAATATAAAGCAGTGTAGTGGTAGGCAAGGGGAGACAGATTTGGGAGAGTTGAGCATAAATCAATTCAGAGCCAGCCAATACTGAACAATGATGAGCCCATCAGTAATAGGATTGATGGAGAGCAGTTGGGGAACAGATTTTGGTTTTGTTCGCTAGACTGAGCAACCCAAACCCAAATGAGGAGTGCATATCAACTTAAGAATAGGATGTGGAGTTTGAAGAGCATCAAAGCACTGAGTTGGGTGGGCACAGTGAGAAAAGGGTAGCAAGTAGTGGTTGTGCTATAGGCAACCAAGACATACATGTCAATAGTGGTAGGTTGTCATCAAACATGCCATCCGCAGCAGAGAGGTCGATTGGCTAAGAATGGAGAAAAGTTAGTTTTGGTGGGCAACATTGCGAAAATTAGGGGTGACCGTGTTCTTAGGTGAGTGAAGCATGCAACGGAAAACTGCATGTTGTTGTAGAGGTTGGTCCTGCTAGAGTCTAATCATTTAAGGATTTTGGAGACGAAGGAATGAAGAAACGGTTTGTGTATGTTGGCAATGATAATTTGGTTGGCAATCAGATGTTTTCAAGATGGGGCTGTCACTTACCATTTTCAAGTACATGGAAGGGCCGATGCACAGTGATTGGTTAAAGAGGGTATACAGGTGATTAAGTGCGAGCTCAGAGTGGGGTTTGTCGATGAAGAGCACAGTAGTCAGAGGAGATGGAGGATGGGTTACCCATACACTGCAAGGGGAGGGCTCCAGAGGGAGATGCGAATAAGCATAGAGAGGGATGAGAAGGGAAGTGAGAGAGGGAAGTAAAGTGATGATGTTGGACCCAGCTAGACATAGGCCCAAAGATGCAGGTCTCAGAGAGAAACAGTTAGTAAACGTGAACACAAAACGCATAAAGTGGTCTGACACAGAAAGGCATTCCTGAGATGTTCACAATGGACAATGACAGAAGAACTATGTTTTGTTTGGATTAATCTCTTTTCATCTGTGCAAACTTTAGCAAAGCCAACATTTTGGCTTCTGCATACGTCTTAAGCTTTTGCCAGAAACTGCTATTAGATGGCCAGGTACTCGCACCATTTTGCACATGCACACAACAATGGGTAATTAATACCACTTTGGCTGTGCCTGGCAAGTGCATTTCCCATGCTTGCAGATAAAAAACATTGGCATTGCCAATGCTTGTTTCCTTACTGCTTCCCTAGCTCCATTTATTGTCAATTTATTGTTTATTTTATTTGGTTGCCTTGAAGTGGCCCAAGGTCAGTCTGCTCAGTTAAAATGTAATCCCAGGTAAAACCGAGTGATGAAGGACATATGATAATGTTGCCCCCACACTAACATAACTGCACCCTTTATGTTCTGAACTCCTGTATTGGGTTCTTGAGAATGGATTTCATCAATGCCACAACTGCCTCAACAATGAAACTCGAAAGAGAACTGCAATTTGATGGCCAATGCGTCGTGATTGGCTGTGATCTTAATGGATTTAGAGGACTTAGAGCCAAAGGTCTGAAGCACTGAACAACGTCATTCAGCCCATTTATTTATCAGCAAATTTTGCCTGAGACAGAACCATCTCATACTTCATGGTCATTTGCAGAATTATTTTGTAATAATACTGATGTCAGCCAACAGCTTCAAGTCATAATCTTAACATAGTTGTCCTCTAGTCCTCTCTAAGAACCTCTTTATTTATTTTGTTTAAAATATGTCCAATTCTTGCTAAGATTATTAGGTTCATTGTATAGTAATAATTAGGGAATTTGGGAAATACTGCTTTTAAACTTTAGCGTGGATATTCACCTGCCTGTCAGGATTTAGCTGTGTTTTTTCTGAGAGATGGTCATAAATGGGCAAAAATATCTAACATCTGACTTTGAAGTGATCAATAATTAATTAAATACTTATTGGGAGTTAGTTTCATGACTTGTATCCAAGAATCCTATATCATCTGCACTCTATTTTGATCTTGTAGAACAGAGCTCTGTAACCATTGGCTCTGCAGATGTTTAGGACTACAGATCCCATCAGTTCTATCCAGCAATGTTAATGGAAAAGGGTCATGGGAGTGATTGCCCAAAAAATCCAGAGAGCCACATTTTGCAGACCATTGTTGTAGAGGAATCAAGGAAAGGCCATTAAACCTTTCAGAAGATTATGAGAGAGTTTCTGAAAGCTCAAAAGGGAAGATGTGTGAGAAGCATGTGTCACTGGCCTGGATATGGACTTCCACTGGGAGGCAGTCTAGGGACAAGTTAATGTTAATGTCAAAGGATATTTGTAGTGCGCACTATCACCACCGGAGTGGTCCACTGGCGCTCTGGCAGATTTGAAAGGAAGGTCGGTAGGTTAGGGCATGTTAGTATGACAAAGTTTGGAGAGAGAGCAAGGAAGCTGTGATGCGCTGTTGGCAGCTTCAGTTCCGTTAACACCGTTCGCTGAGCTTTTTGGTGTGGTATCCGGTCAGAGTCCGTCATGTGCTGTTGTGTGAGGGTCTGTGTTGTGTGTTTGTTGATGCAGTGTGGTGAAGTGCGTGCGGGTTGCTGTGGTTTGAGAGGTATGGTTGTGTTTAGTTAGGGTTTGAGAGGCGTGTGAAGAGGGGTGAGTTTTTTAGTAGTTTTAGTAGGATCGGTTATTAGCATTGTTGTCCGGAGCAAACACACACATCCGATTGTGTGTCTTTTCAATTTAGACAAAAAATTCTTCCTTACAGTGATCTAGTTTCAGCTTGATAAGGCTGTCTCTCAATCTCTCTGTCATTATGTTGCGTTAGTTAATCTCTACATTTCTATATTTGTTCTTATTCAGGCCAGCCCCTACATCCCATTCTGTGGTTGATGCAAACTGATCCCTGCCAATCTATCTACTTGTGACCTATGCCCATACCCATTGCTCTGTCTGAGTGGGTAAGGTTGGTAGTAGTGCATGTTTGTGTCAGCCTTGTTTTCTATTGTTCTGTCCTAGTGGGGTTGTTGCTCGTGGTCGGTTCCACCTAGCATTGTCTCTTTAGTTCTTGTGGGTGTTTCCCCTCTGTCGGTTCTAGGTGTTTTCTGTACCGTCATAGGTTCTGTCAGCTTGTTCTTTGCATTTCCTGTTTTATTGTTTCAGTTGTTTCCATCGGGTTCTGAGGTGTTGAAGAGCCAGGTTTTTAGTCGTTTTCTGAATTTTAGGTGTTCTTTGGTGTTTGTAATTTCCTTTGGGAGGTTGTTACAGGTTTTTGCCGCCAGGTGGGAGGAGGAGCCCCCTAGTCTTTTCCTGGTGTAGGGCTTTGGTTCCAGGCGGAATTCATTGCTTGATCTGAGGAGTCTCGTTGGCTTGTAGATGTTTATTTTCTTTTGTAGGAATTCTGCTCCCTTTCTGCTGATTGCCCAGTGTGGTGTTAGGCACATTGTTTTGAATGTGATACATTGTTTGATTGGAAGCCAATGTAGCATTTTTATTGCTGGTGTGATGTGATCTCTTCTAGATAGTTTGAGGTGGAGTCTAGCCGCTACGTTTTGGATGTGTTGTAATTTCTTCAGGAGGTGTTCTGGCATCCTGAAGTAGAGGCTGCTGCCGTAGTCGATTCTTGACATGATGAGGGTGACGATTGTCAATGTTTTGTGGATGAAGAACAGGAATGGTAGGATTCTTTTTATTGAGTTAAGGATGAAGAAGCATTTCTTAATTATCGCGTTTACTTGTGGTTCTAAGGTTAGTGCGTTGTCCATTAGGACTCCCAGGTTTTTGACTATCTTTGATGGCGTGGGTGCGGTTCCCAATTCTATCGGCACGGTATGTAGGTGTTGTTCTCTTGGTTTTTGGATATAATTATGATTTATGTCTTTCCTGGGTTGATTTTTAGGTTGTTGCCATTCATCCAGTCATAGATTTCTTTTAAACAATCTCCTAGAGTTGAGTGTTATGCTTGTGCATCTTGATTTTGTAGATGATGTGAGTGTCGCCTGCGTAGTTGTAGCACGTAAGATTGTGTTTTTTGAAGATCTTGATTAGCGGAGTCTGGTAGATGTTGAAGTACAGTGGTGATAGTGAGGATCCTTGTGGTACTCCACAGGTGTTAACTCATGGAGTAGATTTAACGGCTTTATCCATACAGTTTCTGTTCTGTTCACTAGGAATGATTTAATCCAGAGTAGTGCTAAATCCCTTATACCCATATTTTCTAATCTCTTGATCAGGGTGTCATGGCTTACTGTGTTGAATGTTGCAGAGAGGTCGAGCAGAATCAGGCCTAGGTTGTATTGGAGTCGGTGTTTGTTTTTAGGTCATCGCAGATGTATAGCAGTGGCGATTCTGTTCCTCTTGCCGGTCTGAAGCCGACTTGTGCTTGGTCCAGCAGCTGGTTTTTCCTATATGTTCTTGGGTTAGTTTGTATACGTAGCTTTCTTGGAGTTTTGACGGGTACGGGATGTTTGAAATCGGTCTGTAGTTGGAGAGGTCTTCCACGTTGCCACTTGTGTTCTTAAGAAGTGGTTTAATATATGCTGATTTGATGGATCGTGGTACGGTCCATGTCGCGATTGACAGATTCAAGACATTTCTGTAATATTCAGATGGTGTTACTTGTGTGGGGATTGATTTGTAGATGTCTGGGGGGCAGGGATCCTTGGGCGAGCCTGCTTTCTTGCTAAGTTTTACCAGCTTGACAAATGTCTCCACTGATATTTGCAGGAAGTTTTGGAGTTTGTGCTCTGGCTCCTCGTCGGATCCGATTGGTTGTGTGTTAGGATTGGTCGGTCTGTTTTGTATGATTTGTCAGATCTTATTTATTTTATTTTTAAAATGGTCTGCTAGGTTGTTGCATAGCTTCTGTGAAGGTATTATTGAGTGTTGTCGCAAGCTGGTGGGTTTCTCATTTGGTTTATGATGTTGAACATTTCTTTTTGTGTGTTGGTGGCTTTGGTGATTCTGTCATCGTAATGCCTTTTCTTTGCCTTTTGAATTTCCTTCTTGTACGATCAGATTTGTCTCTGGAACTGAATGTTCTTATCTTGGTCATATTCTTTCCTCCATTCTAGTTCCAGCTTCTTGTTGTTCTTTTTCATAGTGCTTAGTAGTGGGGTGAACCATTTTGCCATTGCTCTTTTTCTTGAGACGGTAAACGTTTTTTCCGGGGAGATGTTTTCGATTGTATCTGCAATCCGTTCATGTAGTAGGTGTGTTCTTTAGTCTAGGTCTGACTTCTCCAGTTCGATCGCAGATGGTTTTGTCAGCTCCAGTTGTTCTATGAGTTTGCTTCTTTGATGGTTTTCCAGTTCCTTTTGGTGGTGGTTGGGAGTTTGAGGGGCTGGTTAATAGTAGTAGTTGGTAGCATGATCACAAATGGAATGATAAAATGGTCGCTCCAAAGTATCTGTATCAGTGGTGCAGTGGTGATAAGTTTTTTCTTGGCAAAGATTGCATCAAGTGTGTGCCCTGCTGAGCATGTTGCTCCTTTGACTAGTTGTTGTAGTTTCATGGTTGTTAGTTGCCTGATTAGTGAGCTTTGTGATTTGGTGTGCTTTTCTTCGAACCATATGTTGAAGTCCCCCAGGATTACCAGATGCTCATGTTGGATGGCTATGTTGGTGATGGCTTCTATGAAGTTGTCGACGAAGGTTGCATCATATGTCAGTGGTCTGTAAACCAGTATGAATTTAATGTTTGTTTTTATATTTTCGCTGATAGGTGTATGACCATGGATTCGCAGTTCATGATGTTTAGAGGTTCGTCTGTTTTTATTTGCAGGTGTTCTTTGAATACTATTGCAAGGCTTCCTCCTTTTTTTCCTTTCCTGTTTAACTGTAGGCATTTGAAGTTGGTGGGGAGGCAACTTTGGAGTTTGATTTTGTAGTTGTCATCCAGCCATGTTTCTGTGATGAATATTGATCTTGCGTTGATTAGGTTGAAGTGGATTTTTATGGTATAATCTGGTTTGTGCTTTATTATCGGTGTTGTCTTCTGACTGGTGTTTTGGTTTTCTTCCATGAAGATCTCCAGTTGTGGTGTTGAATAGTTGTGTTTTCGTCGTCGTTGAATAGCTCTTCTAGATTAAGTCTTAGGTTTTTGTTTTTATCAGGTTCCTCTTCTAAATTTTGTGACTCTTGTTTTGGTGATGTATGGGGTTAGGGCATCGATCGTGTTCTTGTTCCCCCTAGCTTTGTCCGTTCTTCTTCTGCATGGTTGTGTATTGTTGCAAGTTTTTCTTGATTCGGTCGTTGGGTTGGTTCGTTTCAGTGAATGGTTGTTTGCGAGGTATGGTGTTAGGTATAGGGACTTTTTTCTTCTGTCGGCGCTAGTTCTGTATTCGTTCTTATCAATTGGGGTGTGTTCCGCAGTTGTTGATCTGTGGTGATGTTCCATTGGTTTTGTTTTCTCTGCCCTTTGTCTTTCTCGTAGTCCTATTCGTTTTTGTGGCATTTTATGTTATTTGGCGGTCGGTTGTAGGGTTGATGTCAGAGTGTTACTCCCTTTTGGTTTTTGTTTGGGTTGTCGCGGTCGTGTTCCTTGTACATTGGTCAGTTTATTTCCTTTGAGTTTCCTTCAAGATTGAGGTTGCAGTTGCAGGGGCAGTAGCCACATGCAGTGCTTTGTTGGTTGGCTCGGTTTTTGTTATGATTATATGATTGTACGTGTTTTTTCTGATTGGTTTAATTCGGTTCTTTGCGTGTATGATTGTGGGTGTGGTGCTGTTGTTGCGCAGCAGTCTGTCTTTCGTGCTTAGTATGGCTGTCTTGCAGGGTTAGTCTGGTTGAGGTGGGTTTGTCCGATACAAGCTTGGGCGCTGTCTGTGGTGTGATTGCTAGGAGTGTCTGGTTCAATATGTGGCTAAGGTGAGACAAACTATGTGCAGTTGGTGACTGTGGGGATGATCTATTGTGTTATATAGCTAGGGCAGCTCTAGCTATTCATTGGTTCTATCAGAGATCTGTCTCAGTGTGGTGTTGGCTAGTATTCACCGTTCTGTCTAAGTGTGGCCCAGCCAGTGGTCGCAGTTCTCTGTAGGTGTTACTTAAGGCAGCATTCACAATTCTATTCTTAGTGTGGCTGGGGCCAATGGTCACAGTCCTCAATAGATATGACTCAAGGCGATATTCACAGTTCTCTCCAAGTGAGACACAGGCCTATATTCAAAGTGCTATCCCAATGTGGCGCTCTCTAGATGTGACTCAAGGCACTATTAACAATTCAGAGGGTGGGACGCAGGCTGATATTCACAGTACTATCCCATTGTGGCACAGGCTAATATTCACAGTACTATCCCAACGTGGCACTCTCTAGATGTGACTCAAGGCAATATTAACAATTATCTAAGGGTGCGATGCAGGCTAATATTCACAGTGCTATCCAAGTGATACAGCTCGAGTAGTTTTCTTTTTACTCTCAGTGGGTTAGCTACTAGTTCTTTCTCAGAGCTGCCGATTTCTGTCAGGTTTGCCTTTTGTTTAGCACCCAGGTATTCAATACGTCATTTTTGCTAATTTGAATTTCGTCGTAAAAGATCTTGAAGATTGGAGCACTGAATGGTGGAATTGTTTTCCTGTAAAGACTCAAGGCGTTCCATTCCACGATTGAGACAAGGGACGATAAGCCAAGCTAATTTCTGATCTTGTAGTGCTTGCAGCGTTTGGAAGGTTTAGTATCTTTCTCCAAAATGAACATTCGAGGGTAGGCCATAGTTTGGTAGGCATGTGAATCATGCCTTCTGCGCCATAGGTTAGTATGGGGATGACATTGTTTCTATAGAAGTTAACTATGGCAACCATAGAGAACCGACCAAACTTGTTATCCATCATGCGTCCTTGGGCAGCTAGGATCTAAACTTTAGATATCAGTAGCTCTGAACATGGGCTTCTACTGAGCTGTTGTTAAACTGAACACCCAGATATTTGATGGAATCCACTTCTTCAATTTTTTTCCCGTTCACAAACCAATTCGGACAGTTCAGCTTCTTTCTGGCTCTCTGTAGACAAATGATCTTAGTCTTGTCTTCATTTAGTTCTAGAGTGTTTTGGTGAAGGTACCGTTGTAAGCTGTCCAGTTGCCTTTGGAGGCCAATAGGAGTCTGATCGATCATGATCAGATCATCAGCGTAAAGTAATCTGTTGATCTTAAAATTCCCGATTGTTGGTGGGAATATGCGCAATAGAGGTTTGTGATCCTTGATGTCCGTCATGAAGAAGTTGTAGATGGCAGGGGCAAAAGGACAGCCCTGCTTGACTCCCCTCGAGGTGGGGATTGGTTGACTTCGTAGACCCTCTCTGTTTAGGCGGACAGTTACTGAGGTGTTGGAGTGTAGTTGGATCAGTGGTTCTAGTATTCCATCCGGGCAATCTCGATCTCTCACCATTTTCCACAGACGGTTGCGATCTACCCTGTCAAAAGCCTGAACGAGGTCAACAAAGGCGATGTAAATCCTCGTCCCTGACTGATGGCTTTGGGCCTTAAGACTGTTCAGCAATGCAATGTTTGCCAATGTACCAATGTTCTTGATGAACCCTGTTTGAAATGGGTCGTACCAACCATGTGTAGTTGTCCATTTGTTGAATTTTGCAAGAAGAAAGGTTCCAAAAATGTTTCCTACAACATCCAATAACACAATGGATCAGTAATTTTTTGTGTCATCTCTTTGGCCCCGTTTATAAATTGGCACAATAGTTGCTGTCTTCCAGGATTGTGGGAGTTGTCGAGTTTTGCAGACCATATCTAAAACTTCTTTGATGAAACAAGCCCATTCCTGGGGGTGTTCTTTTAACATTGCGTTATTTAACCTATCAGGCCCAGGGGCCCTCGAGGGGTTTAGTCTTTTGATTTTGAGCTCAATGTCTTCTAGGGGTTGTTTTAAGTCCTAGGTTGCTTTGGATGTCGGTGAGATATACGGCGTAGTGTTATCTTGGCCGCCAAAAAAAGTCAGAAAATGTTGTTTCCATGTTTCCCCTTGGACTGGATTTTGTTGGGAGTCAATGGGAGTATCCTCACTCTGTTTAATGAGTTGCCAGATGTCTCTTGAGTTCTTGTTATTTAGAGCCTTTACCATCTGTTCTGCGTCGTTTTGCAGCAAGAGTCTTCTAAGGCCTCTTATCCAGTTTTTATAAGTTTGTTTGGCAGCTCTCGCTTGTTTTCTCAGATGTGAGTTCCTTTTTGATGGACTTCTTGTGATCTGCCTGAGAGCCCTTCTTTTCTCAACAAGAACTGCATTATAACTGTGTTTTGAAGGTTTGTGACCCAGTCTTGAACCTGGTTTTTGCGTCATGAATTTTTCCAGGAGGGGTTGGAAATCGACTTGCAGAACAGTATTTAATCCTTGGTCACTTTTCCTTGCCTTAGTGTAGTCTTTCAGTAAAGAGTTGATCTCCTGTGGTTTTAATCTGAGTCGGTTCCCTCTGTTGTTTGGTTCAACTAATGAACCCATTTGTTGAGGCCGACTTTCAGTTCCTTTTGCAAGTGATATGGTTATTAAGTTATGATCACTGTTTTGAGTTTGAATAATTTCATGAGTTAGGATTTTCCTCCCCAGGTCACTCGAGATGAAAACATGATCTATGTTGCTCATTGATCTTCTCTTTGCCAAGTAGGTGCCGATGGTCTTTTTCTCGGACAGATCAGTTCTGTGGACACAATGTCTCTTGGTGACATTGCTGATGACCATAGAGTGCCTCTTGTTTCTAAAGTACTTTAAGGAATGACACCTGATTTCACAGCATTTATTTCTCTGCATGGGTGCTGAAAATCCAGCCTGTGCAGGGAAACAAATGCCTCTCCATCCCTTCCTCTACATGTCTCTCTTAGACTGGGAGAGGGGCAGTGGTCGAAGTGTACGAAAAGAAGTAGTGGAACTATGTACCCTGCTCCCCCCAAACCCCATAGCCACGCTCTTTCCCACACACAATACAAACCCCCAAACACATGCACCTGCTGTTTAAAGGAACGTTCAATGCAGTGTACTGAAGTGAAAGTATCAACTTCTTCCTACACTTTTATTTTAAAAACCAAACCATTCCGGAATGGTTTCTTTTCAAAATAAAAGTATAGGAACAGTAAAATTTAATTAAAATAAGTAGAGGAGCACCGCTCCCAACCGCTCCCGCCCACTTCGACCACTGAAGAGGTGTCAGAGTGCTTACCTTGTCCCCAGTTTGATTCTGAGCAGGAAGGAGGGATACAGACTGCTGGCCCCTGACCTGCTGCTGAGCCTGTCCCTCTGTGGAGAGATGTTCACTGCCACTGCCCGAAGGTAAGTGAAATGTTGAATGTGTGTGTATCCGTGTATGTTACAGATAGAGAGCGTGTGAGAAAATGTTTATGCGTGAGTGGTATAATGGAGAGTGATTGTATTTATGTGTGAGTGTGTGCATGAGAATATTTAGTATATAACTGTGTGTGTGTGTACGGGGTTGTGCATGCGATGATGACTGACGAGTGAACAGATTGTCATCACTTGTCAATCATCATGAAGTGAGGGGCTGTGGAAATCAGGTATAGAACACTCACATTGCCTTTGCCCCTTATTGCAGTAACATTATTAATATTACTTGAATAATGGCCAAAGACCATATGAGTGTTTTCTGATGTAGGGGTGTGTGTAGTCACATTGGTGCACCGTGCAGCCAGTCTAGGCACATTTTCCTACAGTAGCATTACATTTTGTACTGGCTTCAAAGGTATAGGCAACGTAAGTGTTTTTACATGGCTCAGCCAAACTTGCATACATTGGTGCAGCCATTATGGGCATATTTATAACTAAAGTAAGAAAATATTCCCATACTAGCTATGGCATGGCATTCCTTTACTGGGCATCAACAATAAAGCAAACGTGATAAGTCTTATGTGGTTAGGCTGGTCTACATTGGTGCAGCAAGTCTGGATATATTTTCTTACTGTGATGTGGCATTTTGCACTGGGCATCAAGAGTAAAGCAACGATTATATGTATTACTGCATCGCTAGACTGGCCTACACTGGTGTAGCTAGCCTGGATATATTTTCTTATTGTGGCATGAAATTTATACTGGGCATCAAGGATAAAGCAAACAAGATGTGTGTTACTACATGACTAGACTGGCCTACATTGTTGCTGTTAATCTGTTTTCTTACTGTGGCGTGATACATTCTACTAGGAATCCAGGGTAACACCCACATGAGTGTTTTTTGTGGCCATATTGACCTTCATTGGTGCATCCATTCAGAACATGTTTTCTTAATGTGGCATGGCATTTGTTCTGGCAAAGCCAATAGAATTATATTGTTACTTGAGAATATTGGCATACTGACATGTTGGCAGAGCCAGCATGAACATGTTTCTATCATTAGTGCTATTATGTGCAAAGCATACATAAAGATATTCTTACATCGGAATACTGGCATATATTGGTGCAGCCAGCATGAACATGTATGGCACAGCCAGCGTGGAAAGGTTTTTTAAGCTGACATATATTGTGGGAAAAGGCATCATGAAAGTGTTTTGGAAAAATCTCCTGTGCTTTGTTGCTGATTTGCAGTTATTGGATGTGTTCATGAGTTAAGCTACACAACCGATTGTAAATGGGTTCTTTTAACCCAAAATTTCATAGAAAATGTGATATAAAATGCACCATTTGAGCCCATTGTTTGAACATCGTCCCTCTTGTTTTCGTTCAGACTCCCTCGCTTTGCTCGGCGACTCCTGCATAGTCCTGGCAAACATTAACACTCCTAAAATTACACTACTTGAGTGCTACTTGAGTATAAATGATATTGAAATAATCTGATAACCCTCCAGCCAAGGAGATCCTGGATAAGGTGTCAAATACTCTGCCTCATTATAACATTTTTTTATTTTTATTTTCGAGCATGATGGAAAGTGGCTCAATATGAATACAATTCAATAACATCCCTCCCATGAGGCCTGCCATTAGTGAGCCCTTGAAAGGGTCCCACTACACTAGTTGGGTAAAGAAACAATTGTACAAAGGTCACATACAAACCGGAATCCCAAAGGGTTGTATTAATATCATCTCCTCTAAGTGGACGTGGGCAACAGAGTGAAACTTCGAGCCATCACTAGCCTGGGAAGAAATGGTATATGACATCTGCTAGGCATTATTTCCCCGTTGAGCGTTTTTATATTGGAGGCAGGTGTTATAGTGGTATCCAGAAATTATTCCATTTTTTTTTGTGTCTTCAGCAGGTTAGGCTGAGGTTTTTTTTTCTCCAGGATCCTTGACTTTAGCATATGGAGTTCTTCCAAGACTCTACATCATGCCTGTTGTTGTTCAGCGTCTAAGGTAACTAGATATGTTTTAACTAGACAGTAAATCTCTAACACAAATGTGCTGGGAAAAAATAATGAAGAAAAGGTTTTAAGTGATACAATTACCTCATCATTGACATTAATTAAGTTCCACACAAGGAATTCTTGCAACAAACAAGTTTATGAAAACACTTTTGTATGTAAACAAATGCCCCAGCCAACGGGTGTTTGGACCCAACCGGGTCTTTATCAAGGCTGTATTATAAAGTCCAAGGCTGGATGATAAAGACATGCCCAGTTCCAAAATCAGCCCAGTTTCAAAATAACGAACATATCATGTTCACCCAAAACATGAGGCCCAAAAAAGGGCACAGGATCCACATAGTGATGTTGAATGGAAATGAATAAAGCAACCATATTTATAAAGTAACAATTAAAGTCACATGATACCAAAATTGAAATCAAAGATGGATGAAATCCATGAGATATATACATATGTGCAAACGAATACTGATCTTCATTCAATTTCTCTCTTTTCCTTTCTCCCTTCCACATATGTTATATATCTCATGGATTTCATCCATCTTTGATTTCAGTTTTGGTATCATGTGACTTTAATTGTTACTTTATAAATATGGTTGCTTTATTCATTTCCATTCAACATCACTATGTGGAAGGGAGAAAGGAAAAGAGAGAAATTGAATGAAGATCAGTATTCGAGCAATAAAGTCAATATAATGTTTACAGTCTCCACCACAAATGTAAACACCCTTACCTTTCTCCCTTCCCCTGTTGTTTCCACATATGTTATATAGCTCATGGATTTCATCCATCTTTGATTTCCGTTTTGGTATCATGTGACTTTAATTGTTTCTTTATAAATATGGTTGTTTTACTCATTTCCATTCAACATCACTATGTGGATCTTGTGACCTTTTCGGGGACTCGCCTTTCAGGTGAATTTGACACGTTTGTTATTTTTAAACTGGGCATGATTTTATCACACAGCCTTGATAAAGACCCTGGTTTGTCGAAACACATGTTTCCACATAACACTTTGTGGTATCCTGGTATGATTGTAGTTAGTGCTTGTGTATGAGGCCCCTTCGGTGGAGGACCAGTTTAACCACGCACTGACAAATTGAATTGTTGAAATGTTTTTAACTTCAAATTTTATTACATTTTACTGGGAGCTGTGGAATTTAGCATGACATGTTTTTGTTGTGCTTTAATAAGAATTCCAGCATTTTTTCATCCTATGCATACAGTTTATTCCATCTTTGTAACGGTTGTGTTACTGTTATTTTGCATGCTTTTTACTGTGTTTGGGTGTACGCACCATTTTTCTTCCTTTCTATGGTTGTGTTTTGTGGTTTATGTGGTCTTTGTCTAGTTAGTCTTCTTGCTATATTTTTCATCCTTTTTTATGTTTTCTTTAGGGGAGAAGGGATAAGGTGTTAAGGCGTGTTTGTTTTGGATACTGTTGGTTTTGTTGTTGGCATGTTAGGATTTTTGTTAGGCCAATTGTGTACGCTTGTTGGGCTACACTATATTTTGGAAGGTATGTTGTTCTCGTTGAGACATGGTTTGTACTCAGGTGTGGCAGACCTGAGGCCAGGAGTGGCAGTTCTGGCAAAAGGTGGTAGGTTAGGAGGGTTTATGATGGTAGTTTAGTTTTTATTGTCCATGTGGCAAGGTATGCGCTCGGTGGTGGCAGCACTGAGACCTCGGTGTGGCAGGCCGGGGTAGAAGGTGTTTTGGTTTGTTTTGATTGTGATCCTAACATGATGGTGAGGGCATTCTGTTTCTTGTAGTTTGTTTGTTAAGGAGGGGATGTGTGGTATCCTGGTATGATTGTAGTTAGTGCTTGTGTATGAAGGGGCCTCACAGAATGTTTAAGTGGAGCTGAGAGTGTTGGAGGCATGGGGGTTCCACAGAGTGTTGGTTGGGACTTGGAGATAGACTGGGAACCAGGGCAGAGGCTTGGTACTTACTCTCCTACCTTTCATGACTATGCTATGTAACCAAGAAGAATAAAGCCTGTTCCTTTTACACTTACCTGAGTCAGCCTGGTTCCTGCTCCATGTCATTCCTGACTCAGATACATCAAGTTTTTTCATAAACGTGTTTGTTGCAGGAATTACCTGTGTGTTACTTAATTATTTCAATAATTGTCAATGAGGTGGCATTGTATCACTTAAAACTGTTTCTCTATTCCTGTATAGCTTAAAGCTGTTTCTCCATTCCTTTATCGCTTAAAACGGTTTCTCCATTCTTTTATCACTTAAAGCTGTTTCTCCATTCTTTTGTGACAGCGCAGTTGTGTTGGGATGTGCTTTCTAGTTGTATATACACTTGGAGGGCACTGGGCACCATCTTCCCCTACCCAGACACACGCAGCAGGGTGTCGAAGATAGTTTATTCACAATTGAACTTATATTCTTTTTATACCCGGTATGGGTTGATTCACAGTTCTAGCGCCTACCCTAGAAGAGATATTTCAGACTTGTGGTGGATCCGAGTGTGAGTACAGCTTTCAACAGGGCTTCCAGCCCGCAAAGGAATTGGATGTAAACCAACTGGCTCGTCTCAACACAATACACATCAAAAATAATATTGCTGGATGTCCCGGCCTGCTTCTCGATCCAAGACAACTGAACCCTTCCCCACCCTGGTCCTTGGCCATAATCCCATTAACCAAGCTAAAAAATACAGGGCACTAACTTTATTTGAAAGTTATTTTGTATCCAGTGGTTAAGTCACTTCTTTTAAACTCTCCTGTATAAAGATGGTTCTATGTGTGCACTTGTTCTGGTTGTGCTTGATGGCAGTCATATTCTTTACTCATGTATTGCCCAAGTGACAAGTGTGCATCTCCTTTCGAGTATTACTCAGGGACGTCAACTGGGGGTCGCCAGGGGTTACAGTTGCAACCCCTGGCAACTCCTGTGCAACCCCTGGCTCTGCCTCTGTGACCCCTCGAGTCTGCAGAAGCAGAGAGAAACCTAAAGTAAAGAGTGCTCTCCGGCCGACGATAGCCCTCTTTACATTAATATCTTTTTAAAGTCAGTAGACTGACATCAAAAGAATCCTCTCCCCCCATCTACTACAGGACATGGAAGACTCTATCTTCCCTGCTCTGTGCATAAAAGTAACCAGAGCTGGTTCCTTGCGTGCATGGAGCATGGGAGATAGGGCTGCCTGCAGAGGAGATCCTCATCAGCGCAGCAATGGATTAGAAAAAGGTAAGAAAGTGTTTTTTTGTAAATGTAGATGTGTGCGTGCATGAAAGGGTGTGTGTGTGTATGCATGTATATATATACCATATAATGTGTGTGAGTGAGTGCATGATGTATTGGTGGCTGGGAGTGTGAGTGAATGGTGGATGGGTGCAGTATAAATGAGCATGTGAATGATGTGCCTCATACGTAAATTCTGGGATGAGGAAGAGGGATGTAGAGGTAATGCTGGGCCAAGGGGCTGAGTTTGGGGTTGGAATAGGAGGGTTGGAGTGATAGGGGTTGTTTCAGGGAGGTGGGGAATGGGCATCCATGATAAAGCAGGCATGATATGTGGTATTAGTGTCTAGACCCACATTTAGGTCCAGCGAGTCTAGCCATTTCTTAATGTGGCATGGCTTTTTACAGGGCATCTATGGTAAAGTAAGCATGATAAGTGTTATTACCTGTCTAGACTGGCATTTTGGGGTCAGCCAGCATAGTCATTTCTTACTGTGGCATGACATTTTTACAGTGCTTCTATAATAAAGTAAGCATGATAAGTGTTCATTACCTGTCTAGACTGGCATTTGGGTGCAGCCAGTCCTAACAGTGGATTTGTATATTTTTCTGGGCAGCTATGATGAAGTAAGCAAGATACGTTTTATTACATGGTTAAATTGGCATTTTGGTGATGCCAGTCTAGGTATGTCTTACTGTGGCATGGCATTTTTTACTGTCCATGATCAAGGCTACAGCAAACATGCTAAGTATTATTACCTGCCTGGCCTATATTGTGCAACCAGTTTTGACATCCTTTCTTAGGGTTGCATTGCATTTTTAATAGCAAAGCGGTAAGGTAGCTCAGTGGGCTGAATGCTTGCTGCTCTGATCTGTGTGTGATCTGCAGGTTGCCGGTTCAAATCCTGGTAAAGCCAACTTAGCTTTTCATTCTTCCAAGGTTGCTAAATGAGTACCAGCTTTAGTTGGTATGATAATTGTATGTAAATATGAGCTATGTTCAGCGCTTTGGTGAAAATGCTATGTAAATGTCAAATAATTATCATTAAATCATTAATGCTCCTGACTTTTATTTTTGGATGCTGTACTATCGCAGCAACTGGGAATATAGGGGATCTTCTTTTCGTTTAGTGACAATACCCAACATACAGCTATAATTGGCATAATATGGAAATAACTGGCCATACAGTGCTGAAGTGGCATATCTATGCAGTGCCTCGGCCTATTTTCTTTTTGTGTTTATAGTTTATTAAAAACATTAACACATTTTTTATCATATACTTCACAACTCTTAGTTCATCACAATGGCAATAAATTACTTCAGGCACAACATTCTAAAACAAATATTACAGACATTAATTCATTCAACACAATACAATATAATATCATATTCTGTATACTTCTCAGGGCCTCCCTTTCTGACCCCCAAGATTACATTTTCCACCTATCCGACAAATTATTCCCTTCCCTCCTTCATAATGGTGCACTAATCAAGAAAAATATTTTTCCTCAACTTTTTGCGTATCACTACTAAAATATTCTTAAAGCAATGGTCATTGAGATAGAATATCCATACAAGAGCCTAGCCCACTTGACTTCACTGCTTAAATCCTCTAATCTCCTTATGAACTTTCCCAAACACATTTTCCTCGGCCCTTGTGTTGCGCTAGAGCCAATCAGCCAATGTTTTATCGTTTCTGATTCCCCCGGCTTTTTACAAAGCCGACAATTTCTTTCTTGCCAAGGGATCCCTCTTATGGGACCCCACCTTTGTAGGGAGACTAGTAAGTTAAGATGAAAGCGCATATACATGTAATGACATTTTGGCACTGGGAATCTCATCACAGAAGGCTGTAGCTTCTTATATTTCCTCAGGTGTTTGTTTAGCTCCCTTTGTAGTTTATACAATGACATTATGTTTGTCTTCCCCCCATTGTACAATTTTCACTTTGTTCTACATCTTACCAGGCTTTCCATCAATGTAAGCTTGTCTGAGTCCATTTCAGCAAGAATCGGGTCATAGAACTCCCCAAAATTGATCAATGCTTTGTCATAATTATTGCTTAAAGATATATTCAAATTTTCAAATAGCAAACCCGATGGTAGAACCAATATTGTCTCGGCCTATGTTGTACTATTGGCTCTAACCCTATTTGATCATGACCCCATCCATGGCATATGAAGGGAGCACCCTTGTAAACATGTGGTTGGTATCTAAAATATTAATGTCTGCTTCAGTACTTATTTGGTATTTTAAAATATTTACAATTATCTACTTTTGTTACTCCCGCAAGCCACTTGGTAACGTCACCAGGGTTAAAGAGGAACTGATGCCATCCAGGTCAAAGGTCGAGTGACATCACTTCCTGTAATGTCATCAGGTCTGTGATGTCACTTTCACTACCCCTGACATTTTGGTGAATCGATGTCCCTGGTATTACTGCCTGAACAACTTTTGGACTCAAGATGTGTGACCATGTTCCCTTGGCCTGATGTGACTTGCCTTACCGTCGAAGTAGATACATCTCAACATCTTTTGACATTGCCACTCCCATTTCCCTTTAAACAAAACTGTGCCCTTTTGATGTACATGGGAATCGGCCACGGGAAAGTTCACAGTTTGATAAACAGTGAAAACACTTTTTTAAATTAAAAATCACTGTCATGAAGCTTAGCACTCAGTCCTGCTTAGGTCTAATGGCACAAAGAGTTGAAGGTTTAATTGAATGTCCAATTTTTACATCTGGCTATATGGAGCTTTAGTTCACTGGCTGAAATAAAGTCAGTGGAATGTGTTTGCTTAAGCTGTGAAATGCATTGTTGCAGCCTTTCTGATTGGTGTTTGGAGAGGAAATTAAATGTCAGCCATGTTATAGATTTATTGAATGTTGTGCTGTTTGATGAAGGTGGTCCAATGCATAGGAAAAGCTCATAGTTTACTATACTATACGTGCATTATCAGTCAAGAGGATTTCCTAAACATGTGCAATGTTGTAATTTGAGTGGGATCTATTTGGTACAGATTGAATGCAAGGTAGTGGGTCGCTGTTTAATATTTCTGCATTTGTGGTGGTGTTTCTGACATTTTAATATATGTGTGGGCTGGTACATGTCCCAGTGAATGCTGAACTCTATATGTCTCATACCAGACCATAAAATAAGGAACAAAGGCATTAACAGCTGTTTTACTGATACTCAGCCCCCGAAATGTGGGAGCCTGGAGAAGGTGCGGGCATGTATTGTGAAAGTCTAGGACAGGGGTGGGGGGGTTTGTTAGAGGTGAGTGCCCACTTACTATTATTTACGGGCAGAGTAGTGTGAGGGAGATTGTGGGCTAGAGGTGAAGGGTCTCCACAGGGTGCTAGTGTAGAGGAATGGGGGACAAAAGAAAATAGTCGAAGACGGAAGAGAGGTATGAGAAATGGTACAGGAAAAAGGGAATAGCTATACCAGCAGAGTTAAGGAAGTCATGCAGTGTTTGATGGCAGTGACGCAGTTAGAAATAGTTGAATGAAGTTAGATGGAACATGAGGAAAAGGAAACGGAAATCTAGGAACTGAGACCAAAAGAAGGAACAATCAGTGCCAGGTTAAGAGTGGCAATACACTAGGGACTTTTTTTTATAGTCTGCAAGATTTTAAATGCTATTAGCACATGGACATCTCAGCCAATCACAATGTTCAGATTGCAGTCAATAACTACTAGTGTTGACTGCATTCTGAACATTCTGGCGTCCAGGGCAGGCAGGGAAACAATAATGCAGTTTCCAGGCAGGATATCTTTAAGCAAGACACTTCCTCTCTACGTGAACCTTATTTTCAATGCAGCATCCTATTTAGGACACCAATGAGAATGCTGAAACATGGGAACATGCATTCACTTTTTTTTTATAGAGAAACTACTTTTACATGATGCCTAAGGGATGCTTATTTTAAACCCTCTAGAGTTTAACCAAGTTTGCAATTGAAATGCCAACCGTATGAAGACAAACTTTTTATTTAAAAACTACAAAATAAAACCGCTCTAATTTACTAACTCAAGTTGTCGATTTACTTTCTCATTATGAAACTACAACATTTTTCAATTCAGCCCCAAAGCTCCAAAACATGCATTGCAACTACCAATATATACTCATAACCTTGTAGACCTCAGGGGGGGTCATTATCACTTGGGATAATGACCCTTCCCAACCTATGGCCCTCGGCTTCGCCTCAGGCATAAGTTGCTGACGGGTCATTATCCTGCAATGACGACCCCTCCCTCAGTCTATAAGGCTATAGTCGCTTCCCTGGTGGCTAGTTAACATTCCAGGCGTAAAATTCTGCTTTGACCCTGAAGAAGTGATTGGATGAAGCAGGGGTCCCTGAAGGCCTCGGGGTGGTTGCCGGCTTCTCCTGCCAGTGAATGGTGTATTTTACAGCACAATATTTAGAAGAAGTTCAATAGAACTCCTAAGGATTACAGTTCCATAGGTGAAAACCTATCACAAGATACTAAAATACTTCAGATGCACTGCCTGGCAGAAGCATTCACTGCAGCAAATGATGCATGTGTCCATGAAAGAATTGCATGCCCGATTGAGACATTTCTTGTCAATTCGACAACAATGTATATCTGCAATATCTGTGAAGTGCGCCTGACACCATGTGCCACAAGAACAACTACACTGGGAAAATGGCGTCCATAAATCAACCACACTAGGAAAAATGGCATCCATAAATCAACCACACTAGGAAATGGCATCCATGATATGATAATATATGATAGTTTATTTATATAGCGCCTATACACAATGTGTTTCAAAGCGCTTCAAGGCAAGGGAGGGAACAAGGGAAAATACAATGACATTCTTACAGGCCATGGACAGTAAGGATGTGAAATTAACTATCGTACTATGCCTGACGACATTTCAGATAGTGCAAGAGCAAAGACATAGAAAGACATAGAAAAGGAAGGGAGGGGGAGAGTGGGAAGGAAATGGAAACAGACAGGCGACTACCGTACTACGCCTGACAACATTTCTAGTAGAGCCGGAGAAAAACAAAAGGTGAGGGAGAGGTGTGCAGAAAGGGAGGGGAGGAACAAAACAAGCGACTATCATACTAGTCCTGACGACATTTCAGATAGTGTGGGGGTGGGGGAGGAAAAAAACAGTAATGGGAGGGTGGAGGAAACAGACAAGGTTGCTATCATATTAGGTCCAGGGACAATTCTGATAGAGTAAGTGCATAGAAGAAAATAAGGGAAGGAGATAGGAAAAGGGAGAAAGGAAAGGAGGAGAGAACAGAGAGTATGCAGTCAAAAAGAGTGGAGAAGCAAGAGTGGAGAGCGAATACAATTGCAGAAGTCAGAAGTAACACATAATGTTGCAAGCCAGGATACAAGATGAAGATGGGAACAGCATGAATCAACCACACTGGGAAAAATGGCATCCATGAATCAACCACACTGGTAAAAATAGCATCCATGAATCAACCACACTGGGAAATGGCATCCATAAATCAACCACACTGGGAAATGGCATCCATAAATCAACCACACTGGGAAATGGCATCCATAAAGCATATGCCAGAGGAAATTCAACCGGTTTAACATTTTGTTCCAGTAGATGCAAGTACACCAGTTATAAATTCTGTGCCAGGAGATATAAATCAAGTACCCAAGCAAAATTAAGGAAGCAGAAAGCAATGCCTAAAACGTGGACTGAATAAGTTACTCTCACAAGACAACCCAAGATCTCTTTTCTTGTCTTTGATACACTCTGCTCCCCACGTTTTCCTTCTGAGACAATCAATCAAAGATAATATTCACATGTTTGTGAGATGGACGAACTGTCCTTTCACTCAGTTTACTCCATCACCCAGTTCATCTTGGCTATATACTATCCACTGGGCAAACTTTCCCAAAACTACAAAACTCTACTAAACACCTTAGTCCTTTGGAGATTCCATGGCTATTCCTTTGCAATACCCCTTTTATTTCATAACCAGTGCTGCCGATGGAACCCGTGGCATTAGGATCACATTCGTCCGACCCCAGCTTTTGTACCCAACACTAATTTTCATGCTGTAACTTGTAGTGATGTATTTTCCATTATATGTATGGATCTGCAAGTTTCAGCAAAACAGTGACATTGATTAAAATGCCTGAACTGGATAGTGGTTTGCATGGTCTTCCCCCCACCTCCACTTGAACATTCCCCCCTTCTGATTTGCACTCCTCTGAAGCTTAATTGATGGGGACACCCTGGTTCAATTTTAAAACCATTGGTGATGGAAGCTTTTCAGCTCAAGCCCTTATGATTTGGAACACACTTCCATGAGAGATCCATCGTCTTACAAATCGCCCTACTTCAAGACAGCAGTAAAAGCAGTTATTGGTGTTTGTATCTGTCTGCACAGATCTGCCTTGGTGCCGAGATTTGTCCTGTGGATCATACTTGTTTCTTTCTGTGCCTAGAGGACCTGACCTGACAAACTGTGTTTGACCCTCATTTTATGAGTCACCAAAATCTAATGTTAGAGACATACTTTTCTGAACTGTGTGGTGAGTATGAGACGTAAACATGTCTGGGGATGCTTGTGGTCTCGTGCAGAAGGGAAGTGACCAAGCAGTCGGGCTGGACTGCCCCTTTATGGATGGGACCAAGCCTCATTTTCATATGGTCTTTCGCCTTCTTCAATGGCTTTGCAGGTAAGAACGATGGTCTGGAGGATTGCCCAGAGCAATGCCTGAGGTTAGGATTTATTCTAAACTTTCCAGCCATCACTTTGTTATGCTGAGTTAGAGGCTCACAGCATCTTTTATATGGAGGAAACCAAGTCACAGGGGCCTGGGGTATCGAGTTGTTTGGTGCTATAGGCCCCAGAGGGTGGAAAGAGAGGGATTCCCTTGGCTCTGGTATTCCCCCGAAGAACAGTAGCCACCTACTGATGCAATCAAACTCGATGGAAATGAGGCATAAGGAGAACTAAGTCCCAACTACCAACAGGCATGTGCAGCATTGTGGATCATGGAAGTGATCAAGCCGGAACAGGAACCTGAAAATGAATGAGAGGTGCTGATTAAGCAGAAAAGCACCTGTGGCTCACTTAACTTGCGAGTGGTGCCAAAAACCGAATCCATCCACGCTCAAGTGTGGAGCCACCGAACAAACCGGGTCCAAAGAAAACCACGATGGTGCCTGAGGATGCAAGTCTTTTTAATACCTCACCCAGAGGTAATAAGATAAAGCCTGCAGGCTCAAGTGTTTGTTACCCAATTAACCAATGCTATAGAAAAATATTAATTCAATAAGAGATCCTCTTAAAAACCAAGTACTATCAGACCAATCAGAACAAAGAAACCTAGGAGGCTGTGGAAAGAGCAAATCAGAAGTCATTTTACAGAAAAGTCCACATCCTCATGGGTATGAAAGAGGCTGAAGGCAGTCTTTCGGTGTCTAGATCTCTGAGAAGGTCAACATACTGACTGCTGCTCCTTGCCTGGAGTCAGAAAGACTTATGCCTGGAGAAAATGCCTCCCAGGAAGAGCTGGAAGATCCTGGTGTTAGAACCCTGAGAAAGGGGAAGACCCTAACTGGGAGTAGATGGAATTACTGTTGAAGATTTTGAGACAAAGACTCTGGTATACGCAAGCTAGGAGAGGAAGCCCTATTGGACGTGCCTGCTGCGAGTCTTAGTTTAGTGAGAGCGAACAGGACCATATTAAACCAGAGGGAAGGACATTGGGGAAAGGGCATTGGAAAAAAGTCAGAAGGAGGAATCTGTGGTTTGTGACAACAGACAAGGAGGATAGGACGCCAGGAGAAACCTGCAACCTGGGTAGAGAGACCTGGTTAGAGAGCGCCATGAGAAATCTGTGATATGGGTAAGAGAGAGCTGATAAGAAAGTACCAGGAGATAACTGGGATTTGTGAGAGAAGGCCTCAGGTAAATGAGTATATTTATTGGAGCCTGCACAGTGCAGTTGTAACGCTCACCTGATTCCCGTAGAGGCGCCGGTCTTGACTGGGTGAATGCCGTATCTTCAAAGGTGATGTGTAACACACGGTTGGCTCTTTGGGCTGGACCTCTGTGCACTGTATGTCTGACTCGAAGAGTAAGATGTCTTAGGTAAGTGAACGCCGAGCTCTCCATCTGCCTCGGGGCAGGGTGCCGTAACCAGTTTCTTCACTGGATAAGGGTGCAGGCCTCTTGACCTCAGAGGACTGCTGTCCGTCGTTAACTGCACGAACGGTAAGTTCTGGGCACTTCAAATGTCTTAAAAGTCTTTTGTAATGATATCTCTTGTTTTGCAGGGTTCCGGCGATGGCGGATGGCGGGCTGATGAGAGTTGAGGATCGAACCCGCGTGAGGAATAGAAGCGCCTGGAAGCACGTAAGTAAGCGCTTGTAGCCTGCTTCACGATGCGCACTAACTGTCCCTTTTATCTTGCAGGTACAAGTTCGGAGCTTTAGAGAAGCTGAAGGGTGCTGGAATACCCACTGGATTCGGCGTGGGAAGGAGTAATGGCACGTGAGTAATAAAGTTACCCAATGTCTTTAAACGCACCTTCTTTTGTCTTTCAGATGCGGGATGCAGCGCCGAAGGCCTCCGGAGCGTGCGAAGAGGTGGTAAGCTTTTGTCTTTCAGATGCCGGAATGCAGTGCGAAGACCTCCGGAGCATGCAAAGAGTAGGTAAGCCTTTGTCTTTCAGATGCCGGAATGCAGCGCAAAGAGTTGGTGACAGCCGATGGACCAGGTAAGAGATGCGCTGCCACTGAAGACCGTAGTGCTAACCTGTTCTTTCTTTGTCTTTACAGGTGCTTCTGAAGACTGGATTCCAGGATGGTAAGCCTTTGTTCCCTTAGGCCCAGGATCAGAAGCAGAAGACACGATGAGCGTTCTGCTGCAGAGAATGCAGAATAACACAAAGCAAGATTCATCCATCGGGTGTGGTTTAAATAGCCTCCTGTAGTGCTTAGGTGTCTCCTTCCACAGCCACGCCTAGGTAAGAAAAGAGTTCCTGCTTTCCAGAAGAGTTCCAGTATTCTGAACCTAGGGAGTGGCTCCTGCCCCACCCAACAGGAAAAGTAGTCCCAAACAGAAGAGGATCAGGGGTTCAACTGGCAGGTAAGTAAGCAGCATGGTCTGCTGCAGGTAAGTCCACCCAAGCATTATGAGCTCGGCGCTTCCAGCGCTGGGACTGGGCATCTTTATGAGCCTGGTGCCACTGGCGCCAGGACAGGGTCCAAAAGGTCCCAATTGGGACTGGCTGGCACTTGGAACCGGGGTTATGGGTCTGCTTCCAAGGGAGTCGGGCAAGTCCTGATCTTTTGGAAGCAGAGATCATGACAGCACCCCCCTCAAGGCCCCTCCCAAACCGGGCTTCTCCGGGGGCTTGGGTTTGTTAGGAAATGTTCGATGAAATCTTTTGATTAGACGAGGCGCGTGGACATATTCTGCAGGTTCCCAGGATCTTTCTTGGGGACCGTAGCCTTTCCAGTCAATCAGGTAAAATAGTTTAGATTTGGAGATCTTGGAATCCAGGATGCTTTTGACTTCAAACTCGAGTTCTCCATCAACTAGGATAGGTTTTGGAGATTTAGTTAGTCGGGTTTGAGGTTGCACGGATTTTAATAGAGAGACGTGGAAGACCGGATGTATCTTCATGTGAGGGGGCAAGTCCAACTTGACCGCTACTGGATTTACTATGGTAGTGATGGAATAGGGACCAAGGTATCTTGGGTTGAATGTGCGTGGTCCTTTTAGAGGTAGATATTTGGTGGATAACCAGACTTGATCTCCTACTTGATATTGGGGGGCTTCCTTCCGATGTTGGTCTGCTCCTTTCTTGTATTGTTCTTTAGCCCTTTGAAGGTGAGAAACGGCTTCCTTAAAGGCTTGGGTGATTGTAGAATGCAGGTGGTCTACTGCTGGTGTTCCAAGATCTTGGAGTGGATCCAACTCCGAGGTTCGAGGGTGACTACCGTATAAAAGAAAAAACGGGGTCTTCCCAGTTCCCGAGTGGACAGAGGTATTGTAGGCATATTCGGCTATCCAAAGGATATCTTTCCAAGTTTTTTCAGTTTGTTGTAGCATGCAGCGCAAATACTGTTCCAGAGTTTGATTGGTCCTCTCGGTTTGTCCGTCGGTTTGAGGGTGGTGGCTGGTCGAAAGTCTCACATCAATTTGAGCCGACCGACAGCAACTTCGCCAAAAATGAGAAATAAATTGACTACCTCGATCCGAAATTAGAACTGAAGGAAAACCGTGCAGTCGGACGATGTTTTCGAGAAATTCTCGGGCCAGAGTTGCTGCTGTTGGTAAGCCTTTGAGTGGAATGAAATGTGCCATCTTGGAGAATAGGTCCACGATTACTAGGATCGTATTGTATCCGGATCATGGAGGTAGATCGGTGATGAAGTCCATAGAAAGCGTATGCCAAGGGCGAGGCGGGATGTCAATAGGGCGTAAGAGGCCGGCTGGTTTTTCCTTTTGACTCTTGTTTTGGGCGCATACTCCACAGGACATTATAAAGTCTCTGATATCTTTTTTCCAAGACGGCCACCAGAAGTAGCGCTTGATCTTTTCCGAGGTCTTGGTCATACCGGGATGTCCTTCCATTAAAGAATCGTGATAACAAGAGATTACCTTTTTCTGTACATCGGTGCTGGGCAGGTATAACCGTTCTTGGAAATATAATAGGTTGTCCTTCACCGTAAAGTCCTTTTCCTGCAGATGCCAATTCTGTATGTCTGCTGGAGTTACCAGTAGCCTGGCTTTATCCTTAACTTCCTCTATGGATTGTGTGGCGATTACACCTAGAATTCTTTGTTCGGGAATGATAGGTACAGGTTTAGGATTGATCAAATGTTCTTCCACTCCCATCCGAGAAAGGGCATCAGCTTTACCGTTTTTTGTACCAGGTCGATAGGTAATTATGAAGTCAAACTCGGCAAAGAATAGTGCCCAACGGAGTTGCCTAGAGGATTGAGCTTTTGCGGTTTTCAAATATTGCAGGTTTCGGTGATCTGTAATCACAGTAACGGTGTGTCGGGCCCCCAGAAGATAATGCCGCCAAGCCTTAAAGGCGGACTTGATAGCTAGAAGTTCCTTATCAGTAATAGTGTAATTGATTTCAGGAGGCGAGAATTTGCGGGACCAAAATGCCACGGGATGCAACTGATTGGTTACTGGGTCCTTTTGTGATAGAACTGCCCCCATGGCAAGGCATGAAGCATCAGTTTCAAAGATGTAGGGGAGTTCTGGGCGAGGATGTTTTAAGATCGGTGCAGAGATAAATCTAGTCTTCAAATTCTGGAAAGCTTGTTCCGCCTCGGTAGACCTTTCAAAACTTTTGTTTTTCTTTAACAAGGCGGTGATGGGCTGGACTATTCGAGAGAATTCGGGGATAAACCTGCGGTAAAAGTTAGCGAAGCCTAACATGCTTTGAACACCTTTTACGGAGGATGGCGATGGCCATTTGAGAATTGCATCGACCTTCTTTGAATCCATACGCACTCCGCTAGGTGATAATATGAATCCCAAGAATTCAACTTCAGTCACGATGAAAACACATTTTTCCAACGTAGCGAAAAGTTTGTGTTGACGCAATCTCTCGAGGACCATTTTCACGTGTTTCCGATGTTCAGTTTCCGATGAAGAATAAAAGAGGATGTCGTCAATGTAAACAACAACACACACATCTATGAGCTCTCTGAGGACATTGTTCATAAAACATTGAAAGGCGGCCGGGGCATTGCAAAGTCCGAAGGGCATGACCTGATATTCAAATAGCCCATACTTGGTGCGGAAGGCCGTCTTCCATTCACCGCCCTCTTTTACTCGTACCAAGTGGTAGGCTCCTCTAAGATCCAGCTTTGTATATATGCATGCTTTTCTGACTTGGTCCAGGAGTTCAGGGATCAAAGGTAACGGATATCTATTCTTAACGGTGATCTGGTTCAGGGCGCGATAATCTATACAAGTTCTAAGGTCCCCTTCTTTTTTTGGAACGAAGAACAAAGCTGAGGAAGCAGGGGACTTGGAAGGACGAATAAACCCATTCGCTAGGTATTGATCCAGGTATTGTCGGAGGTGAAGATTCTCAGGCTCGGGGAGGGCATAAATTCTACTACAAGGAGGAGTAGATCCAGGTATCAGGTCTATCTGGCAGTCATAAGACCTATGAGGAGGTAGAGAGTTAGCCTGATCCTTCCGGAAAACATCTTGGAATTCTAGGTATTCAGGAGGTAACTGGGGAGCCTCCGAGGAAATTGCTGCCAGTGCAACACCAGGTCGAGGGTGACAAGTAGAGACACATTCTGGAAACTGAACCGTTCTTGCTCGCCAATCGATCTGAGGATTGTGCTTCTCTAACCAAGGAATTCCTAGAATAATCTGGAACTGAGGGGCCTTGATCACATTGAACACGATCTTCTCATGGTGTCCATCTTGACCTACTAGCGTCACTTCTTGGGTGGTATGCGTTACTGGTCCGGAGGCTATCTCCGTACCATCCACCGTAGTAATGACGTCCTTTACAGCCTTTGGACAAAGAGTCAGATTCATCCTCAAAACCATTTCATGATCCACATAATTGCCGATGGCACCGCTGTCGACGTAAGCTTCAATCGCATGTAATCGATCCGGATGTTCAGGGCTAATGAGGACCATAGGTATCACGAAATGCAAGGTCACTGAACTGGTTTTAACGCTCAGCAAGAGGACCTCTATTCTTGTCGGGCGAGATCGTTTCCCTGCTCAGAGTTTGTGACCCTGGTAACTGCAGCTCCTACTGCCTTCTTGGCTGGTTTCACCGGACAGTCTCGAAGAAAGTGCCCCGAGTTTCCGCAATAGAGGCATAATTGCAGCTGTTTTCTCCTTTCCCGCTCCTTTTGTGTTAGTGGTCCTTTCAGGCCCCCTATTTGCATGGGTTCCCCGGAGTCTACTCCTTTGGTAGGAGTTGGTGGTTTGGAAAATACTCGAGCATCAAACTTGGAACGATCGGCCTTCCTGTTCTGCAGTCTGTGGTCAATTTGAACGACTAAGTCAATATAGTCCGAACAGTCTTGCGGGGGATTCACTACTTGGGCTAACACTTCTTTGAGCTCTCCACGTAGACCTCTATAAAACAGCGTAATCCTTTTGTCCTCAGGCCATCGAGTTTCCACTATCAGTCTGTTGAAAGACGCAATATAAGCCAAAAGGTCTTGATTACCCTGTCGCAATGAAAGGAGCTCATTGTCCAAGGCCTGCCCCTGTGAATGTCTTGCAAACAGTTTTTCCATACTGAGCTGAAAATCTTGAAAATCATGGAGAACCGGATCATCTTGATTAACTAGAGGGATCGACCAGTCTGCCGCATTGCCACTAAGGTATGAAAGCACGAAAGCTACCTTAGCTTGATCAGTTGGAAAGGCTGCTGGCCGGCATAAGAAGTGCAACCGGCACTGATTAATAAATACTGCAAACCTCTTTGGGTCACCAGAAAATCGTTCGGGCGGAGCCAGAGGTACATTCCCAGGTAGGTTGATCTGCATTGGGTTCGTAGAGGATGTTGAAGGAAGATTTGCCCCTGATGCGGGTAACGGAGTTTGTCCGGCTTGTGACTGTAGCAATTGTCTAGCGAGATCGTCTGTTCGCTCCTTGGAAATAATCAGTTCCCTTCTTAGAGCATTCGTTTCCTGACGGGCTGCATGCACTTCTGCTCTTAGTTCCCCAAGTAACTGGGCTAGCTGGTCGGTATCCGAGGTTTCTATAGCGCCTGGGTGGGAGTTTTGCGGTAGGCTTTGTGTTCTGTAACGCTCACCTGATTCCCGCAGAGGCGCCGGTCTTGACTGGGTGAATGCCGTATCTTCAAAGGTTATGTGTAACACACGGTTGGCTCTTTGGGCTGGACCTCTGTGCACTGTATGTCTGACTCGAAGAGTAAGATGTCTTAGGTAAGTGAACGCCGAGCTCTCCATCTGCCTCGGGGCAGGGGGCCGTAACCAGTTTCTTCACTGGATAAGGGTGCAGGCCTCTTGACCTCAGAGGACTGCTGTCCGTCGTTAACTGAACGAACGGTAAGTTCTGGGCACTTCAAATGTCTTAAAAGTCTTTTGTAATGATATCTCTTGTTTTGCAGGGTTCCGGCGATGGCGGATGGCGGGCTGATGAGAGTTGAGGATCGAACCCGCGTGAGGAATAGAAGCGCCTGGAAGCACGTAAGTAAGCGCTTGTAGCCTGCTTCACGATGCGCACTAACTGTCCCTTTTATCTTGCAGGTACAAGTTCGGAGCTTTAGAGAAGCTGAAGGGTGCTGGAATACCCACTGGATTCGGCGTGGGAAGGAGTAATGGCACGTGAGTAATAAAGTTGCCCAATGTCTTTAAACGCACCTTCTTTTGTCTTTCAGATGCGGGATGCAGCGCCGAAGGCCTCCAGAGCGTGCGACGAGCTGGTAAGCTTTTGTCTTTCAGATGCCGGAATGCAGTGCGAAGACCTCCGGAGCATGCGAAGAGTAGGTAAGCCTTTGTCTTTCAGATGCCGGAATGCAGCGCGAAGAGTTGGTGACAGCCGATGGACCAGGTAAGAGATGCGCTGCCACTGAAGACCGTAGTGCTAACCTGTTCTTTCTTTGTCTTTACAGGTGCTGCTGAAGACTGGATTCCAGGATGGTAAGCCTTTGTTCCCTTAGGCCCAGGATCAGAAGCAGAAGACACGATGAGCGTTCTGCTGCAGAGAATGCAGAATAACACAAAGCAAGATTCATCCATCGGGTGTGGTTTAAATAGCCTCCTGTAGTGCTTAGGTGTCTCCTTCCACAGCCACGCCTAGGTAAGAAAAGAGTTCCTGCTTTCCAGAAGAGTTCCAGTGTTCTGAACCTAGGGAGTGGCTCCTGCCCCACCCAACAGGAAAAGTAGTCCCAAACAGAAGAGGATCAGGGGTTCAACTGGCAGGTAAGTAAGCAGCATGGTCTGCTGCAGGTAAGTCCACCCAAGCATTATGAGCCCGGCGCTTCCAGCGCTGGGACTGGGCATCTTTATGAGCCTGGTGCCACTGGCGCCAGGACAGGGTCCAAAAGGTCCCAATTGGGACTGGCTGGAACTCGGAACCGGGGTTATGGGTCTGCTTCCAAGGGAGTCGGGCAAGTCCTGATCTTTTGGAAGCAGAGATCATGACAGCAGTGCCTGTTGCTGGCATCAGCCCAACATAACTGCCAAACACAATACATAACAATTCTAGAATGAAAATGTACATGCTAAGCAAGAAAGGAATACTGAAAAGTCAAGGAAAGTAGAGGACACAACAAGAAGCCTGGTGAGGAGGAACCAGACACTCAAGAAAGAGTAAATCTACTAAGTACACCCTCAGCGTCATGAGCACACCAGAGGAAGGACGACTGAGTGACTGTTATAGTTTGGATTATTGTGTAATCTAGCATCACCCTAAGGGCTAGCAGGAATGCTTAAGATTAGGTTTTGGAACATTTAAATTGGCCATCTCATTGGAACATTTATTTGGATAACTAGAGTGTCCCTCTAGGGACAAGCACTGATTAAGGATAGGTTTAGATTTCTTTTTGATTTATAACACCACAATCCTGGTTGGGAACACCTTGTCCCCCTGACTTTGTGTTGGTCGATTCCTGAAACATTTTCCCTTGCCATTCCTTTTGGATTTTAGAGCTTCCCTCAGACACTATACCAACCCCATCCTGACACTATCTTCAAATGGAGTCTTTGTTTAATACAATCCTTGCTTTGCCCACACTTGCTTCATTGCTTTCATTGCTTGGCATCCACAGACCTGATGTCAGAAGTGGAAGGATAAAGCCCTGATACAATGGATGTGGAGCAATGCCTAACACAATAACCTGATAGAGAAGGTTCCATGTGATAATCTCGCCATGAAAAAGTTGCCAGGTAGGCGACTTTTTATTCCCTACCCATAACATTCTTTCCCCAAATATTCTAGGAGGGATATAGTTATATATTATTACCTCCAATCCTAGAATATTTCGGGAAAGTGTTTGATTGTCTGGAGGGTGCATTTTTAAGTAGATGTCGCCATCTGGCAGCCATTTTCACTGCCACATTATCACTGGATACCATAGAGAAGTGGAGCCATCCCCACCTATGTCCCATAGAACACCAGTCTTCAAACCCATTTCCAGGATTAATGTCAGCTTGGTCAAGCCCATTTACAAACATTCTCCCAAGACTCTAGTCCATATTCAAGATCAATTCTAGTACCTCAGGATGCCAAGCTAGAGGGCTCAGATTCCACAGAATTCTTCCCTGACATTATTATGGAAGGTTTGATTTGGGAATCCAAGGAAGATCCACTGATAGGGGAATGTTCCCATCCCCTCCATGCTTCCACCTGCCCTTGAAAACCTAGGCTTCCCTACCGTAATCAATCAGTCCACCATGGTAGCTATTCAGAGTCAACTTGTGGCCTTGCAGACAGCCCTTGAGAAATGCCATAACAAATCCTTGGAGGCACTGAGGCCCACCGTCAGGAGGTAATATGGACTGTACCTGCACCCATAGACCTAGCTACCCTCTCCAAGATCACCTCTGGACCCACCACAGCCACCCTGGAGCCCTCAGGTCCGCCTCCCTAATATGCTTACAAGTTACTCATGTGGCCAGTTGGATCACCTCTCCCAACCATGAACTGATTGCATGAGAGAAGACCCCAAGCATATTGGGTGGCTACAAACCCCTTACTCCCTCTGACTGGACCTGAGTCTTCCATGGAAGATCGACCAGAAGAGGGAGATCCACAGTACATATTCTATATCTTGGGGCAAAGCATCTTCCAAGCACACCATGTTTCCCTTGTAACAAACCACTGGCTAGAGGCGCCAGCACCACCCGATTCTGGTAGCTGAGAGACGACCGTCCGAACCAACCTGGTATACCAAGAAAGCTTCCCCTGGGCAAATGCATCCAGGTCATCTGTGTCTACAGTGATACAACCTTGTACCCCCAAACCAAATTACATCTACAGGTTATGGGGAAAAGACTGAAATATCAGATATCATCATGCCGGGACTTCCTGAAACCTAGTTCTACGTACATACGTAACCCAGATGTATCCCAATTCCTACACTGCTTAGAGGACAAATCAAACTGTAGGTTCCAAGAGAGTACCGAATATGGACCCCTTGTCAAAGTGAACTCCTATTAAAATTTGGCCCCAAGATTTTGTGAGGCACCATTCCCATAAAGTAAGAGGCCTGGAACAGACTTAAGATCTTCTGAGAGAAATCCATCTGAGACACCTTCAGCAAGCGTTAACCACTCCCAGGCCTGGGTGCAGGCTCAGAGAATGAAAATCTCCCAATGATGAATCTCAAGCCATCTAGAAGAGGAGGGGCAGAGCTGATAGGCGATGCATTTCTTGAAAAGGACAGTTTGGGAGAGATCATACGGCTCGCCAATCCTCCTGGGGAAGCTGGGGTTTGACTCTCTTAGGCCAACATTACTGGCACTGTCAAGTAGTCTGAAGCAATTGAGCACTTTTTTAAAACAGCGTTAGCAATATTGCATTACGGCAGTTCTGAAGCAATATTATCAGTATTAAGTTTGTTATGCTTTATCATGCCTTGAAACATGTATGCAGCAGTAATATGAGAAATATGAGAAAAAGTGCTGTCAAGAAAGCGTATGTATGTTCAGCTTCGCACAGCTTGGCTTTTTGCTATTAAGCAGTTCCAAATATGGAAATCCGATTCCGGACACAAAATGTCGGATTCATGATAACTAATATGGGCAGGTGTTCCGGCGTTTAGACTAGCTACTTAAAATGACGTCTTAAGCATCCGGATAGCCATATATGGTTAGAACCATATATGGACAACCAACATTTCCTATACTTGTCTGTCCAAAGGTTACTGGCGGGCACTGCCGTACAAAGGTAACTCTAGTGCGCCTTGATTTAACACAAGGAATGAGAAGGGGTTATTCGAGAGCATTTCAGTGAAGCTTGTTGGATAGTGGCCAGGACACAAAGTGTTGGCTTGAACCCAGCCAGGACAAATTGGCTGCCGCCCCAGCAAGTGAGTCATCTAGCGTTCTCTGCGGAGACTATAAATAAACCGCAAGCGCTGAGACATTAGAAGACGCAGAGCTGGAGGTGACAGGCAGCGAGCAGGTGCTTCCCCGCAGCGCAATGAACGGGGACAGAGTTCAAGCCAAAGCATAGCGCATAGCACTTAGATGTGAATAGTTATGTTGGAGATATTTTACCTTATGCAACGATGCTATGCACTGTGATTGATGTAAAAGAAATGAGATAATACCAAATGAGGCTTGTTGGATTATGTGCTAACATATAATTTAGAAAGGAAATAATGCAACAAGAGATATGCTGGTTCTATACGCAACTATAATCCTAATATTAACAATTTTTGCTTATTTCTGTAACATCGCTATTTTGTTGATACTTAGCTTTATATATAGGAAAATAAATAATCTATAAAACTCAAACTCCTGAGTGGATCTATGCGTGAGAGATGTAATCATAATGTACTTTGAACCTAAGTGCTCACATTTAATAAATTCATGTCTAGCTAACTTATGCAGGCTCTGGGACGAACAGTGGGTGCAGTTCCAAACAGAGATTTCCAATGAGCAGGCTATCCTAAAACTGTGATATAGTTCTCAACTCTCCCCAGGGGTAACCAGGGGAGGGTGGGGCTCTATAAACACGACCCTAGGAGTGTGAAAACGTGACAGCACTGCCGAGAAGCATGAAATCCTGCACCACGAGAAGCCTTAGTCCCAAAGCGGATGGCTATGTTAGAGAGATCACTGCCTAACCTGAGAGTCAGAGAATCCAGAGAGAAGGTTATTTCCATGATGGCCCCATTCCCTGTGACTCCTGTGGCAATACTGAACATGTTGCAATACCATGCCCCAACAATCAAATTGTTAGGACTAAGGGCCCATGCAAACATGGTTTCCCTGGGGGGAGCCCAAACCTAAAGGAAGAGGTATGCAGGGAGTCAGTGTTGATCACCATCACTTATATGGGTTTAACCAAGTCACAGGGGTCTTGGGTGGTCTTGACTCTGTCGGTTGTGGGTCCCAGAGGATTTATTCTTTTATATACACGTAGGAACAATGCTCTTTTGATCACAAAGGAAAATACAATAGATAGGTAATGATATTTGACAGGAAGCAGTGAGCTTCTTACAATGGGGTGAGTTTGAGTGACATTCTAAACAGCTTGTGAATGGGAGTAAATGGAACAGTCACAAAGGACATCAACATTGGCCTTTTCTGAGTGCAAGTAGGTGGTACGGCCAGCTGTGTTAGGGATGTGACCATGATGGGTGAAGTGCTAAAGTGAGGCAGAGAAAGTGAGGGACAGAGACAGGTTAGAGGTGAGGGAAACATGTTAGATAGAAAGCAGATGAGAGGTAAGCTGGAAGGAGTGGGATACCTGGGCTCTGGCCTTCCCTCGAGGCACAGTAGCCACCTAATGTTCCAAAACAATTTGAGGGAAAAGAGGCATCAGGGGAATTACAAGTCCCAGCTACCATGGGAACCTGCAGCATTGTAGGTAATGGATCTGGTGCTGTTTGACCGAACCAGCAACCGAACCAGTATAGGAACATGAAACTGGGTGAGAGACTCACATGAAGCACACAAGCACCAGTGGCTCGTGTATCTCGCGAGCAGTGCTGATAACCTAATCCATCCACGTGTGTACTCGAGCACAGAGCCACATGGATCTGGCAAACAACATCCAAAGAAAACCAGGATGGCAGTTGACAGCCTTTTTGATGCCTAACCCAGAGGCAATGAGAAAACACCTGTGGGCTGAAGTAGCCCTTGCCCAATTAACCAATACCAGAGGAGAACTATTATTCATTCAATTAAGGGATACCGTTGAAAACCAGTTACTATCAGAGCAATCAGAACCAAGAAACATAGGAGGCTGTGGAAAAAGACAATCAGAAGTCATCTTACAGGAAAGCCCACAGCGGCATGAGTACAAAGGAGACAGTAGGCACTCATTTGGTGTCTTGGACCTGGAGGATGTAGACACACATACTACGGCCCTTGCCTGGAAGGGAGATTGCTGCCTGACTGAGGAAAGCCCTGGGGATCTGCTCACCAGAAACAGCTTGAAGATACTGGTACAACAACCCTAAGAGAGGGGGAAGACCTCCATACCCTGGGAGAAGTTTACTGTTGGAGATTTGGAGACCATGACTGACATTAATGGGCTAGGAGAGGAAAGCCATTTTAGTGGTGTCTTCTGAGAATCAAAGTTCAGGGGAGTAAACTTGTTTACTAGCGTAAGCATAAACAAGCAACAACCTTATACATCTTTGCCAGCTGCAAGGCTGGTGGGACCCCACCAACTGAAAGCCCTGCTTAGCTACCCCATTACTCATGCATTACTTACACTCTTCCTGCGATCTGTTCTTTTGCAGGCGCTCTGCCATGCCTTCTGTGCCTTTGGCTGTTATTTCATTGTCGTTCAGGTAGAGGACCTTCAGGCCTTTGTTCTTCTCCAGAGATTGCCACAGAGTCTGAGCTCCTGCAGGCCCCAGTTTGTTGCCTCCAATTCTGAAAAGGGTGTGCATTCAGCGCATAAATTGTGGGCAGGCAATTACCAAAAAGATAGAAGTTTCCCAAGGCTCAATACATAAAACATGGAACCTATGACATGATAGATCGTGATCTGAAGACACTGGCTGTCACATGAACAGTGATTGTACATAGAAATGTCTGCACAGAAACTGGCTAGTCTTAATGGCCCTCATTACGACTCTGGCGGAAATCAACTGACATGACCGCCATAGCGTAAATAGCGTTTCCGCCACTGCACGATGGAGGAAAGTGCGGCTAATTCTGACCCATCGGGCACGAGCATTACGCCATGGCGGAAGTGCAAAGTCCGCGATGGCGGAAATGACCCCAAAACGCCCCTTACCGCCGTCGTACGTCGCCCTAGGTGCAATTCCGCCACCCATATTAGCGGTCACCGTAATGAGCGGTCAGCGCAAAATGCGGTCACCGTAAATGTACGGAAACGGAAGTAAAAACATGGGGCCGGAACGGGAAACAGCACGCCGTACACCTATAAAATCAGAATCCCAACACAACCATTAAAAATCCGACCCTGAGACACATCCCAACCCGTTAGCCACCCCAGTCAAAAAAAGAAATATGGGAAAAGTTGCTAAAAAAGCGTGCGACCGCAAGCGGCAGGTCCACTTCTCCCACGAGGAACTCACCGTGCTCACAGAGACCCTCCAGGAGAACGCTGCCGTCGTCTTCTCGACGCAAATGACCAGGACGGCACTTGCGAACAAGAAGGCCATATGGGCGCTGGTGGCACAGCGGGTAAGTGCGGTGGGGACCGCACCCCGCAACCCACAGCAATGCAGAAAGCGATGGGACGACCTACGGATACGCGTCCGGAGCATACTCTCTGCCAACCGGAACATTGCCACAGCTACCGGGGGAGGATCGGAATCACCCATCAAGTTGACCCCCTGGGAAGAAATCTGTGCCTCCACCATTGGAATGGAGAGCATAGAGGGAGTCGGAGGGATGGAGAAAGGAGTGCAGACATCAGAAGAATCAGGTAGGTGGCCCAAATGAAACTATGCCAAATCCACAATTACCAACCATGTGAAGTACCATGTGTCCCCATAGTGCACTAGAAACACATGTCCAGGAGAACGACCACATACATTGCCATGACAGCGCCCCTTAAAAGTCAGATTAAATAAATAAATATTTAAAAATCCCAAAAACACACTCTACATGTGCAGCATGCACACCCTAACTGCAGACTGCAAAATAACTGCATCCCCAATGCACACAAAAATGAGACCACCTCCAAGGCCCTGACCCAAATCACCCCCAGGTACCACCCCAATGCATGTGATACAATTGCCATTACAATTACCACAGACCCATGAATAACGCTCGCCCTCCTTTACTCCACCTCTGTGCGGCCGGTTGTTGTAGTAGTTGGCGTTCGTCTTCTTCTTGAAGTTGGAGTACTTGCAGTGCAATCAGGTCCCCCAGGCCCAACATCGCTAGTCCTGCCGGTAGCATTCTGGAGTGGGTGTGGTTGTGGGAGGGGTTTGGGTATGCAATTTATGTGTTTTCAGGCTGTATAGCCTTCACCTGTGGTGATTCATTCCACCTGTGTCAGCTGCAATGCCTTTCGTGCGAGCACGTCCCGCACACGACGCTGCAATTCGACGCATGGCATCTTGCATTTGCATTCATGTTCTTAATCCCGAAGGCTGTGGAATATTGGTTTATATGTTATTTCTGCTATGGTCCCATTGTTGCACATACGATATTTGCATTCGCGAGCAGACTTGTGAAGGGTCAGTGGAATGTAGTGCTCGATCAACGGTGGACCCTCATGCAGCACTGTACCAACGTTCACCGACGGCGGGGAGTCCCATCAGTGATTGAGGCCAGTTACCATTTTCACACACAGCCGCACTGCATAGATGTATTTGTGAATACAAGCGTTCACAGATGCCTTTTCAACGTGATGTTGCAAATTAGGAATTCGAAGGACAGCGCTTTCGGTTTTCAACTAGCGGCGTGGAGACGCCCACAGGTCTGACTGGAAATGTAACGTTCTATTGTTGAATGTCCTTGGGACAGGGCCCATGACGGGAATGCAATGATTGATATGATTTGAATGGGATGCGCTATAGCGTAGTGGACGATAAGGCAGGACGTTCCCAAATACATGTGACTTCATTACACAAGGAATCCGGGCAGGAGCACAGTGGATTTTGAAGGCTGCATTACGCACAGACTCAATGGAAATTTCGAATGTTATGTGAGTGAGCATTCAGGCGTTTTCATTACGGGATGAGGGAGTGATGAATGGATGCATGGAAAGATGATTTAATTGGGAGTCTGCCATGTACATGGCTATTTGGAATCTATCCCCTTCCCCTGCGCTATGTGATGCAAGGCTGCCATAGTGGGACCATCGTCTGTCTGCCCTTGTTGAACCCTCCCTGTCTCGACGCGCCTTCAATCACTTGTGTCTATGCACGTTGATGATCCCATCTGATGGATCCTGTTCTGACAGGCGCATGCACACAGACACTCGTTTGAAATAGTGTATTCACCTCGATTTGTGTCGTAATGATTCGCAAGTGATTTTTGGGTGCAATTGATCCTTATGAGTGGGCTAGCATGCATATGGTTGTGGGTTTGGTGTGTTGAATGAAGTGAGTAATACATATGAAGTTCGGATGCCCATACTATCTTTTTTTTCATTTGGGTGACAGGTATCTCCTCCCCTTCTGCCGCTGCCATCTGTACGCCACTCCTGCAGATGGCTTCTACAGTCGACACCTGCAGCTTCGAGTTAGTCAGTGGAGCTCCATTACGATCTTATGGGACGATCGCCAATGGCCCACATGCCCTTACGCAGTACTAGTGGCTAGGTGCAGCATACCTAGCTTCCAGCTGGACTAGTGCCTACTTCATGGGACGGGCCTGCGGTCCTAGGCGCTTCCATGTTGTCTTTTTGGACGTGGATGTAGCCCCTGTGTGCCATGAAGGTACAGGGCGTCACACATGGGGAAGCTGGTCATTTATTGCGGATGCAGCCCACAGTAATGCTGATCATTTGTGATTTTATGCTCAAATGGCTGTATGGGCTTGGTGATTTTGATGTGCATTAAATTTATATTCAGATATTAACCGTGTAGCGTTATTCTTTGCTAGTAATGTGGCATATTCCGATTTGTGGCGCGATGTATTGTGAGGTGTTCTGCATTAGGTTCCGGCTTCTGGGTACAGTTGTGTGGTACGTGCTTATGCTGATGGTTGGTTTGACTACTGGCATGTGTACAGGGCTGGTGCAGTCTCCCTCAGGTTACTGCTTTGACTGTTGGTTTACACTGGTGGCAAGCGATGGGGGACTGTTGTTGTTTTGTGTCATGGAATTTTCAGTTCATTTTGATGTACTTGCACCTTCAGATGCCTGTGCTGCATCAGTACGGCAATGGTGTGTTGCCAATTGTGGATGGCCACTCACAGGGCACTTGGGGCCCCTGCATGCATTTGTTCGTTGGCATGCATGGGTGACTTGTACATTTCACTGGTTGCATGGTGTGTCTGCATTGCGCCTACGAGGAGTTGTGCAATGTGGCCAGGGAGTAAAGTACAGGCACTCAGTAGGGCCATTACGGTTGGTTCGCGATGCCGTAGTTCTCGCCATGGCGGAATGGTACTTTCCGCCATGCTTGATGGCGTTAGGTGAATGTCCGCTGGGGTCAGCATTCGCGTACCGTTGCGCCATGGCGGATATTGCGGTTTTGCACGGCGCGCGTGCGCGTACTTGGTGCAGTTAGCGTTGGCGTTCATTACGGTGTCGCTAATCGCATCGTACTTTACGGTGACGGGTCATAATCGCAACGGGCGGTATTCGATGGCGGTATTACATTTCCGCCATCGTGTTTCGTATTCCGCCAGGGTCGTAATGAGGGCCAATGTGTTTACTTGGATTAGCCAGGGACATGCACTCTCCTTGAGATGGCCCGATTAGAGCAAAGGTTACCACGTTCATCCAGTGAATTATTTGATACATCTTAATTGAGAGTTTTAAAAAGTAAATCTAATATATGACTTATTAATGAGAATGTAATACACATGGTCTATCCGCATGTGGGGGGGGAGGGGTTTGGGCAGACGCCATGTCCGCATTCCGCTAGCCCACAGAGGAAAGATAGGTTAGGATCCCACTCGGGAATGGGCAGGGGGAGGACGACCATGTCCACGTACTGCTAGTGCACAGAGGAAACATAGGTAGGTTAGGACCCCACACAGGAATGGGCAGAGGGACAAGATCCTCTAAACATCGCCAACCCCATGCTGGGAGAACATGCCTGCTTCAGCCAGGTAAACAAACCACTAAAGTAATACAGAGATAAACTGCCACCCCTGATCATATCTACCAACTAGGCGGACAAACTACAATACCAAACACACAGGATAATCACAGATGTGGAGCAAAGAAACGCAAAGACAAAGAGGTAAAAAAAACCTGCTAACCCAACTCTAAAACCTCAACTTTCCCATATGCTCCTCATACAGAAACACACACAAACACTACTCTGCACAGCAATCCGCACGCACTTCATCACACTGCAACAACACACAACACATAACCCGGATCAACAGCACATGGGAACTCGCATCGACCCGAGAACCGCACTCAAGCTCAGCGGACGGTGCAAACCGAACTGAAGCTGCCAAAAGGACATCACAGCTCTCCCTCTCCTATTCCCACTATACCCTACTAACTCCCCCACCCCTCCTTTTCAGATCCGCCAGAGCGCCTGGGGACCGCTCCGGTGGTGACGGTGCACAGTACAAATACATTTAACAGTAGCATAATACCAACCCTGTGCTAAGGCTGCCGCTAAGCCAAACAAAAAAAGCGCTACCGTTTGGAGTAGTAATTATGAAGTCACTAAATGTGAGCGATGAAGAAAGAATTGAGCAATTTTACGTAGCTATGTATTACCTTTATACCGGTAAGGACGTTTTAATGTGTGTATTTCAAATTAATGTTTTGTGTAAGGTTTAAATGAATAAACCAAATCACAAAATAAAAAATAAGGTACATGATACTTATATTAACTGAATGCAGAATTTTCTTAAAGAATAGTGTTTTCTGCATAGTTATGTTTTAAAGGGCCCACCTCCACCCCAAAAGAGTGTTTGTTGCCGCTCAACAAAGCACATTCTTGCATCGTACCTGTACAGAGAGCCAGCAGCATCAGGATTCGAGAGAAGAGGAGTCCAGCCATGTTCACCCTCGCAGAGGCACAGATTATGATCTGACCGAATTACTAACAAGAAATCTAACCACATACTGCTCAGCACAGGCTGCCCTCTTTCCGTGACGGCATAAAATACAGACACCTCCTCGTTGCACAGCCAAAATTCGATTTTTAGTCACTTCACTATTAGGAAATGGCATTCTGTGAAATAGAAATGAAGCGACATCATGGTTAAAAATAACAGACAAGCATTGGGAAAACCAGCCGGTCTGGCTTTGTAAATGTAGGGCCAGATTCACTACCTATGCCAGAAAACAAAAGTAAGTTGCACCATTTGATTTTTCAACTAAGTATGGTTTAACTTGTTTGAGAAAAGAGAATTCACTAAGCCAGAATAAATAAATAATTTCTGAACAACACAAATATCACATCTGCATTTAACACAGTCAACCACTCCATCCTCATAAAACAGCTCCACAATACCCTAGGTATCTCGGAGAGCACACTGGACTGGTTGACCTCCTTCCTCAATGACCGTCCCACCCAGGTTATCCTGGGCTCTTTCTCCTCTCCCACCTCTATCTCTACCTACAGCGTCACCCAGGGCTCCAACCTTTCTCCCAGGCTCTTTAACATCTATCTTGCTCTGCTTGCACACCTAATTTTCACCTTCTCCCCTTACTTCCAGTGTTATGCAGATGACACACAACTCTTCTTCAAGCTTCCCTCTGATTCTCTCCTTACCTCCTCCTGAAACACTAGTGTATAAACGCATAATAAATAATCAATCAATCATCATTCCTGACTGCCTATCTGCCATCCAATCCTGGTGTACCTCCAATGATCTCTGCCTAAATTCAAGCAAGATGGAAATCCTTCCCATTGATTGGGACTCCTGCTCCCTCTTTCTTCCCCTTACTCTGGCCACCCTCTAAGTGCTTTCCCCCTTCTCCTTAAGCCAAATACCCTGGAGTCATCTTCGACTACTCTCTTTCCTTCTCCCTCACATCCAGGACCTTGCTAAGAAGGCCCACTTTCAACTTCACCTCCTCAAAGGAATCCTTCCTTTCCTCACTTTTCCCCTGAAGCTCAATGTCTCTAGCGCTCTGTTACTCTCTAGGCTACACTACTGCAATAGCCTCTTCCTTAATCTAAACTCTTCCTCTCTACTAGCCCCCCCCCCAGCTTATCCAGAATAGGGCTGCAAGACTTATCCTTGACCTCAAGCCCAGGGACCGCATCTCTCCAGCACTAAAATCTATCCACTGTTTCCCGGTTGCTGCAAGGATCAAATTCAGATCCCTCTCCATTATCCATAAGGCTGTCTGGGGCAGGGGACCATTCTATCTACAACTTGCTCTCATTAAATACTCTCCATCCAGATCTTTACTTTCCTCCGGCACCAACTCTCTGCGTGCGAAGCGCTTCGGTAAACAACGAGCTGGTGGGTGATATCTTTCCTCGGCTGACTCTCTCCTATGGAACAGCATCCCCCTTTGCATTGAGCCAGATCCCATCAAATTCTGGAAGCTCCTCAGGACCTTCCTTTTCATCTCCACCTTCTCTCCCTCTTTTGCTAAAGTATACAGTAACTGAGATTGGTGACTAGGGCCCTGATGTGTTCACCTGGGTCCTGGCCTCCCACCCCCAATTGCCTCCGCCTACGCCCGACCCCAGCACTTGCCGTGGCGCCAACAGGCCTGTGCTATCACAGGCCTGCACTTATTTATTGGAAGTTGACCACTCTTACAGAGTGATCACTGCCAGTCACTTAACAGCTGCTTACCAATTAATCCTTAGCACTTCCCTCTGCGGTACTCCTAGCACTTACCCCCTCCCTCATCCCTTCTCTCTCTATGCACTTGCACGTTCTGAATGTCCACAAAACCTAGTAGGACCGCCTCTCTCTTTCATTGTCATATTCACCTTTCATTACCATTTTCTCTCCCTGTTGCCATGAGGGCGCTTTGAAACACAGTTTACTTGATGTATAAGTGCCTTACAAATGCACAATAAATAAATACTGTCACTAGACAACCATACATAGACATCACACATCCAAACTCAGTAGCACAACACATGATGCACTGAAACACCTCTCCCATCATATAAAAACCATAATTTTCAAGGCGCAACTTATGATACAGGAGAATCCTCTTGCCAGCACCCAAAAATCTTAGTGAATCACAGCCCACTTACATGTGAGGGCAGTGACCCTATTTTTTTTATTTTTTATTTTTATCTATATTGGTTTATACAAACCTTTAAAAAAAAGAAAAAGACAAAACAAACTACATCACACTCCATCTTACATCTTTTTTTTTTTGTAACTTTCTTTATTGGTTTTACAACAATGATATGATAAGACATTACAAGACCGTGCACCGGTCAACGTGACCCCTTATCCCCCCTCCCTCCCTCGCAACGATCCCCACTTGATATTTAGCTCAGTTTCTTATCATTTCTAATGACTTTGTTGTTCGGCACTCGTGGCTGCTGTTGGGGTATCTAGTTGCTCGTGACAGTTTTGTATTGGTGGTGGAGACTGTGAAATCGAGTCGTTGTCTGCATTTAACAGGTATGCTATGTAGAGGACCCAGATATCTGGGGGACGTGCCTGGACGGGCAGAGTTCGAAAGTAGTTCATTTAGACATCTTGACAGTAGGTGACATCGTGAAGCCATTGCTTTAGTTTTGGTGGCAGTCCTCTGCCCCAGTTGCAAGCTATTCGTCTGCATGCCAGGACCAAAAGTAGGTTCGCCAGTTTTCTGGTATGTTCTGGTAATTGGTTGGTTAGGCCCAACATGGTCAGTGTTGGGTCGGGTTCTAGTTGCACTCCGATTATAGCTGAGATTTTCTCTTGGACTGCTGTCCAGAACGCTCCTATTTCGGAGCACGACCATGCCAGGTGGACAAAGTCGGCTTCCGAGTGCCCACAGCGAGAGCAGGAGGCGGATATTTTCGTCCTCTGGGCATGTAGTTTTACTGGAGTGTGGTAGAACTGATGGACAAAGTTGAAGTGAATTTGTTTGTATCCTGTGTTTATTGCCACTTTCTTTGTGAGACAGAGTATGTATGACCAGTCTTTGTCGAGTATCGTAATGTTCAGAGCTCTTTCCCACCTTGTTCGAGCTTTTGAGCAGCGAGTGAGTTTTTCAGTTAGCAGGGCTTTGTAGATATTTGACACCAGGCGGCCGTCACCTTGGGCTTGTATCACTCCGTGGAGCAGTGGCCAAGTCGGCGGTTGGAGTGGGAATGTAGCAAAGTTGGTCTGTATGGCGTGTTGAGTTCGATAGTACATGAAGACGTCAAGGGCGTTGTTTCCACCTTTGTCACGGGCTTCTAGGATTGACAGGAATGAGCTGTTCGGAAACAGATCGCCCAATGAGTGGATTTGCAATTTCTTGGTCCAAAGCTGGAACACTTTTTCAGATGTTATAGGTATCCCTGGAATGCTTCTCACCGGAAGAAGGGGAGAGTATCTGGTTTGGATTCCATTTCTTTTGGCGATTTGTTTCCAAATCGTGTGCGTTGTGACCATTGTGTTCATTGGTGTTGAAGGTGTCGGTGGTTCATTAAGTATGACTGCGCAAAGTAGATAGGGTGTTGCCAGAGCCCTTTCGATTTGCACATGTGGCCGGATGAAGTGTGTTGCACACCAATGGCTCAGGAACTGGGCTTGCGCTGCCCAGTAGTAGCCCTCTATATCGGGAAAAGCCAGTCTGCCTTGCGTTATGGGCAGGATCATAATGCTGTGTGCTATTCGGGCAACCTTACCCGCCCAGACGAGGTCGAGAAGGATGGACTTAATTCGTTGTAAGAATTATTGCGTGAGTAGTAGGGGAATGTTTGTGAAGAGGTAGAGTAGTTTGGGGAGGATTACCATTTTCGCTAGGGACACTCTGCCCCAAAGTGTGAGGGGAAGTGTTTTCCATCTGTTCACTTTAGCTTGGATAGTGTTGAGTGTCGTCTCGTAGTTGTCTTGCATGATGTCCGTGCTGGTTCTGGACATGAGAATCCCCAGGTACTGGACCTTCGAGTGCTGCCAGTGGAAGCCAAAGTCGTCCTGGAATTCTTTGGTTGATTCCGTGAGAGGGAAAATTATCGATTTTGCATTATTAATTTTTAGTCCAGAGAGTTGCCGAATTTGAGGACTGCTCGCATCACCGGATTCAGGTTGTCGTGTGGGTCGCGAAGGAAGAGTGCTATGTCATCGGCATATAGTGAAACCACCAATTTGTGCGGGCCGAAGGCGAGACCTCTGTGCAGATGATAAAGCCTTAGGTCGGACGCTAGGGGTTCCATGACTAGGGCGAAGAGCAATGCTGACAGCGGGCAATGTTTAATTTGAGATGTTGGGTGTTTGTAGAGGAGGCCTATCATCTAATATTGCAAATAGAAAGGGCCATTCCACAGAGTCAAACGCTTTCTCGGCGTCGAGAAGCACTGCTACCGCTTGGTTTTCTGGGTTGAGGGCCTCCATTGCTCCGAAAATTCTTCTGAGGCCGAATGATGTGATGTGTTTCTGCCTGGAATGAATCCTGCTTGGTCCGCCAGAACCATTGCGGGCATGAGTGGCATCAATCTTCTAGTCAGGATTTTTGCAAAGATTTTGTTATCAAAATTTATTAATGATATGGGCCTGTAGGAGGCGCAATCTTCCTTGGGTTTACCTGTTTTGTGTAGGAGAATGAAATTCGCTGTTAAAGAGTTGGTGGTAATTGGTCTTTGGCTATGGCTTCTTCGTAGACCTGGAGTAGGAGCGGGGCTAGCATATCTGCGAAAAATTTGTAAAATTCACCTGTTAGGCCGTCCGGTCCTGGGGCTTTGGTGCTCAGTAATTCTTTGATGACTCCTAGGATCTCTGCCGTGGTGATGGGTGCGTTCAGCTGCTCACGTAACTCGGCACTCGTCCAATATAGTTTGGTTGTATTTAGGTATTCTGTTATCTCGGTGGGCTCCCTGGAATAATTGGAGTTGTATAGATTTTGGTAAAATTTGAAAAATGTTTCCAATATATCATCTTCAGAGTACACAAGGGTTCTAGATGTGTCCAGCACCGCTTTGACTGTCGTGGGTTTTCATTCTGCCGTGATTAATCTTGCAAGGAGTGCACCGGGTCGTTGCCCTTCGCCATACTGGTGGATTTTGTGGTGACTTGCTAGGAATTTGGCCTCTCTGTCTGCTAGTGTTCTGAAGGTTTCCAATTCTGCCTTGAGTGCAGCTAGCGAGCTGGGAGAGTTTGTGACTGTTGTTGCTTGTTCAAGTGTTTTGAGGTGATTTTCGCATGTGTTTAATTCTTCCTTCAACCTCTTTAGGATTCCGTTTTCTTTTGCTAGGCACACTCCTCTAATGAAACATTTCAGTGTCTCCCGGCGATGCTACCGTGCCTTGGTTTGTCTCAAGAAATGTGCTCAGTTCAGAACGTAGTTCATCGGCAAAGAGTTGATCTTGGAGGGCTCTGTGCTTGAATCTCCATTGGGGCCTGGTGAAGTCACTCCGAGATGTTGTGCACACTAAGGTGACCGCCGAGTGGTCTGAGATGGACCTGGGGAGGATTTGGATTTCGCCCGATTGGAGTCTACTATGAGCCGACACAAAGATGTAATCGAGTCTCGAGCTGGATTTGTGAACCCAGGAGTAGAAAGTGAATTCCTGAGATTCACAGTGTTTGCTTCTCCATATGTCGATGAGATTGTGTGCTTTGCATATTTCGGTTATTTGCAGACTCGCCTTGGAACGTGGGGCAGTTGTCTTGTATGTTTTGTCTATGCGTGGATCGAGCGGGGTGTTTAGATCACCACCCCATATTATTGTGGGTTCCCTGTTTGATGCAATGTGGGTCTGGACCCAGTCGAAATTGTTGGAGCCATCGATGTTGGGGCCATAGGAATTAATCATGATTATTTCTTCTCTGTCTATGGTTCCGTGGACGAGCAGCGTTCTCCCTTCGGAGTCGCTCTGGGTCCGAATTAGCCTGAAATTTGTTGTTTTGTTAATAAGTATGGCGACTCCTCTGGCGTATGATGAAAACAAGGTGAAGTATCTGTGGCATCCCCAAGTTTTTGCCCAGTGGTTTTCTGAGTTAGGTCGTAAGTGCGTCTCTTGGATGAGGGCCACATCGATGTTATGACATCAGAGATAGTGTAACAACTTCCTAGTTTTGGAAGGCTGGTTGCCCCCTTTAATGTTCCATGTGGCTAGTTTGAATTTGCTTAGAGTTGCTGCGTTGTTTCTGCTGCTCTATTATTGTTTGGTGATTTTGGGTGCTTAAAGTGGCTTTTCCTGAGTGCATGTCGATTCGAAAAGGATATTCGTATATTCGAGGTGGCGACTTTGGTCCCGGTCTCTCTCCTTCATGGTCTAGGCATTTCACGTAATGGGCGGCATCCAATATTGTCAAGAAAGATGTTGGCTTCTTCTGGTGACGTGAAGAATTGTGTTTTTTCCGCATGGAGGATGCGTAATTTGGCTGGAAAGAGCACTGAATATTGGATTTGTTCCTCTCGGAGGCGACGCTTAACTCCACCGAAGGCTCTGCGGGATGCTTGCACCGCCGGTGAGAAATCAGGGAAAATTTGGATTTTGTCGCCGTCAAATTGAATGTCGCCTTTGTCCCTGGCCAGCCTAAGTATTAGGTTGCGTTCTCTGAAATTCAGCAGTTTGGCGATAACAGGGAAAGGTGCCGTTCCTGGTATTGGGCGTTGGTTGGGATCCTGTGAGCCCTTTCAACCACAAATAGTGGCGAGAAGGTGGTTGCTCCGAAGATTTCTTTGCATAGTTGTTCCACAAAGTCTTCCATTTTTGCAGGATTTTGTTGCTCTCTGATCCCTACCAGCCTAATGTTGTTGCGGCGGCTGCGCCCTTCTAAGTCTTTGTTTTTGGAGACAATTTCTTTTACTTGGCGTTCTAGTGATGACACTTTGGAGGACAGGGATGTGGTGTTATCTTCAAGATCGGAGACCCTCTGTTCAACGGTGTCGAGCCTCTCGCCGTGTTTATCAAGGCAGTGTTGTATTTGGTCGACTGTGGTTGAGAGGGTGTCGATTTTGGCATCAAGTTTGCCTATGCCTGTTTTGAGTTCAAGCAGTATTTCTCGTATGTCGAGAGATTGGGGGGGTGTTGATTCGGTTTCCTGTTCCATGCTTGATGATGGCGCTATCTCTCGATTCGTCTGCTTGGGAGTTTTGGCTATGGCCCGATTTCGAACATTAATTTTTGCTGCGATTTGTCCGTTTTGCCCATGCTGGTGTGGATTCTTTACTTTGCTGAGCCGGCAGCGTGGCTCTCAACTCGGATGAGCATGTGCTGTTTGGAGTCACGCCGCTGGTTGTAGGGGGCCCACTCGACTGACTTGGGGGTGCTACTGGACTTGTGTGGTTTTGGCGGAGGATTGAGTGGGCGCTTTCGTGGAGTTATCGCAGCATTGGTGGGACTTGTCGTGGCCAGTTTTGGAGTCTACCGAGTCCCCCCTCGCTACGGCGTGGGCCCAAGCGGTGAATTTTCACTGTGTTCCTTGTTCGCTTTGCCATGATCGGGGTACCATCGGTGGGGCGTTTTGGCGATGGTGGGGCCCGGAGCCATTTGGGTTTGGGGAGCTGGAGAGTTCATAGCACGCCGTAAGCTTTAATGTGTTTCCTCAGCCGGGCCAGAAAGGCCTGGATGGAGTAGCTGCGTGGGCCTCTTGCCTGTTCGTCGCGCAGGGTGTCTGGCGGATTGTTCGCTGGAGGTGGGGCTAGGCCTGGGGCCGTTGGGATTTTGAGGAGTCGGAGGCTTGTGGATCGTCACGGGCTCCAGCCAATCTCACTCCCACAAGGTCGGGCAGCCGCGTGGAAGTCTGCAGGCCGGGCCGGAGACTCAGGGTGGGGTGGGCAAGGCCGGGGCGGCGTTTCTCCTACCTGGCGCCGGCAGGGTGTCCAGGTTCATTCCCCCTCTGCTCCGGCTGGGTCTGGAGGGCCCCTCGAGTCGGAGGCGAGTGGCAGCGCCCAGTCCGTCCAGAGGCCCGATGACGCAGTTAGCCGGGCGGGTTCTCAGCTGCCTCCGCTATGCTCGGGCCGTGGATTGCCGGCCCTCCGCAGGCACCACCTCCAGGGGTCCCGGGCGCCGCTCTCTTTGCTCAGCAGCCTGCTCTCTGTTTGGAACCCGGGGTGGTCGCTTCGGTAAGGATGTTGCTGGAGGATCGAACGCCCCATTGCCGCAGTATAGTGCTGCTGCGGCCTTGCTCCCGCCGCCGCTGCGTTGACCAGAATGTTGGCGGATGGCGTTGAAATTGGTACCCGTCGGACGTTTGAGACTTGGGACACGATATCGTGACCGATGGAGGGGGATTCGGGGGTGTATGAAGCTATTTTGTCAGGATCTTTATCGGGATCGGTGCAGAGCTCTCTAGTGAGCTGCCATCTTGGACGGCTCTCTAGCGCCCTCTACTCCATCTTAAATCTGCGTCAAATAGTTTCCATTCATTTTTTTTAAACTAGGTGTCCATTTTCCATGTACAGTTGAGACACTCTAAGCATTTCGCTCTGAGTCCCATTTGTTAGCGGCAAGACGTTCCTTCAAGTCTGTCAGGAAAACTGTTACCGCAAACATTAATTTGCGGTCTCTCCCATCGAACATGGCTTGCCCCTAAGCGTCGCACTCAATGTTTGATGCTTGCTGATAATCGGGCCCAGGAACGGCTCCGTATTATTGGGCAAAATAACGTTAAGTGTTTGAGTGTTTCATGTGATTTACAGAATCGGCAACTCAAGTCTAGGTCAACATTTTGTGTGCATGTATTCACGCGTTCTTTAGTGAGCAGCACATTGAGTCTGAACTGCATGTACAGAGATCTTGATTTTTGGTCAGGAAATAGAGATAAGTAGTCTTGCAACTCGCCATAGGCTCTTGCTCCGCAGGGGACCTCTTTCAAGAGACGAGAATTTTGTCTTAGGTCACATGTTTGACACCAGTCGGCTCTCCATAGTGTTTTTTTGTTGCCGCATTAGGATTATCTATCAATGTTGATAACTCAATACCATGTTCTTTCAGGACTTCGAGGCATTGTTTGTTCCACATAGATAAGACAGTATACACCCTATCATTGCCAAGCTTATGTAATATTTGCACTTGGGGAGCAGGTGTTAGTAGCATCGTTTTCCTAAACAAGCTTAGTAGGTTCCAGTATATTCTTGCATGGATTGAAATTAGTCCTAATTTGTAATGTATGTGTACAGTCCATGTTCCTTTCGGTAGTTGAAGTACCTAGTCCAAAACATGTTTTCCAGTGAGCCCCATAGATCATATGAGCATCCAAATGCGTTCTCTGCACCGTATATTAGTGCTGGCACCATCTTTTGTTGATAGAAGGCAACAGTTGGTTTTAATGAGGATTTTCCATATTGTTTGTCTATGATGGAGGCTTGACAAGCCAACTGCTGACACTTACTTTTAGCTGTTTCCGCCCATAGAGCATCGTTTATGTTGGCGCTGATCCTCCTACCTAAATATTTCGTGTTTCTTATGATGTTTACATTTTCTTTTTCAAGACACCACACCTATTTGTTTTGTCTGTTCTTTTTCCCCATCGTCAAGTTATGGAGAATCATTATTTCACATTTTTGTTTGTTAATTTGTAGATCATTGTTTGACATGTAGGTTTCGAGGATATCTAATTTGCACTGTAACCCAATGGGAGTCATGTCCAGTAATATTAAATCATCGGCGTATATGAGCCAGCTGACATGCGATCCGTTGATCTTAGGTGGAAATGTGTGAACTCCATTTAATGCATCACCGATGTCAGATAGGAACAGACCGAAAATAATCGCTGCCAATGGGCATCCCTGTTTTACACCCTTATAAGTGTGGATTGGGGCGGATAAGGTCCCACTTTGGTCCAGTCTGATCTTGACACTAATGTCGGTGTTGAGTTCTTTGATTGCATCCAAAAGGCTCGATGGACAGTTCCAGGTGCTTAACTTTTTTCCACAACATTCCTCTGTTCATGCCATCAAAGGCATGGGAGAAGTCTATGAATGCCAGATAAACTTTTGTTTTAGTTCTTATAGCTTCCATCTTAAGTAAGTTCAGTAATAGAAGATTTAGGCCACATGGGGGGCAGATGGGGAGCAGGTGCAAGTGGATCTAGGTCACCTGGCCTAAGCCCCACCCACCTGGTGCCTTCCTGCCTGCCACTCTTTTTCACCACTTAGCAAGCCCTGCCCAACTGGTGCCTTCCTGCTTTCCGCTCTTTTTCACCACTTAGCAAGCCCCGCCCACCTGGTGCCTTCCTGCTTCCCGCTCTTTTTCACCACTTAGCAAGCCACACCCACCTGGTGCCTTCCTGCTTGCCGCTCTGTTTCCCTACTTAAGGAGCCCTCAAGCTTCTTTTCCTTTGCAGATGGGGAGCAGGTGCAAGTGGATCTAAGTCACCTGGCCTAAGCCCCGCCCACCTGGTACCTTCCTGCCTGCTGCTCTTTTTCACCACTTAGCAAGCCCCGCCCACCTGGTGCCTTCCTTCACCATCACTGTCTTGTGGCCAATGCTGGATTTGACTTTTATGGATTTCATTCATTCACGGTGCGTCACTCTTTCTCAACTCTCATGCTGGACTTCCTTTGCATCTTGTACTCATGGTGGCCCTGAATCATGCTGTTCCCAACTTCATCTTGTATCCTGGCTTGCAACATTATGTGTTACTACTGACTTCTGCAATTGTATTCGCTCTCCACTCTTGCTTCTCCACTCTTTTTGCCTGCTCACTCTCTTTTCGCTCCTCCTTTCCCTTCTCCCTTTTCCAATCTCCTCCCCTTACTTTCTTCTATGCACTTACTCTATCAGATTTGTCCCTGGACCTAATATGATAGCAACCTTGTCTGTTTCCTATACCCTCCCATTACTGTTTTTTTCCTCCCCACCACCCCTCCAGCACTATCTGAAATGTCGTCAGGCCTAGTATGATAGTCACTTGTTTTGTTCCTCCCCTCCCTTTCTGCACCCCTCTCCCTCACCTTTTGTCTTTCTCCGGCTCTACCAGAAATGTCGTCAGGCCTAGTACGGTAGTCGCCTGTCTGTTTCCATTTCCTTCCCACTCTCCCACTCTCTTCCTTATCTATGTCTTAGCTCTTGCACTATCTGAAATGTCATCTGGCCGAGTACGATAGTTCATTTCACATCCTTACTGTTCATGGCCTGTAAGAATGTGGTTGTATTTTCCCTTGTTCCCTCCCTTGCCTTGAAGCGCTTTGAAACACATTGTGTATAGGCGCTATATAAATAAACAATTATATCATATCAAACAATCATATCCTACACCCTTGACGAAGCCGGCTTGTCTCAGGTCCACATGATTACTTTCTAAGGATCATTTTAGCAGCCTTTGTTGTAATAGAGTTGCATAGATTTTCCCCAGTACGTCAAGGAGGGCTATTGGCCTATAATTCTGTGGATTAGCTCTATCACCCTTGTTGAAGATCGGTATTATTACCACACATTTCCACGATTGAGGGGTGGCGCGTTTAGTCACGATTCTCTCAAAGAGGGTCGCACAAAAGTCTGCCCATATCTCTGGATTGCGCTTGATGCTGTAATTTGTCAACCCATTAGGGCCTGGAGCTCTTGATGCTTGTGCTTTGTGGATTACGCTCAAGATGTCATCTCTTTCGAACACCAGGTCCCACTGGGCAGTTGTTGGTGGCTTCCAAGCATCGCTATCGCTGCTCTTGCTAAACATTTCAGTGTAGAACGAAACCCATAAGGCTTCGGGAACCAAATTAGCTTGTAAGGCATCTGTGGAGCAGCTTCATTGTTATTAATCCTCCAGTATTCTGCTGAGTTTTTGTTCTCCATCTTTGCCACCATTAGTTCAGAGTCGTTCTGTAGCATAACTGCCTTATGCGCCTTGATCCAGTTTTTGTATTTTGTTTAACAGCTCTTACTTGACAGGGGAACCTGCAGTGTCGACTCTAGGGATGTTTCTTATCTCAAGACGCATGGCTCTTTTTCGCTGCTGAATATCCAAGTCTTATTTATGTCGAGGAACGAATTTATGATGTTTGAGAGCCCGTTTTTGTTCTCTAAATTGAATTAACAAGTGTTGATACTCCGTAGCATTCACTTCATGGTGAAAACTTGTTGTGATTTGATTTATGTCTGCGTCTATGAGAATTAGTCGTATCCTACTGAATGCAACCATCACTGAGTGAGGCCATTCTAGTTGCTCCGGCTTGCTGCTAGAGTTAAACCTCAACTTGACCATGTCATGGTCATCTTCTATCCTGGCTTGCAACATTATGTGTTACTACTAACTACTGCAATTGTATTTGCTCTCCCCTCTTACTTCTCCACTCTTTTTGACTGCTTACTCTCTGTTCTCTCCTCCCCTCTCCGCTCCCTTTTCCTATCTCCTCCCCTTACTTTCTTCTATGCACTTACTCTATCAGAATTGTCCCTGGATCTAGTATGATAGCAACCTCGTCTGTCGCTCCCCCATCCCCTTGCTGTCCATACCCCTCCCTCCAGCACTATCTGAAATGTTGTCAGGCCTAGTACGATAGTCGCTTGTTTTGTTCCTCCCCTCCCTTTCTGCACCCCTCTCCCTCACCTTTTGTTTTCCTCCTGCTCTACCAGAAATGTCATCAGGCCTAGTGCGGTAGTCGCCTGTCTGTTTCCATTTCCTTCCGACTCCCCCCTCCCTTCCATATCTATGTCTTAGCACTTGCACTATCTGAAACGTCGCCAGGCCGAGTACGATAGTTAATTTCACATCCTTACTGTTCATGGCCTGTAAGAATGTCGTCGTATTTTCCCTTGTTCCCTCCCTTGCCTTGAAACGCTTTGAAACACATTGTGTATAGGCGCTATATAAATAAACTATCATATCATATGAGCCATTTGTGTGACCTTGATGTGAACAGACTCAGAAGCAAAGATGTAGTCAAGGATAGAACTTTGATCTAGTCTTCTCCATGTTGGGCAGGCTGGAATATCTCTGACTAAGTTGCCCCTTAACATGGACAGCTTTCTTAAGTCCATTTCAAGACATCATTGCAATACAACTTGGTCCTGTGCAAGAATGCCACTCTTCTTTATCTTGTCATGCTTTCTTGTGTTCACACAGTCGATGTTTAGGTCACCGCAAATAACTAGGTCCGTAGGACCAAATTCTTCAGATAACGAGTCGACAATTGCTGTTACTTAGTCTATAAAGGACATGGTTTCAGCCGACACATGATTCCAATATACATTAATGATATGAATGGACCCAAAGTCACTCTTGAGTTCTCTTGATGATGTGATGGTTGAGACCTGGATAAATGGAGAGATATTAACAGATTTCACGATCCTAAAACCAGAGGAGTTCCTTACAGCCGTTAGGAGTCCGGCCATTGGTCTTCCTATTGATTGTTTAATGGCCGGATTTATTGCTATTTCAAATCCTTGTAAAATCGGACAATCCGTTATCCAGGTTTCCTGTAGACACACCAACTCTAAATCATCTGACCAGTCGGTCTGGAAAAGATGCATAAACCCTCTAGTATTCCAAGATCCTAGGGTGTATGCAGGAGTAGCTACAGATGCCTGGCATTATTTGCTGGTTTTAGAACTCAAGTCTGACGCAATCCAAGACCAATCAATGATTTTATCTGGACTTTTTGGGTGCACTTGTATGGTGTTGGGAGGGACTGAGGCTCTTTCAAGACCTTCAATGGTGATCTCCAACTTGAGGTTTTAAAGGTGATTCTTCGTTTTGTTTATCGGCTTGCATAGAACCCATCATGAGTACCTTAGGTGTACTATTTCGTTTACAGTCTGAGGCGGGTGTTTTGTTTCCAGACGTATTTGAAGGAACAGGTCTTTCAACAAATTTCATGGTCATAGAGGATGCCATACCATTGTCTATAACCTGGGAAATATCAAAACCAAGGGACATCAGTGTGAGGCTTGCGTCTAGCAGAGTGTCAGATATTATTTTTGATTGTAGGTGTAGTATCACTTTGTCGTTCCTGGTCTCGGCTGTGAATTCAACTATTTTCATGTCCTCAGATTCAATTGGCCTTAAACTAGGGATGAGATAGCGCAACCGTAAAACATTGTGACGATTTAAAGTTAGGTCATCAGAGTTCTCAACTTGTTCAAGTCTTACTCTGTGAAAAGCTTGAGCTTTTCGGGGGCCAATTTTCGAATCGTTGCCGGACTTTGCAGCAACACCATTGCACGCCATGTTTTGTTTACCTAGTCTTACTCCCAAGGAAGCTTGTTGTATGGGCACATTTGTCTGAGCATTTTTTAACTCATGCTGGGTTCCACCAAGTACAGTCGATGTCATATGGCTACCAATACAGGTGTTCCCAGAGACTAACGTGCTCTTTTTAGATTCTGTCAAGCAGGTTACTAAACTTGTAGGGGGTTGCTGAGCCCCTAGCTGCTTCCATTTTTCATTTAGGGTCATGAAAGGGAGAGCTGTGCTTTCATCTTTGTTTTTGTGCGTCGGGGTAGCTTGTGTAAACCTACATAGCCTTCAAAATGTAGGTGCTTCAGGCGCACAAGGAATCTTCTCTAAGATCAACTTCAGAGCAACGTCATCAGGTACCTCGGTCATTAGGGCGTCTGATATGCTAGGCTCAGAGATTACAGCTTCTGCCTCCTTCTCTAAAGTTAACTTCAGAGCAACATCATCAGGTACCTCGTTCGTGAAGAAGTCCGGTACACTAGGCTCAGAGGTTACAACTTCTTCTTCTTCTTCATAAGTTGGTAAGTTCGTTAAGTCGATTGACACATCATTGATGCATATTTTTTCCGGAACTGCATCTAATTTTGGTGACTCTTTGACACTGAGAATATTTTTAGATTTTTTTCCATTCAGAGTGTTGCCGTTTCCAGTCACATTGACTGTTTTTAGATTCCGTAAAATTGTTCTCTAGCTGTTTCCTCGTCTCGTTTTTTTTCCTAGTTGATTTTTGTTTTTTTTATCTGAGTTCCGCTCACATATAGCTTTGGAGGTTTCTCGGAAATTGTGCCAGAAGGGACCTTGAAGATGTCAAATATCCCAGGTTGTTTATTTGCATCCGCAGTTGCAGCACTCAAGCTATCAGTCTCTAATTGTGAGCCTTCATTCCGACTCGCTGAAGTAGAAGCAATTTGTGGATTGTGTAAGGCTGGATTTTCAGTAGACTGACTATTTTTAAAGGCCGTCGAGAACGAAATGTTTTTCTCATCAGGTTGCAAGTTAACGTCCTTTGGGCCAAAATATGGCAAGTTAGTTATTTGAGTTTTTGACCCTGTGTGCTTTTTTACAGAGTCCTGCTCTCCAGTAACTTCTAAACCCTTTGCTGTTGTCAGTGTCTTGGGTATAGTCCCGCGTACTTCCTCGGAGCAAGCTACAGGAATCATTTCAGGGGCTGTCCTCTTCCCGCAGTTCGTCTCATTTGCTGACAAGTCTTTGGTGGTCTTGTCACGGACAAGATTGTCGTCTCTCAAGAGTTCACAACTGGGCATTGAGCAGTGACATACGGCATCAACGTTTTTTTCTCCATGACCTAATGAAGAGCCTTTAGTTTTGAAGAGACCCAATGCCTCCTTTGCCACTTCTGCCAGTAGTATTTTTCTATGTTGGTGTTCTTCGTTTGATCAGACATTTTGTTTATAGGGGACTCAATTTTGTGGGTCAGAGTATAGTACGCATCTTTGAATTGGTTGTTATCACTTCCGAGATCAAGAACTTTTGTGTTAATTACTGCAACTAGTGAGTGTTGAGAGGTCCTTAATGTTGTCATTGAGATGTTCATATAGTTTAATAAATGGCGCGATTGTTATTGCCATTGAGGACATTATGGTCGCTTGTAGCTCTCTTGACCGATTTGCTTTTCTAAAGGTGGCTTCGTCGTTACTTGCTTGATTTTTCACTCTCCTAATTTTAGGGTAGAGGCGTTCCATTATAGAAGAATCGGTTGTTGAACATTCAGATGAGGACAAGCTTGCTTGGGTCCTCTTTCTCTGGCCTCGTGTTTCAATGTTAAGTTTAGGATTTCTCCCTGTGGAGTCACTCCCTTTAGTCTTAAGTTTTTTTCTCTGAGAGCAACAAATGCTTGGTGAAATACTAGTCTCAATTCGTCTGCATTTTGCTAAACCCCTAGGCCATGTTGTCGTAAGTTGGGTGCACCCGGGAGTTGCAAGGTTTTCTTCCACTCCCTTCTGCGTAGTTTGCATTAGACTAGCTGGCCCATCTCTCACTCTGTGGTTGAGAGTTCTGTCTTTATTGAGCCGTGTTAAGTTGAGCTAGAGTTTGTTCACGACATCCAAAGAATTTCTTCTGTTTTCCTTGCTAAGAACAACTTGTAGGACACTTTGATTTGGGCTTTGTTTTGGGTCAGACTGATAAAGAGACAAGTCCAGACGATCAATGGACTGAAAGACTACGTTGTCTTCTTCTACATTAAGATCCTTACTAGACAATGCAACGGACTCCAAATCGATCGAAGTAGCAATTGCACTGTAAAATTCAGACTGTCTCAGGTTTGAGTCAAGGGCATTTTTGTTGTATTTAAAGTGGATGAAGAAGGGGGACTAGACTCCTCCTCTGACCTTCGGTCGTGTAAGCAAAGAACTAGTGCAGAGTGTGCTTCAACTGCCGTCGCTTCAGTACTGTTGCACACTTCAATTGGGTTGGCTACGTTTTTAAAATATATTTGCCAAGCTAACATCGCAGCTGAGGAACTGGGGCCGAGCCCAGCTCTGGGGTGACGCTTCAGTGGGTTCAGAAGCCGCTCCCCATCATCACATCTGCAACCACTTTGCAACGTCCAACACCCTCCAAAGGTGGCCCGGACTTTGACTTCATGTCGCCTGGTATAAGCAGTTCATACGAAGCACTTTGTAGCTTCGCGCGCAACGTTTAAAAAGAGTCCACTACATCCAGCACGTCTGCAACCCCCACAGCAAACTTATTTGCGATTTGGAGGCAAGCACTTCAATAGGTAGGGCTTCGATCGTCGACTCAAGTCTCTGCTGGGCTTGCGTCTTAGTGGTCGGGCAGCTTTGGTTTTTTCATGAGTGGATCCGCTCATGTTTAGGGCGATTACAGCGACAGTTAGAGCGTCAGTCGCCTCAAGCGGCTGGGTTCTGCCTCAGACTGCCATGGACTTCACAGACTCTGCCATACTCCGCGCCCGCTCCACAGGGTCAGCTAGTCTTTAAAGGAGAAGAAGGGTGTTTTTTGTTCCTGGCTATCTTGCTTTTAGGTCTTAAAGAATTGTTCTTACACAATGTAGGCTGCAATAAAATTTCGCTTTTATTGGTGCACGTGGTTGGTCTACATTCGAATTGTAGTATACATGTGGTACATTTGGGGGGCATGAGTCTCAGGAACAAACCCCCCTTCTTCTACTTAACAAATGAGGTGTTTGGCTAAACCTCAAACAGTTACCTGTGATCTTGCAAACCTGCTTTCCTACCCTGATACACAAGGAACAACAGAGCCCAGCAAGGTAGTTTCCAAATCTAGAGCCAACCACGTTTTCTAGTCTTTAAAGGAGTCACGCCCAGCAAAGCGTAAAACAGAGAAAACTGAGAAAATACTCCAGCTGGCTACAGCAGGGCTCCACTTTGATCACCTCCACAGACTCTGCCAGACCCCACCAGTTTTTATCTCAACACGTGGTTCCAAGAAACGCGCCCCACGTCGGTACAAGATGTAACCAGGCTCCTTAATTCCTCACATTTACTAGCTCTGAACTATGCACTATACAATTTACTCCCAGTTTTCCACAGGACAGAATCAATCCCGTAAGGATTTTATAACCCTACTTTTGCACTGCATCAACCAGCAAATACCACCAGGCTAACTCCTAGCTACTGGCACCTTGCTGCACAGTGTACTAGCGGGGTGATGGTCCAAGGATCACCTCACCACGCCGCCACAGGAATACAGAAGCATATGACACTGGGCCCGTGCAGAATTACCCCCTCCAGCTGGGCCGTCTGCACAGGTCGATTCCAGCCACAGGCACTGCAGGATCTGAAGGGATAGGGTAGGTTGGGAAGGGCCAGTGTCAGACAATATCTGCGAGCCAGCCGCGGTGCAGAGACAGCAAAAGCACGCAGACACGCCCACTCGCCTCTCAGCCTCTCATCTGCTCCACACCGCACCGCACCTGCAGTAACTCGCCGGTCCGTAACTCGAAATCCAAGATCGAAGAACCCAAATCAGAGGAAAGAACCTCTGTACGTGGGGGGACGTGTCAAGTCACACCTCGCTCACTGCACACGCTGCTTCTCACAGAAAGAGGCTGCGTCCGACAGTCAGTACCTCCGTTGTGACCCTATTATACCATGGCACATTTGGGTCATTCATTTGGTTTTTCCTACCACTACTATGCTGTTTGTTTGTTTTAATATTTGTAATGCGCACCAGACCCAAGGGTATCAGGGCGCAACAGTTACAAGAATATGCAAAGCTTAATTACATTGAAACATAGAGTGAAATACATTAAATACAATAGCAAAGAGCATGATAAACAGAAAAAGCTAAGTGTTATACAGTATGCACTGATTGTGGTTGCCCAAAAGGGTAGCAAGTACTTCAGTTGCAGAGGCAGCGATCATCCTAGGGTGAGGTTGCATCGGCCAAATTACTGGTCGGAAGATTTGAGCCATGTGATAACGTTTGATCTGGAATTCTGGTAGGACTGATCTTCTCTCAAAGCAGGAGGCAGGGAATTCCAAAGTTTGGCTGCTTTGACAGGGAAACTGTTACCTCCAATCGTGGATAATTTGAATCTAGGAATCGCCAGGCAATTCCAATTAGCAGATCTAGTTAGTCTAAGGGAAGTCCGTCTGTGGAATCTCTTAGAGAGGTAAATGGGTGCGGCATTGTTAAGAGATTTGTGAGTAAGTGACAGCATTTTTAGTAAGATTTTGTCATTGGTTAAGGGCCAGTTGTTCTGTCGCCTACTCTCAGAGATGTGCTCTCTTCTAGAAATAGCTAGGGCCGCTCTGAGGGCATTATTTTGGAGGGTTTGAATTTTCTTAGTAATGGCTTTGTTTGAGCCTATGTACAAGGCATTACAATAGTCTAGCCGGGACAAAATGAGGGCTCTGGCCAGGATGGTACAACTGTTGTTAGAGAGAAAGGGCTTACCAGTTCTGATATGTTTGCATGTGTATGCCCTGGAGGACGCTAATGTATTAACCTGTTTAGAGAAGGACATGGTGGAGTCAAGATAAAAACCTAATGTTTTTACCTCCTGAGTTACCTTGATGAGGTTGCCGTCAATTATAAAGGAGGAGTAGTGGGGGCCTAATTTTTTTAGATTGGAGGCGGTACCCAAGATGATAAGTTCTGTTTTATCATCATTCAGGCATAGACCATTCGTGGCCATCCATGCCTGGATAATGAGGTACACTCTATTCACCAAGGCCAATTCCTTGTCGTAATCCCCTGAAAGTGAGAGGAGGATCTGAGTATCATCTGCATAGTTAGTGTAGGTAATACAGAGATGGGCCAGATCGTCGAAAAGGGGCTTGGTTGAAATGTTGTACAATGTGGGCGAGACTCAGAAACCCTGTGGCACACCACAAGTGATCGGTATGGGGTCAGCTGCTGCTGAGGGCGAGAAGACCCTCATTGTTCTGCCGCTTAAGAAGGATCTGATCCAAGTTATGGCATCTTTGGAGAAGTGTGCTACTGAATCAAAATGGCTACATATCAAGATGGCTACATTTCGTCCACCAAATCAAAAGCGGCTGAGAGGTCAAGGAGAAGAAGCAAAGCTGAATTCCCTCTATCTCTAAGCTCATCGATTTTGGACTTAAGATCGATGAGGGCAGTCTCCGTTCCATGTTGTGGGCGAAAGCCGGACTGTCTAGTTCCTAGCAGGTGATGTGCTTCCAAGTAATTTTGAATTTGTTTGTATGCAACTTTATCTAGTATTTTTAGAAGAAAGGGAACTGTTGTGATGGGCCTGTAGTTGGTAGGTATCGAGGGATCTAGAGTGGGGTTTATTAACAGTGGGAGTACCCAAGATTCTTTGATGTTTGTGAGAATGGTGCTGGTAGTAAAGGAAGCGTTAATAAGTTTTGAGATGAATGGTGAGAGGTGTTGACACCCAACTCTTTTGATATTTTTTTCTTCTCTCCTGATATTCATAACACCTTAAAATCCGGTCTTCTGGACTTCAAATTCTGGATGGCTGATCATTATCTTGTTTTTAATTCGTCCAAGACAGAAGTTATTTTCTTTCCTGCTACTGCTATTCCCTGTCCTCTTCCCCCTGACTCTATTTCCTTCCGACCCTCTTATTTAGCTTGTAATCTGAGTCTTTACTTAGATTCCTCGTTTTCCTTTTCTTGCCACATTTCTTTACTAATGGCTCTACAGTCAGGCCCACCTTTTTAATATTCGTAAGTAAGGGCAGGCCCTTTCTAACGTCTAGTGCTGCTAATTATTAATTTCTTCTAGTATCTTTTCTCTGCTTTCCTATTGCCCCTGTATTCTTTTTGGCCGCCCGGCCTCTCGTCTTGCTCCTCCAAAGTCTATTTTGAACTTTTCTACTCTTCTTCTTTGCTCTTTCTCCCCTTGTGAATCGATTTCTCCTTCGCTTTCTTCTCTTGGTTGGCTTTCCTTTCATTCTCATCTTACATTCAACTTTATCTGTATGGTTATTAAAGCTCTTCATAATCTTTCCCCTCCTTATCTTTCTTACTGGTGTCTTTCTATTTCTCTTCTCGCACCCTTTGCTCCCAATCTCTTTTTCTTCTAACTGTCCTCGACCCTTTTGTGCCTAGTCCCGTTATCATTCATTTTCTTTACTTGCCCCTCTCTACTGGAACACACTTCCACTTTCTTGTTGCTCTATTTCTTCTTATTCCCTGTTTCGTTCTGCTCTCAAAACTCATCGCCTCTAGCTCTTTCGGTTAATTGTCAGCATGTTCATTTTTATTGTACTGTGATGTTTTGTAAAGTGGTTTGGCATATAGCGCTAGAAAATACAAAATAAATACAAATACACACCACCTGATACACCCACTATTCATCATGCACTCCCACAGAAACACCACTTTCCATTCTATGTTCTCACCTTCTACCTTTCCTCATACACCCCTAGAATCCAAGACACACCGCATGACACACCTATTCTTATAAAGGGACTCGACCACCCGCAGAGCCAGATCTAACACCGTCAAATGCACCAACTTCCAAATCACTGTTACACAGCAGATACATATCAAGGTAAATGGACCACACAAGCGTGAACATCAAATACTGATGCAAGCTCGCAGTAACGGCAACTGCTAGTTCAAGTAAGCTTGTGCAGCTTCCAACAGCTGCTGATTCTGAATAATCATAGCCAGTAACAAGCATGCACAGCCTTCTCCAACTATCTCTACTACAGACAGGTTACAAAGTACATGAAGATTCACGCATTTCATGATGGCTCCCTAAATCTCCCCTCAGGAAACGCAACTTCACGATAGTGTAGATGGAGGTCCTCGTGTGCTCCTGACTGCAATACAATGCAGAACTCTGCAGCCTGCCATGGCACTGAACCACCATCAGCCAAAGAGCTGCCCTCTAGGAGAGGATGTAATGTCCCTCAGAGGACACAGTTAATGGAACCAGGAAGCTCCGACAACCAATGGGATGTGGGGAAGTGCGCGCATGCACATGGGAAAGCCTTGTGATGCTGGAAATGCATTGGAAGGACAGGGCCTCCATGTCCTTTTCTCCCTTATCATGTGTGTTTGGTGTTATTCTCTGCATAGGAGTCCAGCTGGGACCCCTGGCAGTACAGCTTTTCCTCTTTGTGTTTGTGGTGAACAGAGACCCTTAGGATACCCTAATGGCACCCAGAGGTGGCGGTACAACCCTGTAGCCCTAGTGTATGTTTTTGGGCACCTGTGTGTTGCCCAAAGAGCGGGGTATGGGCTGGTGGCAGCTTCATGCTGATGTGACAGAGCTCTGAGTATCCTCCATTTTGGGACACCCAGGCCCTGCCATCAGAATCAGTGGATTCCTGATAGAGGGCAAGATGGCCCCTGAGGCCTCTTGGTTTCTATTGCCTGTTATCTTGTTTTCCCAAAGTCCTGGGAAGCCCTGACTCTGTCCCTTCCCCTGACTGGCTGTTGGGTGGAAGAACTATATATGGTATTTTGGGGAAGTCCAGGCCAGACTAGCTGCAGCCTTCCCAGTGACTGTATGTGTAACACTTACCTCTGGTGCCCTGTACGAGTGTCTGGTCCGGGTCATCGGAAGCGTCCCTCACTAGATGGTCCCTGGACAGGTTGCAAGTCCAACCCACTCCTTCCCCACTGTTTCCACTGAAAGGCAATTGCCCAGTGTACAATGTGTTTGGGAGTGGATTGGTTGGAATCTTCAGTTTTGTAGGAAGAGTGTTCGGCATCTCAGTGAGCCTGCGTGCAAACAAATGAGTGTATTAATGCCTGTTCTCCTACCTTCACCCCTCACCTCCCTCCTATTCCACAAGGTTGGCTGGCTGGGGGACAAGGCCCTGGCTCACCTTAACACTGCAGCTGTGCACTTCAAAAATCAGGTTTTCATCCGGTCCATTTCCGTTACTGGAGAGTGGCCCAGTCCTGCTGCAGCACACGTGATGCTTTCTGCTGAAGGTAAGTCTAGTTCTGCTACAATGTCTCTGCGATCCTGCAGGTAAGTCTTTTGTGGCGCTGTACACAATGTCTTTAGGTTTGCTGCAGTGTCTCTTGTTCTTCTGCAGCAATGCAAGTCTCCACGAAGAGTGAGGGTGGAACGCGATGTGTGTATTGCTTATTGTTAACTTCTTTTTTGTTGCTTTTGTTTCAAGTGCTGCATGCTGTGCCCCACTGTCTACTGGTTCGTGGAATGTCCAAACTCAGGAAAGCAGTATTTCAGGGGTCGCTCAGGGTGTGGGATGCCGAGTGTTCAAAATCGTACTGTTTTGTGTTTCCTTTCAGATGCGGAGTCCCTCAGCATGTGTGCGGCTAAGACTGGAAAGCCGCCAAAAGAACCTGAGACTGGAACGAGATGATCCGGGTGAGTATTGAAACCGATGGAGCCCCGAAGAAGCTGACAGGTTGCTGAAGATCCGGAAACAGGTGCGTAGAAGGGCGACGAGAGCCAAAATTGCAAGAATCCTCTTGCACATGGAACTGGCTTCACAGCAAGCGTTACACCACTTGCGTTCAGAAGGGAAAAAACTCTAAGCTCTGGGTGTGGCCCAGGGCAGGGTGTTTATAGCCCTTGGCTGCACCCTTCCACTAGACCACCAAGGATATTGGAAGCATGAGCAACTTGGGGACCATCTTGGTTCCTATGTTGGGTCCCGACTTGGTGGCCATATTGGCAGGGGCTCTTATTATGTGTAAACAGGTGCCACCTCTAGCCAGCAACCTTCATTGTCCATTGCTTGCCAGTGTCACTATAGCTACCCCTGCAGTAGTGTGAGTGTGTGCTAGGGCAGTTGTGTGAGCGCGTGCTAGGGGTCATGACAGCATGTTGTGGGTACACCCTTTGGGTGGGACCTGTGTGAATAGAGTGTGTGACCAATATGCATTCTATGTTATGGGTGTATGGTTTCTGTGTGTGTGACACAATGAATGAGACAGCCCTGCCTGAAACTGACATGAATGCAGTGTGGTGTGCTGAAAGGCTCTGTGCTTGCCCAAATCCACATTCCTTGTTATGGGTGTCTGGGTGGAAGTGAATGGCCTGAATGCATGTGAGCCTGATTGGCTGACTGCTTGCATGAGCCCTTCTGTGTGATTGCCTGACTGAGCCTGGCTCAGCCAGAGTGAATGAGGGACAGATGAGTATATATGGGGACCTCTCACTTCCCAATTTGGTCAGAAGCTGAAGTCGAAACTTGAAGCTCATCCTTGAAGCCCAGCTGGAAGAAGAAGATTGCTGCTGCATTTCCTTCGATGTAATCTAAAAGCTGTCGAGTCTGTCGAGGGCTGATCCAAGAGAGGACCTGGCTAGGAGACCTCTCCCCGAGCTATGAGTGAAATCATATAAAAACTGCTGTTCTTCATCGAGGCACCCTGGAAGCCAGTCCTGTGAGTCTGACATCCGGAGAAGGGGTCCGCCGAGAATCCTGAAGAGAAGCGCCTGGACATCGAGGTCATCGAAGTCCATTGACATCGACCAGGGTTTGGAAGATTTCCGGGACCTCTGCAAGCTAGTTCGTATTGTGTTGACCAGAAGCAGGGACACCTTGACGCCATGCTGCTCGATGCCTAGAGCTGAAACGCTCTGCATTGCCCAAGAACATTTGAACAAGGGCTCCCTTGCCATCACCGTTGACCACTTTGTGTCGCCAGAGAAAGTCGAGGTCGCCGGCTACGAAGGAAAGTTTGCCGGTGGGCTTCCCGCCAACAGAAGCCGACAAAGACATCCCAAGGACACTGACGGAGTGAAGATGCGAGGCCCAGCCCGAGGTCGAGCCGCGAACGCCAAAGCTATCCCGAGGTACGTGCTGCGGCTGCAGCACCGACAGTCCAGAGGACTGCCGAACGCGACTCCGGACAACCGATGCCCACTGCCGGGCCTGCATTCATCACCTCCAAAGGTTTTTCAAGACTACAGAGTCTTACTTGCGGAACCGAACACTTTGCATCGAGGTCTACCGCACGCCTCACCTTCCCAGAACTTCCACCATTGAGGAAACGATCGTTGAAGATTACTGCGAAGGTCGAAGCTGCTGTGCCAGCACCAGTGTTCCACATTTCGCAGTGGCTCCTGCTTTAAAGGGAGTCCATCCTCGAAGGATACCATGGACAAATCATCGAAGAAACTTTTCCACTTCAGGTTCATTGGGGTGGTTGAACTTTTTAACCAAGAAGCAAGGCTAATTAAGCATTTATGATCTGGTCTTGTTAATTCTTTTATTACAGGTTGCCCAGTTGGAGGGATCCTCATTCAGAAAGGTGCATCTATATCCAAAGAAAGCATTCTGCCATTGCTTAACCTTAACCTGCTTTCCTTCCTTATTATCTATGATGATACACCTTACTGAATGATTTGTATGCTCTATTATAACTGCCAGTAGTTGTTGCATTTTAACGGAATTAAAGTCTAAGTGAGGTACCACATAGAATTATACAGATTTACCATTATAGAATTACCAGAGTACAAAGTGTATTACTGAATTGTGTATATATCTCTGAATCTTATTTTTATATAAAGAACTGTGTTAGCACATAACATAGTGTGTGGACATTCCTTTGTGGGGGCTTGGGGACTCACTGTACTTAAGAACCATCCCGCATCACCTCCCGAGAGCTTAAGCCTTAGTTGCTCGTCCATAGCTACCATATTGAGAACCTTGGCTGGGGTGCTCTGTGTCTCTACCCTACCATATAGTGGGCAGGAATACAGACACCCCCCTCCCGTCTTTACAAGCCAGCGCAGCAGGCAGTTCTCTGCCGTGGTCAATAAAGAAGGTTATCTCCCTATAACCGCTCCTGTGCTTTTTGCCACTTTCCAAATCCGATCCAATGAAGGGATACCCACTGCCGTACCAAGATACATTGGCCTCAACAGCTCCTAGCTGGCCAAAGTCTACACTCTTTTGTACCAGGCACACACACATGCCAGACTAAGGGCTCGCAAAATCTACTGGCCCACTTGCATTGGCAAGTAGATTTCATGAAGGGCTAGTACCATTTGCTTATCACTCAACCTTGCTGGTGAGCATGGGGATGTTTGAAAATGATTTGACATTTACTGCAAAAACGTGGTTTACAGCAAATGGCAATTTTTTCACTGTGCGTGTCTAGTTTCCGAATGTTAGCATTGTACCAACTATGAAGTGCGCTTATGGTGACATGCACCATTTTCCAGAAAACACTTGTAAATATTTTATCACCATGGATGAGTGCATTTCACTTAGATCGAGTATCTAAACTAAGGAACTTACCCGGCAAGCCTAGTGGGATTTTTAAGAATTTGCAAGACCTAAAAAAAAAAAATGAAAATGATATGCTTTCAAAAAACACATAAAAACAAAAAAAAATTATTTGCAGGACCTGCAGGCTCACCTTCCCAGTGCACCTGTGCATGAACAACACACAACCTTCCACTGAAAAAAAAACCTTACCTGTTGTGAGGGTCTAGGAGTACGAGACGAGGATTGTATGTTGATTGGCAAAAACCTTTATTCTCAATGAAAAAGGCGGGGGGATTTGGAGGAAATCCTAACTATCCCTAACTCTAAGAGGGCTTTCTCTGCCTCAACAAAACTAGCTTGAGAAATTGTCGGTGTCAGAATGTCCAAAGTAAAGTTTGCTGTCCTGTGTCGAAATCCTAACCTGTCCCTCACATGCTAAACCTAATATAAAGTGAAAGGGAAGAATGTCTTTCGGCTGCCGACCTGCAGCCCAGCTATGCATTTTGAAAAGGATGGTTCAAAAAGGTGTAGAAAAGCAACCAAAAAGTTCCACAATATTTAGCAGTTGATTCCATTTCCCCAGAGTCTTTCTAGTGTTACACAAAGTAGGTCTCTGTATAAGCTGAAAACCGGCACAGGAAAACAGACAAAAGTTCCACAAGGATAAGTTCAAAACCTGTGTAGGGAAGCAAACAAAAGTTGCACAAGGCTTGGGGTTCAATCCCTTTCCCCAGAGCTTTTCCAGTGTTACACAAAATTGGTTCCTATGTCAAGGATCAATCCTTATCCTTCATTGGCCGGGCTGAATCCACAGGCCATGCGATAAGGAGGAATGGCCTGGACAACTTTCTGAAGCTGCGTTGGGGTCTTGCGCCCTTGTCTCAGTACACCCTCCTTGGTTCACTCTCTGCCAATTGGGGTATTGAAAGGTCTTGGTCCCACCCTCCCCTCTTTCTGATTTCACTCCCACACACAGCCTTGCTTTACTCCCCTGCCAAGATCTGTGCGGACAATTCGCCAAAGTAAAGTTCTTATTTCTTAGTTTCAGGTACTGGGGTATATCTTCCCCAGGTGGGTTTCAGACCCCCTTCAGCTGGTCACTCCACAAATCTATTTATCTGACTTGAGGTCCGCCCACAGCCCTGGTTTACTCTGCTGCCAAGGTCGATGCGGACAATTTGACAGTCTAAAATTCATATCTCAGTTTCTGGTATTCGGGTAGACTTTCCCCATGTGGGTCCCAGATCCCCTTCAGCTTGCTGTTATCTCAGTGTCTCAGTGCCTGTAGGGTGCTGGCAGTCGTCTCCCAGTTGCATTCGGGGATAGTTGGGACTTCCCTGGTTGCCCAAAGTCCTCCCCGGTCTACCACAAGCTCCTCCTGCCAGGCAGTGAATTTTTTCTGCTCCAGCGGTCCCCGTTCTCAGCAGGCGAGCGTCTCCTTCTCCATGAGACTTCCCGCTTCGGAAAGCACCTTGCTGGCGTGCTCCTTTCCCTCCTTCCTTCTTCCTTTCAGATCGGCCCGAACGCCCAGTCTATGTCGGGAGGTAGAGAACTCCATTTCTCTGTTCCCTCTCTCGTTTTAAATGACAGCTGGCTAATCAGCTGATGGAAACCACCAGACCGCCTTGGTTGGTTCTCAATGTCAATCTTCATTGCTCCAGGCCTCTTCCTCGTCCTAGTGCTGTCATCGGATACAGTATAAGTGGGCCTCATTATGAGTGTGGCTGTCCGGAAATAAGGGTGCCAGTAGCAATGTGCCGGCATCCTTTCCGGAACCACACACTGCGAATCTGCGGGCAGGGGATGTTACACCTGTCAGGTCTGACCTGCCGGGCGCAATGGCCCCCGCGTGCAGAGTTTTCACTTAAGCACTGGCAGCGTTAACAATGGTGCCAGTGCTTCTTTGAACCCATTCCCGTGGAGTCCTATGGAACTCCACGAGAATTAGTACTTGCTGAAACAGCCGCCTGATATCCCGGGCCGCACTGGGATATCAGATGACAGATTTGGTGTTAAGAGGACGGCAGCAAAACGCTGGTAGCACCGGCGGGTTACGGCCACCCTATTAATGATACCCAGTGTCTTTTTCTTCAGTGGTATTCATCAGTGATGCTTCACAGAAGTATATTGGGGTATTTGGCTGTGATGTAATAGAAGGGGCCACAGGAAAGGTGGGAGTGCCAAAGGGATACCACGTTCTCCCTACAGGTTCACTTCTCTCCAAGGGGGACTCCCTCCCCATGAGATACACTCACTGATCACCATCCCCAGGGGGACAACCGGATAGCGTCTTCACCACCCTGGCCTCATGCAAAGGGGCTTCCCCATCTAAAGCAGTGATGGTATTTTGGGATTCGTCACAGTGTGCACACCCATGCATACTAGCACCCTCCATTGCACATTTTACCACATTAACACGGCCAATTTTGAGCCTGTGCCTCAGATATTGATTGGTATAAACAGAAAGGAGTATGATGATACATATTGTTGTGTATTTTTTGCAGATGTAGGACTACAAACCTACCGCAATACGTTATATACAGCTTCCTGAAGTGTTCCATTTATACAGATCTACTAAGGTAAACAGTCCACTCATTAGTTCTAATTATTAAGTATTTAGAGATTTTTTAGCACTAATAGCACAGTTTTTGTTTTTGTTGCAGTCTGGGTGTTAACGGTTCTAGTTAAGCCTATGCTACAGAACTGGGAAGACAAGATAGATGCACTTGGAACACAATCCTTCTAAACCAGTGATCCCCAACGTGTAGCTTGTGAGCAACATGTTGCTCGCGGCACCCATAAATTGTTGCTCACCAGTTGCTATGGGCTATGGTGTCGAGGCCTAGACAGAGGTGCTGAAGGGATGAGACCTCAGTAGCAATATAGACTGGACTGTGTGAGAATGTTGGCCAATGAGCCTGCTGTGGATCCAGCTGGCTTGTTTTTATACATGCAAGGTTTGTGTTTCTTGCCACCATGCAAATTATTATTCGGAAAATGTCCTTGCTTATAATTATAGCAGTATCATTGTTAAAACCCTGTCATCTTCAGATAATTTACCCAGCTGCAAGTGTATTAATGAGTAAAATAAGTGAACCATGTTTGTATCCTGGAGAAAATTGTCGTATTCAGTTCCTTGGTACAGCTAGTAGGAGCATAATGGACACATAAGTGGCATGCATACCCAACATTCCTTTATTAAATCATTCGTATGCACTGTGATGTTTGTGTTTGATGCCACCATGCATTATATGTATTGGCAATATTCATTTTAGTGCCACCTATATTTATTGTTACATAGTATCCTAGTGGAAAAATTGTCATCGTTTGATACTCTGCCCATCTGGCACATGGATAATGGGCAGATCGGGTAAATGAATGCCACATTTTTCATAATTAATGTGCCCTATATTCAAGTCCAATTAAGTTACTGTTAATAAGTTTAAATTGACAAGCCAATAAATTATTCCAAATACTTAGTTAACACCACCACACCTCTCAATGAAGTAGTCATTAAATGCTCAAAGATTTTACCAATGTATCCCAGTAAGTCTTGTGTAAGATTCCTTTTGGGCAGGGAAAAGAAGCTTGAAATCCTTTCCTTCAGGAAGGTATTATTTGTATTCCTAACCACTTCAAACCACTTTTTCACAAATGTAACAGGTCTCGGGAGCTTTAAAATGCACTATTTGCCATTACATGCCAAAAGTAATTCTTAGGATGTAACCCCCAAAGCCCAAAGTGAAGTGATCTTTAAAGCCTACCAAGTAATGACCAGTATTACTCAATCAATATCTGGTTATTTAATCATATTTCTCCATTAAGTTAGCAACATTTAAAAACATGTATCATATGTTTAATAAAATTCACATAGAACAAGGCCAAAATAAAAAGCAGCCTTATATATAAAACCCTGAGCATTACAATTAGTTATATAAATCATAGCTCCCATGCATGTCCACACATAGGCAAAACAGAGAAACAGTGACAAATTATCAGAAAATGAACCAAATCTTTTCCTCCTATTTTGCAGACACCCTTTGTGTTTCCTCCTGCACACCTTAATAATTTATTGAGGGGTGGGTATGATATAATATAGCCTTTATAACGCGCCTATACACAAGTGTTTCGAGGCGTGACGAGGCAAGGGAGAGGGAACAGAGGGAAGACAGACAGCAATCTTACTAGGCCAGGTGTCATTCAGATCGCGCAAGTACATGCGAAGGGGGAAAGGAAAAAATGCGGGGGGTACATTTAAACGTACCATTAGTATTAGCCTTCTGCATTCTGGGGATCTCATTTCACAGATTTTTCCTTTCAATTTATATGCGTGCGTAGATCTGTTTATAAAGCTAAGGAGGGCATTTTATGTATATTTTGGACATCTGCCTCTTCCTCCACCGGAAAAACTATTGCTTTAAGAGCTATTTGGAGATGTTTTAGTGCGCCAAATTTAGTTATATCCCACCCCTATGCAAATGGACAGTCCCTTACAACCCGCCCTACAACAGTTATTTTTCTTTACCATGGGAGGCTGCAATCACACCTACACTGAAATTCACTTTATGATTAGCAGAAAATATCAGATGTGCTTTTAAAAAATAAGTAAAAAATCTTAACTGGCTCGACATGGTAAAGGAGCAGCTGTAAATCTCTACAGGAGACCACGCCCCCCTTCCTCCCATATGTTGGAGGCATGAGACTGTTCCGTGTTTGACACCAGCCGTTGTGCCAATACCACAGTTTGTGCTCGAAAGACAATACCCGTTGAGACAATCTTACCGAATGTATCCCAGACATGATGACAACCTAAGGGAGGTACTTCCTGAAGGAATGTGAGAAAGAGCAGAGAAAAGAAGCTAGTGACGTCATAACAAGTATGTACGACATCCCAAGATACTGACTGAAGAGAATGTATATATCCTAAAGAAACTAATGATGAAGTAAAGCATCAAGTGAGCTTTTAAATACAAAAAAGAATATTGCACGTGTACGAAGTTCTGCAGAAAATGAACCGTTCAAATAATTGTACAGATGCTGCAACGCAAGCAGACTCATCATAGAAGCTGGATATACTTAGTGAATAGAATGCAGACTGAGCCACCATTGTACAGGAACTGGACATCAGTGTCATGGGTTTAGTAAGCCAGAACCAATGAAGAGAAAAGGCAATAATTTTGTCGCAGCAAGAATAAGCTGAAATCGTGGTGCTGCATGGCTAGGCTGTCTGGCCAGGTATCAAAACTGAAGCAACCAAGGTTGGTTATCTATTCTTGAAAGGAGTGAATGTGCAAAGGATGAATCATCTCTTGTTAAGTTGCAAAGAAGGAACACCAAAGGTGCCAAGTATTATTCATTTAAGACATTTAAAACATGCAAAATGGACCAAATCGTGGTCTCCTGTCACGTGAGTCAAGGATGGAAACAGAGTGGAACTTGGAGTCCTAGAACTACGATAGTGAGCGCCTGCACTCCCATATATTCCCAGAGACAAGGATACTTTGCAAGGCCAAGTGCAAAGACAATCTTCATGGCAGAAGGCATGGGCGATGAGAGATGTTGGGCTAACTGGGTGGGGAGGTAGAGTCGGGTCCACCTGCTTGCACCTGGGTCTGGGCTTACATGCTGCTAAGTGAACCGAAGGTTCCAGACATGGCACAAGAGTGCCAACCAATTGTAGAGGTCCGTATAACAAAGGACCGTATAGTTTGAAGATCAATTGAAAACGGTGTACTTAATCATTTTTAAGATTACATGTTTTTAGAGGTAGGCCTATATTGTCCACCTGACAGTGGGCAGCCAATCACAGTCCCAGTCCCTATATAATGTATACTTAGATGTTCCCCTTAAACCTATCACAATTCCTAGTAGGTTTTCTATTATTTGCCATGTAGTATGACCTCACCTCTGATGTATTTTCAGTAAATATTCTGTTTTGTGAAGAGATCACTGAGAGACTGAGCAAACGTCCGTTGATGATCGTTCTAAACTCCCTGTTTTAGATAATTGTTAATAAAACACTATATTTGTCATCTTCCTGAGTTGGTTCAGTTATTTGGACTCAGAATTACTCTGCGATCCCATCCATTGCATGCATGTTATTAAAGGGCCCTAAACTCAGTTTTCAAGGGCGCTCTGCGTACAGAAGGTGAAGTGGTCGGATTGAAGGAGGAGTCGATACCGAAGGCCTCGAGTCGATTAATGAATGGTAAGTAGACTAAGGGGAATGGTAATATAAAGGGACAGGATTGTGATAATTTTGAGTAACCGGAAATATTGTGAAGATGAGAGACCGCATAGGAGTCCTAATTCAACAAAATTAGAAGGAGACAGTTCAAACTCAAACGGGAATAGAAATAGAAAAACGCACAGGTCAGGACTGTGTAAGGTGATGTCTCAAACCCTGTGCAGGGTAAAATAAAGGTGAGAGAAGGGTACCCCTTATTATAAATGAGAGGGAGGTGATTACAGTGTGTTATAATGTGTGACTGTAATATGTGACTAGTCTAAATGTTGTTTGTTGGATAAAATATCGAGGAGCGATAGAATTGTAAAAAGTTGAAAAGTAACAGTGATTAAAGATAGAGTGTAGAAAATGATTGGTGCCAATCAAAAGAATAGATAGGTCATTGAAAAAAAGAGGATTGAGCAGTGATTGATGGTGCTTGCTCATATTTGACTTACAACGTTAAAAGTGGTGATTTAAGTTAAAAGAAAAGGTTTATTTAACAATCTAGTAAGTATTGACAGTTAATTGAGACTTGTCATTATGGAGGACACTCCTCTCATGCACCTGTGCAAGACCTCGCCAAAACATGCGCCCAAGCTCAAACAGTACAGTGCAGAATGGCTAAAGGGCACAGCAGATAAAATGTTTATGCCATGGCCACAAGGGAGATCATTGTGAAAAACCGGTATTGCAACACATGACCACATACTTGCACACCGCGTACACAGGGAAGAAATTAGACAAAAGATTAGACATTTTAGCACTTTGTAAGATGTACCAAGAGGAAAAAGAAGATCCGCCACCCGAGGAGTGGCTGCTTAATCAGCACAAGGGGGAAGGCGTCAAGACCTCAGCCCCCCCTTACCTTGTCTGAAATAAAGAGTGTTATTACAGAAGAGATAGGAGTATATCCTTTAAAGGAATTGAAAGCAGTGGCGGGGTATAGTAAACCGATATATGAATGCCCTGCTTACAGTAGTGATGTTAGTCCGTAAGAGAATAAGGTAAAGGAAGATCTTTATTAATTCATACAAACCAAGAAGAAATAAGTGAACGGTCAAATTTGTCGACATATATAGACAGATATAGACAGATATAAGAGATGGAAAGGAGAAAAAAATAAGGCTGACGAGGTAGCACTCATACAAAACTAATGGATGGGAGGACAGATATTACTGATATAAGCCGGTCAAGTGGCACAGCGAATAGAGCGCTCGCTTTGACATCAGTGCAGAGCCTGCAAACGCAGGTTCGAATCCCGGCTGCGCCAAACTCAGCGTTTCATCCTTCCGAGGTCGATAAATGAGCACCACACACCGTGGGTAATAATAAGCAGCGCTCAGATACCTAAGGGTTCGTAGCGCTATATAAATGCCAAATTATTATTATTATTATTATTATTATTATTACTCAAGGTAGATGGGAAAAGTATCAAGGAAGTTAGGCAAAGAGAAGATAAGGACGAACAAGAGAGGAAGGATAAGGAACGAGAGAGGAGATTAAAGGAGGATGAGCAAAGAAGGAAAAGTAGGGAGCAACGAGAACAGAAATATCATGAGGAGCAAGAGAAAGATGAAAAACAGCCAGGAGAACAAAGAAAGTATGACAATAGACAAAGAACGATAGAAGAAAGGGACAAGAAAGAAAGAGAGAAGAGAAAGCACAAAGAGTGAGGGATAAAAGATTACAGAGATGAAGGAAAGAAGAGGAAAGAAGGGAAGGAGTAAGGAGGGAAGAACAAAGGCAAGAGAAAGAAAGAGCTAGAAGAGATGCGAGAAAGAGAAGGGAAGTAGATGAAGAAATAGAACAAAACAGAAGGCAGCGCGGTTTGGATACCAGTTTTATTCGTAAAAAGCAAATGAGGCCGAGCCCAGAAATAAGATTGGAGAGAGAGAGAGAGATATTCTCCCAACAAAGGAGAAGCTGCTAGAAGCACCTAAAGCAACACTAGACGAAGGAAGGTATGATATGGAAAGCATTGGCGAAAGGATTGCTAAGGCATATCAGCAATTAAGATGAGATAGCGAGTATGGAACTCGAGGGAACGATGATCGATCCCCAGTACATCAATCATGAAATGAGGAGGGAAATTTGTTTAGTGATGAATGCAGAGCATTGTCCTTAAATAGATTAGATTTACACTGAGAAGGGGAGGATAGATGCACCAGCTGGGGTTTAGCAATGTCGGACGAGGAGAGAGAGTATGGTCTTGGGGCAGAAGGAGGGAGCATTTGCGCCCCTGTAGGAAGTCCGCAAATGGATAAGGAAGTGAGATGGTCGGATCTGGAACATCCTAAAGAAAGAACGCCAGATTCCGTATCATACCCTGAGTTTCCCCAAAGATGATCATGTAGTGGGAAGGGATAGTCTGTAAGCAGGTTAAGGTCATTGCCAGGAAGGAGACAAACAGGGACGATTATCTCTGCAATGGATAGACTAATAGTGGGATCCGACTATGGGATGGGGTTCACACAGTTCCCCTCGTTAGAGAAGGGGGGATCAAGCCTGCAATATATCCCAGTCAAGTTAGTCCAGAAAAAGTTGTCAAGATTTGTCATAGAAGGGGAGGTGTTGAAAAATGGAGAAGGATTGGGAATGCAGGAAGTAATAGGTACATCGCAGGTGAATAATCTGTGCCCGATCGACCAAGGTGGGTATGGGTTTACGCCACGAAGCAGAGGTATGGGTTATAAGTGAAGATGAGGCGGATTTCAGAATAACCAAGGTGGGTTTCAAAACACACAGAATGAGAACCAGTGTGCTCAGGGAGGATATAACCAAGGCGGGTTTACCAGAAGGGCTCCCCCAGTATGTTGCAATTGTGGAATGACAGGACATACTGTGCGCGTATGCGAGAGCCGAGGGATTGTACAATACAATAAAACAGCCAGTTTTCCAGAGGGGGGGGGGGCAGCTTATCCACCTCCATACAGCACACAGACTAGAGAGGGCTTTGTCCAAGATCACACATATCATCAGGCACAAGCACCATAAGAACAGCAGGTGCCACAGCAGGGACAAGTACAAATGAATCCACCCCAGAGGGAGTCACAACAGGCCCCTATGCAGACACAACAGATAATGAGTGTAGACCATGGAGAACAGTGATAGTTCTTGAGGAGGGGTACAGACTGACTGACATAACCGATGATGATAGGTTTAGGGAAGACTGAAGTGATGACAAAGTGGTGTTCTTCATGAGCATAACATATTGGGTAAGGATGGAAAAAGGGGAAGTCCCACAGAGAATGGTGATAATGTGGAAACGACCAGCATTTTTTAAGGCGGATCTTGAAAATGTTCCGAGTGCCCTATGGACCATAGGCCCCTATGACGTAGGTTTATTGAAAGGGGTAGGGGAGGTTAAAATAAAGCCTAAGGCAGGAGCAATTTTACCCTGAGTAAAACAGTACCCCATGTCTCAACAAGCTGATGAAGGTATATTTCAGACTATTTCAGCACTGATGAAATCGGGGGATTCTAGTGCCATCGGAGTCATTGTGCAATACCGCAGTGTATCTGATTAAAAAATCTAAAGGAGGGTTGTGGAGATTCATTCAGGATTTGAGACCTCTTAACCTGATTGTAGACACTGAGTTTCCTTTAGTTCCTAATCCTGCAACAATCTTGTGCACTATCCCAGTAGAAGCTCAATACTTTACAGTGATTGATCTGAAAAATGTGTTTTACTCGATCCAGTTGCACAAGGACTCACAAGACTTGACTTCCTTAAGGTTTCGCCCAAAAATAAAAACATACTTGTTTGCCTCAAGGGTACTGTGAGTCCCCATCAATCTTTAACAGGGTCCTACAGATCGACCGATGCAATATCGATCTTAAGAGTATGGTGATACAGTAAATAGATGACTTATTGATTTGCAGAAAAACAGAGGATGAGTTTAGGCAAGACTCTGTCCAATTGATGACTATTTTAGCAGACAAAGGATATAAGGTGGACAAGGAGAAACTACAGTATTGTCAGTAGGAAGTGTTGTACATAGGTCAGTTAATTTCACATGAAGGAAAGAAAGTGACACCTGAAAGGCCTGAGGCAATTATGAAAACACCAAAACCGAACACAGTGAGACAAATGCAGCAGTTTCTGGGTTTGTGCAATTATATTAGAGCGTGGGTGTTTGATTACAGCACATACACAAGGCCACTTCTGCAAGCATTAAAGAAAGCACAAGTTGGAAAGACAAAAATAGAATGGACCGAAGAAATGGAGGAATGATTCAGGGAGTTGTAAAAAGCAATTTGTAGGGCTCCAGTTTTAGGGATTCCCAATTATGGTGAGGAATGTTATTTGTATTCACCCACAAATGGGACATACCTTTGGCATATTACAGTGGGATTTTAGACCCAGTTATGAAAGGACACTTCCCTTGCGAACAATCTTTGGCAGCTGCCGAATTTGCAATTGAGAAGTCCACAAGTATTGTCATGTGCTGTTCTATGACCCTTCACGTGGAGCATGCTCTTTTTGCCATTCTAGAGAAACCCAAGGGCACATTAACATCCCAAAGAGCTTCAGCTTACGAGGTAATGATTTTGAATCCAAAGATTAAAATAGTAAGATGTAAAACAGTGAACCCAGCCACATTTGTAGCTGAGCCAGTAGAAGAAGGTGATCATTTGCATGACTGTCGCAATTATGTTGAATTCTATGGTGATATACCCTGTGTGAAAGAAAATGCTTTGGCGGGAGGGGAGATTCTTTTTATTGATGGTTCTTCGAAAATTGGTCTGACTAGTGGGGAAAGACATTCAGGTTCCGCAGTAGTAAGACACAGATTAAGTGGAGAATTCGAGGTGGTGACGAGTGCAAGGCTACTGTCTAATTTTTCAGTGCAAGCAGCAGAATTAGTAGCACTTATTGTCGTGCTTGAACATGAAGGCAGGAAGTGACGGTGTACAGTGACTCTGCCTACGTGACATCAACCGTACATGCAGGATTATCACATTGGAAGAGGAGGGACTATCTCAGTGCAGACAGCTCTCCAGTGCAACATTTGTCCTTATTGGATAGACTCATTAAGGCACTACAATTCTCCGTGGCCATAGCGGTCGTGAAATGCGCAGCACATACCAAACGAAAAGGCTTTATCTCTTGCGTGAATGAAACCGCGACATAGAAGCCAAAAGGGTTGCATATTCTCCAGTGTTGATACTGAGGATATTAAAGAAAATCTGATTACAACCATGTTAGTGCAGGAGGGGTTTAATATGCTGTCAAAAATCAGATTAATAGAGATTCAGGGAAGAGCACCACAGGAAGAGCAAGACCCTAGGAAGTGAAAGGGGTGTTCTTTATCCCCCATGGAAGCTTTATGGCGATAAGAAAGCACTAGAAAGCCAGTAATGCGAGTAACTTTATTTTAAAAATTACTCTTGTACAGCTGCATTAGCCCGCACATATAACTAGAGAAAGTCTTGCTGCCTGGCAACTGGTTCATTCCTAATTCGTAGGAACACATTGCACAGTTTATGGTGAATTGCATCATGTGTCAAAAGCTTACTGCTGGGCATACACTGAGAATGATTAGAAGAGTAAGAACTTGTTCGAATGGTGCGTTTCAGCATTTACATATTCACTATGTCGATATGCTGCAGACATGTAATGGATCTAGGTATCTATTAGTGGTGGTGTGCTCCTTCTCTAGGTGGATCGAAGCCAGTCCATGTGCATACCCTGATGTCACTTGCGCAGCAACGTTTTTAGTACATGAAGTTTTCCAGAGGTGGGGTGTGTGCGAAGTACTAAGATCCGATAATGGGCCACATTTTGTCAATGAGCTATTCGAACATATAGGGCTTTTATTAAGTATAAAGCACAAGTTCTCTTCTGCGTATAACCCACAAGCAAATAGGATATGTGAGAGACTCAACAGCCTCCTCAAAGAGAGGATTGTCAAGATTAAATTGACTTTGAAAAAGGGATGGCTGTATTGCCTACCCCTGGCTTTATATGCCCTTCGGAATCAGCCAGGTTCGGACCACCACCTCACGCTGTACAAGCTAGTAACAGGTTGTCGAATGAGAACGCCCCTTACACCTCCAACTAGGATCAGGAGTGATGCCCATAGTGTAGCCAAAACTCTAGGTGATGAAATGCAGGATTATTTTACATGTATGACTACCAGTATTTCTTTCATTTCAGATCAAGTCAAGCATCGGATCTAGGAACACAGAAGAAGATAATTCAGCAACCAATCCGAGGGAACTATTACCACCATCTAAGTTATATGTTGGGGACCATTTTCTGATTAAAAACTTCACCCAGAAGTTGCATGAACCTCGATTTAATGGCCTATTCCTTGTTGAGGAAGTTTCCCCTTATGCTGTTCAGGTTTCCGGAAGGTGAGCTTGGTTGCATCTGAACAACGTAAAGATTTATAAAGGCAATACCCTCCATCCCACCATTGCTGATCCAGAAGCAAGACAAGAAGAAGAATGTCTGCGTGTGCAGACCCGATCAATGACTAAGAAAAAGGAAGATAAGGCAATAAGTGACTAACACATACTTTATTTGGACTGGAATTCAATAGACACTCCTTATATGTTTTAGCATAGAGTGCAAAGACTTGCAGAGAAATTCCAGAGTTTGAAATGAACTTTTAGAAATATATCGAAGCAGAGAATGATGCCTCAGAATCATGCTTAATCGTCAGCTCTTTATCAGAAATTGGAAGAGAGATCAATATCCAGATACGAGAAATGGTTGTCCAGATTTCTATGCATAATATATATTTGCATGATTGTTCTCGTTGTCTTTTTGTTCCTTATTTTCTACAGTCCCTATTATCTTAATAGTTCTACCAAAGAAAGAGTTCCTATGACTTTCCCCACTGTGAGTACGAATGATGACAATTTCCTTGATCTCTATGGGTATGTTAGAAGACATAAAAGAGACGCAGAGGAAGATAATGAAGGGATAATTACCTATCTAGATAATTCAGCTCACCTGGGGAATAACATGTGGTATCAACACTTGAGAAAGGTGGGGGGGAGAGCATCTGATGAGAGTTGCTATGTTTGCTCTCTCATCCCCTATGCCATGAATACAGTAAGGAGTTTCATTTCAGAGGAGGTTTCAGCATACAATGGGAAATGCCTCAGCCATCTTGCAGCATGTACTACTCGAGGAGAGTTCCAAGGAAGCTGGGCGACCTTGCAATGGAGATTAAGATGGTTGTTTCTATACCAGGATGACTATGTCAAGACCATACAAATGGAGAACGAGCCTGGGTGGATGGACAAAATGCTTGTGTATCCTGCTGCAGGATACGATGAGGTGATCGTTGAAGAAACTAAGAGAATTAACTGTTCTGATGTGATGGAACTAGCGCAATCATCTCAATGTTGGGAACGGGCACAACTATTGATCAATGGACAAGTGCATACCAAGAAGGGATGGGAAGAAGGAATGATGTCCTGTGCAGGTCATCTGCTGAAAATGGAATACGTACAAGAAGTGCAGAGAGTGAATGATGGATGCTTAAAGTCATGGGCCAAGATCGCCAAGCTACTGACATGGGTAGAAGACGAATCAGGCCCAGTAGTTGTAATCCCATTGGTTAATGCAACATTATGTTTCCAAAGCAATGGAAAGAACCATGTGGAACATAACAAAGGATGCAAAACCACAATTGACGTTCCCAGAATAAGAACCTCTGCCTTTTGAGTCATTGATTGCATTTTGCACTTGTACTTAACTTGCCAGACTAGCTGAACCTCTGCCTTTTGAGTCATTGATTGCATTTTGCACTTGTACTTAACTTGCCAGACTAGCTGAACCTCTGCCTTTTGAGTCATTGATTGCATTTTGCACTTGTACTTAACTTGCCAGACTAGCTGAACTTCTGCCTTTGAGTCTCCAGCGCATGTATTCTCCGGCACATGCACATGTATTCACCTAGCAAACTGTATGCGGATTGCCATCTCCTGGCGGATCCCACCCCTGCCCAGCGCAGAACCCCTCCACATACCTCCCAGTGCTCCCCCACTCCATTGCACAGACGGTTAGGACACCTGGCCCATGATATGCGGCCACTGCCATCTGATAGCCACCCTATTCTTGCCACCATCGTAGGGTTCATCATTGCCACATTGCTCTGCCCCACCATCCCTAGCACTGTTAAATCCAACCCCCATTACGCCACCCCATTCTCTCTCACCATGCCCCTTAGCAACCCATACCTTAATGACCCTGCCCTATGGCTCCAACACTATGCCACCAAACCTACACCCAATCAACCGTGCACGCTCCAAATTAGGAATCTTAGATTGGGATCCAGATTGCCTCGTGCCCCTCGTGCCGCTGGCACTCAGCACACTCATAACACCTCCACTACACAGAAGTCACCACCGTCCCTTAGCACCTTCTCTGCCAAAGAACTCAAGGATGCCCTCATCAACGCTAGATCTATCACGGCCCACGCGTTGGACATCTCCGACCTTATTACCACTCAAAACCTCGATTTCATAGCCATTACGGAAACTTGGTTACACGGAGCCTCTGGCCCACTCCTTGCCCTCGCCATCCCCAACGGTTACTCTATCACTAGAGCGGACCGTCAAACAACATCCAAAGGAGGTGGAGTCGCATTTATACACAGAAATAACATTACACTCAGAATGATCCCCAACATTGAGCTCAGTTCCGCAGAATCCCTCTCTGTGAAACTCACCCTATCTCCAACTAACACTGCTACCATCCACCTTATCTATAGACCCCCAGGACCACTTGGTTCCTTCATAGATGAGATCACGGCCATTCTGACCGTCAATACCAAACCTAACTCTAAGGTATTGCTTCTAGGTGACCTTAACTTGGGCCTTCTCAACACCAAGGATCACTTGGCCTCTGAAGTAGCTACCACATTAGCTAATTTAGGCTTCCAACAACGCATTGACGAACCTACCCATTTTAAGGGCAGGACGCTCGATTGGATTACTGACCTTAACTGCAAAACATCCATAAGTTCCAACCACGCTTGCGCCTGGTCCGACCACCACATTATCATCTTCCACTTACCAGCGACAAACCCCCACACAACTCCTATGATAGCTCCAGCCATTCCCACAAGGAACAAAAAAGACATCACCAAGGATAAACTCCTCCCCCTCATCCTTCCTATCCTGAACAAATGCGTGCCCCAACATAATGACCCCACAGTCCTAGTAGATATCTTTAATCAAACACTGCTCAAAGCCATTGACAATATAGCACCGCTCAAACTACGGAAAGCCAAACAACAGGCCCACCTGAACTCCTGGTTCACCCCGCAGCTAAGTACTTTACGCAAAGAAAAACGTAAGGCTGAATCACTTTGGAAGAGCCACCCATGTGACCCTAACAAAGATCGCCTCATCATTACTACCCACAACTACAAGGAAGCGATTTTACATGCCAAAAAGGAGACCTATAACCAACGCATCGTTCAAGCGGAATCTAACACTAGGGAGCTATTTAAAATCCTTAAAGAATTGGAATCTCCATCCCTGGCACCTGACACCTGCACTAAAGACAATAAATGGTGCAACAACATCCAAAACGCTCTCCTCAACAAAATCACCATTTTACAATCTAAAATTAACGCCAAACAAACTACCCTACTCACTAACCCCCCCCACTAAACCCTCCTACACTCCGACGGCTTCATTTACTCCCACCCCTTTTAGTTTCATCCCACTCACCATCCCTGAGGTCGAAAACATCATTCGCAATCTAAAACCCTCCAATTGCCAAGGTGACTCCTGCCCAGCACCCATCATCAAGGAAGCAGCACATGACCTCGCTCCTTTTATAACTGCCTTCATCAACTCCTCATTCCTAACGGGCACGGTACCTAACAACTTAAAGGATGCGTGGGTTATCCCCCTCCTAAAAAAAACAACTCTAGACCCTGAAATACCAACTAACTATAGACCAATTACCACCGTACCGTTCCTACTTAAAATACTTGACAGAGCAGCTTACGTGCAGATTCAGAACTACTTAGAAACAAATAACCTCCTTGGCTCAAGACAATCTGGCTTCAGACCTAAGCACGGGACTGAAACAGCTTTACTTGATCTCAAAACTCAAATTGAGGACCTTAAAGACAATGGTAAATTGGCCCTTCTACTATTACTGGATCTATCAGCTGCCTTTGATTTGGTCAATCACCAAATACTATGCAGGCACCTGAAGTCAGCGGCCCACTTCTCTGACAATGCATGCAACTGGATCAGGTCATTCCTTGACAACAGGCACATGTGAGTTTTCTCCCCTACTGCATCGGCCGATCCCACACCAGTCCCTTGTGGAGTCCCGCAGGGATCCTGCGTTTCCCCAACTCTCTACAATGTCTTCACCAAACCTCTTTTTGACGTGCTTGACTATCTGGGTGTCACCTACACTAACTACGCTGATGACACCCAAATACTCATACCCATCACTGGTGACTACATTGCTGACTCTAAAGCCCTTAATGACATTTACCTTGTCATACAAGCCTGGATGGCCCAGCATGAACTATGCCTCAATGATGACAAGACTGAGCTTCTCATCTTAGGCACACAACAGAGACTTAACAAACTAAGTCACTTGTTTGGCTCCTTTAACATTGATGGTAATCTGATTAAAGTATCCAAAGACACCAAAACTTTGGGTATATACTTGGACGCCTCCTTAACACTCACTAGACAAACCAATGCAGTGGCCTCTGCGTCCGCTTACACCTGCAAATTGATCTCAGCCTGCCGCCCCTTCCTCACTGCCCAGAACTGCATCACCCTGGCCAGGACCTTGGTCATGTCCAAACTGGACTACTGCAATGCATTGTACCAGGGCACCAACCAGGGTAATCTTAACAAACTCCAAATGACTCAAAACAATGCCATTAGAGCAGCCCTCAACATTCCCCGATCTGCCCACATTTCAGAAACAAGGAAGAACCTCAACTTGCTCTCAGTCGCCCAAAGGATCTCTCTGAAAGCTCTGGCCCTCATTTACAAATGCATTAACCACCAGGCTCCCCCATACCTAGCTTCACGCTTCACTCAATATACACCAGCACGAGCACTCAGATCTACACAAAACCAAGGCCTTGCGATCCCTAGATTCAAGCTCCACTCTGCTGGAGGCGCTAGCTTCCCTGTCCTGGCAGCCAAGCTCTGGAACACTGTACCACTCCTGATCAGAACGCTACCTTCATTCAACCAATTCAAACACAAAGCCAAGCTCTGGTTAGCTACATCCTACTAATAACTGCTCCTCTGTATTGGACGGGTAATCCGGGACCCTGCTTTATTCTGATGATCGATGCCTGATGTGTAACGTCTATTGTTTACTTGTTGCAATCTGCTGGGACCTTTGTGATGACATGCCCCACATGTAATGTACTACTCCTTTACTTGTAATGTAATGTAATGTTCTACTAAGATATGCGCCCGGTTGCCCTTGGGCCTGTCCTGCGCTATACAAATAAAACAAATACAAATACAAATAAGCTGTCCTTATGGATCGATATTGGGCTTGTGGATCTAAAGCCTACCTGAAGTTGCCCAAGAATTGGGGTGGAGTGTGTTCCCTGGTGCACATCCATGTTCTCAGAGCGATCTAAACATTGGTGAATTTCCAAAAGTGGATGACCATTTGAGAAAAAGAAGACAACTTGAACTCTGACGGACGAAAAGCGAAAACTATTTCTCAGCCAAATCAATAACACCGTATGAAACCATTCCTGAGGAGCACAAGTTGTTCAGCAAGACTGCTATGAATTTTAGGTCAAACCGCCATTTTAGGATTTGTGTGGAAAAGTCACCCTGTGAGCTAAAATGGTGGACAATGTCATTGCAAAATACAACATGGCCGTCTTGACCTCTGTACATCGCTAATGTGTAATCTGCCTGCAGGCTACTTGTTGAGGTCATGAACTGAGACTTCGTCCTACGTTGACCTATGTGTTATCCACGAGTATATATTAAGATAATGTATTTACATATTGAACAAAGAACATCTGTTTTACTACATTGTATTTATGTTTAAGAAGACCTGCAATGCGAAACTTTAGAATACACAGTTAATGCATACGCTTATTGTTACATGTAATAAAAACAAACCAGTTAGATGCGGTTATTTGGGATTCGGCACGAACCCTAGAATTGGTGATGTATAAAGTAGAATATTAACCCGAAGTAGGGCTGGACATAGTGCCCACAAAATGTATATAAAGCAAATGCATTCTAATGTACAGCATCTCTCACTGAACACACTGAACCACGCAGGAGTTCATTGTGTTGTACTGAGGGCCGATAGCTATCTGACTTTGCTATTTTTTTTTGTAATTGAATTCAATAGAGAATAAAGTTCTTTGTATGTTCCTTTGTAACCCGTGTTCGGTGTATTTCCTTTTGGGGTACTCAGCCTCGATATTTTATTTCTGTTTTCACAGTTGGCGCCTGAATAGGGACCCTCAAGATTGATGCCTGATTGTTGAAGGTTGACACACGCTATCGGACCGGGATCGGACGGTGTGACAAAAAGGAAGGGGTCCCTGGACGCGACACCTCAGCAGTGCTGCATGATCCGATCCTTGGACGACTAGCCTGTGGTCTGAGACGGCATCTTGACGAGGGTCCACTTATTGAGGCGGGCAGATTTGCCAAAATCACCATACACGAGGTAAGATTAGTTGGGTAAGATTCTTACAAGTACCGATCGGTCCTCCTTAGGTTTGGTCAGGTGAGTCGTGACCCGACTCTTAATTTAACCCTGACAATTTGAACTTTGGCGCATTGTATCTGCAGACACAATTATTGACCAGGTAACAGCAAGAATTTGAGATATGCCTGGGGAATTGTTTACCTGCTTTAGGGCATTATTCCGCAGTGATAGACAATCTTTGGAAGTCAGCCGTCCCGCACCACAGGAGGGGTCACCGGCATGTACTATCTACTGTAAGCATGGCATTGGAAGTACAGTATTTAATGATATTTGGTACAGACAAACCAGACATCCCTCCGAACTTCAATGGCCAATCAATGGTAGTTTTGAGATCCCTCACATTGAATATTTGGAGTCAGTCTTGTTAAAGAAAAAGGCTAGACCTGCAGCATTTGATGTTTTGCAGAATTGGAAAAAAGAAGCGTTACAACAGCTTAAGAGTAGAGAGAAACATGCGCGTCGTCATAAAATGAATGCCGAAAAAGCATTGTTATATGACCAGGTTAAAAAGTCTGAGTCGTCTAAAAATATGGAAAGGGCTTTCTCACTTGGTATTCAGAAAATCTATCCTTCCAAAGATCTTCATGATTCTAATTAGTTTTTTGAGAAAATATTAAATGAATGAAGGCCTGGTGCCTCTGCGCCACCTCCTTATGTTCCTCTTCCCGCTGCTGTACCTTTTCCTGTTGTTATTCCTGTTCTTCCTGTTCAACCTATTGTTCCTACTCTTCCGGCTTTTGTCCCTCCACCTGCTCCTCTGCCTCTTTTTATCGCACCAGTTATAGCTCCTCCATCGAATTGCCTGCTCCCTCTCTTCCAAGTGGTCTTGGGCCGCTTGTAATCGATCATGATGCAGTCTCGAAGGTTGTCACTCGCAGTACTGTACCACCGTAGAAGAAACGTGAGTTAATTGCATGGGCTAAGCATTGTATCGAGAAGGGTGATCAAGCTAGTGTTTTTTCCCGTGCCTGCTGGGCCTAGAGACCCAAGCTACTCCTCACTGATGAGCCCCAACAAGGGCGAAACATGTTTGGGGATGCTTGTGGTCTCGTGCAGAAGGGATGTGGCCTAGCAGTTCGGGCTGGACTGCCCCTTTTGGGGTGGGGCCAAGCCTGATTTGCATATGGTCTTTCCCCTTCTGTAATGGCTTGGCAGGTGAAGAACGGTGGTCTGGAGGGTTGCCCAGAGCATTGCCAGTGGTTAAGATTCATTCTAAACCTTCCAGCCATCACCTCTTTGTTTTTGCTTTGTCACCCCGAGTGGGACGGGTATGCCCAGACGTGGGTCCCGTGCCTGCTGGGCCTAGAGACCCAAGCTACTCCTCACTGATGAGCCCCAACAAGGGCGAAACATGTTTGGGGATGCTTGTGGTCTCGTGCAGAAGGGATGTGGCCTAGCAGTTCGGGCTGGACTGCCCCTTTTGGGGTGGGGCCAAGCCTGATTTGCATATGGTCTTTCCCCTTCTGTAATGGCTTGGCAGGTGAAGAACGGTGGTCTGGAGGGTTGCCCAGAGCATTGCCAGTGGTTAAGATTCATTCTAAACCTTCCAGCCATCACCTCTTTGTTTTTGCTTTGTCACCCCGAGTGGGACGGGTATGCCCAGACGTCGGTCCCGTGCCTGCTGGGCCTAGAGACCCAAGCTACTCCTCACTGATGAGCCCCAACAAGGGCGAAACATGTTTGGGGATGCTTGTGGTCTCGTGCAGAAGGGATGTGGCCTAGCAGTTCGGGCTGGACTGCCCCTTTTGGGGTGGGGCCAAGCCTGATTTGCATATGGTATTTCCCCTTCTGTAATGGCTTGGCAGGTGAAGAACAGTGATCTGGAGGGTTGCCCAGAGCAATGCCAGTGGTTAAGATTCATTCTAAACCTTCCAGCCATCACCTCTTTGTTTTTGCTTTGTCACCCCGAGTGGGACGGGTATGCCCAGACGTGGGTCCCGTGCCTGCTGGGCCTAGAGACCCAAGCTACTCCTCACTGATGAGCCCCAACAAGGGCGAAACATGTTTGGGGATGCTTGTGGTCTCGTGCAGAAGGGATGTGGCCTAGCAGTTCGGGCTGGACTGCCCCTTTTGGGGTGGGGCCAAGCCTGATTTGCATATGGTCTTTCCCCTTCTGTAATGGCTTGGCAGGTGAAGAACGGTGGTCTGGAGGGTTGCCCAGAGCATTGCCAGTGGTTAAGATTCATTCTAAACCTTCCAGCCATCACCTCTTTGTTTTTGGATTTAGAAAGGATACAGAATGAGGATAATGAAGAGGAAAGTATGTATGTACAGAAACGTCTCCTTCCGTGACATAAACCGATATCGGAGGAAATGCAAATTTGTAAGAAAGATGCGATTAGATGGATTACAGATATATCGATAACTCCAGTTGAGGTATATGACACATATAGTCAATATACGTTGGAAATGCAGAGGAAAGTGATACAGGTAATGGTGGAGTACCTGCAGGATGAATGTGTAAAAAGGAAGATTAGTTGTCCTACAGAGTTATTGAACATTTATAAGAGAGCTTTTTCATTTGACACTTCTTCGACTGCTTTAGCGCTGGACTTGGCTCTGTTGCTTAGTAAGCGTTCGGAGTTGCCTACATCTCAGTTGCCTATGAGAGAGGTTCCTCCAACATTTGTCCCAAAGGTTGAGGTTGCGGCCGATGCTGCACGGGGTATAGTCGCTGTGGACATTCCCGCACATTATCTATCACAGTTTGTTCACGTCCCGTTTTCACGACAGGAAGTGAACACCATTAGACAGTCTATTCCTGATATTAGGAAAAGTCCGACAGGGTTCTATAAGAGATGGAATCTGTTTAGCAATCCTCAGTGTACACCTTAGGTGACATTGATTTATTGTTTCCTGTACTCCTGCCCGTAGATTTATGGAAACAAGTTAGAACTATTGACAATGTACCCGGGTTGGGAGATACATGGGCGAATATAACTAGACTCGATGGGGAAAGGCCAGCTGGCGAAAGACCACAACAGGTGATATTAACTCTGCCAGATAGAATTATTGCTAAATTAAAAACCATAATTCCCGAAAAAAGAATTATTTGGGACAAGCTTACAGCCTCTGTCCAAGGAAAGTCTGAGGGTGCTACCGAGTTCTTTAATCGGTTCGAACAGGTATTTTCAGATTTCAGTGAACAAGACTTAGGCACAGAGTCTGGGAAAAGATTATTTGTGGCCAAATTTGTACGTGGATTGCTGCCTGACATCCAGTCACAGATTATGTCCTCTGAGAATGCTTGGCAGGCGAAATCGCAATCAGAAGTACTACACATGGCTCAGAACTATGAGAATCGTGTCAATAATGAAAAAAATAGGATTGAAAAACGGAAAGGTGATTTAAAAACTAAGGTGCTATTGCAGCAAATTGTTAGAGGTCCCAGAGGGGGTAACTCTCAGGTTAGAGGTCAGTATGTCCCACAGGGAAATGTGCCTTTGGGTCCTGTAAACATTAATCAATGTGCTTATTGTCGTCGAGAGGGTCATTGGCGAGCACAATGCCCCGTCCTTCAACAGAGGTCGAATAATACAGTTGGTAATATGGGTAGGCGATCCAGAGGTCGCCCGGGCATAGGGGGCCCTGGTAGAGGTCAATTTAAACAGGACCCTCAACAACCTTTTTCACAGGACAATCAGACTCCGAGTGCGGACACTAGGAATATATTTGATCATCCTTCCGCTGCGTATTTATCTGAAGAGCTTCCTTTTGATAATATTCTGTTTCGTTAGGATTGCCCGAAGCAGGGTTTGGAAAACTACACCTATTCCCGTCAATTAGAAAGGTCCCTACGTTGAAATGATGGTGGGAAATAGGAAACATCAGTTTTTGATAGACACTGGAGCACAGAAGTGTTCCATTGATCGTTTGCGGGTTCCGAGCATTCCACGGTCAGGACAAACCAATGTTTCTGTAGGGTTTTCCGGTACACCAGTTGTTTGTCCGGTCTCTATGCCGGTACCTATTTCTTTGCGTCCCTTTACGGACCAGTGTCCTTTTCTATTGACTTCGGATTGCAGGGAAAACTTGCTGGGGTTGAATTTGTTAAAAGAATTAAATGCAGTAATTTATTGTTCTTCTGATGGAGTGCGCTTGACGATTTCACCACAGCAATCTTCTGCCTCGCAATTTCTGACTAGGCCTTTGCCTCCAGAATTCATTTATGTACCAGAGAACTGGTGGGCTGTTGATGACAATGATGTCGGTGTTTTGCAGATTGAGCCTGTTAAGATAGTTTTAAAATATGGAATTGAGCTGCCACGCATTCCAAAGTATAAGATTTCGGTTGAGGGCAAGCGAGCTTTGAAATGTATTGTTTCCGATTTTGTGCATCGCGGTGTGATTGAAGAAATTTCAGGAAGTTTGTGTAATAGTCCGATTTTACCCGTGTACAAGAAAGGCGATAATGTAATCCCATTCCGTTTTGTAATTGATTTACGTGCCATTAATAAAGTTGTGGCACCGCAATTTCCAATTGTGCCTGATGTGACGACAATCCTAACTATGATTCCAGCTACAGCTACTTGCTTTAGTGCTGGGGACCTAAATAATGCATGATTTAGTATTCCTATACACAAGGATAGTAGATATTTGTTCGCCTTCACCTTAGGGGGACGCTTGTTTACATTTACTTGTGCACCTCAAGGGTATCCAAGGGTATACAGAGAGTCCTAGTATTTATAGTAGGGATTTGAAGGAACAACTTGATACCCTTGAATTGCCCTCTACCTGTACTTTGCTTCAGTACGTTGATGATTTGCTTCTGGCTGCTGACTCTCAGAGTGCCTGTAAGGAGGGCACTGTGTTACTACTTATTCATCTAGCTAAGCATGGTCACAAAGCTTTGCTTAAGAAATTTTAATATTGCTGTCAGGAGGTCACCTATTTAGGCTATCTCCTGTCAAAGGAGGGAAGAAGATTGACACCTGAAAGAATAAAACACATTTCTGGCATGTCTGTCCCAAATATGCAGAAGGAAGTTAGGGCCTTGATAGGTATGGCTTCTTACTGTAGGTTGTGGATCCCACATTTTTCACTAGTGATAAAACCGATGCTGGCCTTGACGAAGAAGGGCATGTCTACGCCGTTACCATGGATCTCGGAACACCGGCAATCGCTTGACTTGCTTAAGACTGCATTATGCTCTGCACCAGTTTTGGGCACACCAAACTATGAAAAGGCCTTCGTATTGTTTGTGCATGAATGTGATGATGTGCTTTAGCTGTATTAATGCAGGGATAGAGAGGAAGTAGAGTCAACGGCTACCCAGGCCTAAGGCGTGACAGGGGGTCGCAATATTCCTTGCAGTGGAGCTAGGAAAATACTAGCTGGAGAAAAAGGATCACCGTGGAGTATAATAGACAGGAAGATTTATTTTAACAGGAAGACATGTTTACACAATTCTTTATGTGCCGTGGCACATAGTGTATGCATACTTGAAATACATCCAGGGAGACTGAAAATAGTTATGTGATGGATGAGGGCGTGGGGTCTGTACGGGATATCCAAGCTGATGCCACATTAGAAGAAGCCAAGAAGTGGCCTGAGGGCTTGGGAAAACTTGATGATGATCGGTGTTGGGTGGACATGGTTGATGGAAAATGGTTACTTCCTGATGCGTACGTGATGATGATGGTTGTAATGGCACACGGTCCTACGCATGTGTGTTTCCAACAGATGACGAAAATGTTAGAAAAAGTGTGGGTAAACGACAGGATTTCAAAAATTGCTCAGCATTATGTCCAGAACTGTATGATTTGCCTACAACATAATGTGGGAAAGGGGACAGCAACCCCGAGGGGAAGTTTTGGGCCCCCCTCTGTCCCATTTGAAGAGCGATGCAACAATTTAAAATATGTCTTGGTAGTCATTTGTGCCTTTAGTAAATGGGTTGAGGCTTAACCTGTTAAAGATGCTGTAACGCTCACCTAATTCCCACGGAGGCGCAGGTCTGGCTTCGAGTGCTGATGCTTCTTCAATGGTGAAGCGCAGGACTCTGAAGATGGACAGGAAGGGCCGTCTACTCTGGCTTCTCCGGCTCGCAGGAATATTCCCCTGTGCGTGAAAAGGGAGTATTACCTACTGACTGAGTTATGCTCAAGCCTCCCACCCTCTTCCAACCCTCCACGATACCCTTCCACGACTCCCCGTGAAGTCTCACCTTAGGGTCAGGAAGGATGAGCTCTCCATCCTGCTTCTGATGCAGGGGCGCATTGAAACCCAGTTACTTCACTGGATTGAGGATTGATGGGAGTTCAGGTAAGCTTGACTATTCAGGCAAGGCTCTGTAAAAGTTCTGTTGCAAGTTCAAAAGTCCAAGCTTAATAATAATGTTCATTGTCTTTTTGCAGCAAGCGCTAATGCTTTATGTCTTTTTTCCCCTTAGGGGCCGGGGTTCGGAATGCCGGAGATATGGCGCCGACCCGAAGTGAAACGTGCAGTTCCAGTTCCAGTAAATGGCAGATTAGTTCTGGATGAGCGCTCGGGAACTGTCTTTGCATACGCTCATTCAATGTCTTTGTCTTTTTTTTTCCCCATACGGGCCGGGGTCCGGAAAATGCCTGGAAGCGGCAAGACCCGAAATGAAATGGGAATGGCCCAACAGGTAAGTCTTATTCCCTTCCTTCTCTCACCTCTTATTCTTGTCTTTTCTCTAGGCTCTGGGAAGTGGCTGTGTATCCGGATGATCACTGCTGAAGATGGAGGAACCCAGGAAAGGTGAGTGAAATGCAGCGCTGCAGCGATCGTAACAAAATGCTTTTAAAAATAATGTCTTCCCTTTCAGGATCGTCTGTGATATCTCCGTGGTGCAGATTTAGCTGGTAAGGTCTCTTGTCTCCCTTTGCAGGTGACCCAGGATGCTGACAGGCGTGGCTGAAGTCCAGGTGCAGGAGCTGACACGGTGAGCGTCCAGCTGCGAGGAGCAGAACAACGCGAAGCACTAGTTGCTGATCGGGTGTGGTTTAAATAGCTTTGGACGAAGTCCCAAGTGTGTATCCTTCCTCTGATCAGGTATGTATCCTTCCCCGACCACACCCGGATGGAAAGTAGTCCCACAGGTAAAGTAGTTCCATTCAGGCCTCAAGAGGGCCTGGATGTGGCAGCATGGTCTGCATCAGGTAAGTGCACATTAAAACACTTGAACACATGTCTAGCTTTATGAGCCTGGCGCCTAAGCTTGGGCCCGCTGGCACTCCCCTGGGGGAAATGATGCCTGCCTCTGAGGTTGCTGGGTCGGACCTGGCTCCTTGGAGGTAGGCATCATGACAGATGCTACAGCCATGACCACTGCGAAAACCATGTTAAAGGAGTACTTTCCCCGGTTCGGTTTGCCGAGAGGTACCTGCTCGGACAATGGTCCATACTTTATTGCCGCTGTAATGCTACAGATATGTACAGCGTTATGAATTGACAAACGGTTCCATTCGGCCAGACATCCTCAGAGCGCCGGACTAGTAGAAAGACACAACGGTATCATCAAGAACAAGCTCGCTAAAACGTGTGCCGGCACCAAACTAAAATGGCCGGACGCCTTAAAGATCGTGTTACTAGCTATGCGTACAACCCCTCAAACTAAGAATGGGCTCTCTCCATTTGAGGTGGTAATGGGGAGACCTGCCAATATCTCGAATATTCCAAAATGTCCAAATTTGAAAAATATTGAAAATGTACTACTTTCAGATTATTGTAGTCAATTGACTAAAAACCTGTATTTGATTTACCACCAGGTACGAGAGGCCTTACCTGTGCGGTACGAAGGCCCGGGCCACGGCATACAACTGGGGAGCTGGGTGCTCGTTAAATCATTTGAGCGCACCTCCTGCCTCGCTGGCGTGGGCCATTCCAGGTCCTGTTGGTCACCCAAACAGCGGTGTGGGTAGCTGGCCAAAAGAATTGGATCCACGCGTCACACATCAAGAAACTTCCTCACCCTGTGCCACACGTTTCACAAGAAGCAGAACCCCTCACTGATACTGCAATTGATGATCCCAAAGCAGTAATCAGCACTGAGAGTGTGTCAGAGAATATCTCTAAGCCCGGAAGGTTTGGGGAAGCTGCCATTTTGTTTCCACACTCTCCACAAATTTTGCACCCGGAAACGGCTGTTTCAAATTCAGCCTCTTCATTTGTCCCTGATACGTTGCTTCCAACGGGAAGTGACGACACATTGTTTCCGGATCAATCAGTACCAGGAACAGCCAGATATCACTTGCGTCCGAGAAAATAGACATACGCCACGATTCTGCTGTGCATCTGATAGTCACACGCCACGGTTCAGCTGTGCATTCAAGGAAGGAAAAGAGTCATTGAGGGCTTGCTTTTGCCCAAATCTGAGAAAGGGAATTCTGTTGGCTAGGGTTGTGGAAGGACACAGAAATTGCGCGACCGGCGGGTCGCTAGCAACAAACATCGGGGTTTCCGTTTGAAGACTGCAATACCTGCTACCGCCGCCGCTCGTATTGGACTTGTAAATAAGGGGGTGACCAACCAGGACAATGGACAAAATGCCTGTGCCCCGAAAACGTATTGCTGCATTTTTGTAATAATATTAGGGTTTTTAATAGTCACTGTTGTAGGCCTTTGGTATTTAGAAGAATCTCATCCTTTAGAGTCTTTGCTACCGACTAAAAATGTACCCACTGTCCCCACACCTTTTGTGCATTTGCATACTTTGTCCCCTAGAGATTCCCAGCACAGACAAAGGTATCATAATAACACACTGTTACTTATCATGAATGCTACACATGCCATTTTTAATAGGTCCAATTGCTGGGTCTGTTCACATTTACCGCAGCACGGGCATAAGGGGCTAGGTTGGTATATTCACCCTTTACCGTTGACAACTGCTTGCTATGCTTCTCTTAGAGCACTGTTTTTTGGCCGATGGAATGATAGTGTCTCAGGGAACTTTGATGGCACCAATTTGAATAATTTTGAGACACGTGTTTTGACTCCCCTGGGATGCTCCCTTTTTGCAAATATGAATAAGCCGAATGTTGCTTCTATTAGGCCTTCTGATAGACTGTCTCGTCCTTTTCAATCTTTGATTTCCTTTAAAATGGCTCCGATAGGCAATAAGGATGCCATGCCTCCTTCTTACACTGTTAACCATAGCCCCGATTCAGTTTCTTTCTGCATACAGAGGAATGGCACTCGGTCAATGGGAGTTTTTAAAGGTTGTGCCAACGTTGCAAATTTGACTGGGGAAGACAGACTTTTGTATGTAGGTTAACCTGTCTATTTTGTTCGCAGTAATGTAGCGTTTCCATGGTTGCCCAGAGATTGGCAGGGAACCTGTTATTTAGGGATCCTGTTACCTGGGGTGTTCATAGCAAGTACTATAGAAATATCAAAGGCCCGTCATTTTGCCATTTTGGGGGCAGATAGCGAATTCAGAAGATATCAGGAGACTAGCGAAAGTAATGGAGAGAACCATCAACCGGACCACGGATATACTCTACAATATGATATTAGAGCAGAAAGCAATAAGATTAGTAGCACTCCAAAATCGAATGGCATTAGATGTCATTCTAGCTGAGCGTGGTGGAGTATGCAAATTAGTGGGGCCCGCTTGCTGTGTTTTCGCACCAGATTCCTCCCCAACTATCTTCAAGGCAATACAGAATCTGCACGTCCTTAGTTCAGAAGTGCATGTTCCCGAGGGAAATTGGGATCTCGGCGCTTGTTTCTGGGACTTCTTGTGATCTTGGGGTTGGAAGGTACTTTCGGTCTTATTAACTATTTTAGTAATTCTGTTGTTTCTTTGTTGTTTCTTTGTTGCTGTATTCAGTGTCTGCCTGGTATGTGTTCGATGCTAGGGGGATGTTGCGCACAAGCGATAGATTCGATAGGACATAAGGTGTATGCCTCAGATAGGACTTCCAAAGAATATGTGTTAAAGGAGATATTAGTGAAAGACCTAATGGCAATAGATATTTCAGATAGTGATTTAGGGTACATGGATACTGATGCATGGAGTTATTCGCAAGGAGACCCAAAGTAGTTTTTAGCACTTGGCATAGGCCAAAAGGAGGGTTTGTCGGAATAGAAAGAATATTGTGCCTCCTATTGTGGAAAATATATGTAATATTGGCCTACGCCAAGCTGCTCGAAAGTCACTTGTGAGAGAAATCTGTGTCGCAAGGTCCTGACTTTTAATCCATGTAGGCCACCATTTTAGGTCAAACCGCCATTTTAGGATTTGTGTGGAAAAGTCACCCTGTGAGCTAAAATGGTGGACGATGTCATTGCAAAATACAACATGGCCGTCTTGACCTCTGTACATCGCTAATGTGTAATCTGCCTGCAGGCTACTTGTTGAGGGCATGAACTGAGACTTCGTCCTACGTTGACCTATGTGTGAAGGGATTACTCGTGCAATGAAACCAATCCACTAGTATATATTAAGATAATGTATTTACATATTGAACAAAGAACATCTGTTTTACTACATTGTATTTATGTTTAAGAAGACCTGCAATGCGAAACTTTAGAATACACAGTTAATGCATACGCTTATTGTTACCTGTAATAAAAACAAACCAGTTAGATGCGGATTCGGCACAAACCCTAGAATTGGTGATGTATAATGTAGAATATTAACCCGAAGTAGGGCTGGACATAGTGCCCACAAAATGTATAAAAAACGAATGCATTCTAATGTACAACGTCTCTCACTGAACACACTGAACCACGCTGGAGTTCGTTGTGTTGTACTGAGGGCCGATAGCTATCTGACTTTGCTCTGTTTTTGAAATTGAATTCAGTAGAGAATAAAGTACTTTGTATGTTCCTTTGTAAAACGTGTTCGGTGTATTTCCTTTTGGGGTACTCAGCCTCGATATTTTATTTCTGTTTTCACAGAACCTTGGCAGAGGCCATATCAATGTTGACAGACCTGCATACCAAGATGGATGAAGAGACAGAGGACATTGAAGATGACGGTTGGTTTACATCCTTGTTTTCATGGATTCCTCATTGGTTGTCAAATGTATTTAAGGGAGGAACTCCCAGAAGGAATATGAGAAAGAGCAGAGAAAAGAAGCTAGTGACATCATACAAAGTATGTACCACGTCCCAAGATACTGACTAAAGTAGTATGACGCACTTCTGATGTATTTTTGATATAAAAATCATGTTTTGTGTAAAGATCACTGAGAGACTGAGCGTACGTCCGTTGATGTGCATTGTAAGCTCCCTGTTTTAGATAATTGTTAATAAAACAGTACTTTGCCATCTTCCTGAGATGGTTTGGTTATTTGGACTCAGAATTATTCTGTATGATCCCATCCATTACATATGCACATTCCTAAAGGGCCCTAAGCTAAACACCTTCAAACTGAACACCCGCAATTCAGCTCATAAGGCGCTACCAAGGGCATCTCCAGGGAGACCTGCTATTTGGCACAGGAATTTATTTGGCAACCCCTGCAGGACATGACAATGTTCAGTAAGGAAATTGGCCTATAACCGTGGGGGACTTGCGGTCCAAAGTCTACTTGTTCAAGGTGATGGCATAATGCCTGTCTTAACAGTTGCATTAAACATAAAACAATTTGTGGTCCTTCGAAAAAGCTCCATTGTTTCTCAAATTCTTTTTTTTGTTGTCTTTTGGCAATTTTTATGTGCCATTTTGAAACTATAACTCTGACCAGCAGTGTACACACCACTCATTAAATCATGGTTCAATTTCCTTTTCGAGATTCTACATTCTGCTTTGAACCATGGGACATCCCTTTCTATAAGCTGGATTTCCTGAACCCGGGGATGCTGTTTGCCAATAGCTCTGTCCCGAATAGTTTCTCCCAAGACTCAAACAAACTGCCATTTTCCTTTGTGGCCTCTAAACTGTTTAACAGTTTTAAGTGAATATCCTAAAATCTTGTGAATTAGTAATTCTTTCCAATGCCTCCTTGTCGAGCTTAGGCATTGCCAACCAGCCCTTGTGGCTGTCAGACATCTTTGTGGTACCACTCTTTGTTCAATCAGAAATGCAAAAACATTTCATAACATTCCTGAAGAAAAAACAATCCACAATACAGTAATTAATGATTGTGTAACAGTATTGCTGACCTTGTATGCCTAGGAATGCTCCATCTGCCATTATAGATCCCTGAAAATCCCTGGCCAGAATCCCAAAGTACACCTGAAAAATCCGGGCTCCATTTGTGAAAATGGTACTGTCCAAACATTTGCACTAAATTTCTTTAAAATATATTGCTCGAGAACCAGAAACCCCTGGTAATGTTTATTTGGTCCTATTATACATTTGAACAACATGACTTGTCCTATGTGTCTAAAAATATCCTAATGACCACTCAATTTCCTTAAAATTTCCTGTAAACAACAACTTAATCTCAAATGAAGTTATATGCCTTGCACATTTCCTTCACTGGAATAACACGTGGTCTAGATGGCTATTAACCTCTGCAAATTGAAAATGTTCTATAAGCAGTCTTAACGTTATTACATTTCTAATTTGTGTTGCAATCGTTTGTCAAGCAACTGAGTGCCAATATGTTCCTTTTCGAAAAATTGATGTTGCTCACCATTTCCTCTGATATGCAAATGTTGCTCATTGCACACAAAACGTTGGGGACCCCTGTTCTAAACTATCAATGACCCCTGTTTAATGTTTCACATGGATGGCTATGGGAACAGAAACATTGCATGTTGGGCAAAACAGCATGGATGAGAAACATCCTTTTGTGACACAAGCCTAATAAATCGGCAAAATTGCATATATTCAGCTGTTTTTAAATGTAATAGATCTAGATGTGAGAAACAACTGTCCATGAATGTGTGATCTGTAGTCGTAGTCTTTAGGATTTGCGTATTTGATTTTCTTGAAGTTGTTGCTGAGGAAGAGTTTCACACTTTAAAGTATGAGTGTTTGTGTCTCACTTATGCCTCATGGGGGTGAATTAATGATTCCAAGTTCATACCTATGCATTTATGTAAATATGATTGCCCCATGAGAATTTTCTAAACATGACAGAAATGTGTGCTAAATGATGCATTTTGGGTAAATTTTCATTTTTGATAAACATATTAAAATGTATTTTTCAAAATAAATATTGGATTAATGTCTTATAACTGTGACACATCAAAAATACTGCAACTAACCAAATGCACACAGACCTTTAGTGCAAGTATGTGTTGATTGAGTCTGGGGTAGGTCTGTTGTTCGTGCACAAAATTACTTTTGCTGCTTTTCCCAGAAGTCTCCTTTTTGTAGAATATACCACAACAAATGGAACAGAATGCCACAAATAGACAATCTAAGAGCCACATATTTCACGATGCACCCTAACCGCCAAGGCACATCTCACTCAGTAGAGTGGCATGCTTAATATTGCACAGGAATGTCTGGATTAGAAACCTGTAATATTCATTGCACCTACTCCAGGTATTTATAGTCCTTGTGCAAATGAAAGATGACCAGCTTCCCCCAGTTGCTCATCTAGAAGCCCACCTGTCTTCTCCAAATCTTGTAACCTCCACCCCCCAATCACAGGAGTATATAATGGCTAACTTACCCAGCCTCCTTTGAGTGTCATACGGCTAGACTGTTGGCTTCGTGATTCGTCAAAGGTCTGGACAGGGATGAGGAAAAGAGGCCTTGGAGGCATTGCCCTAATTACGTGCTGGTAATCTTCATCACACCTAGTCACTCACAACCCCTTGACAGGCCTGACACTTCATGAGTTATGCGAAGAACGGAACCGTGTGTTGCCACCCGTTAGCCCCATATGCACTCTAAGTGGGAGAATATCCCAGGTACCACTTAAAAGCCTATCTTCCTGGAAACCACAATGGTGTGATATATAGAAGGGAGTATAGACTGTACCTTAGTTATTTTTAAAACAAATTAAACAAATACACAACAAACGTTACTCTCAAGAAGAGAGTGGATATTTGTCAGTAGTACAGAACTAAACTGGCACTTGGCCAGTAGCTTAACTGTGTATATCTTCAACGAGAAGTGTCAATGTGTAACAGAAGTATTTTTAATACAGAAAAGTATAACATGGAATATAGAGCAATGAGTCAAGATGACCCTTTACACTTATTACAGAAATCACTGTACACCACTATCAAAAGTTGCTCAAAGCAAGAATCACTCAGTGCAACTTTTCAAAAAAAGATGAAAAACATAATCATAACAATATTCAATGACTAGTGTTTACAACATTCACAATAGAACATTTGTCATGGATCATCCAAGTCCATTTAAACAGTCCCAAACAGCACCATTAGGTCTATTCAGTTGCCAACGGGTTTCAGATTACTACATAATCCATCTTCAGGGCTATGGTTGCTATTGGTTCCAATTCATTGGGGTTTGCCACAATTCTGGTTCCTAAGGAGTAACAGAAGATACAATCACTGGGGGCTCGGGTTTAAATACGGCTAAGTCACTTAAACATTATAAAGACCACTAACCTTGTGGTCCATCGACAATAGTTGTCAAGTTGTCAGGTCAAACTCGCTGGACTACAGTCGATCACGGAGTCCGAGTACAGACTTAGGTCAAACAGTGGAATATCAGGTGCCCTATAAGGAGGAAAGGATTGAGTTTAAGGTTTAAATTTGGAAGATTGCCTAGCTGTTAATTGACATATGGCCCCTGTGGCCTCCAATGCAATCTGCCGTACGGGTAAATCACCATTACAACCTCAGGCTTCCCATACATGTTAGATAATATTAGGGCGCTCCTAAGGCCAGAATGTACTTAAATGGCATTTGCATCTCTATTCAAGGAAAATCAACCAGTAGATGGTGTAGCTGCAGACAGCCTATGTGGCATGAACAATGGTCGTGCAACTATCTGTTACTATGTAAATCATGTGTCAGGCATAGAAAATGTCATATATGACACTCGTTTCAAACTGCTTTAAATCTCTCACTTTCCGCCCGGAAGGAGTATGTCAGGTACGATAAGCACGACCTGTATACACATTTAAGAGGAGTTACCGAGCTTCTCACACAGGCATACATCCATATTAGAAGAGGAGTCACTGGCGTGTCTAAACCTGTAATGTTATGCCACAATTTCAATCAATATATTGTGACAAGTGCTAGACTCAGAGATCACCTGAAGGGGGGCAACGAGGCAAGCACTTACCTCGCGCTGTAGAGAGGGAACCAACCGTCCGACGCAGAAGCGCAGAGCTGCCTTCCCCATGTTTTTGTTAGTTGTCATAGAAACTTCGCGCATGCGCATGAGTGCCGATGGCCGCCATCTTGGTGTGGGCAATGGCTGTAGAGTCACGGTCTAAGGAGTATGTGTCCCGTTAGTGGCATAGATGTGCCAATCCATCGGAATTACGTGTATGTCAAGGGAGCATTAAGGCACTATTTTCAAACCAGTTAATGTCAATCTATCGACATTACGTGCATGTGACTGGAGCACAGAGGCACTAGCTTAAAGCAAGTTAATGACACGTGGAGTGGAACAGAAAAGTTCACAATGGAGACTTCATGGAGGTGGGCATAGGGGGAGTGCAGATCAAAGTCTGCTGGGGCCCGCATGGCCACCAAGTTAATGTATAAGCAACAATGCTTATTTCACATTAAAACGGTGTCAATTTGTTTCTGTTACCTTTTGCAACAGCATGTTCATTGAACAGTTTGGAATTCTTTTTTTAAAATAAACAAAAACAAGGTACCCCAATACACAGTCTCACTTCATCTGGTTGTCCCAGGAGTCATAAATCTTGTGATGACATGAAGATGTAGATCATGAACATAGAGAGACAGGTCTCTGCCTCTTTTGTTCTGCCGCAATTGGAACGCCAATAGAGGGAATCCAAGGGGTTCACATTATAAAGGTTAACAGCTTGTCACTTAGCTCATCATATGACATTACCAAAGCCAATTCTACTTACAGTCTGAGCCCTTGCAGAAGTCTATTCAGCTTACAGTCTAAGTTATGGACTGGGATGCTGAAGAGAGAATGCGCGAGTAATGACGGCTTTATATCTCTGTACTCTCTCTAACTCCTAGATCTGCTTACTCTGGTCACAGTCCTGATATTCCGACTAATAAGGTAATTTAATTGGAGAATGATGGGCAAGGTAGCCATTTTGTACACCTATACAGCAGATGGGGAGTACCACAAGCAAAAAACAATACATAGTGAGTCATGGAATAGGTTATAAGGGAATGCAACGGCCCTTATAATGCAGGACTGGAAGGAGGAAAAGAGAATATTGTGATAATACCCAAAACAGACAAGCTTACCTTGCAGGCACAGTGAACAATGAAACTAACCCCAAATAGCCGGGTGGCTAAAACAAAGACATCCACATAGTGCTCACACTCCTTTGAACACAGAGCTGCGGTTGGAAGTTCATTGTACAGCTACACAGGTGACAATTTCAATGACACAAGGCAGTGTCCCCCAACACTCTGGCCGACATTCACAATATACAGTTGATCGTCATGAAAATGTGCACACAAGGTAACTACAGTATATATCTCTAAGCACCATTTGCATGGAAATTATAACCCATATTTGTGCCTCAGATGCCACCTGCACAGTTATTACGTCTTCCTATAAGTCACTGCACAGTAATTTCAACAGTAAGCTATAAACCTAGGCACTCCAGTCAAGTGTGCATTCAGATCAACTTTCAGCATGCAGAGCACGTTGGGATGGATTGTACAAAGAAGTATAGCTGTTCCATGCATAACAAATTACAGCACAGGTATACATACTAAACAGCATGTCTGACATGGGTTACGTGCACTAAATCAACACAGCGTCAATGCCAAACCATGAATGCTGTCACTACCGATCACTTCCCATATGCCTGTCTGACATGTCCTGGCATGCCCCCAAACCACATTTCAATCATGGTCCAGAGAATAAGGATAGAACATTGTCCACCACAACTTGGAGCACTGTTATGTGCATCAGCACTTGACAGTTGTCAAGCACAGAGCAACACAGTGGACACAAACAAGTTACCATTTGTCACTACAAGCTTGCAATGCTTTTGACACACCCTTTGTATCCTTCTCCTTTCACGTGCAGCTGTAATCTTCACAGAGACTAGAGATCCCACTGATTCAACTGACCTCTCACCAGATGTGATCCACCACATCTCTGATTTGCCGATTAATTCTGGGTCCCCCCAAGAGACAGCCATGGTGATAACGAGGACACCGACAAAGTCATTCTGTTGAACTAAGAGGACAACGTAACAGTCCACATACACTGTCTCATCATTGGCATAATACTCACCCCTGAGGATACACACCAACACCCATAGGTTTTTGCAGAGGAGAGTTGTCCCCAGGTCCTATAAGCATGCATCCACCAGGACCAGTGCCCACCCAGATCAATCATCACACATTTGTCTCCCCAACTGGTGGCCATGCAAGTCACCAAAGCAAAACTATGCAAAGGGTGGCACATACTGCTAGACCATTGCACTGAACAACCGCAGCCAGGACTTTGTCTATCAAAGGAGCATCATTGTGACCCTTAACAATGATGTCCAAACAAAATGAAAAATGGGATTAGATGCAACCTCAATTCGGCATCTTAACACCTTGGTCATTCATTGACCTTCTTTCTACAAACTGTTATGCAAACTGTCATCGTGATTTGACATCATTGTACATATGGTTTGGACATTTTAGACTGTTCAGAGTCACTTTGATGCGCTATTGATACATTAAATCAGGTATTTTGAGCCCAGGGATTTCCTTTGAGAATTGACACACAGAAATATAATGATTATTTACACATTTTCACATTTATTTGATATGTTATTGAAGTTGACATGCCATTGTGAATTCTGAAGCCCAGAGGAAGGCCTGGCCATGAACTGTATGGCTGTTAGGCTGAAACTTAACTTGGTAGACAATCTAGGAGACTTCTAGTTTTAGATCTCCAACTGAACGATGGAATCAGTGTAAATACTACAACCACATCTTTACAATGATTATTTTCTTAATTGGACTAAAGCCGTTTTGTTATCTGTGCCGACATTTTTTTCTTTTTAACTATTTTGGAGTTGTCCCTCTTTTTTGATGCATTGAATGACTTATATCACCTGACGTTCCCTTGTAAAAGGGGTCAGAAAGAGCGGATGGAATAGATTCATACTTACAACGTCTAGAGCCAATAGAAGTCAAAAGAAAAGGAAGCAATCTTGATTTCAACAGAGGTGGAATATAACTAAGGAAATCAAGCTTGATGGATTTCACTGAGTTGTCATCTGAATCTGGAAGAACCATCGAGCTGCTGTACTGAAAGGCTATTAAGGACAGTCTCTCGCCAGTAGCTGGCTGCCATGTGGAGACCCTGATGCCTATAGACCCTCATGAGACCCTAAAATGTGCCTAGAATCTGAACAATGCTAGACATCTTAAAAGGTACCCATAACTGAAGAGGGACGTTTCAAAGCTTTAGAAAGCACCTAACAGCACAAGAAAGACTCTAAAAGGTTATGTAAGTCACCTAGAGCATGAGGGGGGTTTCAAAAAGCTTGGTATCCGAGGGCAGTGCTAGAAAGCTGAAAGAGCATGTGCCTGAGAAGGACTCAGAATTGTGCAAGACTTGAAAAGACATGGAGAAACCAAAGAGAGACTGGACATGTCGAGAAAGGAGTAAAGAGGTGAATGATCATACTCTGGATAAGTGTAATTCTGGCTAAGGAAGAAGAAACATAACTATAAATATTCATTAAACCTGGTCCTCTAAAACAATGAAAAATGACACTGAGAGAAAGTAACCATGTCCTTGTGTTATCAATACCACTTCTCAAAATTATGTAATGTTTTTACTTCCAAAAAGGTGTAGCGAGAGCTTTCTCCTGGTTAATAGCATCCACCAGGAACCTGCTATAGTATCTTGATTCCATCTTCTTGCTTGCTTTACTGAGAGGTTAGTAATAGGGTGTTTCTACTGGTAAAGGTTGTTAGGCAAAGTCTAAATGCAGTACTCTCTGGGAATACTACAAACAACTATAACTACAGATATAGGCAACCCAACCTTTGGTGAAGCTTGTACTACACCGTTTTGGTAGCGTGTTGAGCAGCCAGGCTTATCTCAAGAGGGAGGGGAAATGTGAGCTGTAGTGGAATTACACAAAGATGCTCAATTACAGGTATTCAAATAAACTCTTACACTCAAGGTTTCTTGCATTAACAACAAATGATTTATTTATCAGTCAGTTATAAAGCCTTCTTCATAAGGGAGCAATATAATAGTAACACACAAATATACTTCAATACTGTACACTTTGAGTTTCTGAATCAGACAAGGCCCTTTTGGGATGGCCCACAGACACAACCTACACCCACAGGTGACTTCAGTAACAAAGGTGCTGGGGACATTAATACCTTACTGTTGCCATTCAGGACATACTCTTTAAAAGTTGGTAAAAGGCAAAGGTTATTAGAACACAAGAGCCCACAAATATTCCAAAGCAGTGCGGATACATTTAGAGTTCACTAGAAGAGTCATCCAATTCAATAGGCTAAGCCAAAATCAATGTGCAAAAGTCTTGGATAGGATAAAGCACTTCTGGTAAGCAATGGAAAAGTCTTTGCACAAGTTCTTAGGAGTCTTTGATGAAAAGAAGAATCATATGTTGGGCCACAAGCTGATTCGACTTGTGAGTTGTGGAAGTTACAAGCACTTCTACAGTAAGAAGTAAGTTCTTTAGACTTGTTTTACAGTACCTTGGTAAAGAAGAAAAGATGCAGCTGATGACGTCTGTTCCTGTGTAGCTCTGCAGATCTCACTGTTCCTGAGCCTCAGTCGTGAGGACACGAGGGAGGATGTCGGGGGACTCCTGCACTGGCACTGTCAAAACTGGCAACCGGCAAACTTTACTTTCAGTGGCTGTTTCACGTTTCAGTTCCTTGCTGTACAGCAAATAGCAATAAGCGTAGTTCCTGGCTGTCATGGTGGACTGTCCTCACTTCTGGGGTCCCACACTCTGCTGAGGGGGATAAGGCTTGGTCGGTCCTGCTTCTTGGGAGTTGGGAGGATCTTCCAAAAGCTTTAGGCCAGCTTAAAAGTAACGCACACAATCTGGTGTCCCTCTCCCTGGCTATGTGGTTTTCTGCAGCACTCTGAGGAAATTTGACCAGCTCTGAGATGGGTGTCCAGGTGGCTTACTTTGGACTTGATTGGTCCCACCAACTCAAAGGGAGAAGTCGTCCTTGCAGGGGCTTCTCTGTTGATGCAAACTTGGCAAGTAGTCACTGCAGCAGGGCTTCACCGGGCAAACCAACAGTCCACGAGTTGCAGCAGGCGTCCTCTTCAAGCTCTTCTTCGGTTTCTTCGTCCAGTGGTCGACTCTGCCTTCCAAGCCAAAAGACTCACCTTTTATTCAGTTCTCTCCCATTCATTCCAGCCTAGCTGTCACTCACCCAGCAGGGTGGCTGTACTTGCTGGACAGTCAGCCAGCCAATCACCACACAGTGTATTTGGGTCTCCTGGGAGACTAAGCACAGGGAGTTTCCGGGCACCTCCCTCACTTTCTGCCTACCCCAGATACTCTGGAGCCAGAGGCATGTTTCTCTCAGAAACCCTGCCAAAGACGAGATGAACAAAGAGACCAAACCTGGTTTGGCGCGCAGAGAAACTCTCTAGAAGGACCTTTCTACAAAGACCTGGTGAAAAAAGAAGACCGGGCACCATTTTAGCAAAGATGGCTGAACGCCATTTTGAGAAAGATGGCTCCCGCGGTTACTTTACCGGAGCCGCAAACAGTTGCGGTAAATGCAAACCAAGGTAGTTCCAAACAAAACCACTGCCACCAGTCAGTCAATTGAGGAAAGGGTAACATAAAAAATGTTACATGAGCATTTTGACACAGGAGATACGAAGTAACCCCTCCAGCACTCTATTGTAAGATAGGGTGTGCTGGGTCTAGTAAACACAATGCAAAGGAAAGTCAATTTCACTTTACAGCTCTGGGAAACAGTAGTTGATCCCAGAGAAGGTATTTAAACCTTGGGAAATCGGGAAGACTTTCCTGTGGCGCTGCACTGAAGGTACTTTGTGACACAATTGTAAAAGATGAATCATATGGAGTTGGTTAGACTCCATAACCAAAAAGAAACAGACACAGAAAACAATTAGTATTAAAAGTACAAAGTGCCAAAGTTCAGCAAATGAGCTGGGGGTCTGTGAGGTAGAGAGGAATTAGCACATTTTTGAGAATTCTCCCTAACAAAGGTCCATCACTGTCCATCACGAATTAACCTCTGCGAGGATCCGGAACACTGAATATCAGGTCTCCAGAAGCCTGACTGTTATGAAGGGCTGAGGGCTGCCTAATGGTCAGTGTTACCACTTCCCTCTCCTAGCTGCTAAGATGTAGCTGTGTGTGCACAAACAGATACAGGCAGCATCATAGGTTACCCTTCAGGCAACTTTTGCACAGATGGAAGCTGGCAAGTGGGTGCTGGTGCGAGGATGAAGTGGTGCCCGCAGGACATAAAATGTGCCTCAGGTGCCGCAGACAATCCAAAGAGGAAGAGAGGCCCGCGCAGCGGTGTGAAATGGCCTTCCTTATGGGACGGACCGTGGGGAGGCACAGCCCTTGAGATACTTGTTCAGGGCTGTTTGGAGGTGCAGGTGACAGTGCAGTAGTGCCACCAGTGGGCTTGGTGAGCGGTGGAGCCAGGTGAAGTGGGGACTACAAAGGGGGTCAGCCCCTTGTGGTGACATCCAGCTGAGTACAGTGGTGGATGCCTTTGGTAAGTTGCACCAAGTGAGGGTGCGTTCTAGGAGTTCACCTCTGGATGAAGGTGAGTAGACAGGGGAGGGTGCCAGCTTCCTTGTAGTTGGGCTGAGGAGCCTGCAGCTGGAGTAGGTGATCTGGGGCCTTGGCCTAGTTGGAGAACCCCGGGGGAGTGCATCAGGCTGGATTCTCCCGGAGCCCCTTCTTGTTGGCCTACAAGTGGTAAAAGGGTGCTAGAAGGGGTAGACCTGGGAAGCTGCTACAGGCCCTGCCGAGGTTTTGCTGAGGGACTGAGATGGCCACTGAAGAGCACCAGGTCATACTGGAGGAGTCATGTCCGTAGGAAAGCGCCCACCTTGCTACAAGATATAACAGGTATCTTGAGGGAAATTAAAGCCCTGCTGGGGAGGGGACATTCAATCCTCAATACCTGATCTTCGGGGTAGGGTGGACTCAATAGTGGGGTAGCTGGAGGGCCTAGACTTAACCAGCACAATGCAGACTTGGTAAAGATGAGACTGGACACCGTTCTACTGGAGCTAGAGACAAAAGATGAGGCGCTGTAATTGAACATTTTCCACCTAGAAAACCCACAACAGAGAAACAACTCTGTGAGGGAGAGAAGATATTGACTTACCATGATCTGTCGAGTGTCACACTCTTGAGGAGAAGAGATTGATGCCAGCTCACTCAATGGCTCACCTCCAGGGTGATAAGATACAGCTGGGCCTTCCCTTTTGCCTTGGTTTTGAATATAGGGAGGAGGACTACAAAATCACAACGGGGTTGGAGGCAGACCCAAGTGTTGAAATGCCTCTCCAATGATATTGAAGAAGGGACAAACCCACCTGGGTACTTGAGAGGTGGGAGCAGGAGTGAGCCCCCTAATGGCCTGTGCTCGAGGAAGAAAGGGACAGGCGGACAGAAATAGATGAGGTTGGGAACTCCATCACCAGTGAAGTGAAGGAGAGACTCTTGCTAGACAGAGCAAGGGAGATATTGATGCTTACATCAGGAGATCGACATTCAGAAAAGGGGGAAGAGTTATATATATGTTGATGAGTTTGAAACTTTAGAATGGCGTGCTTGGAGGTTTGGTGGAGGAGGGAGTTGCTTAGCGGCCCATTTCCTATTGGGCATGGCACTGTTGCTGTTAGGGGAATTTCTGAGTGATTGAGGAAAGGGGAAGGATGCTAGAAGTAAGAGTGCAGAGAAAAGGGGGACTTGGAGTGATATTTAGCTGAGAAATAAAATGGTTTATGCACACAAACAAACTAGGTCATGGATGTGATTGTCAGTTGGGGGAATGATATGGCCGATAACGTATGGGGGAAAGAATATGGGGGCACGTGAGGGCTGGGACTCTAAACCTTAAGGGACTAAACTCCCCCAAAAAGACAGTGGTGGTGCCAAAAGAATTTAAGTGTGCAGGTGTGGATATTCTGCTTCTACAGGAAACTAGACTGAAGGCTGGGGAGGAGAGAGTCATTGGGGGTAGCAGCATTGGTCACTCACTCATCGTGGGCCGGAAGGGGTTGGGATATTGTTACATAATAACCTGATATTCAGAGTGCAGGTGGTCACTAGTGTAGCCCGTGGCCCCACAGGGCCTGGCTAGTAGGGGCTATGTGCTTGTCCCCTGAGGGGACACATAGAAATAAAGATGCAGACACCAGCGTAATAAAAGTACTTTATTAAATGTGTTGGGTATGTTTTATTCATGTGTATGTGTTCAATGTGTTTGGCTTTGAATGAAACCATCCAGCCCACCATGGAGTTGGATGGAATGTTAATAAAGAAAAGAAAGGAAAACAAAGGAATAGAACTCCCCTGCTCAAGAATGGGCTGGCCATGGGAGAGAAGAATCCTGAGAGGATTGAAGCAAAGTGAGAGTTAGAAAAATACAGTTCGAAAGGGACAGGAAGGAAGAGAGAAGCAACAGACACCAGAGAAAAGACTTACCTAGGGGCCGCTGCCTCAAGCGCCCCCACCCCCTAGGCATCTGGGCATGATGAACATGTGTGGAGCCCCTTGAAGCGTGAGTCAAGGGGCCTAGCTGCTTATGCCATGAGCCCCATGAAGAGTGAGACCAAGGGGCCGAACTGCTTATACCAGGGGCAGGTCGACTGCCACATGGCCCTGGTGGATGTCAGCCAACGTGGCCAGCTCAGAGGATTTAAAAAGGGCTGCAGGCACACCGATGATCACTGGTGGCCCCCACTCCAACTGGTCCACCCAGATGAATGACATAGGTCCTGCTGATGGTGGGCAGACCCCCACTTGGGCACGGGGTTGCCCAGAAGACCAGCAGAGCACAGGTGGCCTCATGTGGTGAACCGTGCCACCCTGAAGAAGGAAGTGGGCCAAACCCCCATTTATTATCAGGGGACAGGCCCCCAGCCAACCCTTCTTCCAGCTTGGCAGCCAGCCCTCAGGGAGCCAGGGTCACCAGAGACAGCCCTTGACGGTACTGTTAAGGTGGTGACTGACTGCAGCAGTCACCCCCATTGTGACATACTATTTACATAGTGTTACATGTTGTATATATGGTGTATTTCAATGTATATATGTATGTGTACTTATATGTATATAGTTAAATATTGTTAAGTAGGGAAAAGTAGAATGAGGTTATATAGAAAGTGAATGTTATGTAGACTTAAACGTTAAGCAGGGGTCAGACGTTAACTATATATATAGAGACATTAAGAAGAAAAAGGGGGTGAAGGGGAGGTACCCTGGTGTGAGATAGCAGGATAGTGTGGTGGCCTACCTGCGGCCACCTAGAAAGATGGTACCTGAGTGCAGTTAAGGAGTCTGCTGTGTCAGACTCACTCTAAGGGTCCCTGAGACCCTTCCAAGGAAGGATGAGCTGACTTAGCAGGTCCCAATTTAGTTGGGGCTCACGCCAGGGGAATCCTAGGGAATTGGAAAGAGAAGAGTATTTACAAGTATAAGTGTTTGTCATAAATAAAGAGGAGTCCCGAACTCAGGGTGTAGCCCGTCTCCTGTTTTCAGCAATTCTATTGTAGAAAGTGCAGCACCCCTCCCTACCCAGCGGGTTGGGGGGTGGGATAGAGGTGGTATACATGGGACTTATCCCTGCTCTTGGGAAGGGAAGAGTGTACCCTTGCATGGACCAGGGCCGGAAAACCAGGGGCTACACTAAGGTGATGGAAGGAAGACGTCTAATTGTACTGGGGGTCTGGAGTGTTTTTTGTAAACCAGCGTGGATTGTACTTTGGGAGTTGAAACTGATCTACTGATATTGAGGGTTTTGATAGACTCTCTCCCCGCAGGGAAAGGAACCAAGGTGCTAGGCAAGAGGGAGAGGAACTTAATAATATTTTAGAGCCCATGCAGACTGATAGACATATGGAGACACAGGAACCCCATAGTAGGGGTTTCACCTTCTTCTCTGCTCCCCACAATACATTCACTCAAATAGACAATTTGTTGCTAGATAGGAAGATGGTAGAGAGGGTTACGAGTCGTGAGATACAACCAGTAGGGTGGTCCAACCATGATATGGCCATTATGGATATTGCGACACGGGGAATGAAGAATTGGGACTCCAGATGGAGATATAATGATTATCTTTGGAGAGATGTGTCTTTGTGGAGGAGTTGGAAATGGTAATTAAAGAATATTTCAAAGTTAATGGTACAGGAGAGGTTGGAGACTGCACAGTGTATGAATCAGGGAAGGTGACTTGGGGAAGTATTTTAATAAGAGAGGGGGCTCGCAAGAAGAGAGAGAGGGGAATTTGGGAGAACAGTTACATGCTAAGTATAGGGAGCGGAGAAGAAGATGCAGGGTGTCTTGCATGGGGTGGAAGGAACCAGGGAGGAACTGAGAAGGAAAATGGGGGACCTGAAGACTTTGGGTATAAGCGAGACTGTTAGGAAATTGCTCAAACAAACATTTTATGAGAAAGGCTGGTAGGTGTAGGGCACAGAGAGCACAAAGATGGGTGGAACGTATACAGGATTCGGATGGGGTAATGCATGTGACACTGGTGGAAGTTGTGGAGCGATTTACAAGGAGCAGTAGGCAAGGGAGGGTGAGTCCACAAAGTATGAGGTGAAGGGTTACCTAGATCAGATCAGCCTCCCAGTATTGTCTAGGGTGGAGGCACTGGAGTAGAGGAGGTTGCAGCGGCTATCTGGAGAATGCTCTCGGATAAGGCCCCGGAGAAAGCTGGTTTACCATTAGATTTTATAAAAATACATGACAGTACTGTTGTCCTGTTTTACAAAACTATTTAAACATATTCTCGAAGCCGGAATGCTCTCATCCGCATTCTATGCTAATTTCATGAAGTGTTGATCTCAGTTATATACAAGGAGGAAAAGGACTCCACTGAGGGTGGTTCGTATAGGCTGATTTTGTTACTGAATGTGGATGAGAAGATCTTCATGAGAACGATAGCTAGCAGGGTTGAGACTCTGATGCCAAAATTGGTGCACTCGGATAAGGTGGGATTTATCTCAGGACGACAGGGAGCAGACATTTTGCAGAACACGTTCAACCTGATGGAAAGCCAAAGGAGGTAATGGGGACCCTGTTCTTCCCGCGCTAGATGCAGAGAAAGTCCATGGTCGGGTAGGCTGGGTCTTCCTTCATGAAGTGTTGAGGACCTTTGGCTTTGGGACGAGATTCCAGAGGGGAATAGGGGTACTTTACTCAGAGGCGAAAGCTTGTGTGGTGGTCAATGGGAAGACTCTGGCTCCCTTTGATTTGTAGCAAGGAACCAGGTAGTGGTGCCCCCTGTCTCTGCTTCTTTGGCAGAACATATAAATGAATCCGTGTGGATTCAGGGAATAAGGATTGCTGATCAGAAAAACAAATTAGGAATGTATGCGGTTGACATCCTGCAACATCTGTGCAACCCTCGAGTGTTGATCCCGGCAGCAATGTCGGTCATCCAAAATTACAGAGTACTAGCAGGGTTCAAGGTTAATGTAGGTTAATCCTTTTTCCCTTCAATAGAGAACCTGATGCAGAGCTTCGTAACCTTATTCTGTTATCACTGGAGATTCAAGTTGATGGGTTTAAATATCTAAGGGTGGTCATAACAAGAACATTAGAAGGCTTGTCTGTGGCTAATTATCCTGTGCTGCTTTCTAAGTTATATCATGATTTGATAACTTGGGAATGGTTCACCTTCTCTTGGGTAGCCCACCTGAATTGCCTGAAAATGACCTTGTTGCCCAAATTATTATACTTATTTAAGATGTTGTCTTTTAAGGTCTCAGACCACATGCTGATGCTAAGGGTAGGTTTTTAACAATCTATTTAGGTTAAGACGACAAACCATGACAGCAGTTCATAACATGAATGGTCAGTAGCAAACCATATCAGGCCTTACAGGATATCAACATTCGGCCCAGTTTGTGTGCCCATAACATTCCTCCCGTCTCATCCCCACCCGTTCCCCATCAAGCACCCTTGAGTTCACCTATGGGAGGACCCCGTTCTCGGTGAGGCACTAGGAGAATCCACTGGTCTGAAGAGCAGGTAAGGTTTGTTAAGGGCCACAGATATCTCTAGGCATGGTGTTTGTTGGCACCATACCCCTATAGTCCATTTCCATATCTTGGCAATACGCAATGTCTCACATCCAGCTGTCCCTTTCTGGTGGAGGACCCCTTCCCCGACCATCACACCATGTCATTTAGCCAGGGCCACTAGTAACCCTGTGAGGTGTCTCAGGTGCCCTCGAATCCCCCTCGTGTATATCAAGAGTGCCACCCAGAAAGAGATCTCAATTGACAGTTTCACTTTTTCCTCTTTCTTTTCCCTTGCCACAAGATTTGTGGCAAGGGAAAACTAGAGGATTCCTTATGACATATTCATTTTACCCAAAGACAAAGGGGGAGTTGGGTTCCCTGATTTAGACTGTTAGTACAGAGCATCCCAAATGAGAACCCTGGTGCCACACTTGCGTGTGGATAGGGATAAACAATGGGTGCAACTGGAAAATTACTGGATGAGCTTGGTGACGGTCGGTGAGTGGCTATGGGTCCCCAGGGAGAAGATACCGAGAAAGTTTAGGGAACATAAAATATTGCGATTATTTGGGGAAATTTGGACGAAGGAGAAGAATATGAGAGGGGTTACTATGTGGCCCTCGCCATTAAGTCATCTCTGGGCCCCGCCTACAGGAAACGATTTAGCAGACCCATTGCAAATTCAGATGTGGTTCGAGGCAGGGTTGGGGGAGTGGGGCAACCTTCTGTAGACAGTAAATTTATATCAGTCCAAGAGCTTGAAGATTGCCTAAAAATTTAAACGTTATCAATGTTTAGTTACCTGCAATTGAAGGGGGTGGTTGCGGCAAGTAATGGAAGTCAGAAATCCAAAGGAAGTAAACCCCCACAGAACGGGTGCTGGACACACATCTCACTTCCAGAGGACCGATATCGGACCTCTACTCTGCATTGATGATGGCAAAGGGAAATGGAACAGAGTGCCTGAATTATTTAGAGGGGCATATAAGACATCCATAGCATGTAAATATAAACTTCACAGTATTAACCTGCTACATAGGTGGCAGTGACCCTATATGGCTGTCCCAGATGTTTCCAGGGGTAACCACTTTTTGTTGTAGAGAGTGTGGAGAGAAGGCGATGTATTGGCACACTTGCTGGTTGTGTAGCAAAGTCCAGAGATTTTGGAAAGAAGTCCTGGGGTGAATAAGTGGCTTATATGAAATGCATGGGTTAATACTTTTTGGTCATAAAGAGGAAGATGAGGGATGAAGGGTCCTCCAGTATATGACTGACTTCATCATGTTGGCTACTAGGGTCTGTTTAGCAATCAATTGGAAAAGGAACTTTTTAACGAACAAAAGGGAAAAGTTGGTTAAGTTGAGGGAACTATCACAGGCATGTTACATCACGTCAGTCCCTCCCGAGAAGTAGAGTTGGGCCTTTACCTTAGAAAGTATGGCTTTAAAGTATAGATTTACTTGGTAAAACAAGGGGGTGTCCCCTGACTGTCAATGCTGAGTATAGGCTCCCCAGCTGTAGGCCCTAGAAAATTCAGAGACAGTCTATGTGTGATACCAGTTGTTAGAGTGGGTGTTGGACAGGTAATATCAATTGCTCATGACTTTCACCCCGGAGCAGACTCTGCACTGGGAGAGGTAGAGGGGGTGGTGGGCATGTTCTACGGGTAAAGGCTGTTAACCTGGATGTAACTTGAGGTTTTTGCCATATAAAAATCTTAATAAAGTTGAATTTGCAAAAAAAAAGGAATAGGCGAGTACGCGCCAAGAGGCGGTACGGAAGTTCATACAGAAGCACACTTACCTTAGCCATGAGAGGCACCAATCTCAGAGATGAAGATGATGTTCACAGAACTGAATACAGGTTTTAACAAACTAGGCAATAAAATCGACTTTCTTGTGTGTAAAGTAGATTTCTTGTAGGGGAGACTCAATCAGCATGGCAAGCATATTGATGAAGCAGAACAATGCATCTCTGTAGCAGAAGACGCAAACGCCTCTACGACCAAGGAACTGACAAACATTAAGCTGATGCTTGAAGGCAGAAACAAGGACCTGGGGGCTTGTTCCAGGAGGAATAATGTCTGTATTATTAGAATAACCAAATCAACAGTGCTAGGGAATATGGAGGCTTACATGGAGAATGTACTGTGGAACATGTTTGATAAAGACATTTTTTTCACCTGTTTTATAGTTGCGAGAGCTCACAGAACACTGGCTCATAGGCCGGTGCCAGGAGTCCCAACCCCCATAGCAATAATAGCTAAACCCCTGAATTATAGGTATATAGATAAAATACTGCAGCTGATCAGAGAAAATAGCTTGCTGAGATTCCAGATCATGACAGTATTAATATTTCCTGACTTCATCAATGCAGTTCATTCAGCAGGGAAATCATTACTACCAGTGAAGATAAAGCTGAAGAAAATGCTACTATGGTACTCGATGATCTATCTAATGAAATCAAGGGTGGTTCATGTGGGTACAACTCACTCCTTTATGACCTCAACCCAGGCAGAACACTTCTTAGAAGGCCTGAGCACCAAGCCCAGTAGGCACAATTCACAAATATGATTAGGATACCTGAACTGAGATATGATGATTGGAATTGTCAGGAATAACATCCAAAGGAAAAATACATTGTTTTTGGTATGGAATGGGTGGCTCAGAAATTACCTATGAGATAGTGGAAAAGGTCAAAGAGGAAATGGAGGACATAATAACAGGGCCCCCCAACAATTTGGTTTGCATAAAACAATTTGGTTTGCATAAAACATTTTGAATGTACTGCAAGTCAGTAGCTCCAATATGGAACTGTCTGTTCTAGGGCACAGAGCACGCATGTGTGTCCTATGATTGAAATTTGTTTTCAACCCTCTTTAAGAGGTGGGATTGTTCAACTGTGGCAGGAGGAGGTTTACAGGGGCATCAGTCATGTTGAGGTATTCATAGGGATGTGGGGAGGATAATGGTTTTGAGTTAAAGGAAGCCTGTGTGAAAATACTTTTTGGTACATGCTAAAATATAACTCCTAATGCACTAATGAAGGTAAACCTAAAAAGGTGTGGAGTGAAGCATGGGAACTATAGTGTTGCCCAGAGTTGATTGCAGTGTTAGAAGCAATCAGGTGACGCTGAAGTTGTTAACCGGGAACCCCAACAAATCTCATAAAGTGATAGGATATTTGGAGAGAAATGAAATCAAAATAGCCTTTCTATAGAAAACCTGTTATAGTGGTAATGCCAAGTCATAAATGGGTGACTGGTGGGGAGGTCACAGATTGTATTCCTCTGTTTAATTCAATTGCGAGAGGAGTCAGAGTATTGGTGTGTAAGTCTCTGGGATTTAGACTGAGTGAAATAAATAAGGACACAGAAGGCAGAATGTTAATTATAAGTGGCTGTATCGCTGGTCATTGCATAATTTGTATTAATACTTAACGCCCCTAACTTTGACACGGCAGAATCGTTTCAGAGTCTATCATCAAAAATGGCCACCTTGCTGGAGTCACTGATTATATGGGTGGGCAAGATTAACACAGAATTAGATCATAACTTGGATGAACCCCGCATTGTAGAGAGGGCCCCACCCTCAAAGGTTGCCAGGCATGAGCACATGACCTCAGGGACATCTGGAGGGAGGAGCATGCACTAGCTAGAGAATTCTTTTTCTGTATATTCATAATGCCTCATCTAGGTTTGGCATGTTCCTGATCTCACAAAGGTTACATACATGGTCCCAGGGATCATGGATATTGCTACACACTCTATCAGACCATTCACCTATTGTTTGCCATGGTTAACGTTGCACCAAAATGCAGGATTGGTAGAGATTCGAGATTTAAACCTAAGTCTCTAGAAGGCGGGACTTTCAGGGAGGCAATCTGTAAAGACACAATTGATTTCTTTATGAACAATGTATGGTGGGTGTGGTCCCTCTTCACCATGTGGGAATCATTCAAAGTATATATTAGCGGTATGTGTCAGGATCTGAAGAGGGCCGCCACCATTCCCCACAAACCTCAAGTAGACAACAATTGACTGAAGAAATAATAACATTTCCAGTCATCTAACAACCTTCTAAGATGAGGGGATTTAGTGCCCCTGCACCGTTCCCCAGGTAGCTGAAAAGACAAACAACACATGAATTAACACATGAACTAAGGCACGCAGAAATTATGCACAAGGAGAAGAAAACACTGTACCTGATAAACAGACAGTTGCAAAAACATTGGAGGAAATGTTCAAGATGCAAGGTAAACAATGGGGAGTCTGGATCCTTGCCACATAAGAAAAAAGCACTGAGAGTTCTATTGTCAAGAGGCTACTAGACTAAAAGCAAAAAGAATAAGTCCCAAAATCCAGGGCAAACTGCAAAGGTAATTCAATTCAAAGGAAAAGTTAAAATGGCAAGGAAAATCCCTCGGCATGAAGGGCTCAACGGCAAAAACTCTAAGGAACAGAGATGTTGAGGAGCACAGAGAATAACTACGCTCAGCTACATAAGCCGGTCGAAACAGCAGTGTCTGGCATGCACGGTAAGTGATGGATGTGAGTGCGTACTGACGTCATCAGCGTACGACTGAGGAATGCTAGGAAATGTGGGTCCTGCAACTGCCATGATTCCACAGATCCAACCCCGGCACAACGACCATTGTTGATTGTGGTACACGGCACATCTTACCCAATAGAGGTTAATCATGTAGGGGTGTGAAACCCTTCATGCTTAACAGTATGTGTATCCAGGGATGCCAGAGTGTTGTGAGATATCAGTTCCACATTGAATAAGATAGAGAACACCCATAAAAGACCTGGAGGCTTCCCATCAACCCAAATCATTTTTGCGGAAGCAAAAGCTAGAAAATTTGGTGAAGAAGAAAGACCCAGAATGACATTTGCTTGGGCTGTGAGAGGAGAAGTGGATTGATCGGCACAACATTGAATAATGATGGATCATTAAGTAGAAGGGACAAGGATGTCAGTGGGAAGTTCTTGAGCTTCTTTACTACTTTGTACTGCACCAAGCTTTATGCCTCATCAGAAGATATGGCAACATATTTGGATGAGGTTGAGCTGCACTGGGTTAGATGCAACCATGAGGGAGTAGCTAAACGCCCCTATAAAAGTACGAGGAGTTAAGGAGGAAGCAATTTGTCTACTGGGGACGCAACCCCATGGAGGGATGGGATTGCCCTCAGTATGATCTGGATTCCTAAGTCCCTCTCCCACCTTTTCATATATTAGTGTTCCTCTGTGACTTCTAGCTTAGCTTCACATCTATGGATGTGAACAATTGGATGCCAGGGTACCACCCTTGTGTAGTAAGTTTTAGGGGCGTGGGTTGATGTGTTGCTCCATTTTTACTTGTGGACTCGAAACCCAGCTGCAAATTTGTGCATATCGAGAGCTTTCTTTTTCTTGCAGCGTGAATGTGGCCATACACAGTTAGAAATCTTGTGAGGAGGATTGCCTAAACATCTGGCTTACATGTTTCAACCTCCCTCTTATTCATTGAAGGCCGGGCTTGGCCACTTCAGAGAGAAGTCAGGGTTATCAAGTCCCAGAGATTATGGTCCAGGATTGCTCCCCACCCAGAGTTTGTTGGCTCAATTCCAATAGTGGAGCACTGCTTTAGTGGAAGTTAAGCCACATAATTATCTGACCGCTGTTCTTATATGCGTTAACTGTCCTATTTCAGTTTTGAGGACTTCCTGATCGAATAACACCCCAAGGTCGCGAAGAGTGGTGCTGGTCCACTGGAGAATCCGAGCTATCTGGGTGGCCTAAACATATCTTTTAACATCTGTTATCCCAACCCCATATTGATGTTCTCCTCAACAGAATATTTGCTCAGATCCTTAGACGCTTACAATCCCAGATGACCCTTAGTGTTTTCTTGTTGTAGGGAGGTCAAGAGCGTGTTAGGCTATGGGAATGGAATGCCCTGACAAATATACAGCATGAGATGACCTAGCCATGAGATTTCTTGGGATAGCCCCCTCTCCATATCATTCATACAGTCCACTATTAGTGGATGTATATTGGTTTGCTGCAGCATGTTGAGCTAGGAAGGGATCCAGATTCCCAGGAATTGCAGGGGTGTTTGGTGGTCCATTTGAAAGGCAATTTATCTTCAAATTCCTTTAAAATGTTTTGTGTTAGAGAGCCATGTAGCCTCAATGATTTAAAAACCATCTAGTTTGAGCATCAGAGCTGTGACTGAGTTATTATTTTCAGTCAGGCTCAACAAGATGTCCAGAGCTTACAATTAGATTTTATAGTGAACCCCATCCCAAAAAGGCCCTTTATCCGATAGTTTGTTCTCACTTTCTGTGCCAATGGTTCCATTGAGAGGGCAAAGAGCAATGGAGACAGTGTGCCACTTGCCTCTAGATATTGCTAATGGGGGTAAAAGTGACCCATTTATATTTATTTTCGTCACAGAATCAGCAGAGTTAGCCAAGAGTTCAGTTCTGAAGCTTGGCCCAAATTTGAATGCCCCCAGCATTTTGGCCCAGTCTACTCTATCGAATGCCTAGTGGACATCTAATACTACAAGTCATAACGGTATTTTCCCTACCTCTATTACATTTAGGACTCTGAGGATATTGTTGTGAGCATGATGTTCAGGATTGAACCCTATTTCATCTAGTCCTATCAACTTGGGTAATAGTTTCAGCGTTGTCGTCGCTGATACCTTAGAGTATATTTTGGCATCAGTGCATTCTTATAGTCTGAATGGGAAGGGAGCAAAGTTTTTTCCATGAGTGGGCCTGGGGCCATTTTGAAGCCCCCAACCATTATTAATTCACCTCCTGTAAGGCTGCTACTGTGGGGATAAGTTTCACAAGAAACGTATGCTGCTTCACATTACGGTTATATTTGAAGCATAATGTGCCTTTATGTCCAAATAACTCACATCTCACTATTATGTATCTACCTCCAGAATCCCATAATAACCCCTTTGGTTTGAATTGAGTATCTATGACTATTAGAATGGCAACTCCCCGTGCCTTTTGGCCACTAGTTCCAGAATATTGTTGCAGAAAGTTCCTATGTCAAAAAAAGCATCTCCTGTTGCAAGGTGAGTCTCTTGAAGAAGTACCATTACAGATTCCAGGTCCAAGAACCTTTTAAGAACAGTCTTCCTTTCTAATAGATCGAGGTCAGGGTGCGATATAGGTATAAAGGGCATTTTTGGGACAAAGCTACATGACCCTATTAGGCCATTTGACACACAACTATGAGTCGATAAAAACCTCTGAATTTTGGATCTACTGTTTAAATACAGAATGTGGGTCAACACATATAGCCCTGTATTTGGTGGCAGGTGAAAAAATAGCTCGAAAAAGTATGATAATGCTGCTAATGGTCATTTACCAACAAATGGAATGTTTGTATTGATGTTAAACTATGAACACCTATAACCCCAAAGAATGTTCTAACTGTTGGATTATATGATGAATTAAGATGTGCATGTATTAGACTGTTCCTATACTATGTATGTTTTGTTACATAATGTTATTGATGTATCAATATGAATTTGCACTTTATTAACTTTGTAAAAGTTCATTTATGAACTGATTACAAATAAATAAATAATACATAAATAAATAATAAAAAAGGGCATTTTTTACCACTACTGCTGTTATTAGATTCACTGACTGAATTGAACCCCTATAGTCTGAACTTTCAATTCCTCAACTATGCAAACTTAAAACATCCGTCATCCCATTTGTTTTCTTGGGTAATTCCTGCCACTGTTGAGAGAAGAGCTTTCATTGTTAATTCTTGCTCTGGGGGGCCATACCAGATGAGCCAATGGATGTTTACCCTTACTCCTCCCACCTCTCCCATCCATCAGTCAAATTCTGTAGATTTGCTTTATAGTTCAAAAAGGTTAACTGGGTCCTCTCTAGGAGCTTGCTGCATTCGTTTTGCTTTGCCTCGGGAGGTTTCTTCCCAATGCCCTCTTTAAAGTGATCCCATACGTTTCATTTGGTAGTTAATAGCATGCAGATGTCATTGCTGCCAGCAGATCTCCTGAAAAAGGTCTTATTGTTTGAATTTCTTTTGCAGTCCTCTCTTTTAACCAGCTTTTTATTTCAGCCCATTTGGCCTGCCAAGTCCTCCTCTTTTCCTCCCTACAGCTCTGTCTACGCGAGTCCATTTCTCCTTATGCGTATCCTCAGGTTTTCTAATTTGGTCTCCATCTGTTTGGGTTGTGTGGTTGCTCTGTTCATCAGGGTGAAGCAGCGTTGCAACATCCTCCTTTGATGTTACTGCCCAACTCTTTCCTTCCCAGGTGAAGTTGATTGAGAATGGGAACACCCATTTTTTTTTGGCTAGCCGTGCTCGGAGCCAATCATTTAGTTCACGCATTGCTTTACTCCTCTGTAAAGTTGTGCCGGAGACATTTTGGAATATTTTGATTTGTGCATCTTGGAATTGGATGACTGAGTGCTGCCTCATTTCTTTCATGATGTACTCCTTTGTGGCCTAAAGTGCACTCTGGTGAGTACATTGGGAATCAATTTTCCTTGGTACATAATAGGGCTTTGCAGACGGTACATCCTGTTTAGCTCTACGGTATCATTGGTACAATATGCTTCTAAACAAATCTTTCACAAATACGTCCAACTCTGTGTTCAGGATATGTTTCAGTATGTCCCGGATCCTGAGGTTATTTCATCTTGACATATTTTCTAGGTCTTCCTGTTTCTGCTGTAGCACTCACAATGCAATGTTTACCAAGTAATTTAGCCCTCTCTGTGAGTTTTGCTAACTCATGGCGTTGTTTGTGAAGTGCATCTTCATTTTCTGTGATACGTTGTTCAGCGGTCATGGCTTGCTTGTCTAAATCTGTCACCCTTTGGGTCAGTTCTGCTACACTCCCCTGTATTTTTTTCTCAATTTCTGTGAGCAGTTGCTGTAAATCATATCTGCCATCGCTGTGCAACTGGCCTTATTATGGTCCTGTGCAATTCCCAACACTTTTCCACCTTTGACTCATTCTTGGTTACCCATCATGGATCAAATGCCCAAACCTTTGGAGGGTTTGAGGGTTTTTGAGGTCATGTTTGCCTTGCCAGTAGGGTTCCCATCCTTGACCACTCACTTTTGGTTAGTTTAATTGAGAGTTGCTCTTTTAGTATCTCTTGGTTTACGGTCTCAAGTTTGAGTCACTGAAGGAGTGGATTTCAGTTCACTTCTGCCCTAGGAAAAACTGTGACCATGTTTCTACGCATGAAGTTCATGATGCCGGTGAGGTTACCGTTGTCATGGTGGGAATATGATCCTCATTCCCTGACGGGACTGTCTTAATGACATCAGTTACGTTTGAAACCCTCCACCTTCCTGATTTATGCCCCACAGGACCTGTTTTTTTAATTTACTTTATAGGGTGGGTCGCCTTACGTTAAGGTGAGAGCTTTGCTGCATGTAGTATTTTCTTTTTCACTTTAATTAATTTCAGGACAGCAGGAGGTGCCTAAGTCACACTGCATGAGCTCTGGTGAGGGCTTTTTTGCAGTGAGCTTTCCCAGGATCCCTGGAATGTATCAGCAATCCCCTGGACAGGCATTTTGTGGCTCTTCAAAGTCAGTGCTCAATGTCTATCGAATCAGTTCCACCTCCCGGTGCCTTGGAACTCGGTGCTGCCATCTCTCTACACAGGCAGTGCTCTCATGGGAGAGCCGCTGCGCAGCCCTGCAGAGGGGATTTCTCCCCTTTTCTGCACATGCTGGGACTAGGTTTCACACTGAGCCTTCCCTTCAAGATATGTTACCTGTTGCCTCCTCATATGCCCCTGAGAAGGGTCTTTGCCATGGAGAGCATGGGAGGCAGAAGCCCTGAGTCTTTGGAGCGAGCTGAGACTTTATCTCACACAGTTATCGGCAAGCCATGCCCCTGGATATTTCTATCTCTAGAGCTATTCAGAGGACACAGGGATGCTTGACGGTGGACATATTTATGTATTATCACCTGCGTCAAGCGATGAATGAACTTTTCCCATCATTCGCCCGATTTAGATATTGTATGTTAATAATAGGAACAACAGAAGGCACGCTACAGTTCCACAGTTTGAGGAATAAGAACATTTAGCTTATCCAGGATTGTGTATCAATTGGACAAAGTGCAAAAACAGGAGTTCCATTGTTGTTTAGAAATGTACTGTTTGTATAAGTTGTTAAAGACTATATTGATCCATCTTTTCAAGACCACTGTATGTGATAATGAAAATTATTAAATAAAAGTGCTAAACAATATTCTGCAAATGGAATGTTTATATAACAGGTGAAACTACTTCAAATAACCCATCATAACAAAGTATGTGCATTAATTGAAAAATGAATGCACATCTAATCTGGCATCTCTTGAAGGCGACAGGAGTAAACTTGGAAGACCAAGACTCGTTGTCTCCACATAGAGATCCATTTTACTAATGTGGCATTAACACCCGATCCAGCGGGCCAGATCGGGTGTTATCGGCCCGGGGCCCAAGTTAAAGGCCCAAGCAGAGCAAGGGCATTTAAAGAGGGCCCTGGGCTGATGACACCCGATCTGCCCGCCCGCCGAAGAGGGTGTTAAGGCCATTAGCACCCAGGGCTACAAAAGTGGCAAGCTGGGGTGCTAAGAAAAAAAGGATTTTCCTTCCTAAAACAGGACGTGGGCGGTGTCCCATTGTAAGAAGAAGAAAAATACTTTACCAACATGGCCGCCATGGAGAGGGAAGGTGGGGTTCTGTACGGAGCCCCTCTTCCCATTCCATGGTGGCGGTTCTGCCCATGGAGGAAGGTAGCTGCAATAAGGTAAGTTGGGGGTGGGGGGGATTAAACATTTTAAAAAGGGTCTGGGGTGTAGAAAGTTGGCGGCGGGGGGAGGCGGACGGCCGTCAGTTGGTTTGGAACGTGGTCTTACACCAGCGGTTCAAGCATGGGTTCCTAGGCACCTGATTGGCTGGGTCCCCCCACACGGGTGCTAATTGGAAGCAGTACAATCCTCCTTATTAATCTTCTGCTGGTTGCATTACATTCAATGTATTGTAAAGTCTATATAAGTTGTTTTACAAGGAGGGAACCCAGTTCGACTTTGTTTGAGATCATGTCTTCTCAGTTTCTGTGTATGCCCTAAAGTGCTGCAATTACGTCTTTACCAGACTAACTTCACCCAAGATTCAAGTCCTGAGTTTGATTTCCTCTACAGTTGCTTTCTTGCATGCCCACACTGAAACCTTTGCAATGGGAGGAAGATTGTCGTACTTTCACCATACATGCCCATCCCGGACTGCCCATCTATGCAGTTCCTTTGCCTAGAGGCTCCATTTTGCGTGTGTGCATTGATTGGCCTTTATTAATGCAAATATATAATAGCCTACACACATGTAAACAGTAACCAGTCTGCAATGGCAGCATTCCACAGCACAGGCAACGTCTTACCAAATTATAGTGCGTCAGTCGCCAAAAAATGAATTGCTAATAACTTTTGGCTTGCTTGATGGATTTGGCTGAAATTTTGTAAACAGAACATTTGTCACTGGACAGAATTGGACCAGGTATGAAACAGTTTGGGCACGAAGTGTTGAATCGATTTCCGGGGGTGGGGGAGTCTGGGTTTATTCCATCCAGTAGTTGTTAAAATATGCTCCCTTCTCCCAAATGTATAGCTATATCTCCCATTGTACCTTGCAGCAGAGAGGCTTTTCAGAAATGAAAAAGCCGCCATTTTGTTGGTTTGATGTGAGAGATGTTCGCAAAGAATTTTGAAATATTCGCTAATATTCAAAAATGAAAAATTGAAAAAATGTCTTGGAGGAGGAAAATGGCATCAGGCTAGAGGTGGGGAGGGGAAAGAGCACATCATGTGAAATTAAGGAGTTGGGGGCAGGGGTGCTGGGGACCAGGTTCAGAGCTTGAAACGTTCTCTCTTGGGGTAATCTTTGCATATTCAGGGTTATTTTTCATATCCAGGTTTTGTTTTTTTGTGTGCATATTCAGGGTTATGGTAGAAGACGGGATCGGGAATGAAAGTGTGCCACGCATATAATAACCGCAGTGTGGCGAGGTAATCTATTGGCAAAATATCAAGGGGTGTAATATGGTCCTGCCAGTGAGCATGAAGGCCGTGCTCACCGCCCAGGGCCTAAGGCCCTGGCTAGTTGGCCTGAAAGACATTTACAGTGGCCACGGCCGAAGTCTATGGCTAGTGGTGCCGAAAAACATATACAGTGGCCGTGGCCACCTAGTGTTCCCAAAAGAAACATATTGGGAAAACATGTAAAGTGGCCTTGGCGGAAGGCCATGGCTAGTGGTCTGTAAAAAAAAACAATGGTATAACAAAACCCTTGAAATTCACTGAAAAAACATTAGTTACAGTGCAATTAAATTGCACAAAGTTAAGCTGGTCATGACTTCCCACATCCGTGAATTTCAAGGGTTTTGTTGCATTAAATATGTGGAACTTAATTAAGGTTTTTCAGTGAATCTATTATATTCCTACGTGTACATTTGTTGAAAATCGGAATTGATAGAATAACCACGACAGTGACACGTTTACTTTTACCCAATGTAATGCACATTTATTTATATCTTTCATCATTAACCAAATTACAAAGGCACAATCTATTGCATTGACCAGGACCTTATGCTTGGTATTGGTTTATAAAATGACTTCATAATTCACATCCAAATCCAAGATGACAAAGAAAAACAGTAGCACTTGCTTCCTGGTGCTTATCCTTGTTTTAAGGAGAAATATCTTGCTTCGATCCAACAAATAGTTACAAACACACAGGATTTATTTCAGAATACAAATTTCATAAATGTATTTGCATAGTAATAATCATGTTAGAGAAAAATACACTTACACTAACTACATCAGACAGATTTAAAACTTGATGAATCCACTCCACATATTTAAGCAATCAGTTCAAAATAAAATGCAGGGGTCAGAAACTATTAAATAAACCTTAAAGATAACCATCAATTAGACAAAGTAATTCAGAATTCATGCAGAGAATGGACCTAGTTACATAATAAAAATAACTTATTTTATCTAGTTTAAAAAGTTCAATGTTTAGCAGAAACAATAATATATGGCCAATCAAGAGCCAGCAATCCTCTCAATTCTCCTCTTAAAAGCATTATTCACATCCATCATGTAACGAGTCAGTGGATCTGTCATCAATAAAAGGGATAGTTAAACAGGTTTATATTGTCGGAATCCCCTCTCATTTAGGAATGTTATCTGAGTCAGGCGTCCTACATTTTTGTTCAACATGCAAAATGGTAGACAAACCACACTGTATCCCAATACTCACTGTTAGTCCAATGGCCTATGATTGTTTGTAAGGGTAAATGGCCTAGCCATATATATGAAAGAGCATATACTGCCTTCTGTACTAGTCAACCCCCAAAATATACCCAGCTTGGCCTGACAATGGTGAAAAGGGAAGGTAGGCCTTGACAACTGGTCTGTCTGCCTCAGTTTCATGATGTCTCTTTGAAGTCTGCGTTTACCAAAGTCTGTGTTCCTGACCCTGCTTTACGGCTGCAATGAGACATTTTTTGGTACACACTCCCCCTCCGGTCTGTCACTTATCTAAGGCAGGGGACACTCCCACAACCCTTGTTCTTTCCACTCCTTCCATTCCCATTCCGATGGCCCTTGTCTTCGGGATGAGACTTCCCTGAAATGCCCAGTCTCTCTTCAGGCCCTACTCCAATCCCTCCATTGACTTCACTCCCTTCCCCTGGCCATCCACCCGCATCCCAACTGAAGTTCAACCCATAGATCACCGCTCACACCCTCCTTCCTTTTCCCATCGGTCCACCGCCTCTTCCATTCCCTGACTCCCAGATGCACAAAACGGGCATGTGCTATTTCTTGACAAGCACTAGTCCTATGTATATCCGAAATGGGCGCCAATGGCTATACTACAAATCTGATAAGGTCTCCTGCCTCTTCAGCCACATCAGTTGTCTGTTGATTAATTAAGCAATAAACCCCGAACGGGGGAGAGGGGACTCTACTGGTCTTGTAATGGCCCAGGACGTCAGCTGCAGGCAGGCCTGTTATGCCGCCCCTGCAAAGAGTTCATTGCTACTAGTACCCCGGCATGTTGTACCGGAGTACTAGTAGTATTTTTGTCTTGAGTTGAGAAACAACATGTTTTCCGTTTCTCAGCTCGAGATAAAAACTACAAATCAGGATGGCTGCCATGGATCAGGGAGACCGAAACTGCATGTAGTCCCTTCTCCCTTTCCATGGCAGCTATTGTCAGAATGGGGAAAACGTGTGAGCTTGTCAGATCTAAGCCAAAACCATAATCTTGCCGTATGTTTGCATTTCAGGCAGTAGTTGCATCAATGCTAGGGACAGTGTAACCTTGTGACAAAACTCAACTGCTGAGCATCATTGTTGCTCGGTGATGGCTAAGGTAGTATTTAGACACTGGTCTTAACACTGGAAGATCTTTGTTAATGAGTTGCAGCATTACATGCAAACATTTTACGACTCATCTCACTGTTGCAAACATTTGTGTTATTATCTTCTGTTTGTTTCACAAAGAGATGTATTTATTTGCAGAAGCAGGTGACGCTCCTCGTGATGCCTACTACAGCAAATGGAACTGGTGGCCACCTACAGCTTTTCTGCCACCACCTGTCATTCCAAGACGACTCCAGATCACACCACAGGACTAGGATCACTAATACAACATGTCCCTTTCTTAAAAACAGCATTCTAGTTATTCTCTGTGCAGAGAAAGCAGCGACCATTAGCAATGGGCATGTAATTGAACAAAGCTATGTGGCCTCTGGGTTTAGGTCAGTATTGTAAGTCTGTGCGCCCTACAGAGATAGAAGTACCAATGACAGCCAAATGTGATACAATTCTGTTGTTGCATGAGGTTGCGGGCCTAAATGAACCTACATCTGTGGGGAAGTTTTCCCTGATTTAACTGGGAGCTTTGGCCAAAAAATGTATGTGTCTTAATTTACCCCTTCAACCTCTCTAGGACTTTTTTGACGCTCCAATGAAATGTTTTCAGTTTAAAAAGCACCAGTCAAAGAGTTACTCTTCATCATGTTTGCAGAGCCGAGACGTCCTGCATGACAAATATAAGCAGGAAAGCCATTTAATAGCTGTGCCACCTCACCCAATATTTTCACCTAATGTTGGGACGGACCCCTGCAGCACTCGTGTGCCCCCTTTTAGAGCCCTCCACACAGATAACTCTGGAGCTCACTCCGAGGAGGAATGTTGCAAGCAGTAGATCTAATTACCACTGAACTGAACTGAAGGAGTCTGCTCCCTGTTACAAATATAAGTATTTCGTTTATATATTAAAGATTTATAGAGAGCCAAATGCACAGTCACTGCAGTGCAGAGTAAAGACCTGGGGAAGTTGGAGATGCGGTAAGGAAAGGAAACGTATTTGTAGTAATAATTCTGCATCATGGGTATCTTCATGAAATGCATATGCATTGATTGGCTAGTACTAAGGCCGTGTCCCATGAGGCTTTTTAACAGCATAGAGAAAACGTGCTGCTTAATTATCAGTTTCTATGAAAATATTCCCTATATGGCGTATTGTTTTGCCAATTTATCCTCCAAAAGGCACATCTGTGATTTATTTAAACAAGCACGTACACCATAGAGAGATCTAACAGTTGAAACCAGGAAATAGCTATGCAATCATGCAAAGACATCAAACGAGTGACACTGTGACTTTAATGCAGCAGTCTCCTGCCAGCACCCAGCATGCACTGCACTAAGAGAATCCGTTCATTTTTGCAGTATCTGTAGAGGAAAGGAAGTGAAGCTCTTTAGCTCTTTCCTGAGTTTGACTCTTGGTTACAAGGGGGGGATGGCAGATTGTTTCTAAATTCAATGAAGGAGAACTAAGTTTAAAAGTAACTTTTCCTTCTCCATCCACACATTAAATAGAATAGTAAGCACATCCCCAAAAAGGGAAGGAGTGAAAATCAGGAGGAAAATAAAATGGAAGGCCAGAAGACAGAGCTCTCCAGTAATAAGAACGGAATCTTTTGCTAATCGCGACACATTCATCATGAAAGTTGCCCAATCTGTTCTTTCATTACAGTCTAAATTATAATGCCTGAGCACGGTGTGCACTTATTTCAAAGTGGATGGTTTTCAAATTGCAAAAATCTGAATATTGCAGAGAAGGGATGCTGTAGCCACTTTGCCCCTTGCTAAGTGGGCTCTGGAAGGGTTTTAGCATACTTGACACTTCCCATCTACAAATTGATTTTTAGAAGCTGAGAACACAGTGCAAATTGCTCTACAATTGCTCTACAATGCACACAAATTAGTTTAGATTTTCCCCAGATAGTGGTGTAAAGCTCCCATGACCTCTAATGTGTAAAGAATTTTCTGTCGGACACGAAGGATTAGAAAAGGAAGATGGTAATGAGAGGCTGTGATTAATGTGAAAATCTGATATCACCTATGGAGGAAAGGAAGTGCGGATTCTTAAATCCACTTTTGTCTGTAGAAAACATGTAAGCTTTATGGGAACACAGAGCCTGCATTCCGATAACCCTTCTAGCAGAAGGTATGGACACTAGGAAGGTTGACTTCCATGAGAGAAACTAAGTCTTACATGTGTATGGGCTTCAAAGGGTCCCCCAATAAAATGGGAAATACAACATTGAGATCACAATGAGGAGAGGGTCATCCGACTGGAAGGTTTAACTATGTCGTCCTTCTAGCAAATCCTGGATCACTGCATCCTTAAAAAAAAATTCCTGTGTGGGATTCCATCTGTAGGCTGTGATGACAGGCAAAGGAGCTTTTATGGAGGACAACTTAAGCTCTGCTTCAGCCAGAAACATAAGATAAAGTAGCAACATTTTGAGGTGGTGCTGAGCGTCACAGAAGAGGGCCAATCTTCCCATCACCAAGAGGTGTGTCCTGAGAACAAGAGGAGTGGTGGCTGATGGCAGAAGCTTCTGTAGAGGGTGTCACCATAGAAGCTCCCTTCTCCCTGCTATTTATATTCCAATCTGTGAAGGTAAGGTCACATATGTATAGTTTACTAAAATGTTGGCTTGAGACTGGTGGCAGACTTTGGGAGCAGTGAGAGGCCTTGCCAGGTTTAATCAACAGAGCAGGGTGAGGGCTTCGGCCTGTTGACAGCAGACTGAGGCGTAAATTACATAATCAGTGTTTCTTCTCTGTGAGCTGGCTAGTAAAACATTGGGCACCAGTGGACCAGCGATGGCAAAGCAACAGGCTCAGGAGTGTTGCCCGTTGCGGGGTACTGGAGGTGTCCAATAAAACCTTGAGTGGATTGTGGCCCCCACACAGGCATCAGGCTGCTGTAGTGTAGAGCATGTTGACACTGGAGGTGCTCTCACTTTATTCCCTTTTATTTCTGACCAGAGGGGTAGAAGAAAGTGGTAGGACCGCTTCACTTCTTGCACTAAGTCAGAGAGAGTAGGTAAGAAAATGGGTGAACAGGAGACAGACAGGTCAAAGGGTTTAGGGGAGGTGCTGACGTCAACAGCACCTCTTCTTTCTACTGTGGAAAAGGTGCATAAGTAAGTTTCCTCAGTGGAAAGCTGTTTTGGAGTCTTTGGAAGGGAGGTCGAAGTGCACAGAAAAAGAATGTACGGATATTGGGCTCTTGTCTCGATTCCCTGAAAGAGAAAAAGTCTGTTGTGGAATTGAAGGAACCTGATTCTACAGCAATCAGGGATAAAATATAGATCTCAATACTTTTACTAGAAAAAAAAGCTCGATGCCTCTGAGATCTATTAAAGAGCTGTGAATATTACGATTGTTGGAGTGCCTGTGGTAGTACAGGATGAGCAACTATGAACCTCTCCAAGATGAAGTCACTGAGTGAATTGTTGATGACTTGAGTGCAGAAGAACAGGAGGGGAGTACCCAGATTAATATTGAACTCGGCTTGTAGTTTCTTTGGCAATTCTATTCTGAATCGCCTGGAGGTTGAGTGCTGCATGATGGGCAGTTACTCTTTAAGTCAACTGCCTTTTCAACAATGGGAGGAGTTGGGTTGTGTTCATGTTGTTGGAAATTACCCTTGTGCACATACACGCTATATGCTGCCTTCTTGGTTAAGTTCCCCTAACGTCTCTTTTAATTATGGATGTTCCCCTCCTATTATTCTCATATCTTTGCCTTCTTTCTCATTCCATTCTGTCCTATTTTCTACACTGCAGGCTTTTTTCCATTTGCTTTTCATTCTTCCTCTTGCCTCCTTCCTTTTGCTATGTATTCCGATAAAGCAGCTGTTTTCAGACACCTGTTGTATTATCATAAGGAGTGGGTTCACTACTTATTTAAAAATAGGCTAACATTTATAGTGTTGATTTCATTCTGCACAATAGTTTGGTGTACAACTGGTAATGGAAATATGTTAAAAAACAGTAGTAATATTTCTTCTTGTGAATGAGGGGCCTGGAGCACTGTCCAAGCAGCATAGGTAAAACGTCTCCCAGTTGAAAGCATGCACTCTTCATAGTGTAAATAGCTAGGATCTAAGCAGTCAAGTGCAGAAAAGGAAGGCTGTGATTGTACACAGTCGGGTTCATACTGGACAAAAGATCCAGTTTGCTTGGTGGATTTCAGTGTGGTTATAGAGATAGGTGAATCACGCCACAGTATCACCCCTAGCATGGCCAAGCAGCAGCAATCAGCATTAACTTTGCCTTTAATGGCTCTACTTTTAGCATCACCTTTGGCAGCAGATGAATCAGTGGAACTGCATACAGAGAACAATGACCAGCTGATCAAAACTTCTTTCCACCTGTGTCCTTATGTTGGTACATTAAGGCGAGGTAAATACATTTTGTATTTGCTGCTTTCAGGAATAGATCTACATGTGTATTACCCCATGTTTTAAGACAAATTGCACAATTATTTTAGCCCCGTTGTGATCTTCTTGGAAGGGCCTGCTTAGAATATCCACTTGTTTTTTCTGGATCCCTGGAAGATGCACTGCCGTGATCAGCATGTTTTTTGCCAGGGTCCATTGCCAGGGCCTGTGCCTTCCGAAAAAGTGTCATATACCTTGTGCCCCCTTCCTTGTTTAGGTAATAAATACACTGTGGTTGCACTGTCCATCTAAATTAGTATTCAGAAAGACTTTCACGGATTGAAGAAAAGCCTTGAGAGCTGGGTGGTCTGCTCTAGTTGCCAGAATGTTTAGATATTAATGGCTGTTCTCTTTCGGACTCTGAATGGTCCATGTGTGCTTCCCCAACCAATCAATCGATGCACCAGTGAACACTGATTGCTGAGCGGATGTTTCCTGGAAGGGGGCTCCTTGATGTATGTTCTTGTCTTTGCCCCAACAATAAAGGGATATTTCACTGACTGTGTAAGAGTGAGTATCTCTTCCAAGTCTTCTCTTCCAGGCATTCCAGAAGAGACCTCATGTGCAGACATGTATGAGTGTCTGATGTGTTCTGAAAATCGAGGATGCTTTCTGTGCTGATTTTGCCAGTCTCAGGCACCCACAGTAGTAAGAATAAACAAATACCCTCTTAACGATCCTCAGTTATGCGGTTTGCTAACAACATGCACTTTGAGAATGTCTTTGAAGCCGACAAACTAAATGGGAGGTCTTTGTATTAAAAATTAGTGTCATTCATGTTAAAAGTAATAAACCTCCAATGCTTGACTGCTTTTGGGATATTAAAATATGAATCCTGAAGGTCTGTTGCACACAACCAATCACTATTTGAGAGATTCAAGAACATTTATTCTAGAAGGAAAATCCTAAGCGTTTCTTTTTTATGTATTTGTTTGATTGATGATTCATTATTTTGAAATTTGTATTGCGCATATCACATAGAACCAAGCAGAGACTGCGTCTGGGCGCAGATGTTAAAAGATAATTGAACAGAAAGCTGAATAGTCATCATGGGCCATTATTCAAAAAGGAACGTTTTAACCTTTTCCTTAAAATGTGAAAGGGAGTCAGTTTCACGGAGATCAGTTGGCAACATATTCCTGGCTCGTGGGCCCGCAGAGGAGAAGCATCAGTCGCCCGATCAACAAATTTAGATGAGGGAACCATCAAAACATTACGTCCCAAATATCGAAGTGGGCGATTTGGGTGGTAAACAACCATTTTTGAAGAAAGATAGGGGGTCGGGGGAAAGCCATTATGACACTTAAAGACCAACAAACGTGTCTTAAAAAGGACCCTCTCCTGCACTGAAATCCAATGGAGACTCCTACGAAACCGAGAGATGGACGAGTCCCTAGGCAAGGAGAAGATAAACCTAACAGCCGCATTCTGAGCAACCTGAAGACGCTGCATTTGATTTGTCGGAATGCCTATGTGAAGGGCCACGTGCAATTGCAATATTCATCTCATCTGATTTCTTCCTTTGGTTTCGTCATCTGTATACGCATCAAACAGAGTATGTGGCCAAGAGAATAAGGCCAATGATCCTATATTGTGATTTGACTTTAACAAGTCTTAGACTGGCCCAGGACACGCTTATCATGAACAATACATGGCACTATCCATTAGTGGCACAGTCTGCCACATGTTAAGAGGGGCTGATTATCTTGTTGGCAATGTACAACGCTTCTTCATCACCTCTGCCATAGGTCTTCTGGTAAGAAGTTTAACTGTTTCCCTTACAAAGCAATCAGGAGACATCACTCCTCCCCCATGGAAGCCAGTGCGAATTGTTGCTGCTGTGGAGGAATACACTTTTCTGCCTAGGGAATCAATCTTTTGACATTTTAGTCCAGGTAGCTGAAGAAGATGATAACGATGTAGCATGTCTCATTCTAGCAGCAGCAATGATAAGAGAATCAAGAACAGGATTCTTCCTTAAAAAAAAGCATCAGACACATGAGCCCTGTGATTTTAATTGGACGATTTCTTGTAGACCACTTCCAAAGGAAGTGAGGAAGTTTCCATATTTGCAACAAATTATGGAAACTTCATAATTTCGTTCGGAAGGAGGCCATGGTGGATCTTTGGATTAAAAAGACCCCAAAAAATTATTGTGCCTTGCTAGTGAAGAGCCAACATTGGTATATTCATCTTCAAGGAAGCTCTCCTCTGGATGCCTGAAAAAGTCACAAGATTGTCAATAAACGAGAGTCTAGCAGGAATAGAAGCTGGCTTTTCCAGTTATAAATTTGGGCAGTGTGTATCTCTGTCATCGCCATGTGGCGGTGTGTATGGGACAGGTGGTGTACAATGCATTGGTGAAAAATGTACTGAATGACTTCTTGGTCTCTCATGGCATGAAGGCATCTGTGCCATTTTTCACTGAGGATTTGTGCCTCTTTATGTGGCACAGGAGTCTTTCATGGCTATGCCAGGGGTTTCACACACTACTCTGAACCTGCTTTAGAACAAGTAAATGCACATTTTTCTTGTCAATGTTGAAAGTATTGTCCTCAATGCCATATTTCTCAATTGTGAAAATTTAAACATTGAAGCTATGCAGTATTTACTTGATCTTCTTGACAGCAAACAACTCGATGTAGAGAAGTCTCTGAACATAGTGTTACCATTCGAAGTTAGTTTGCAACGGGGCCCAGTGTAGTGTCTCTTGATGTTGAACTGTGCTCGTAGTGACAGCGCTGCTGACAGCGATGCTCAGAGGGATCCTGGGGATGTCAGTGCAGACCTCAGTAGAGCCAAGGAACAAAGTCTCATCTGTTTTGAACTGTTAAGCATGGCTGGTCTCTTTACAGAAGACTCTGAAGGAACCTTAGTGCATCCCATGGACCATCCTAACCTAGACCTGCTACGTACACCCTCTATGTCTTTCAGCCAATGATAAGACATGTTCCGACATATAGGACAATCCTCTAACATGTGAGGGTCAGTGAGACAACGAGTGCACATGGCATGCTCATCATGCATGGACCTTCACCGAAGGAAGCACACCTGCTAAACAGTCACATAGTTCACTAAGGTAGACAGAGAAAGAACACGAGCTGAGAACAAATTGTAAAAACGACCTCCACAAAACAATATTCCTACTAGTAAAGTACTAATGGGAGAAGTCAAATGAAATATCAACCTGTATTACATTTTGTCAAAAACTGCTAAAATACAAGAGAAAATGGTCAGGTTTCCACAGCTTCAGAGCAGAAAATAACAGATTCTAACCATCAATAAAGGGCATGGTGGGAGCCGACTGAAACCTTCTGCCTTATAGGTACAGTGTCACTTGTGTGCATGTTTTTACCTTGCCTGCATGTTTACCTGTTTTCTTAATGTTCTGCTGTGTAGGAATTTGTTTTAAAAAGCATAAAGGACATATTGGCACAAACATAAAACTGTGAGCCAGAAAGGCAATGTGTAGCATGGTATATAATGTTTATAGGAAAGTATTTCCTTAAATGTTAAAACGTGTCTTTGGATACAGCACATAGCCAGTAATGTTCAATAGTTAGGAAAACCAAACTCCAGCTCCGACCAGAAGCATAGTGTACCACAGAAGTACCATTAATTATTCTTGCACTGCAAGGGAGGCAATAACACTCTGTATGTTGCTATGCTATGCCTGTGACTAAACCAATGATCATATAAAAGCATTTGGTGGTTGTACTGGGAACGATACATTTAGGCACATTCATCTTAGTGTACTTATGTATATAATAGTTATCCAATATACATATACTTTTCTTTTTTTTCATAACGACTTAGAGCACATCGCTTCCCAGTTCTTTTGATGCAAATACTGTTGTTGACTCTGACACATCTTTAATAATGCCTCTTGTTACAAGATTCAAGATTTCAAGATTTTAGAACATGTATTTGCCAGTACTTCATATTCTTGCAACCTCTTTATTTAAAAATAGAGACAATACAAACATCTTTTTTTCTAGATTACTGTATTAAGTGATTTTACTACTACTACAAATATCAAAATCTGCTTGTCTGACACTTCCCTGTAAAATTACATTTTGCTAGTTCCCGGAGATGAGCCAATTTGTTCACCACTAAGTTGTTTTTCTAACTCTTTTATTTTGGCTTCTAACTGTTCCACTCTGTCCAGATCCTTAGGTTTAGCATACTTTAAATCCCCTTTCACTTTATTCAGGATACCAAGGACCCATGATGCATCACATTCCTTCCATTTCCTAGAAAGCATTTCCACTTTCTTCTCTGTGTAGTGGAACACACCTTCATCCTCAGTGATCCTCATTACAATCTTCAGCTTTGGTCGGTCGTTTTGGAGATCTCTTATTTTTTCTATTTCGTCTTTCCGAAATAAGTTCATACACAAGCTGAAAAAACAAATACAAATACATAACGTAGTGTTTGTAAATAAAGAAAAGGTCAGTTGACTGCAGCAGGTCAATCAGTGTTTCAAATTGGATCAATTTAGAAAAACCTCAGTACGCCTCCTATTGATACATTTATGTTCAATGAAAATTAATGTGGCATAAAAGTACATATTCAGCAAAACTAATAATTATACAGTAAAACCACAAAACTTAAAAGCAAGACATCAGCTTCTGGCACCAATCATTGTTCCTCTGGGGAAACAAAGTTGGGATTTCGATGATAAAAATGTGAACGATTTTTAAAAACACATTTGAGCTCATTTTCGTTGGGGGAATAATGTGAATGAAAAATTGTAAAAGGCTAAAGTAAGGCCTTAACGCCTTTCATTAAGGTCACGCCCCATTTTCAAGCATTTGTATGGTGGCGAGGAAGGGCCGAAAGCAACTTGGGTATCCCGCCGCTCCCTTCCTCTCCGCCATACAAATGCTCCAGCATTTGCACCGACAAGGATATTCAAGCCAGTGCAAAGGCTCGAGATCCTTATGGGGTCGGCCTGCCTTATGCACAAGCATAAAGCACGCGGACCCCAAAAGGATCCATTGTACACGCTCCCTGCCATACTCGAGCATGTACAATTACAATTAAACCTTCCCTGACATGCTCGCATGTCGGGGAGGGGTGCATTTCAATTGTGAGTGCCACCTTCAATGCGAACATGGCAAGTGGCACTCACAAACAAAAGGAAACACTGCCTGGCATGCAAGGATGCCAGGCAGCCTTTACTTACTTTGCACTGCAGAGTGTAATATGAACGACAAAAGGCGGCATACATGCTGCCTTTTGCCCTTTGCATTAGCACCCTGCAGTGCAAGTGATGAAACTTTAGCGGCAGGGACCCCCACTAATTTAACACATAAGCGTTACAGGCCTCTGCCGCGAAATTACTCATTTAAAGAAAATGAGGTCCATTGAGAAAATCACATTTTCTAGATGTGCTTTGATGGAAACATGTAGGACAAGGTAAGTAGTTTCAGAGCGCAAGCTCACAGAATTTTGCAGAAGAAATAAGTCGTAACTCTGCACCTGTATTACAGCCACTGGTTCATCAACCAATTATTGACCTACCTTTCCTACCTGTCACCCAGGCTGGCAAGTATATGTAGAGGATGGAATAGTGGTTTGGAAAGAAGGCCACACAAACTGTATAATCGCTCATTTGAATCGTTCATTTTCCACATACACCATATATTCATAAAAAGATTCAATAGTGACTCCCGCACCCAGCTGGGCTGCAACAGCAATACACATGTGGTGGAGAAGCCGCATCATGAAGTACCACAATTTAAGTGAGCAACCCAACCTACACTTCAATGACCCGCTGCAGTTTTCAAACCCATATGATTAACCTGGCAAGAGGAAGTTGTATAGGTTCCTCCAAAGCTGGGATAATGCTGAGTGAGCCAGGTGATGCTGAGGTCATCTTGAAGCAAGTAGCTGGCAAAAGCTTGACTTGAGTTTCTTATCACTGGCCACGGAAAACAAGATCTGAGTCCCACCTACTAACCTGGATAATAAATATATAGAAAGGTTAGGGTTGGGAGACATCTGCCTGACATCCTGTCCCATACCACAGCACAGAGCCTCGTATGTGGGGGCCTGGCAAATATTCCCAGCCTCCTTGCCTAATCAAGAGAAAGATGGAAGTAAGGAGTCATACAGAAGGTGCCTACTCTGGTTTCACAAGAATTCAATAAACAGTATCTTGTGCCAGGACTTGACTAAATGAAAGAGAGTGGTCCGCCACACAAAAGAACAGGACTACAACAGGACATCATGCTCCTGGCTGGCCACGCACCCCCCTGACATCTCTGGTGGGGGCATGACTCGTTCAGTTCAATGATATCTGGAACAGCGCTCTCTCAGATCCGGGAGTACTGAGCATTATAAGAGAAGGCTGCACCATCAAATTCATATCCGGATCTCGAGAACAAGTCTACCGAACAGCCCTTGGCCCAAGTATCCACAGAAGAGAGCCTCTATTAAGAGGAAGATTTTAGACCTTCAGCAAACGAGAGTGAGTTGTGCTGTTCTCCGTCTGTTCAGAGGTTGGGTTGCTACTCTAGACTCCGCATAAGCAAACTCTCAGGATACCATAAGCTCATTTTGGATCTCAGGAGAGGTACACAAGTTTGTTTCTAACATAAAATTCAAGATGGAAACGCTTCAACAAATGATTCCCTTGATGTTCACAGGATACTGGCTCACATCCCTGGATCTCAGTGGCACGTATCTTCAGGTCCCAAAAATATCCCCTGACCATTAATTCCTGAGGTCCGCTGTGTTTGGTGGGGGGCACCATTCTCAGTAGTATTCTTTAGTCTCAGATCAGCACCAAAGGTGCTTACAAAGTCTCTAGCACCCCAGGTGGAAAGACTGGACCATGATAGCGTAATTGCTTACCCATTCTAGAGAATCTGGTGGTCCAAGGTTCATCCAGACAAGACATGATATATAAAAAGGTGGGTTTAGAGCTACCTACCCTCCCACAGCATTCTTCTGAACATCAGAACGCCTCACACTGTTGCCTCTTGGGATCCTATTTTAATCAGAGCTTGGGCAGTGACCAGGTTGGGTCGAGTTTGACTTCTAGAGAGCAGGACCAATCCCATTATTCTTAAGGTTTTGCAGCTTTGTCTCCTGAAGATGGCCACAGCCCGAAGATTGTTGCAGATGCAAGGTGTGATGGCTGCTGAAGTACTTGTCATTTCCTAGGCACCTCTTCAACTTTGCCCTCTCTTCTGGCATCTCCATTCGTATTGAACCCCATGATCAATCTACTTCGAGAAATGTGTCTCAATGTCAGCCCAGAAATGGTCAGCTCAAAAGTGATAGTTGAAGCCTGTTAACCTTCTCAAAGGATTTCATCTCAACCCTGCCCTGCCAGCTGTCATCATGACTGACACAAGCCCAAAAGGTTAGAGGCATTTATGGACACCACAACTATGAATGGCTGTTGGTTTCCCCAGGAGTCTCTCCGATCATCTAACTGGAAGAAGAACAAAGCCATCCATTGGGCTCTCTTGGGCTTCCCCACTCTGACCAGATACGGAGCTGTCCATATTCTGAATGATAATAGGATGGTGGTTGCTTGTGTGAACCTACCTGGGGGATGGGATCCACTTCCCTAACTCAGATCTCACGCTGGCCGAATTCCTGGGCATATAAGAATTTTTGTATTCTGAAAGCATCCAACATCAAGGGGATAAATAAAACGCTGGCCGATCCCCTCAGCAGGAACTTTCCAACTTCTTAGGAGATGTGCATCAGCCATGCAGCATTTCAGATCGTCATGAATCACCTCAGTCTTCCTGAGGTAGATATGTTTGTCTCATCACTCAACCACAAACTCTCTCTGTTCTCTGCAATGGTTGTAGATGTGGGATTTTGGGCGACCGATGCGCTTGCCATCACTTTGCCTTCGATGCGCCTCTGCATGCCCTCACTTAGTCCATTGATCCTTAGGATCCCAGTGAGGATCAGGTTGAGCCAGACATGATTCTCATTATCACACAGTACTGAAATCAGAGAACTAGAGAATTTGATTCCCCTCTTTCTGCTGTTGTGATAATTCTGTTATCATAGAACTCCACGTCGATCAACAGCTGGCTATGGGTGGACCTGACATTGAAAGGGAGTGTATTAGAAGGGAGGGTGTTTCTGTCTCCTCAGCTGTTTATTTATTATTGTATTTTAATTATATTAGATAATTTCATATGGTTATACACATGTTGGCATAAACAATACAAATATTCTCTCCATATGAACATAACAAATGCTAATACATGCATTTAATAACATACTACATACTGTGCTGTTAGTAATTCACACACAAATATTACATTTCTTACATAGCATATCAGTAAGCCATGCACCAATATTAAATATACATGTTATAAGTACTATTACATTTTAGACAGTAAATTAAAATTACATTATTTTTTGCCCATCAGCCACCCCTAATCGAGGACAGATGTATAGCCAAAGACGAACAATGGCCAAACAAAGGCCTAATTGGTTACAATCTCAACAGCATGCTCAAAAGAGGTCCATATCACTAACATCCACAACATGTACACATTAAAAAAAAAACAATTCTACCATTTTCTAGTGCTGGAAATACCAGAAACAAAGGTTTTAACGTCTCCTGTTCATGGGGAAAATTACAAAGAGGGCATGCATGCTCATGTCTAGGAATTCCTCTCCACTCACCTATAATTTCTAAAGTCTGCAAAAGATTTCAATAACATTTTAAAACAGTTCTCCAGAATTTTTTATTAGGAAAAAAACAAATATATTTAGGAATACTATCCTATCTTATCTGATGGAAGTAATGATACATCCCGTCTACTATTATTAAAAATCAGGTGCCAGTTGTTGTACCGATCCCATTCATATGCTTTTATTTTACTTTGAATATTTTTCTCTAAAGTGAGTTCATCAATATATATAAAATCAATGCATTTGGAAAAAGATTCTTTCACCAGTCTGAAAGCCAACGGCTGCCTAATTTTCCCAATTTCAATAGCTCTTTTAAGAATCTGTTTATGTCCTTTTTATCCGCTGTGGTAAATCAGTATCAGGAGGCGGACAAGAGGTCATGCCACAATTGGAGTTTTATTAAAGTAAAGTGAAGATGGCCTATTCTTTCCCTATGTCTACTATGGATCTTGGCCCTATCTAAATAAAGGAAACAATAAAGGGTGCTTGTCAGCAAGTCTTACAAACCTAACACAGTCCTCTGTCCCAAAGCCTAATCTAACCTAGGTTCTGACCCTGCACTCATAAAAAGGACTAACATAAATTTGATCAGAACAGGTCTCTAACAGGTTCCTACTCAATGTCTGAAATGGTGGCTGGCTTCTGACACTCACCCCAATGTCTCTCTCAATGTTTCCATGGCTGGTTGTGCAGTTCAAAGTTCAAGTAAGAACATCTTTTTTGTTTTTCTCGTCTTCTGGTATAACAGTCTCTGACTCTTGCTATCGTGCAGTGAACACTTTGCCACGGAGTACTGTTTCTCAAAATCGACCTAGGAGTTGTATGTCTCACTCCCCACTCCGGGTATTACTACTCTCACCTCTTCTTGGAGTTTTGTTTCTTCCACCCAGTCTTGAGGAGCAGACACTCTACCCAGCCAAGGAGTACTGTATCTCTTACCTAGGACTCTCTGATCTATCACCCTGCTGTGGAGTTTCTTCATCCAACATTGGGTTTGTGTATCTCTCTACTCGCCTTGGGGTTGTTTGGCTTTCACCTTGACTAGGGCTCTTTAGTCTCTCACCCCACCATGGGGTCTCTTCACCTGACCATGGGTCAGTGTATCTCTCTCCCCGCCTTGGGGTAATTTGGCTTTCACCCCGCCTAGGGCTCTTTGGTCACTCACCACGCGCTAGGGTTTCTTTGTTGGCTGATGTTCACTGATCAGTCAGCGCCTTGGACTATGGGTGCCGGTCAACCATTCCTGGTTTGAGCGGTACTGGTCTGCTTGTTCGGTCGAGCTTGACTGGGTCCAGGACGTTTTGGAGAGGACTTCGTTCTACTGGCCACTTGGCTCCTCTGTGCAAGACGCCTTCTGCATCGGGCTGCTTCCTGACTCCAACCTCCAGGAGGACATCCCCTCTTACAGCTCGCTCCGCACTTCTTCTTGTTCCCTTTCCTTCTCCATTGGTCTTGCTCACACAACAACTTCATTTTTCAGGCTGAAATGAGATTGAATGCTCCACTGATTCTCTGTTTCTCTTAATGTAAAAGGGACACACATTACAATTATACTGGCCAATCCCAATACAGCCAACAAACACTTCAGCCTTTTCAGGGAGGATGAATAAAATCCCTTTCTGGGGATTCCTTGTCCACTAAGGGGGAGTCACCCTAGTGGGATCCCACTTGGCATGTCCCTTAGGGAGTGTTAAACTTAGTGTCCTTACCTCCCTAATCCCAAAGGGGGTGGCTGCCGCTTGGGGAGAAGGGGCAAATTCCCTGGATTCATCACATACGCCTTCCGTTGCCTTCAAACCCTTCTCTAGTTGGGATGCCACCAGGGCCAAGACACCTCTCTCCCAAATCCATGCAGAGCCTTTTCTTTCCTCTGGAAACTCCTCCCAGGAAGACAGGGGAGTATATCTTTTTTTTTTTTATTTAACATGCATTAGCCAAAGACAATTCTGACTTTTTTCATAAAAATACTCAGAAAGAAAACTTACATTACATTTAAAACAGCCAAAAAATATGTAAAGTTCCAAAAACTAAATCAGATCATATAAAAAAATTATTATACAAAAGCATTGATTCAACTGAAAACCTAAAAAACAAATCACAACCAGTTATATGCTATGCAGAAGTTATTTCTACTCAAAAGAGAAAGAGAAAAAGAAAAAAGTCATGAACATGTTACCACGCCTCTTCTATTGGTCCTTGGACTTGCATTCAATTAGAGCACAACCAGTCGTATCCGTAAGTTTCAAAGATCTCAGCAGATTTACCACTTCTGTCGTAAGGAAAAGCTGATACTCATCTCTCCCAAAACATGGGAGATTCAAGGAAGTCAATATTATGAACAAATCTACTCAATCGCGAAGCCCTAATGGCCCAAGTGCCCGGACATTCAATCAGAACATGTTGGATCGAATGCTTAAGTCCCAGCTCACATCCCTGGCAGATGCCCGATGGATAAACTTCCCCATCTCTCACATGTAGGAATTCTAAGGTTGGCAATATATTTAACCTAAATCTGAGGAAGTCAGTTCTCACACTAGGATCAGGGGACCTCCTCAGATACGTTGCCAAGAAGGATCTAGGTTTAATACACACAGAAGGGGGCGAGGGACATTTTAATGATCTCATTTGCTTAATTGTTTGAATCCAGTCACCTTTGGGCAGGCAAACACATGAGAGTGGCGTACAAGACACTTATCCAACCCGTAGGAAAAGGAGGCCTAGCTACCCTCGACCTGGAGCGCTATTATTGGGCAGCTCAAGCTCAGATCCTCTGTATACCATACATTTTATCAGACTTCATGTCCAAATCGAAAGAGCTCTCGCGGCCCCAAACCTACTGAGAGCAGTAATCATAGGGCACATGCAGGTACCACACACAACACTCAACGTAGTGCTCTCCACCTACGCAGTTTAGAAGAAAATCGTGCAAAAGTGCAACATCCCGATCAGGTTCTCCCCGCATATCCCAGCAAGGTTCATACCTGGTGTTCCGCTGACTGCCGAAAAGTTTATCTTCAATGGGCTGAAAAACTAGGAATCGTCACGCTGAAGGACCTATTCATCGAGGGAGTCTTCCTAACTCCCCAGGGCGCACGAGACCGGGGAACTAACACCGCCCTAGATACCTTTATATACTTCCGCCTACGCCATGCACTCCAAGCATTCCTGCCCCCATTCCCAAAACAGCCACCCACATGGCCGCTACTACATGCAGTGATCCAATCACAAGGCGAAGGAAGATTGGTCTCCATGATCTACAAAACCCTCTTGGCGGATACAACACCCCTTCCTACAGCCCAGAGATCGAGATGGGAAAAAGCCCTGGGAACCACGATCCAAGATGAAGACTGGGCGTTCATCCTAAGGCAAACTCAGAAGCTGTCCCTGAACACACGCTATAAACAAATACATTTCAACTATCTGCATCAGGTATATCACACCCCACTGAGACATTACAAACACTGGCCAATGTTTCCGGCATTGTGTGAACGATGCACGGCCCCGTCAGCAGACTTTATTCACCTCGCCTGGGAATGCCCATCCGTGAACAAATCGCACCGGATCCCACAATTGCACTACTGGGGCTCACCAAGAACCTACCATCCGCAGTAAGGAAACTGGCTGGACTGTTGTTGGTCCTGGCATGCAGAAGGATCGTAATGACATGGGGACGGGGACGCCCCCTTCTCCCTCCAATCGTGGCTGCAAGACATAACCCTCTGTCAAGATATTGAGACAGACTTCATCAGGACCCTGCCACTCCACGCGAGACCCCAGACATCTGGGGCCCTTATTTGGCTTACTTACTATCCAAGAGTACCAGCTCCCCACACAGCTCCTCTCCATAAGTGACTTCTCACAGACCCCTATGCCCACTAAGATGCGATCTGCAATGATAATTTGCTTGTACTGTTACGACTGCGCTATATCCTTTCACAATCTGACGGGGAAGGTTGGGGGGGGGGTGTGACTCATGGCACAATGTTATCATTTGTTTGTTTGTTTAAAGAAAAAAAAGGTTTTTAAAAAAAATCATTCTTGTCTGTTCTAGAGGGGAGTACATCTCTGGTACTTCATTCGGGGGGACCGGCTGGTGTATATCCGGAAATGCAAGAAAATCGGTCACAATATGTCACAAAAATGACTTCCTTTGGAAGCCCAGGGATGACTGCTACTTTTAGATGTGTTGGGTCATTTGACTTCTAAGGTGAGTGGGACATTAGGATAGACTTCCTTATCCCCATGTACACATGTTATTTTTACAACCTCTTCCAAATTCAGGCTGTTTGGGTAAACTAGGTCCACCCGAAAAGCTGATTGTTTGTTGCCAGAACCGATTAGGGCCTTGGCCCTGGTTTGATTTATTCGAACCTGTTCACGAACCTGTAAAAAACTGGCAGCACACAGAAAAATGTTTGTCTCATCAGTTGGTTTGTCTGTATTCTATTCCCATTCCCTCTTTTCTCCTACCCCAGACCACTCTATTTCCACGGGTTCCTCCAGTTGGTTCTTTGGATTGATATGGGCAAAATGCCCTTTTCCCTCAAATGAGAAACAGGTGGGGGTTGTAGGAGGAATAGTTTTGTTCTCATAAGAGCATCCTATGTTAACCCACAGGTTTTTCAATGGGGTGTAGCTACCTGTCTCCTTACCAAATCTTTTCAGGACGAAGAGGTTTGGAATTTCTCAACCCTTTACAATCGAAGGGGGAATATCATTGACAGAAGGTTTAAGGTCTCGCTTATTTTCTGAGGTTTTTCCTGAGTAATGTCCAAAGAATTGAAAAGGATCAGAGTGGGCCTGGGCAGTCTGGATGGCTGTCTCCAGAAAAGCATTATCATGCTGTAAGATCTCTCTGGAAAGGGGCAGACAACAAATTAATAATCTGCTCCAGAGTTAATGCTTCTAGGACCTTGGGTAAGCTTTTCCTCCCCAGCCATTGGTCAATTACATTCTGTATTCATCCGGCCAGTTCATAGGAGTGTCTTTGGGGTGCAATTGGGTGCTCCGGAGTTTCCTTTGAAAGAAATTCTCTGTCTGTCCTATCTTCCCCAGGAGGGCTATCTTTATCTCGTTGAAAGGGGCATTGCCATCTCATTTGCATTAATGACTCTGTATGACAGGTGTAACTCTCCCTTAAGCACCAGTGCCAAAACACATGTCTTAAGTGTCGTACCAATGAAATTGGGTGGCTAACATTTAAAAATGTATGAAAAAAGACTCCCAAGTCTTCCCCTTCTTGAGATTCCAGAGATGTGGGAGAAGACATATTCAAGCCAGAGATCCCTTGTGCAAAGTTCTCGACAAAACTGTATTTGGTAGCTGGAAACATTTCAGAGTCCAGGAATTCAAGGTCTTCCTTGCCCTTGGAACCACTGGGAAGTTAACTTGTTAAGGGAGTGACTGAGTGGATGCTCATGGGACTTCCCTCAACCAAAGAAGACTGTTTCTTGGCTGCACCGAAGGATGGCTTAATACCTCACTGTACTATAGGGGCTAGCTTCTCTATAGGTTTGGACATCCATAGGTTGATCAGATCTAACACTGTGCCGCGTTATGCAGGTCCCATTTCTGACACCACATGTGGTAGTTAGAGTCAGGAGGCAGACGAGAGATCATGTCACAATTTGAGTTTTATTAAAACAAAGAAAAGAAGACATATTCTTTCCCTATGTCTAGCATGGCTCTTAGTCATATCTAAACAAAAGAATAAATGGTGCCTGTCAGTAAGTCTTACAAACCCTAACACAATCCTCCACCCCCAAAGCCTAATCTAACCTAAGTTCTGATCCCACAACAAATGAAAAGGACTAACATAAATTCAACCAGAACAGGTCTCTTAAGGGTTCCTTCTCAATGTCTGAAATGGTGGCTGGCTTCTGACCCCCACCTAAATGGCTCTGTGGATATGTCCAGGCACTCAAAGTTCAAGTGAGAATATCTTTTTAGTAGTTCTTGGCCCTCATCACGACCCTGGCGGTAAGTTGCGAACATTACCGGAATGGCGCAATCAACGTGTCCATGCTGGCCATATAGCGCTAAAAGCGGCACATTACGACCTCTCGGGCACGAGCATTGCGCCATGCCGGTAATGTAACAACCGCCATGGCGCTAAAGCTCTAAAAACGCCACTTACCAGTATCGTATGCTGTGCAAATAGCGCATCCGCCACCTCAGCCGTCGATATCAACGATCACCGCCATTAGCGGTGACCGCAAATAAGCGGATCCGGAAGTTGCGTCAACGCACAGGAACCGGAAAGAGCACGACGGCCATCTTCAAAAACACAATCCATTGCCATCCGCCGCAACCAGTGGACACCTGACCCCCACAACCTCTGCAAACCTTCCTCTACATTAATCCTTTATCACAATGCCAAAAGTTGTAAAAAAAAAAGTGGAGAGCGGCTGCGGCAGGAGCACTTCTCTAAGGAGGAGCTGAACATGTTGGCAGACACACTCCAGGAACACGCCGACGTGATGTTCTCCTCCGAGATTACAAGACCAGCAATAGCCCATAAGAAGGCCATATGGGCCATGGTTGCACAGAGAGTAAGTGCAGTTGGCACTACACCCCGCAATGCACAACAGTGCAGGAAGAGGTGGGATGACCTACGGCTCCGCGTAAGGAGTATTCTTTCTGCCAACAGAAACCTGGCCATGGAAACTGGTGGAGGAGCAGAGTCCCCAATAAAAATGCAGCCATGGGAGGAGACATGTGCCGCACTCATTGGCACCGAAAGCATCGAGGGGGTTGGAGACATGGAGAGAGGAGCCCCGACTTCATGTGACGCAGGTAGGTGCCTCAAGTCCAGCCATGTCAAAGTCACTGAAGTCCACATTGATGAGAATTGCAATGATGCCTGACAGTGTTAACACAACACATCTGCATAATACTGCCTACAGGCAGTTCTGACCTCCACCTTGTACACATGGAGTTTGCACACCCTTTCCGTAGCCACCCACATGCCTCCATGCTTATACCACCTAAACGTATGTCACTGCCTCCAATGTGCAACATATACAAATCTAATTGAATGCAGCCATCACAATGCCTGCTCAATGTCCACAGAGGCATCACTAACCCTTTCCCCCTTTGCTCCACCACAGGCTCTTATTCGGACAGTGACGAGGAAGACACTGCCACCACACCTGCAAAGAAAGCCAGGCCCGATGTCCCCACACAACAACCCTCCACCTCTGCTGTTAAAACAAAAATCCCACTGCAGCCAAAATGAACAGCAACAACACAGGCCGGGGCACAGATGTCCACCATGCCAAGCACCATGGTAGCACCAGCATCACACAACCAGCAAGTGTTGGCCACCGAAAGCACTGGTTCTGCCGGAAGCAGCACAATGGGCGAGACTTCTGCCACGGCAGGTGGCTCGGACGATGAAGCAGGGAATGCAGATGTAGTTGTAGGTCCCCCCACTGCCCACCTTCATTCCCCCTACCTGTCCCAATGCAGCCAGCAGGATGAAGGTATACAGGGTCAATCCCCTGATAACTCTTGGCCAGCCACTCCATCCCCAGTTCAAAATGTGCAGGAGGGGAGCAGCACATCCGACACGCCACTGGCATTCCCGTTAGCCCAGAGAAACCAGGAGTCAATGGAACAGATAATCCAGCGGCAACAACAACTGTCCACACTAATGAACCAGCATGTGGCCGAATGTGGGAGTGCTAGGGCCAAAATGCAAAAATGTGCTGATACAGTGAAGGCAGCAATAGAATCCTCATACAAGGACATATGTACAGAATTAGCCGCGGTGCTGCACGCGCTCTCAGACCTTGTTCAGGTTTTGAGGGACATGCGTCCTTGTGAGGGCCCAAGTACCTCCTCGGCTGCCAGTTCTGCCCCATCCAGCCCCGTCTGCAGATCGGCCAGGAACCTGCGGAGTACAGGCAGGGGTGCCCCGGGTGCAGGGAGAGGGGGGGCAATAGAGTCCACCCAGTGGGACAATACCACATGATGCACTAGACCGCAGGCATCCAAACACTTTTGTGGGAAGTTGAGGGGGGAGGGGGAGGGGGTGTGTTGGGGAGTGGAGGGGGAGGATGGAGGGGGTGTGTTGGGGAGTGGAGGGGGAGGGGGAAGGGGGTGTGTTGGGGAGTGGAGGGGGGAGGGTGTGTGTTGGGGAGTGGAAGAGGGAGGGGGTGTGTTGGGGAGTGGAGGGGGGTGGGGGGATGGGGTGTGTTTAGTGAAATCACCTAATCAATACAGTTTATGGTTACGCATAAATCACATGTGTGGACATTGATCATTGTGTACGTGTGCTTTATTGGTGAACAGTCCACAGTGTGCATGTCCCAGACACACACAGTACCCCAAGTGCCATCTCCATGTGACACCCAACATCCATGTGTGCTAGAAGCCTTGGTTAATGAGAGTCTGACGCATGGCACGTCCTTCCTGTGCATTGCTTCCGCCCTGAGGTGTTGCCCCATCCCCACCCTCCTCATCCTCATCGTCAGGTGGTTGCAGTTCAGCATCAGGGGGCAGGGGCACATTCCGTCTGATGCACATATTGTGTAACATTACACATGCCATGACAATCTTTGCCACCTTCTCATGGCGGTACAGGAGTGCCCCACCAGACCTGCTGAGGCAGCGAAACCGTGCCTTCAAAAGGCCAAATGTCTGCTCAATCACCACACGGGTACGGGTATGTGCACGATTAAAGTCCTCCTCGTGCCGGTTCTGTGGGTTCTGGACTGGGGTAAGGAGCCACCTCTTCAAGGGATAGCCTGCATCACCTGTATGTGGACAACAATGTGTGTGTCAATCATGACATCAGGTTTCAAATCATGACGTAACACCATGGCATGCATTCATCTCTTACTTTGAACCCCATTTCAATGCACGAATGCAGTCACACGATGTGAACGCTATATGTGTATTCCTCTTATGGACTGTTTTGCATGCCTTCAACCACTGTATGCAGGGGGTCCAGTACCTTATGAGTGCCCATTCACTGTGTCAGTACATAGCGGTTCTTCTGATGATGTGGCCGATGTCCATGTGTTATCAATGCTTTCATCATGGCACCATTGCTGTCAGCCTCATGATGACCTCACTGAGCACTAAAAATGTTGTTTTGCAATTCATTTGGGCCTCTGAGTCCATGTATTGGTGTTTTGATGTTCATGTCCGTCATGTGGCTCCTTTGTGCGCAGTTATGGTGGACTGGCCTTTCAGTTGATGGTGTTTGGTGCCATGTATTGGCCGAAGTCATTGCATGTAGGTGCATTTCCTTGAGCTGGATGCAGTCTGATTTTGTACAGTGCACATGCATTTGGTTGGGTCATGGTTGGGACACATCTTCATTCACATGGTAGGGCTGACTACATCTGGCATTATGTGGTCAGGTGTCACCTAAAGTCTGGACTGCTTTAGGGTATGAGATAGCTCCATTACCTCTGCCACTCGCGGTCAGGTAAAGTATGCACCCCCCACCCCCCTGTCAGCAAGGTAAAGTATGCATCCCCCCCCTGTCTGCCAGGTAAAGTATGCATCCCCCCCCCCTGTCAGCCAGGTAAAGTATGCATCCTTCCCCCCCCTGTCAGCCAGGTAAAGTATGCATCCTTCCCCCCTGTCAGCCAGGTAAAGTATGCATCCCTCCACCCCCCTGTCAGCCAGGTAAAGTATGCATCCTCCCCCCCCCTGTCAGTCAAGTAAAGTATGCATGCTCCCCTCCCCCCCTGTCAGCCAGGTAAAGTATGCATCCCCCCCTGTCAGCAAGGTAAAGTATGCATCCTCCGCCCGCTGTCAGCCAGGTAAAGTATGCATTGGTACGTCAATCAGAATTCCATGGCCATGACATGACACTCACCAAGTAGCCAGGATCTCCGGCCTGCATGTCGCTCCATGTAGCGTGGTATTGTGGAGTTCCGCAGGACCATTGAATCATGGGTTGATCCGGGGTATCGGGCACAACAATGTGTGATGATCCTGTTTGAGTCACATACCATTTGTACGTTGATCGAGTGGTATTGCTTACGGTTGCGGTACGCTACCTCCATGGCATGTGGGACCACCAATTCCACATGGGTGCAGTCGATGGCACCAATGCAACCAGGTATGCCGGCCAGTGCATGGAAACCCACATTGGTGTTTGTGATCTCCTGGGAAGACCGTGGTAAGGAAATGAAGTCGTCTGTGTGCTTGAGGAGGGCATTGAGCACTTGGTTCAGCGTACGAGAGAATAATGGTTGTGAAATGATATGCAAGTGCCCCACTGTGTGCTGGTAGGTGCCTGTGGCCAGGAAGTGGAGCAAAGACATTAAATTCAGTAGGGAGGTGCGGGGCTGTGTCACACTCACCTGATACCCACGGGGGCGCTGGCCTGGTTTCGAGTGCTGATGCCTCTTCAATGGTGAAGCGCAGGGCTCTGAAGATGGATAGGACGGGCCCCTCTACTCTGGCTAATCTGGCTCGCAGGAATATCCTCCTGTACGTGAAAAGGGAGTATTACAATCTGGCGGAATAATGCTCGAGCCTCCCACTTCCTTCCAACCCTCCTTGATACCCTTCCACGATCCCCTGTGAAGTCTCACCTTAGGGTCTGAAAGGACGAGCTCTCCATCCTGCTTCTGACGCAGGGGCGCGTTGAACCCAGTTACTTCACTGGATTGAGGTTGGATGGGAGTTCAGGTAGCTTGATTATACTGGTAAGGCGCTGTAAAAGTTCTGTTGCAAGTTCAAAAGTTCAAACTTTAAATAATAATGTTCATTGTCTTTTTCAGGTGATGAATGAAGATTCCTTTGGAGACTTCTTGCAACAAAGCGCTAATGTTGATGTCTTTTCCCCATAGGGGCCGGGGTTCGGAATGCCGGAGATATGGCGCCGACCCGAAGTGAAAAGTGCAGTTCCAGTAAAGATCAGGTAAATCCTAGATGAGCGCTCAGGTAATGTTTTTGCATTCGCTCATCTAATGTCTTTGTCTTTTTTCCCCATAGGGGCCGGGGTCCGGAAAATGCCTGGAAGCAGCAAGACCCGAAATGAAATGGGAATGACCCAACAGGTACGTCTTAGAAGGAAACTGAGCTTTTCCTATTCCCTTCCTTCTCTCACCTTGTGGTCTTGTCTTTTTCTCTCTAGGCTCTGGGAAGTGGCTGCGGATCCGGTTGATCACTGCTGATGATGGAGGCGCCCAAGAAAGGTGAGTGAAATGCAGCGCTGCAGCGATCGGAGTGAAATGCTTTTAAAAATGATGTCTTCCTTTTCAGGATCGTCGGTGAAATGTCTCTGTGATGCAGGTTTAGCTGGTAAGGCCTCTTCCTCTCGAATTCTCTTCTTATCACCCTTTGCAGGTGTCCCAGGATGCTGACAGGCGTGGCTGAAGTCCAGAAGCAGGAGCAGACACGGTGAGCGTCCAGCTGCTAGGTGCAGAACAACGCGAAGCACGTGTGGCTGTTCGGGTGGGGTTTAAATAGCTTTGGAAGAAGTTCCAGGTATGTATCCTTCCACCGATCAGGTATGTATCCTTCCCCGACCACACCCAGGTGGAAAGTAGTCCCACAGGTAAAGTAGTCCCATTCAGGCATCAAGAGGTCCTGGATGTAGCAGCATGGTCTGCATCAGGTAAGTGCACATAAAAACACTTGAATACATGTCCAGCTTTATGAGCCTGGTACCTAAGGCGCCAGGACTGCGTCCAAAGGGCCCCAGCTTGGGCCCGCTGGAACTTCCCTGGGGGGAATGATGCCTGCCTCTGGGGTTGCTGGGTCGGACCTGGCTCCTTGGAGGTAGGCATCATGACAGTCAGATGGCAGTGGGTGTTTCAATCATGCTGACGATGTCGTCGTGTATCATGTCCACGATGGTGGTGATGGTGTCCCGGTCCAAACGGTACAGGGTGTAGATCTGCTCAGCGGTGAGGTTGAATGGACTGGCTCTGATGCGTGGGATTGGGGGCTGCCTGCGTGGTAGCACTGGCTGTGCTGGTGGGGCTTGCTGGCCCTGCCTTCCCCTCCTTCTCCTCCTGCGTCTCCCCTGTGCTGCCTGTTGTTGTAGTAGTTGTTTTTGCTGTAGCGCTTCCATTTCAATCAGGTCCTACAGCCCCAACATTGCTAGTCGTATTGGAATCATTGTGGAGTGTGACTGGGTGTGGGAAGGGGTGGGGTGTGCTCCTTTTGTACTTGGCCTGTCTGTATTGCCTCCACCTGTGCTGATTGTGTGCACTGTGACAGCTGGGAACACTGCACATGGCCATTTACAGTTGGTCTGCGATGGCGGTATTACTACCATGGCGGTAAGGTACTTTACGGCCTTCGCAAGGGCGTTAAGAGCATGTCCGCTCGACTCGTCATGTTCCCCAATTTGCACCATGCCGCTATTTGCGGCATGGGGGGTCGCGTGCCCGCGCCCTTGGTGCTGTTAGCGGCACCGTTAACTACGGTGCCGCTAATTGCACTTGCTCGGATCTTAATGTGACCTAGCGGTAAGCGATGCTGGTAATCCTTTACCGGCATCGTTTTCCACTGGCCCCAGGGTCGTTGTCAGTCTTTGACTCTTGCAATCAAGCTGTGATCACTCTGCCCTGGAGTATGGTTGCTCTCAAGCAACCCTGGGGTGGTATGTCTCCCTCTCCACCTTGGAGTATTGCTTCTCTGAACTCTTCTTGTTTTTTTCTCTTCCACCCTGTCTTGGGGTCCAGGCACTCTCTCCCTGCCCTGGGGTATTGTATGTCTTATCCCATCTAGGGGTCGTTTGACTTTCAATCCACCTCTGGATCTCTCAGCCCACTGTGGGGTTTCTTCACCCGACCTTGGTTTTGTTCACCTATCTCCCCAGCTTGGGGTCTTTTGGCTTTCACCTCACCTATGGCTCTTTCGTTTCTCACCCTGTCGTGGGGTTTCTTCAACCATCCTTGGGTCTGAGTATCTCTCGCCCTGCCTTGGGTTCCTTTGGCTTTCACCCCACCTAAGTCTATGTCTCTTTGATCTATCACCTCGCGGAGGCATTTCTTTGTCGGGAAGATGCTTGCTGGTTCGCCAACACCATGAAATTCAGGTGCCGGGCAACCACTTGTGGTTTGGGCAGTACTACGCCACTCGTTCAGTCAAGTGCGGCTGGCTCCAAACTGTCTCAGAGAGGGCAGCATTCTGTGGGCTCCTTTGTGCAAGACATCTTCTGTGTCGGGCTGCTTCCTGACTCCACCTTCCAGGAGGACGTCACCTCTTGTGGCTTGCTCCGCAGAATGTCCTCTTCCCTTTCCTTCTCCACTGGTGTTGCTCATAAAGCGTCTTTAAATTCTAGGCTGAAATGAGCTTGGATGATCTGTTGATTCTGTGTTTCTCGGAATGAGGGTCTTATAAAAGAGTCATACATACAATTATACTGGTCAATCCTCATGTAAATATGCAAATTCAACCTCCTAAATGTGAGCACAAGTATAAGTTGAGAAAGCTCTTTTAAGCAAGATATTAGGCCTGATGGTGACATAGTTGTCACATCTCTTTGTGGTGTGACATTGTACTTAGAGTGCATAGAGGAATATAGGTGGAGCAAAGCTTTCCTAAAGCAAAGTATTTATTGTATTATATAATATTTGTCCTTTTAGTATATTTATATTATTAGACAAGGTGGTGTAGTTTAGATGTGTTTTTGCATATTGAGCTTTAACAAGTGTTGGTATTAGTTGTTATAGTGAGCAAGAGGGTTGCCATGTTAGAATAGGCCTTTGTTACAGGCTGTAAATGTGTTGTTTTAGTGCGACAGGCCACATTTTGAGCTATGGTCATTTAATTGAATTTTATTTCTGCTGTTGGGCAGAACGCTTCAAGCAGCCAAGATTAGTAAGGGAAAGGATTCCAAAGTTCTGAGGGCCTGAAATGAGACTGTAGGCAGCAGGTTCTTTCCAGGTAATAGGCGAAGGAATACACAATGATCATGAAGGACAGCGGTAGATGTGTGAGAAAGTCTCAGCAATAGTATTGTAAAAATATAGAACTAGGCTGTGAAAACAGTGCCCCCCATTGACAGCAATAAACATAGTTCGGCAGTAAGAGTGTCTTGGTAAATTGAACAAATGAACAAAATTCATTTTCAGAAGAAATGCATCAGTCACTTTTTTATATGCAGCTATTCATTGCGTTCAGAGTTGGCAAAATGCATCGAGATGGGTTTGCAGAATGGGCTGGTGCAAGGGGTGGGAAGCTGAAAGAACCAATTAGGGATTGGGGATTGTGATGTTCCAGGAGATGCAACAAAGTTTTTGGCTTTGCCGATTCCCACTTGCTGTATCATTGGTCTGTCTCAGTGGAGTGCAACAGTCTGAGCTGGCTCACAGACCATTGTCCAATTAAGACAGAGTACACCCTGAAGAGTGCCAACCATTCAGCGCTATGTATTTTCTGCTGACTATGATAGTTACCTCATGTTTCAGGGGTGGTATTTTGTTTGTCTCAGGGAGGAAAACTACTAGCAGAATTAATTAATGTATAGTGTTCTTTATGGGCTTGCTGACGAATAAAACAAGGGAATGTTAGAATTAGAATTTATGTTGCATTTGCAGAATATGTTAATCCTGCAACTTTATGCCTTAAATATTGTAGCCCACAGTGGGCGTGTTGAGATGTTTGTCAGTTCAGTTCCACAGGGCTGTCTGATTCTCCCGGCCGATATTTGCAAATAAAATAGACTAGAAGAAAACCATATCCTAGGGATGCGCCAATCAGGTTTCAGATCGGGCCATGGCACGGGAACCGCACTCCTTCATTTAAAAAACCAGCTAGACATGATCGAAAATGAGGGAAAGCCTGCTCTACTCCTCTTACTAGACCTCTCAGCCACCTTTGATCTGGTCAATCACGAAACTCTATGCCGACACCATCTAGATGCAGCCAACTTCTCACCAGAGGCAACATCCTGGATAGCATCCTTTCTATTGGGCAGATCCACCAACCCCCTGTGGAGTCCCACAAGGCTCCTGTATCTCCCCCTCCCTATACAACATATTTACCAAGCCCCTCTTTGACCTCTTAGACAGCATTGGCATATCCTACCCTAACTATGCAGATGACACTCAAATCCTCCTACCCTTGACAGGCAGGTACGAAGAAGATTCCTGCACCGTTAATAGCGTCTACTCAAAAATACAATTCTGGATGGCAGTTAATTTCCTGTGGCTACACAATGGCAAAACAGACATTTTACTAGTGGTCTCTCCAACAACGCTTAAGAACTTAGATCCCCAATACTCAGCATTCATCATTGATGGGACAAAGATCCCCACATCAGCATCAGTAAAAACCCTGGGTGTCCATTTAGATGCAACGCTCACCCTTTCCAAGCAATTGAACTTGATCGCCTCGTCAGCAGCATACACAGCCAAGCTTATCAATGCCGCAAGGCACTTCCTGACTCCAGGCAGCTGCTTAACACTCGCTTGTGCAATCACAGGGACCAGACTGGATTATTGCAATGTCCTATTTGCAGGAACCTCCAAAGCGGAACTCAAAGAAATTACAAACAATCCAAAACAATGCCCTTCGGGCTGCACTCAACACCCCGAAAAGTGACAACATCTCTGCCGTGAGGAAGAAAGTGCACTGGCTCCCAATCAGGGAAAGGATCATTTTCAAAGTGCTCTCAATCACACACAAATGTCTATTGAACACAGCGCCACAATACCTATCCCAGAAATGGTGAGATGCAAATCCAGCCGACCAACCAGAACTTCCTACGCCCACCGTCTATCCCTACCGAGAGTAAAAAGAGCCAGGGGTGGGGGTTCAAGCTTCCCAACTGTGAACTGTGGCAACGATCAACTGGAATGCCCTCCCCCTTGCCTTAAGAGCAGAACCATCCTACTGGCCATTCTGCAAAAGCCCTAAAAACTTGGCTATTCACCTAAGTCGCTTCCTGTCGAGTAGTACTTAGGCCAAGACCGATCTGTTCTCGACCACACACCAATGCCAGAAAGGAGATCAAAGATCTTTGGCCCCAAGGACATATTGACACTATTCTGCCTGTCTCTATGCTTACATGTAACTGGTTTGCCAAAACAGCGCCCTGATGCGTTCGGGCTGAGGCGCTTTACAAATAAATAAATAAATAGATAAATAATTGTTTTTGATTACATTTTCCTTATTTTTGGATTACTTTTGGGACATTGCCCCTGAACACTCATATAGCCAAGAAACACATGGGGTTTTCACACGTGGGAGGATGAATAAGATCCCTTTCGGCGGATTCCTTGTCCACTAAGGGGGAGTCACCCCCAGAGGGATCCTGCTTGGCCTGTCCCCCAAGGGGTTTTAAGCTTAGCAGGCTCACCTCCCTCATTCAAAAGGGGGTGGCTTCCTTCCCCTTGGGGCGAAGGGACAAATGTTCCAGATTTGTCAAACTGCATACATGATTTTAAGATCAAATGTTGCAGCTCAGATCTTTACAATAGAGGAAAGCGACATTGGACTCAGTTATATTTACAAAAGTGCAATTGAGGCATTGCGGATCTATGACTTTTGAGCGCTGAAAACAAACATTGTTAGGTAAACGATATTATTGTTCACCCATTAAACACCCTTCCCAACATAATTTAGGACTGGTGCAATTATATAAAAAAAACTCCAGTCCTAGAATTAGTTGGAAAGTGGTTGAAAAAAAAATATTGTTTACTCAACGATGTTTGTTTTCCATGCTCGAAAGACAGCATAGCGCCATTGTGCAGAAGACCTAAAACAGCTCTCTAAAAAGATCCTTCAATCTTTTCTAAAGGGATATCAAGACCAGCCAGAAAGATTTTCAAGCCATATGTATTAGCTGGTATACATTTTTAATTCTAAAGTTTGATCACATGAATAAGAAAGAAGCCACCCCACTTAACATCAAGACCATGAATAAAGGCTCCCCGAACCATTGCTTTTTTTCCATTGATGATATAATTCTGTGCATTAAGGGACTCACAAAAATTTCAAGACCTAAATATTTAATTTCTGGCACCACTTCCAAAGGCCCATCCGCCAAGTGCTAACTAAGTTTATTGTTGGATTGTATGTTTTTTTTTAAATTAGAAAATATCATCATTTTAGTCTTGGAGGAGTTAATAATGAGATGGTTCTGCGCGTAAGATTCCAGAATAGACAAAGCTTGCTGCAGGCCTATACGGTGTGAACTAATACAATTAAATCATCTGCATAAGCAAGTATCAGGATGTAAGCACTGACCTGGTCTTCGGTATCGAGAGCTGCCGAAGTCTGTGCTGCCAGCCCAGAGGACCCTCCAGACTCAGATTGACACAGGAGGCTGCAGAACCCTCTGGGATGCTGGTGTAACGTCGAAATCTGCTCATCGTCGAAAAATGCTTTCCATGCTTACTGCGCATGCGTAGTGTTTCAGCGCATGACCAGTAATGGATTCTTAGAAAAGCATTTTTTGACGGGTACGTTTGAATAATTTCTCGCTGCCCCCGCTCCCCCCAAGCGCCGGAACCATGGTAATGCATTTTTTATAAATCAGCTTGCATCACTGAACCTCGCTACGCACCCCCTCCGCCCCTTGCCTCACCAACCATTGCAATGTATGTTTCAAAACCCTACACGTCCCCACCGCCCCCCCCCACCAACCATTGTAATGCATTTTTCAAAATCACCTTGTATCACTGGACCCCGCTATGTGCCCCCTCCGCCCCCCCAAACCCCACCAACCATTGACGGGCATTTTTTTAACCTGCCCTGCATCAACGCACCACGCCCCACCCCGACACTAGTGTGTATATATAGAAGGTTTGCCCCATCTGTTCACACCGGTGTCTGCTTGCATTCAACGGCGTAAGGTAAGCGTTGCCCTCAACCTTCCCTACATTCTCTTCCCTATCACTGATGCTGCTCTTCTTGCCTGTCACTGCTGCTGCTCTTAACTTTCCCTACGTTTTGACCCTTTTTCTTGCCTATCACTGCTGCTGCTCTTCTTGCCTGTCACTGATTATGCTCTTAACTTTCCCTACGTTCTGTCCCTTTTTCTTGCCTATCACTGCTGCTGCTCTTAACTTTCCCTACGTTATGACCCTTTTTCTTGCCTATCACTGCTGCTGCTCTTAACTTTCCCTACATTCTGACCCTTTTTCTTGCTTATCACTGCTGCTGCTCTTCTTGCCTGTCACTGCTGCTGCTCTTAACTTTCCCTACGTTCTGACCCTTTTTCTTGCCTATCACTGCTGCTGCTCTTCTTGCCTGTCACTGCTTATGCTCTTAACTTTCTCTACGTTCTGACCCTTTTTCTTGCCTATCACTGCGTATGCTCTTAACTTTCCCTAAGTTCTGACCCTTGTTCTTGCCTATCACTGCTGCTGCTCTTCTTAGCTGTCACTGCTTATGCTCTTAACTTTTCCTACGTCCTGACCCTTTTTCTTGCCTATCACTGCTGCTCTTAACTTTCCCTACGTTCTGACCCTTTTTCTTGCCTGTCACTGCTGCTGCTCTTAACTATCCCTATTTCTGACCCTTTTTCTTGCCTATCACTGCGTCTGCTCTTAACCTTCCCTAAGTTCTGACCCTTTTTCTTGCCTATCACTGCTGCTGCTCTTCTTGCCTGTCACTGCTTATGCTCTTAACTTTCCCTACGTCCTGACCCTTTTTCTTGCCTATCACTGCTGCTGCTCTTAACTTTCCCTACTTCTGACCCTTTTTCTTGCCTATCACTGCTGCTGCTCTTAACTTTCCCTACGTTCTGACCCTTTTTCTTGCCTGTCATTGCTGCTGCTCTTAACTTTCCCTACTTCTGACCCTTTTTCTTGCCTATCACTGCTGCTGCTCTTAACTTTCCCTATGTTCTGACCCTTTTTCTTGCCTACCACTGCTGCTGCTCTTCTTGCCTGTCACTGCTGCTGCTCTTCACTTTCCCTACGTTCTGACCCTTTGCCTTTGTTTTTTTTTTTTTTACCAACGCCACCAATACATACATACCACAAAAGGTTCAAACTTTTTTTAGTTCGAGCTTTTGGTGGTATGTATTTTAGGTCTTTTGGTGTGGTCGGTAATTTGTATACAGTAATTTTGTCCTATTCCGCTGGAGCACCTCAGGCGAACAGACCCCAAGAACTGTGAGATTAGGCTCACAATTTATTGTACGATTTGTCGCGGGATACCTGGCCCTGAACTTTCAGACCACTGTGCTACTGTGATGGCATGTACATTGGAATTTCACATTACTATTATAAATATATGTGCCTTGATGCACCATTTGCTGTATAGGCGCATTATAAATACCCAATAAATTATTGATTAATATGTTCATGCTGTCATACGTTACATTTTGGTGGTATTGTATGCATCCCAATCTTTGTTGAGCCTTACTTTTTTCATCTCTTTACACTTACAGAGAAGCCCTCCTCATTGGAGCATTCAGCGTTGGCTTCTGTGGGTGACCTGAATTTCGCACCAACCTCCTTCTGAGTGACATTGCTTCGAAGTTGTCAAAAAAAAAAATCTTCTTGATGACTTTTGTAATTTATTTTCTGTTAATACATATTTCATTGTAAAGAATAAAATAATCAGCGCAAAACTTGATTGCTTCTGTACTATTTTGCTTCTTTGTGTTAACATTGATCAAATCAGCGTAACTTCAAATGGCCTTCAACTATACAGAATTTGGGCCAATAAAGCAAATGGGGGCTTATACATCTATGCTTGCTGACAGGAGCAACAGAGGGGGATGGAACATCACATACTGTTCAGTAGGAACTATTTTGCTGTGCCTTGAAACTTCATCCTGGAGAACTGTAGTGCTAAAGAACATATAATTCATAAGCTATGCAGTATATATAATTTGAATCAGTTTTATGACATTTTTGACTGGGGTGTATGAGGTGTTGATGATATCAGTTGAATGTGTGCAGTCTGGTGGGTGTACACCCAGATTGAGTTCTGGCTACGTTAGGCCTGTAGGATGCTTATGTGTGCAGCTAGGCCGGTTTGTAATGGGATATAGCTGCTTTTTATTAGAGTGATGACGTGTTTGTGGGGTAGTGGTCATATGTGAGCAGCTAGGCCGAAATTGATTGAGGGGTATAGGTTTACTCTAATTGTGTGATGTGTATAGTAAAGAGTAAGCATACTGATATGATATGATGTTCCATCCACACGGCGCCTAAGCGCAATGCGCTTCAAAGGCGTTCGATGACAGGGAGGGAAAGAGGGAGAAAGCAAAGACACTCCCACAGGGCATGAACAGCACACATGTGAAGACTAGCTACTGCACTCGGTCTAGCGACACCTAGACAGTGCAGGTGCTAGGGCACAGACAGGAGGGCATGCCTGGGAACTGTAAACGAGGACCTGAGGGGTTGGGTACACAGGGGCATCACAGGAGACCGGGGAAAGGGGCAAACAGCAACAGCATGCAAGGGTACAGAGGGACATCACAGTACCAGAGAGGCTGGGGGTATACAGCGACATCAATGGCGACCAGCTGGGGCTGGTGGCACACAGCGACAACATGGGACACGAGATGGGCATGGGGTAGATGGCAATATCTTAGGGAACCAGGCGAGAAGCTGGGAGCATCACACTGGACCGGAGGTTGTTGGAGGGTCAGTGACGAGATGGGAACCAGGGAGTCTGGGCACACAGTGAAACGTTGGGACCTAAGGGGTTGTGGGCACACAGTGACAAAAAGGGAAATAAGGGCGAGGTACACAGCGACCACTGGCGGATAGTAGGTCAAGAAACTCATATAAGTTAAGACTAGTGATCTGACCAATCAGGGAGACGGGCGGGGATCAGGAAGAGGAAGCTGGTGGGGAAGGCAGGGAGAGGGATTCACGGAGGCACGGAGCACAGATTAATACAATTTAGCGGCAAAAAACAGGCTCGGAGGAGCTTTTAGATGCTTTCCACTCACCTCGCTTTCACGAAGCGATTATTACCCAAAGCAAAGACATTGGGTAATAATTGTATTATCACTGTGTTGCAACTAACCAATGATCCACGACTATTCACAGATAAGCCTGCCACTCTGTCCATGTTACCAAAATTGAACAAGGTTTATAATTTGCTTATGTTTCCAATCTATTCAGATCCCTTATGGTGTACTAGAGGTTGTGGGGTTGTTTGATGGTTTAGAAACAGATATTCATCCATGCACCAGTGGTGCACCAGAAGTTGATTTCCTGATTCCCACGGAGGCGCTGGTCTTGGCAGGATGGTGTCTGTGACTCGAAAAGTGAAGTGCAGGACTCAATTGGCTTCTGGGGCTGAGCCTCTTCGCACTGTGTGTTGAACTCGAAGAGTGAGATTTCTGCAGGTGAAAGAATATGGGGGTTAATGATCTGGGTTGTCGGGTGTCTCTCTCTCTCTCCCTTCCTAGCTTCTCTGTAGAGCCCCCAGGTCAACGTGCTCACCTTAGATAGGTGAATGCTGGACTCTCCATCTGCGTCTGGTGCAGGGTGCCGTTGCCAGTTCCTTCACTGGGTGAAACGTAGGCCTCTTGACATCAGAGGATTGCTACCGTTGTTTACTGCACGAGGGGTGAGTTTCCGGACACCTTTTTAGTCCTTACAGTCTTTAGGTGCGTGGGCACGTTAATATAGAACAGGACTCTGTATAATGCTTTTTCCTATTTGTCTTGCAGGGCTCTCAAGATAGAAGATGGTGTGAAGAAAGCCGAAGTTGGAGCCAGAGCCTTGGAATGAAGCGCTTGGAAAGTAAATGCAAGCGCTCTAACTGTCTCTTTTCCCATGCAGCTGTGAGTTCGTGCTGAAGAGACGCTGGAAAACGCCGGAGTATATGCAGGCGTTCTATTGTGGCGAGCGCGATGGGCGTAAGTAAATACCTGTCTAATGTCTCTTCTTTTGTCTTTCAGATGCAGGGTTGCAGCGTTGAAGAAAACCGGAATTCGCGGAGTGCCGGTAAGTAATTCCACCCAGGAATAACTATGCTTTTGTCTTCACAGGTGGAGGAGCAGCGTGAAGAAATGGACGCCGCCGATGGATCAGGTGAGGAAAGCGCTGCGTGTGAAGGTTGCCGTGCTAACCTGTTGTTTCTTGTCTTTGCAGGTGCTACTGAAGACTGGATACAGGATGGTAAGTATTGTTCTTGCAGGTTCAGGATCGGAAAGAATAAAAGCTGGAACAGACTCGGTGAGCGTTCTGCTGCAGATGCAGAATAACGCGAAGCACGTTTCATCAATCGGGTGTGGTTTAAATAGCCTTGGAGTGATGAGGTGTCTTCCTCCACGGCCCCGCCTAGGTAAGAAAAGAGTTCCAGTTCCAGAAGAGTTCCAGTGTTGTATCCAGGGAGTGGAGCTTGCCCCACCCAGGTAAGAAAGTAGTTCCGGTTCACAGAGGATTCCTATGTGGCTGGTAAGTAAGCAGCATGGTCTGCTGCAGGTAAGTCCACCCAAGCATCTTCATACATATTATGAGCCCGGCGCTTCCAGTGCCGGGATCGATGGCTTTGATGAGCCTGGTGCCACCGGCGCCAGGACAAGGTCCAAAAGGTCCCAGTGGGGACCGGCTGGTGCCTAGGATAAAGGTTAGGGGCCTGCTTCCAAGGACGTTGGGCTGGTCCTGACTCCTTGGAAGCAGTGATCATGACAGCACCCCCCCTCAAGGCCCCTCCCAAGCGTGTCTTCTCCGGGGGTTTTGGCTTGTCGGGGTGATTCAGATGGAATTTCTTGACCAGACGAGGTGCGTGGACATGTTCTGAGGGTTCCCAAGACCTTTCCTGGGGGCCTTATCCTTTCCAATCAACCAGGTAATATAATTTAGATTTGGAGATTTTGGAGTCTAGGATGTTCTTTACTTCGAACTCAAGTTCTCCATTTACTAAAACAGGTTCTGGGAGTTCAGTCAATCGGGTTCCTGGTCGCACTGGTTTTAGTAAGGAGACATGGAATACTGGATGTATTTTCATATGCGAAGGCAATTCCAATTTGACAGCCACCGGATTAATTATGGCAGAGATGAGATAGGGTCCAAGGTATCTTGGGATGAAGGTGCGGGGTCCTTTTAGAGGCAGGTGCTTAGTGGATAACCAGACCTGATCTCCCACTGCGTAGTGAGGGGCCTCTTTACGGTGCTGATCTGCTCCTTTCTTGAATTGAGCTTTAGCTCTTTGCAGATGGGCAGTGGCTTCCTTAAAAGCACGAGTGATCTCCTAGTGCAAGTGATCCACAGCAGGTGTTTCGAATTCTTGGGGAGGATCCAGGTTAGAGGTTCTAGGATGGTGTCCATATAATAGGAAGAAGGGAGTCTTCCCGGTTCCAGAATGAGTCGAATTGTTATAAGCGTATTCAGCGATCAAAGGATATCCTTCCAAGGGTTTTCAGTTTGTTGGAGCATGCAACGTAAATATTGCTCCAGAGTTTGATTTGTCCTCTCGGTTTGTCCGTCAGTTTGGGGATGGTGACTGGTTGAAAGTCTCACATCAATTTGGGCTAAACGGCAGCAACTTCGCCAAAAGTGGGAGATGAATTGACTTCCCCTATCGGAGACCAAAACCGAGGGAAAACCATGTAACCGAACAATGTTTTCTAAGAATTCTCGTGCTAATACTGAAGCTGAAGGTAGGCCCTTCAGGGGAATGAAGTGAGCCATCTTGGAGAATAGATCCACGACTACTAAAATGGTATTATACCCTGAACATGGAGGTAAATCCGTGATGAAATCCATGGACAGGGTATGCCATGGACAGGGAGGGATGTCTAGTGGGTGTAAGAGGCCGGCTGGTTTCTCCTTCTGACTTTTATTCTGGGCACACACACCGCAGGAGATTACAAAGTCTCGAATATCCTTCTTCCATGATGGCCACCAGAAATGTCTTTTGACCTTTTCCAAGGTTTTGGTAATGCCAGGATGACCCTCCATTAGTGAGTTGTGATAACAGGAGATTACCTGTTTTTGTATTTTCTCACTGGGCAAGTACAATCGTCCTCGGAAATATGGTAGGTCTTGATCCACTGAGAAATCTTTCCCCTTTAATTGCCAGTCCTGTAATTCGGCCGGAGTTAGGAGTGATTTGACTGTAGTCTTGATGTCTTCAAAGGATTGAGCGCTGACCAAGCCCAAAATCCTTTGTTCTGGGATTATGGGTATTGGTTCAGGATTGGTCAAGTGTTCATCTATTCCCATCCGGGAGAGGGCATCTGCTTTTCCGTTTTTACTGCCTGGTCGATAAGTAATTATAAAGTCAAACTCAGCCAAAAACAGAGCCCAGCAAAAGCTGCCTGGAAGACTGAGCTTTGGCCGTCTTAAGATATTGTAAGTTGCGGTGATCTGTCATTACGGTGACTGTGTGTCTGGCTCCCAAAAGATAATGCCGCCAGGCTTTAAAGGCCGATCTGATAGCTAAAAGTTCCTTGTCTGTAATCAAATAGTTGATCTCGGGAGCCGAGAATTTGCGGGACCAAAAGGCTACAGGATGCAATTGGTGTGTGACCGGATCTCTTTGTGATAAAACTTCCCCCATAGCAAGACTAGAAGCATCTGTTTCTTCGATGTAGGGGAATTCTGGGCGAGGATGTTTTAGAACAGGTGCAGAAATGAATTTAGCTTTTAAGTCCTGAAAAGCTTGTTCCGCCTCGGTAGACCATTCAAAACATTTGTTTTTCTTTAACAGAGCGGTGATGGGCTGGACTATTCGAGAGAATTCTGGAATGAATCTGCGGTAAAAGTTAGCGAAGCCTAATATGCTTTGAACTCCCTTTACAGAGGTTGGTGAAGGCCACTTGATGATTGCATCGACTTTCTTTGAATCCATATGGACTCCGTTAGGTGACAATATGAATCCCAGGAACTCAACTTCAGTTACGTTGAAAACGCATTTTTCAAGCTTAGCAAAAAGGTTATGTTGACGTAATCTCTCGAGGACTTCTTTAACGTGTTTCTGATGTTCCTCTTCAGATGATGAATAGACGAGGATGTCATCAATGTAGACAACAACACACACATCTATGAGTTCTCTAAGGACATCATTCATAAAATACTGGAAGGCGGCAGGAGCGTTGCAAAGTCCAAAGGGCATAACTTGATATTCAAACAGCCCATACTTGGTGCGGAAGGCCGTCTTCCATTCATCGCCCTCTTTTATTCGTACCAAGTGGTAGGCTCCTCTGAGATCCAACTTTGTATATATACATGCGTCTTTGACTTGGTCCAGGAGTTCAGGGATCAAAGGTAACGAGTATCTGTTTTTAACAGTGATTTGATTCAGGGCGCGGTAATCTATACAAGTCCTAAGGTCTCCTTCCTTTTTCGGAACGAAGAACAAAGCCGAGGAAGCTGGAGATTTTGAAGGACGGATAAACCCGTTAGCTAGGTATTGGTCCAGATATTGTCTGAGGTGAAGATTCTCTGGCTCGGTGAGGGCATAAATCCTACTGCAAGGAGGAGTTGTTCCGGGTATCAGATCTATTTGACAGTCGTAAGACCTATGAGGAGGCAAGGTGTTAGCTTGGTCCTTCCGAAAGACGTCTTGGAATTCCTGGTATTCGGGAGGTAATTTGAGAACCTCAGAAGAGATTGCCGCCAGTGAAACATCAGGCCGAGGATAACAAGTGGTAATACATTCTGGAAACTGAACCGTCTTTGCTCGCCAATCGATCTGAGGATTGTGCTTCTCTAACCAAGGAATTCCCAGAATGATCTGGAACTGAGGGGCCTTGATTACATCGAACACGATTTTCTCCCGGTGCCCATCTTGGCTCACTAACGTCACTTCTTGGGTGGCGTGAGTTACTGGTCCGGAGGCTATTTCCGTGCCATCCACTGTAGTAATGACGTCTTTTACTGCCTTAGGGACAAGAGGTAGATTCATCCTTGGTCCCATTTCACGGTCCACATAATTACCGATTGCTCCGCTGTCGATGTAAGCTTCAATTGCATGCAAACGATCCGGACGCTCAGGGCTAATGAGGACCATAGGCACCACGAAATGCGAGGTCACGGGACAGATTTTAACGCTCGGCAAGAGGACCTCTACACTTGTCGGGCTAGGTCGTTTCCCTGCTCAGAATTTGTGGTACAGGTATCTGCGGCTCCTACAGCCTTCTTAGCTGGTTTCACTGGGCAGTCTCGAAGAAAGTGCCCCGAGTTTCCGCAATAGAGGCATAATTGCAGCTGTCTTCTCCTTTCTCGCTCTTTTTGGGTTAAAGGTCCTTTCATGCCGCCTATTTGCATGGGTTCCACGGTGTCAGCTCCCCTAGTAGAGGTCTGCGGTTTAGAAAACACTCGGGTATCAAATTTGGAATGGTCAGCCTTCCTGTTCTGTAATCTGTGGTCCAATTGAACGACTAAGTCAATATAGTCAGAGCATTCTTGTGGAGGATTCACAACTTGAGCTAACACATCCTTGAGCTCTCCACGCAGGCCTCTGTAGAAAAGCGTTATTCTTTTATCCTCAGGCCATTGAGTTTCCACTATAAGTCTGTTGAATGAGGCAATATAAGTCAAGAGGTCTTGATTACCCTGTCGTAACGAAAGGAGTTCATTGTCCAAGGCTTGCCCTTGTGCATGTCTTGCGAACAGTTTCTCCATGCTGGACTGGAAGGCCTGGAAATCATGCAGAACCGGATCATCTTGAGTGACTAAAGGAATCGACCAATCTGCGGCACTGCCACTGAGATAAGAAAGCACGAAAGCCACCTTGGTCTGATCTGTTGGGAAGGCAGCTGGTCGACATAAGAAGTGTAGGCGGCACTGGTTAATGAACACTGCAAATTTCTTTGGGTCCCCAGAAAAGCGTTCGGGCGGAGCCAAGGGCACATTACCGGGTAGATTGATTTGCACTGGATTTAAGGAGGATGCTGAAGGATAACCTCCTCCTGGAGCGGGCAAAGGTGTCTGTCCTGCCTGCATTTGTAGCAATTGCCTAGCGAGGTCCTCTGTTCGCTCCTTGGATATTATCAGCTCTCTTCTTAGAGCGTTTGTTTCCTGACGAGCTGCATGTACTTCTGCTCTTAGTTCCCCAAGCAACTGGGCCAATTGATCAGTATCCGAGGTTTCCATTGCGCCTGGGTAGGAGTTTTGCGGTGGGCTTCGCGTTCTGTAACGCTCACCTGATTCCCACGGAGGCGCTGGTCTTGGCAGGATGGTGTCTGTGACTCGAAAAGTGAAGTGCAGGACTTGATTGGCTTCTGGGGCTGAGCCTCTTCGCACTGTGTGTCGAACTCGAAGAGTGGGATTTCTGCAGGTGAAAGAATATGGGGGTTAATGATCTGGGTTGTCGGTGTCTCTCTCTCTCTCCCTTCCTAGCTTCTCTGTAGAGCCCCCAGGTCAACGTGCTCACCTTAGATAGGTGAATGCTGGACTCTCCATCTGCGTCTGGTGCAGGGTGCCGTTGCCAGTTCCTTCACTGGGTGAAACGTAGGCCTCTTGACATCAGAGGATTGCTACCGTCGTATACTGCACGAGCGGTGAGTTTCCGGACACCTTTTTAGTCCTTACAGTCTTTAGGTGCGTGGGCACGTTAATATAGAACAGGACTCTGTATAATGCTTTTTCCTATTTGTCTTGCAGGGCTCTCAAGATAGAAGATGGTGTGAAGAAAGCCGAAGTTGGAGCCAGAGCCTTGGAATGAAGCGCTTGGAAATGCGTAAGTAAATGCAAGCGCTCTAACTGTCTCTTTTCCCATGCAGCTGTGAGTTCGTGCTGAAGAGACGCTGGAAAACGCCGGAGTATATGCAGGCGTTCTATTGTGGCGAGCGCGATGGGCGTAAGTAAATACCTGTCTAATGTCTCTTCTTTTGTCTTTCAGATGCAGGGTTGCAGCGTTGAAGAAAACCGGAATTCGCGGAGTGCCGGTAAGTAATTCCACCCAGGAATAACTATGCTTTTGTCTTCACAGGTGGAGGAGCAGCGTGAAGAAATGGACGCCGCCGATGGATCAGGTGAGGAAAGCGCTGCGTGTGAAGGTTGCCGTGCTAACCTGTGGTTTCTTGTCTTTGCAGGTGCTACTGAAGACTGGATACAGGATGGTAAGTATTGTTCTTGCAGGTTCAGGATCGGAAAGAAGAAAAGCTGGAACAGACTCGGTGAGCGTTCTGCTGCAGATGCAGAATAACGCGAAGCACGTTTCATCAATCGGGTGTGGTTTAAATAGCCTTGGAGTGATGAGGCGTCTTCCTCCACGGCCCCGCCTAGGTAAGAAAAGAGTTCCAGTTCCAGAAGAGTTCCAGTGTTGTATCCAGGGAGTGGAGCTTGCCCCACCCAGGTAAGAAAGTAGTTCCGGTTCACAGAGGATTCCTATGTGGCTGGTAAGTAAGCAGCATGGTCTGCTGCAGGTAAGTCCACCCAAGCATCTTCATACATATTATGAGCCCGGCGCTTCCAGTGCCGGGACCGATGGCTTTGATGAGCCTGGTGCCACCGGCGCCAGGACAAGGTCCAAAAGGTCCCAGTGGGGACCAGCTGGTGCCTAGGATAAAGGTTAGGGGCCTGCTTCCAAGGACGTTGGGCTGGTCCTGACTCCTTGGAAGCAGTGATCATGACAGTGTGCCTCATATCCCAAACAGAACGGCCCTCCTAATTGGCTAATAGTCACCAAAGAGCTATAAACCCAATCGGAGGGTTTGGCTAGCCAACTATGATTCTATGAAGGCCACTTGACTCCGGAACTAATACAGTTGTGTCCTGCTGTGAGCAGTTAATGATTGTCAGGTAAAGGAGGAGTGCTTCAGTTTAAAGAGTTTCAAGTACAGAGGTAGCCAGGCACATATGATGTGTCCTTGAGGGCTGCAAGGATGGCAGTGAGTGTCTCCAATTGTCCAGATAGCTGCGGTTTTGCAAGATGGGATGTGTAGTGTGCAGTCACTTGTAGCGTTGGTTTCAGAATGAGTGTAATTGTTTCCATGAGGGGAGGCGGGACAGGACTTCTCGTCAATGGTGTGATAATTGCACGAGAGGGAAGCCGCACTTTTCACCTGGTGTGTGATACTTAGCAACACTTTATGCGTCAGGTTCCCATACAGTCCCCAGACGGTGTTTGAGCACTTTTATTTTACTTTACTTTATTGAATTTGTATTGCACACCTGAGGACCTGGAGGCTTAAGGGCGCAGACAAGACAAACAACATAAATACATATAAGGGTTGATAACAAGATAAGAGCAAAATGGGCAAAACATAACAATCACCATCCACTTAGTAACTGCAGTTCAAGTATTGAGAAAATCAGAGTAAGCATGTTAACAATAATCAGGAAGAGGAAGAACCATAAGATTAACTCTCTGAAGATCTAAATTCAAAGAATAATGTTACAGTTTGAGGTCCCTTTGGGTAGATATTTGCATTGTCTGAGAAAAGCAGGAAAGGTGCTGGCCCCACAACCCACCAAAATGCAGTCACAATTGGGTAGCAGACACCAGTCACTCAGATCTATCCTCCGAATGATCATTAAGTCCTTGAGTCTGACTACTCCTGGGCCAGTTCTCTGGCGCAACCAAGCGAGAACCTTATTGCGCAGGGCTTCTTTGGGCCCTTTTTCTTTAGTTTTCTGAATGTTAGTTATAATGAAATTTCTTTGATCCATTACAAAGCCATGCGTGTTCGAGTCCATTATCTTAGGCATATGTGATTTTCTTTACTGCCAAATTTCGTAGGGAAGTGCTTTTCAATTTGGCATTCATGACTGTGGGATGTTTAACCTCTTTATGGCCAGCACTTAGCTCATGCAGAGATAAGGAAGGAACAGTTTCCTGTAATAAGTCTACGCTAGGGATTTTTGCATTTTCATCGCATGCCAATATAGGCCCGATAGAACTCAGGAATTCCTCAATACAGAGGTCAGTTTGAGTGGCTTGATCTGTCATTTCCCTTTGTGAAAGAGTTTGGCTGGCAGTGTTTACCCTTGCTGCCTGTAGCGGAGCATCAGCGCTAGCATGCCCGTGTGTCTGGGAGGCAGAGTTCACTTTCGGCACCCATAGGTCTGCTACCCAATCGTTTAATGCACCCGACAAAAAGCCAAGGTCAAATAGGACCTTACAAAGGAGTAGCTCTTCAGCAATGTTGGCCATAAGGTCGGGCCATTTGGAGAAGAGCCGAATGCTTGGATTGATCAAAATTGGGTGGGGAAAGATTGAATATACCCCTACCTTGAGGGGCAATGGCAGGTAAGGTTATGGGTATCTCAGGCTTTGGCGATGGTAGATCATTAGAGGTGTACACAGTCACTGAGTCATCCATGGTGCTATGCAGACTTACTAGGGGTACATGTATTTTACGATTTTCCTTCAGTGAAAGACTATCCAAGACCCGCGTTGAGTTTGCTGCTTTGAATCCGGAGAACCCACAACCAGCCCTCTGCAAGAATGTTTTATATGTTACCCATACCCTGCTTCAAGTACTCCCAGGGCGTTCAGTGGGGTAAGAAAGTAAGGTGGTGGGGGCTCATTTGGGGGTGTGTCTTGCATGATGGCCATGGTCTAATACCTGATGGGGGTGGCCTACCTACGAACATTTTAAAAATGGTGTGGCCTGCTAACTAAGTGCATATCACAACACAGTGTGCCTGCTTAATTCCTTAAAGTATTAGAAATCAATGCTCAATATCATTAATTACTGGACCCTCACAAAAGGGTAGTTGTTTTATTAGCAGGTTCATTAGCATCCCATTACGCAGTATGGCCAAGACTAACCCTACCAAAGGCACTACTCATCTCCTCTGTCGGGCCGTGAAAGGGAGGACTAGGCAATTCAGACACTTTCATCTTTCTACAGCACCTAAGCAGCTACTTTTGTTGCAAATAGCCTCTCCGTCCATCCAGTGCCTTATGAGTGGGAAAGCAGCCGGAGCCAGCCCTGAGCCTTGAAGGGACAAGCGTAGAGGAGAGGAACAGGGGGATAGCAGGAGCCTCGAAGGGGCAAACGTAGAGGAGAGCAACAGGGGGACAGCAGGAGCCTTGAAGGGGCAAGCGTAGAGGAGAGCAGCAGGGAGATAGCAGGAGCCTTGAAGGGGCAAGCGTAGAGGAGAGCAACAGGCGGACAGAAGGAGCCTTGAAGGGGCAAGCGTAGAGGAGAGCAGCAGGGGGATAGCAGGAGCAGAGCAGGATAAAGGAGCTAAGGTGGAGCTTCCAGGGGGGGCAGGCACGCCTAAGCAGACAAACAGTGATAACCACAGGAGATGAAGCCTCTAATATCAAGAGGGGCAAAGCTGACACCTCAGGCAGGGGGGTCGCTGGGAGACATTGCCCCCTAAAAGCGGGGAAAGTAAAGGACTAGGGGCCCTGCAGATCTGGTCCAGGAGAGAGAGACAACCCACCAGGTATATCCCCATGGACCTCCACGAGGAGAGAATCCCCAAGTAGCTGCAGATCATAGGTCCCACAAAAGGAGGCCCGGTGGAGAAGGAGGGGGACCCACCAGCACCTCATCACCATAAGACCGAACCTCAAAGACATTACATAAAGGGGTTTCTCCCCCCCACCCCATGAGGCTCGAGGGGTCCGAGAGGCCCAGAACCAGAATAAAAGCACCAGGGAGGCTAAACTTTAAGGCAAAATGAAAGCCCGGGGAGGGCAACCATCACAATAGATAACATCAAATGGGGCGGGTGGACCCTTGGAATTAAAAATGGGCCCGGACAAGCCTGCAGATTGTACAGCTGGTGAAAGGAAAAGACTCAATATTGTTTTTTTAAAACAATTTTTATTGTGTTTGGTTAAAATTTATCTTTACAAAACAATCATCACATTAACAGTAAAATGTGTAAACTTCAAAGCCAAAACAGCCTTAATACTTAAAAGAACAAAAGAAAAAATGAAAGGACTCAATACCCGCGATTCCACAGCGGATTCACCGCCAGATTTTGCTTAGGCTGCCTAAATGATGCAACATGGGGTTAAAAATGCTGAGGTACAGCTCCAGTTGCCCGGGAAGGACGGCGCCAAGCCACCATGGGGTAAGTGTTACGCTCACCTGGTTCCCGCAGGGGCGTCGATCGGACCAGGACAGCTGCGGTCTCCACCAACGTGATGCGTAGTGAAGAGATGACAGTCTGGACTGGCCCGCCTAATCTTGTCTGCTGGACTCGTAGAAGTATTCTCCTGCAAGTGGAGAAAGGGATTTAGCCACCTGTGGACTTTAGTGATGGCCCCCCAACTGTTCTTGTTCTCCCCACTAATCACCTCCGATATCCCCTCTTGGTAACCTCACCTTATGTTTTTAAATGATGAGCTCTCCACCCTGCATGGCATGCAGGGGCGCGCAGATACCAGTCACTTCACTGGTTTGAAGTTACTGGAGGAGTTCCGGAGGAATATTGACTCCAGTGTCTATAAAGTTCGAGTTCAATATGTCCGATGTTCACTCTTGTTCCATTCCCTCGTTAGGTTGCAGCTGGTTCCAAAAGAATATTGCCTGGAGGCAGCTGATGGCGTTCAGGTAAGAGTCTGTATTACCAAACAGTGTCCAGTACAAGTTGCATGAGTTTAACTTGCTGTTTTCTCTCCCTTTATAGGTGCGGCCTAGAAATATGCAGCGAATTGAAGGATAATACCTCCGGTGGTAAAGCAGGTAAGCCTATGGTGGCAAAGAGATTGTCTTTGTCGGTTTTCTCGGCTCACCTTGTTATTCCTTTTGTTTTCCCCCCAGGTGCTGGGTTTCGACGAAGAAAATGATGGAGGCAGCGCCGAGTTGAAAGATGCGGTGGACTGGTGAGTATAACGCGGCGCTGCTGCTGGCGAAGCGACGCGTGCTGAAATAATGTCCTTTCCAGGCATGGAGATGTGCTGGGTCCGGAATCAGGTAAGGAATCAAATAATGTCCGTGATCTAACCTATTCTCCTTTCTTTTCCTTTTGTCTAGGAGCTCCGGATTCGAGGCGGGCCTGGCAGAAGACTGGATGCTGACTTGCAGACACGGTGCGCGTTACGCTGCTGGATGCAGAATAACACGAAGCATGAGCTGCTGTTCGGGCATGGTTTAAATAGCCTGCAAAGTAGTCCCAGGTAAGAAGTTCCCCAGAACCACACCTAAGTAAAAAATAGTCCCTGTCATAAAATAGTCCCATCCAGCCCTCACGTTGGCTTGGACTAATTTGCAGCACAGTCTGCATAAGGTAAGTAAAGTCTATGAGCCTGGCGCCTATGGCGCCAGGACTGAATCCAAACAGCCCCCAGCCGGGGCTGTTTGGGTTTTAATGAGTATCTGGATGCCTGCTCCCGGGGCTGATGGACTCGATCCGGATGCCCGGGGGTAGGCATCATGACAGCACTCCCCCCAAAGCCCCTCCTAAAGTTGTTCTTCCCCTTGGCCCTGGCTTGTCTGGGCAGTCCCGATGGAATTTTTTCACCAATCGAGGAGCATGAACGTGGTCACTAGGTTCCCATGACCTTTCTTGTGGTCCGTAACCCTTCCAGTCGATTAAATAAAAAAGTCTTGATTTAACCATTTTGGAGTCCAGGATGTTTTTTACCTCGAATTCAGGTTCTCCATCTATTAGTATGGAGTCAGGTGGTTTGGTTAATCTTGTCCCGGGTTGAACAGGTTTTAGAAGTGAAACATGAAAGACAGGATGAATCCGCATATTAGAGGGTAATTCTAATTTGACGGCCACTTGGTTGATAATGGCCTTAATGGTGTAAGGTCCCAAATATCTAGGATTAAAAGTCAGAGTTCCTTTCAGAGGTACATGTCTTGTAGCCAGCCAAACTTGGTCTCCGATTCGATATGGTGGGGTCTTACTTCTATGTTGATCAACATTCTTCTTGTATTTCTCTTTTGCTTGTTTCAAATGTTTTGTTGCTTCTTTAAAAGCTTGTGTAATAGTAGAATGCAGATGAGTTACTGCCGACATTTCTAAATTCTGGGGCAAATCGAGTTCTGAGGTTCGAGGATGATGTCCATATATGGTATAAAAGGGGCTTTGTCCAGTTCCTGAATGTACAGAGTTATTGTATGCGTATTCAGAAATCCATAAAATGTCCTTCCAATTACTTTCGGTTTGGTGGAGCATACAACGTAGGTATTGTTCAAGAGTCTGGTTGGTTCTCTCCGTCTGACCATCGGTTTGGGGATGGTGACTGGTTGATAACCTTACGTCGATTTGTGCCAATTGACAACACTTCTGCCAAAATTGCGAAATGAACTGACTACCTCGGTCAGAGATCAATACGGAAGGAATTCCATGTATTCTAACAATATTTTCGAGAAATTCCTTGGCCAAGATTGAAGCAGTAGGTAATCCTTTTAAAGGAATAAAGTGGGCCATCTTGGAAAAAAGATCCACAATAACTAGAATGGTGTTGAATCCATTACATGGTGGTAGATCTGTAATAAAGTCTAAAGACAAAGTGTGCCATGGTGTGGGTGGAATATCTAAAGGTTGTAAAAGACCAGCTGGTTTCTTCTTTTGACTTTTGTTCTGGGCACAGATGCCACAAGACAGTACAAATGACTTTACTTCTTTTCGCCAGGTGGGCCACCAGAATTGTCTTTTAATTTTAGCTTCAGTTTTTGCAATACCTGGGTGCCCTTCCATTAGAGCTTCATGGTAATTGGAGATGACTTGTTCTTGTAGTTCCTTGTGTGGTAGAAATAGACGCCCTTGAAAGTAAGGTAGGTCATTGACAACTGAATAATCTGGGCCCTTTTTAACCCAGTCCTGCAAGGCTGCTGAATCGAAAAGTTTTTGGATCTTTAAATGAATATTTTCTAAGGTCTGTAGAGTAGTTATCCCAAGAATTCTTTGTTCAGGAATTATAGGCACCGGTTCCGGGTTCAAATATGCTTCTCCCATCCCAATTCGGGATAAAGCATCTGCCTTACCATTCTTACAACCTGGTCGATAAGTGATCACGAAATCGAATTCGGCAAGGAATAAGACCCATCGAAGTTGATGCGATGATTGGGCCTTGGCTGTTTTTAAATACTGCAAGTTCCTGTGATCGGTGATTACAGAAATGGTATGCCTGGCACCGAGAAGATAATGCCGCCAAGCCTTGAAGGTGGATTTGATGGCTAACAACTCTTTATTGGTAAGCGCATAGTTTAATTTGGGGGCCGAGAATTTTCTGGACCAAAATGCTACTGGATGAAGTTGACCGGTTTCCAGATCCTTCTGGGACAGGACAGCCCCCATGGCTAAACTGGATGCATCGGTTTCGACTATGTATGGGAGCTCGGGGCTTGGATGCTTTAAGACAGGTGCCGACGTGAATTTCAATTTCAGTTCTTGGAAGGCTTTTTCAGCCTCTTCGGACCACAAGAAGCGTTTGTTTTTTCGCTAAAGTGCTGTGATGGAGTGTACAACATATGAGAAGTCAGGAATAAACCTGAGGTAGAAATTAGCAAATCCAAGCATGCTTTGCACCCCTTTAACTGAACTGGGTGATGGCCACTTGAGAATTGCGTACACCGTTCGATAGTCCATTCGGACTCCTTTTGGAGTCAGGATAAATCCAAGGAATTCAACTTCTGTAGCATGAAAAACACATTTTTCCAATTTTGCATATAACTTGTGCTGGCATAGTTTCTCAAGGACTGCACGAACGTGCTTAACATGGTCTGATTCTGAGGAGGAGTACACTAGAATATCGTCTATGTATACGACAACACAGACGTCAATGAGTTCACGAATTACATCGTTCAGAAAATACTGGAAGGATGCTGGTGCATTGCACAACCCGAAGGGCATCACCTGATAGTCGAATGATCCGTACTTGGTGCGAAAAGCGGTCTTCCATTCGTTGCCCTTTTTTACACGTACCAGATGATATGCCCCTCGGAGATCTAATTTAGTGTAGATGCAAGCATCCTTTACTTGGTCTAGTAGTTCGGGGATCAGAGGCAATGGATATCTGTTCTTCATCGTGATCTGGTTTAATGCGCGGTAGTCTATGCACGTTCTGAGGTCACCTTCCTTTTTGGGCACGAAGAATAAAGCTGAAGATGCGGGGTACTTAGATGGCCGAATGAAGCCATTAGCAAGGTATTGGTCCAAGTATTGTCATAGGTGACGGTTTTCGGGTTCCGTAAGGGCGTAAATCCTACTGCATGGAGGTTGTGCATCGGGTATGAGGTCAATTTGACAATCGTATGATCTATAAGGTGGTAAGGTATTTGCCTGTTCTTTTTGGAAAACACCCTGGAATTCTTGATATTCCAGGGGTAACTGCATGACTGGATTAGCGACTGTGGCCAGGCTTTTGTTCAAGGTTTTTCCGGGTAACATGTGTGTGCACACTCCGGGAAGGTTACTCTCTTCTCTCGCCAATCAATACAAGGATTATGTGTTTCCAACCAAGGTATCCCCAATATTATTTGGAACTGCGGGGCTTTGATTAAGTCAAACACAATAGTCTCTCGATGCCCATCTTGACCTAAGTGTCATCTCTGTGGTGGAATGAGTTACAGGCCCAGAGGCAATTTCAGTTCCATCGACTGTGGTGATAACATCCGAAGTGGTCTTTTTGCAGAGAGGTAGATTCATCCTAGAAGCCAATTTGTGATCCACATAGTTTCCTACGGCCCCGCTATCAATGTATGCCCTAACTGCATGCATACATGATGGCTGCCTTGGATCAATAAGGACCATTGGTATGATTAGGTGCAAGGTCTGAGTGTCCTTCTTTAAGCTCGGCAAGCGGACCTCTACGCTTGTCGGCCGTGGTCGTTTCCCGAATCAGGCTCTGTTTGATTTCTATCAGCAACTCCGACTACTTTCTTGGATGTTTTTATAGGGCAATCCCGTAGAAAATGTCCTGAGGCCCCACAGTACAGACACAACTGCATCTGTCGTCTCCTTTCTATTTCTTTTTGAGTTAAGGGTCCCTTAACCCCCCCAATCTGCATTGGTTCTGATGCATCTGTTCCTTTGGGAGTAACATTGGGTTTAACCAATACCCGATTCTCGAACTTAGCTCGATCAGCTTTTCTATTCTGAAGTCGGTGGTCTAGCTGGACCCCTAAATCTGTATATTCTGCGCAATCCTGAGGTGGGTTCACAACTTGGGCCAAAACATCATTGAGTTCACCCCAAAGTCCACGATGAAATAATGTAATTTGCTTTACCTCTGGCCATCCGGTTTCCACCACCAACCTATTGAAGGTTGCGATATAAATTAGCAGGTCCTGGTTTCCTTGTCGTAGGGATAGAAGTTCGTTATCCAGGGCCTGTCCCTGTGAATGTCTGGCAAATAGTCTCTCCATGCTCAATTGAAAACCCTGAAAATCCCGAAGAAGAGGGTCATCCTGGTTGACTAATGGAATTGACCAATCCGCTGTGCTGCCACTAAGGTATGACAGTACAAAGGCTACTTTGGCTGGGTCGTTTGGAAAAGCTCCTGGTCTGCATAAAAAGTGCAAGCGGCATTGGTTCATGAACACGGCAAACCTTTGCGGGTCCCCAACAAAGCGTTCGGGTGGAGCTAAAGGAATGCTCCCTGGTAGAACAACTTACACAGGGCTGCTCGATGAAACGGGGGTTGAATTCCCCCCAAGTCCAGGTAGTGGTGCTTGCCCGGCTTGGTTTTGCAGCAGTTGTCTGTCAAGATCATCAGTGCGCTCCTTTGACACAATCAGTTCTCTCCGGAGGGTATTAGTTTCTTGGCGCGCAGAGTGCACTTCTGCCCTCAGTTCTCCTAACAATTGGGCTAGTTGGTCAGTTTCTGAGGTCTCCATTACGCCCGGGTGGGGATTCGTAGATAGGCTTCGTGTTCTGTTACGCTCATCTGGTTCCCACAGGGGCGTCGATCGGACCCGGACCGCTGCGGTCTCCACCAACGTGATGCGTAGTGAAGAGATGACAGTCTGGACTGGCCCGCCTAATCTTGTCTGCTGGACTCGTAGAAGTATTCTCCTGCAAGTGGAGAAAGGGATTTAGCCACCTGTGGACTTTAGTGATGGCCCCCCCAACTGTTCTTGTTCTCCCCACTAGTCACCTCCGATATCCCCTCTTGGTAACCTCTCCTTATGTTTTTAAATGATGAGCTCTCCATCCTGCATGGCATGCAGGGGTGCGTAGATACCAGTTACTTCACTGGTTTGAAGGTACTGGAGGAGTTCCGGAGGAATATTGACTCCAGTGTCTATAAAGTTCAAAGAGTTCAATATGTCCGATATTCACTCTTGTTCCATTCCCTCGTTAGGTTGCAGCTGGTTCCAAAAGAATATTGCCTGGAGGCAGCTGATGGCGTTCAGGTAAGAGTCTGTATTACCAAACAGTGTCCGGTAAAAGTTGCATGAGCTTAACTTGCTGTTTTCTCTCCCTTTAATAGTGCGGCATAGAAAGATGCAGCAAATTGAAGGATAATACCTCCGGTGGTAAAGCAGGTAAGCCTATGGTGGCAAAGAGATTGTCTTTGTCGGTTTTCTCGGCTCACCTTGTTATTCCTTTTGTTTTCCTCCCAGGTGCTGGGTTTCGACGAAGAAAATGATGGAGGAAGCGCCGAGTTGAAAGATGCGGTGGACTGGTGTAATAACGCGGCGCTGCTGCTGGCGAAGCGACGCGTGCTGAAATAATGTCCTTTCCAGGCTTTGAGATGTGCTGGGTCCGGAATCAAGTAAGGAATCAAATAATATCCGTGATCTAACCTCTTCTCCTTTCTTTTCCTTTTGTCTAGGAGCTCCGGATTCGACGCGGGCGTGGCAGAAGATTGGATGCTGACTTGCAGACACTGTGAGCGTTACGCTGCTGGATGCAGAATGACACGAAGCATGAGCTGCTGTTCGGGCGTGGTTTAAATAGCCTGCAAAGTAATCCCAGGTAAGAAGTTCCCAGAACCACAACCGAGTAAAAAATAGTCCCTGTAATAAAATAGTCCCCTCCAGGCCTCACGTTGGCTTGGACTCATTTGCAGCATGGTCTGCATAAGGTAAGTAAAGTCTATGAGCATGGCGCCTATGGCGCCAGGACTGATTTCTATGATGAGCCTGGCGCCTAAGGCGCCACTGCGCTGAATCCAAACAGCCCCCAGCCGGGGCTGTTAGGGTTTTAATGAGTATCTGGATGCCTGCTCCCGGGGCTGATGGACTCGATCCAGGTGCCCGTGGGTAGGCATCATGACAGTAAGTTGGCACAATTCCTCACAGGCGACTTTGCATGGCAGCAGAAAATGGCATTTTACGTGCCATCAGAATTTGCTTAGGCTGCCGTCAGAATTTGCTTAGGCTGCCTAAATGATGCAACATGGGGTTAAAAATGATGAGGCACAACTCCAGTTGCCCGGGAAGGGCGGTGCCAAGCCACCATAGGGTTAAGTTGGCACAATTCCTCACAGGTGGCTTTGCAGGGCAGCAGAAAATGGCATTTTACGTGCCGTCAAATTTAGCTAGGCTACCGTCAGAATTTGCTAAGGCTGCCATCAGAATTTGCTTAGGCTGCCAAAATATGCAACATGGGGTTAAAAATGATGAGGCACAGCTCCAGTTGCCCGGGAAGGACTGCACAAAGCCACCATAGGGTTAAGTTAGCACAATTCCTTACAGGCGGCTTTGCAGGGCAGCAGAAAATGACATTTTACGTGCCGTCAAATTTTGCTTAGGCTACCGTCAGAATTTGCTTAGGCTGCCTAAATTATGCAACATGGGGTTAAAAATGATGAGGCACAGCTCCAGTTGCCCGGGAAGTACGGCGCCAAGCCACCATAGGGTTAAGTTGGCACAATTCCTCACAGACGCCTTTGCAGGGCAGCAGAAAATGCCATTTTATGTGCCGTCAGATTTTGCATAAGCTGCCGTCAGAATTTCCTTAGGATGCCGTCAGAATTTGCTTAGGCTGCCTAAATGATGCAACATGGGGTTAAAAATTATGAGGCACAGCTCCAGTCGCCCGGGAAGGACTGCGCCAAGCCACCATAGGGTTAAGTTGGCACAATTCCTCACAGACGCCTTTGCAGGGCAGCAGAAAATGCCATTTTATGTGCCGTCAGATTTTGCATAAGCTGCCGTCAGAATTTCCTTAGGATGCGGTCAGAATTTGCTTAGGCTGCCTAAATGATGCAACATGGGGTTAAAAATTATGAGGCACAGCTCCAGTTGCCCGGGAAGGGTGGCGCCAAGCCACCATAGGATTAAGTTGGCACAATTCCTCACAGGCGGCTTTGCAGGGCAACAGAAAATGCCATTTTACATGCCGTCGGATTTTGCTTAGGCTGCCATCAGAATTTGCTTAGGCTGCCGTCAGAATTTGCTTAAGCTGCCTAAATGAGACATCATAGCGTTAAAAATGCTGAGGCACAGCTGCAGTTGCCTGGGAAGGGCGGCGCCAAGCCACCATAGGGTTATATTGGCGCAATTCCTCAGAGGTGGCTTTTCAGGGCATCAAAAAATGCCTTTTTACTTGTCGTCAGATTTTGATTACCCTGCCATCAGATTTTGCAAACAAACCATAAATGACGCAACATAGGGTTCAAAATTGCCACCATAGCGTTAATGCTGCACTGCCCTGTACAACACAGGGTTAAATCGGATAACATGGGGTTAGTAAAAAAATTGGGTAAGAATTGTTAACATAGGGTTAATGCTGACTGCCCCATACAAAATAGGGTTGGCTACAAAAAACACTGTCAAATAATGCCATCGGAAGCATTTTCTGACGGGTTAATGCTGCACTGCCCTGCACAACGTAGGGTTAAAATAGATAATATGGGGTTAATACAAAACTTGGTGAAACATTAGTAACATAGGGTTAATGTAGCACTGCCCCGTAGAAGATAAAGCACTTTCTGACGGGTAAGCAAACATTGGTAACATAGGGTTAATGTAGCGCTGCCCCGTAGACCATAAAAGCACTTTCTGACGGGTAAGCAAACATTGGTAACATAGGGTTAATGTAGCGCTGCCCCTGCGCTGTGGTAACATAGGGTTAATGTAGCGCTACCCCTGCCCCGTAGAACAGAAAGCACTTTCTGACGGGTAAGCAAACATTGGTAACATAGGGTAAATGTAGCGCTGCCCCGTAGAACATAAAAGCACTTTCTGACGGGTAAGCAAACATTGGTAACATTGGGTTAATGTAGCGCTGCCCCTGCGCTGTGGTAACATAGGGTTAATGTAGCGCTGCCCCTGCCCTGTAGAACAGAAAGCACTTTCTGACGGGTAAGCAAACATTGGTAACATAGGGTTAATGTAGCGCTGCCCCTGCCCTGTGGTAACATAGGATTAATGTAGCGCTGCCCCTGCCCCATAGAACAGAAAGCACTTTCTGACGGGTAAGCAAACATTGGTAACATAGGGTAATGTAGCGCTGCCCCTGCCCCGTAGAACAGAAAGCACTTTGTGACGGGTAAGCAAACATTGGTAACATTGGGTTAATGTAGCGCTGCCCCTGCCCTGTGCTAACATAGGGTTAATATAGAGCTGCCCCTGCCCCATAGAACAGAAAGCATTTTCTGACAGGTAAGCAAACATTGGTAACATAGGGTTAATGTAGCACTGCCCCTGCCCTGTGGTAACATAGGGTTTTCTGAGGGGTAAGCAAACATTGGTAACATAGGGTTAATGTAGCGCGGCCCCTGTCCTGTGGTAACATAGGGTTAATGTAGCGCTGCCCCTGCCCTGTGGTAACATAGGATTAATGTAGCGCTGCCCCTGCCCCGTAGAACAGAAAGCATTTTCTGACGAGTAAGCAAAATCCGACGTTACATGTACCGTTGGATTTTGCTTTGCCATTGAAATTCACGCATGCGCAGTAGCCCCCTAAGCATTTTCGACGATGAGCATTTTTCGAAGTTACACCGGCAAGGGCAAACCCCTTATGGGGGATAAAAAAAAAACCTTGAACAGCAGCGGTTTGCTAGTAGCTGCAGACTTCAAATGGAAAGGGAGAAGGCAGGCTTCCAACGGAGATGCAATAAGGATGGAACTGCAAGAATTCAAAGTCGGATTCCTTCAGGTAGCGGATGGAGGAGGATTGGCAGTACGCCAGCAGCAGAACGAGAGAGAAAGAAGGAGGGCGTGAGGGGAAACCTGGAGAATACCAAGCAGGAAGGAGAAGGGAGAAATGAGACTGAGAGCGAGCAGAGCTGCACGGGCTCAGAATCCAGGGAAAGAGAGGAGGAGTAAAGGGGGCTGAGAGCGAGCAGAGCGGCACTGGCTCCGAATCCAAGGAAAGAAGCAACAACAAAAACACAATCAAGAAGCGTCAATGTTTAGCAAGGGTGCCATGCAACACTTATGAGCCGAGACAGCATCTGCTTCTGTTCCCCCCTGGAACACCTTGTGCAATTCCAACTGAAGGGACAACATGATGCCATCTTGGGGGAAGTAAGGTATAGCACAAATGGTGCTTTTTCCAACGATGCCACAAAGACCAGTCATTATAGGGGCGTTTCCTGACAGCAAGTAGATGTGAGTCTCCAGCATTAGGAGGACAAATGCAAATGTCCTTAAGTCGATCTTGGAGGTCCGTTGAATAGATATTGAAAAACAACAGAGTAAGGACACAGCCTAGTTTTACTCCAGTATTAGTGGGAATGGGAGCAATCACTGAACCCCATTCCCACTAATTCAATAAATATCACATTTGATCTTTAATGATGTACTGCTGTATGGACCATTAACACATGTTAATCATTGCCTTGGCAAACCCAAAAGTTGTAACTTTGTAAAAGGACAATCATGATATACCTTGTCGAATGCTTTAGAGAAATGTATGAACGCTAAGTATAGTGGAAGACAGTCTTTCTTGTAAGCGCCCTTAACTAACACATTAATAATCACAAGACACTGTTTAGTCGAACAGGATTCTCTAGCGCTGACTTTGTCCTACTCAGGATTGAATTACGTTTTACCCAGAACCACATTTTCCATAATAACAATTTACAAAATGCTTTACCAAAGGCATCAAGTAAAGCAATTAATTTATAGTTCCCTGGATTGGAGCTTGACCCTTTTTATATAGGGGACTGATAATGGGCCTCATTACACGGTAGGCGGTAGGGGTTTACCGGCACCGGTAAGGGCACCGGTGCCGGTAATCCCCTACCACCCTACTACGAGGTCCCTCAGTGGGTCTCGTCCTTAACGTGTGGTCAGACCACACGTTAAGGAAGGGACCCGTTGAGGGACTTCAGAGCAAATAACGGTACCGCTATTAGCAGTACCGTTATTAGCTCTTTCCCCATTCCTATTGAGCCCTATGGGGGCTCGAATGGGAATGGGGAATGGTAATTGGCATGGGGACTTACCGGGTCCTCCCGTATCGGAATGACCCGGTAAGTCCCCATACCGCCTACCCGGACCCAGAAGGCGGTAAGGGGTAGCCATGGCGCTAACAGCGCCATGGCTACCGCCTACCGTGTAATGAGGCCCAATGGCTTCCTCCCAGGCGGCAGGAATAATTCCAGTTTCCATGATCTTATTACATAAGGGAAGCATGTATACTGCCCATGTTTTAGGTTGCTGAACTAAGATTATATTTGCCAATCTGTCAGAGTCAGGGGCTCTCGATTTTTTTAAAGGTTTTAAATATTGCAACAATTTCATCATAGTCAGCAAATAGTGTGCGCGATGTTGAGAAATGACATTTTCCTATGTTGAAATTGTTTCATTTTGATGTAACAAAATTCTTTTTAATATAAGACACTTATTGTTGCTGTTAAATAATTAGCATTATTTTCTAGATTGTTCCGCTCAAGATGTTTTAGAGAACAATTCCCAAAAAGCCCTCAAATCTTTTGTTTTGTATATATTCCAAATATTCCACGACTGCTTTTGAGCCTTGTAGAATTCATGGGAGCATCTCCAATTTCTATGTCTTGGCAATAAGGCTTTTCTCGTTATGCATATACTGCTTCCAAAGACACTTGACATCTAAGTAGCCTAACATCTTTCCTAAGATCTCTCTTTATAGAATTGACCTCTTTATCATTGCTCTTCCGAAAGCCTAACTTAACTGTACATTCGAAGGTCTTTGGTTTCAAAGAAATGTTTTGTCCACATGCTAATGCTAATTAAATCTAAATATTGCTGAATAGCCTACTCAGGGCAAGCATATCTAGGAAATACAGAAACAATCACAAAAATGTCATCCATAAAATGACTAAAAGCCAGAACATTTTTGTCCGATCATGAGGCAACAGAGCCCAAAGTGATCCCCGGTAGCAAAACATTATAGTTACTTGGTTGGATCACCAATTACATCATCAAAGTTAAAAATGCATGGTTGCTAAAACTATTTTTACTGACCACTAATGACACAAAATTGTTAAAATGTGAAGTAAAAATAAACATGTAATCAATCATGGATTTAAAAGATCGCTCAGATATTGTACAATTGCTTGGAATGTTTCCATGAGTTTGACCAATTAGCATCAACAAATTCCAAGAGTTGAAAGATTCCACCCACTGGAGACCCTGAGAGTTCCCATTTCTTTTGGGATCTAAAATAGCGAGGGGGCCTTTACAGTAGAATTGTCCAAGCAAAGTGCCAATGATTTCAGAACTGGATATCTAGCATTCAAATCCCCAGTGCAAGTGCATACGATGCAAGAATCTGCATTCTTTTCTGTCCAGTGTTCCCAGGTCTCATCTAAAACAGTAAATAAGGACTTGAGCTCTTGAAGGTAAGCATGAGCATAACAATTTATTAACAAGCCATGGTCCTGTCCACCTTGAGCTGAAATGGCCTCTACAGAGACAGCAATGAATTGCTATTTTGTATAAAAGGAAACGATTTCAGAGTGTTGATAAGGCCCACAAGTCATTCACCTTTGGGGCGGCCCAGCGTTCCCTTCCCAGCCAAATTGGTATACACTGAGTAGCCATCACACCACAATGGAGTGGTCAACCAAGACTCCTGAATCATAAAGATGTCACGTTTTCTAAGATACTTCCAAAGTTTAGAGTTACCAAGAAAATGAGAATGGCCCCTTGAATTCCATGATTGCAGGCGTAGGCTATCAGGCTCTCTATTTGAGATTCCCTGATCCCCGCTTTCCTCAAAGCTTCTGGAAACCAGTTCCATTCTGTCACACAACAATATGAGGCTTGGTGTGAGTTGGCAATAACAGCTCTCTTGACTATATTGTGCACTGAATAATTAATTTGGATGTTGTCCATGAACCAGCCTGAATGAGCAGGCCTTTAATAAGGAAAGATCTCTGGGGCTGGGTAGAAGTTAAGATACATTGCACATGTACTTTCTAAATTCTCCAAAATCATTTTGATGGCCAGGCTTGAGTTTAAATGAATATTCGCTATGCTTAGCTCATAAAAATCCTTAAATGCTAGTAGGGCTATGTCAGCCGAGTCAATCAACTATCATTAATAATAATAAATAAAATAATGTATGTCTTATATAGGGCTACACACCCATAGGTCTCAGAGCGCTCAAATAACAGAAGACATTATGATCATTTCATGGACCTCAGAAGGATGAAAGGCTGAGTTGACCCTGCCGGGATTCGAACCTGCCACAGCAGGCTGCACACAGATGCCAAGGGCAAGTGTTTAGCTTGCTGTGCTATCTGACCGGCTAAGGAATTGATTGTAAAGTTGCCTAGATGCGTATCCTGTTTAGGGGAATCTCCTTTTCACCAAGAATGTCTTCCAAAGCAATATTTTCCAGGCCAGGTCATCCTAGTTTATTTCATTGTGGGTATTAAGAGGTTTTAATTTTGCTTTAATTAGGTCCTTAAGTAAGGACAAAACATTGCCCGCCTTAATGCTAGCTGCCCACTCAGTTGTTCTTATCTGGTCTGGAGGGGAGAGAAGCTCATTGTCATTAAACTCTGTAAAGGCATCTAGTGGACCAGCCCTATGGTTACAAGGTTCTGTGTCTATATTACAAAGACAAGAGCCCTCCTCCACCACCCAGGCCCCACATAATTCTTAAGTCTTTATTTTGGTTGGTGGATTTTGTATTATTCCTGTTCTTTCAGCACTAATTGATTTTTTTCTTTGATTTCACTGAAGTAACCGTACAAGTCGAAGCTGTTATAGCCACGTCACCATCCGTTTCTGTAAGGTTTATAAATGTACAGCCTTTCTCCACCCTAGTCTCTGGTTCTAGCAAAAGCTCAGGCTTAATGGAATTCACAAATTGTTAATTACATCTTTTTGTGTTATGCTCTTTTTAGTAAAAAATAGTGGTTTATTGTGCTTATTCCTTTTTATTTCTTTTTCATCTTGTGCCCCATGTCTCAAACCAACTCCACTGCTGATTATTCATTGGTTTCAGAATGCAATAACAACGTGGAGCTTGCAGCTTCATTGTCCTTTATAGCATTAACTAAGTTTTCAAGCGGACTAAATACATCCTCCAGATAGGATGAAACAGAGACTATATTCTGTAGAGATTATGCCTCCATTTCCAAAACTATCTTTTCTGTCACTGGACATTTAGTATTCTGTAGGGTATGACAGAGTAACTGGTTACAGATGACGTTCGCTGCTTCCAGCGTAGTGGCTTGTTGTAAGGCCTCATATTTGAGCTGCTTTAATAATATTACCAAAGCTTTCAATACCAAGTGTAATGCTCTAAGAGTTGAAGGAGCCAATGATTTGAGGCTTAACGTATTAGATTCTTGTGAGGAATCTAAAGGATTCAAATTGTGGGAGGTAGACAGAGCCGTTACATTAGGAACATTAGAAGTTAATGCAATCCCCTTCCTCACCCTTAGAATGAGGTAGTCTAGAATACTCCTGCTGTATATCTCTGACCAACGGTAAAATATTCTCACGTACCTGCATCAAGTATTTATTCTAAACCCATTAGGGCCCTTTAAGACGAGGTAACAGTATCTGAAATGGATGGGGATGCAGATCTTACTTGTACATCAAGAAACAGATTGACTCAGGAAGTTGGCAAACTCAAGACTGTTTTATTAACAATTATCTAAAACAGCGAGCTCTCAACATATGTTATAAAAAATCACAACTTTATACTAAAAATTCATCATTAGTGACGTCATACTACATGGCAGAATAAGCAAACCTACTAGGGGATGTGATTGGCTTAAAGGGAACATCTAAGTATACTTTCTATACGGGCGGGGATGGTGATTGGGTCTCTAAGGTCAGTTGGACAACTATGCCCATCCCAAGTGCAAGTCATCTTCCGTGTCATGAAACTACACAACATTCTATTGGCTTCTCAAACTATAGGGCTCTTTGCTAAGTGGCCCTCTACAACTGGTTGCCACGCTTGTACCCTTCTGGAATATTCCACTCGCTAGCAGCATACAAGCTGGAACCCCAGGTGCTGGGGGGCTTGGCCTGGTCATGCTTGCCCACCCAATTAGCCCAACATTCATCATCACTCCTGCTGTCTGCCATTCAATTAATGCGTCTGAATTCAGCTTTGTGAAGGCTCACTATGCCTGAGAATAAAAGGGAGTGAAGGCATGGCCTTATCTTCTAGTCTCAGTGTAGCTCATCCCAAAGTCTATTTTCATTTGACCATGTGACTGGAGACCACGTTTTGAGCTCTGTTTGTTGTATTTACTACTATTAAATGATGAAAACCTGGCACTTCTAGTGTTTTTCCCTTAGACCTCAAATAGGAGTTCGGTTTGCTTCTCACATTTATTGTATCTTAATAAATAGATAACCAGGCTCTCGGCGGCCGACTCTTGACACTGGGCCAGGCAAGCCTTCTCAAATCTTTCTTCGCCATCAGCAATTCTATTCTGCTGCACCACACTTCCAGCGCTTTCATTCACGTGGTCCAAGTTTGCTAAAGTGCGTCGTGGAACATCCAGATTCTATACATTCCTATATGTATACATTGGCGCATCGCCTGCAGTCTACTCACTACGTAGCCAGCCTCATGATTACTTTGTCTACTTGCGTTACTGCGTCTGTACATTTGTAAAATGGCTTGGCATTTTCTTCAGTGCTTTTCTGCACGTGCAATCTTCATTTCAATCCCAAAATGTTGCTTACTTCGATACTTCATCATCAGATTTCCATAAGGTCTATATTCTGTCTTCATTGGCATTTCTTCTGAGTGTGTCATTTCTGCTTTATATGACGTCACCAGTCTTCTCTTTCATTCATTTTTCACACTTCTTCTAGAACTTCCTTCAGAAGACTGCTATTTCGTCGTGAACACATATAGGGTTTTCTCAATGGATATCTTGTTTCAAGGACTCTTCGTGTTATAGGTACCCTCACTGGTATTGCGCATGTCTCAATTTCCGGTTGCCAACATATAGACAAAATGGGGGCAGGACTTCCTGTAGAGGTGCTTAGCTCCTCCTCTACAATTCCTCTTAAGGCGGTCCTTCTACAGAAAACAAGAAAATCCACTGTGCGGCACGCAGTACATTTTCAGAGGAAGAGGCCGGGTGAAATATCGAACCCCATTGCAATTTTCATCTGCACCATGCACATGCCCCTGTTGTAGTTAAGCCAAGCAGGACAATCACTAGCTGTTTAGAGCTTCAGGAGATCCTATCCTCTCTGCTCTTACAAACAACACTGGCAGGCTTATGTGTCGTGGTGCAGCAGAGAAAACATCCTTCCACTTGAATGTGGCTCTTTGGATATTGCCAGGTTTCTGCATTGTGAGGGTTTTCAGTTAGAGGTTGCTCATTCCAAGGACAGTGCCCAGTCTGCCAAAATGTATGCTTTCACAGTCCCCTCAGTTGAGGCTGATGTAGCTGATGATACCAGCTTCAGGCTGCTTCAGACCTTTTCCTTTTCCCACCCATGTCCATGGTTCCTCCTTGGGAATGTCTATTAGTTCTCTGTGCCCTGGCAAGTCCTCCTCTGAATCCCTCCTTCTGGCAGACTTAAAATATCTGACCATAAAACAGATCTTCTTGGTAACAATTGCCCTGGCCAGAAGTCTTGAGGAGCTTGTAGTACATCTGTGCTTCCCTCCTTACCTGCTGGTCACTACTGAAACAGGCACTCTATGCAGTGAACCGTCCTTCAAGTCTATGGTGGTCTCAACATTTCATCTTTCCCAGGGGATTGCCCTGCCAACTCTCTTACTGAATTTTTCATAGGAGTGTAGGTTCATTTTGTCTTTGCTGGATGTTAGATCAGTCATCCTAACCTCCATGGACAGGATGGCTCATTCTCAGTCAGGGGGCATCAAGAGGGATCACAAAGCTTCCTCCCTTTCAACTAGCTTTTGGCTTGAGGACACCCTCTCACTTGAATATTCTCTTATTGGCACTCCTGTCCCAGGGAATGTTGTGGGTAGGTCAACCTCACTGGGGGAAACCCTTAGCACGTTTGTACATCATTACCGGCTCTCTATTCCTGGGTGTGCTGATCACAACTTTGCCACAGCTGTTCTTCATGATAGTCCCCATTTGCTTTACTGGCTATTAAAGGTTTACTGGGTTTTGCAGTGTCTCTAGGTCTGTTTTTATTTTGGGGATGATTGTTGGCTTTTCATCTACTTCATGCGTAAGGACTGAGAGGTGACATGGTGGTAATGCTCTGATTACTTACTTGTAAAGTCCCTTAAGACTATTCTGTGCTTCCTTATCATAGTCCTGATGCTCACTTCTTCCTCCCAGAGTACACAAGTGCCCGACTCCCTTGATATGAGAACAAGAGGATCCTTTTAACACCTGACATGGGAGGGGTTGTTTAAAAAAATAAAACAATGAGGGGATTTTTTTTAGATGAGTGTCTGGGGGGCAGGAGGACTGCCTTTGTGAGTTAGGATTGGGGCAACAAAGAGCAAGATTAGGTCTGATGAAGATTACTGGTAAGAGATTAGGTCATCATTTTGTTTATTCATGGACACTAGTGATCTCTATCTTTTGCAAGTTTCTAAAAGAAATAAGCAGTTGCATGTGATTCAGAGGATAAATTGGTCCCTCAACATATGTATTGACCTTTCTGCACATATATCAGTTACTGAATATGTTTAAGTAATGCTGGCCTTAGCTTAATAGGAGAAAAACGACTAAAGCCTACAATGAAATCAAAGGATTTAAAAACAGATTTTGCTGTGGAACCATCTTTCCATCTCCCATGAATTTCCAGTCTTGGGAAATGAGGTAATATCAACTTCCATACAGCTCTTTCAATTTTCATTGGCACTCTGTGCAATAATAATCTTAAAACACATATGAATTTGGCCTTCATAAAATGCACTACCATACTTCTTTTAGTTGTTTTCTTTGTTCACTTTAAATCTTCCTGTGCCCAAAACAAATCCTTACACAGGATGAGTAGCAGGGAAGCTGGCAACTATAAGAAAGATCCAGTTTGTTATAACAATCTGACATGGGCAAAACGAGGTACGTTTCCCAAATCACTGTTTGAGGAACCTCTCACAAATAGGATTCACAATGCGTGGACTCGCCCATGTTCATTTCAACCACAAAAGTATTAAATCACTGATTATTTGTTGACTGCTTTGAGGTCAACTCCATTCTGAAGGCCATTTTAGTGGTTGAAAGGTTTGGATTTCCGTTTATTAAATCACTTTTGGACTATTTGCCTCTTTTCAGCTCAAACCATGCAGTATTTTTAGAAAAACAGAGAAGGATAAACATCATTGCAAGTAAAATTACAATACAATATGTGCCTATGGAGTCAAGGAAAAGGCTATTTAGTGAATGTTGCTGGGTTTTAAACAGTCTGATGGTCTGCATCGAGGACCGGAATCTCAGGGAATATAATCCTTGCTATCTAGTGGCCTTGAGGCCCACTAACCTTCGGAGAGCCTAGGCACATGCCGAGTGTGTATGATACGAAATCGACATTCGTGAGACCCACCTTTATTGTGTAGGCCAGTAAGTACAAGAACACCACCGAAGGTCAATCAATTTTTAACCATTTTGAATGATGATCAGCCAGTCTATGAATGACAACTCAGTTTCAGTGGACATTAGTTGGGGAAGGAATGGGTTGTATCAAAGATGCAGAGGTGACCCTGTATCTCAGACAATGAATGGGAGACAATGTTTTGTGGATGGGACAGAAGTAGAAAGGCATGAGAGGTTGAACCATGCAGATGTGGTTAGGGGGCTGTCGAGCAGGCGTTCATGGCAGCTGCTAAAGAGAATGCTCTGCGCTGCACCATTGAATCCTTTCTTTTATGTTGGTGTAGCGGCACTCAGAGTCCCCAGGATAACCCTGCTGCAAAGTGTACAGCATGGTCACTTGCCGGCATTGTGCAGAATCTCCATTAGCTGAGCAACATATTGTGGCCCATGAAGAGGGAGCAATCCCTGAGACTTATTTGCATTCCACGTTGCCTGTTACGGCGTGCAGAGTGGACCTGAAAGAAGGATTGTGCTTCCCCGAGCCTGGGCTTAATCAATCAGTACCACTGGTCATCGAAATACAGAATGGCATGACTGCACAATGAGACAAGATTACACTTTGTTGAGAATGTTAATGGGACCTGACTGTGTTTTGAATTCCTGCTAAACACAGAATATTCCACCATTACCGATGAGGTGCATGAAGCTGGCTATTATTTACTGCAGGCATGTTTACATTTGGAAGTAAGAATTAAGGCTGCTAGAAATAATTAAACATGCAGTGTTGGTAGCGGCAGCACCTGTAACGCTCACCTGATTCCCGTAGAGGCGCCGGTCTTGACTGGGCGTATACCGTATCTTCTAAGGTGATGTGTAACACACGGCTGGCTCTTTGGGCTGGACCCCTGTGCACTGTATGTCTGACTTGAAGGGTAAGGTGTCTGCAGATAGAAAATATGGGATTAATGAACTGGGTTATTGAATGTCTCTCTCTTCTTCCCTTTCTCTTCTCCTGTAGGACCCCAAAGGTTAACGCTCTCACCTTAGGTAAGTGAACGCCGTGCTCTCCATCTGCTTCGGAGCAGGGTGCTGAAACCAGTTTCCTCACTGGATAAGGGAAGCAGGCCTCTTGACTTCAGAGGACTGCTGACCGTCGTTTTCTTCACGCACTGTAAGTTTCGAGTAATTCAAATGTCTTTAAAAGTCTTTAGTAATGTTGTATCTTGTTTTGCAGGGTTCCGGCGATGGCGAAGATGGAGCCCGTGTGATGAATAAAAGCGCCTTGAAGCACGTAAGTAAGCACTTGCTGCCTGCTTCACGGCGCGCTCTAACTGTCTTTTTCCTTTGCAGGTATAAGTTCGGAGTGGCTGCAGGGTGCCCGAATACCCACTGGGTTAGATGTGAAAGGAGTAATGGCTCGTGAGTATTTAAGTTCCCCAAAGTCTTTAAACGCACCTTGTTTTATCTTTCAGATGCGGGATGCAGCGCTGAAGGCCTCCGGAGCGTGCGCAGAATTGGTAAGCTTTTGTCTTTCAGATGCCGGAATGCAGTGCGAGGCGTTGATGACAGCCGATGGATCAGGTAAAAGGAGCGCTGTCACTGAAGACCGTAATGCTAACCTGTTCTTTCTTGTCTTTATAGGTGTTGCTGAAGACTGGATTCAGGATGGAAGCCTTTTTCCTTAGGCCCAGGATCAGATGCAGAAGACACGATGAGCGTTCTGCTGCAGAGGATGCAGAATAACACAAAGCAAGATTCATCCATCGGGTGTGGTTTAAATAGCCTCCTGTAGTGCTTAGGTGTCTCCTTCCACAGCCACGCCTAGGAAAGAAAAGAGTCCCTGCTTTCCAGAAGAGTTCCAGGGTTCTGAACCTAGGGAGTGGCTCCTGCCCCACCCAACAGGAAAAGTAGTCCCGAACAGAAGAGGATCAGAGGCTCAACTGGCAGGTAAGTAAGCAGCATGGTCTGCCGCAGGTAAGTCCACCCAAGCATTATGAGCCCGGCGCTTCCAGCGCTGGGACTGGGCACATTTATGAGCCTGGCGCCACCGGCGCCAGGACAGAGTCCAAAAGGTCCCAATTGGGACCGGCTGGCGCTCGGAACCTGGGTTATGGGTCTGCTTCCAAGGGAGTTGGGCAAGTCCTGACCTCTTGGAAGCAGAGATCATGACAGTACCCCCCCTCAAGGCCCCTCCCAAACCGGGCTTCTCCGGGGGTTTGGGTTTGTCAGGAAATGTTCGATGAAATTTTTTGATTAGGCGAGGAGCGTGGACATATTCAGCAGGTTCCCAGGATCTCTCTTGGGGGCCGTAGCCTTTCCAGTCAATTAGGTAAAATAGTTTAGATTTGGAGATCTTGGAGTCCAGAATGCTTTTGACTTCAAACTCGAGTTCTCCATCAACTAGGATAGGTTTTTGGAGATTTAGTTAGTTGGGTTTGAGGTTGCACGGGTTTTAATAGAGAGACGTGGAAGACCGGATGAATCTTCATGTGCGGGGGCAAGTCCAACTTGACCGCTACTGGGTTTACTATGGTAGTGATGGAATAGGGACCAAGGTATCTTGGGTTGAATGTACGTGGCCCTTTTAGAGGTAGATATTTGGTAGATAACCAGACTTGATCCCCTACTTGATACTGAGGGGCTTCCTTCCGATGTTGATCTGCTCCTTTCTTGTATTGTTCTTTAGCCCTTTGAAGGTGAGAAACAGCTTCCTTAAAGGCTTGGGTGATTGTAGCATGCAGGTATTCTACTGCTGGTGATTCAAGATCTTGGAGGGGATCCAACTCCGAGGTTCGAGGGTGACTGCCGTATAAAAGAAAAAACGGGGTTTTCCCAGTTCCCGAATGGACAGAGTTATTGTAGGCATATTCGGCTATCCAAAGTATGTCTTTCCAAGTTTTTTCAGTTTGTTGCAGCATGCAGCGTAAATACTGTTCCAGAGTTTGATTGGTCCTCTCGGTTTGTCCGTCGGTCTGAGGGTGGTGACTGGTCGATAGTCTCACATCAATTTGAGCCGACCGACAGCAACTTCGCCAAAAATGAGAAATAAATTGACTACCACGATCCGATATTAGAACCGAAGGAAAACCGTGCAGTCGGACGATGTTTTCCAGAAATTCACGGGCCAGAGTTGCTGCTGTTGGCAAGCCTTTGAGCGGAATGAAATGCGCCATCTTGGAGAATAAGTCCACGATTACTAGAATCGTATTGTATCCAGAGCATGGAGGTAGATCGGTGATGAAGTCCATAGAAAGCGTATGCCAAGGGCGAGGTGGGATGTCAATAGGGCGTAAGAGGCCTGCTGGTCTTTCCTTTTGACTCTTGTTTTGGGCGCATACTCCACAGGACATTATAAAGTCTCTGATATCTTTTTTCCAAGACGGCCACCAGAAGTAGCGCTTGATCTTTTCTGAAGTCTTGGTCAAACCGGGATGTCCTTCCATTAAAGAATCGTGATAACAAGAGATTACTTTTTTCTGTAAATCTGTGCTGGGCAGGTATAATCGTTCTTGGAAATACAACAAGTTGTCCTTTACTGCAAAGTCCTTTCCCTTTAAAGGCCAATTCTGTATGCCTGCTGGAGTTACAAGTTGCCTGGCTTTATCCTTAACTTCCTCTATGGATTGTGTGGCGATTACACCCAGGATTCTTTGTTCGGGAATGATAGGTACAGGTTTAGGGTTGATCAAGTGTTCTTCCACTCCCATTCGAGAAAGGGCATCGGCTTTACCGTTTTTTGTACCGGGTCGATAGGTAATTATAAAGTCAAATTCGGCAAAGAATAATGCCCAACGAAGTTGTCTAGAGGATTGGGCTTTTGCAGTTTTCAAATATTGCAGGTTTCGGTGATCCGTAATCACAGTAACGGTGTGTCGGGCCCCCAGCAGATAATGCCGCCAAGCCTTAAAAGCAGACTTGATAGCCAGAATTTCCTTGTCAGTAATCGTGTAATTGATTTCAGGAGGCGAGTATTTGCGGGACCAAAATGCCACAGGATGCAACTGATTGGTTACCGGGTCCTTTTGTGATAGAACTGCCCCCATGGCAAGGCTTGAAGCATCAGTTTCCACGATGTAGGGGAGTTCGGGGCGAGGGTGTTTTAAGATTGGTGCAGAGATAAATTTAGTCTTCAAATCCTGGAAAGCTTGTTCCGCCTCGGTAGACCATTCAAAACGTTTGTTTTTCTTTAACAAGGCAGTGATGGGCTGGACTATTCGAGAAAATTCGGGGATAAACCTACGGTAAAAGTTAGCGAAGCCTAACATGCTTTGCACACCTTTTACGGAGGATGGTGATGGCCATTTGAGAATTGCATCGACCTTCTTTGAATCCATACGTACTCCGCTAGGTGATAATATGAATCCCAAGAATTCAACTTCAGTCACGTTGAAAACACATTTTTCCAACTTAGCGAAAAGTTTGTGTTGACGCAATCTTTCGAGGACCATTTTTACGTGTTTCCGATGTTCAGATTCCGATGAAGAATAAACGAGGATGTCGTCAATGTAAACAACAACACACACATCTATGAGCTCTCTGAGGACATCGTTCATAAAATATTGAAAGGCGGCCGGGGCATTGCAAAGTCCAAAGGGCATGACCTGATATTCAAATAGCCCATATTTGGTGCGGAAGGCCGTCTTCCATTCATCGCCCTCCTTTATTCGAACCAAATGGTAGGCTCCTCTAAGGTCCAACTTTGTATATATGCATGCTTTTCTGACCTGGTCCAAGAGTTCAGGGATCAAAGGTAACGGATATCTATTCTTGACGGTGATCTGGTTCAGGGAGCGATAATCTATACAAGTTCTAAGGTCTCCTTCCTTTTTTGGAACGAAGAACAAAGCTGAAGAAGCAGGGGACTTGGAAGGACGAATAAACCCATTTGCCAGGTATTGATCCAGGTATTGACGAAGGTGAAGGTTCTCAGGCTCGGTGAGGGCATAAATTCTACTACAAGGAGGAGTAGATCCAGGTATCAGGTCTATCTGGCAGTCATAAGACCTATGAGGAGGTAGAGAATTAGCCTGATCCTTCCGGAAAACATCTTGGTATTCTTGGTATTCGGGAGGTAACTGGGGAGTCGTCTCTGAAGAAGTAGCTGCCAGTGCAACACCAGGTGGAGGATGACAAGTAGAGACACATTCTGGAAACTGGACCGTTCTTGCTCGCCAATCGATCAGAGGATTGTGTTTCTCTAACCAAGGAATTCCTAGAATAACCTGAAACTGAGGGGCCTTGATCACATCGAACACGATCTTCTCATGGTGTCCATCTTGACTTACGAGCGTCACTTCTTGAGTGGTATGCGTTACTGGTCCGGAGGCTATCTCCGTTCCATCCACCGTAGTAATGACGTCCTTTACAGCCTTGGGACAAAGAGTTAGATTCATCCTCAAAACCATTGCATGATCCACATAATTGCCGATGGCACCGCTGTCGACGTAAGCTTCAATTGCATGTAATCGATCCGGATTATCAGGGCTAATGAGGACCATAGGTATCACGAAATGCGAGGTCACAGAACTGATTTTCACGCTCGGCAAGAGGACCTCTATTCTTGTCGGGCGAGGTCGTTTCCCTGCTCAGAGTTTGTAACTTTGGTAACTGCAGCTCCTACTGCCTTCTTGGCAGGTTTCACCGGACAGTCTCGAAGAAAGTGCCCTGAGTTTCCGCAATAGAGGCATAATTGCAACTGTTTTCTTCTTTCCCGCTCCTTTTGTGTTATAGGACCTTTCAGGCCCCCTATTTGCATGGGTTCCCCGGAGTCTACTCCTTTGGAAGGGGTTGGCGGTTTGGAAAATACTCGAGCATCAAACTTGGAACGATCAGCCTTCCTGTTCTGCAGTCTGTGATCTATTTGAACAACTAAATCTATATAGTCCGAACAATCTTGTGGGGGATTCACTACTTGGGCTAACACATCTTTGAGCTCTCCACGTAGACCTCTATAAAACAGCGTAATCCTTTTGTCCTCAGGCCATTGAGTTTCCACTATCAGTCTGTTGAAAGATGCAATATAAGCCCAAAGGTCTTGATTACCTTGTCGCAACGAAAGAAGCTCATTGTCCAAAGCCTGCCCCTGTGAATGTCTTGCGAAAAGTTTTTCCATACTGAGCTGAAAAGCTTGAAAATCATGGAGGACCGGATCATCTTGATTTACTAGAGGGATCGACCAGTCTGCCGCATTACCACTAAGGTACGAAAGCACGAAAGCTACTTTAGCCTGATCAGTTGGAAATGCTGCTGGCCGGCATAAGAAATGCAACCGACACTGATTGATAAATACTGCAAACCTCTTTGGGTCACCAGAAAATCGTTCGGGCGGAGCCAGAGGTACATTCCCAGGTAGGTTGATCTGCACTGGACTCATAGAGGATGTAGAAGGAAGATTTCCCCCAGATGCGGGTAACGGGGTCTGTCCGGCTTGTGACTGTAGCAATTGCCTAGCGAGATCATCTGTTCGCTCCTTGGAAATAATCAGTTCCCTTTTTAGAGCGTTGGTTTCCTGACGGGCTGCATGCACTTCTGCCCTTAGTTCCCCAAGCAACTGGGCTAGCTGGTCGGTATCCGAGGTTTCCATAGCGCCTGGACGGGAGTTTTTTGGTAGGCTTTGTGTTCTGTAACGCTCACCTGATTCCCGTAGAGGCGCCGGTCTTGACTGGGCGTATACCGTATCTTCTAAGGTGATGTGTAACACACGGCTGGCTCTTTGGGCTGGACCCCTGTGCACTGTATGTCTGACTTGAAGGGTAAGGTGTCTGCAGATAGAAAATATGGGATTAATGAACTGGGTTATTGAATGTCTCTCTCTTCTTCCCTTTCTCTTCTCCTGTAGGACCCCAAAGGTTAACGCTCTCACCTTAGGTAAGTGAACGCCGTGCTCTCCATCTGCTTCGGAGCAGGGTGCTGAAACCAGTTTCCTCACTGGATAAGGGAAGCAGGCCTCTTGACTTCAGAGGACTGCTGTCCGTCGTTTTCTTCACGCACTGTAAGTTTCGAGTAATTCAAATGTCTTTAAAAGTCTTTAGTAATGTTGTATCTTGTTTTGCAGGGTTCCGGCGATGGCGAAGATGGAGCCCGTGTGATGAATAAAAGCGCCTTGAAGCACGTAAGTAAGCACTTGCTGCCTGCTTCACGGCGCGCTCTAACTGTCTTTTTCCTTTGCAGGTATAAGTTCGGAGTGGCTGCAGGGTGCCCGAATACCCACTGGGTTAGATGTGAAAGGAGTAATGGCTCGTGAGTATTTAAGTTCCCCAAAGTCTTTAAACGCACCTTGTTTTATCTTTCAGATGCGGGATGCAGCGCTGAAGGCCTCCGGAGCGTGCGCAGAATTGGTAAGCTTTTGTCTTTCAGATGCCGGAATGCAGTGCGAGGCGTTGATGACAGCCGATGGATCAGGTAAAAGGAGCGCTGTCACTGAAGACCGTAATGCTAACCTGTTCTTTCTTGTCTTTATAGGTGTTGCTGAAGACTGGATTCAGGATGGAAGCCTTTTTCCTTAGGCCCAGGATCAGATGCAGAAGACACGATGAGCGTTCTGCTGCAGAGGATGCAGAATAACACAAAGCAAGATTCATCCATCGGGTGTGGTTTAAATAGCCTCCTGTAGTGCTTAGGTGTCTCCTTCCACAGCCACGCCTAGGAAAGAAAAGAGTCCCTGCTTTCCAGAAGAGTTCCAGGGTTCTGAACCTAGGGAGTGGCTCCTGCCCCACCCAACAGGAAAAGTAGTCCCGAACAGAAGAGGATCAGAGGCTCAACTGGCAGGTAAGTAAGCAGCATTGTCTGCCGCAGGTAAGTCCACCCAAGCATTATGAGCCCGGCGCTTCCAGCGCTGGGACTGGGCACATTTATGAGCCTGGCGCCACCGGCGCCAGGACAGAGTCCAAAAGGTCCCAATTGGGACCGGCTGGCGCTCGGAACCTGGGTTATGGGTCTGCTTCCAAGGGAGTTGGGCAAGTCCTGACCTCTTGGAAGCAGAGATCATGACAGCACCACTTCATTGTAATGATTTGAGCTATTTGACACATGATGGGAGTTTTAACTGGGAGTTAAGCTATTGAGGCACTTTTGACATGACTCATTGAGGAGTTAAAAGTGGGAAATCCTGGACACGTTTACTAAAACTATGGACAGGGCTCCAAACTCAGTAACGGTCCCATGTTAAAGTACGATGCAACCCACTTACTGTGAAACCGTGCCAGCCCCTGATATGCAGCAGTTATATTGGAGTAGGCAACAGGGATTTGCCTTCTTTAATTCTAAACCCTGATGATATTACAAGCAATATAAATTCACTGAAGGCTAGGATGGACAAAGAGAGTTCTCAAATAACAGAAGTGGAGAACATAACAAGTCAGACCGAGGATGATCTAGCCGAGATGCGTACTCTGATTGAGATGCTGAGCCAGGAGCTGAAAACAGCAAAGACAACATGTGAAGATTTGGAATCACAATCGCGGCAAAATAATATGCGTATTGTGGGTGCTCCAGAGAATGGGCCACAAGTCAACATGGAACAGCTTGTGGAGGCTTTACTAAGGAATATTCTGGATGATCCTGCACTTTATTAATATTTCGTAGGTGAACGTGCACACTGCTCTTTTACATGAAAACCTAAACCTGGAGCGCACTGTTGCCAAATAATTGCAAGTATCCTAAATTACTGAAACCACAATCTGATTTTCAAATACGCAAGGGAAAAGGTAGATTGATTCAGAACAAACAGGGACTGTTCCTATAAAGAAATTGTTGCGTGAAATAAACTTCAGATACTCATGCTGTGACGAATCCAAAGATCACGTCCCTTTTAGCGAACACTACTCCAGTGGTGAAAATCAAACATGATAAAAGGGTTTTTACCATTTTAAAGGCTCATAGGTCACTTCAATCATCATACTTACATATAAAAAAACTAGTGACAGAGACATGCACTACTGCGACGAGGAGGCCCTGGAAGGAGGCACTGAACTGCTGGCAACGTTCCAGTTGTTGTACAACAAGGGAAAATGGCCCAGAAATAAAAATACACAGGGAACAAGAACTCGTCTTTCGAAGAAGCAGTAGTAGTAGCAGTGGTTGTGTTGGTAGAAGTAGTTGCAGTGATAGTAGTGGCAGCAGGAGCCGTGGTACTGTCTTGAGGTGGAGGGGTGGCAGAAGCAGATTGAAGGAGAAAGCTTGAAGTGGTTATTGGTGCAGTCATGGCCATGTAGAAACAGAGGCAACCAAGAAGCCAATTGGGAAGAGAGAAGTGCTGAGCGGTCTGCAACAGCAGTGCTCTGCGGAAGACACAGGAAGCTCGGTTACATATGCCGGGGAGGCGCATACAAACTTCGGTCTCTTTGGGTGCAGGAAAGCCAGTGTCCAAGCACAGGCGGTGCTCGCAGGTAGAACAAGAGACACCCTCGCAGAAAGCAGCAAGACCGGTATCCGAACCCACAGAGCGTTGATCATCAGGAACGGACACCGTATCCCGCTGCAACGATTACAAAGTGCCAACAAGCAAAGGGCATTGCCCAACCTGTGGTTTATATGGGGTACACCCCTCTTGTAAGAGGTCACGTGAACCACCTGGAGGATGAGGACTTCTACAGCTTGCGCTGTCAACGCCAATCTGCTGGAAGCTGGCAACGTCCCTGGAAAACCCATTGGGACGAAGCCAGCAATTGTGAGGCGAACCGTGAGACAAAAACACAAGTACCGATCGGGGAAGATGAGATGTTGGATACATGAATGCTTTATAAGTTAAACGAATGGAAATAAGAATCCACACCACAAGACCCAAATAAAAACTATACAAATAACATGTGGTTTGGAGAAACTAGGGGAACCCAAGCCACAGGAGAACCAAATAGAATGAAGTATAAATGCAAGTACCCTACTCTTCCTCGTCCCAGTAGCATGACGATATGAAATTGGCATTATTTGGCAATAAAGAAAACCAAGTCTGCCACCGACAAGAAAACCTTATTTAAGTATCTGATCATTAAAAGAAAGACCAGGGAACAGGATTGTCCACCTGGCATTATAAGATCCACGTTACAGGGAAGAAAATCATACGTTTTGGCGTAATACTTTTCATGTTGGAACTTTGTGCAAAGGAGCTGGGAAAGGCTGCAGAGAAGCTGCCGAAGGGCACTTTATGTTCTGCTTATAGTAGATTTTGTAGCATTTAGAGTGTGAGCGTGATATTAGATTTTGATAAAGGAGAGTAAATATTATTTTGGACATCTTGACAACGACTGTCTCATTAGTTAGTTTTGTTGAGGAAGGGAAGCCCCTCAGAGTTAGGGCTAGTGAGGCATATTTCCAACCCCTTTTATTATTTCAATAAAGCATTTGGACATCCAAACACCCCTGTGTCTGTCTACTTAACTCTGACCCCTCACAATGCCTTTACCGGTAAAGCTGCATTTTCAGTTTATAGAAAAGGCATACTTTTTTTACTGTTCCAGAAGAGGCTGTGTCTTTCACGGAGGCAATCTAATTATTCTGAAGTTATCACCTAGATTTTACTAGGTCAGCTTATCATCAAAGATGTTTGTGTTTATACCTTATTCATTGTAATCAGGATCATGCACAGGTCCCACAAAGATTGTATTGGTATCCGTGGCAGCAAGAGCATCTGAGCTAGCTACACCATATTGATATTAAATGGTGCCCACTATTTTCTAGTTGACAGGGTTAGTAGTATGTCTGTTTATTCTTGTTTATGGGCTGCACTATAATGATTGGGGTTGTGGTGTGAGGTGGTGGCGAGATTGTGGGGTTCAAGTATTCAACACTCACTTGGCATGTTCATGTATTGTATTTTACACACTGGTTGATCACAGGTAATAAGAATTCATTTTAGTGTATGAAATATATAGGTACAGATTTGTACCAACTTTCTACACAATCTCACAGAGTCCTTATAATGCTTCATAAGACGATTCAATTCAGATAGGATACATCTGTAATTGATCCGATGTACAGATAGGCTATTCTACATGGGTCTATCTATGGCCAAGAGCTCCTAATTGTAAATGGATATGGCCTTTATATATATGCTCCTGGTTTTATTTCCATATTTCCATATTCATTTCGATTTCCAACTCCTGATGCAATTAGTGGTGGAGACTTAAATACTATATTGAATACAGCTAATGATTGTACGGGTCATCACATACAGAGTACTAACAACATTTTCCCAGGCATTAATAGAAGGTATGAATTGATGCTTGGAGATGTCCTGGGAAATTGTGTTCCTATTACTCCTCAGGTCATGACGTAAGCCCAATTATTGGGTTGTAACCGTATTTCTTGTGGGGCACTTGAAATCTTATTCTCCCTCGTACTTTTTCAGATCATTTTCCTATTGTGTTTAATATGGGAAACAGGAAATACATTCTTATGTAATGAAATGTGAAGAGGAAGCTAATCAAAAAAGGACTCTCGTTGGAAGAGGGCATGAAAATATGGGGCACCTAAAAAACAGACTGTGGCGTAATGACTGGTGTGAGACGTGTCAAAGCTTAACAAAATATAAGTGATATAAAGATTTAGCCAGCCACCCTATTTCACATTGAGAGCTACTATAATACGTTTTCAGTGAAATAGCTTTACGACCAGAGAGAATATATGTTTGTGGGAAAGCAAGTCTGTTTTGAGCCCTTTATGTAGAATTTGTTCTAAAGATATACAAAATATAAAGCATATGATGCTCTTGTGAAGTACTGAGAAATATAAGAATTGTGTCCTTTGGGCGTTTTGTGAGTAATGTTTCCTTTGTGACTAGCAGGACATTGTGGGAAAGGGTTTTTAATGCTAATTCGATTGCAATTACATTTGCATTATTGCAATTTTTATGTGGGATGTATTTGATATAATTATAAGAAATTCATTTTTATAAATTACAGTATATCTCATGGGATATTATTAGCTTTAATTGTTGTAAAATAATGAAATGTGTAATGTTTGATTCTTATCTTATATGTATTTAACCATGTTTGTCTCTTGTTCTGGTTTTGTTTTTTTATTTAATGTGATATGGTCAATGTGTTTCCTAATGGTTTTATTTTTGTTGTGTAAGATTTGTTTGCAAACCAAGAACACAAATAAATAAAAAACATAATAATATACTTTTGGGGACCGGGGCCATAAACAGAGTGCCATGGAGGTTTAAACCTCACTCTTTTTTAGATTGCATGTTTGAAATGAGTATTAATGATCATATATAACAGTGTTTTAACTGAATGTTGGTACAGTACAGTACAGGATGTAGGTACACAATCAGGCATTTAAGGTATATATACAAGTACATGCACAAGGCATTATCATCTCCACAGAATGTGGGGTTCTTTGTAATATCTGTAAAGAACTTAGGCTGTCTGAGCAAGGTGTGGAGCTATTAGAACAACAATATGAACTAAGACACTCACCGTCCACTCTGGCTGCTTTAAAAAATGAACTAAATACTTTCTGTACCATAGCAGAGAATCACACTATTTCTCTTTACAAACATGGCCAAATGCTATAGTGAGGCATATCGGCCTGGAAGACCACTTGCCAGACTTGTTAGGAATGAAACGTCATCTCTCAAAATACTAGCAACGAGGAATGATGCTGGCAAACTGCACCGAATACACTACATCTGTAGAGGTGTTTCGTCAATATTATAAGGCCATTTACACTAGTCATCAAAACAAATCAAAGGCTGGAAATAGACAATTTCTGAAGACATTGCCTGTATCTCTATTATCTCTGGTAGCCAGGGAAATATTACATTATCCAATCATGCTGGGGTAGAGAATAGCAGCCATTGATGCACTCCCAAATAATAAAGGTCTGGGCTTGGATGGACTTGTAGTTGAATTTTATCAAAAGTATAGGTCGATTCTTTTCCCATATTTACTTAAATTATGGGAGGAGGAGATGACAGTAGGCTGTCTTCCTTCAATTCTCGCAGAGGCAGTGATTATGCTACTGTTGAAACCTAATAAGGCTACTCAGGATAGAGGTTTGTATCACCCATTATCGTTATTGAATGTTCAAACTAAGATTTTCTCTCACATACTTGGTGCTTGCCTCCAACCATTAATGTCGTTCTTAATTCATACAGACCAATCTGACTTTATCCCTGTGCACTCCAGAGCCTTGAATCTTAGGCGGCTTTTCAGTGTCATATCCCAAAATTATCCTAATTTGTCAGCAGTCCCAGTTACACTTGATGCCGAAAAAGCTTTAAACTCTGTGTCTTTGAATTTACAGTTTAATGTGATGTAAAGCTGTGGATTCTGTAAATATTTTACATCTTACATTAAGTTGTTATATACCCATCAAATGGCTAAAGCTAAAATACAAAATACATACTCAGAGTGTTTTCAATTTTAGAGACGAACTAGGCGGGGATGTCCTCTTTCCCCTTTACTCTTTGTAATGGTTATTGAACCCATGACCGATCTTTTAAGATATAGACATTGTTGCCAATGCATAAGGCTAGGTGCAGACCCAGATATTGTGCCTCATTATGACCCGGTTGGTCCAGAAACAAAGGTGCCGCTAAGCTTACCGGCACACTTGTTTCAGGACTGGCATATTACAGGTCTGCTTTCCGGGGCCACCGTTCCCGACAGGCATGATCCTGCCGGGCAAAGCGGCCACGGTAGGCATACCCATCACGGAAGCACCGGCACCGTTAACAATGGTGCCGGTGCTTCTGTGTCCCCACTCCAATGAGATTCTATGGAAATGGAGATTAACGAAATTCCCGGCACCAGACTTGCCGGCCGCTGGACTTGGAACAGTCCGGTGGCACCGGGAAGGCAAGTGCCGGTAATTTTTTACAGGTCCGGCGGCAACCCGCCAGAAGCACCGGCAGGGTTACCGCTGGACCCGTAATGAGCCCCATTGTCTTGCTATATGAGGATGATGCATTATTATGTGTCAGAAAAATCCAGAAATGAATCTACTGCCAATTATGGTTGATATAATTGGATTTGGAGAACATTCAGGTTTAGTAATAAACTGATCCAAGTCCAAAATACTTCCATTAACTTGTTAAACAATGGCTCCCATGGACATGTTAGGATGCAGATGGCTCCCCATTCCACTGAAATACTTAATGGCAGTATCTGAAAATAGATCTAACCTATTACCTGGCCATTTAGGAGCTAATTTAGAAGCCTTGTATCCCAAAATAAACAGAGGTCTAAAATGCCCATTTCATTAATAGGGAAAATAGCACTCCTCAAGATTATAGTATCACCCAAAATACTTTACTATTTATTAAATGTTCATATATTCCTTAATCGGTTCCTTTTTTGAGAAATTGCGCAAAGAAGTATCTAATTTCCTATGGCATCTGGGTGCAGCTTGTACTTGCAGACATGTCTAGGCCATAATCTGAGAGGTTTATACGTGCCAGATTTTTAGCTATATTATCCTGTTGCTCAATTTAGTTTTATTTCTTATTGGAAAGGTGCCACAAGTGAGTTCTCTCATATTAAAATAGAACAGAAAGATGCAGGCTCCACGAGGTTAGAAACAGCAATCACAAGTATGGGCTATATGGTTGCTTGTCCCTTTGATCCCTTTGATCCCCTACAAATTACCCTAGCAGCCTGGAGCAGGATAGTGAGGCGTTTGAATCTTCTGGACCTTTACCGTGATGTCCCCATTTAGGGTATTTTGAACGTATCCCCTACACTAGACAGATCAATAGAAGACCTTTGCAAAGGATCGAGATTGGGCGACGTATTTGTTAATGGGTAATTTATCCCAATAGCTGAATTGCAAGATGAACTAGGCAATGGATCATTAATCGTACTTCAATATACACGTGTAAGTGCAGATTTTCGCTGAAGTGGTCAGTCTTTCCAATTGAACCTAAAGCACAGTCCTTTGGGAAATGTATCATTAATTTACATTTAAGTCACCACATTGTATCCACCCTATATTCCATGGTACAGCTAAATGATACTTTGTCCTCTCTTAGATCCCAAGACTAATAAGCCATGTTGGTGATAATTGAGATTAATGAATATATATGGAAGAGAGTCTGCATGCTCACTAAGGATGTGTCCTTCAATTCCAAATTCAGATTAATGCAATTTAAGATTCTCCACAATTACATTATATGCCCGCAAAGATGAATGCATTTACAATTGCTATAGATGTTTGATGTAATAGATTTGATGCACTTGATGCCAATTATTCACATATGATTTGGTTATGTCCTGCGCTGACAGCATATTGTACCAGTGTACATAAGGAATTATCCCAAATGCTTGACCTTGGTATCCCAGTGGACCCGTAGACAAACGTACATTTCTGCACCTTGGAACATACTCAGTAAGAGAGCTATCCTTTTGCATTGGAAACAACGCAAGTCTCATCTGTGAATAAAATGGTTATGTGATTTAACATGTGCCAATAATAATGAAGTAAACATATTGTTGCTGTCTACCATGAATCGACCTAAGGATGTACTTACTCATTATCGCAGTCAAAATCAAATGAGAATGGATGAATATATACTAATAATTCTGTTGCAAAGTTTGTAAATGTTCTATTATATGTTTACTAAACTGTACAACAATGTATTTTGATTATTGACCCCTGATGTGGGTTATGCCAAGTGACTAAAATAAAAGTGTAATACAAAATATGCAGGATAATAAAAACTATGCAGCAGAAATGCAGGCATTCAGGGCGGAAGCTGTGAAATACACAACTGCCTCTACCACACCATTCCGGCACCATACCCTCCCTGTACCACTAAGTGGTGGCACCAGGTTAAGCCAGTACCCAGCCTTCAACTAAACGAGTCTGCTCCCTTTCTTCCTTCACCACCCACTGCACCCTACCTACAACTCTTACTGCCTGCACCTCTCCCTTTCAGCACCCATTCATGCTCTACCATGCCCAGCCTACAATCGTCCCGGCCTCTACCTTCCACTACCATGCCTGCAAGCCTCCCTGCTTTCATCCCCACCTTGCTGCACACTACACTGTTAGGTTTGCTTCCTTCCAAGCTTATCTTGCACTCATCCTAGCAGCACTTGGGTCCTCTATGCCTTAAATCAAAATGCACCCTACCTGCACCCCACCCTGTCTGCATCTGAACTCACTTCAATTGTATCCTATGTTGCCCTGCTTGTACACTACCCTCCCTGCCTGCACCTTTGTTTGTTTGTTTGTTTGTTTGTTTATTTATTTGATAAAGCGCACCAAACACTCAGGTAGCTGGGCGCAAACATTACAAGTATACTTAAAGCTCAGTTACAAGGTGGGTGGGTACATACATACAGGAAATAAACAGGATTACTACCACATAGTTTACAAAGATACTAGTGGTCACACATGGGTATTCCAAGATTACACTCATATGGTACAAAGTATCAGATACATTGAGAGCGGTAAGGCCTAGCAGGCATAGGGTGGCAAGTGCAGTCAAGGTATAAGGGTTGATAGGTCGGCAGGTTTAGGCATCGTTGGTCCGTATCCAGGTGAGGACTTTCCGTCTAAATCTGGAGTAAGGTTGGTCTGTTCTGAGATTTACAGGGAGAGCATTCCAAGATTGAGCGGCTATGACCGGGAAGCTAGAGCCGCCAGCTGTAGTGCATTTAAATCTGAGGACCTCTAAGGTGTAGGCGTTGGCAGATCTCATGGGGCGGGCAGTGATTCTGTTGTTAATCCTTTCTACGAGATAAGGAGGCGCTATATTGTTCAGACATTTGGACGTGAGAGAGAGAGTTTTAAGGAGGATCCTGTCAATAATCTTAAACCAGTGGATGTCTCTTCTAAACGTAGAGATCTGGTCTCTGTTTGGGATGTTTAGAGCTGCTCTAAGGGCATTATTTTGGAGTCTTTGCATTTTGTCAATAATGTACTTATTGGCTCCCGTGTACAAGGCATTACAGTAATCTAATCTGGATATTGTAAGTGCATTGGCTAGGGTAATGCAGGAGGTTTCAGAGAGAAATGGTCTGCAGGCTCGGATCAGTTTGCAAGTATATGCTGTTGATGAAGCTAGTGCACTGGCGTAACAGGGGCCCCCACAGCCCCCGCAGTGCGGGGGGCCTCGCGACCACATGTCCTGGGAGGAGGACCACTTGGAGTAAAAATAAGTATTTACAAAAAATGTAAAAGAAAATGCGATTTATTTAAAAAAAACTTGTTTTTTTCTTTTTGAATTCAATCTGTATTTATGAAGAAATTATTTCTGTTACAGAAATAATCCCTTTATGAAGACAGAGTGAATACAAAAAGAAACTTTCTTTTTGAAGTCCGGGGGCTACCCCCAACCCATGACATGAAGATCATAGGCTGGAGGCCTCCATTTAATGGGGTGGGGAAAGTCCTATGACTTCAAAAATAAATAGTTTATTTTTGAAGTCACTGCCTTCATAAAGAAATTATTTCTGTTATGGTTCAGTCCTAAATGGAAATAATTTCTTTATGAAGTCAGAATTTCAATTGCTTAAAAAATGTGGCATTTGAATGCAGGTACTCACAGTGAAATGCTGTACATTAGTAATTGCTGGGCCGGGCCCTTGATAACAGCGAAACCCAGGTGCCGTTTAACATCTGTGTCCTTTTCTGTCCAGCAACTGCTCTGTAGGTCAGCCAGGCCGAGTCAACGTAGCCCACTATTTCAGGGGGTGGGGGAGTGCTGAAGCCCAGTCAGCTCAATGGTGCTGCACCACTACTTGTGTTTAATGCCTTGATATACTTATGAGGCAGTACTTGTGTATGAGGCACTATGCCTCATACACAAGTAGTGAGATGAGGTAGAGGGACATGAAGGTAATGCCTGATTTAGCTGCCTGTACACTTCATTACTCCTAGTCCCACTCGTCCTCATCCCAGTACTTACCTATGAGGCATGGAGCCTCATACATAAGCACTGGGACAGGGAAGAGGGACGTGGAGGTAATTCTGGGCCAATGAGCTGATTTTGGAGGTTCGGGTGGGAATGAGAGGGAGAGGGGATGTGTGGGGGTGGGATTGTGCAATAAATCATAATGTTCGTCTATGTCCATGCTAAGCAGGCATGATATGTGGTATTCGTGGCATTTTGGTGCAGTCAGTCTAGTCATTCCTCAGTTTGGTATGAATTGTTTTAACTGGCCATTTCTGATAAAGCAGTCCTGCTAAGTGTAATTACCTGGCTAGACTGGCATTTGGGTTCTGCCATTCTAGCCGCTTCTTACTCGGCACTGTATATTTTTCTGGGCATCTGTGATAAAATTATATGATATGATATGGTAAGTCATATATAACGAGCCTGTACACAAGTGTTTTTAGGCACGACAAGACAAGGGAAGGAAATAGAGGGAGGACAAGATAAATGATCTTACTAAGCCTTGTGTCATTCAGATCGTGCAAGTGCGAGAACAAGAAGTGCAAGGGGAAAGGGAGGGGGGAAGTGCAAGGGAGAGGGGGAGGGGAAAACAGGGCAGCAATGTTCTGAGTTAGTGCAGCCAGGGCAGCGTGGCTCTGAGTAGTGCAAGGAGAATAAGGGGCTCTAGGGATACAGTTACAGCCCCTAACTGCGTGGTAGGCCCAGAGGCAGTGCAAGGGTGACTGATCAAGAAAGAGCCTGGACTCGGTGTGACTGAGGGTAACCAAGCAACCAGTTGGTACAGCTGATGGGTAGGTCAGCAGAGGAGGGAGAGAGAGAACGCAGAGGAGAAGAGCAACGTTTTGAGATGCTTCCGGAACTTCAGGTGGTCCGGCTCAAGTTTGGGAGGGGCAGGGAGGCCATTAAAGAGGGAGGCACCTGCAGGGGATAAGGATCTACCCCCCCACTTTCTGCCTGGAGAAGCATCTAACCCTTAGGGCTTGAGAAGGAAGGTATTTTGAAGGAGAGCGTTGGATGTAGTGTGGATCCCAGCCCCAGAAAGCTTTGTGGACAATGCAAAGGGTCTTGAACTTGATCCTTGCAGCCACCAGGAGCCAGTGGAGAGATTTCATGGCTGGAGAGATATGGTCCTTGGGCTTGAGGCCAAGGATAAGTCTCACAGTCCTGTTCTGGATTAGTTGAAGAGGGAGGAGAGTAGAGGAAGACAGATTGAGAAAGTGGCTGTTACAGTAGTCCAGCCTAGAGAGAACCAGAGCTCTGGAGACAGTGGGCTTCTAGGGGAACGTGAGAAAGGGAAGAGTCCCTTTGAGGAGGTGCAGCTGGTAGTGGGACTTCTTAGTGATGTCAGAGATGTGAAGAGAGAAAGAGAGTGGAGTTGAAGATGACACCAGGAATGAGCGAGAGAGGAGAGTAGGCTGAAGGGAGCCTGAATGAAAGCTGAGTTTCATCCGCATAACACTGAAAGTTAGAGTAAAATATGGAGATCAGGTGGGCCAAAGGGGCCAAGTAGAGGTTGAAAAACCAGAGTGAGAGGATAGAGCCCTGGGGAATGCCACAGGTAGAGAGAGTTGGCAGAGTGAAAGGGAACACGTTGGACCTGGGAGGGGCGGTCCAAGAAGAAGGAGGTCAGGTTCTCCAGGGCCTGATCCATGATGCCCAGGTTCTCATAGAGTTGTTTGATCAGGATGGTGTGGTTGACTGTGTCGAAAGCAGAGGAAAGTTCAAGGAGGATGAGGACAGAAGGAATGCTGGAATCATGGTTAGAGATCAGATCTTCACAGGTGTTCAGGAGAGCAGTTTCCATGCCTCGGGCAGCTCTTAAGCCAGACTGTTGGTCATGGAGACAACCAAGAGATTCAGTGTGGAGTGTAAGCTGGCAGTTGCCCATCTTTTCCAAGAGTTTGGGAGTGGGGAACGTTCCGGTGGCAAAAGAATGATTACAGAAATAGCCCAAGGCTGGATCAAAGGTGTCAATGTGGTCCTTGATGGTTCTGGAGGAGAAGGTGAGCACCTGTTTCAACGACACTTCCATAGATGGGACTTTCCTAGAAACCTCGTAAGGTGTTAAAGAGAAAGAGGAGAAAGGAGGAGGAGAGAGAGAGATGGACAAAAGGGGCCGAGAGAGGAAGAGGAGATAGTGGACAGGATGTCCTGAGTTTTAGCAGAGAAGTGAGAGGCCAAAGCCGTACAGAGGGCCTGTTGAGGGAACAGGAGAGGTAGAGACTGCAACAGGATTAGCCAGTTCCTTTCAGATTTTAAAGAGTGTGGCTGTGTTGTTAGAGGCCGCAGAGACGCAGGATTGAATGTGTGCTCTCTTCTTGATGAGTCTTTTTGCTTCAACTGGCATTTTGGTGCAACTAGTCTAGGTATGTCTTAATGTGGCCTGGCATGCTTTACTGTAATGTTATTATGTGCCTACACTTGTCTACATTGTGCAGCCAGTTGGACATGTTTTCATTGTGGCATGGCATTTTTAATAACAAAGCATTAATGTTCATTTGCATTGTTGGTGACTTGCATGTATTGGATTGGTGTTACCCTACAAAACAATAGCAAACACTGTGGCTTTTTAGCACATTTTTCCCAGAAAACATGAAAGCATTAAAACACAAATGTATATCTTTCTCCTAGTGCAGTGTGTGACATACCCCTTCAGCAGCACGTTAGTGTGTATTGCGCAATCGTGGCAATCTAGGCCAGCCCGAGTGTGGCGCCGCCTAAAATTTGTTGCAGAGTTCGGGGAGGGGGGCCCCCTCAGCATGGCTCGCAGGGGGGGCCCCGCATCTTCTGTTACGCCACTGAGCTAGTGAGTTGACTTGCTTCTTAAAGGTAAGTGCAGAGTCAAGGTAAAAGCCTATGGTTTTAACTGCTGGCATTACTTTGATGACATTATTGTCGATGTTGAAGGAGGCATAACTGGGGTTGAGTTTTTTAATGGCCGTCTCTGAACCTAGGATTAGTAGCTCTGTTTTGTTGTCATTCAGGCAGAGGCCGTGGGATGCCATCCATGCCTGAATGAGGAGGTATATCTTCTTTACTAAGGCCGAGTCCTCCAATAAGTTGCCCGAAAGGGGAATGAGGATCTGGGTGTCATTTGCGTAATTCGTGTAGGTGACACCCAGTCTGTCCAACTTGTCGAACAGGGGCTTAGTAAAGATGTTGTGCATGGTGGGAGATACACATGATCCCTGAGGAGACTTGTATGGGGTCAGCGGCTACTGAGGGGGAGAAGACTCTCATTGTACGGTTGGCTAGGAAGGACTGAACCTAGGTTATGGAATCACTAGAGAAATGGGCAGCCGACCTGAGGTGATTGCATAAGACTGTGTGATTCACCAGATCAAAGGCTGCAGATAGGTCAAGGAGGAGTAGCATAGCTGATTTCCCATTATCCTTCAACTCGTCAATTTGGGTCTTGAGGTCTATTAGGGCTGTTTCCGTGCCATGGAGAGGGCGGAAGCCTGACTGGCGTGATCCTAGTAAGTGGTTGGCTTCTAGGTAGTCCTGTATTTGCAGGTAAGCCACTCTATCGATGATTTTAAGTAAGAAAGGGACGGTGGTGATAGGTCTGCTATTGGTCCGGATGGACTTGTCTAAAGTTTGTTTTTTAAGCAGTGGGAGCACCCAGGATTGTTTAAGGTTATTGGGCACTAGGTTCGTCTTGAAGGAAGCATTGATGAGCTTCGAGATGACAGGGGCTAGGTCTCTAGCTGCATCATTTTTTGGCTGGGCAGTTGTCACCTTTGCAGTTTGAAGGTTTCAGCGAGAGTATGATTTTGTTCTGTCTCAGAGATAGACATTTTCTTGAAACTAAAGGGTGGCTGGTGCTGTCCAGTGTGATTAGAGGGGGTTGCGGCTCAGGTGTGAGCAGCTCAGGTAAGAGCAGTGCAGCTTTTTTTTTGCCTATTTTAAGTTGGAGAGAGGTGATTTTGTTTGCTAGAGCATTTTGTATATTGGTACACCAAGGCTTGTCCTTTGGAGTGTCGTCAGCCTGAGGTATTGGTGATTCCATTTCCCGAAGGATAGAGAATAGTTCCTTAGTGTCCGACTTCGCCTTAGTTATTCTGTTGTTAAATATATTCTTTTTTGTGCTAATTATTTCATTCTTGTAGTGTGGAGAGGTTTGTTAACTTGGCTTTATTCTCGTCAGTAGGCGAGTGGCGCCAGATTGATTGAAGCTTTCTTTTTTGAAGTCTTAATTCTTTAAGTTGGGGCGTGAACCAAGCATTGAGGTGAGATTCCGTCTACCTTTGCAGATTTTGACAGGTGCAATAGTGTCCAATGCCTTGGTCATGGTGCTGTTGAAGACCTCCACTAGTAGGGTGGGGTCTGTATTACTAGCTAAATTGTTTATAGCAGGGAGAAGATGTGGAAGTAATTTTTCCGCTGTAATGTCCTTTTTACTTCTAGTGTGGAGTGGTGAAGCTATAACTATGGTTTTAGGGCAGATGAGGTCAAGAGTAGCCGTGAAGGTAATTAGATAGTGGTCAGTCCACGATTGCGGGATGATGTTAGTGATAGTAGTATTGCAATTCAGGTCGGAAATCCAATCTAGGGTCCTTCCTTTAATGTGGCTAGGGGTGATGATTTTTTTGTGTCAGCCCATGATCCTTCAGTAGTGCAGCAACTGATTGGGCATTTTTGTCATCAATGTCATTAAAGCCAATATTGAAATCTCCCAGCAGTAGGATTTGTGCATGGTCTTTGGTATTATTGGCTAGGAGACAGTTGAGGTCATCCTTGAAGGTTCCTAATGGTCCTGGCGGTCTGTATACCAAATGGATGGTAAGAGTACGGTTGTTAGAGAGGTGAAGCTTAGCTGTAAGTATCTCACAGGATTGGTATGATGGGGAAGGAGCAAGTCTGATGGGAAGGTTAGTTTTAGAGATAATAGCTGATGCGCTGCCTTTGGCGTTTGGTCTATCATTTCGAAGTATCTGGTAACCATCTGGTACAGCTACCATAAGGGCAGGTTATGCAGCCTCGTGGAGCCAGGTTTTGGTTATGATGAGCAGTCCAAGTTCTCATTAGTTAGGGTGTCATCAATATCAGTGGCATGGGCCACCAAGGATCTGGCCTTCATAAGCAACCCTGATAGTGATAGGGTGCTTTTAGGTTTGGTTAGGTTGGGTTTGGTAGTAGGCGGATATTTAGTTGTGGTGTCTTAACTCTACGGGGGTTTTAGGCGATGTGGCAAGATGTGCAGGGGTCGGATTATTGGTACTTTACTGCTGTGCACGTTTAGTAGGTAGTTCTATGAATTGGGCATCATTGCGAATGGAACATCTGCTGGTGTAATTTGTTTTGGGTTTGTAGAGGCGGGGCAGTCTTGATCTCAGTATCAAGGTTCTGTCCTTAGGTGGGCATGTGGCCACAGAGGCAAGGGCCATTATGGCAAGGAGGCCTAACATAAGTTGGGTTATCTGGGTCCTCGGGGTTTTGCTCATGATCATGGACTTGACTGAGACAAGTTATCAAGAGGCAGACTATTTGGATAGCCAAGGGAAGGCTATTTCCGGTAGAGGTGAGATTATCACAGGGTAAACTAATGTACCTACAAGTATGGGCAAGTGTCACTATCGTCCGAGTAGGCGAGGATCAGTTTCAAATAGGCTAAAGTCACTTTCAAGAGTAAGCTAATGTCAATTACGCGTGAATAGGTTAGAGTCAGTTTCGAATAGGCTAAAATCACTTTCAGGTGAAGACTAGTGAAGACTAGGTTAAATCACTTTCAGATAGGCTAAAATCACCAATCATCAAATAGGCAAGGATCACTTTCAGGTAAAGACTGGTATCAATTGCACAAAAGTGGGCTAAAAATCAGTTTTAGGAGTCGGCTAGTGTCAGTTAGGGATTAGGCTAGCGTCACTGGGCAGTATGAGCAGGTTCAAGTAGTACTGGCCACATGGCCGCAATCACATAGCAAAACAGAACAGGGAGCAGGGGTGCGAGGCAAGTGGGCAGGGAGTCATGCAGTATACTATCTAACATAGGTTCTGCAGGCATTAATCAGGCAGGTATGGCTACATTTGGGTGACAAGGTTATAAGGATACGCATCACAGGAATACAAGTTACATGATAAGTGGCACAATCATCGGTACAGGCAGAAGTACACAGGCATTTTATCATATGCAGTGTGGCTAAAGGATAGTGCAGTTAGGTAGCAACTATGCAAGTTAGGCACATTCCATTCCGGACAGAGCAATTAAAAATGCTAATGATGCAGATAGATACAGTCGCCCATGACAATTAGGCGCAGAATGATAACAGTTAGAATTGCTAATGGTTCAATAGGGTACCGGCGACCTAGAGGCGGTTAAACGAGGTCGGGTGGAGACAATTAAGATTGCTAGAGGGCAGCTAGAGACATAAGCATAATCCAGTCGCTAAAATTGCTGTTGGTGCAAACAATTAAGGAGGACCAGAAGCATAGTTATAGGTGGCAACAGAGCAGGGTGACAGACTGCAGTCAATTAACAAGCAGATGGCAGCAAGACTATATGGCTGGTGGTGCCTCCGCAGTTCACACAATAGACTTAAATCCGTGCACACATATTAAGCGAGTAGTATGCATGCAGTGATATGAGTACCTAATTAAGCAGCATATGTGATTAATATGATTTTAATAGACAATATTACCAAGAGTGTAATACAGTAAATGGGCGTACTTAAGAAGCGGCCGTAAGGCTGTTATAAGAGAATATAGATACCCACACAATTGTGTGCAACATGAGTTTTAGGCACATGTAATGTTGCGAGCGTCAGGATAGCCATAGCCAAGGTTATAGTCATTAGAGTTATTGCAAAGTGTTGCTTACCAGGTAGTTCGGGTACCAGCAGCAGGAAGGTTATTATACCTAGTACTCGCTGTGCAAATGGGCAGCGTTCCTGGCCCTGGCCCCTGTCGTCTCTGGACAGGCTCGGGACAGGCGCCTTATACAAGGTGCCTTAGCGAAGGTGCCGGCTTCCGTCTACCGGTCAGCTGGTAGGCTGGAAAAAGGCAGCAGGCACCAATCAGCGATGCCGTAGAATTTTCAAAATGGTGGCAATTCAGTAGGACACGCACATCGCCATTAATGAGGGTCAAAGGCTGTATGTGTTAAATGCACAGAAATTGCAAACAGGATCTAGCGCTGGTTGTAATTAGCAGAAATAGTATGCCAAATCAGTCAGGAGTCATGGTAGGCATATGTAGAGAGATAAGGGAGATTTGCAGGTTGGCGTCAAATAATGCGAGATCTTGTGGTTATTTCCAAATGTAGCCCGTAGGCTTACCTCAGGAGTCGACGGACTCCATACTGGTCTTGCAGCATAGATTGAAGAGGGGAGTGCTCCTGCTCGATCCCAGATGCGGCGCACCAGTGCGTTTGGAGGGGTTGATGAGGGAATGTAGGAGGGCTCGGGACAGGCGCCTTGTATGAGGTGCCTTAGCGAAGGTGCCGGTGTCCGCCTACCGGTCAGCTGGTAGGCTAGAAAAAGGCAGCAGGCACCAATCAGTGACGCACAGTGCCTCGGACTGAGGTTCTCTAGCTGTGGCATAAGTGCAACCTCCCTCCACAGTGCCCTAAATGTGATAATCTTCGCACAAAGGTCCTTCTGTGTGAGCAGTAAGCAGGTGATTAGTGTATACTTCCACCAGACAAGTGTGCCTCCTCAAGAAGCCCTTATTTCTTTTTCTTTTTTTATTGTACTTGGTTTATTACAAACCTTTCACATAACAAAATCTTAAAATACAAAACAATACAGTACATTCAATATTCTAAACCCAATGTCATCATCATCATTATTGAAACATCAACAATTTCAAGGAAATAACCACTTATACAAGATTAAAAACTTTGTATAAAAACATTATCCCTGCAAAAACCACGGACGGGTGTTCACCAAGTAAGAACTTACACCACCATTCCTCAAGAATAAGTGAAGTTACGTTCTCAACAAATTTCCCCAAGTAAGCTGATCTCACAGCAGTCAAGGCGGGACAGCAGTTATTATGTGCTTCAATGTCTCAACTATACCCAGATCTAAACAAAATCTACACCCCTTATCTGTCCAAGGTGGTTGTTTCCAAAAAGATAATACCTCTTTGGTTGTGTACAAGTCTAATCTTAGACGGAAGAATTGGTTCCGGTGGTAAGGGTTCAGGAATTTAGCTAAGTATTTAGGTATAACATTCATTGCTGCAGCTTCAGGATTGTTTGCCAAGGTCTCCATTGAAGTTTCTAGAGCCCTAACCAATCTATGCATTTCTGTTTCCAAGAACCAACAGGTCACATGGCCTCTTCCCCTGTTTCTGTTTTTAAGACATCATATGAGGTGGCAGAATCCTGCATGGCACATTTCCGCACCAGGGACAAAGATTTCCAAAATATCACTGAGTACAGGGATTCAAGTCTCAGTTTGTATCTAATTATTGCCATCAGGAGGCCCTTTGGAAGGCAGCACATCTTTTTCCAAAACCCTCTGTCCAGGGCCTCCCAAGTTTGCCAAGTTAAATTTAAGCCTGCCTCTGCCCCATAGGTTAAGACTGCCATAACCTACTGGTTATGAAATGTCAAAATGGGTAGCATGGTGAACCTACCATACCTTTTATGTAATATGACCTCTTGTGTGGATAACATCTTAACTTTCGATTTTAGGTGTACGGCCCAAGGGTTTTCATTCAGACTTCTATTGATACGAATCCTTAAGTCAAGGATTGAATTAACCTGCTTCAGGTATTCACGCCCTACTTGCCACCTAAAGTTAGTTTTCTGTTTCCCCCATGTGCTATGGATTAGTATTTTTTATTTTTTTCACATTTATTCAAAGGTAATTGGCTATCATATAAGCCTGTGACATATGTTGGAGCCCAATGGGAGTTTTGTCTATAAGGACCAAATCATCCGCATAAAGCATAAAGCATCCACGGTACTGTATTTCCATTGACCCTCAGCAGAAAGGCCCCAGCTTCACCCAAGAAATCCTTAATGTCTAATAAATATAGGTTGAACAAGGCAGGTACAAGAGGACAGTCTTGCTTCATCCCTCCTATAAGTTTATATTCTCTTAGAAAGCATGCCTTGTGAGTTTACCCTTACATGCATCATAGTGTTTGTCAATTTCCTCCATAAAACTATTTCTATGAACACTGCGTTTAATAAGTAGAGGTTTACGTCAATTCCCACTCCTTTTGCAAATCCTGTATGGCAGGGATCTAGGCAACCTTCTTCCTTTGCCCAGATAATAAGATGTCGTAAAAGTATCGATGCAAACAATTTGCCAAGAACATCTAAAAGGGCTATATGCCGATAGTTTCTTGGATTTTTTGAAAATCAGAATTATTTTTGCCGAAGTGGGTGGCCCTTGCCTTCAAAATCTGCTGTAACAACAAACTAGTAAACTTAGCCCATGGTGCCGGAGCCGTCCCAAGCATGTGGTTAGTGAGACTATCCGGACCAGGGTGGCGTGATAGATTTAGTTTTCTCATTAGAGCCACTTTGGGTTTAACCTCTCTTAGAGGCATGGCATTGCGCGCCCGAGGAGTTTTCTATCTGAAGGTTCTCACTGCACCGGCTTGCAAACTGCTCACATTGGCGAGTAGCAATTTTGAAGCTGAAATGGCCCCCTGCGTTCTCAATTATAAGCAATTAAATTAGACCTTATTCCTGGATATAGACTGGTCATACGCTAATAAGAGAATGTTGCCCTTTGTACATTTGAAAAAATCTTGTATGCACAAAATGAACAGATGGGACTAGAATCAGAACTATGTACACTTGGCCTCCCTGAAAGGGTATGAGGCGGTTTCCCATGTTATCCACAGATACAGGAATACCCAGCACTATCTGATGCTCTGCCCTGATCCTGAGGTGCATCAATTTATGTTAAGGTTGCGCACCAACCAACTACAGGTACTCATGGTAGTGGGCCCTCGCTTGGGCATTTTGCCTACAGATAGGCGTTGTCTCATCTATGGGATAGTGGGTAACCTGGAAACAACCAGACATATTTTGACCCAGTGCCCTCGTCTTGGCCCTATGTACATGTGTATGCTGGGTGTACGGGTGCATAATTATGAAGCTATCACAGGAGAATCCTTCTGGGATTACTGTTTAAATTCAGATACCATTGCAATTCAGCTGGCCCTATATAGGGTATGGCTTCATGTCAAATGTATGTTACCTAAGCTGACTTATGATAAAGAGCTTGGAGGGTACCAAGAGTAAGAAGAGTAAAAATAAGAATTAGAAGATCAGTACTATTCTCAGCTCTCTGTCATTGTCACTGCAAACATTTCTGAGGATGGATGTATAGTACACTTTATTATTATTGGTTTCTGGTATTTTTAACACTATTAGTATTGTTCGCATTATGATCTTTACATTTTTGATCATCATTTTATTTTATCTTATGTATGACTATCTGTGTGTATTTGATGTAGTAATGATTGTTTATACTTAGTAGGTTGAATGATCTATGTGTACTATTTGTGTAAAGTTCAGATTTTGGACTAATTCACAATAAAATTATTAATATTATTAGAGCCACTATTTCATTTGATCAAAATCTAGGGACCAGACACCAGTAGAGGGTGCGTCCTCACTTTCATTACCTGAATTAGAAGGGGCAAACAAGATTTTTAAATTATCAATAAAACAAGTTTTGGGTATCGCACTAGTCAAGAGGGAGGTTTGAAATACACTGGGCCTCATTACAACTCAGGCGGTAAGGGGTTTACGGCGCCGTAAACAGCGCCGACCCTTACCACCTGAGTACGAGGTCCCTTAGCGCCATGGCGGATTTAACACCTGCTTTTAGCAGGTGTTAAAATCCATGGCGCTAAGGGACCATGGAGTTAATTACGCCACCGTAATTTACGGTGGCGTAATTAACGCCTTCCCCACTCCCATTATGCCCTATGGGGCAAAAATGGGAATGGGGAAGGGTAAATGGGGATTGGGGACTTACCGCCCCGCCAAGGTCGGAATGGGGCGGTAAGTCCGCCAACCACCATGGCGTAAACGTAGTTTACGCCATGGTGGTAAAGTCACGGCCCAGGCGGTAACTTACCGCCTGGGTCGTAATGAGGCCCACTGTTGTTGTTAATTAAGTCCCAGGTTTGGCCACATTTATTTAGCAAATTTCCCTCAACATTAGTTACGCTTCCAGCTGGTATCTCATCATTTAAAAATAAGATTAGCCAGTTCCTGAATTTTCACTTCCTTTTTTTAATTTGGGCATTGGTTGATCTCATCCCGTCTCACCTTAAGTTCTTAAGATCAGCTCTCAATAATTTCCTTTGTTGAACCAAAGCATTATTATAACAATGCTTGGGATGAAAATCAGGCTTTCTATGTCTCCCTGACATCTCTTCATAATGGAGAAGAATGGGGGCATATTCCAAACCCAACCTGCCTCCATCCAATGCAAGACAACCACTTGAATCCTACTTAAAATACTACTGCAATGTGAACAATGTGTGTAATATACAACTGTACCCACGCTCACTGTTCCCATGTAACCTCGGAACTTTAGCTATGTCTGTAACTTTGTCTCCATTGATTTCGTGATACTCACCCATGCCATGTAAACTTTCTTGTAACAGCGCTACGATGCCTGAGGGCAGCTGTGCGCTTTAGAAATGTAAATAAATAAATAAAATAAATAAGAGATTCTGTGAAACTAATACATAGTCCAAAATGGCCTTTGTATTTCCCTGTCACCTGTCCCCAAGTTGATCTTCCTGGTATGTCTCCCTTAGTCTGACCATTCAACATGTCACATTCTCATTCAGTTCACACAACCTCAAAACCTCTCTCTCTTGAGCTGAAAAGGTAGTAATCTGAAATAGGGACAGCAGAATACCAAGTGGATCCAAACATCTGATAGTTAGGTCCCCACGGATAATAAAATGGGGATCACGTAATTCAATGGAACACTCATACATTAAATCTTGGACAGAATCAATGAGGAAGGTTGAGTCTATCATGGCCGAGTTCCAATATAAATTAAACAAAACAATGTCTTTGGATTCAATAGGTACATAGTCATCATACTTCAATATCAGCATTTGAATGAAAGGATTTGGATTTCTTGAATCAGACACTGCTAGGCCTTGCCCAATTATTATCAGGGTTAGCAAGCCTGAATATTGTGTCCCCCTCCTGCCTTTCTGCGCTGGATTCAGGTATACAGAGAAACCATCACACATTGGAGGAGAACGAAGCTATGTTTCTTGCAGACATAGAATGTCATAGGAGGCCAAGTCTAGTTGGCTACCGTTGAACAAGTGTCGGAATCTCCTAGTATTCCAACACGCCACTGCCCCTAGAGTTGGAGCATCCACGGCCTCAATCTAAGTGTTATTAGGGACCGCTAAGGCCCATGCTATCCAGGACAAGTCCTCTTGTGGTCTTGATGGAACAGGGCATTCCCGCTCTTCAGTAACTCTTCTGTCAGGCGCACTCCTGCAAGAGAATGTCACTCTCAATAGATCTTTCCTTGGCCATTGTCGACTGCTTGTCTTATTTCCACAAGTACTGGCTTGAGTAATAGAATATAAGTTACTTTGGCAAAGATTCAGTTGACCGTTATCTCCTTGCACGGCCAGGGCGAGAGCTTTAGAAGGCTGTGACTTAGAGTTCAGATGTTTAATGGATTTAGAAGAAGCCAAAGTTGCGGATCGGGGTTGAAAGCCTGTGACGGAAATATTCAAGGGAGAAAAGACCAAAGATTATTTTTCTGAAATAACCTTTGGTCTTTTCTCCCATGACATTTCCGACTTGGCCTCCAACCCACCCCCATCCACACCCTGCTATGAACCCCCCTATGATATATGATTGGTTATTTATAACGGGCTTAATACCCAGAGGTTTCTAAGCGCAGACACGGGGATAGAACCTGTGTTGCTCTGTGTCGTATTGCTTCCAAGGCGAGCACGTTGCCTCTGAGCTATCCTCCTGAGACTACTTACCTTGTGGCTGCCTCTGACTCGCTGTGTCCCTGCGACGCATGTTCAATTTCGCCTCTGTGATCGGGAATGGCGCTGCAGGGTCCTTTCCTTTTTTTGTGGCTTTTTGGGATCGGCTATCGGGGACACCCCGCCACCCCTGCTCACAATATAGTGAACAAGGGTGCGGGGCACACTCCTGCAGCCCCCGCAGCCCTTAGCACCAAATGGGGGATCTGGTTGAACCTTTTGGCCGTTCAGAGTTTTCGAAATTCAGCCAAATCACCCATTCAGTCTTATAACCTTAGTCTTTTTGGATGATTCCTAAAGTTGCTCTATCCCATTCCTTTTAACTCAAATCCTAGCAGAAGCAGCGCATCCGTGGTGTTCAAAATGATGGCTTTTACAAAAGATGATTGCAGGTGAAGAATGATCCAATCTTTATGTGACTCTGTTACAAATTCTACTACCTGAATGTCTTCTGAGACAATCAAGCGTAGATTTGGAACATGGTGTAGAAGTTGAAGCACATTTCTCCGGTTCAAAATCAGGTCATCATCTGCAACCAATAGTTTTTCCATAGATAATCTTATTCTATTAAATGATTCACGATTTATTGCAGATGACGAAAGCTCATTAGTGTATTTGGGTATGTTTTCAAATGCAGTATATTTATGTTTCCTAACTGCCACCTCTCGTTTCTGTGCTGAAGTTTGAAAGGAACAAGAGGTCAGCTCAGGTCCTGACTTGATGTTGAAATTAGATGTTATCTTAGATACATTCTCCTGATTATTAAAATGAGAGGTCATTGGCAGTGAGGAACTTTGGGACTCCATCATTGTAATCGGATCCTGCTAAATCTCTAAGGCCTCCTCCTCTTTGTATGAATAAGCAGAGAAGTCTGAACTAGTATCTAGCTCGACTTTATTGTCCTGTGTAATCACTTCATTGCTCTCTGCTAGAGATACTGTAAGTACCAACTGTGTTTCATCATCTTCTAGTCTTTGATATTATTCTTATTGGTTTGAGGCCTTGATCGAAATGTCCTCTAATATTGTAAATGACTAGGCGTATACGTTGCTGGCGGAGGCGGCATTCTCAAGTTATGCAAAAAGAAGACCTTGAACCAATGGATTTCATCTTTTTCCCCTTCTTCATATTTTTTGTTTTCTTTTTGTTCTTTCTCTCCTCATTATTAATTATGCACGTGTCCCTTTGATTTTTTTTGTTTGTTTTACAAATATAGGAAAAACCTTTCTAAGCACTTGTTCGGCATTTGCTAATGGTGGCGTAGAAGTCCGGGCTTCATCTATGAGAGGGTTTACATGGTACAATGGACGTGACTTTAGAATAGGTCACCATTTGACTATTATAACATATGCAGCAACTCTAATTAGGATTTGTTTTTTTATAAAAGCATGATATGTTAACATAAGCTATGAAGTGAATCACTTGCAGAGTTGCAGATAAGGCACAGTGTGATTAAATGATTTATCCAGATTCGCACACTTTAGTTAGTAGTGAAACCGGGATGCAGACAATTTAATTTGTTGATGCCAATGCCATTTAGCTCATTGTTTTGTGAAAAGGCTCTTTTGCTGATGCAGTCCACTGGTCACTCTGTTGTTTAGGGGTGTGCGGGTCATAGTGTTTGGTTTTGGGTGGTGGCCATGGGACATAGTGTGGGGGTGTGGGCTATGAGGCATAGTGTCTGGTTGGGGGTGGTGGCCATGGGGCATAGTGTTTGGTCGGGGCATGGTGGCCACTGGGCATAGTGTTTGGTTGGGGGTGGAGGCCATGGGGCATAGTGTTCGGCTGGGGGTGGTGGCCATGGGGCATAGTGTGAGGTGTGGGCTATGGGGCAGAGTGTCTGGATGAGGGTGGTGGACATGAGGCATAGTTTTTGGTTGGGGCATGGTGGCCACGGGGTATAGTGTTTGGTTGGGGTATGGTGGCCACAGGGTGAAGTGTTTGGTTTTGGGTGGTGGCCATGGGGCATAGTGTGGGGGTGTGGGCTATGGGGCAAAATGTCTGGTTGGGGGTGGTCGCCATGGGGCATAGTGTTTGGTTTGTGCATGATGGTCATGGGGCATAGTGTTTTGTTGAGGGGTGGGGACCATGGGGTATAGTGTTTGGTTGGGGGCCATGGGGCATATTGTTTGGCTGGGGGTGGGTGCCATGGGGTATAGTGTGGGGGTGCGGGCTACGGGTCACAGTATTTGGTTGCAGGGCAGTGGTCATGGGGCATAGTGTTTGGTCTATTTCCATGTGTTCAATAAAAATGGAGGGTTGAAAAACCCTCCTGCCACGTCCCAAACCATGCCTACCGCCCCTTGCACCGCCCCACCTACCGCTCCTCCTACATTTTCTTTTCGGCCCGTTATAGGCAGCATGTAAGGTACATTTGGCCCTCTGGCGAAAACAGTTGTGCACCCCTGCTCTATGATATTATTCTTATTGTTTTGAGGTCTTGATCAAAGAGTCTTCTAATATTGTAAATGACTAGGCATATACGTTCCTGGCAGAGGCAGCATTCTCAAGTTACGCAAAAAAGATCCTGAACCATTGGATTTCATCTTTTTCCCCTTCTGCATATTTTTTGTTTTCCTTTTGTTCTTTCTGTGAGAAACTTGAAGGTGTCTCCCCGACCAGTCACCGGGATTCTGTCATACAGGTGGCCAGGTCACGGCCATTGTTATTGGATCCAGTTCCTGGGGGTGGACCAGTGTGGGAGGATCACCTAGAAGGGGTGTCCTATGGGAGTGGAAGTGGGACATTGACGGGTGAGATGCAGTATCCCCTTCCTTATAACAATTCTTCCCCATCCTACCACATAGGATATTTAGAAGCTCTAACCCGACCCTTTTTCCGACACAAATATTTTCGTACACCAGGAAAAACAACAGACTAACACCAAAGCCGTTTACCTGACGTGCCCCAACGCACGGGTCAGGCAGAGTCAGGCAATTGATAATAATCACACATAGCACAACGAGGCAGCTATTCTGAGACGGCAGTTCAGGAGGAGACGAAAGACCACGAGAACTGAAAGGACGACAAGGAAAAAAGAGACCTTGCCCTTTTAAATCCAGACCTACGAAGCCTCCGAAAAAGCAAACATAACACAGCAAACATCAGCCACAGTGTGTTGCAGCAGATGTCAATGGTACACAGAGCCCTCCTACGCTGATGATCTAAGCAGAGAGGGGAGCCGGCTACCGTGGTACCACACTTGACTTCAAAGACAAGAAAAGCCAAGCGGTTCATCACAGCCAGTGAGTCGGAGGAGGAATTGATAAAGAAACCGAACTGTGTTGAGCGAAGGTTGTAAACGGCAACATAAGGTGAATCAAAGCACTGTTGAAAGTGAAGGGGAAAGTGGGTGCTCATTCCAAATCCTCGGGCTGGTCCCCCCCGTTATGTTTGATGAAACTACTGATACCAGAAGGCCCTAGGAGAGACTCACAGAGAAGGTCAAAGTGGTCCTATAAGGGTCGAGTAAAACCCTTTGTACAGTCGAAAATCTTTGACCGTGAACTAAAGGAAGCGAAGAGAAGTAAAACCTGTATGGTGAAAAGCAGAGAGAACTGTGTAATTGGCAATTGTGAGCGTGACTGAGGGATGCCTGCAGAACGGGGTGAAGTAGAGTAACCTGAACAAACATTGTGTTGCAAAGAGTGAACCTGACTGAGGGATGTCCACAGTGGATTGTTTAAAAAAGGCATTAATATTTGCCATGAAAACAACGAAGGATCTTGAACAAAAGCTGTGGTGAAACCGACGGAGTGAGGCTAATATTCGAGAGGGGTCTGAGCCCAGAAAAGGGGGACCCAGGGGTGAAAGGTCCTCACCCAACGTGCATTTGAAAAAGAACTTCTTTGTTTATTGTTTTGTTACATCTGACCTTCTAAGGCAAGAGGCTTTTGCACATATGAAACTTAACCATGGAAGGTCTCGATACCTGAGAAAGGAACGGTAGCCTTATGCAGAGGACGCCTAAATGTGTGCTGTGCTCAGGAGTCCTGCCTTGTCACATGCTAATAACTTTGGGGAGGGATACCCTGGCTACCCCATCCTGACTTATCATTTGTGACACTTCTTTCTTTTATTGTGAAACACTATCCCACACTATTTTTGTTACTTAGCGGGAAGGTTTTGGCAATAGTTTTTTTAGGATAGGCCCTTTTTATTTGGCAAGACACTAGGACTGTCTTATTATTATTTTGATTGTCGTAGCTTGCTGCCATCTTAGATTTAGGTTTAGATTACAAGTTTTTCTAACCCTTCATACAGATTAATAAACAGCCTTGAACTGTGATCATTGTGTCTGTCTTTACTGTTGCCACCATGAGTACCTTATATTTCCCTCCTCATTATTAATTATGCATGTGTCCCTTTGATTTTTTTGGGAAAAACCTTTCTAGGGACTTGTTGGGCATTTGCTAAAGGCGGCGTAGAAGCACAGGCTTCGTCTATGAGAGGGCTTACATTAAAGTCAGAATCCGATATTTGGATGTCTAAGATTCCTTGGGATTCAGTTCTCTGATTTATTGGTAAGGAGGCCACTAGCAAAGCACCAGTTGCTCCCTGATTAATTATGTCAGTCGCCAATAAAAATGTTTCCTGGATGAGGAGAGGTTGAGTGATATCGTCATGGTGACTGAAATTGTGACCCACTTTCTCTACTCTCCCTTCCTTGTGTTGCAAATTCAGAGAAGCTTTGGTTTGATGATGGAGCACATCACTCTTAGAATTGTTATTGGGGACTATAGAACCCATTTTAATCGTAGTTCGTAGCCATTTAAGAGATTCACAAATGGCTTCCATCATCAAGGTTTTGTCTGAACGTTCGCCTCTCGTTAAGTCGCAGAGTCTATTTTGCCACTGCGCTGAGGTTTCGGCTTCCTGATCCAACCTAGATAGTATTACTGGCGAAAATGACTCCAGAAAAATCAGTTTGAAATGCACAATGGCAAGCAAGGTTGCCTGATCTTTAAAATTATCATTCAGAGCCTCGTATATTTTCAAAAATGGCACCAGAGATATAGTCAGTGCTGATATAATGTTGTTTTGAAGCATATAACCCTCAATGTGTGCTTCCTATTGAAGTGCCCACAATATGAGCTTTCACTAATGGAGCCCTACTTAAGGGTCTACTCTGCAGGGCCCTTCATGTGATTTTGATGCAAAAATGTGTTCAAAGTGAATTCCTCAAACACAGCTCTCAACATGCCCTTTAGACGTGCTGTAATTGTTGTCTTCCTATAAAAATGCACTTAGTGTGAGCGTCTCCATTAGTGTCTGCAGGGAGAGCTTATTACTGCAGTGCCTTCAGTGCGAGCTATTCTAGTGGTTGGAGTTTGAAGTTCTTTAAGGAGTGAGCTTAGTGTTATTGCCCCAAGTGAAAGCTTCTTTCACCACTGCCCAAGAGTCTTCCTTTTTTAGAGGAAGCGGAATGGTTTAATGATATGGGATTGTGCTCTAGCACCTTCAAGTGTCTTTTTGTGCTAGATGGAATTACAATTAACGATCTCAGACCAAATAATCAGACACACTCAAGGAATATGGCAAATTACTACTTTATTGTCATTTAATAAAGTAGGGAGAACTCAAAAAATCGGACCGATGCTTGCACACTCACATAGTAGCTTGATTACATGGAGGTCTAATACCCCAATATGCATCATCTATGGCTACATTCTACGTGGCAAAATACAAACCCTATTAAGGGAATGGATTGGTTAAGGGAACATATCTACTTATAGAACATATAAGGATTATTGCATCATTGGCTACACCTTATATATAGGGCACGCCTTGAACTACCTCTAAATGCGTATAGTACTGATTATATCGGACTAAACAGCAGTTGATTGGTCTAAGCGGTCCCCCAACCCCACTGATTGGTTGGCATACTATCCCAACCTTGGACTTTTAGCTCTTTAGCAGCACGTACGTGAAACAAAACATTGGTGTTTGAATCCCATCAGACTACTCCCCGTTTTCCCAATTAGTCCATCATCTCTCATCGGTAGGCCATAAGCCAAAGTCTTCCGCTTGTAGTTTGTAGTTGATCTTGTTGCCTGCTCACTGTCCTGGAACATTCAAGGGAGTGTGAGCACACTAGTATTTTAGCTTGAAGCTCTAATGAATAGTCTTTATTTTCAACCTCTGAGCCACTTGTGCAGATACCACAAATGTGTCAATTTCAGCCTCCCATTTACTCCTATCTGATTTAATGATGCAGGCTGCTGTTGCTCCTCTTGGCCTCTAGACACTTGGTCACTCTATCTCACATGAACTTTGTATACTTTTAATTGTCCAGCAGTTTGGCTCTCACAGACATTTTCTTCTTCTTCGTTCTTTGAGGAATGTCCCACTTTTAGAGCTTATCTATGTACTCCCTTTATCGTCTGTGCTTATCCCTTAAAATACCATCCTTAATTCTGGGCCAAGCTTGACTCATAGTTGACTCTGCACACAAGGCTGTTTTTCCGCATCTCCTGATTCTACAGCCTCGGCCTGTCTCTGAAGTAGCCTTGTTAAGTTCAACGTGAGCCAGTGTCCATTTTCCACATTATGGCCGTCCTTGCCACGTTATATATTCTTCTATAGCAAGCTTCTATATATTTTCTTTCTACCTTGCGTTACTCCGTAGTTACAGTTATTGGTCAGTAAATTACTTAATCTTTTTTATATCCATGATTACTTTAGCTTTAGGTACATATTTCTCTTAGTGCTTCAGTTACATCGTGACTCTTAAGTATTTTCATATCCTTTCAACATAGGTTCATATTTCTTCTTTATGACATCACTCTGTCCTCGTCAGATTTAATTTAACGTACATCCATGATGTCCATGGGAGAATTTTGACATCCTTGCATGCAGCATCCATGTGGCATCCTTCCACACAGCATCCTTCCATGCAGCGAGGGTACATTCTGTATGGCTGTCTGCGCTTATAACGTCTCTCATATACTCAATGAGGTATGGGAACAATAGAGGGGTTCCATTTACTGCTCTTCTCCGACTGTTCCAGTATGACGGTCGTGAGGGGGCGGGGACTAGTGTGAAAGCATCTACCTGTTCCTCTACAGTATGGTGGGGGATGACAAGGTTAAACAGTAATACAGTAGTTCACAGCAGTCAAAGCTAGGCAAGAGAGGGGTCATGTTGCCTGATTGCAGGTTTTGGGTGTGCACATGAGTAATGTCAGGCTACGTCGCTGATTGTGAGGGCAGATGTCCTAAGCTCACAAGTTAAGTGCCTGTCTCAGACTGGTTGCTAGCATGCACTTTGCCAGCTGAGCCTTCATCCGTCTGAGGGCGATAAGTTAAGAACCATTGTACTGGGTAATAAAAGCTGTTATTACAGCGCTTAAATCCAGGAGAAATCTGTATGAAGTGCAACATAAAATGAAAATGGTTATTCATTGGCCCTCATTACATGTAGGCAGAAAAACAACGTAAATTAGGTTGTGCCAGTATTACCGTTTCCGGGCAGACTGACCACTGCAATCACTGGCACATTACAGGTCCTCGGGCGCATGCACACACCCCTGCCAGTAACGGTAATACTGGCACGACGGAATTACCAGCATCGACAAAAAAGCGCTGATGTTTCTGGCAGAAATGTGCTGGAAATAGCAATACCAGCACCCAAATTGCCGACAACACAAGCGCCGGTAATTCCGACACCAGAATTAGCATCATCGCAGGAACTGGTAGCTCGCCGTATGCCATTTAAAAAAAGTCAATCCACTTAAAATCCCCCACTTCTGGCTGCCATCCAGCCCAATTGAAAGTTCAGACATGCCTGGGAGTGGGAAATCGAAAGTCACTGAGGTCGGGCTTCACAAGCTAAAGTTTGCAGATGCGTAGCTGGCTGCACTGGCAGACACTGTGGTCATGAATGCCAAGGCCCTCTTCTGGGCTGGCAACTGCAGGGCCAGCCAGAGAAGGAAATGGCCATCTGGCAGGAGGTGGCCGACAAAGGTCACAGCCATGACTTCTGTCCCACGCACACCACAGAACTGCCACAAGCGGTGGGACGACTTGCGGCTGAAGGTCCAAAACATCCTGGCTACTGATAAGAGGGAGTCTGCTGCTACGGGAGGAGGGACGGTGGCACCCCTGGCCCTCATGCCCTGAGGAGATATGCAGCCCCACCTTGCACATGGTGGGCATCGAGGGAGTCCGGGCAGCAGAGGCCAGAGCTGGCACCCAAGGCAATGGTATTAAGTACAACAAACCCAATGTAAATGCAAATGTGGAGTCCAAACACATACATCCCCAGGCAGATAAACACCAAATGGGCAAGGGAACAGGTCAGCACGTGTCATTCACAGCAAATATCCCAATCACACACACCTGCCAGGGGATGTGGGCAGATTCAGCCATGCACAATCACTGCAGCCAAAGTGCGTATCCCCACACATGGATATATGACAAGCACCCATGTGTGCCAAGGGAGAACAGTGCAGGAATCATAGGCCTACCGTGCACACAACAACATTCCACCTTACTTTGGCAGAACAACAGTCAATGCAGCCCCACTACCCGGCAGCCCCCACGGCTAAGGGCCCTTCAGGAAAAGGGCGGCTCCTACAGCTGCGGCTCCCTCTGTGTCTGCAGGTGTCCGCAGGGGACGCTAGGCGCCAGTTTCACTTTGCTATCTCCACCTTCTCCCGGCCCACCCCACCTACACCTGGTCACTTCATTCGCATGGTGTCTTCACCTCACTGTGTTCCACAGTTGTGGTTAACCAGTGTTGTTTCTCCCCTCGCAGGATTCTCAAACTTAGGTGGCCTCTGTACCTAATACGCATTTACTGTTTCTGAAATGTGGTAAACTAGGGTTGTTTCTCCCCTCGCAGGATTCTCAAACTTAGGTGGCCTCTGTACCTAATACACATTTACTGTTTCTGAAATGTGGTAAACTAGGGTTGTTTCTCCCCTCGCAGGATTCTCAAACTTAGTTGGCCTCTGTACCTAATACGCATTTACTGTTTCTGAAATGGGGTAAACTAGGGTTGTTTCTCCCCTCGCAGGATTCTCAAACTTAGGTGGCCTCTGTACCTAAAACGTATTTACTGTTCTGAAATGTGGTAAACTAGGTTTTTTTCTCCCCTCGCAGGATTCTCAAACTTAGGTGGCCTCTGTACCTAATACGCATTTACTGTTTCTGAAATGTGGTAAACTAGGGTTGTTTCTCCCCTCGCAGGATTCTCAAACTTAGGTGGCCTCTGTACCTAATACGCATTTACTGTTTTGAAATGTGGTAAACTTGGGCTTGTCGGTCACTTCCTGCCTGCGTGCTCTCGTATCGTCTGTCTTCCCCCCCCCACTCCCTCCTACTCCATGGTGCTCTCTATCTCGCCTATCTTCTCTAACTGCTTCTCTATTGACTATCCTGCTCTCCTCACTAAATCTGGTAGGAAAAAGTTTAAAAATGACATCCTGGTCTCCAACCCAGGCCTCCCTATCGCTGATACCTACACTAGTGCCTGCTCCAAGGAAACTCTCACTGAAATCCTCTTTTTTGTGCCTTCGCCTGACCTATGGACCCTTCATATGGTCTCTGTGCTCTCTCCTTTCTCCTCTTCTCCCATTAATGGTGGCACCCGTTGGGATGTCCTCTTGGCCTCCTTCCACTCCTCTAAGGCCATCATTAATGTCTACGCTAATGGGACCGTCTTGGTACAAGGCCCTCAGGCCAACCTTCACCTCTTTGCTAGACGCTTCCCACGCCTCATCAACTTCCTTTCCTCTCCTGCTGTCCCCCCTCCTCTGTCCTCAGCTACCTTGCCTCTACCCTCCCTCCCTGCCCCCTCTAGTGCTCCTTCTTCACCTCCTTCTTCTACACCTCCGCAGGGCGTACCTCTGATCTGTACCCCTCCCCGGAAGTCCTTCAAGGATGGCAACCTTCTCCACATTGCCACTCTTAACTCTCGCTCTGCCATCAATCATTCCTCTGATATCTGTCGCCTTCTTGAAGAACTGGACCTTGACGTCCTCGGTCTCACCGAGACATGGTTCACGGCCAGCTCTGTCACCAGCTTTGACACACTCCTACCTGACCGTTACAAGATCCTCTCTGTGCCCAGGCCCAACCGTGCAGGGGGGGTGTAGCCCTTATCTTCCCTGAGTGGATTCCTGCCACTGTCACTCCTATGCAGACCTACTCCTCCTTTGAATGTCTTGTCTGCCGACTCCCTCTCTCTCCTAGCCATTCCCTTACCGTGGCTACTATCTATCGGCCACCTGGTCAAATCTCCTCCTTCCTCTCTGAGTGGGCTGACCTCTCCTCCTCACTCCTGTCCTCAACCACTCAACTCCTCTTTCTTGGTGACTTCAACATCCACTTGGTTGCCTCCTGTCCCCCCACTGGACTCTTTCGTGACCTCTGGCCCTTCTGCAGCCACCCCTCCTCCCTCCTTCTCTGCCTTTCCCCTTCTTTCTGCTGACAAGGTTCCAGACAAGTCTGATCTATGAAAGTCTCATCTAAACAGGTTCACCCCTGTTCCTCCAAAACTATCAAGGACCACATTGACTCCCTGGCTCCTGCCCTGGCTGACTTTTGCAACCACTCCTTCGCCTCTGGAGTCTTCCCATCCCCCCTTAAGCACTCCCTTGTGCACCCTTTTCTTAAGAAACCCTCTTCCGACCCCTCCTGCCCGGCTAACTATCGCCCAATTTCCATCACTCCCTTCCTGGGCAAGCTCCTGGAGAAACTGGCCATCTCCCAGCTTAATCTCCATGCTGAATCTGTTGGTAGGCTTCATGACCATCAATCTGGCTTCAGAGCTGCCAGAAGCACGGAAACTGCTCTCCTGAACATCCGTGAGGACCTGCTCTTGAACCTCGACTCCAACACTCTGTGTGTTCCCATTCTGCTCGATCTCTCTTCTGCCTTTGACACTGTCAACCATGCCATCCTGCTCAACCGTCTCTGTGATAACCTGGGTATCACTGGTCAGGCTCTGGCCTGGCTGACCTCTTTCCTTTCCAATCGACCCTCCCAGGTCCAACTGGGGTCTTTCCTCTCTGACATCTTTTTCTCCACATGTGGCGTCCCCCAGGGATCAAATCTCTCTCCCTGGCTGTTCAACCAGTATCTGGCACTCCTTGCCCACCGCATCGCCGCTCTCTGCCCCAACTTTCAGTGCTATGCGGACGATACCCAGCTCATTTTCAGGCTACCCTCGGCCTCCTCCTCTCCTTCCCTCATCTCTGACTGTCTGTCTGCTATCCAGGAATGGTGTGCCGCCAATGACCTCTGCCTTAATGCCAGTAAGACTGAGATTCTACTCATCGGCACACCCACTCCCTCCTTCCCTGCAGCTCTTTGGCCGGCCTGTCTTGGCCCTCTTCCTGCTCCTACCTGCAAGGCAAAAAACCTCGGGGTCATCTTCGACTCCACACTCTCCTTCTCTCCTCATATATCTGACGTCTCTAAGAAATCACACTACCAGCTGCACCTCCTCAGAGGTATTCTTCCCTTCCTCTCCTTCCCCCAGAATCCCACTGTCTCCCGAGCCCTGGTTCTCTCGAAGCTGGACTACTGTAACAGCCTCTCCACTCTCCGCCCTCTGTAACTCATCCAGAACAGAACTGCGAGACTTGTCCTTGGCCTCAAGCCCAGGGACCGTATCTCTCCAGGACTGAAATCTCTACACTGGCTCCCAGTGGCTGCGAGGATAAAGTTCAAAACCCTCTGCATTGTCCACAAGGCCTTCTGGGCCTGGGGCCTAAATACCTTCAACTCTCTCTTCCTAAATATCTTCCTTCCCGAGCCCTTCGCTAATCCGTCTCCAACTCCCTCAGGGTCAGCCGCTTCTCGAAGCAACGAGCTGAGGGTAGATCTCTCTCCGCGGCAGGGGCCTCCCTCTGGAACAGCCTTCCTGCCTCCCTGAAACTTGAGGAGAACCATCTCTGGTTCCGGAAGCACCTCAAAACCTTCCTCTTTGCTTCTGCTTTCTCTCTCCCTCTCCCCTGCTAAATTCTTCACTGAAACTGCACTGAATCTGCAACTGGGCCACTCTCAACAACCTCGGTCCTGGGCCCAGCCACTCTCCACTTGCACTGCCTCCCTGGCAACCCCTGCACTGAGGGACTGTCTCTGTATCCCTACAGCCCCCCCTTCCCAGCACTTGTCTGCACTTACCTTGCACTTGCCACCAGCTGGCCCTATTTATTTATTTTATTCTACTTACTTGTACTGCACTTCCCCCCTCCCCTTCCCCATGCACTTTTCCCCTTCCCCCTACCCCTGCACTTGCGCGATCTGAATGACACCTGGCCTAGTAGGATCGTTGTCTGTCTTCCCCTTGTTCCCCCCTCCCTGCCTCGTCGCGCCTTGAAACACTTGTGTATAGGCGCGTTACAAATGCCTTATCATATCATATCATATCAATGTGCACTCCCACATGTAGTAGCACACATCGGAGCAAACAGACCAAATAAACAGGATGACAAGGGCAGGACACACACCATGTAGCATAAGTGTAATGCAAGCCCGCAGATGTGACTACCAGAAAGCTAAGAGGATGCTCATCTCACCCCAACAGGCACATCCTCGGACAGCGATGTGCCTGGACCGTCGTCAGGCCCTGCACATGAAGGCAGACCTAGGAAGGCCACACCACCACCTCCTGCTGCGCAACCAGCACCATCACCTCCCCACACAACCCCACCCTGCTCATGCAAGCACCACCACCACCTCCTGCTGTTCAACCAGCACCACCAGCTGTGCCACCACCACCACTGCGAGCACCAACCTGTGGTCAGTGGCCACACCATCCCTCCTGTGCCCTCCACACCACCATGGGCACACCAGCCACCAGACCATTGTGGCAGGTACAGCATGTAGGAGGAGGAGTACCACCACAACCCCTACCTGACCCCGTCATTCAGCCCGGCAACACTGCACAGCCCTCCTCCTCCACTGATGGCCAGCATCTGGGACATGGATGCGTACCTATGTGCCATGGAGGACCGGAATGGGGCAATGGCACACTTGCCGAGCAGCAGCTCACAGAGTTGAGGCTGCTGCATGAATGCATCCAGGCCAGCATCCCCAGGAGTACACGGGTACAAGGCTGTAACACCGCTGCCATCCCCATCCTGGCCCAAAGGGTCCACAAGGGAACCTGCCATAGACCACCACTACCCCCAGCAGCTCACAGCAGGGCAGCCCAAGGTGCACTCCCAGCAGCTTTCGTCGCCACCTGGGCAAGCCAAGAGCCCTGTGATGAAGAGGCAGCGCAAATGACACTTGGTGGAACACTCTCATTCACCTTGTGACTATGGGTTGTTGAGTGTGTGTGGGGAAAGAGGTGTTTGGGGGTGTGGAAGGTGGAGTGGGTGTGTGGGTAAGGGGGTGTGTAGGGAGAGGGAAGGGATGTGTGTGGGGAAGGGTGTGTGTGGGAGGGGAATGTATGTGGAGGGAAGGAGGCAGGGAGGGGTGTGTGTGCAAGGGGGAGGGGGCCATAGGGTGTTAGATTTTAAAAATGTTCTTCAATACATATAGTTTTCACGAGAAGCAATGATTTTGGTACAAGTATTTGTTGTGTGTGCTCATCATATGCAGTACAATGGGAGGGAAGTGCAGAGTGACAGAGGTTCTCCGAAAAAGTTATCTATAAGTTCTTGGCGGATCATTCGCCCATCCCTGGCCTCCATGCTCACGTGCATGGCCCCGGCTGGCATGGCATCATCCTCTGGCGGAGGAATTTGCAGGTCTGGGGGCAGGGGTATGTTTCGTCTGACACAGAAATTATGCAACATTGTACATGCCAGCACCATTTGCACCATGACCTGTACATGAGCGCACCACCAGACCAGTGTATGCATCTGAAACGAGCCTTCAAGAGCCCGACGGTCTGCTCGATGGTCATCCTGGTCCTCACATGCGCCCTTTTGTATGCCATGTCCTCCTGCGTCTGGGATCCCTCAGAGGGTTCATCAGCCAAGGAAGTAGCGGTTATCCTGAGTCACCAGCAAGGTATAAGGACACATGTGGGGGTAATGATGCTCAGCAGTGGTCTAGCCTGTGGCAGCGGAATCTCAATGGTCAGTCTGTGCATGCAAGTCCCATGTCTCACCAGGACATACATCTCATGACCCTAGTTGGCCCAGTCTACAGATTCACTGGCATTGGAGGGGGTGTGGGTGTTGCATTCTGGTACCTGTAGTTCATTACATTAGGATATCCTTATGGGTCTGAAATGGCCTGGTCAGTGACTGCTGCATCTCCAGTCATGTGCTACTCCTGTGTGTTGTGGCCTGTAAATTGAGGCATGCGCTGGCTGGTCCTGCATGTGCAGGGTGCTTCCTGATATGCATTTCTGTCATAGATCCCTCCCCTTTGCCTGTCACCCATGCTGCGACGTAGGTGTAATTGTTCATGTACTCACTGTGAGTTTGGAGGTCATAAATGGTCTCCCTGTTAGGCAGTAAGGGTATGTATCTGGCTGTCTGTGAGGGCCCAGGATGTGGCTCTTGTGCGAGGGATCATGGCACCACTCTGCATTGCCAACTGCATCACCCGTATACGCATCCTACTCCTCCTTCTATCCCTGGCCTCTTGTCCCCACTGCTGCGGCTCCAGCACCAGCAGCTGGACATCAGCATGGAGCACCTCCAGATCCATGTTAGCAGCAATGAGTGGCAGCATGGTTGTGTTGGAAAGTGTTCTTGGGGTAGGTGTGGCCCTTTAGTACTGTTCCTGTGTGCACTGGGTGCACATGGGTGGATTAGGTGCACCTGTTGGCCTTATTTCATTCACCTGGGTCCATTTACTGGCTGCTCTGAAGTGGTGGTATCTCTGGGTTGATTTTGTAAGTATTATCGGCAAATATCTGCCGGTATTACTGGAAAATCCATGCTTGTAATGTGCCGGTCATACCACTGGGCTGGTATTACCTGCACATATTTCTGGTATTGCTGATACTTCCATTGCCGGTAGAACCAGCGCCAGTAATTCCGGATAAGGTGGTATCGGCGTCGGTAATTTTGGCAACTGTGTTCCAGGAAACCCATACTTTGCTGGAACGGTATTAGTGCCGGTAGAAGGTATTACCAGTACTTTTACTGTTTCCCGGCAAAGTTGTAATGAGGGCGATTGTCTCTGAATGAAATTACAGATCATAATGAGAAAAATAATATTGCAAGGGACAGTCACTGGAAGGAAAAAAGTGGACACATTCATAGAAGACATGGACAAATTCAAGCTTTGCCTCAAGGGAATTGTTACCTCAGTTGTATCTAAGGAAGCGTAGCAGTGGATTGCAAATCCTAAAATGCTGCAATCAATATGGGCCAAACAAGGATTTCCCCACCAAAATAGCATCAAATAGCAATAAAATGGCAGAAGGAAGAAAACAGAAGTTGCAAGGAGAAAAGGCGTAATTGATTTGGCACTGAGGCACCCAACCTGAGAATAACAGACACGTTGTCTAAAATAGGGTCCATCCAACAACTCGCAGGAGATGCTGAAATGACCCATCCTAATACAAAACACCTACTTGCAAGAAAACCCCCTTGAATTTCGATACGTCAGAATACAAGTCTACCCAAGGAATGTTATCATAAGCCAAATTTGTGTCACAAATATCTTTGATTAACAAAAACAAACAACTACAAGTGATCGACGAGTGGGACAGAAGCATTATGAGGAGCAAAGTGAACATCGTCAACAAAAAAGAAAATGTATTCCCCTGTTTACAGTGGATCGTCATTTGCATTGGAAAAAAGTCAGCTGATCAACTTTAACGGAGCTTGCAACCTGCTTATGAGCCCCCTCCAAAATATGAGGATTATCCTCTAGGGTTCGAAATTGAGGGGAGCTGGGAACTATTTAGCTCATGGATAGGGTCTACAAGCCTTGCTAGCTTGATATCAACAGCAAACCCATGTGAATTTAACTCTGTGAATTTGGAATAATCTATAAATAAACATTCAAACACATCTGTATGACATTTAAAGCATACAGGGTCAAAAATAAAGGACAAAATGATATCTTTGCATCTAATGTGGAGGCTAGATTTGAGGAACTCTATGTACTAGCTCCTCGTTCCCCGGTGGTAGCTCCTGGTCACTGGTTAATGCTGGATAACCAGGAGCTGTTTTAGCTCCTGTTTAAACAACCATCATTTCAATCCCTGTTCTCCCACCAAGGATACCAAATGCTACCCAAAACTCCAAACCACCCCAGAACTGGGAGGAAGGTGTAAAGCCACTTAAAAAAGAGTACTTTACATCGGGTAAATATGGAACAAGACAGAGAAATAGAAATTGTGTGCTGCTGAATCAGGAATAACGAAATAACGAAGCCAGAAATCCAGCAAAAACATCAAAGAGGGGGACAGACATCAAGAACACCACAAACCATTACTATGAAGATGAATAATACTACGATTACTATTCAAATGCACACAATTCCCGAATGGGAAAAAAGTGATTAACAAACTGCCAAATAGCAACAACGCAAAGTCTCAAAATGAACACCACTAGGATAAAGAAACAGAACTGAACAAAACAATACAGCTGGGGGACATGCCAGCAGCACTCAGGAGTTCATGAATGTTCCATAGGCTCCAATTTAAATGCCTTCCACATTTTAGGCACCCAGATGGACCCCTGCTGAGCCCAAAGTGAATACTGGTGCTCTGGAAGAACCCCAGTGCTAACACCTGCACTGCCTCAGTAAAAACGTTCATTTGACTGCACTGGTAGCACTGGTTCAGCGCCATGCCCTCGCAAGTTGGTCACCAGCCTCATGGACATAGGGGATGAAAAAGTGCTGCAGCGCTAAACTAGAGAATGATGGGAGATAGAACTACCCCATTGACCCTCAATGGATGCCAAAGTCACATCGAGCAAAAGACAGCAGCCTGAACCTGCACCCAAGGTAGGTGACTACATATGCACAGTGCGGCCTCAGAAAGCGGCGGCCAGGCCGCCCATTCGGGGGAGGTGTGTTGTACCAGCAAGCAACACAGAGTCACTGGCGCTAAGACTTTGCACCTGTAGTGGAGTTAAGGAACTAGGAGTTCAAGTCTCATTCTGGCCCTTCGGACATCCAACATTCAGGAACACTTGGGACCAATTTGCTGTCTGGAAGTCTTCAATGGCAGTTACAGTGATTAAGCATGGAGCAATTTATCCTTCTAAAGAGGTGAAATTGTGATTAATATCTGTGAAATCTTCTTGCAAATACAAACTGACATTTAATAATGACCACCTCTGGATCACAGCCATTGTTACTCCAGTGCTGATGAACAAATTACTTATCTCTCGGTAATGTTCTTTCTTGATGGATGTTACTCCCATGGATGCCTCATCTATGATATCTAGCGCAGAGTGCAGCTGCTCTTCAGAAAATATTTCGGCCACCAGGGAACTCTGTGTGGCTCTGCGTTGGCTCCGCTCGATTCCTCCATGTGCCCTGTGCTAGATATGATGTCAGTGCCAGTATATCTTGAGGCACATGCCGGGTGACCTTACTTCCACTCTTTTTCCATATCACACTGATACTGAGGGACTGTAGAACCAATAGGTGCACTAGCGATCCACCCAAAGGGGCAGGTTGGGAGGGTGAAATAGATCCATGGGAGGAACATCCAATGGAAGAACAAGTTACTTACTCCTGGTAACGTTCTTTCGACTGGCTGTTCCTCCCACGTATTCCTCCTCTTTGATATTCAATATCCAGCTTCAGCTGCTTCGGAATTTTATTTTCAGAAAAGAGCGCTGTGCGTCGATGCAGTCGACTCAATGTCCCTCGAGGGCCTCCGTCTCGAGGATGATCTCATCAAAGGTATATATAGCACGTGGAGTGCCCATTGGCTTCCGTTCGTTTTTTTTCTTTCAGTAGAGCTACCCACATAACCACAGGTTTGACCGTACTAAGCTGTGAAGGAGCAAAAGCATTAATAGCATGGGCAATTCCATTGTGGGGTAGGCTGGGAGGGCAATGAGGAATACGTGGGAGGAACATCCAGTCGAAAGAACGTTACCAGGGCTAAGTACCTTACTGTTCAAATGGATTGTGTCCTCCCACGTATTCCTCATCTTTGATAGACTCTCAAAGCAGTGTTTGATTTGGTGGAGGGAGTAACAATTTGATCAATGTTTTCGATGAACCGAATGGAGGACAGCTTTTCCAAAGCTTCCATCCTGACACAGGGAAGACTCAAGGCAGTAATTATTCGTGAACATGTGTATAGTCGACCACGTAGCTGCCTCACAAATGTTTTTGATAGGAACACCTCTTTGCAGAGCCAAAGAGGTAGCCATGCCCCTGGTGGAATGGGCCCTCAAGCCTTCTGGAGGATCTTTGCCCGCCAGCCTGTAGCATTCTGAAATTGCTAGAATGATCCATCTGGATAAGGTCTACTTTGTCACAGCCTGACCCAGTTTGTGACCTGTATAGCCTATAAAAAGCTGATCATCTAGATGAAGTTTGGACACTCTAGGAATGTAGAAGCTTAGAGTTCTATGAGGATCTAACCTGTGCAACCTCTCTTCCTCCTTGCCAGGATTAGGTGGAGGGTAGAAAGTGGGTAATACTGTTTTTTGTCCCACATGAAAATCTGAAATGATCTTAGGCAAAAATGAAGGCTTAACCCTCGGGACGAGCTTGTGGAAAATTGTAAAGGGTGGTTTAGATAATAGTGCCTGCAATTCACTCACTCTACAGGCTGAAGTTAGTGCTACCAACAAAATGTTCTTGAACATTAGTAACCTTAATGGCCATGAATGTAGAGGTTCAAAAGTTGCACACATCAGACATTTTAATACCAGATGAAGGTCCCAAACGGGAACTGGGAATGGAGATGGGGAAACACATTGGTGAGTCCCTTCAGAAATGATGTCACCATTGGCATTTAAAAAAATGAAGATTCTTCAGAGGAGCGCTTAAAGATGGATAGCACCACCAAATATACTTTAATTATTCCAACCTGGAGCCCCAGATTGGCTAGGTACAGTAGAAAAGATAACACCTCTGGTGTTTTGCCTAGTAAGAGGTCTATATTCTTGTCCCTGCACCAGCTGAAGAATTTGTTCCAACGGCAGCAGTACAAGGACTTCGTTGCTGGCTTTCTGGCTGAAAGCAAAATCTCCATTACGTCTTCCGGAATGTCCCAATCCTTGTATCTCATCCTCTCAGAAACCATGCGTGAAGGCTGAGAGTCTTGACCTCTGGATGGAGAACCCAACCCTCCTCTCGCAAGACAATGTCTCTCTTTGTGGAAGATGTATTAGAGGGTAGATGGACATATCCAGAAGGTCTGGGTACCACGTCCTCCTGGCCCACTCTGGGGCAATTAGAATCATGAGTTTCCCGAGCTTTCTCAACCTCCTGATCACGTGAGGAATGACGGGGACTGCAGGAAACATGTACAGGAGTGGAAACACCCAATCCACCACAAATGCGTCTCCTAGAGCTCCTCTTACAGGAAATTTCCTGGAGCAGTACAGTTCACACTTCCTGTTGACACAGGTCATGAACAGATCCACTCTAGGGGTTCCCCAACGTGTGAAGATCTTGTGAAGGACTTCCTGAGCTAGTTCCCACTCATGGGAGACTGTGCTCTGCCTGCTCAGAGCGTCCACCGCTGTGTTCTCCTCTCCGGCTAGGTGAACTGCCGATAGAGAGATTCCTTCTTGTATTGCCCAGAACCAGAGCTGCATTGCCTCTCTGCACAGTGGTAGTGACCCTACACCTCCTCCCTTGTTGAGGTAGTACATGGCCACTGTGTTATCTGTCATTATCAGGACGTTATTTGCCCGTACAGAGAGCAGAAAGGCCTTCAGCGCAGGTTTGATTTCCTTCAGCTCCAAAAGATTGATGTGTAGTTTGGACTCTGATGGAGACCAATAACCGCTGATCAGATTGTGGGTGTGGGCTCCCCACCGAATGAGTGAGGCATCTTTCACTACTGTTAACTCCATCCATGGTTGCCAAAAAGGTTCTCCCTTCAGAATGTTGTCCTCACAGGCCCACCACAGGAGATCCTGTGTGACCCTGCCTGGAACCTGAAGTAGGTCTGACATGTTGCCTGAAAATTGAGACCATGGGCCTCATTACGAGTTTGGAGGCAGCCATGCCCTTAATAAGGGCATGGCTGCCTCCAAACTCGGGTCCGGGTCCCGCAAAAGGGGACTTACCGGGCCATTCCGACCTTGGAGAGCCCGGTAAATCCCTTTTGCAGGACCCAAACCCGGAACATCCCCATTCCCATTGAGCCCATATAGGGCTCAATGGGAATAGGGAGGATGCTAACAACAGGCCCGTTAATGACGGGCCCGTTGTTAGAATCCTCGTCTGGTAGCGGGTCCGGCTAAGGAAGCCTGGTCTGACCAGACTACCTCAGCCGGACCTGCTGCATACCTCGGAATAGGGCAGCCCGGAATGAACGGTGCCAGTCCCTTACCGGCACCGTTCATTCTGTGGCCACCAGGGTCGTATTGAGGCCCATTGTGTTCTGAGAGCCCATTGAATGGATCTCATTCTTAGGAGAGCCTCTGCCACCAGAAAAATGCAGGACGCCATGAAGCTGAGCAACCTCAAAAAGTCGAAGGCCGGGAGACGCTGGGCACTCTGAAACCTGGAGACCATCTGCAGAATACCTTGAGCCCTCACCTTGGGTGGTGAGCTCTTTCCCAAGGATGTATCCAGTACAGCTCAGATGAACTGGAGCTTTTGACAAGGTGTCATTTCGGACTTCTTGTAATTGAGGGAGAAGTCCAGTCTTTGAAGAAAGTGGCAGGTGATGTTTAGATGATCCAGGACTTGTTTGGGAGAATCCACCCTGATCAGCCAATCGTCCAGGTAGGGGTAGATATGAATCCCCCCCTCTCCTGAGAGTGTTGCCACCACCGCCATCAGTTTGGTGAAAACCTTCGGGCAGAGGTCAGCCCGAATGGCAGAACTCGAAACTGACCATTTTCAGCACAAGGAGCGGATCCGCAGAAAATACTTTCCTTGCCCATGCATCTACTCTTTTGTCATCCCTATATGGAGAGATGGTTTGGTAAGTGGCCTGTTTTGAGGCTGCAGTAGCTACCTGCACTACCAGACTTTCTGGGGTGGGGTGTTGTCGGGGTCACTACTAGATGGGCGGTATTTTCTTGTGAAGTTTTTGTTTACTGTCAGACTTGACTCTAGCATCTCCCAATTGGCAGACCCCCTTTTTTGAAGCGCAATATGGAAAGGTAAAATGGGATCCATTTGCGGACCCTTATCAAGCATGTCTGTTAGATCATCCTGCTGGAAGGGGAGGGTAGGTCTACTCCATACCAAGTAATCTAATAAAACCTTAGACATCAACTGTCTATATGATCCATCTGCATGTTCACAAGATTCAGGTTTACCAAATTCTAGCTCTGGTGCAGTGTCCACTCCACTGCCTGTTTGTAAGTTGTCATAAAGATCTTTTAGCCTTGACTCCTCTGATATAAAGCTATCATGGACATTTGGTGTACCATATTGTAGCCCAAACGGCGCATCGTTATCTGTTGGCTCATTTTCCTCATAAATTGAGGTTAGTGATTTAAAATAATCCTTTCTAGGTAAAGTATACATTGTATCTGGTATGGGTGTCGAAGTATTCAAAAATGTTTACTCGACCCTCGAGAAGTCGTCGATATTTTCAATGAAGTCGTTTTCGACTTTGATGGCCGAAGACTTCGATGGCATCAATGGTGTCAAAGGCTCCATTGGTGTCGATGGTGTAGCTGGCGTCAATGGCGCAGCTGACGTCATAGGCGCAGCTGGCTTTGATGGCCTCGATGGTGTTGATGACCTCGACCTCAACTTATTCTTCGACTTGTGGCTCGAAGGATCCTCCGATGATTTCTCATCGCGTTGAGGCCTCGACGGCTCTCGATGTGGATCTGGCCTTCGTTCCAGGCTCGAGGGCACGCAGGATTTGGCTCAAGCCCTTTCCTTACCAGCTTTTTAGAAGGTGGGGTAGGAGCATGGCTTGCTGAGGGTTTTTGTTTTTCAAATATTTTTAGCCTGATCCTCACATGCGCCCTGTTTCATTCCATGTCCTCCTGTGTCTGGGGATCCCTCAGAGGGGTCATCAGCCAAGGAAGTAGTGGTCATCCTGAGTCACCTGCAAGGTGTAAGGACACATGTGGGCGTAATGATGCTCAGCAGTTGTCTAGCCTGTGGCCGAGGAATCTTAACCGTCAGTATGTGCATGCAAGTCCCATGTATCACCAGGACATACATCTCATGACCCTAGTTGGCCTAGTCTACAGATTCACTGGCATTGGAGGGGGTGTGGGTGTTGCATTCTGGTACCTGTAGTGCATTACATGAGGATGTCCTTATGGGTCGAATGGCCTGGTCAGTGACTGCAGCATCTCCAGTCATGTGCTACACCTGTGTGTTGTGGCCTGTATATTGAGGCGTGCGCTGGTTGGTCCTGCATGTGCAGGGTGCTTCCTGATATGCATCTCTGTCATAGTCTCTGCCCTTTGCCTGTCACCCATGCTGCAACATAGGTGTAATTGTTCATGTACTCACTGTGAGTTAGGAGGTCATGAATGGTCTCCCTGTTAGGCGGTAAGGGGTGTAAAGCCACTTAAAAAAGAGTACTTTACATGGGGTAAATATGGAACAAGACAGATAAATAGAAATTGTGTGCTGATGAATCAGGAATAATGAAATAACAAAGCCAGAAATCCAGCAAAAACATCAAAGAGGGGGACAGACATCAAGAACACCACAAACCATTACTATGAAGATGAATAATACTACGATTACTATTCAAATGCACACAATTCCAGAATGGGAAAAAAGTGATTAACAAACTGCCAAATAGCAACAACGCAAAGTCTCAAAATGAACACCACTAGGATACAGAAACAGAAACTGAACAAAACAATACAGCCGGGGGACTCGCCAGCAGCACTCAGGAGTTCATGAATGTTCCATAGGCTCCAATCTAAATGCCTTCCACATTTTAGGCACCCAGATGGACCCCTGCTGAGCCCAAAGTGAATACTGGTGCTCTGGAAGAACCACAGCGCTAACACCAGCACTGCCTCAGTAAACTCAACTTTCATTTGACTGCAGTGGTAGCACTGGTTCAGCGCCATGCCCTCGCAAGTCGGTCACCAGCCTCATGGACATTGGGGATGAAAAAGTGCTGCAGTGCTAAATTAGAGAATGATGGGAGATAGAACCACCCCATTAACCCTCAATGGATTCCAAAGTCACAGTGAGCAAAAGACAGCAGCCTGACCCTGCTCCCAAGTTAGGTGACTACATATGCACAGTGCGGCCTCAGAGAGCGGCAGCCAGGCCGCCCATTCGGGGGGAGGTGTGTTGTACAAGCAAGCAACACAGAGTCACTGGCGCTAAGACTTTGCACCTGTAGTGGAGTTAAGGAGCTAGGAGTTCAAGTCTCATTCTGGCCCTTTGGGCATCCAACATTCAGGAACACTTGGGACCAATTTGCTGTCTGGAAGTCTTCAATGGCAGTTACAGTGATTAAGCACAGAGCAGTTTATCCTTCTAAATTGGTGATATTCTGATTAATATCTGTGAAATCTTCTTGCAAATACAAACTGACATTTAATAAAGACCACCTCTGGATCACAGCCATTGTTACTCCAGTTCTGATGAACAAATTACTTATCTCTCGGTAATGTTCTTTCTTAATGGATGTTACTCCCATGGATTCCTCATCTATGATATCTAGCCCTGAGTGCAGCTGTTCTTCAGAAAATATTTCGGCCATCAGGGAACTCTGTGTGGCTCTGCGTTGGCTCTGCTCGATTCCTCCATGTGCCCTGTGCTAGATATGATGTCAGTGCCAGTATATCTTGAGGCACATGCCGGGTGACCTTACTTCCACTCTTTTTCCATATCACACTGATACTCAGGGACTGTAGAACCAAAAGGTGCACTAGCGATCCACCAAGAGGGGCAGGTTGGGAGGGTGAAATTGAATCCATGGGAGGAACATCCTCTAGAAGAACAAGTTACTTACTCCTGGTAACGTTCTTTCGACTGGATGTTCCTCCCACGTATTCCTCCTCTTTGATATTCAATATCCAACTTCAGCTGCTTCAGAATTTTATTTTCAGCAGAGAGCGCTGTGCGTCGATGCAGTCGACTCAATTTCCCTCAAGGGCCTCCGTCTCGATGATGATGTCATCAAAGGTATATATAGCACGTGCAGTGCCCATTGGCTTCCGTTCGTTTTTTTTCTTTCAGTAGAACTACCCGCATAACCACAGGTGTGACCGTACTAAGCTGTGAAGGAGCGAAAGCTTTAATAGCATGGGCAATTCTACTGTGGGGTAGGCTGGGAGGGCAATGAGGAATACGTGGGAGGAACATCCAGTGGAAAGAACGTTACCAGGGCTAAGTACCTTACTCTTCAAATGGATTGTGTCCTCCCACGTATTCCTCATCTTTGATAGACTCTCAAAGCAGTGTTTGTTTTGGTGGAGGGAGTAACAGTTTTATCAATGTTTTCCATGAACCGAATGGAAGACAGCTTTTCCAAAGCTTCCATCCTGACTCAGGGAAGACTCAAGGCAGTAATTATTCCTGAACGTGTGTATAGTAGACCACGTAGCTGCCTCACAAATGTTTTTGATAGGAACACCTCTTTGCAGAGCTAAAGAGGTAGTCATGCCCCTGGTAGAATGGGCCCTCAAGCCTTCTGGAGGATCTTTGCCCGCCAGCCTGTAGCATTCTGAAATTGCTAGAATGATCCATCTGGATAAGGTCTACTTTGTCACAGCCTGACCCAGTTTGTGACCTGTATAGCCTATAAAAAGCTGATCATCTAGATGAAGTTTGGACACTCTAGGAATGTAGAAACTTAGAGCTCTATGAGGATCTAACCTGTGCAACCTCTCTTCCTCCTTGCCAGGATTAGGTGGAGGGTAGAAAGTGGGTAATACTGTTTTTTGTCCCACATGAAAATCTGAAATGATCTTAGGCAAAAATGAAGGCTTAACCCTCGGGACAACCTTGTGGAAAATTGTAAAAGGTGGTTTAGATGATAGTGCCTGCAATTCACTCACTCTACGGGCTGAAGTTAGTGCTACCAACCAAATGTTGGTCCCAAACTGGAACCAGGAATGGAGATGGAGGAAACACAATGGGGAGTCCCTTCAGAAATTGTGTCACCATTGGCATTTTAAAATATGAAGATTCTTCAGACGAGCGCTTAAAGATGGATAGCACCACCAAATATACTTTAATTGTTCCAACCTGGAGACCCAGATTGGTTGGGTACAGTAGAAAAGATAACACCTCTGGTGTTTTGCCTAGTAAGGGGTCTATATTCTTGTCCCTGCACCAGCTGCAGAATTTTTTCCAACAGCAGCAGTACAAGGACTTCGTTGCTGGCCTTCTGGCTGAAAGCAAAATCTCCATTACGTCTTCCGGGAGGTCCCAATCCTTGTATCTCATCCTCTCAGAAACCATGCGTGAAGGCTGAGAGTCTTGACCTCTAGATGGAGAACCCAACCCTCCTCTCGCAAGACAAGGTCTCTCTTTGTGGAAGAGGTATTAGAGGGTAGATGGACATATCCAGAAGGTCTGGGTACCATGTCTTCCTGGCCCACTCAGGGGCAATTAGAATCATGAGTTTCCCTAGCTTTCTCAACCTCCTGATCACTTGAGGAATGACGGGGACTGCAGAAAACATGTACAGGAGTGGAAACTCCCAATTCACCAAAAATGCGTCTTCTTGAGCTCCTCTTACAGGAAATTCCCTGGAGCAGTACAGTTCACACTTCCTGTCATGAACAGATCCACTCTAGGGGTTCCACAAAGGGTGAAGATCTTGTGAAGGACTTCCTGAGCTAGTTCCCACTCATGGGAGACTGTGCTCTGCCTGCTCAGAGCGTCCACTGCTGTGTTCTCCTCTCTGGCTAGGTGAACTGCCGATAGAGAGATTCCTTCTTGTATTGCCCAGAACCAGAGCTGCATTGCCTCTCTGCACAGTGGTAGTGACCCTACACCTCCTCCCTTGTTGAAGTAGTACATGGCCACTGTGTTATCTGTCATAATCAGGACGTTATTTGCCCGTACAGACAGCAGAAAGGCCTTCAGCGCAGGTTTGATTTCCCTCAGCTTCAAATGATTATTGTGTAGTTTGGACTCCGATGGAGACCAATAACCGCTGATTGTCAGATTGTGGGTGTGGGCTCCCCACCCCATGAGTGAGGCGTCTGTCACTACTGTTAACTCCATCCATGGTTGCCAAAAAGGTTCTCCCTTCAGAATGTTGTCCTCGCAGGCCCACCACAGGAGATCATGTGTGACCCTGCCTGGAACCTGAAGTAGGTCTGACATGTTGCCCGAATATTGAGACCATTGGGCCTCATTACGAGTTTGGAGGCAGCCATGCCCTTAATAAGGGCATGGCTGCCTCCAAACTCGGGTCTGGGTCCCGCAAAAGGGGAATTACCGGGCCATTCCGACCTTGGATGGCCCGGTAAATCCCTTTTGCGGGACCCGGACCCGGTACATCCCCATTCCCATTGAGCCCCCATGTTCAGCTTCAGCCACGAACCTCAGAAGAACAGCACCTGCAAAGGAAAGGAAAAGACATTGTGAGAAAAGGCAGCAGCTTCCCTGAACTTCATCGCCAGCGGTCCGCAGCTCTCCCGACCATCATCCTGGAACCAGCGCTCCTTCGGATCGATGGACCTGTAAAAGAGAAGAAACAAGGCATTAGACATTGTACAATTAACAAACTGTGCCGAAAGGCTTGCCTCACCAGCCGCTCCTCAATCAGCATCCCTACGGAAATTCTATGCTCCGGCCGAGTACCGCGACCTGTGGAGAGGAAAAGATAACAGGTTAGTAAAGGCAAGGCATCTTTAGCGCAGCGCATAGTGTCTACTCACCGCATCAAAGCGCTCCAAAAATGCCCATACTTACCGGCGAAACACAGATTCTGCCTTGCCACATATTGGACTTCCACGTACCTAGGAAGAAAAAGACATTGGGCCTCATTACAAATCAGGCGGTCTGGAAATAACGGTGGCGGTAAACCCGCCGCCAATGTTGTTTCCGGACCCCCTGATCCCGACTCCTGCAGGCGGGAGGTGATGTTCCCGCCAGGTCTGACCTGGCGGGTTTAACACCGCCCGCCTGCAGGCGGACGAGGAAACACCGGCAGCATTACGAGATGATCCCCATTCCGCCTCCGTGACTCCCGGGAAACCGGGGTTGTAATGCCCCGTTAATTCCGGGAATCACGGAGGCGGTTACCGCCAGACTCGTAATGAGGCCCATTGTTTAAAAGGCATGCAAGAATAGCAATATTCACAGGTATAAGACCTACCTGAAAGACTCAAGACGGGCCGGCATCAGTGAAGATCGCCATTGCCCCCCAAGCACAACGCGCCCCTGCCAAGACAGTAGGATGGAGAACCCGCCAACATCGAAAACAAGGTGAGGAGAAGTCCAGAAGGGTCGCAGACCTACAGGGAGGTGGGAGGCTGTTTACCCCGGTTGCCCAGTCCTGAACATAGCTTACCTGTATTCTAGGCAGAACTCTTCCGCTGGTCGCATCTGGTCATCGCAAGGAGGGACATCTGAATCCCAACTACTGGGTGGTGCCCCCGTGGAACCGGTGAGCGTAACAGAACGCAAAGCCTCCAAAACTATATCCACCTGGGCGCCATGGAAATCTCAGAATTACTAATACTAATAGGAGAACTGCGCGCCGAAGAGATTTAATAGTGACTAAGGAGCGCACTGAAGACATTAGCAGACAATACTTGCAATCACAAGTGGGCCAGACACCCCCCTACCGGAAAGCAACCCAATGATGCAGAATCCTACCCTGCCATCCACTTCTTCTACTCCGATGCAAGTCATGCTACCAGGAACAGTTCCTTTGGCCCCACCGGAGCGATTTACAGGTGATCCACGGAAATATGCCACATTCATGAATCAATGCCGCCTTCACTTTCTTTGCAGGCCTGGAGCATTTCCAAACGACCAGGCTTGGGTGGCCTTTGTCTTGTCATACCTGAGCGGTAGCGCAGCAGACTGGTCAGTTCCATTGGTGACACATGATGATCCTTTGTTACATGACTTTGGGGGATTTCAGAGGGAAATGGAGAAACTTTTTGCTCGTCATACCCGAGAACAAGCAGTGGACAATTAACTCCTTTCCCTCCGATAAGGGAAATCAGGACCTGTTAACATACATTGCTACTTTCAACAGATTGGTCGCTGAAGCTAGGTGGCCTGAAAACAAAAGAACCACGTTGTTTCATCGGGGTTTACGAGGCGAATTAAAAGATGTTCTAGCTCAAGTAGTGGACCCTCCTCGAGACTGTTCGGAGTTCATAAATTTGGTTGTACAATTAGACCACCGGCTGCAAGACCGAAAAGCAGATTGCGTCAAAATGGATCCACGGGCGGTGTATGTTCAGTCTAGAAACAATGTATCTCAAGCACAAGAAAACCCTGCTGAGCCCATGCAACTTGGAGGAGTGCGACCTCCATTAACAAAACAAGAGCGAGATAAAAGAAGGCAACAACAACTGTGTCTGTATTGTGGAAAATCTGGGCACTTCCTGAAGGACTGCCCGGTGAAACCCCCTAGGAAGGTCGTTGGGGCCACAGAAAAAGACAAAGAGAAAGAATATCAATCGGAAAACTACCCAGCTCGGCAAACGTAGAGGTCAGTTTGTCGAGTGAGGGAAAGTAGTCACTGACCTCACACATTGCAATACCAGTGATTTTGATCAATAACCAACGGTCGTCCAGAATGCATGCCATAGAAGCTTACATCGACAGTGGGGCAGTCGGGAATTATATTGATCAAGATCTGGCTGCAGAGATGGGACTTCCCTTATGTACCAAGACGATTACAGATAAGGTGACAACAGTGGATGGGACTAAAATCGCTTCCGGACCCGTAACCCAATGCACAGCGGAGATAACAATGCTGTGCCAGGCCAGGCATAGGGAACTCATTTCGTTCGACCTCATCAAGGCACCTCAATTTCGGCTTATACTATGGATGCCATGGTTAGTCGCTCATAATCCTTCGATTAACTGGTGAGCCAGGAAATTAACCTTCCCCAGTGACTGCTCTCCAGCCTGTTACTATCAAGAACAGAAGACTGCTTTCAGTATTTCTACGACTCCTGGAACCACAACATCTATCTTAGGTGTAACCAGTACTTTACCTGAGGAATACCACGATTTCCAGGATGTATTCCAGAAGGACCAAGCCAATACCCTGCCGCCCCACAAGCCCTACGACTGTCAAATCGACCTTGTTCCTGGTGCCCAAGTCCCCTGTGGGAGAATCTTTGCTCTGACTGAACCTGAAAATCTTCATCTGAAGTCCTATCTAGACCAGTACCTCGCAAACAGATTCATCTGTCCATCGAAGTCTCCGGCAGCCAGTCCTTTGTTCTTCGTGCCGAAAAAAGAAGGGGATTTAAGGACCTGTATTGATTACCGTGCATTAAACCAGATCACGGTGAAGAACCGTTACCCTTTGTCACTTATTCCGGAAATGCTGGACCAGGTCAAGGACGCTCAAATTTACACCAAATTAGATCTTCGGGGAGTGTATCACCTGGTTCGGATCAGAAGCGGCGACAAATGGAAAACCGATTTCCATACTAAATATGGGTTATTCGAATACCAAGTCATGCCCTTTGGGTTATGCAACGCACCGGCAGCATTCCAATACTTCATGAATGACGTCCTGAGAGAGTTAATTGATGTCTGCGCCCTAGTGTACATAGATGATATCCTGGTGTACTCAACTTCTAAACAAGACCATATCAAGCACGTCTGTTCAGCCCTCGCCAAGCTCCGGGAACATTGTTTATTTGCCAAGCTGGAAAAGTGCTTTTTTCATGTAACTGAAGTGGAGTTCCTAGGCTTCATCCTTACTCCCGGAGGCATCAGGATGGCCCTGCACAAGGTCGACACCGTTCTGAAATGGCCACCACCAACGTCAATAAAGGGAGTACAAAGTATGTTAGGCTTTGCAAACTTTTATCGTCGGTTCATACCAGACTTCTCCCAAATCATACACCCAATCACTGTGCTGTTACGAAAAAATAACAAGAAATTTGCCTGGACCGAAGACGCAGAAAAAGCCTTTCAGGAACTAAAGAAAAGATTCACCTCAGCACCGATCTTACGACATCCACGTCCAGAACTCCCATATATGGTAGAAACGGACACTTCCAGTATAGCAATGGGAGCTGTCCTCTCACAAAGAGATCCCGAAACTGGCCAGCTACATCCAGTGGCATTCTGGTCAAAGAAGTTTTCACCTCCAGAAATTAACTACGCCATCACCGACAAAGAACTCTTGGCAATCGAATCCGCATTCAAAGCCCGGCGACACTACCTTCTGGGAGCCAGACACACCATTACAGTTATTACTGACCACCGAAACCTGCAGTATCTTAAAACAGCAAAGGCCCAATCTTCACGCCAGCTGCGATGGACTCTCTTCTTCGCTGAATACGATTTTGTCATAACTTTTGGACCAGGCGTCAAGAATGGAAAGGCTGACGCACTTTCTCGTACTGGAACAGATGACTTGGTTTTTACAGCCCCAGATCCAGTCCCCATCAGACCTGAAGATAAACTCTTAGGCCTGACTACAGCCTAAACACACATGGAACTGAAAAAGGAAATTCAACAAATCATGAATCCGGATACCCTCCTTGCATGGCAAGCACAGGGAGAACAATATTCCATCCAAGACCGCTTACCCCTTTTTAAGGGCCGCCTATACATACCCACCAAGAACCTACAACAGCAAGTCATTTCAGGTTACCACGATTCCCTAATCGAAGGGCACCCTGGAATCACCAAGACCTTAGCCAAGGTCAAACAGAACTTTTGGTGGCCTACCTGGCGGAGAGATATAATCCAATTCATTCAATCTTGTGGAGTCTGCGCACAAAACAAATCGCAAAAACACAAACCATCTGGTCAATTGAGACCTTTGGACATTCCTCCAGCGCCATGGCATGCTCTTTCCCTCGACTTCATCACTAATCTGCCTACCAGTCAAGGGTTTAACACCATCCTTGTAGTTGTAGACCTATTCTCGAAGATGACCCACTTTATTCCACTCAAAGGCCTTCCAGATGCATCCACTCTAGCCAAGGTATTTCTGGATAATATTGTTAAATTACATGGGTTCCCTTCAGTCCTGATCTCTGATCGAGGTAGTCAGTTCATTTCCAACTTTTGGAGAAAGTGTTGTGCAATGGCGCAAATTGACGTCCGGTTTTCCACTAGCCATCACCCCCAAATGGACGGTCAGACCGAAAGGACCAACCAGTCCCTTGAGCAATACCTACGGTGTATGTTGCATCACGAGCTGAGAGACTGGAAGGACTTAATATGGATAGTTGAGTACGCATATAACAACTCCTTACATTCCACTACTGGGCAAACACATTTTTATACCTTATATGGTAGACACCCGCGTACCTCAGAATTGGATCTCCCAACCAATTTGGAAATACCTGCGGTTAAAACCCTTCACACTAGCATCGCTCAGGCTTTCAAAAAGGCCAGAGAACATCTAATTAACGCCAAATCCAAGCAAAAACAATTTGCCGACCAACACAGGACGAAGGCCCCCGATTATCAAGTAGGAGACAAGGTTTGGCTAGCCACCAAGTTTATACCCATCAAAGGAACCTGGACCTTTCAACCCAGGTATTTAGGACCCTCCACCATAAAGACGATTATCAGTCTAGCCGTCATCAAGTTAGATTTACCATCCAATCTACGCATCCATCCGGTATTTCATGTGTCCCTTTTAAAACCAATGCAACCTGGTACACGGATTGAAGCAGCACCGAAACCCATTCTTGTAGACGGAGAACTTGAATTCGAAGTTAAAGGCATACTGGATTCTAAGTGCTCAAGGGGGAGACTATAATAATAATAATAATAATAATAATACTTTAATGTGATATAGATTGAAAAATTCAAACTTTACACATATTACTTTTACATAATCAAAATACAAAAAACAAAAATTTAAAATATGCAATTTATACAATTGTGCAAGTATAGAAAAGAAAAGAAAAATCAAGTATATCTAAAAAAACTTCATAATAAAACAGTTTTAAAACATTTCAATCATTTAAATCAATTAAATCAGGATGCCCATCACTTTTTCAATCTGGAGCCATACATTATATAATGCAATAAGAAGATGCATATTTGCTGTATTAAAACAGTATAACCAAAATTGATTTTCCGGTATAGATTCCAGATTATGGGCAAATTCTCCTAAATATTTAACAATTGTGGGTCTCATTGTGGTGCATTCAGTTAATAGATGCTTGGCTGTCTCCAGACTTTCAGGTAGGTTACATATACGACATATTCGTTCAACAGTTGCGATCTGTTCCCTAGGTCCCACATTACACAAGGTCGGTAGTTGCTCCAGACGGAAAAGAATAATAAACCGTCTTAGCCTTGTGGAGGGGCATAGGTACAGATATGCCTGAGGTTTCATAAAGTTGTAGAGTCGATACTTTACAAAGGCACATGACTTTAAACACCCTAGATGAGAAAAGTTCTCTAACCAATCCCAGAGATCTACCTTTTTCCCCAGTGCTGTCATGACCTCCTGGGAAATAGATGTCCCTCTGTCAGTCCAGCCAATATCTATCAGAAATTGGGTCATACTTTTCTGGAGAGGAGAGGTAGTATCTTTTTTACTTACTTCTATCTGCATGGTAACCAGCATAGGGTTAAAAGAACTATTCTTCATCTTGAGATAAAAGCCCACCCTCTTTTTCAGTACCATTGCTTTAAGTGAGGGTAGACCCAACTCCAGCCTTATGAGGGCCATAGGAACACTAGGGGGTAACCCCAGTATGCGTCGCCAAAATTTTCCCTCCACCACTTGCAGCCAAGCTAGATCAGAAGAGGTTAGTGCTTCCAGGCCATACGTAATCATAGGCGCAAACACCTGTATATACAGGTGTCTCGTCCCCCATAGTGTAAAACCAGCCTGCCTCCTGGTAAATGACGCAATTAGAGCTGTAACTTGCTGCGCCCTAGTTCTCCTATTTTGTCTACACAGAGAGTAATCACCCCATGGTTCAATTTCAACTCCTAAGTATCGATAGGATGGGGAATAAAGTATATTATTATTCTGCACCCATAGCTCAACACGGGAGACTTTTATCTTTGTGAATCTAATCACTTTGGTCTTGTCAAGGTTAACAGCTAACCCATTGATCTTTGCGTACTCCCATAGTGCTACCGCTGAGCGCCTAATACCAGCAATAGTGTTGTCGAAAATGACCAAATCATCTGCATATGCCAGTACTGCACATGTTGTATCCCCAACTTTAGGTGGGCAGTTATTCACTTCGGCCAACACTATTGGGATGTCGTATACGTACAGATTGTACACTAGTGGAGCAGTTACGCATCCCTGTTTTACCCCCCTATCTTGTCTCACTTGTCTAGTCAAGGATCCCTCTTGATTTAATCTGAGGCACACCATGGTGTTATAGTGCAGCTGTCTTAAGTAGTACAGCAGACTAGGCGGGCAACCCATAACTTCCAGCTTTTTCCACAGTCTTGCTCTAGGTATAGAATCGAATGCGGCCTTAAAGTCAATGTAAAGGGCGTATAGCGGGGGCTGTCCTTTGCTAAGTGCCCGAGTTCGTAGTGTGTCCATCACCCACAAATTGTGCGTGGTGGAGAAACCACGCCGGAATCCACATTGGAACCTACTAAGAATATTAGTCTGTTCAGCCCAATTCTGTAATTCCGTGAGCAATAAAGCCGCAAAGAGTTTTCCCGTGGTATCCAGCATGGAAAGAAGCCTATAATTATTTGGATCCATACGGCATCCCTTCTTAAACACCGGCACCAATATCGCCGTTTGCCATGAACGGGGAGTCATCCCCTGAGCCAATACTTTTTTAAAAAGTATTGACAGAAGAGAAGCCCAAAAAGCCAGGTGGTTCTTAATGACTATATTCGCTAGCCCATTCGGGCCAGGAGCTCTAGAAGCTTTCAAGGTTGCTATTTTATTCAGTATGGCCTCTTCCGAGGCCTCAAAGGGCGGAGGGAAGGGATTCTTCACTCTAGATATTATGGGTACATCTACCTCTCCAGAGTTACGGTCCAGAAGAAATCTTACCCAGGTTTCCTCTCCTATAGGATTGTCCAGCTGACCCTTGGCCTTCTCTTTGTTCTCTTTCAGAAGCTGCCATATATTACGCGAATTTCCAGCGCAGATAGTGTTAACCAGCCTCTGATTTCTAATATTCCTCTCTATATTTCTGATGGTTCTAATACTAGCTCTATATTTGTTTTTAGCTTTTCTGACTTTGTCATAGTAGAAGGAACCCGCTATATTCAGTCTCCTAAACCCCCGCAATTCTGCTCTTAGCCTTCTCTTAGCATCACAAATATCCTTATTATAAGGCTAAGTGGTAACTCCGGGATTGGTCATAACTTTTTTCCTTGAGGTCGCATGTAGTCCTGAAAATTCCAGGATCCATTCTTCTATTTCATTTACGGTCAGCTGTTCAAAATGGGGTAGGGGAACCTGGGCCTGAGATAAGAGTGCTTCCGTAGCCGTTTTAATGTTTCTCTCCGACCAGATAATTCTAGTGCCTGTGCAATTGGTTTGTATATTGCCTATATTACACTTAGTGGCGGGAGAGAGAGAAAGTTGAAGGGAGCACTCGAGAGCCGCATGGTCACTCCATTCATTGGGTATGATTCTCATATCATTTACTATAGGCAACATTTCAGGACACATAAATATGTAGTCTAGGGTGCTGTATGAAGTGCCATTAGACCATGTCTGTTTCCCCGGCCTATCACCCATTGTTCTACCGTTAATCATGGATAAATCCCATGTCTCAAAGAATTGTAGCCACCCCAACCCTTCACTCTCTCTTTTGTCATGGGTCATTAGACATTTTTCATTCAGGGCAGGGTATTTGGCGACCAATTGATCATCCTTCATATGACAATTAAAATCCCCCATCACCACTACCGCTAAATTGCTGGATCTTTGAGTCCAAAAAGTCAATAACTCATGAATGGCTTCTTGTAGAGATTCCCTTATCAATGCTCCCAGGGAATTATAGAGGTTAATCAGTAAGAATCTACTGTGCCCATTATCCTTGGGATAGTCAACCTCAACCGCCAGATGGTAATCAGTGGCGTTGACCAGGATCTTCCGAGGGTTGACCGTATTAACCACCCCTATAATAAGTCCCCCATAAGGTCGACCCTTATCCCCTCTTTTGGCAAATGTCTGATGTACTACAAAACCGTCCAATAATAGAGAGTTCAATGCCCATGTTTCCTGGAGACATATACAACTATGCTTCAGCAATAAATCCATAGACCCTTCTGGTCTCAAAAGATGGGCAAAACCCCGACAGTTCCAAGAAACGAAGGAAAAGCTTCAGCGGTTCTGTATCATTCGCGGTAGAGCTTCCAGCAATGTTTTGAGGGCTTGTTGTATTTCAGACATCGCCGTATTTTCTGATGCCTCTTGATTGACCACATTATCTGGCACCACTAGCTTGTCCAATGGAGTTTGTAACTCCTTGGTCATATAATCCTTAGTTTCTTCAGTAAGATCTCTCTCCTGTGGATCTACATCAATAGCAATATCTACGGTTATTAGTTCTTTGTTAAATTTTCTGATCAGCTGAGCTGAGGCTAGGAAAGTACAATGGATGGCGGAAACATGTGGATTAGGGACCTGCAAGGGTTCGATGAAAAAGAAGTCGTCGGATTTCATAACTCTCAACTGCGGAATATAATGTAGTCGGGTTAGGAATTCTGATCTTGCCAGCCAGGGATTTTTACCACTAGGGTAGAGGTTCCTAATGTAGCAAATACGATTCACATTGCATTCCTCATCCGTGCTAATTTGCACGGGCCGTACCGGCTCTGGTGTTTCGTCTGTACCTGCTGAGCCGATTTGATCCTCCAGTTCGGCTGTGACACTATCATCTTGGTCAGTGTCTTCATCAGAGAGGCCGTCTAGATCTGCCTCCTTAAATTTTTCTCCTGGTACTAACCAATCGGCCAATGACCCCTTAGCTTCTGCGGCTCGAGCTACTGCTCTCGCCTTTCTTTTTCTGGCTTTTTTGGAACGCGTTTCCACGGCTGCTTTAGGTCTTACACTGGAGGGTATAGGATTTGTTGCTACTTTCTTGCTTTTCAAATCCCTTTTGGCCAATCTTCGTTGTTTCCTCGTAAGAAAGATCCCGGGGCTGTGCACGATTTCTAGATCCTCTACTGTTATTACTGAAAGGTCTTCTATAGGAGGATTGACCTCCAAGTCCTTGTCCAGGATCGCCTCTTCCTCCACTTCTTCCATTCTCTCCTCTGCTGCTTTCATCTCCTCAATGGTATGAATAGCATCCGAGAGGTTCGCTTCTATCTCATCCTGCGGGAAGTCCTTCTGCTCTAGTGCCCTCGTAATATTATTCGTGTTTGTCAGTATGCTCCCCGTCATCTGCAACAGTATTTTGAGTGCAAATTGTAATGACGCTACAGATGATTGGAGCTCCATAATGGCCGTGTTGTTAATATGCGGATTTAAATCTTCGTTATCCTCCTTCTCCGGATCATCTTCTATGGAAGCCATCGCTAGATTAGGAGATGCCGAGAGACGTCCACAGCTAGACACAGGATTGGCTTCCTCAAGTGTTATATTATTACTTTCTTTATGGTGAATAGAATTATTAGATGTCTCTGCTGAATTCTGCGTTACCATCCCTCTCTGAATACTCAAGCAGAGGTCCAGTAATGAGTTATTATCAATATCCTCATAATTTGAGGAATTTAGTGAGATATTCTCCTTGTTCCCTGGCTCAGCCATTGCCTCATTTATTGTTGAGTTAATCTCTGGAGGTGGATTTACTCCAAAAAAGTCTGTGATGGCTCCTTGTGCCACAGGCGTTGTGTTAAGATTCTTTTTACTTTTATTGCCTTTCTTTCTATTTTCCTTGCCATCGTTCAATGGCATGGTCTTGCCTTTCCGCAGGTTGTAATTTGACTGTGGTGCTTTTTTCCCTCGCTGCATTTCCTCAGCGTGACAATTCAATCCGTGGGAAAATACTGAATTAGAATCCTACTATTTATACTACCCTATAACGGTCACCACGATTCTGAGCCTGAGTAGACCAGCCACCTCTATTAGTCACGTGCCCCAGGCAACCTTATGACTAGTGGGTAGCTCACGAAGGAATATAAATGATGTGGGCAGGGGGAAAGGGCGGGGGGGATGGAGGGGGGGGGAAGAAGGGGTGTGTGTGTGTGTACTGAAGGGAACCACAAATTACCCCAGTGGGCCCGTTATCTGGGGCCTACACAGAACACACCACACCTTATCAGTCGTCCAGGTCTAACTGTAGCCCCCTATTCCAGCCCCAATCTACCCAGCCAAAGCACAGCCCACACCAATACCACTTCCGTGGTGGACAGTCACGTATGCCAGCACACTGGGGTACTCGGGTCAGGGAACCGGATATACCAGCACCCGCTCCGTTCCTGTCACCCAGTACTCTACCACCTACTTGTGATACTCCGAGGTGTCGCCACGTCTCAGTACACAGTAGGCTCTTGTTTAGGCTGCCTCCGTCCTGTTCTCCGTACTTGGAGCTCAGTCCTCGTTGCCTCAGGCTTGGCGTGACAGAGCCTCTGAGCTCGGGCTCCACCGAGTATCCCGTGCCCCCTGTGCTTTCCCGCACTGCCAGCACCGTCAACAACCCGCAGCACACAGCAGCCCGCAGCCGCCCGCAGCCGCAGCCGCCGTAATGGCGGATTAGAGCAAAGGACCTTCCAACCACAGAGTCCACAGAGTCAAGCCGCACTGTCGTCCTGCCACAAACCGAGACACAGCCGCTTCCGACCCCAACAAGGGGGAGACTATACTATCTAATAGATTGGAAAGGTTTTGGACCCCAAGACAGATCCTGGGAACCCTGTGAAAATGTTCACGCACCGCGTCTGATCAAAAGCTACCATCGAAATGTCCCAACTATTCCTGGCCTGGACAGAAGGAACACCTTGAGAGGGGCCTTGGGGGGAGTGCAGTCACGACCCACACTCTGAAGACCCCCTGGCCAACCTATGGGCCAGGGAGAGTCTTGATTCCAGTCCCCACTAAACCCAACAAATTGCAGCCTAGGCCTTCTTGGGGCCAGTCCTGGCGCCTTTGGCGCCAGGCTCATGTTTGAATCTGGACTTGTGCTTGGGGACTGCTTTTCATTAAATCCAGTCATGTGGAGGCATCCTCATAACCTGGCTCCTTGAAACCAAGCTTGCAGTGTAGTGTTTTGGGGTGTGGTACCATGGGGACTATTTTAACTGGACTTCTTTCTTGAAGCTATTTAAACCACACCCGAATAGACTGACACGCTTTGCGTTAGTTTGCATTTCTGCAACGTAACGCTCACCGTGTTCAGCTTCAGCCACGAACCTCGGAAGAACAGCACCTGCAAAGGAAAGGAAAAGACATCGTGAGAAAAGGCAGCAGCTTACCTGAACTTCATCGCCAGCGGTCTGCAGCTCTCCCAACCATCATCCTGGAACGAGCGCTCCTTCGGATCGATGGACCTGTAAAAGAGAAGAAACAAGGCATTAGACATTGTACAATTAACAAACTGTGCTGAAAGGCTTGCCTCACCAGCCGCTCCTCAATCATCATCACTACGGAAATTCCATACTCCGGCCAAGTACCGCGACCTGTGGAGAGGAAAAGATAACAGGTTAGTAAAGGCAAGGCATCTTTAGCGCAGCGCATAGTGCCTACTCACTGCATCAAAGCGCTCCAAAAACGCCCATACTTACCGGCGAAACACAGATTCCGCCTTGCCACATATTGGACTTCCACGTACCTAGAAAGAAAAAGACATTGGGCCTCATTACAAATCAGGCGGTCCGGAAATAACGGTGGCGGTAAACCCGCCGCCACAGTTGTTTCCGGACCGCCTGATCCCGACTCCTGCAGGCGGGAGCGATGTTCCCGCCAGGTCTGACCTGGCGGGTTTAACACCGCCCGCCTGCAGGCGGACGAGGAAACACCGGCAGCATTACGAGATGCTGCCGGTGTTTCCATGATCCCCATTCCCATTGAGTCCCATAAGACTCAATGGGAATGGGGATTAACACCATTCCGCCTCCGTGATTCCCGGGAAACCGGGGTTGTAATGCCCCGTTAATTCCGGGAATCACAGAGGCGGAATGGTTTTGCGAGTCCGGAAGTAACGAGGCGGTTTTACCGCCTCGGTTACCGCCAGACTCGTAATGAGGCCCATTGTTTAAAAGGCATGCAAGAATAGCAATATTCACAGCTATAAGACCTACCTGAAAGACTCAAGACGGGCCGGCATCAGTGAAGCAACTCGATCGCCATTGCCCACCAAGCACAACGCGCCCCTGCCAAGACAGTAGGATGGAGAACCCGCCAACATCGAAAACAAGGTGAGGAGAAGTCCAGAAGGGTTGCAGACCTACAGGGAGGTGGGAGGCTGTTTACCCCGGTTGCCCAGTCCTGAACATAGCTTACCTGTATTCCAGGCAGAACTCTTCCGCTGGTCGCATCTGGGCATCGCAAGGAGGGACATCTGAATCCCAACTACTGGGTGGTGCCCCCGTGGAACCGGTGAGCGTAACAGAACGCGAAGCCTCCAAAACTAAATCCACCTGGGCGCCATGGAAATCTCAGAATTAGACCAATTGGTCCAACTAATAGGAGAACTGCGCGCCGAGGTTCATTCTGCCCGTCAGGAGACTAATGCTCTCCGAAGAGATTTAATAGTGACTAAGGAGCGCACTGAAGACATTAGCAGACAATACTTGCAAACACAAGTGGGCCAGACCCCCCTACCGGGAAGCAACCCAATGATGCAGAATCCTACCCTGCCATCCACTTCTTCTACTCCGGTGCAAGTCATGCTACCAGGAACAGTTCCTTTGGCCCCACCAGAGCGATTTACAGGTGATCCACGGAAATATGCCACATTCATGAATCAATGCCGCCTTCACTTTCTTTGCAGGCCTGGAGCATTTCCAAACGACCAGGCTTGGGTGGCCTTTGTCTTGTCATACCTGAGCGGTAGCGCAGCAGACTGGTCAGTTCCATTGGTGACACATGATGATCCTTTGTTACATGACTTTGGGGGATTTCAGAGGGAAATGGAGAAACTTTTTGTCATCATACCCGAGAACAAGCAGTGGACAATTAACTCCTTTCACTCCGATAGGGAAATCAGGACCTGTTAACATACATTGCTACTTTCAACAGATTGGTCGCTGAAGCTAGGTGGCCTGAAAACAAAAGAACCACGTTGTTTCATCGGGGTTTACGAGGCGAATTAAAAGATGTTCTAGCTCAAGTAGTGGACCCTCCTCGAGACTGTTCGGAGTTCATAAATTTGGTTGTACAATTAGACCACCGGCTGCAAGACCAAAAAGCAGATTGCTCCAAAATGGATCCACGGGCGGTGTATTTTCAGTCTAGAAACAATGTAACTTAAGCACAAGAAAACCCTGCTGAGCCCATGCAACTTGGAGGAGTGCGACCCCCATTAACAAAACAAGAGCGAGATAAAAGAAGGCAACAACAACTGTGTCTGTATTGTGGAAAATCTGGGCACTTCCTGAAGGACTGCCCGGTGAAACCCCCTAGGAAGGTCGTTGGGGCCACAGAAAAAGACAAAGAGAAAGAATATCAATCGGAAAACTACCCAGCTCGGCAAACGTAGAGGTCAGTTTGTCGAGTGAGGGAAAGGAGCCACCGACCTCACACTTTGCAATACCAGTGATTTTGATCAATAACCAACGGTCGTCCAGAAAGCATGCCATAGAAGCTTACATCGACAGTGGGGCTTTCGAGAATTATATTGATCAAGATCTGGCTGCAGAGATGGGACTTCCCTTATGTACCAAGACGATTACAGATAAGGTGACTACAGTGGATGGGACTGAAATCGCTTCCGGACCCGTAACCCAATGCACAGCTGAGATAACAATGCTGTGCCAGGCCGGGCACAGGGAACTCATTTCGTTCGACCTCATCAAGGCACCTCAATTTCGGCTTATACTAGGGATGGCATGGTTCGTCGCTCTTAATCCTTCGATTAACTGGTGAGCCAGGAAATTAACCTTCCCCAGTTACTGCTCTCCAGCCTGTTACTATCAAGAACAGAAGACTGCTTTCAGTATTTCTACGACTCCTGGAACCATGACATCTATCTTAGGTGTAACCAGTACTTTACCTGAGGAATACCACGATTTCCAGGATGTATTCCAGAAGGACCAAGCCAATACCCTGCCGCCCCACAAGCCCTACGACTGTCAAATCGACCTTGTTCCTGGTGCCCAAGTCCCCTGTGGGAAAATCTTTGCTCTGACTGAACCTGAAAATCTTCATCTGAAGTCCTATCTAGACCAGTACCTCGCAAACGGATTCATCCGTCCATCGAAGTCCCCGGCAGCCAGTCCTTAGTTCTTCGTGCCGAAAAAAGAAGGGGATTTAAGGACCTGTATTGATTACCGTGCATTAAGCCAGATCACGGTGAAGAACCGTTACCCTTTGCCACTTATTCCGGAAATGCTGGACCAGGTCAAGGACCCTCAAATTTACACCAAATTAGATCTTTGGGGAGTGTATCACCTGGTTCGGATCAGAAGCGGTGACGAATGGAAAACCGATTTCCATACTAAATATGGGTTATTCGAATATCAAGTCATGCCCTTTGGGTTATGCAACGCACCGGCAGCATTCCAATACTTCATGAATGACGTCCTGAGAGAGTTAATTGATGTCTGCGCCCTAGTGTACATAGATGATATCCTGGTGTACTCAACTTCTAAACAAGACCATATCAAGCACGTCCGTTCAGTCCTCGCCAAGCTCCGGGAACATTGTTTATTTGCCAAGCTGGAAAAGTGCTTTTTTCATGTAACTGAAGTGGAGTTCCTAGGCTTCATCCTTACTCCCGGAGGCATCAGGATGGCCCTGCACAAGGTCGACACCGTTCTGAAATGGCCACCACTGACGTCAATAAAGGGAGTACAAAGTATGTTAGGCTTTGCAAACTTTTATCGTCGGTTCATACCAGACTTCTCCCAAATCATACACCCAATCACTGTGTTGTTACGAAAAAATAACAAGAAATTTGCCTGGACCGAAGACGCAGAAAAAGCCTTTCAGGAACTAAAGAAAAGATTCACCTCAGCACCGATCTTACGACATCCACGTCCAGAACTCCCATATATGGTAGAAACGGACACTTGCAGTATAGCAATGGGAGCTGTCCTCTCACAAAGAGATCCCGAAACTGGCCAGCTACATCCAGTGGCCTTCTGGTCAAAGAAGTTTTCACCTCCAGAAATTAACTACACCATCACCGACAAAGAACTCTTGGCAATCAAATCCGCCTTCAAAGCCTGGCGACACTACCTTCTGGGAGCCAGACACACCATTACAGTTATTACTGACCACCGAAACCTGCAGTATCTTAAAACAGCAAAGGCCCAATCTTCACGCCAGCTGCGATGGACTCTCTTCTTCGCTGAATACGATTTTGTCATAACTTTTGGACCAGGCGTCAAGAATGGAAAGGCTGACGTACTTTCTCGTACTGGAACAGATGAATTGGTTTTTACAGCCCCAGATCCAGTCCCCATCAGACCTGAAGATAAACTCTTAGGCCTGACTACAGCCTAAACACACATGGAACTGAAAAAGGAAATTCAATAAATCATGAATCCGGATACCCTCCTTGCATGGCAAGCACAGGGAGAACAATATTCCATCCAAGACCGCTTACCCCTTTTTAAGGGCCGCCTATACATACCCACCAAGAACCTACAACAGCAAGTCATTTCAGGTTACCACGATTCCCTAATCGAAGGGCACCCTGGAATCACCAAGACCTTAGCCAAGGTTAAACAGAACTTTTGGTGGCCTACCTGGCAGAGAGATATAATCCAATACATTCAATCTTGTGGAGTCTGCGCACAAAACAAATCACAAAAACACAAACCATCTGGTCTTTTGAGACCTTTGGACATTCCTCCAGCGCCATGGCACACTCTTTCCCTCGACTTCATCACTAATCTGCCTACTAGTCAAGGGTTTAACACCATCCTTGTAGTTGTAGACCTATTCTCGAAGATGGCCCACTTTATTCCACTCAAAGGCCTTCCAGATGCATCCACTCTAGCCAAGGTATTTCTGGATAATATTGTTAAATTACATGGGTTCCCTTCAGTCCTGATCTCTGATCGAGGTAGTCAGTTCATTTCCAACTTTTGGAGAAAGTGTTGTGCAATGGCGCAAATCGACGTCCGGTTATCCACTAGCCATCATCCCCAAATGGACGGTCAGACCGAAAGGACCAACCAGACCCTTGAGCAATACCTACGGTGTATGTCGCATCACGAGCTGAGAGACTGGAAGGACTTAATATGGATAGCTGAGTACGCATATAACAACTCCTTACATTCCACTACTGGGCAAACACATTTTTATACCTTATATGGCAGACACCCGCGTACCTCAGAATTGGATCTCCCAACCAATTTGGAAATACATGCGGTTAAAACCCTTCACACTAGCATCGCTCAGGCTTTCAAAAAGGCCAGAGAACATCTAATTCACGCCAAAGCCAAGCAAAAACAATTTGCCGACCAACACAGGACGAAGGCCCCCGATTATCAAGTAGGAAACAAGGTTTGGCTAGCCACCAAGTTTATACCCATCAAAGGAACCCGGACCTTTCAACCCAGGTATTTAGGACCCTACACCATAAAGACGATTATCAGTCCAGCAGTCATCAAGTTAGATTTACCATCCAATCTATGCATCCATCCGGTATTTCATGTGTCCCTTTTAAAACCAATGCAACCTGGTACACGGATTGAAGCAGCACCGAAACCCATTCTTGTCGACGGAGAACTTAAATTCGAAGTTAAAGGCATACTGGATTCTAAGTGCTCAAGGGGGAGACTATACTATCTAATAGATTGGAAAGGTTTTGGACCCCAAGACAGATCCTGGGAACCCTGTGAAAATGTTCACGCACCACATCTGATCAAAAGCTACCATCGAAATGTCCCAACTAAGCCTGGCCCGGACAGAAGGAACACCTTGAGAGGGGCCTTGGGGGGAGTGCTGTCACGACCCACACTCTGAAGACCCCCTGGCCAACCTATGGGCCAGGGAGAGTCTTGATTCCAGTCCCCACTAAACCCAACAAATTGCAGCCTAGGCCTTCTTGGGGCCAGTCCTGGTGCCTTTGGCGCCAGGCTCATGTTTGAATCTGGACTTGTGCTTGGGAACTACTTTTCATTAAATCCAGTCATGTGGAGGCATCCTCATAACCTGGCTCCTTTAAACCAAGCTTGCAGTGTAGTGCTTTTGAGTGTGGTACCATGGGGACTATTTTAACTGGACTTCTTTCTTGAAGCTATTTAAACCACACCCGAATAGACTGACACGCTTTGCGTTAGTTTGCATTTCTGCAACGTAACGCTCACCGTGTTCAGCTTCAGCCACGAACCTCGGAAGAACAGAACCTGCAAAGGAAAGGAAAAGACATTGTGAGAAAAGGCAGCAGCTTACCTGAACTTCATCGCCAGCGGAAAAGATAACAGGTTAGCAAAGGCAAGGCATCTTTAGCGCAGCGCATAGTGCCTACTCACCGCATCAAGGCGCTCCAAAAACGCCCATACTTACCGGCGAAACACAGATTCCGCCTTGCCACATATTGGACTTCCACGTACCTAGGAAGAAAAAGACATTGTTTAAAAGGCATGCAAGAATAGCAATATTCACAGCAATAAGACCTACCTGAAAGACTCAAGACGGGCGGCATCAGTGAAGCAACTCGATCGCCATTGCCCACCAAGCACAATGCGCCCCGGCCAAGACAGCAGGACGGAGAACCCGCCAACATCTAAAACAAGGTGAGGAGAAGTCCAGAAGGGTCGCAGACCTACAGGGAGGTGGGAGGCTGTTTACCCCGGTTGCCCAGTTCTGAACATAGTTTACCTGTATTCCAGGCAGAACTCTTCCGCTGGTCGCATCTGGGCATCACAAGGAGGGACATCTGAACCCCAACTGCTGGGTGGCGCCCCCGTGGAACCAGGTGAGCATAACAGTTGTCCTTCCTGAGGAACTTGTTCAAGTATCCCAAGTCCAAGATGGGTCTCATTCCTCTGTCCTTCTTGGGTATTAGGAAATATGGAGAGTACCATCCTTTATCCCTTTCCGCTACAGGCACTGGTTCTATCCCACCTTTCTCTAGCAGGGGCAACATTTTCAGCACAAGGAGCGGATCTGGAACCCTCAAAGAATGGCTTTCCAGTGGATGGTTCTGAGGTCTTTGAACGAAGGGAAGGCAGTAACCTTGGGCTATGGTTTCTAATACCCAAGCATCCGAGGTAATGTCTCGCCGTTCTTTCAGATGCTGAGACATTCTGCCTCCCACTAGGGTTTCATGGTTCAAGACCTCAGAGAGGTTTTGAGGTGGCTGACGCAGTGGCTGTTGGTAAGGATGCCCCTGCTTGAGCGGGCTTTGCACCTCTCCCTCGTCCACCACGAGGGCATCTTATTTGACATCTTTGACCAGCCATTCCTCTCGCTCTTCCACCTGAGGAGTAATAGCAAAGAGATCTACCCCTCCAAGGCTGTCCACTGGGGCAAAAGGGCCGAGGCTGCCTAACAGCAGCAACTAAAGATTTGGCTGCCGCCTTTGTGGTCTGCAACTTCTCAAGTCTTTCATCAGCATTGCTGCCAAAAAGGTGAGACCCGTCAAAAGGCATGTTAAGGAGTATAGATTGCACATCCGGTGCAAATCCAGACTTGCTCAACCACGCAAATCTGCGTATTATGGTGCATGTTGCCATGGCTCTGCTGATGCTGTCAGCAGAATCCAGACCCGACTGAAAAGACTTGCACATGGCTTCCTTCTCGTCTCTAACAATAGCCGAGAAACCATCTCTTTCCTCCCCTTTGGGAATATGCTCAGCTGCCATAGAAATACCCATAGAGTGAATGAAAACTTTGCTAAGGCACAAGACTTAAGAGCCATGCTCTCAACGGAAAAAACGTTCCTTGCCCATGCACCTACTCTTTTGTCATCCCTATCTGGAGAGATGGTTTGGTAAGCGACCTGTTTTGAGGTTGCAGTAGCTGCCTGCACCACCAGACTTTCTGGGGTGGGGTGTCTTGACCGGTAGTCGGGGTAACTACTAGATGGGCAGTATTTACTTGTGAAGTTTCTTTTTACTGACGGACTTGACTCCAGCATCTCCCAATTGGCAGACCTCCTTTCTTGAAGCACAGTATGGAAAGGTAAAATGGGATCCATTTGCGGACCCTTATCAAGCATGTCTGTTAGATCATCCTGCTCGAAGCAGAGGGTAGGTCTACCCCATCCCAAGTCATCTAAAACCTTAGACATCAACTGTCTATATGATGCATCTGCATGTTCACAAGTTTCAGGTTTACCAAATTCTAGCTCTGGTGAAGTGTCCACTCCACTGCCTGTTTGTAAGTTGTCATAAAGATCTTTTAGCCTTGACTCCTCTGATATAAAGCTATCAGGGACATTTGGTGTACCATATTGTAGCCTAAACGGCGCATCGTTATCTGATGGCTCATTTTCATAAATCGAGGTTAGTAATTTAAAATAATCCTTTCTAGGTAAAGTATACCTTGTATCTGGTATGGGTGTCGAAGTATTCAAAAATGTTTACTCGACCCTCGAGGAGTCGCCGATATTTTCAATTAAGTCTTTTTCGACTTTGATGTCCGAATACTTTGATGGCATCAATGGTGTCGAAGGTGCCATTGGTGTCGATGGTGCAGCTGGCGTCAATGGCGCAGCTGGCGTCAATGGCGCAGATGGCGTCGCGTTGCAGCTGCCGTCGAGGGCGCAGCTGGCGTCGTAGGTGCAGCTGGCTTTGATGGCCAGGTTGGTGTCGATGACCTCGATCTCAATTTATTCTTCGACTTGTGGCTCGAAGGATCCTCTGATGATTTCTCATCGCTTTGAGGCCTCGACAGCTCTCGATGTGGATCTGGCCTTCGTCCCAGTCTCGAGAGCGCGCAGGATTTGGCTCGATCCCTTTCCTTACCGGCTTTTTTAGAAGGCGGTGTAGGAGCATGGCTTGTCGAGGGTTTTTGTTTTGCAATTATTTTTAGCATTTCTAACCTGAATGCAGGCCTTTGTGGGACAGGTTATAGCTTTCTGAGAAGAGGAGTTTGACGAAGAAGTCAAAGTGGGCAACCTACGGTGTCTGTTCTTCGACTTCCTCGACGATGATGAGGAGTGGTGGGAGCCACTCATCGACCTGGACCTTTTCACCTTCTTCCTTCGAAGGGAGTCGCCTCTCGCATTGTCCGAAGAAGGTTTCTTCAACAGGATAGTCGATGGGGATATCTTGGTGTTTTTACCTACCGCCAATTTCTCCTTTCACTCCTTCAGAGCTTTTCCAGTCATCAATTGGCATTTCGAGCAGGCCAAGGTCTTGGGCTCCACACCGAGACACCACAAGCATACTCAATGTGGATTGGTTATCACCATCTTGGAATTGCAGTCCTGACACTTCTTAAACCCGGTCTTCGGGGTAGTAGGTGTTGAAGATGAAGACATTTTCATATTTTCGCAAATGAAACTATTGAAGCGCGCCGCAGTTCATGAAGACTTTGCCTACTCAGATAAACAGAACTGAAGCCAACGGGTGCTGCGCATGCTATGTATACCTTCGATGACAGCATCCTTGAGACTGAGGCCCTCGAGGTACATGGAGTCAACTACATCGACACACAGCGCCCTCTGCCGAAAAACTTTTTTCGAAGCAGCTGAAGTTGGATATTGAATTTCAAAGATGAGGTATTAAGTGGGGGGACACAATCCATTTTAAAGAACATTACTGAGAGGTAAGTCATTTGTTCTACTAATAGATTGTTTCCTCCAACAAATTCCTCATCAATGATAGATTGACTCCCATAGTAGTACGTTGATCTGGATGAGGGAGGAGAGCATGGGCACCACCTGTAACAGAAAACATTGAAGTACCACTCCACTAAAGGGAGCATCCTACTCCGATTGGGAATCTAGTAGTAAGTGGGAGGGGCCCTGTTCAGGTGGCTGTCCAAGATCACCCCGATAAATCGGAGGGACTAGAATGGTGAAACCTGAGACTTCTTGAAGTTCAGGGAGAAGCCCAAGCTGTGCAACAGGCTGTATGTTCGGAACAAATGTGCAGATGCCTGATCCGGGGCGAGAGATCAGTGATCCAGTCAGCCAGTAAGGCAAAGACATGTATGTCTTCTCTCCAACCATTGCCAGCAGCTTGGTGAAGACCCTGGGTGCCAAATACAGACAGAATGGCAGGACTTTGAACTGGTAGTGGCATTGGCCAACTACGAATTTCAGGTACTTGCTTTGCTTTCGTTGTGTGGGCACACTGAATTGTATTGTATTGTATTGTTTATTATTTGTATTGCGCACCGGACCCTTAGGTATCATAAGATAAGATAATTCAAAGCTTAGTTACACAAAAAGATTACAGAAATAACAAGTTCAACACATATGGGGATATAATACAAAAAATGACAAATAGGGAGGGCGGTGGGTGGCATGGGGAAGTACAATATAAAAAGAAACATGAATGAACCTAACAGTGACATGAGGAGTAAGCTGTACTAGTTGAAAGGAAGTATTTACAGTCACAGAGTCAGTATTTACAGTCGCAGTGCAATAGAGTAGCAGGTACATAGCTAGAAGTCTGAATCTTTGAACCATTTAATGGTGCTCTGACGGATGTTATGGAAGGACTGATCTGCTCTTAATCTAGGTGGTAGTGAGTTCCACAATTGGGTTGCTTTGACTGGATAGCTACAACCCCCAATTCTCGATAACTTGAATATGGGAACAGCAAGGTAGTTAGTGTTGGAGAGTCTAGTAATTCTAGTCGAAGACTTCTTGGTGAATCTTTCCGACATGTAGCTAGGTGCAGCATTGTTCAAACATTTGTAAGTCAAAGTCGCAACCTTCCGCTTGATTTTATCATATGTGGAAAGTCAGTTATTAGCTCTTCTAGTCGTGGAAACGTGTTCTCTCTTGGCAATTCCTAATGCGGCTCTAAGTGCATTATTTTCCAAGGTCTGGATTTTCTTGATGATTTGTTTATTAGCACCTATGAACAACGCGTTGCAATAATCCAACTTTGACAAAATAAGTGCTCGGGCTAAGGAGATGCAGCTACTATTTGATAGAAAGGGTTTGCTAGCTCTAATCAATTTACACGTGTATGCTGTAGATGAGGCCACAGCGTTGACTTGCTTGTTGAAGGATAGGGTTGTGTCTAGTTAAAAACCTACGGTCTTCACCTCTTTGGTCACAGAGATAATGTTGTTGTCAATATTGAAGGCAGAGTAGTTGGAGCTTAATTTATTAAGGGATGCAGTAGTGCCCAGGCTGATCATCTCAGTCTTGTCATCATTCAGGCATAGACCATGGGTGGCCATCCATGCCTGGATGATGAGGTATATCCTGTTCACCAAGACCAAATCCTTGTCATAATCACCAGAAAGAGGTAGGAGGATCTGGGTGTCATCTGCATAGTTAGTGTAGGTGACACCAAGATGATCCAGGATCATCGAAAAGGGGCTTAGTGAAGATGTTGTAGAGGGTAGGAGAGGCACAGGACCCCTGAGGCACTCCACAGGTGATAGGGATAGGGTCAGCAGCTGTGGTCAGAGAGAAAACTCTCATGGAGCGGTTCCTAAGAAAAGATTGTATCCAGATTGTGGCTTCAGCTGAGAAGTGGGTGGCTGTGTCGAGGTGACTACATAGGACCCCATGGTCGACTAAGTCGAATGCCGCGGATAAGTCCAATAAGAGAAGGAGAGCAGAAATCCCTTTGTCTTTAAGCTCGTCAATCTGTGCCTTCAAGTCTAGTAAGGCTGTTTCAGTTGGTGTCCAGTCATAATTTCGAAAACATAATTTCGAAAGTCAAAAAAGTCGAATCAAAAATGTCGAAAAAAAAAATGTCAAATTGTTTTTTTTTTTCGATATTTTTTTTTGGCTCTAGTTTCTGTGAAAAAAATAGGTAAAAATAAAAAAAAGGGGGGTTGGGGGGGACCCCCCATTTCGAAAAAAAAACGTCATTTAAAAAAATTCGACATTTTTTTTTCGACGTTTTTTTTTCGACTTTTTGACTTTCGAATATTTTGTATTCGAAATTATGTCTATGAACCGTTTCAGTTCCATGCTGGGGCCGAAAACCAGACTGACGTGAACCCAATAAGGAGTTAGATTCCAAATGTTTTTGGATTTGTGAGTAAGCCATTTTATCTAATATTTTCAACAAGAATGGCACAGTGGTGATGGGTCAGTAATTAGTGGGGATCGATGGGACCAACGTCTGTTTTTTTTAGAAGTGGGAGCACCCACGATTCCTTAAGGTTGGCTGGAATTTTACCTGATGAGAATGAAGCGTTAATAAGTTTGGTGATGAACGGGGCCAGGTCTCTAGCGGCATCCTTTATAAGTTGTGGCGGGCAATGATCTCCCTTACAGTTGGAAGGTTTGAGCGACAAGATCATTTTTTCCGTGTCAAGTATAGTAACGTTAGTGAACTTAAAGCGTGAAGTAGACATACTAGAGATCCAGCGATACCAGCCAGTCCTGCAGGTGGATGGCTTGAAGGATTGGAGCTAGAGTAATCATCTTGAACTCGTATTTACACAGGTACAGGTCCAAGAGCTGTAGATCCAGTATGGGACGCAAGCCCACTTCCTACATTGGCACCAGAAAATAGGTTTAATACCAGCACTCGTTCCAAGTGGGGCACCAAGTCTATGGCATCTTTCACCAGAATCTGACGAACCTCCTCCAATAGAAGGAGGTCCATAGGCAAGCACTGGTTGGTCTGAGGATGGTCCAGAGGGCATTTAGCAAAGGGAAAGCGATATCCCTGGTGAGCAACCTGTAAGCCGAGGCAACGGAAGTGTTGAAACCCCAATCCTTTCCGAATAGAGAAATCCTCCCCCTTACGGGTGTTGTATGGTGCATGTCTGTTTCACAAGGGCTTCACACTTGGGTCCACTGTGGGTATGGCAGTGGCAGACCAGCCACCTCTTGTAGCACCTCGCCCCTTGCAGGTCAGTGCTGCTTTTTATGCTTGTACAAAGGTGTACCTGTCGGCATGGAAGGTGAAGGGTTAAAGACCCCTACCTGTGTGGGCCGTGGGCTGTTGATGCTGAACTGAAAGACCCAGAACCTTTCACTGCCGCCTTCGAGGACTGACTTTTCTGGGGGGAAACAAGTTGTTGCCATCAAACGGCATATCAAGGACTTAAGCCCGAATATCCTGGGCAAAGCCTGAGATCATCATCCAGGATTACCTTCTCAACACCGTCCCTGTACTCATGGCATGAGCTACACAGTTGGATGTGTCCAGACCCGCCATAAGAATTTAATGGGATGCCTCCTTACCATCATTGAACAGGATCTCAAAGATCTCTCTCTCAGCTTCCCCTCAGTAAGGTGCTCTGCAGCCCCTGACACTGTGGACCAGAGACCAAAAGAGAATTTGGCCTGGCCACAGTGGACGTTAATGAACCTTAAGCCCAGGCTGCCGTTCCTTCCCTAGGCATCTAGCCACTTATTCTCCCTCATGATAGGAAAAGAAGGGAAGGATAGTGGGCCTCATTATGAGTTCAGCAGATAATACAGCGTTAATTCTGCCAAAGTGGAATTACTGTTAACGCCATGGTATCTGGAAGAATTACTGCCGTCTTACAAATGGACCTGAGCGCGCACACACAATTGTCGATAGCAGTAATTCCGTCTGGCAGAATTACTGCTGAAAACAAGTATCGAATGTTAATTCCGCCGAAAATCAGCAGAATTACTGTTACTGCCGAATTATCCGGTGCTAATTCTGCCGGCAGAATTACAGCCACGGAACCGGAAGCACAGCAGCCATATTGAAAAACAAAATGCACTCCAAATCCCTCATTTCCTGTAGCCATCCGACCCAGAATGGAGTGCAAAGATGTCTCAGGAGAAAGGGAAAGCAAAGGTGCCTGACATACAACTACACAAACAAAAATTCAACGAAGCAGAGCTGCAGGTGCTCAATGAGGAAGTATTGGCCCATGCCGAAGAGCTCTGTGACTCTTGGCATTGAAAAACATCTGGCCAGAGGAAGGCAGCTATCTCAGCCAGCAACCGTGAAAAGGTCATGGCAGTGGGCACAGTCCCATGGGACAGCAAGTACTGCAAGAAACGCTGGAATGACCTCAAGGACAGGGTCCGCAGCCTCCTGTCAAAACACTGGTGGGAGACATTGGCCACAGAAGGTGGTAGTGCGCACTCCCTTGTCCTGACCACATGGGAGGCGAAAGCCAACTCCATACTACACATGGAAGGGATTGAGGGGAGCGGCAGCGCAGAAGCTGGAGCAGCAAGACAAGGGGATGTCAGGGAGTCTATCAGTACCTACTCCCATATGAATGCACTGGCCAAAGGCATGCATCCCCCAGCATAGATGGTCCCTGAACCACCAATGCCGGCAGCTCACCAAGGCCACTGCTGCAATCGGCACAGTTGGGGAGAGAATGAAGGAGCACACTGAGGGTATGTCGGCTTTAAGTATTACTTTCTTATTCACTTAAAGCAAGGTTAGGACATTCCTTTTTGTGTGATTGTGATTTATTCAGTGCGTGGCTATATACAAAGGTGAGCAGCATGTGATTATCAGTGTGATCAGAAATAATTGTCTATTAATTCTTGCCACACCAGATGACCATCCCTTCTGTGAGAAAGGCATGGTATCAAAGCAAGACAGACACAAGTGACCACAGTTCAACAGTGTTTATTGAACTTAATCAAGGGTGTGATAAATGCCTATCTAAACCTAAATCTAAGATGGGAGCAAGCTACGACCATCAAATAATAATAATGCACTCCTAGTGGAGTCTCGTCAAAATAAAAGGGTCTATACTAAAATAAAACAATTGCCAATCCTTACCTGTAAGTTACAAATAGTGTAGGGTGATGTTCATGAAAAAGAAAGAAGTGTTCACAAAATGGTAAGTCGGGATGTTCAGGCTGTTGGCCTTTCTTCCCACGTTTTCAGCACGGGACAAGGCAGTACACTCGAGCATAGGACACTCTTGGGCTTCTTCGGCACAAGGACACAATTCTTTTATAAGCATTAGGGCCTTCTATGCCCAAGTCTCTTAAGTTCTCAAAAAGTCTCTGGCTTCAGAAGGTCTGATGTATCAAACAAACAAAAAGTTCCTTTCCAAGTATTCACATAGGGCGATTCACTCTTCACCCTGGATCCCCCTCATCTGGGCTCATATCCCTTTTCCCAATTAGTCAACCTCAGCCGGGTTTGGAACAATTCCTGTTCATAAATCTTTTATTGGGTGATTCACGGTTCACCCCGGATCCTCCTCAGTCGGGCTCTGATCCGCTTTTCACAATTAGTCTCCCTCAGTCTGGCTCGGACCAATTACAGTTTCTATTAGCTATCAAAGACTTTCTAATGTGCACATGGTTTGGATTTACCTGTTGCAGGACCACTTCAATGTTACAGTTCACAATTTTATACTCTTAGTTGGATACCTAAATAGTCCTTTGAATGAGTTCCCACGTGGTGCAGGACCACTCTGTACACGGTACCTTGGGTTGTCTCCCAACGTTCAATCACAAAGTTCAATTACTTCTTTAGTTCCAGTTATACTCACATCACTCATCGCCAACGCCTCACACACGGTGCTCTTTATACAATGTTGCCGCTTGCAACCTTGGTTCTAACACAGGCCAGTTTGCTATCAGTCTCTCTGACTTACCGCCTTTGCTGACTTTACTGGAACTGCTATGTTGTGGGAGCTAATGACAGTACCACAGCAGCAATCGCTCCTCCCGCCTCAGCCATCGATGTGGGAGTGCCCCGGGTGCATTAGACAAACAATAGACCTGTCTTCAGCTTTAATTCCCAGTCTTGTGTTTCTTATTCTTGAGGGCTCGTGAAAGTAACGTTTTTCCTCCGATATGGCCAATGGCAACTTCCACCTTGCAACGCTTTCTGGTCTTGCCATTATTCTCCTCGTATTTAACTGTCATCTCGGAACTGCTGCTTCCTTGTGTGTTTGCCTTGCTTAGAGTGTGCTTTTGTGCTCCACCTTTTATCTGTGTTGGGAAGTGTGATGGGAGTCAGGTGTGTGTAAGAATCAGTAATTGCCTGACCTTGCCTGACCATGGTATTGGGACATGTCAGGTATACGGATCTGGTGTTAGTCCATTGTCGCTCACAATGAACTGTCCATGAGAAAGTGTTCATGTCGGGAAAGGGTGGAGGAGCGTTGAGCTTCTAGGTATCCTACCTGGTAGGATGGGGAAAAGGTGTTACAGGGAAGGGAATACTGCATCTCACTCTTCAGTGTCCCACTTCCACTCCCCTCATCCAGGTGATCAACCCGCACTAGTCCACCCCCAATAGTGGTGGCTGTGTCCTGGCCACCTGGATGACAGATCCCCGGGGACTAGCGGGAGAAACCTTCAGGTTTCTTACACTTCCCACCTGCTCAAGGTGTGGCAGCACTGCACTTGCAGATAGTGAGTCATTGCCTTCTACGGGTGGAATATCTTCATTAGGGGGCAGAGGGAAATGTTGCCTGTGGCAAATATTGTGCAGCATGGCACAGGCAAGAAATATTTGTCCAACCTTCTCTGGCCTGTGCAAAGAAGTCATACTGTCCTGTCCCTTCTGGGCGAATGATGATTGAGGACCCCCCTTGCACATGATATAAGGCCCTAGACCCCTTGTGGTTTCATGTGGAACTCTCCCCTAGCTCCCACCCTCTCTTTGTGCACGTGGTATAATGCCCTGCGACCTCTTGTGCATGTGGAGTGCTACTCTTTCCCCACACGCCCACGGGCACTGCACATAGCATACTCTGGAGTCCCCACTGTGTGCACATGGCACCTGTTCCCTCTGTCCAGACATTGCATACTGCCCTGTCCATTTTATCTAACTCTCGCTTTTACCATCCGTGTGAATATGGCATCCTCCCTTGCATCCTTTTGGGAACATGTGGAATTCTCCCCTGCCCAACTGTGTGCAGGACATACCTCCTGTGCGCAGTGTGGATCTGCAGTGTGGATCCGGCCTAGTCATAGGTGGCAGTGGCACTGGCAGTTATGTAACCTGCTGACACTGAGGAACCAGGTTCGCACCATTTAAGCGATTTGCCAATTCTAGCCAATACTAGCCATGTGATCCGTTTTATAGAAGCAATATGCACCATACCCTCATCAAAGCTGGATGTATCATGGCACATGCACAGAGAGAGGTGGGGGAGAGTTCAATACGCACCCAGCAGCAGGGCCAAGGCAGTGTTCCATGTGTGCACACAGAACGGGGCAGGCAGGGGCAGTGCAGTGTGCCCCACACTCTACGCCGGGACAGTGGGGCATACCGTGTGCACGCAAAGGGGACAGGAAGAGAGGTCCCCATAAACGCCCCAGGGGAAACAGTATGCAAGCTGTGGGCGTACAATGTAGGCGAGAGAGAGAGTGTGCTGAACACAGAAGCATCAGGATAGAATAGATACTAGCCATGTGCGCAACAGAGCAGAGGTGCCCCCAAAAGTAGTATGCTAGTGCCACGCTCCTGCAAGCTCAGGTGCCTCTTGCAGTGCTCACCTGAAGGTCTCCTTATAAGAGTCCGGGAACTGGAGGTTCTTCTTGGCCTTCGAGCGTCTGGACAGGCACGCATGGATCCCAGAGCTGGATTGTAGGTTGGCTGCTGGCCTGCTGCTGCACTGGCTGCTGGGCTGCATCTGCACTGGATGGGTTTTGCTGATGACCTGATCTTCTTTGATAAGACTCCTTTTTTTTGGTCTACAAAATAAACTTAACCTTTTTTCCAGCTATGCCACCAAGTATAATCTCCAGTAGGGGTGTTGCTAGGTCTGGAAAAGAAAGATCTGGGGCTATGCTAATGTCTAGACTCGGGGCTAGCTAGCCTTTTGGTTGTAGCTCTTGAGATTCTATCCGGGGCTACAACCAAAAGACCAGGGGCTATAGCCCCCTTAGCCCCCTCCCCCCTAGCAATGCCTCTGATCTCCAGGACAATACTTCCAAGTCCAGCATTAATATTTTCACTAACAGGAAGAGGATTCAAACTTTCAAATGGACGATTGTAGGTATAGAAATGGAACACACCTTTTCCCTACGGTACCTTGGTTACAACTTATCTGACAGGGCTTCCTTAAGTATGCGGGATACTGCTATCAATCAGAAGATGAGGCCGCTTCTGTCTCAGATGAAAATCATATTTAGGAAGCACTGTAAATATTCTGTCTTGTCTATTATTGAGTTCTATACCATAAAAGTCTAAACCATTCTGTTATACGGTTTAGACATGTGTCTGTTGGACTTGGATAAGATCCTCGACAAGGTTCAGGGGACAATTTGGAAAAAATGTTTGGACTCAGCCACTGCTCTACCTAACTCCATTCTACGACATGAGCTAGCGCTGAGTTCCTTATCTTCCAAACACCAATGGTGGATGTTGACCAATTACACAAACATGCTTAATCCTCCACGCAATTCGATGTACCAAGACCTAGGTAAGATGCTTAAAAGGGCACATCCAAAATCTCTGGTGAGATTTGACGTGAAGATGAACAACCTTCTCACTAGAATTAACGCAAACACGCAAGACCTCGGTTTATGCTTACCTCAAGTCAAAAAGAAACATGAATTTGATTGATTGCTCATTATTGAGGGCCAATAATAGCTACAACTCTTATAATTAATAAGCATGATTTTCTAAAAATAGAAAATCTCGTGCAAACTATTTCCTATGCTTCCCTTACGAGAAAGCCTGTGCTTTATTCCTTAGATTTAAATTAAACCAATTTTATACTTTTGAGCAAGTTCACTATTGGCATAAAAATAATGTTAAAGTAGACAACGGCTGGTGCCGGTTTTGCTCAGCCACAACTGGACCAGAAACCCTGAAACACGTGGTTATGTTTTGTTCATATTTTGAATCTGCCAGAATGACGTTACTCTGCAATTTTAACATTGGTGATACCTCATTCTCTAGGGAATTGTTGTGGACCCGGCGTATGTGGGGTGAGAACACCTCTATGGTTTTAGCACTTAGCTGGCTATTGGCTAGAATTCATGAGCTTTTATGTCAGCCAAGAAATGTGTAGTATTTTAAAGTTTGATACTGCAATGTGTATGGCTAACATTCTTCGACCAGTAAATCTTGAATGTAGCGTAACTTTATGCTCAACCTATTTCACAAGAACAGCTTTTTTCAAAATTTGACTACTATGCAACTTTGACAGCAAATGTTTGACTTTTATCAAAGTTACTGTATATTGTTATTATCAAAGTTACTGTATATTGTTAACAGGTATGTGGTTTTAATACCTTTTAATGTTAACATATCTTTGTTGTCTTTTAAGGAGTTTTTTTAGTCTGATTTTTATATGTAATTACATAACATGTTTGCGATTTTGCACATAATTATCTGCAGCATTTGTACATTGTGTAATATGTCTCATGGACTTTTATGAGAAACTGTAACTGCAATATTTTATATGTGTAACATGTTAGGAAAACAGGGTGACATCAAGATGTTTGTAAGGGTGTTCTGTTTTTAAACCACATACAAATAAAAAAAATAATAAGACTGTGCAGGATGTGTACACGGTGGCAGGATATGTAAGCTTGCCAGAAATTACCTGTAATGACAGTGAGAGTCTAGCCCCGGGACGCTGAGAACGTTGATGACCAGTGTTAGGGAGAATTCTCTCTTTAGGCTGAATTTCCTAACCTAGTGAGTCCCCCAGCAGCTTTGCTGGATTTCTGGAGTTTGTTTTTTTCTCCTGCCAAGAGTGAGACTCTTTTTCTCCCACTCCTGGACATGATTTGTGGTGTTCCTCTGACTGTTAATGTGTTTTCTGGGCTATGGGGTCCTTTACTCCATAGGGTCTCATGTGTTTTTACTATGTGTGTTACACAGCACCCTCCGTGCAGTAACACAGGGGTGTCATAGTGACACCCCACCATAGACTCCATACCCTGGTACTGACTACTGTCTCCCAGGGCATGTAAAGTCACCATTGGCTTTACTAGTCCCAAATTATTAACAGAAACCAGTACAAACCATCATATTGTGGACGTACTGGTCGGGGCAATTTGATTGGCCCGGGGTCTGTTAGTCGAGTTTTGGCTGGTGGCAGTGGATACTACTTTTTATATTCGACCGCAAATATTTTCCTATGGGATTTTCCCATTGTTCAAGGCTACCAACTTTAATTATTTAATTCTCATAGCCTCGAACATACCGCTGGTTTATTTAATTAATATTAATTCGCCGGTTGGTATTTGCTGCCAGGACTCGATTCTAAAATGGCGTTTGTGTTCTCTTCTGTAACCCCAACCCAAGTCGATCCCTTTGTTCCACTTTTTGGCGGGCTTCTCCACAGAAGCCTCCAAAAGTGGTGCCACTCTGTCTGGGTACCACAGGAGGTGTGGGAGGGGGTTTAGGCACCCTGGACTGAGTTACCTTGGTAACTCAAGTCGCACTCTTGTGTGATTGGCCCAAGTGGTGAGCCGGCCGGCTCACCACTTCACATGTTTGATTGACAGCTAGGCTGAGTGAATGGGGGTATGCTGCATAAAAGCAGGGCTTTGGGGACTGGAACTTCAGGAGTCACCACAGGACCTGAGAATCCGACGAGGGAGAAGCTGAGCCGACCTACCATGACGACACCACCGGTGGAGCTCTGCAGAACCGACTCACCACTTCCCGACGACAGAGAAGATCTCCCGGCTGGAGAGGCTTCTTCCCCTGACTGGTGGGCACAACCAGTTTACCTTCTTTTCATCGCACCCCAGACCGGTTTGTGGTCGAACTGCCCGTGCCAAGCACCCCGGCGGCCGGATAGCCACTTACCACTGAACCGCAAATCAACGGACCGCTCCTTGTACCTGGGAAACTCCGCGGCTGGTTTCTTCCCTGGCAGTACAACAGACTCCTGTCTTCCTCCCCCACGAGATCCTCTCTTCCCCCGGACGAAGCACAGACTTGCATCCGCTGCCAGGAACAACTGCCCCCGCTGGAGTGTTCTCACCACTTTAAGGTACCGTGTCTGCCAGGCCTCCCTTTCTGAAGATTGCTACAAGGTAATAATAACCCCTTAACCTTCTAGACTGGGCTGGCCGCCTTGACCCTCTAACTGGTCCCTTTCTTTGGTCCAACTACTTTTTGAACCGTTACAAGACTTTTGTGCACTGCAACCGTGTGACCTTGGACACATTTAGTTCTGATCCTCTTAAAGCGGATCCGGCCTACTGACTCTGAATTCACGGTGTTACTTTGCCTTCCTCTCTTGTTGTGTTCGTGAAAAAGTGTTGGGATCTGTTTCAATTTATTCTCTGCTGTTCTCTCCCTTTTTAAAAACAAATTATTAGAGTGCCATCTACGTTAAGCGCTCACCGCTGTCTGAAAATAAGTGGGGCTTTACTTAAGACTTGTCTAATATTCTTTTAATGGAGTGTATATCTTTTAGTGACCGTGTTTTTGAATTGCTTACTATTAGTGCCTGTGTGTTTTTCTAGATGTGGTTTTAAATAAATAATTATATCTCTTTTACACCAAGCCCTGGTCAGTGTTTACTTTTTCTATTGTGCTCTCTTGACCTATTGTGAATACTCTGTATACTGCCTAACTCTTCTTGAGGGAAGTCTGACTGCTCAGCCACAGCTACCAAGTGAATCTGTGTGGTACAGACTGCTACCAAGTGGGTTTACTGCCAAACACCTGTAGTCCTAAATCTTTTGCAGTGGTCCCAGAGGGAACTGCACAGGTTTCTGCCTAATAACCAGCGAAGAGCGGCTGGACGTAGAAGCGCTGACACTGAAGCAGCTGGCGTTTCTTTGAATGCGACAGTTGGTGTTGTGGGAAATATAGTTCCCGATCACAGCATGTGGGGTGCATATAAAGGCCCCAAACGGAAGTCCCTTTCACATAAATGGCAGGGTTTTAAACACTGAAACAAAAACGGCCTGGCCTTTGTTTTTGTTTTTTAAGTAAAATGAAAGAGCCATGCGGAAAGGGGCCTACCTTTCATTACCAATGGATAAGAAGCATTTTAATTTACGAAAGGAGGAATCAAAGATCCTGTCACATGGAAAACAGGAATTTTAAGCATTGAAAACAAAAATGGCCTGCATGGGTGTGTGCAAATGAACAGTTTAAAAAAGTTAAACAAAATATCATTGATCACAGAAAAATGTCAGGCAACCAAAACATGATGTGCAGGCTGACATGATGATATTATGTTTCATCCACAAAACATCAGTGACATTTAAAGAGCCACTTTTTCTTCATGAAAAAATGTCAGCCCAAGGCAGACCCTTTGGCTGGCTGTGGGCAAAACCTCAACAAGGAAAACTCCCACTCTCAGCCTGGATGTCACATCTCCCATCTAATGACCAACCGCAATAAAATGCCCTGCTAAAGTTGTCGAAATTCAGTGTTCTCCAGACTTGCTGGCTCTGAAAGCATTGACTTCAAGAAAAAGTCACCCTTAGCTGCAGCATGACTAATATGTGTGAAAATGGGGGGATTCCACTTCAAAGAGCAGGTTTCCAGCACAAAGGAGACTGATAAAAAAAACTCTGGCCACCGGCTGTCCCAGTGAAAATAAATGGCCGGAAGGCAGGGACGTTTGTCCCACATGAAGATTCACAACTAATTTAAAAGGGCTATTATTATTTAGGGCTTTTTCTCAACTATCATAAGTCAGTTGGATTTCATCTATGCACCATTTTTTTAATGTCATTTCCAGGTGATTTCGGGGATATAAAATGTATCTACCTGTGACTCGAGGAACTGCAATGGCCAGTTAAACTAGGTTTCTGGCTGATCTGAGCATGTTCCATACGTGAGAATTGATGAGCGGGTGGAAAATGAAATTGGGGATATGTTTAATAACTTAAATAGTCATATCTGTTGTGCTTTCTATAGAAATGGCAGAAAGGTGCCACATGGCCGTGCTACATGGTATGGATTTGGTGGTTGGCTTATCTAATTCTCCATGATTAGCTGAATCAGAAAATAAGTGTAGTATAGCAGTTGCTAGTAAAATGATGAAGTTGTGATACATAACTAGCTTTTGCCAAAAAGCTTAAAGGAGAAGAAAGGGCGATTACAAATGGGAATTGCCATATGTTTCTCCAGACCCCTAAACCAATTCTGACTTGGAGGCTGGTTTTGGGAGGAGAGAGAAGGGTAACTGTCAAATCCTAGCGGCAAGGATTATTGCGGGGTACTTCCCCAAGATGGTAAAATTGGTGGGTCATCGATGCTATATAAGGGGGACTGCACTAGGACAGAGACAGAAAAGGAGAGACATGAACAGACAGACAAGAGAGACCATCAGGAAGGCTGCTGAAACTTACCATCTGACAGCTGTAAGGAGCCACCAGAGGAGATTGCTGAGAGTGCATCTGGGTGGATCTGTCTATTCCTAGGAAGGCCTCAAAGCTGACTGGGTCCCATGGTGTAAAGCGGGAGGCCATCTTTAAGAGTGGAGTGGCCAGACCCTTGCCCTATCTTTCCAGAGTGTCCTGGGATGCAGCTGGCTTTCCTGAACCTTAAACAGAGGCTTGCTATGTAAGTAGAACTGAGCCCTGGGAAACCAAAAGGTGGAGGTGGCTGCTTGCCTGAATCCTTTCCCTGTATAGTGGGTGGGGGGCAAACTGTGTAGATCCTTAGCCTAGTTAACCAAAAATATTAATTTAATCAATTACCCATTTGGCAGAACGCTACAGGGTGAATTTGGTTAAAATTAAAAATTAACAAAACTCACTTCCCAGTGTGTGCTGAAAACTATAGCCTATAATTTAATTGGGTAATCCTTGTTGTTCGGCTGACCCCGACTTCTTTAGGGAAGAGGGGTATCTTTGTTCTTATCAGTCCGTATCCAGCTTCCCCAACACAGGCCTTTCAATTAGGTAGGTCTGAAATCCAAAATTCCCATAAGCATTCAAATTTTTCTATCTGACGTCCCAACATAGACCAAAGCAAGGGGGGGGGGGGCTGAAAAACAAACCACTAAATCACCTTGTGTTTACTTTAAACCAAAAGTGTGGGCAAAATCATAATTACCAATCTTGAAATCCTACTGTTAGCCTTTTTAGCCTGCAGGAAAATAAAAATCACACAACATTACATGATAAGTGCCTTTGTTGTTGATCAGTGTAATTATTTTGTGAAGTGGAATTTGTAGAAAGTGAAGAATTGTGATTGTGTTCTTTTTAACTCACTTTTGTGATTTATTTATGCTGAGAGAAGTTGATTGTGTTGTGCCAGGGATGAAGTAGTAGTAGTGCTAAATTCTATTACGTTTCATTTAAATAACGACCAATATATTTCCTGTAAACTGGCCTGGTTCTTGGCTCATTGTTAGCTCAGGGGAGAGTGACCCACGGGGTATGATATGTGTCTGAGATGGGGCTAAAGAAAAGAATGTGTTAGTTTGTTGTGTCACCACTTGAGTGGGGAGGGAAGGAACTCTTTGTTTTGAGGGTGGCTTCTCAACAAACTGTTACAAATTGGGTCTCGGGCCAAGCTTGACCCATGACAAGCACATTGTGATAGTCTATTCATTTTGATGCTTGATGCAATTGCATTAAGGTGGAGGGAAAGTGATCTTTGTTTTGTTAAAGTGTCGCTAGGACTTGACTCCTGAGTTCCAGGGAGATGTATGGGAGATGTATAGGTATAATAATTAAGAGTGTGTAATCATTTATTTGAGTGAGGAACAGGGTGATTTTGCCCCTGCATAAAGGAGTTTTTATAAAAGTGCAAAAAGCCAACTGTGAAAATGACTACTGTTCAAATTGGGGAAGTAACGGAGCATCTCTTATTTCTCAAAGGAGAATGGATTGAGGATGATGCAGGAAACTGACAAACCAGAATTGTGTGGGAGGTTACCTCATTAAGCAATGATATTTGGTTTGAAGCCGGAATATTGCACAAAGCACTTGAGGCTTTTTATATGACCACAACTGCTTGTGATGAACAAATACTAATACAAATGGCTCAGCTGACTGCTCAGTTATATTTTCAATTGCTGTTAGTAGAAGGGCATTGGCAAAATAGTGAGGCTAGTATAATGAATCAGGCTGGAGACCTGTCACAGGCCCAGTATCTTGTTCAACAAAGCTGAGTTAAAAGCACTGCAGCAAGAGAGTGCAGAGCATGTAACAGTTTTTTGCACTGATAAATTCCCAAAAAGAGTGTGTAGAAAATCTGAGCGACTGCAACACAAGCTACATGACCAGTTTGCTCATAATAGAGTCTTTTTGGAGGACATTATCGCATTCCCATCAGAAATAAAAACAATTGAAAACTGAAAATAGTCAATTAACTATCAAAGGGGTTGATTCCCAAAATGACTTTGATCAGATGGATCAGCAGGTAAGTACTCTGAAACAACGGAGAACACAGCTGGCTCGGGGGGGGGGAATACCTCTTGAATCAGGATAAATGCATCCTATTTCAGAGGATAAATTAGTTGGAAATAGAGGTAGAAAAAGAACAGTCAGGTTCTCAGGATCTTACCAGGATTAGAGAAGAAAGGAATGAGCTTGTAGAGTGAGTGAGGTAAATAGAAGCTGAACTATTAGAGGCAGCAAAGTGTAGGGATGAACAAGAGAAAGAGATTTGTCTCCTGAAGGAAAAGCACCTTGAATATGCACACAGCTTGCAAGGCTCACAGAGGGAGAATGAATCACTTGAGCAAGAGGTGCAGCAAACAAAGGATTGGTGGCTAGCTCAGAGCAGGGTGAGATTAATCAGGCCTTAGTGTCAGAATGAAATAGCCAGCTCTCTGACTACCAACAGCAAACAAATAAAGAGAGACACAGGTATGAGCGCCTCACCAAAGAAATAAAAAATTTAAAACACGACCCGAGGCACCTTAACCAATCAGGATATGGGACAAGTACACTGATCAAGGGGAGGTACCCTTCCGAACAGAGGCCTCATGCCAGTCATTTACAACCTCTTGTGCACAAATGGGAACCAACCTCATGCATGCCACCTATCAAGAACAGGGTGACATGAGGCAGTTGGACTTACCCAGGCCTAGTCCAACTGATCAAGATGGCCAATCCCTGTCTGATATTGATGAGTATTCATCTCTACCACACAGAAGGGAAAGTGGCCAGACCAGTGTGTCCTGGAAAGTAAGAAATAATACGGTAAGCACTTCAAACCATAAACACTCTTATGAGGAGAAAGTTGGGGAGTTAGATTGGCTGAAGATGAGACTACAAAGAGACCACCTTGCCTGCTTTGCTGAAGGAGAAAAGCCAGACCCTCAGGCTAGGAAGGGCATTATAAAAACCTCTGTATATTCAGGGGAAAGGGGGACTTCCCCAGGCTCCCTGGTACGAGGGATGAGGAAACTGGGTTCTATCCTGAGCCTAAAAGCAACTCCAGGCAGAGTGACCCTGAGAGTCCAGGCAAGAGGAGTCCAGACCCTGTTGTTCTGGGAGATATTCCCATTCTCATAGAGATAGGGAGCGCCTAGAAGATAGGGAAGGGAGCACCGGTAGCAGGTAGTCAGAAGGTGAATGGACTCTGGTGCAGAAGAAGAAAAATACAGAAACACAAAGAACGGGTTTTGTCAAAGACCCAATAAGACAAATCAAGGCCACAAAGAGCTTCCTGACCCCTTACCACAAGAATGAAAAGTATTCAGTATGGGAGCACCTGGAACTTTATGAGCAGATGACGGCATCATTCCAGATCAGGAATAATGTGAATTGTATAGCGTTTGCTAAATGATTGTTCTAACCTGAGAACTCCAGTTTCTTTGCAGTACTCGGGGACCGCAATCATCATAAATGGTCCACCTATAAGGCAACCCTATTGAAACATTTTTCCACCCATAGGAACCCACAAGACACAGGTAAGGTTGCATATAACTTGCAGTGTGGGGAAGATCAGGCACCTAGTGAGTTTGTGCAGGAGTTAAATTGGGCATTTGCTCAGACTTCCCGGCGGGTGAACACCAATAGTAGTGAGTTCATAACTACATATTTCCATGCTCTCCCCAAATACATAATGACTCAGTTGGTGCATGACTTTCACGAGCATAGGACCATGGATTGGGTGATTGAACAGGCCACCAGGATTTATGAGATCCGAAAGACTGCTGAATGTAAAAATACTGTCAAAACCGACAAACTATCTAACACCGCTGCTGCTGCAAAGGTGGCAGAGGTAAAAACGACCTCTTCATTGGACCTGGAGATGGGGCGGCCTAAAGGTAACCCTCCTGCCAACAAGCAAAATGGAAATCAGAAGAGACCCCCCAACCCTGCCCAATCGAATGGCAGTCAGGCGGAGGCCCAGAACAATAATACCTCTGACCCTGCCACCTATATAAGTCCTAGGTACAAGGGTACTAAAACAATCCTTGGGTATGTATACACTCCCCCAGCCCAAGGGGGGGACTAATCAGGTAAGTACTGCCCAGGAAACTTCCCTCCAAACTGCCCTCAGGAGAGAAGTATCACTCCACTTCCAATTCTGAAGTTTTTTCCCAGATAACTCCCAAACCAGAACTTCCAAAACAATCCACCCATCACTCCCCAGTTCCAGGACAATAGATCCCTGAACCCAGGAGAACGGGAGATTCAGGATGCAAAATTATGGGGGGAATTTCCAGTACCCAAGCTGCTCTGGGAGAAGGGACAGCTACCCCTTTCATGAGCAGCAGAGGTTTGACTTGAGACCTCCCTTCCACCCAGACAAGGTCTTGCAGCTGGAGCAACGGGCACAGCAACTGACCAATGACCTGGGGCACATGCTGAGGGCTCAGTCCAACTCTCAACCTAACCCTGCTTCCCAGAATTCCCCAATACCCAGATCTGATGCCCTAGGGGGGAAATGACAGGAGGAAACCTCTGACAAACCACAGGTTCGGGAGGAGGGGAGATGCCAAACCCTTGAGGAAGCTTCCTTTCTCACCCAAACAGAACCCCTAAAAAACTCTCAGCCTGGAAGAGTCTCTTCTACCCCTAACATTTTAGAACCCAAAGAGCAAAGGGTAAGTAGGAGAGGCCAACGAAGAACCCATTTTGTGGAGGACTCTGGATTATCCCCTTTGAATGAGAAGAATCCCTGGAAAATTCAGGTAAGCAGACCTTCTCTTTCAAAAACGGGGGATCCCTCCTAAAGAAAAATGGGTCACAAAAGACCCTGCGTGGGACAGGGGAAGTATGGAGACCGACCCAAAACCAGAAACTATTCAACCCCAAACATGTGAGCCAAACAGAAGTGAAACGGAGGAGTGTCCTTTCTCCAAACAGGTTCTGAGAACGGTTGCAGGTAACGGGGACAGCCAAGGAGCCGGGAAAAGGATGAATCCCCAACAACTCCCATTGCGAGTTGCAAAGTTTTTTTTACAGATTTGCGAACTCCAACACAGAAAACTGGCCAAGATCAAACAGTGTCGGAGTTCAATATTAAGAAAATGACCACCGGGCTGTTAAATAACTCATACTTTCTTTGCACCTTGGAGGAGAAAGAAGGCCGATTTTATGCACTGGTTAAGGTGCAAGGTCAGTGTGAATTATCAGCTCTGGTGGATACTAGATCCCAAGCCACCCTCCTGTGGAAAAGGGCCTTTGACTAACTAAACACCACCAAATTCCACTCACACCACTTCCCAGACAACTCCAAAATTTCGACGAGAATAATTTTTCCGTCGAACGGACTGCAGATCTGGACATAAAAATTGTACGACACTGGCTGCAACATCCGATGATCATTGTGACTCCAGAGGGCTCACCTGTTTACTGGGGAACGATCTCCTGAGGACGTTATCACATCCGATCGACTGTGTAAACAAGGTCCTCTGGACTCAGACTAACCGCCCTATCAAATTAAAAATGAGCACCAATTATGTAAGCCTGAATGGTACTTGTCATGTAATTGATCAACATTCTGAAAATGTAGAGTTCCATTCAAGAATAACCAGTAGGAGAACACACTGGTGATGGGAACCCTTCTCCGTTATTGAAAATCAAGCTTACTCCTAGTGGCAATTCACACTGGAAGGGAACACCCTAACATTTTACACCAGTTCAAAATCAGAAGAGTCTTGTGAAACCAGACATACAAGAGTCCGCTCAAAGTCTGACAGACATTCAGAAAAAGGGAGGGTAGTTGTTTTTCCCCATTCAGGTAAATGAGGGGAAGGAACAGGTGCTCGCCAGAGTATGCCTGAATAATGGAAGGAGCTTCATCAGCTAAGGATTATTCAGGAAACTCCCAAAAGATCAAACCATTCCCACATTTAAATTGATTGAGAAATGGGAAGTAGGTCTGGAAACCCTACATTCCAAACATCTCTAGCCTAGCAGGTGTATGCTGAAAATGTCCATTGGCAATAAAAGGATAGACCATAATTGTTGGGTCGTGAGAGATGCTGCTTCCGCCATTAATCTGGGAAGTGACATTCTCAACCGATTCACAATCATTTTGGTCCTAATTAATAATAAAGCCCGGTCCCGATTGGGGAGTAACCCTATGGGCTTTCACAACATTGAAAAAGCATTCCGGTCACCTCAATTGCTGCCTCATGCGGTTGAAGTTCAAGTGTGAGAAAAGGTTACCATCCCAGGATAGGTGCGACAATTTACTATTCCCCTCAAAATTAAGTGAGGATAGAGACTCAAACATCAGGACGCATATATAAATCTAAATTCCCTCCTCCAACAACAAGGGTTATATTGAAATCCAACACCTCTTGTAGACCTAGAACACAACACCATTTGAATATTGGTGGATAACAGCGGCCCTTGAAGTATCACTTTGGGCGCAGATCCGTTTATTGGAATGGCGGTTGATGCCAAACATTATTCTATCGATTTAGGTAATGTAATCATGATACCAATCCCAATCGATTGTTTCGACATCAGCGATGGTATTCCTCCAGAAAAGATTTTTACTATACATAGGGGGAATTTCCTGGTGTACCTTTCCTGCCCCTACAGTGTGGAAGAGGTGACCTGTGACATTAGGTGGGAGGAGGTAGTGTTCAGAGACAAGGACCACTACCTCGAAACCCCTGTCCAGGTCAACACCATCAAAAGAGATCTCTCCACCTAACCGGAGGATCCTGATGAAATTGCCAAGCCCAAGGACTTTCCAGGTTTCAAGCAGATGGTTGAGGAAGGGATCAATCTGGCTGATGCCTGTGAGACCGAGGAGCAAAGACAAAAGCTAAAACGGGTCTTCTTGGAACTCCAAGATATCTTTTCAGTGGACTCATGTGACTGTGGATGCACATCCATTCATTCAACCACCATTCCCACAGATCCAGAGATGGCTCCTGTATTTGTGAAACAATAGCGATTACCTCTTGCATCAGTGGAGTAACTCACAGAGATTATTAAGAATTTAGAATCCTGTGGGATAATTTGTCCGATCCACAGTACCTTTAACAACCCGGTACTGGGGATCCTCAAACCAAACGGCCAATGAAGACTGTGCAGACCTGAGGGAGTTGAACAAACGGATCCACATGTCAAGATGACCCCTTCCCTACATCGATCAGGGACTGGCCCAGATCCAAAGGTCAAAGGTGTACACTGCCATTGACCTGACCAACAGTTACTGGCTCCTTGTTTGGCTTACCACATAAAGAACAAGGAGTTTTTCTTGGAGATGGGGTTCTCAGATACTTGCATAACAGCAGTATTATACCAAGAGCAACAGTGAGGGTGCTGGAAAATTACTGCCCATTCATACAGGGGGAGCAAATCATTGTTGAAACCCCTCATCAACCCATGCAATACCTACAAAGTGACAGAATCTGGGCGGGACCGTTAGTAATTCCAGAATTACTTCCTGGCTTCTGTCCATGCAAGGCTTTTCTGTGGAGGTCAGATATGGCCAAAAAAAGAAGAGTCCCTAGCCCAAGAGTTGGCAGACTTGCATGATTGTGCTCAAGAACACTGTCTCGAGGACGAAAGTCTAATGACCAACAACAACAACATGGAGGCATACTTAACTTCCCCACATAAGGTCTATGAAGAAGACACGTGTCAGGGGATACCCACAGTTTATGCATATGGGTGATCCTACCATGTTGATAACAACTGGGAAAAATACCCGGTGGCTGACATTAGGAATGCCTGGGTGAATGATAGCCTGGAGCCCTCTGCTGGTTATAAAATAGGTCCCCAAAGTAGTCAGGTTGCAGATTTGATGGCTGTTTATCAAGCCATCATCACTGCAGCGCACTACCAACTCAATGAACTGGTCATAATCACTAATTCTGATTATGTCACGAAGGGGTTTGTGGAGCACCTGCTTAACTGGAAGAATCGAGGCATGCTTTGTGCCAACAACAAACCCCTAAAACATGACAAACTGATCTAGGCAATCGACGATCTGGTGACCTCCAATGAGGTGACCATCTATTAGACGAAGATAAGAGGTAATTCCAAGATAGAGGGGCATGATAAGACTGGGAATGACCTGGCTGAGCAGCTGGCTAAAGCCAGAGCTCTGCAGTGGGATTTCATAGAAACGGAATCCCTGCTGGGTGCAATCCAAATGGCAGCTGTCACCACGTCACAAACTCTGGCTAACAGCAAACTCTCAACAGCCCAGTGTAGTAAAGATACCCCAGATGCAGATTTGATCACTGAACAGAAAGAGGAACCGATCATTGGGAAATATTATCGAAACACTGAAGACCCTGTAAGCTTTCCTCTAACCGAGTTGGTTTGTGCCGGTAAAGAAGATTGTCGGGTGCTGATGAAGTTTTCCAAGATGTTCCGGATCCAAGACGGTTTGTTGGTAAGGAGAGCCCTATTTGGCTGTGACCAGTGGGTGGTACCTACCTCCTTCCGAAGCCTGATGTTGAACCACGCCCATGACGCAGCCACTGCCGGTCATAGGGGATTTCATACGACATTGTAAATCTTGCATGAGGTTGTCACTGGCCACATTAGGCCAGGACCTCGACACTCACATAAAGGGGTGTCTTGTGTCTGCTCAATTCCAATCCAGTTCTCTCACACACAGAGCTCTGCTACAAAAAAGGGGAATGACACTGCCTTGGTCAGATTTGCAAGCCGATTTCATCTGGTCAGTGATTCGCTCCTGTAAAGGAAACAAGTACATGTTGACTGTGACATGCTTGTTCACAAAGTGGGTAGAATGTGTTCCGGCCCGAATTGTAAGGCGGAGACAGCTGCTGTACTAATGATCAATCAGATCTTCTCTCTTTTCAGCCTCCCGCAATGGATTGAGTCAAACCGAGGAAGCCATTTTACCAGTGAGGTGATGGCAAAGATGTGGGAGATTCTAGGGGTAAAAAGAAAACTCCACATTGCCTACCGCAGGCCTCAAGCTGGGGGTTGGAGAGATACAAAAAAAAATTGTAAGTATCTTAAAGAAGTTTGGGGGAGACTCTGGACCAAGTTGGGACATACGATTGCCATTTGTTGTGATGGGTATTAGGTCCACGCCATCTTCTGCAACAAAGAAGTCTCCATTTGAGTTCATAACCAGATGAAAAATGGTGTTACCACAGTATCTGCTCTATAGGACTCAGGAGCAGACACTGATAAATGTGTCCACTATTCATGAGTACATTGAAAATCTGAGGAAGCACCTCTAGCATGCTTTTGCTTATGTTCAGTGCAATCTAGAAAGGTCAGCCAAAGGAATGAAGACCTACTATGATCTAAAGACCACCAAGATAGAGTATGAAATAGGTGACAAGTTTTACCTGTACAATTTTCAAAGGAATCAGGGTAAGAAGCGGACATTCCTCCCATCTTTACGTGGTGCCCTTGAAATTGTAGATAGAATATCACCTGTTGCTTACAAGATCCGCATCCCAAAAGGAAGGAGAACAGACAGAAGAAAAATGG